>NC_090929.1:786598502-787848502 GCF_040938575.1 Ambystoma mexicanum | reverse complement strand
ATCTTACAGGTGCGGCATATGAAGATGTGGCGTGCTGATGAATTACACCTCCGGCGGTAAAATCAGGTAAGCATATGGCGGCTAAAGAGATTGTCTCTGTCTGTTCT
The DNA here is from genome assembly GCF_040938575.1 of Ambystoma mexicanum. Classification (NCBI taxonomy): domain Eukaryota; kingdom Metazoa; phylum Chordata; class Amphibia; order Caudata; family Ambystomatidae; genus Ambystoma; species Ambystoma mexicanum. The sequence continues at coordinate 787,848,395 of NC_090929.1, read as the reverse complement.
CTCTGCTCACCTTGTTGTTTCTTGTCCCCTTTAGGTGCCGGGATTCGGCGATGTAACGATAGAGACAGCGCCGGATCGAAGAGATGCTGCGTGGAACGGTGAGTTTGGCGCGGCGCTGCTGCTGGCAATGCGACGCGTTTTAAACAAAGTCTTTCCTCTGGTTTGAAGATGCGATGAATCCGGAATCAGGTAAAAAATCAGATAATACTCTTGTTCTAACCTTTGCTTCTTTCCTTCTTTCTAGGTGCTCCAGGTTCGAGGCGGGCGTGGCAGAAGGCTAGATGCTGCTGCTGGCACAGTGAGCGTTACGCTGCTGGATGCAGAATAACGCGAAGCGTGTGCTGCTCTTCGGGTGTGGTTTAAATAGCCTCCAAAGTAGTCCCAGGTAGGTATTCCTCCCCGACCACACCCGAGTAACAAAATAGTCCCTAAGGTAAAGTAGTCCCTTCCAGGCCAGGCCTCACACGGGCTTGGATCTTCTTGCAGCATGGTCTGCATCAGGTAAGTGTGCACCTATGAGCCCGGCGCCTATGGCGCCAGAACTGATGTCCCATATGAGCCTGGTGCCATAGGCACCAGGACTGAACCCAGACAGCCCCTAGCAGGGGTTGCTGGGTTTTCTCAAGGCGACATGATGCCTGCTCCCAGGGCTGATGGATGTGGTCTGGATGTCCGGGGGTATGCATCATGACAGTCTCCTACGTTTTTTGGAGACTGGAGAGTCTGCGCGGTTGGAATTGGTAGTCAGAGTTTTTCTCCCGTTTTGACATTTCTGGTCCCGAGGGACACTCGGTGGCGATGTATGAAGAGTGATATTCAGTTTTCGTCTCTCATGAAATCCTCTGCCGTGATCGGCGATTTATGTTCTGGGACCTTGGTTGAGTTTCTGGCGAGAAGGGAGCGCCGCGTAGGACTCCTGGGTGATCACGATTCTCCGTTTTTTTTTTTTGAAAGGGGCCGTTTTTCCGTATGATAAGGTTGCCCCGGCTCCCACAATTAGGTCAGTTTGTTCTGCTGCTTTTGCTTTTTGGGTTCTCTTCAGTAATATCGTTGAATGATAGGTTCGCCTGAGAGGGGTTCTGATTTGAGTTCATCATGGTTTGCGATGGACCAGCTTTTGTTCCCTTTTGTTGAAAACTGGGTTTGGGCCCCCCCCCTTTTGGGACCCTACAAATGTGAATAGATGGATCGGTTCGGTCGTTTCCTTGTTTTGCTGTTTTTTTTGTTGTTGTTTTGGCAGATCAAGGGGGTTTCCACCAGGATTTGCTTTTTCGGCTGCTTGCTTTTGGGGCATAGCTCGATTTTCTTTGAAAAGGGACAAGTCTGTTTGGGTGGCACAGTTTGTTGAGTCTTTGATGACAATTGGTCGGGGCGAAGAAGCTCCTGTTGGAGGGCCGGCCCATGGGGGAACCGCCAGGATTTTGTTGTACAGTTCACTGTCTAGTTTTTCTTTTGCAGTGACGTACCCCTCCAGGTTGGTCAGGTTGGGTCATTGCAATTAACGTGGTTTGGTCCTTAAGCAAATCATTTATGGGCTCATACAGTTTTCCGAAGGGGGCAAGAGAAATTGTTATTGCAGACATCAGTGTTGTTAAATCAAGTTTTTTTGCCGGGGTGTCTTTCTGGGCTTCCTCTACTTGTTCTCCAGCTTTACTTTTTCTTCAGGGTGTGGCTTGGAGAGAAACTGGTGAGAAAGGCACTTGAGCCTGGTTCGTCCGCGGCCGCTGGTCCTTTGACGTTGAAGAAGGAAGAGACCCTAGGACAGGGTCATTTTTCGGTGGCGACACGTGCGTTGGGGTGGGTTCTGCACAGATAGGTGCAGCAGGTGCATTCGCCGTTCTAGGCTTTATTTGAGGGGCTCTCGGAATTGGTGTTTTGGTAGGGGATGGGTTGGCCGAAGGTTCTGGGACAGTTTGATTTGGTTCTGTGTAAGGCGACAGGGCAGTAGAAGGGACTTTGGCGGCGAGAGTCTTTGGGCTCAGTGGTCCTTCTAAAGAGTTGGTCAATGTGGCTTCTGGACCGGTGGTGGAATGGTAGTATGGGGACTTGGGATATGATTTCCTGGGAGGAAGGGTGGTTCAGTGGAATAGCCTGTTTCTTCTAAAAGCCTCTTGTTTGGGATGAAAGGGGTTTTAGAAGCTTTAGGACTGACTAAGGAATCTGAGGTGGCGTCCAATATTTCTGCGCCTGTTAATTCTGTTAGCACATTGTATTTCCTTTTGCCTTGACTGGCAAAATATTCCTTCAGTGAGTTACAAATTGATGATTTTGGCAGGACCTTCATAACAGACTTCTTTTGTTTTTGAGAGGACAAATGTAGTGGTCCTTTATTTTTTTGTTGTGGTTTTTGCATACTTTTCCCCTATTTCTTGTTTTGTTAAACTTCTGAGATGGAATTGGAAGGACCGGAGTAAATGCCGGTGAGTCGGCACTTATTTCTTCCAGGTCTAGAATTTCCTGGTTGGAGATTTTTGGTTGGGATCCTGAGCCCGCTCCCTCTCCATCTGGAAACGAGAGCCCACCTCCAGAGGGCTCCTCGGCCCGCCCCCTTCCGGAAGTGGAGCCTCGCTTTCGTCCGCGCGGATTTGGGCCTGCACTTCCCTCTGTACAGATGACACGCATAGGCCCGGGGGGAGCGCGTTCCTGTTGCCTTGACACTGCAGGGCGACCGTCGTGAGTGTGCCCGCTCCTCCACGCTCGCTGGGGGAGCCGGCCTGGCAGTCCCGGGAGCCCGGCCGCCCCCTCCGATGCCTCATCTGCAGATGTCAAGGTAAGTGTGGTGATTTTTGTCGAGTACCGTGGTTGATCCTCTTGTAAGACTGGAGGAGCCGCGACCCGCTGGCCCGCAGGCACTTCCCTCGCAGTCCACCCTTCGGTGGGCTGCACTGGGTGCCTTGCGGGAATTGGGTGTTTCGGCACTGGCTCGCACTTGGATAGAATGCTGATTACTGAAGTCGGCTCTGAGGAGTTGTGATTTTGGTACGTGGTCTCTCCTAATACCAAAGTTTCTTCCGATGGAGTGAGGATCCGCTGGAGGACAGGGGGGGCGGTCCTCTGGAGACTCGATTGTTTCAGTAGTTTGGGGCGAGTGCAAGTTCTGTTGGAATGAAAAGTCATTACAAGGCCCCAGCGCCTGTGCAAAGTGTGGTCTTGAGGTGGGGCGGGCTGAGGAGGTGCGGGAAGGATCGGATCTATGCTGTCGCTGCCTGGAGCTAGGCATCCAGCACCTTTCCTCGTCGTCTCCATCCTGGGGCGATATAAGAGGGTCAAACGCTGCCTCTGGCCTCCATTGGGGGAATCAGCCAGTCCTAGCCACGGACTGCCACAGACTGCGCTAACTCAGCAGCTAACTCCGCTGAGTTAATGTTAATTTCTATGTATAACGGTTTTGTATTCCTCAACAGGAGTACAACAACCGCTCAAGTGTGCCTCCTACTTTCTTTTTGCACTGAGGAAGACTCTGCCGTGTGAATTACGTCAGGCCGTTCTAAGCTGAAACTTCAGTTGGCATTGTGTTTGGTAGCACTGTGTTCTGTGGAAATACATTAGTTTCAAGCTGCGGAGGATGGGATATTATAGACACCTGTATAGGTGCTGGAACAACACACAAGTGTAGCCCAAGGTGTATTTTCTGGCAGGGTTTGTGGATTTGGCTCTTTCTTTTTATGTTCACAATTTAACTTAGTTTTTTCATCTGGTGCACAGTTTCTGGTTGGCACTTCAGTGATGGAGACCTTTTTGGCTCTGCTGTTTCTGGCCTCTCTGAGCTGGGTATTGTTTGGTGTCTCTCTCGCTATATTGGCGCAAGTTTGATCATAGATGTATGTGTATTTGTTTTTTCTAAAAAAATATTTGGCATTGTATGTGATTAAACCAAATTTTACATAATGAAAACAAGTTTTAACTGCGTTTGAGAACATTATTTTGAGATTATTCTAGACCTGTCCTAATTTTTTGGTGTTCTTCACATCACTGCAGGTAGGCAGGTGAAAGGCAGAACAGGTCCTCTACCTGGTTGCGCTTTACTAATACCCCAAATGTCCTGAACTGCAATTGATTTCATCCCCTGCTGCATCTTCAGGTCCGACAATGGACCACCATTTACAAGTCAATAGTTTTGACACTTCGTCAAATACATAGGGTGCCAGCATAGACTTGCCACACATTTATGGCCTCAAGTGAATGGAACAGTTGAGAGTTTCATAAATACTCAGGAAAAGATCCATACAAATTGCATGCATAATTAACAAACACAAACATTGTAATAACTACTAAGACACTACTGCAATACACCCCGAAGCATGCAGGCAAATATCCATCAGAGGTGATGGTTGGACAAAACACACACACTCATCTTCCTCCTTAAATAACAAAAGAGAATTGTCAACTCAGGAGAAAAGGACTCCCAAGCCAAATCGGCAATGAAACAATATGCTGATGTGAGTAGGAGAGCCAATAAGTCACACTTAAGATAGTGACACGACCAATATGAAATGTGAGATGGTCAGGGTCATGACCCTATCACAGCATGATAGGGTCCCCTCCTACCCTGGGGCAGGAGGCGTACCAGGACAAAAGCCACAGACAGCCCTGTACAAGATTCTGTGAGTGGGAGTTGGGGACAGTCCCTGAAACCCAGCCATATGCCATGAATGTCATTAATGGTACAACTCTTCATCACATGATGCCTCCCAGTACTCATTATGGCCGGTGTTCTCTCTTTTCCGTTTCAGGACTACAAGCTCCCAGAGAGCACCTAGTTGCAACCAATAAAACCTGGGCTAAAGTCTGGGGAAAGGAATCAAGAAGGGACAGTGAATGGCCTTGATTTTCTCTTGTCAAACAGAGATGAGACACCAAACACCTGATGTACATACCCCAGGCGAATGGCGAGGCAACAGAAAACACACTGGGAGTGAAAAGTGATTACAGGGGAATGGTTGAGACAATATCCTTCCAAAACCAAATTTAATCCCAAACTCACTAGTCAGTGTTCCCAGTCCTGCACAGTCACCTCGGCAAGACTCTCGTGGTCACCGTCAGCGTCTCAGCGTTTCAGCTTCTCAGCACAGCAACTCCTCGGTTTTCTGTTCCTTCTTCAACTGCAACTCTCATGTGCTTCTGAGTTTCACCTTTTATACTGTTTGCTACTACTAACAGGCTGCAGGTGAACTGAGGTATACTCAATTACTTGACCTTGCTTAAGCTTATTAGTGTGACATGCCTGATCTTTATTACTACAAGCTCCAGACCACTCTTCTTCGTTCCAGTACCAGAGTGGTGTTTACGACAGGAACGCTGCACAACTCCTAGTTGTTTCTTCAACCTCTCAGTACTTAAAGGAAAACTACAGGGGAAGATCGAATGAGATTGGCAATAGCCCATAAAGGCTAAGGGAGGGGAGGGTAGGTCGATATCGGGAAAGGGGGGATACCATGTCTCTCCTTCGAGCACGGTCTCTCCAATCCCCAAGGACCCTACACCTAGGTGATCATCCCTCACTTGTCCACCACCAAGATTGGGATCCAAAAATGATGGCCCCTCCCTGGCCACATGAACAGAAGATCCCTGGGGAGCAGATGTAAGAGTACCATCAGAGTTCTCACATAACATAAAAGGGGGTTGGAAAATGCCTCTCTATTCCTAATCTAGGAGGAAACTAATGATTCTGTCTAGTGTCAAGATGTCCAAATAAAGAGTCTGTTTTGTCTGCGTAATCCTATTCTGGCCCTCACACTAAAACTAAACTTCAATGTGTAGGGAATTGACTCTTGCAGTTTCCAAATGCACACATGTTCAAATCCAACAAAAAGGTTTACAATGCAGTTTTCACAATTCCAAGGATCAGCTTCCTTTCCCAGTTTCCTTATTTTAAGTCACAGTGCTTCAAAAAGAATATTTAAGCCCCAAGAGAATTACCCTCTCCCCTTGGCACTCTTTGTTTCACTTAGGTATCAGCTCCCTTCCCCAAGCTTACTACTTAAGTTCCAAAAGGATTGACCCTTTTCCTTTGGCACGCTTTACTTCTCTTGGGGTCTCATCTCCCTTCTCCAAGCTTTCTTATCTTCTTTTACACACTGTAAATTCCAAGAAATGCCCCTTACCTATGGCTGTCCCTTTTCTTTGTAGAACACCACAACAGATCATTTATTCCACGACATGACTTTTTTTATCATTCTTTACAACAGGAATTTAGTCTTCACCTGGGACACTCTCCAGCCAGTTATCTTCACAGAAATGCCCCACTTTCACTTCACCTAGTGTATCTTCCCACCAGGACTTTTATTATACTCATATCAACTTTTACCTGATGTACTCTCCTGCCAGGGTTTTATTATAGATATATAGCAGCTCGCACCCTGTATTTTTTGTTATAGAGGGCCTGCGATATAGTAATGTGGAGACAAAGTTATGTATATGAAAACCACAGACCCCCTTCTCCTCTATTCAACCAATTTGTAGACCCAAACCAGTCACACAAAGATTAACACATTTATCAATGTGTATAGACTAAACGCAAAAACTGCAAGTTTTCACACCGGAAACCATAACTTTATTTTATAACTGGTTTCCCATGTTCAAGGTGAATTGATATGATATGATATATGATATGATTTGAACTTAATCCTCCCAGCCACTGGGAGCCAGTGCAGGGATTTCAGCCCTGGAGAGATACGATCCCTGGGCTTGAGGCCAAGGACAAGTCTCGCAGTCCTGTTTTGGATGAGTTGCAGAGGGTGGAGAGTAGAAGCAGGCAGATTTAGAAAGAGGCTGTTGCAGTAGTCCAGCCTAGAGAGAACCAGAGATCTGAAGACAGTGAGCGTCTGGGGAAGGAGAGGAAAGGAAGAATACCTCTGAGGAGGTGCAGACGGTAGAGTGACTTCTTAGAGACATCAGAGATGTGAGGAGAGAAGGAGAGTGTGGAGTCGAAGATGAACCCGAGGTTTTTAGCCCCACAGGTGGGAGCAGGAAGAGGGCCAAGAGAGACCGGCCAGAGAGAGACCGGAAAGGAGGGAGCGGGTATGCCGATGAGGGGAATCTCAGTCTTACTGGCATTAAGGCAGAGATCATTGGCAGCACACCACTCCTGGATAGCCGACAGACAGTCGGAGATGAGAGAAGGAGAAGAGGTGGCTGAAGGGAGCCTGAATATGAGTTGAGTGTCATCCGCATAGGACTGAAAGTTGGGGCAGAGAGCGGCAATGCAGTGGGCAAGAAATGCCAGGTATTGGTTCAACAGCCAGGGAGAGAGGTTAGACACCTGGGGAACACCACAGGTAGAGATAGAGGAGAGGAAGGACCCTAGTTGGACCTGGGAGGGTCTATCGGAAAGGAAAGAAGTCAGCCAAGCCAGGGCCTGATCGGTGATACCCAGGTTATCACAGAGATGGATGAGAAGGATGGCATGGTTGACTGTGTCAAAGGCAGAAGAGAGATCAAGTAAGATGAGGACAAAGGGGGTGTTGGCATCATGGTTGGAGTGCAGGTCTTCACGGACGTTCAGGAGAGCAGTTTCCGTGCTTCTGGCAGCTCTGAAGCCAGTCTGATGGTCATGGAGACAACCAACAGATTCAGTGTGAAGATTAAGCTGGGAGATGGCCAGCTTTTCCAGGGGTTTGCCCTGGAAAGGAGTGATGGATATTAGGCAATAGTTGGCCGTGCAGGACGTGTCGGCAGAGGTTTTCTTAAGAAGAGGGTGCACAAGGGAGTGCTTCAGGGTGGAAGGGAAGACTCCAGTGGCGAAGGGGTGGTTGCAGAAGTCAGCTAGAGTGGGAGCCAGGGTGTCAATGTGGTCCTTGATGGTTTTGGAGGAACAGGGAACCTGTTTTGACAAGACTTTCATAGAACGGACTTGTCTAGCAACCTTGGCTGGGGAAAAGAGGGGAAAGGCAGAGAAGGAGGGAGAAGAGGTGGCTGAAGAAAGGCCAGAGGTAGAGCAGGGAGTAGAGGGAGGAGGTGGAGAGGAAGAGAGAGGGAGGACAGGATGTCCTGAGTTTTAGAGATGAAATGAGACACCAGAGCCGTGCAGAAGGCCTGGGAGAGGACAAGTGAGATAGAGACTGCAGCAGGATTGGCCAGTTCCTTGCAGATTTTAGAGTTCGGCCGAGTTGTTAGATGCCGCAGAGACCTGGACTTGGATGTGAGCTCTCTTCATGATGTGGACAGAGAGCCGGTATTGCCTTTGGAGCAGGCAGCAGGCCAGTTTGTCAGAGGATGTACCAGAAGCACGCCATTTCCTCTCAGCCACCCTGCACTTTCGTTTGAGGGTGACGAGGTTCGAGTCATACCAGGAGTTGCACTTAGCTTTGGGCTTCAAGCAGATCCTCATGACAGGGGCAAGAACATCAAGAGTATCGGATATAGCAGAGTGGAGCATGGAAAGGGCAGCGTCAGGGTGTGAGTCAGCCAAAGGGGGAGGGGGTATGAGAAAGTGGCGCCGAAAGTCTCAACTGACACACGCTTCATGGGTCAGATGACCGAGAAGGTGGGTGGCAGGGCTGGAGGGGGCTTGGCCTGAGGGGTAGAGAGAGTGAGCTGGCAGGAAAGGAGAAAGTGATCACTCCAGGAGAGAGGATTGTGAGATCCCCTCAACTTGCGCAATCTCAATGTCACTGGGCCTAGTAAGATCGGTGTCTCTGTCCTCCCTCTGTTCCGCCTCCCTTGCCTCGTCGCGCCTTGAAACACTTGTGTATAGGCGCATTATAAATGCCATATAATATCATATCAGGGATACAAAGGGGAAGGGTTGTTTAAAAAACATAACCACATCATGATTTTCATCATCACAGCCAACAGTTACTCTCATTCTACATGGGTTAGTGTACAAAACAATGGCATACATCTTATGCCAAGGAATCATTGATTTTACAAAAAATACTAGAGGTTCACATTGGTTACTGTATGCCTTTAAATCAGAGCAAAATAAAAAACTTGGAGATAGTAGCACATTTACAAGAAGATTTCAAACCAAAAGAGAGATTTTCACATGGATAGTATGTTCTCATTTATCCTATATTGCATATATTTCTACACCAGGCTCCTAGCCCTTATTCTATATTCTGCCCTTATCTCTTCACTGCTTTTCCTCATCTATGAAGGGTACTGAATGTCGGTTATGACAAGGATTCAGCATTGCATTATTGAATATCGAGGGATAGGACCCAATGCAGTTAGTTAAAGGACTACAACACATGTATGCAGTGTGGCGTTCCCCAGGGGTCTAAACTCTCGCCTTGGCTTTTCAACCAATACCAAGCAACTCTCGCCTACTGTATTTCCATTTTCTGCTCAAATTTCCAGTGCTATGCTGATAACACCAACTCATTTACAGGCTTCCTTCAGCCACCTCCTCTCCTTCCCTAATCGTTGATTGATAATCGCCATTCAAAATTGGTGTGCCGCCAACGATCTTTGTCTAAATGCCAACAAGACTGAGATCCTCCTCATTGGTACACCTTCACCATCCTTCCCCCTCACTCTCTGGCCGGCCTCCCTTGGCCCACCTCCTACCCCTACCTGCGAGGCTATGAACCTCAGAGTCATCTTTGACTCCACACTTTCCTTCTCCGCACACATCTCTGACGTCTCCAAAAAAGTCTAACTTCTTACTGCATCTGCATCTCCTTAGAGATACTCTGCCTTTCTTCTTCTTCCCTCAGAAGCTCAATGTCTCCCAAGCTCTGGTTCTCTCTAGGTTGGACTACTATAACAGCCTCTTTCTAAATCTACCTGCCTCCACTCTCCGCCCTTTACAACTATTTTTAATTTTTTTAAATTTATTTGGGTGTAATCCAATTTGGATTTTTACAAAGAAGGCCTTGTTGGGCCGAACTTTTCTTTTTGACTTTGAAGCTTTTTGGAGTCCAGATATAACTTTCATGGAATGTTTCAGGATCTTTACTAGAGCGATTTGCCATCTTGTTCTGTCACCGGCGATCATTCTAAGCCACCACTGCTCTTCTTCCTGCTGGCTGTCGTTGGAAAGAAATTGACTATGATGAGCGGATCTGATCACCTGATTTTTTGGGCAGAACAGAAGCAGGTGGCGAATCGTCTCGTTTTCTGAACCACATAATCGGCATTCGCTGGTCTCCGAGATGCCACGTATTCTCCGGATCGCATTGGTTTCAAGTACATTCAGTCTGGCGCGTAGCATGTAGTTTAGGACTGGTCTGCTTGGACATTTTTTTATGTACCCTTGGAGCTTGTTGAGCTTGCACAGCACTTGTGGTAGATGAGAAATTAGATTGTTTGCAGCCGCTGAGTCTTGAGTTGTCGACCAGTCTAGATTTTTCAACTTTTGGGTCACTCTAACCGGATTGGTGGTTAGGTCTTCTTCGGAACAGGCGACGTATTTCAATAGGGACTTGTTGTCATTTTCCCAAGTAGCTAACATTTTGACCGTTTCTTCTCACATGTCTTTGCCCATCAGCCCATAGACATCTTGGTTGCTTTGAGTGAGGCATTTGCGCTAGAGGAGTAATGAGTTGATGTTTATTGAGCCCTGGAGGGACAGGAGGCTGAGTTCTCACCTGAGTGTGGGCATCGATGTTGATTTTTGGCAGGGACAAGGCTGTCTTCCAGAAATGGTCTTCTAGTCTTGTCCAGATTTGTTTTGGTATTAAAGGCATGGCCTCTGCCCCATAAGTAATTGAGGGTACGACTTTCATCTTGTAGAATTGAATTACTGGAATTGTAGGAAAGCGTCCAAATTTCAGGTCTATCGCTTTTCCTTGAGCTACCAGCTTTTTTATTTTACATTTTAGTGATTCCTGCATTGAAGATTCTTGTTTGGAGCGGTCGATAGTTACACCAAGGTATTTGAAGTCTTATTTGTTCGATTTCGCGTTCTTCCAGGTACCATCTTATTTTTTAGTTTTTTTAAGGCGCGTTCTCCAGGATCATTATTTTCGTTTTTTCCTTGTTGATTTTCAGATTGTTTTCTGTAGTGTAACGCAGCAAGTTATTTAACTGTCTCTGGAGACCAATTGGTGTCTGGTCAAAGAGTGTAAGGTCGTCCACGTAGAGAAGTCGACTGATTTTTTAGCTGGCCAGTTTTGGTGGAAATGTAGTTGAGAAGGTCTTCAGTTTTTCCGTAGTTGCCCAAGTAGGCTAGGAACAGGGCTGGGGCAAGAGGATATCCTTGTTTGACCCCTCTGCCTGTAGCAATTTCTGCAGAGAGGTTCCCTTGTTGGTTTAGTCTCACTGGAAGGGTCGTTTCTGTGTGTAGGGCCTTTATGGGGGAGAGAGTCTCTTCCGGACAGTTCCACCGCTCCAGTTTCAACCATAGTTGGGATCTATCCACTAGATCAAATGCTTGTGATAGGTCTATGAAGGCCACGAATATTCTTGATTTTCCCTCTAGTACTTTGCTTTTTAACGTACTGATTGTCAGAATATTTGCTGTCGTGCTGTTTTTTTTTTTAAACCTGTTTGGAAAATGTCATTGCACGGTGCAATTTTTGCCCATACTTCGAATCTTTTTAACAATAGACCTCCGAAAACTTTCCCAATGCAGTCAAGGAGCGCTATTGGACGAAAATGTGTTGGGTCGGTGGTATCCCATTTTTTGTAGATTGGCACGATAATTGGCTTGGTCCAGGATGGTGGAATTGATTTCTGTTGTGCGCAACTCGTGAAGATTTTTCTTAAGAGGACTGCCTATTCCATGGGATAGTTTTTCAGGTCCATGTTGGTTATTCCATCTGGCCCTGCTGCTCGGGAGTTTTTGAGTTTTTCAGACGGTCAAAGATTTCTTCTTGGTCGTCGATGGGTAGCCATGTCGAGGTGGTAGTGGCCATGTGTTGAGTTATAGGGAGCGAAGGAGGTTTGAACAGTGATGTGAAATGGTCAATCCATTTTGATTCGCCAATGCAGTTCAAGGTCGAGTTTTTTCTCGTTGGTGGTGTTGATCTTAAGAGTGACCAGAAATCTCTGGCCTTGTTGCCGCAAATGGCTTTTAAGATGTTTTCTGAGTCTCTCTGGTATAGTTTGAAGCAATGGTTTTTTACCCAGTTTCTGTAGGATTTTGTGGCTGCGGGGATCATGGGTTCCGCCTGTTCTCATGGCATTTGGAGTGCCCGTCTTTTGATTTTTCGCAGTTCTCGCCTTTTTACAGTTAGCTGCGTGTCATATGCGTGGTTGTGCGGGTTGCGTGTTGTAGCGTTTGCCTTTCTTTTGATGGTATAAGGAACTATACAGACACATAGTCTGTTTTTTTTTTTTGTTCTATGGTTCGATCAGTGGTATATCTTCGAGTCAGTTCCCTGACTGAGGCTGCAGTTAGTTTTAGGCGTTTTCCCTGGTTGTTTGCTTCCACCCCAAGACACGCGATTTTTTATTTTTCGAAGTGGTTTGACCAAGTTGTTATTAACTGGTTGTGGTCACTTTCAGCCGTGTTTCGAACCTTGAAGGACGTTATCATCTCCAAGAATGGACCTTGCAGGTTTCCCTGTACCCAGGACTGGAGTCTGACTTTTTTTGGGAAAGATTGAATCAAGATTTAACAAGTGTCTTGAGGTCATTAGCTTATACCACTGTTGGCCTCTCTGGTCGGCCAATGTTGTTTTGTTGATCTTGCCATTTTTGGAAAGGTGGTTTTGGCATGTTGCATTCAGGTCGCCGCAAATTATGAGGAAGGACACTTTGTAGGTAGTCTGGATATCATTGATCGCTTTTTCCATCATGTCGATGTAGGTTTTGGCCTCTATAGCCGCCGGGTTCCAGTAGGTGTTGAGGATTGCTATAGATGTACTCGGGGTCGTCGGCTACCTTTGCCAGTTTAAGAGGACTGTCAGCAGTGATACATTTGACTGAAGGACTCCTGTTATCCTGATGCTTTTTCCATTACTGCATGCCGTAAGAATGCCTGATGATGGTCTGCTAAGTGGGCCTTTTCTTGCGGGAGCCAGAACAATATCGTAACCATCCAGGACTGGTTTGTCCAAAAGCCAGGTTTCTTGTAGGCAAATGACGTCGCATGAGGCCAAGTCTGCGTCACCTGGAACTGTAAGGTGAAGGTGGCCTCGCGTGTTCCAAGAGCAAAGTTTTAAGTTGCTCGAGCTTTGGTGAGCTGACGTGGTGTCGTTGTCTTGTTGCCGACCTTCGAATCGCTATTTCTTGCAAGTTATATTAAGGGCTTTTGGCAGCCAAGCCCACATGCCCTGTTGGAGCTGGTCTTTTGGTCTCAAATTTTCTGCTCTGTTTTCTGGCTGCTTGCGTTCTGGGCTTTTGAATTTTGGGCATGTTCCGTTTTTCTTGGGTGGCGGGCATCCGGTTTTGGTTTTGATTCGGCATGTACGTCATGTTTTGTTCGTCTTTCACTCCCAGTTGTGTGTGGGATTTGGTCAAATTTTGCTACGCTGTTGGGTTCATGATGAGAAGTGTGATCTCTCTTCTTCAGGTCGAGGGGTGTCCTTGCTTCGCTTGGTGGGTGATGTTTCTTTTCGGCAGAATTTTCTCCCTCAGTCGTTTTGTTCTTGGTATGTACGTGAGGGTCTACCATGGTTTTTCTGATGGACCGTCGATTGAAGTGCATCGGCCAAGGTTAATTTTTCCATCAATATGTAGCCCAATTTCAGGAATTCGTCAGGCTCTTGCCTTATTAGAGTTTTCACCCTCCTGGATGAAATGTGCAGGTAGGTCTTGGCTCTTCTATGGGTATTACTTGGGTTGACAATCTTCAGGTCTTCCGATTTAATGTTTTCAAGGTCTGTAATGAGGCCAAATAAGGTTAGGAATCCTCTTCTGTTTAGAATGACCTCATCGTAGTTTTCCGCAGACTGTTCCAGTTTGAAAGTCCATGATGGCTTTTCCGAAGGCCTTTTCTGCTTGTGATAGATCTTTTGGATTTGTAACGGGGACGTTGAGCATGAAGGTTTTCTGGTGGAGACTTTTTCTCGTTTTTTCTTAACCGTTTTGTATCGGTCAGTGAAGTAACTTTGTTGCCTTTTCTGCTCCTCTGTGTGGGGGCGTTGATATTACTAGACCGGGTAGTCCTACGGTTTGGTGAGGACGAATTTGTGCTAGATCAGAAAGAAAACTTTCTTTTCCCCAGATGGTTAAATGGTTTCTGGTTGGGGTCAGTGTGTAGTTTAATCCTTCGCTCTTCCAAGGTGCAAAAGTGGGGAGGCTGATCCTCTCGTTCTCCCTTTTTGTCGGGCGCCCTTTAGTCTCTGCAGACTTAGTTGTGTTTTGGACTTTAGGTTCCTCCTGGGTCTGCCCTGGAGGGGAATTTGCCAGGTCGTCTTCGATGTGCAGAATTATGTTCATTGACTGTTCGTCTGCTAAGAAATCCACCATAGATTTTGGTGAGTTTGGGGTGCAGATTGGGTTGTGAATCTGTAATACAAGGCTTGTTCCTGATTGTTCAGTTGGTCTGTCCTTCTTCTTAGATGTCTTTGGTTTCGGACGTTGGAGAAGGACCCCATTGGAAGCTGGGTTGATGTTTTCCGCCTGATATTCTTTTGTTGATGAAAATATCAAGTGTGCTCGGTCTTTGGAATCTGTTTTTTGTCGGTTTTTCGTGGTTTCAAGAAGGGGGTCATCGATGAGGATGACATCACTCATCTCAGGCCTGCAAGTTACGGCGATGGGGTCTGAGGTTAATTCGATGCTTGCAGATGGCGGTTTCGTTAGTGTTTTAATTGGGTGGTCAAACTTTTCGTGGTCTGTGTTAGTCCCCCTGATCTCGTGATATGGGACCAGGTAGTGAAAACTGGTTTTTACCTGGTTTTTGGAGACGTTCATCTAGTGCAGTGATGTACCCTTCCAGGAAAATTACTTTGGTATGCATCATAGCTTGTATAGTTGTGTGATCTTTCAGGTTTTCATTTATTGATTCGTAAAGTTTTGAGAATGGAGCCAAGGCGATTGTTACCGCCGACATGATAGAGAAGATGTCTAGCTTTTTTTTTTGTAGGTGACTCGTTTGGGGTCCCTGGAGGGTAGGTGTCTTTTTTTGAAAATTGAGTCTTTGTCTGGTTTGCATGGGTCGGGGATTTTCGGGTTAAGGAACCATTTAGGGATTTATTGAAAATCGCCTTTCGATGTCTGTGGTTTGCTTTGTGTTCCATGTTTCTCTTGGGTCTGCCACCAGGGGTAAAACTCTTGGGGGCTGAGGGGTTTTGGTACTAGTCCTCGAGTCCTGGCTGCTTAAGAAAGAGGACTGTGGGGGTGTGGTTTCTTCATCTAAGATCAGTACTGAGACTTCGGGATGCGTTGTAGGCTCTGTTTGTACAGGGTCCGTGGACGAACTAGTTGGATGCTCGTGCGCCAAGCCAGCCAGAGCTATGGCTTTCAGGGTGGGTAGTGTGGCCCGCTGGGGTTGCTGTACTGTATTCAGGGGATCCCCCTCTAGATCTTGTAGAGGTTGGAGGGAAGGTGTTGTAGGTAACGTTGGTTCTGTTGTGGTGACTGGTCGGGTCCCCTACGGGGGCCACAGTGATGATGACTCGGATTCTCCTGTGTCAGTTTCCTCTGCTGGGGCGGGGACTCTGAGTTTTTGAGACTCCATGGGTTCCTTAGGGACTTCAGTGACTTCAGATGGCCTGCAGGCGGTGTTGATTCTTCTTGTTTTTTGCAGGGGTTGGCAAACCGTAATTGCTTCCAGTATTTTAGCATCTGTGAGTTTGTTTTGTCAGCGAAAAAATTTGGGGGTGAGAGAATTGAAGAAGTCAGTCATGAGACTGAAGGCTGATGGTTTGCCAATGTCCGGTTTCCAGGTTTTTTTGGACAGTTTAGTCTGAGGATCAGCGATTGTGATTCCTGTTTGTCCTGCACAGGTTCTTTTTTTTCTCCCTTTTTTTGAATTCCTTTCCCCATATGTTGCCGCTTTTTTCTTTGGTGGGTGAGGCCCCAGAACTCCAGGGTCGCTTTTTTCTTGGCAGATTATACTTGGTTTGGGAGTCCTCTTTGTCATGGTGTTGCGCGGGGGGTTTATCGTTAAAGATTTGTGGGATTTGCTTGTCCTGGCAGGATAGTGGGTCACGTGGTGGGGATATGGAGCCATGTGGTCCTGGATCTGAGTGTATAAATGCTGCAGTCTTTATCTGGTTTGGGGCAGCACCAAACGGTGGGTCATTTTGACTGACCTTTTTGTTGGGCTGTCAAATATGTTTTTTTCGGTCGTTGCCGAATCCTTTGTGGGTTTTCCAGGTGGAAGCAAGGCCTTTTTAGTGCCTTGGGTTGGTGTGGCATGGGACCGCACAGTGCATGGCATTGCTGGTGTGTTGTACTGATTTCAGTTTCCTTTCTTTTGGTGGTGCTGTTCCCTCCTAGTGGCTGTGGGGGTGCTGATTTCGCTGGTTTCTCCGTCTTCCTAGATGCCGACTTCCGTGTCAGTGCAGCTTGGTGCGTCCGCCTTTGGAGTCCTCGAGCCCCTCCCCTCCTGCTCACGGCGATCGGTCCTCCCTCCGGAGGAAGGCAGATGCCGGAGCAGAGCAGGGGAGACCGAAGGGGATTTTACGGGAGCAGCACCGATGATGAGGTTTCTCCTGAGCCCGTGGGCGCTGTCTCCTCTTGAATCTGAGGCTTTGTTGGCGGTGCTGACGGTACCTCGTTGTTCGGTTTTGAAACCTAAATTTTCATCTGGGTGGCACCCACCACTCTGGTTTTCAGGCACTGGCGGTCCTTAGGAGGGTGACGGCTGTCGGGCTGGGCGCTGAATTGTAGAGCACGAGGACGTGCGCTGCGAAGCGGTCGCCCCTCCTCTTTCACCGGCATCGGAAAGTCAAAGTCAATGTCGGAGATGATTGTTGGTGGTGGGGAGTTTGTGGCGTCTGCAGTCATGGCAGCCAAGACTGCAAGACTGCCACTCTCCACCACTCTGCGTCCGCTCCGCGGACTGCGAGAGTCTAAGTAGAGGTTCCAAGACACACCTCTTCAGTTACAGTAGTGAGAGAGAACAGACTCAGGAAACAGAGCAGGAATGCGAGCAGGACTAATCCAGAACAGGACTGCGAGACTTGTCCTTGGCCTCAAGCCCTGGGATTGTATCTCTTCAGCTCTGAAATCCCTTCATTGGCGCCAAGTGGATGCAAGGATTACATTTAAAACCCTCTGCATTGTCCACAAGGCTTTCTGGGGCCTGGATCCAAAATACCTACAACTATCCCTCCGTAAATACCTCCCCTCTCGAGCCCTTCGCTCCTTCACCTCCAATTCCCTCAGGATCAGTCCTTTTTCATAGAAACAGCCTGGGGGTAGATCTCCGTCTTCGGCTGGGGCCTCCCTTTGGAACAGCCTCCCTGCCACCTTGAAACTTGAGCACCATCTGCGTTTCCGGAAGTAGCTCAAGACCTTCCTCTTCGCTTCTGCCTTTGCCCCTATGCTCCCCTGCTTTCTCTCTTGACACTGTGCACCTGGCCACCCTCTGTCCTTCGGGCCCAGGTACCTGCCCACCCTGCCACCCTCCTGCACTGTCACCGGGCCACCCCTTGCACTGGGGTTTGTATCTGTACCGATACAGTCCCAAACCCACTTTTCTTCTGCACTTATCAGATACACCCTATCTGACTAACTTAGCACTTTGCCACTTGCTGGCTGCACTACCACTGTTTATCGTATTTATTTATTTATTTAACTTATTATTCTTTATTCCGTTCTCTCCTCTGTTCCGCACTTTCCACTTCTCCAGCATTCCATGCACTTTCCCCCTTTACCCTTTCCCATGCACTTGCACGCTCTTAATGTCACTGGGCCTAGTAAGATCGTTGTTTTGTTCTCCCCTGTTCCCCTCCCTTTGCTTGGTCGCGCTCTGAAACACTTGTGTATGAGCGTGATATCAATAAAATATATCGGATCATGTACTCCTTATAGAATTCACTGAGCAATCCATCCATCCCTTGAGCTTTACCCATCGGCAACTCCCTTATGGTGGCTTCCAGCTCTTCTATGGTTATGGGGGCCCCCACCCTATCGACAGACTCTGCATCTAGCTTGGGGAGATCCATCTGCACCAGGGCTTCATCTATTTCTGACAAATCCGCTCCTGTCACTTCTGTATATAATTCCTTGTAATAATCATAAAAGCACTCATTAATGCTTTTTTGTGTTACGCATGCCACCCCATCCCTTCTCTCGATCTCACGTATAAATTCTCGTTTAGACTCACATCTGTATAGCCAGGCCAACAAGCGTCCCGGCTTATCACCCTCGGCGTGTTGTCTCTCTACATATTTTCTGCAGCTCAGTTTGCCTAACCTATTCCATTCTTGCTGTAGTCAGGCTACTTTTAGGGCCCCATCGTTGGACAAGTCCCCTGGGCGGTCTATGGTCGTTAACCTAGTTTCAGCTGTACTTAAATCTTTTCTATCACAGCTTGCAAATCTTTAGCCTTGGCTATCGCTGTCCCACTGATCACTACCTTAAAAGCTTCCCACAGTGTGCCAGCCGAGTCAACGCTTCCCATATTGTTCCTAAAGTAGTCCTTCACCCGCTCCCTCAACTGGTCTCAGAACATCCCATCCCTGAGAGATTCGCTTCTCAGCTTCCATGTCGGGATGCGTGCCCTAGGTGGACAGGTTCGCCATGTGACCACAAAGGGAGCATGATCCGACAGCACCCTAGCCCTATATTCCGCTGCTTTAAATTCTTCTTATGTCTCTTCACCTGTAAAAACATAGTCCAATCTAGTATAGAGGTTCTTTGGGGTGGTATAATTCGAATACCCCCGGGCATGCTGGTGTAGGGCCCTCCATACATCGGCCAACTTGAATGCTTGCAATACCATATTCAAGGCCCTGGCTGGGGGGCATGGATATGTGAATTTATCATCCGATCTATCGAAGTTTGTGTTCAGCGTACAATTAACATCTACGCCCCATATCAGCATGCTGTCCCCGAGTTTACCAATCTGGGGGGTGTAACGAGCGGAAATAGGCTGCGGTATCATGGTTTGGTGTGCAAGTATTAATAATACAGCACTCTCACTGTTCCACAAGCCTTTGGATAGTAACCATCCTGCCCTTGTTGTCCCTGAAAGTCTTCAGGACCTTAAGTGGCACGGACGGTGCCACCCATATCAGAACCCCTCTTGCAAACGCTGAGTAGGGCGATCCCATGGTCGTGCCTCTCTATTTCCTGGCCGGTGCAGTTTGTCTGTCCTTCGTGAGATGAATCTCTTGAAGAAGTGCAATATCTATCTTCTGGCGTCTTAAATATGACATTATTCTATTACGTTTAATATAACTATTGAGCCTTCTAACATTCCATGTGGCTATCTTAAGGTCCCCCATCCGGTTTAAGCACCTTTGCATACCCCAACAGTCATCCGATGCAACTATCCTTTGTCACTTTTGTGGATCTATAGGCTAACCCCTTACTAACTACCCCGACCCCCTCCCCAACAATTGCCCAGCTAAATACCTTGTGCTCAGGCATCCCTTTGTCTCCCACCTCCTCCCGTTGCTTGTCCTGGGGCCTGGGGTGCAGCAGTTGGACACTCTTCAACTAGTATACGAAAAAGAAAACAAATCCACACTTTGGGGAAGGTAGCCACTCCGGAGCACACATCCTGATGGTGCACGCACTGCTGGACCCTGTTGTGCTTGGGTATTAGTGTCGTGTTCTGTGCACAGGGGCTTGTCTGTTGCAATCTGACGGTCATAGAGGCTTAATCCTTGCGGTATGCCGCAGGCTTCTTCGCAAGTGTCTCCCTCGCCTGTCGATTGTTGGACCTCTTCAGATGGTAAGTTCTCTGTGTCAATCCATGTGTGAGCATCCTCCGGGTTGTCGAAAAAGATGGCTCTGCCTTTATTGAACACCTTCAGCCTTGCTGGATATAGTAGCTTGTACTTAATGTTCGCTCCTCACATTCTTCTCTTGATCGAGGTGAACTGCATTCTATGTTTTTGCACCTGCAACATGTAATCCGGTAATGCAGCGATATTTGTTGATGCTCGCTGGATTGTGCTGCCTTTCCAGAAATGTTCGATGATGCTTTCTCTATCCTTATAATTAAGTATCCTAGCTACTATGGACTGTGGCGGGGCACCTGGAGCCAGTCTCTTCATCAGGGCCCTATGGGCTCTTTCTACTGTAAAGTCCTGGGAGAGGGTGCCTGGGCTGTTTTTTGTAGCAGCACATTTTCAATAAAACTGGTGGGGTTTGCACCTTCTTTCCCTTCAGGAAGTACAATAATTCTCACGTTATTGCGCCTGGCCCTGCCTTCTGCATCTTCAACTCTATCCTGCAAATTCTGCATTTGCTGTTGCAATATTGATACGTCCTTGGAGGTGTCCCTTTGGCCAGCAGTGTTCGCTGCTACTTCCTTTTCCAGTGTCCCAGTGAGTTCCGAGAGTGCCTGAATGTCTTGCCTCAGAAGGTTCACATCCATGCTAATGGAATCCATTTTGGCTTCCAAAGCGATCTTCAGGGCCGCAATGGTATCCAGGAACGGTTGGTTTCCTTTTGTATGATTTTGTTCTCCTTGTGAAGACTGGTCCTCCAGTGCAGCAATGTCTGCCAAGTTTGTTGATTTGGCAAAAGTGTCTAGTGTCGGCTTCTTAGACTTATTCTTTTATGACTTGGATGCCATAGGTGAATTGTACTGGACTGGCAATTCCGCTCCTGTCTACCGACTTTGTTACTTGTGGCTTACTGTGGGACACCAGGTGACGATGACTTAAGCCTGATCGTCAACATCTAGGATAGTCGAGTTGCCACTCAGGCGCTCAGCCCGGTCCCCGCTACTAGATGGCGTCCTCTGTATTACTATAGTACCCGCAGCCTTGAGCCTTTCAAGAGGTAGTCAACCGCTCTTTGTATGTACCCAACGATGATCCCAGTCTTAATTCCGACTTTCGGAATTGCCAATGCCTGTGTGCTACCTCTTATGCGTGTGACCCGCGGGGTGCGTTTCAATGTTGGGGCTCTCTTCTGTGGTCCGGCTCCCTTCTAAGAGTCTGGTTATGGTCCACCAACTGTTATTTATATGACCTACTTGGCTTCCCCTACGGTCGTTAACCCCGGATTGCCAATGTCAGCCTCTTGAGTGCGTATATTCACATCCCTTCCAGGATGTTGTGCCCGCCTGGGCTTCATTCTCTTCCCTTTGTTTTGTTGAGGTAGCTAGCACAAATCTTTCTCCTGTGAAGCTCCTAGAGGCATGCAAACTTATTTGTCCTTATCACTTGTTTGGCTTCGGTTCTTGCCATAGAAGTATTGCGTCATAAACTCAGGCGCATCATATCCTTCCGCCCTCTTTCTGAGCTGTCTCTGTTTGGATGTAGATTTCATTGCAGCCGGCTGGGTTGTATCCAGACTGCTTGATGCCACTTTTGGTGAGGTATTCAACACTAATTTACGGTTTGCTGCGGACGCCATGGGATACAGTTTCCCCTAGTAATGTCAGTTATTTGGCTGAGGGGCTGAAACATTGATACATTGTTCCTTTTATTCACGATTTCAGCACTCCCACTCCTCTTTTGAGCTGATTCTGTGTGGCTGTAGGTTGTTGGCACTCTGAGGTGCTCTCATTTGTTACTTCTCTAGGGTGTGCACCCTCTCTTGTGCTGTCCCCTGTCCAGGCTGTCTCACATCACTATCTGGTGGGTTAATCAATGCATAATTCCTGCTTGCTGTGCATTTTGTGGCATGTAATTTCCTCTAATGCCTTCTTTAATGTGGCGTGAAATCTTTAAGCGAGGATACATTGTATCCAGCCTCAACGCTTTCGGTTCCTCCGTCTCACTGCCAAGCTATCGTTGGATTCAATATAGATTGCCCACCGCTCGCTGCTGTATTCCTGCGTTGTCCCCAGGGACGCTTGCCTTTTCGTACAGTATCTGCATCAGGGCTACGCCGTGCCCCGTTCCAGCAGCTCTGCACTGCCTTTGTCAGGTGTCCTGCATTGCAATCAGGACCATTACCACTACTGCATGCGAGCAAGTGGGGAAAGGAGGGGGGGGGGGGGCAGGCAGCATCCTGAAAGTGATGTCTGTGAGGGCTTACACAACCCCTGCAGCATCACTGTCTACACTGCTCTTTCCTCGCTGCCTCCTTCATGGGCAACTCTCTGTTGCTGTCAAGCCACACATTACGTAACTTCTATGGCCGTCTCCCCTGCTGGCCCTGTCCCTCTGTCTCTCCCTGGCTCCTGGGCTAAATAACTCACAACTCACCGAGCTTATCACAAGTCACTTTTTGTCCACATCCAGCTACAGTCAATTTATAGACATCAGGACGCTTCAGGGACCCAATCTCACACAGCCCCCAACTGTGCACGGATGTCTCTCGGCTTCCACCTAGTCACGCTTCATTCTGTAAAGCCTCAGCCAGGTCCTATCCGCCGCCATCTTTTTGTCCCCTTGCCGTTCCAGATGCCTTTGTCTCTTGTCTGTAAGTTGGCAGACTGCCCACCTTTAGCATGCAGTTTTGCCACGCTTGTGCCTGCTGTATTCATACAGCTGATGGTGTGTTATGTAGATTCAACACATGCTGGGGCCAATATTACAGTCCATGATCAGTACGGATCGTAGGAGCTCCACAGAAAGGCTTACTCACAACATGGCTGTCAAGCCACGCCCCTCCTCATCTTTGAGAGACTCCCAAAGCAGTGTTTATTTTGGTGGAGGGAGTAAGAATTTTGCCCTCAATGGTTTCCATGAACAGAATGGATGACAGCTTTCGCAAAGCTTCCATCCCGACTTAAGGTAGAATCAAGGCAGTAATGCTTAGTAAAATTGTGTACTGTAGACCAAGTAGCTGCCTCACAAATATTTTTAATAGGAACACCTCTTTGCAAGGCAGAATAAGTAGCCATGCCCGTAGTGGAATGGGCTCTCAAGCCTTCTGGGGGATCCTTGCCGGCCAGCCTGTAGCATTTGAAAATGGCTAGAATAATCCATCTGGATAAGGTCTGTTTTGTTAAAGCCTGTCCCAGTCTATGACCTGTGTAACCTATGCGTAGTTGGTCATCCAAACGAAGTTTTGACAACCTTGAAAGGTAGTAGCTCAGAGCCCTTCGTGGGTCATGCCTGTGCAACCTCTTCTCCTTGCCAGGATGAGGTCGAGAGTAGAAAGTGGATAACACAATATTTTGGCCTAAATGAAAATCTGAAATGACCTTAGGTAGGACGACCTTGTCCTTATGAAATACTGTAAACAGTGGTTTAGAGGATAGTGCCTTCAACTCACTCACTCTACGGGCTGATGTTAGTGCTACCAACAAGATGGTCTTGTACGTTAGTAGCCTTAAAGCACATGAATGGAGTGGTTCATATGGTGCACACAAGACATTTTAATACCATATTAAGGTCCCAAACGGGAACCTGAAAGGGAGATGGAGGGAACACATTAGTAAGTCCCTTCAGAAATGGTATCACCAAAGTTATCTTAAAATATGAAGTTTCCTCAGACGTGCGCTTGAAGATGGAAAGCGCTGCCAAATAACCTTTAATGGTTCCAACCTGCAGCCCCAGATTGACCAAGTACAGCAGAAAAGATAACACCTCTGGTGTTTTCCAAAGCAAAGCATTCACATTCTTGTCCCTGCACCAGCTGCAGAATTTGTTCCAACGGCAACAGACTTTGTTGCTGGCCTTCTGGCCGAAAGCAAAATCTCCATTACATCATCCGGGAGGTCCCAATCCTTGTACCTCAGCCTCTCAGAAACCATGCGTGCAGGCTGAGTGTTTCGACTGCTGGATGGAGAACCCGACACTAAAACAAAACCAGGGATGTCAACCATAAACTAAACAGCATTCCAAAAGTAAAGTTCTGAGCCATTTCCAGCTTGGGCTATTCTTCAGCTTCTCCTCCCCAAGTACCAACAAGTTCACCACAGTGTTCAAATTAACTTCTCTTGGATTTAAGGTAATACAGTTCCACACCTTTTCAAATGTCAGGATTCACTTCCCCAAGTTCAATCTAACAGTTGTCAGAAAAGGAAGTATCTTGAGGCGCGGTCTTTTAAGTTCCAACGATTCTTCACAGCTCAGGGTTCCCTTCCCCAAGCTTTAAATGTACCAGTAGTAGTTTTCCTTTTGACACAAGAGTTGGTTTCCTTGTCAACACATAGGGGTTCTCTGGTCTGGGCACAGTTGTCAGACCACACGATCCACCCATCATAGGTCACACAACAAAGAACCCTTTGTTGTCCTGCTCAGACATAGGCTCCTCAATGTCTTGCCTATGCTTCAAATTCCTTAGTTTGACTTCCTTATTCTATACACATTCAATGTCTTGTTGTATTTCAGGGTCTTATTCACACTTCACTTCTGGTGATCCCCTCCCCCTTCATGCTTAGCTTACTCCAAGTACATAGGTTACTGTCCTTTAAGCACAATGTTGGGGATATTCAACAAATAGTTTTCCAAATGTAGCTTCAAAAACAAACAGTTTCTCAGACTTGACTTCAACTCTGCAGTCAGAATTTGACTTAGTTTACTATTTTCTTTCAGTGCGTGATTCAGTATTGGCAGGTTTACTGCTTTCATTCAGTTTGTTATTCAATATTAGCAGATTTGCTCTGCCTCACGACACTTTACTTTCTTTCATGCATATAACTGCACAGCTTCATCTGTAACTGAAGTATTTATTCCCTCAGCACTATTTTCACAGCCAGCACAGAGCGCCCTGGTCTCTGGGTAGCTTCCCCAGCACTCACTGGTCATGGGTGTCTTCCTCTGGTGGTTCTCGCTGCTTTTCTCCTTCAAACTGGCTGCTGCTTCGAGTTCTGTGATCCCCGCTCGCGTGTGGACAGGATCTCGGCTGGCACAGGCAGCGTCAATAACTGTGCGAAGCCGGACACAGCGTCCTCTTTGATCTTGCCTCGCTGCAGCTCTTTTTGCTCCCAATTCACACGGGAGGCTTCCTCGGCTTGGGGATGTCGGCCGGCATCTCGTCTCCACACCGGGTCCCACCACGGCTGCATCCAGACTCCGGGGGTTTCCTGCTGATCTCTGCCCAAGTTCCCAGGTCTCTCTCCTCCACTGCACGGCTTCTCCTTTTATACACCTGTGGTCCTTCAATAGGCTGCAGGTGTATTTAATTATTCAATTCTACCTGACTGTTTAAGAGGACATGCCTGACCTCCATACCTTGCAGACCTCTTCTTCATCCCAGTACCTAGGTGGTGAGAGTGTGTGGTGTTCATTACTCTCAACTGTCTCTTCCTCGTCTCAGTACTGTCAGGTGTTCCAAGAGGGGAAAGAAGGAGAGCTGACCTACAATAACCCAAAAAGGTCAGGGGAGGGTTAGGTTGGTTGTCATTAGGATGACATGCATTACTCACCGTAATAGCATTTCTGATGATTGTATATGCTTAGATTCACATGCTGTGCATATAGTCCGACATCCAGTGGTAGCCGCAGAGTATTGCATCTCGTCTTTCGGGGACCGAAAGGGGACGTCGGCATAGGCGTGTCTGTAACACTATCCCTATTGTGACGTGTATTGTACCCAAAATCCCTCACGCGCCGAGGTCCCTCGGATTGTATTTTTTCTACCAAGAGGGAGCCCAAGGCTATTGTGAGTGAGTACATAAAGAGAGAAAGTAGTAAGATGTCTATGTTTATTCCACCCGAGCGGGGAGGCTGGGTGGGCGCATGTGAATCTAAGCAGATACAATCATCAGAAATGCTATTACAGTGAGTAATGCATGTCTTCTGATGCTTGTTAATCTGCTTAGAATCACATGCTGTGCATAGACTAGCGAGCAGTAGCCGGAGTCGGAGGTGGGTTGTGAGAAGGAACAGTAGAAAAAAGATGTCTTAATACTGCTTGTCCCACGTGAGAATCAGATCTCGAATGAGTGTCTAGGCAATAGTGTTTTGTAAATGTGTGTACAGAACTCCAGGTTGCCGCTTTGCGAATGGACTCTAGGGGAACATTAGCAATGAATGCTATGGAAGCCCCAATGCCCCGAGTAGTGTGTGCTCTAGGCTTGAAGGGCAGTTCTCTCTAGCAAGAGTATAATATAGTGTGAAGCATTTGATAATCCATCTTGAAATAGCTGATTTAGAGACAGGATCATCTTCTCTACCAGCTGCCACTGAAACGAAAAACCGGTTTGTCTTCCTCAGTGGTTTCGTTCTTTCCAGGTATAACGACTGCCCTGCGAACATCTAGTGTGTGTAGGCTTCTTTCGGCCATGCTAGTGGGATTCTGGAAGAAAGTGGGTAGTTAAATTTATTGGTTCACATGGAACTTCGAAATGAATTTAGGCGCAAATTGGGGATGAGTGCGCAGAACCACCTTATCCCTGTGGACTGTAACAAAAGGATCTAGAACTGACAGGCCCTGAAGTTCACTAACCCTTCAAATAGAAGTGATAGCCACTAGGAAGGGCGTCTTATAAGTAAGGTCTTTTAGACTTGCTTTATGTATTGGTTCAAAGGGAGACCCCATGGGTCTGGTCTATACCACGTTTAGATCCTATCCGGGAGCTGGGTTGGAGACGAGGGGATGAATTCTCTTAACCCCTTCCATAAAAGCCTTAATAACAGGTATTTTCCACCACGGCACCTTCTGTTGTGACGTAGTGTAGGCTGAGAGAGCAGCTAGGTAAACCTTTAGGGAATTAAAAACCAGTCCTGAATCTAACAAGTATGTCAGATACAACACAATGTGGGTAGGAGAGCAGTCAATCGGATTGATGCCCTTGGTATTGCACCAGATGACAAAGCGTTTCCACTTACTGGAATAGCAATACCGGGTGTTAGGTGACTGGTTCCTAGTGCATCTTATGCATGATCTTGTTGAGTCAGGGAGTCGGCGGGGGGCGGTGGTTGGTTGTGGGCGTAATAACATTTCCCTGACCATGTTATCCAGAGTCTGTTACCCTTGGAGCGGTACTGAGGTTACCTGGAGGCGTAATCTAGGCATTGGGCGTTCTCCTGAGTGGCGAACAAGTCTATCTCTGGAAAGCCACATTCTGCAAAGACATTGGAGACAATGTCTTCATGTAGGCGCCATTCTCTGCTCTGCACGTCGGCTAGAAGGTTGAGTTCGCAGGGAACGTGTTGGGACATCAGGAACATCTTGTGTTGGAGAACCCACATCCTAATGTTTTAGGACAGCTTGGATAGCCCTGGAGAGTGTGTGCCCCCCCTGTTTGTTCAGGTAATGCATGGCTGTGGTGCTGTCTGTCAAGATCAGAACGGTCTTCCCCTGTAGCTGAGTCTGAAAGGCCTTTAGTGCTTTCAATACTGCCAATAGCTGTAACGGGTTTATGTGGTTGGACGCTACTTGAGGGGACCACACTCCAAGCGCTGTCTGCTCTAGCAGATGAGCCCCCTCACCCCATAAGAGATGCATCTGTCGTGAGAGTGGCTTTTACTGCATGGGTGGTGAAGGTCTTCCCCCTTCAAGAGGTTTTTCCTCAACCACCACTGCAGAGAGAGAATGAGGGCTGGCAAGACAACTATCAGATCCTCCCATTGTCCGCTGGCCTGACACCACTGGCTGTTGAGCTACTCTTGCATGGGACGCATGCGCAGCCGCGCGTGAGAAACTAAATAAATGCATGACGTCATCATTCCTAGCAGTCGCATGGCCTTGCATACTGTCACTTCCAGACTGGCTACATATTGAGGGAACTGAAACAGCATGTTCTGAACTCTCTCGTTTGAGGGGAAGATGAGGCAGTCTTTGGTCCGAATTAGAGCCCCTAGAAACTGTTTGACCTGACTGGGTTCTAAGCTGGACTTCTTCTCGTTGATGGAGAATCCCAGACTGAACCAGAGGTCTATTGTCTTCTGAGTGTTCAATAAGTATGTTTCGTAGGAGTCGCCTGTTATGAGCCAATCGTCGAGTTAAGGGTAAACCGGGATGGATGGTCTGCGCAGGTGTGCTGCAGCTACCGCCAGAACCTTTGTAAACACCCTTAGTGCGAGGCAACGCCGAAGGGGAGTACTTTGAATTGATAGTGCCTGTCCTCTATCATTAACCTTAGATATTTTCTGTGCGCTGGCAGCATTGAAATATGAAAGTACGCATCTTTCATGTCCAGTGTGGCCATGTAATCCTTCTGTTTTGACAGTGGGATTACTTCCTGCAGAGTTACCATATGAAACTTTTGAGGTTTGACAAATTTGTTCGCTGGGCGCAAGTCTAGTACAGGGCGCATGGTGAGGTCCTTTTTGGGTACAAGGAAGTACAATGAATAAATACCCTTGTTTACCTGAAGAATAGGAAAGGCTTCTATGGCATCCTTTTCCAGAAGTGCTTCCACCTCTTCTATCAGGATTCGCAGATGGTCTGGCATCAGGCGGCATGCTTTGGGCAGTCTGAATTGTGGTGGTCGGGCGAATTCCACACAGTACCCGTGGGCGACCGTCTTGAGAACCCACTGGTCTGACGTTTTCCCCTCCCATGCCTAAAGGAAAGATGTTAAGCGCCCCCTGACTGGGGTGACATGGGAGGGGACCTGGATCCGTAGGTCATTTCTGACGAGAGGCTGTAGTACCCCTGGAGTTGGGGCCTCTGCCTTTCCCGCGCTGCTGTCCCCTGGGTGGATAGTCGGCGGGGAGCTGGATGCCTGTCCTGAGTTCCAGGCATTTCCCGTATTATATAGGTTTTGAGTGGCACGGATTGGCCCAGAAAGGAACGGCGGGAGCCACTTGCCCTCTGGGGGAGGGCTTTTCGATGATTTTGCTGAAGAGGCTTAAGAGTCTCATGCTCCTTTTTGGCATTCTCGAGAGCATCATCGACTGCTTTACCAAAGAGATTTGTCTCTTCAACAGGCTTAATAATAAGAGCTGCCTGGGTTTCCGGCTTGTAAGCCAAGTTTCTAAGCCAAGCATGCCATTTGAGAAGGGTGCCTTGAGCTAGTGATCTTCCTGTCGTTTCCGCAGCATCCAGCGTGTTCTTCAGTATGTTTTGATTGACCAGCCTGCCCTATGTCACGATGGCAGGTAACTTGGTTCTAGCGGGCTCAGGTACCTCTTGGAGGCCCTCCTGCAGTAGGTTCCACTGTGCATCGGCATAACTAGCAAGCAATGTAGTGTTTGCTATGCACGTGTTAAAGGCAGCTGCTGATCCGTTTTCCTAAGACATACAGCCTCTTTGACTCCTTCTCAGGAGGTGCCTCTCCTGTAGCAAGGGGGACCCCTGCCAGTTTACGGGTGGTGGTAACCACTAGTGAGTCGGGGTGGCATGGACCTTAATGTATGTAGGGTCAGTAGGTGATGAGCTAAATCATTTCTCCACCCTTCGATTTACTGCCCTAGTCTAGGGTGGCATGATCAAGGAAGGAGCCAGTCTCATCTTGATAGAATTGAGAAGAGGTATGGCCTGGCTGGAGGGGGGTTTCTCCTTGAGGATATCTTCCACAAAGTCCTGTTCAGGCAAAGCCTCCTGGGTGGCTATCTGAAAGTATTCAGCCGCCTTCCTCAATATGGCGTTGAACGCCATCTGATCGTCCACTGGGGAAGCTTGGCAGGCCGGAGTGGAGGGAGGAGAATCAAAACATAGAACATCAGGGTCTTGGTCGTGAGTGGGGAATGCCCATGGTTCCTTCTCACCCTGGTGACTGTCCTTCCAGTCTCCTGTGGGATCTGCCTGGTCATCCACAGTGTAGTTCTGTAGGAAGTTAGTATCCTCCTACTCCACATCATAAATGTCCTGACAAGGGTCCATCTGGATCCCGTCTTCGGGATGGATGGGAGTGTAATCCTCCAGAGAAGGTCCTAATTTTCCTAGAAAATGTGAAGCCCACAGAGAAGGAGGGTTCTCCTGAGGTCTCTTGGGGGTAGGTTGCTCTGAAAACAAGACAAACTCCTCCAACCTGTCCATACACCCTTCAAATTTTTCTCTGGACCATCTATATGAACCCAAAGGGTGGAAAATTTTCATTTTCCTCCCTATGGCACCAAAATGTGTCTCCAATAGCTCTAGACAAAGGCATATAACTATCTTCGTAGTCCTCGCGAGCATCAGGGCGCTGAGGCGCATCTTTCAACGTGTCCGCGGACTGCTCCTTGTGCTTCGTCGCTTGTACCTCTCCTTAAGCCCCACTGCCGAAGCAATCCAAGCAATGCTTTTGGAGATGTTCGGCGAATCAGGGCGATGTGCCAGTTGACTACGAGGCCTAGCGGTAGATTTTCCTCCTACCGGGGACTTTGGGGGCGTTGGAGCATCAACTACGCACACTTCAACAGCCGGATGTGTTTTGGAAGTAGCGCCCTTTGGTTTAGAAGGCCCAGTCGCAAGACGCTGCTGCGGATGCGGGGAAGGCCGTTGATTTTGAAGATCAGAGGATTGCATCAAAATTTTAGGCGGTCCTGTTGGCGCATTCACCCGTTTCAATGGTACCATCGAAACCGGGGTTGGGGTTGTGTGTTTAGTTTGGCTTCGATCTTGTACGCCCCTGTCGCCGGGTGTTATTCCCATAGCGTGACTCGTGTCAAGCCTAGCAGGGTCGGGGACGGGCGTGGCGGACCTACGAGTGTCCGTCGTGAGGTCGATGGCATCCGACATGGATGCCTGGTCATCACTAGTAGCCCCGTCACTTTCGGCGGGTGCGGCGGTGGGGGAAGAAGAACCAGCCTGCGACATTCCGTAGGCCGCACACCGCTTAACGCAGCAGTCCTTAAGCGTTTTAGGGCGCAGGAGTTTACAGGCTGCGCACCATGCTACGTCGTGGTCGTAGACAATTATTGCACTTAGAGTACTCGTCCTTCCAAGGATATCTGGCCCTGCAAGAGGGGCAAAACCTAAATGGTGTCCTTTCCATAGCAAAAGGCAATAAATGCGATGACCAGACCTAGAGGGCAAAGAGGGGGAAAGAGGAGATACATAGCTGAAAGGATATGTCCACCCTGACCCCACTCTCCCTATGTGTATGCCGGCCAGAGGGCCCAGCCACGTGGACGGCTCTGCCGCCGGATCTTAGTCGTCGAAAGTCCACTGCAGTCTTTGTCAAAGTGCAGGAACCACTGTCGAAATTACTTAATGGGATAATCGACAAATTCGATAGACAAAGTGATAAAGTCTCTTATGAAAGAGCTCCGCAATAAGGCGACCAGTAATCTGGGCGGAAAAAAACAATCTGAGCGACTTTGGCGCATGAGGGATTTTGGGTACACTACATGTCACGATAGGGATAGTGTTACAGACACACCTATGCCGACGTCCCCTCTCGGTCCCAGAAATAAAAGATGCAATGCTCTGTGGCTACGACTGGATGTTGGACTATATGCACAGCATGTGATTCTAAGCAGATTAACAAGCATCAGAAAAGGGCGATACCATGTCTCGCCTAAAGGCACCCCCACTCTCAATCCCAAAGGCCCCTCCACCCAGGTGATCCTCCCTCGCATGTCCACCACCAGGGTCAGGATCCAACCTGGTAGAGGATTCAAGGGGAGTAGGAGTGAGAATACCCTCCAGTTTCTCACACCATCTAAGATGGAAAACATGTCAGATGGCATTACCCAAGTTGCCCGCGACCGAATTGGCCGCAACCGAATTGGCTGAATTTGTTTGTGGCTGTTTTAACCAGAAATATATGTGGGGTGTGTGCTTTGGGTAATAAATAATATAGGGGGATTGGGCAGGGAGGTTGCGGGCGGTCCCCTCCACCCCCGCATATATTTTCGGTCAAAAATGCTGGCAGCATCAGAAATGAAGGAGGAAGTGCTAACATCCAAATTTAAGGAGGAGTGGGAAGGTTCCAGAGTGAAGGAGGTAGTAGCATTCAGAGGGAAGGAGGTGATTGTAGTATCAGGAGGGAAGTAGGCAGTACTAACATCCAGTGTAAGGGAGAAAGTAACATCAGAAGGTGGAGGTGGTACAGAGGAGGAGGTGATTCTATCATCAGGGGGAACCCTGGTCAGGAGTAGAAGAAAGCAGTCCCACAAAGAGAGACAGACATGAAGGATTCCATGGTCCAGGATGTTAGATTGGACGTCCCACACAGACCCAATGTGCCACTGATCCCATTACCTGGTAACTAAACTTCCAGAAAGGGAAGTCCTAACCCAAGAAGCAAAGATGAGCACCCTCAGGAACAGTTGCCTTCCATTAGCCCAGTGAAAAGAGACAAAAACAATATATAAAAATGCACAGTATGACACGTGCTACTACTTTCTTGCACTGTTTCCCAGTCAACACGATGAATAGCTTAGTATATGTTAGGATGGAGACATGAACAATCAGGCAGGAAGGCAAGAGGTTTACAAGCAGCAGGTGATTTATGTTCAAGCAAAGTTAAAAATCCATTGACTGCAGACATTCCCAAAGAGACGAGAATGACATAGGTTTGGATCTATGTGAATACTGTGAATCGAAAATTTTGAATCCAAAAATGTTGATCTTCTTCTGAATATTTCCCTGCAATTATAAGCTGGGGAGACCCCTCCCACACAGCCCCTCTCCTTGCTCCCCTTATATTTTTGTATAACCCTAAACCCTCCCCACATATAACTGTGCGTTAATGTGCCCCTCGAAATATGGCATATTTGGATTTGACATTTTGGTCCGCTCAGTAATTGGCTGATAGCAACATTTCGTAGAATTACTAGTAAAGGATCCACAAACAGGGGGAAATCCAAAGAAGCATGATCCCCAGTCAGTGGAAGATCCACAGGGAGTGGGATCAGGTTGAAGAGAGCAGCACTATTTCTGAAACTGTGGGAAATGTCCATACTGTTAGACGGGTAGGGTGGCAAGGATCACATGAGGGATCATTGGAAGATGGAATGAAAGAGTCAATCCACTGTCAAGTAGTGGGACACCAGAACACTGGAGAGAGCTCAACGTGCAAAGGTGCAGGGTTACAAGTGGATGTGTTGAGGAGCACGATCACTTTTGCCAAAAAGTATGCCCATTCGGAATACTGGGGATTGTAATTCATTGCCTTCTGGATAGCCTCCGTTCCTGACCAGAGTATGGCAAACCTGACCCCATCTGGCAAATTGCAGGTGTTTTACAGAGGTCAGAACTAGGGAGGACCGGAAGGTGAGAGGAGGCACGAGACCCTGGCAAGAAGGGAAGTGGAGAAGTAATGAGGGTAACAAAGAGGGAGGTAGCCCCAAGCTTTGTGGAAGGAGGGGAACCGACCCTTTAGGCAGCAGGGGATTAGCAAGTGTAGGTGGTCTTGGGTCCACCTCACTGCAAGAGAGAAGTTACAGCCAGACCATTTGCAGTTTCTGGAGATAAGAACGCTTACCTTGGGCCTTCATGTGGAACCAAGAGGGGCTATAGGGTTTGGGAAGCTCTGTGAAACCTGCAACACACCTGGGAGGTGAAGCAGCATCACACCTAGTGTGAGTGACTTGGTATACAGCTTTTCCATATTTCTTCTGTTTGCACTCCTTAGTTACCTTTGTGTGTACCCTTGTTCAAGTACAGGAAGCCAAAGCCATACTGCCTCATCATAAGTGAAGTACACAGAGGCAATTGTTATCAAGTTGGTACCACAGCCTTCCTAGGTTGATATATTGAGAAAGTGTCAAGTAACACCTGCTATTCACAAGGCCACTTAAAAGCAAACTGTAGTAGCCAGCAAAAAACAAGATATTCTTCTTCTATGGGATAACATTTCAGTACACAGCATACTCCTTGAAGCCAGAACTCTGTACATTAAGTGGACACTGTGATGAATCCAATAGTCATCACTGATCTCCCAGCGGTCAACTCCGCCCATGTGGGCTGGGGATGGCAACCGCTACGTGATCCTGACCCTGGGGGCAGCTATATGAGGGAGGATCACATGGGAGGAGACAACATCCGGGGAGATGCCATGGCTTCATTGGATGAGACATGATACCGCCCATTTGCCCTTGAAGACAATCCTCTGATACCCAATACCCCCATGGCCTATTGCCATACATCTACACCTCCCTCTAGGAAAAAAAAGGAAATCCTTTCCCAAAAGAATATTGATCAAACTTCCAACTCTGGTCTACTTTGTGGCAATTACAAGACCGCATTTTTCAGTTCTAATTTTACATAATCTAGAACGGGTCTGTCATTTGAAACGGATTAACCAAGCCCTTTTTTACCAACCATCAACAATGGACTTCTTTTCCCAGAATCCCCTTACTACTGGGACGAGAAAAAAGAAAAGAGCACTTCAGAGCAGAAGAAGCCACAGGTTCAATGAGTGCTGTAGTCTTTTTCAGAAAACACCTGTGCCTGGGAAATTTAAAAAGATGGAGGCAAAAGGATAGAGGCTGCTGCTGTTGTTGAGAAAATGGTTCACCTCTCTGCGGGGCTCAAGATTCAGAGAAGCACAGGCGACAAGTGTGGTAGAGCTGCACCGCTCACCAGTTAGGAAGAAGGGAAATGCTGCAAGGTCGGGATGCGCTGCAGAAATGCGAGGAACTGGGGGAAGACTCTTGGGCATTCTCCAACCACGGAAAGCAGTACCTTACCTACCGCAGGCTGAACCGAAGCAGGCGTGCTGAAGTGAAGCAGCAAGAAACACTTGTACAAAGAGAAAGCAGTCACGAGAGGAAAGCAGGCGGTGCACCTTTGCTGGTTAACCGCGAACGTGCCCGAAAAAGCAAGGAAAAGCCAGTGAATCAATCTAAGGATAGTGGGGAAACCAAGGGCGTATCAGTGAGCATGCCAAACAAGAATAATAGTAAAAAGAAACAAAGAAAGCAAAGAGACTAATTGTGAAGCGAGAAAGTGAATCAGTATGTGAATGTATGGAATGTAAATACATGGGAAACCTGAATCAGATAAGATATCAAAAGTATATATTGAACAACAAAAGGAAAGTGCAACTGTGGAATTGGAGAGAAACATTGTGTGACTATAAGAAGCCCTGGCAGGAGAGTACACCAGTCAATTACAAGTGTGTGCGCAGAAGCAGAACTGGCAGGAGAGTATACCAGGCAATTACAAGTGTATGAATATAAGAAGCCCCGGCAGGAGAGTACACCGGGCAATCACAAGTGTGTGCGAATAACAACAAGTCCTGGCAGGAGAGTACACCAGGTTATCTGTGTATGAAAACTAGAAGTCTGGGCAGGAAAATATAAAAGGCAATTACAAGTGCATGAGTACAAAAAGTATTGGCAGTAAAGTATACCGGGCAATTACAAGTGTATGAGTACAAGAAATCCTGGCAGTGGATTATACCAGGCACATGTAAGAGTGAGGATATCAGAAATTATAAGAAGGAATATTAGAACTGTGTTGATTAGACCAGAAGGAACAAAGTCCTGGCAGAAAGGCAAACCACGAATTCTGAAAGAAACAGAATTACAAGGCTAACAAGCTTTATTTATGACAGTGCTATTGTGGGCCAAGAAAGACCCTAGGACCTATTGTGTGAAGAATTGTTTGTATTAAAGAGGAATCCAGGGGAAGGCAACCACCCTCTGGAACAATGACTACTTATCCTTGGAGAACTTTTGTGTTGGAACCATTAATTCTTTATTTCACAAACTCTTTTTCAAGCACCTAAGGTTAAAAACATTTCCCTTTTTACCTTATAGTTTAGTTCATAGTGTGGGGGTCAGAATATAACTTTTGGACAGGACAGTTTTGCTTTTGACATCCTGACACAAACAGATCCTTCGCTTTGGTTTTAGGTAGGGAAATTGCTCTTAGAGCAGGGTCAGAGAGGCCTTTTCCCACCCTTTTATTTTCAATATAAATCTTTAACTAAAAACAAAGCTAACTTGTGTCCGACTCATTTCTGACGACTCACAACTCATAGGTAAGACAATGAGCGCAAAAGATACATAGCGACTTAGAAACTTCTTACACTTACATACACACAAAAATTAATCACATGAACTAGATCTTCAACAGAAACTAATTTACAAGATTACCGAAAAAAAGGGAAATTAGGGTAGAGCAAAATTGGAACACGTACTAAGGCAGTAGCTATGTGATTTTGCACTGGCAGAGGATGTATTAGTCTCCCGTTAGAAATGGAAGAAAATAAGGTTATGGAAAATATCTTACTCATAGTATTGATTAATTTAGTTGATTTGATCACCACAATACAATGCTGTTACAATAAATAAAAAATATAAATACATAA
Organism: Ambystoma mexicanum; assembly: GCF_040938575.1. Classification (NCBI taxonomy): domain Eukaryota; kingdom Metazoa; phylum Chordata; class Amphibia; order Caudata; family Ambystomatidae; genus Ambystoma; species Ambystoma mexicanum. The sequence goes on along the minus strand of NC_090929.1, from coordinate 787,812,448 downwards.
AACAATATCATAATATACAAAATGAGATTAAAATAACCTTTCCACACAATACACAAGCAATTTAAGAACCGACTCATATACTACCTGTCATGGAACACTATTTAGAGGAAGGTTTAATAAAAAAATAAAAAAATCAACCTTGTATTACCCCAATCACCTGAGGCGGTATGTCTGCTTCTTCCGGCTAGAGAAGAAAACGCCACCTGGTTATCAGTTAAGTGTCTGATTTTGGCGTCTATTAACAAGGGTGTAATCCATACTCCATTTAGACATGCATTATTTTTACATAAAAATAAAAAGTGGGCAATTTTAAGTGCCCTCATATCAAATGAGAGATGCTTGTCAGACCATTTGAGAAGGGAGATGAAGCCACCCCAAATATGGAACTCTATTAGCTTGCTGTGCAGGCCCAATTTATATCTTACTTGATTCCTTGCAATTTACCCTAGCCGCACCTCAGAGCAGAGCAGACCTCAGCGTATGACCACCGTTTGAAGTCACTATTAATCTCCCACAGGGGACGGGATAAATGTACATTTGACATGGTCAACTACACAAATGATGCCTGGAAAAGGCTGCAGCAGCGCATTGTAAGGGGGCAGAAGAAAGGCTCAGACTGACAAGTTGTGGTCATAAACTTTTATTAAAGTAAATTGAGGGTTGGAAAAATGCCTCCCTGTCCCTTATGCCAAGAGAGGTTTCCCTGCCAAAAAGCAAACTAGTGAAACTGCCAGGATGTCAAATATATTGTTAGTCACAATCGTGCCCAAAAACCCCAATTCTGACCCCAACACTAATAACAAATCTAAAGTGCAACGATGTTCTCTTCTCAAAAGGTAATGATGAAACTACTGTATAGCAGGAAAGTTCCAAATGTCATTGGTTGTATTAATAAAAGGAAATGTTCTCTTCCAAAGACACACTGTGCCAATATCCAGGGAATTACTCCTAGATTCTTCCTTGTTCCACTTCACAAGCTAAGAAGTTGGCTCTTGAGAAGAACAAGTTACTCTCTTACCTGGTAACGTTCTTTCGATGGGATGGTCTGACGACGTATTCCATATCTATGACAGTAATCACCACAGCTGTGCTGCTTCGGAAAACCTTTCGGCGTCTGCGTCCTACATCAATGACGTCGATATGCTGTCCTCGAGGGCCTCCGTTGAGCCGACATCACCGGATGTTATAAGTAGGACACACAACGCCGTAGCCTCAGTTGTAGTTTTTTCCCCAGAATGTGTGGCACCAATCTTCTGCCAGTATGACCACAGAAAGCCTTGCAGAAACGTAAGCTGCAATCACATAAGAAATTCTGTAGCAGGGAAGGCAGGGAGGGAGTGGTATGGAATACGTCGTCGGACCATCCTATCGAAAGAACGTTACCAGGTAAGAGAGTAACTTGTTCTTCGAGGGGATTGGGTCCTCCAACGAATTCCATATCTATGACGGACTCCCAAAGCAGTACCAACATAAGGAGGTGAGAAAATAATTTAGAATAAACAAATTTAGAATGCCCAATCAAATTGCAGAGTAAAGGACCGCCTTGCCAAAGGCCAGATCCTGCCCATGGATAGAATCTGAGGAGTAGTGACGTACAAAAGTATGGACCGAAGCCCAAGTGGCTGCTTCACAGATGTTACGAATAGGAACACCCCTCTGCAGGGCAGTAGAGGCAGCCATACCCCTAGTCGAATAGGCATGTAAGCCTACTGGAGGGTCCTTACCCGCCAGGCAGTAACATTCAGAAATTGCCAAGATAATCCATCTAGACAAAGGGCCTCATTACGACCCTTGCGGAAATGGAAAAATGATGGCGGAAATGCAATACCGCCATCGAACACCGCTCGTTGCGATCATGACCCGTCACCGTAAAGTACGATGCCATTAGCGACACCGCAGTGAACGGCAACGCTAACTGCACCAAGTACGCGCACGCGCGCCTTGCAAAACCGGAATCACCGCCATGGCGCAACGGTACGCGAATTCTGACCCTAGCGGACATGTACTGAACGCCATCAAGCACGTCGTAAAGTACCATTCCGCCATGGCGAGAAATACGGCAACGCGAACCAACCGTAAATGGCCCACTGAGTGCCTGTACTCCACTCCCTGGCCTCATTGCACAACTCCTGGCAGGCGCAATGTACTCACACTATGCAACCAGTGAAATCCACTATTCACCCATGCATGCCAACGTAGAAAAGCATGCAGGGGCTCAAAGCGCCCCGTGAGTGGGCATCCATGTACGGCATGTCACCATAGCCGTACTGACGCAGCACAGGCATGTGAAGGTACAACACATCAAAATGAAAATCAAGAACACATGACACAAAACAACAGTAGTCCCCCATCGCTTGCCACCAGCGCAAGGCAACATCCACAACAGCATCCTGAGGGGGATTGCACCAGCCCTGTACTCATGCCAGTAAACAAACCAACCATCAGCAGAAGCATGTACCACACAAGTCGGCAGAGTGACTGAGCAGCCAGGCTCATCCCAAGAGGGGCCGATGGGAGCTGCAGGGCACAGATGGCATCAATACAGAAGCTATTCCAATGGACATGACCCCAGTCCCCCTCCAACAAACGCACGCAAACACAGTCACCTGTGACCAGCCACATTCTGAACAACCCATCATTCCACCAATCGACCTGGCTGACAGGCACCAGTCGGCCAAAAGCCAATCCCCCGCCCCTGAACAGCACATCATGTAAACAGACACAATGGCAGCCTCTATCCGTGACCATACTGTGCTACGTAGGCAAACGCGGCCAGTACTGTACCACACAACTCAACTCAGAAGGCGGAACACAAAGCAGATCATCACGCAATACATACCGCCACAAAGCGAAAATCGCCACATCACCTGCAAAGAACAACGCAACACGACAAATATCGGAATACAATTTAAATGCACATCCAAATGACAAAGGCCCCACATCAATTTGCAAAATCCCACCAAAACAACCATCATCACCGAGGGCTGCATCTGCAATAATTGACCGGCTTCCACTTGTGTGACGCCCTGTACCATCATGGCACACAGGGCTTACATCAACGTTCCAAAAGGCAACATGGAAGCGGCAAGAACCGCAGGTCCGTCCCATGAGGCAGGCACTAGTCGAGCTGAAAGGCCGAAATGTTGCACCTAGCCACCAGTACAGCGTAAGGGCATGTGGCCCATTGGCGATCGTCCCATATGATCGAAATGGTGCTCCACTGATTCACCCGAAGCTGCAGGAGTCGAGAGTAAAAACCATCTGGAGGAGTGGCGTAGAGATGGCATCTGCAATAGGGCAGGAGATACCTGTCACCCAAAAGAAACACAAATCAACCGATTGCATTACGGGACTCATGATGCATTACAATCTTCATTCAACACACCAAATCCACACCCATATGCATGCTAGCCCACTCCAAAGGAATATACACACCCCTAATCCAGTATCGAATCACAACGAAACCAATCGAGCTAAATACACCATTGGCAACGTCGGTTACTGTGCATGCGTCCGTCAAGATAGAACCCATGACATGGGATTAGTAACGTGCCTAGACACAAGTGTATGAAGGCGCGTCGAGACAGGGAGGATCCGACAAGGGCAGAGAGACGTATGTCCCACTATGGCAGCCTTGCATCACATAACGCAGGGGAAGGGGAGTGAACCAAAAAACCCATGTACATGGCAGACCCTAAACGGATTCATCAGTCCATGCATCCACACATCATTCCCTCATCCCGCAATGAAAACGCATGAATATTCACTCACATAATATGTGAAACTTCCATCGCGTCTGTGCGTAATGCAGTCCGCAAAAACCACTGTGCCCCTGGCCGGATCTGTAGTGTTGTGAAGCAAGATGGATTTGGGAACGTCCTGCCTCATCGTCCACTACGCTATTGCGCATCCCCTTCAATTCATATCATTCATTGCCTGCTCGTTATGGGCCATGTCCCAAGGACATTCTACAATAGAACGTTACATTTCCAGCCAGACCTGTGGGCGTATCCTCGCCGCTACTTCAAAACCCAAAATGCTGGCCTTCGAATTCCTCACTTGCAACATTACGTCGAAAAGGCTTCTGTGAACGCTTGCATTCACAATTACATCAATGTAGTGCGGCTGTGTGTCATGATGCTAACTGGCTGCAATCACAAATGGGACGCCACGCCCGTCGGTGAAGTACGTTACTGTGCTGCATGAGGGTCGGCCATCGATCGAGCCCTACATACCACTGACTCTTCACAGGTATGTAAGCGGCTGCAATCATAGCATGTGTAACAATGGGAGCATAGCATGAAAATCAGTCAAAGTACATCACACTGCCATCGGGATTTGATACATGATTCCAATCCCAAGATGCCATGCGGCCAAATGCAGCCTTACGTGCGGGCCGTGCTCGACCAGAAGGGATTGCATCTGCCACAGATTCATTCAATCAGCACAGGTGGAGGCCATACAGGCCGACAGCACATATATTGCAGACCCAAACCCCTCCCACAACCACTCCCACTCCAAAATGCTACCGGCAGGACTAGCGATGTTGGGCCTGGGGTACCAGATAGCACTGCAAGTGCTACAACTACAAGAAGACGACGAACAACAACAGGTACAACAACCGGGCGCACAGGGGAGACGGAGGAGGAGGAGGAGGAGGAGGGCAAGGCAGGGTCAGCAAGGCCCACAAGCACTGCCACTACCACCACGCAGGCGGCCCGCAATCCCACGCCTCCGAGCCGATCCGTTCAACCTCACTGCTGAGCAGATCCACACCCTCTACCGTTTGGACCGGGACACCATAATCGCCATTGTGGACATGACACATGCTGACCTCGTGAGCATGATAGATAGCCCAACCGCCATCCCACCCCTACTGAAGGTGGTGTCTGCACTCCACTTCCTGGCCACAGGCACCTACCAGCACACAGTGGGACAGTTGCATGGCATTTCACAGCCACTGTTCTCACGGACACTCTTCCAAGTGCACGATGCCCTCCTGAAGCACGCCGACGACCACATCACACTACCACGCACGTACCAGGAGATTACCAACGCTAAAGTGGGATTCCATGCACTTGGCGGCATCCCGGGTTGCATTGGTGCCATCGACTGCACCCATGTTGAATTGGTTGTCCCACATGCCATGGAGGTCCAGTACCGCAACCGGAAACAATTTCATTCAATCAATGTGCAAATGGTGTGTGACTCCAACAAGATATTTACGCATTGTTGTGCCAGATTTCCAGGATCTACCCATGATTCTATGGTCCTGAGGAACACAAGAATACCACGCTACATGGAGCGACACGCAGGGCACAGATCCTGGCTACTCGGTGAGTCTCATTCCATGCATGACATCGTGGCCCATTTGATGCGTCAATGACCTTGCAGGGGGGGGGGGGGCTACTTAGCACTATCATTCCACTGACACCCTTTATTCGTCTCATACAGGTGATGCCGGGTATCCACTGAAGAGATGGCTCCTTACACCAATCCGGAACCCACAGAACGAGCATGAGGAGGACTACAACCATGCCCACTCACGTACCCGTGTGGTCATTGAACAGGCATTCGGCCTACTGAAGGCTCGTTTCCGCAGCCTCAGCAGGTCTGGCGGGGCACTCATATACAGCCATGAGAAGGTTTCTAAGATGGTCATGGCATGTGTCATGCTGCACAACATGTGCATACGTAGGAATGTGCCCATGCCCCCTGACGCTGTACTGCATGCACCTGAAGATGATGATGATGATGAGGGTGGGGATGTGGAGGCACCTCAAGGAGTCCATGAGGCACAGGATGCACGTGCAATCCGACAGAGCATCATAGATGCATGCTTCTAGCAACCACGCATGGTGCCTATTACACGGAAAGGGGACCTGTGGCACTGTGTGTGTGTAGTACAGGCACATTGTGGACTGTACGCCTATGAAGGCCTCGTACGCAAATATCAATGTCCACACATGTCATTGGATGATAATGAGGTGCTGTATTGTTGATGTGATTTGATTTATACACCCTATGGACCCGCCACCCAGTGAAGCCCAACACACCCCCTCCACCCTACTACCTCCCCCCCCAACACCAGTGTCCAAATATGCATGCTGTCCGTGGGTAGACGCTATTGCAAGCCCCCTCTACGGGTATCAGGGGCACCCCTGCCCGTGGAGCGCAGGTTCCTGCCAGATCTGCGTTGGGGGCTGCCCTGGACGGAACTTGCCACGGATGAGGTCTCTGCCTGCTCGCGTCCATGCATGTCTCTGAGGGTTTGTGAGAGCTCCGAGAGCACACGGCGCACAGCAGCAAGTTCAGCACAGACGTCTTTGGACGTCGCATGCAGTTCCCCCCTCAGGCTCTCGGTGCTTTTCTCCATTTGTGCTCTCAGGCTCTCGGTGCTTCTCTCCATTTCTCCCCTGAGGCTCTCACTACTTTTCTCTATTTGTGCCCTGAGTGTCTCGGTGGATGTTTCCATGGCTGCCCTGGAACCCCCGCATTCATTTGCATGGTCCTTGAGTAGCGTGGACGCTTCCTGCTGTTGCTCGATCAGCAGGTCGAGGGACTGTTGCCTCTGCTGGGCCATGGACATTTGCGGTGGTGTGACAGGGGGGCTGCTCAACACATGTTGCCTTGGCACAGGACTTGTGGGGGTTGGCCAGTCGTCGTCTTCAGGGTGCCCCTGCGTGGTTTCGTCATGGTGTAGGGGATGGAACATGCAGGGGGATTGGGAAAGGTCATGGATGGTACCTACGTCGCCAGCACTGTTTTCCGTGTCGGAGCATGCTGGCATGACAGCTGTGTCACCTATGGTGCTGCTACCACCAGAGGCAGTGCCATCAGATACGTTCTTTGGGGGGACCTGTGGTGCTGGGGTTGTGGACTTGCTGGCTGCTGGGGTGCCTGTTGCAGTCCCCTCCAGTGTGCTGCCACTTGATTCCTGCTGCTGCCGTGTCTTGATCCTTGCACCTGAGGTGGAGGCTCTTGGGACGTTGGTCCTGGCCCTCTTTGCAGGCGTGCTGGTAGGGGTGTCCTGCAGCTCGTCGTTGGTATCGGACCCTGTGGTGGAGTAAAGAGGGGCGAGCGTTAGTTATGGGTCTGTCGGATTTGGAATGGCAACGTATCAAATGCATTGGGGTGGTACATGAGGCTGATTTGGGACTGGGCCTTGGAGGTGGTCTCATTTTCGTGTGGATTGAGGATGCATTCATTTGGCTGCCTGCAGTTAGGGGGTGCATGCTGCACATGTAGGGGTTGTTTATGGCTTCTTGATTGATTTGTTTGTTCATTCTGACTTTTAGAGGGCGCTGTCAGGGCTAAGTATGTATTGCACTATGGGGTCACATGGTACTGCACATGTTCGTGGTTTGTGGATTTCGCATTGTTTCTCTTGGCCAACCTACCTGATTCTCCGGATGTCGGCACTCCTTTCTCCATCCCTCTGACTCCCTCTATGCTCTCCATTCCTATGGTGGAGGCGCAGATTTCCTCCCAGGGGGTCAACTTGATGGGCGACTCTGAACCCCCCCCGGTAGCTGTGGCGATGTTCCTGTTCGCAGAAAGTATGCTGCGTACGCGGATCCGCAGGTCGTCCCACCGCTTGCGACATTGCTGTGGCGTGCGGGGTGTTGTCCCCACCGCACTTACGCGCTGTGCCACCAGGACCCATATGGCCTTCTTGTTGGCAAGGGCCGTCCTGGTCATTTGACTGGAGAAGACGACGGCGGAATTTTCCTGTAGGGTCTCGGTGAGCACGGTCAGTTCCTCTCGGGAGAAGTGTACCTGCCGCTTGCGGTCACACGCTTTCTTGGCTACCTTTCCCATATTTATTTTTTTAACTGGGGTTGCTAACGGGTTGGGATGTGTGTCAGGGTCGGATTTTTTATGGTTGTGTTGGGATTCGGATTTTATAGTTGTGCGGCGTGCTGTTTCCCGTTCCGGCCACATGCTTTTACTTCCGTTTCCGTATATTTACGGTGGCCGTAATTTGCGGTGCACGCTCGTTACGGTGACCGCTCATTACGGTGACCGCTAAGATGGGTGGCGGTATTGCACCTGGTGCAGCGTACGGCGGCGGTAAGGGCCGTTTTGGGGTCATTTGCGCCATCGCAGCCTTTCGGATTCCGCCATGGCGAAATGCTCGTGCCCGATGGGTCGTGATTGGCCGCACTTTGCTCCTTCGTGCTATGGCGGAAACGCTATTTACGCTGTTGCGGTCCGGTCAGTCAATTTCCGCCAGGGTCGTAATGAGGGCCAAAGTCTGCTTAGTCACAGCTTGTCCCAAACACCTTCCAGCATAACCAATAAAGAGCTGATCGTCCACTCTGACCCGGGACATCCGTGAAATGCAGAAACTTAAAGCCCTCCTAGGATCTAACCTATGGAGCCTCTCCTCGTCCTTACCAGGATGCGGAGGAGGATAAAATTCCGGAAAAATGACCTTCTGGCTCAAATGAAAATCCGACACAATTTTCGGAAGAAAAGAAGGACGAACTCTAAGGGCAACGTTCTTAAGAAACACAATGAAGGGTGGCAACAGACAGTGCCTGTAACTCACTCACTCTGCGAGCGGAAGTGACCGCAACTAAAAACACAGTTTTCAGGGTTAACAGTCTCAAAGGACAAGAATGTAAAGGCTCAAATGGAGCACCCATTAGAAACTTGAGGACAAGGTTCAAATCCCACCCGGGCACCTGGAAAGGTGACGGAGGGAACACATTAGTGAGCCCTTTCAGAAACTGAGAAATTAAAGGGATTTTAAAATAAGAACACTCTTCAGACGAGCGCTTAAATATGGACAGCGCTGCCATGTAACCTTTAATGGTACCCACTTGCAAGCCCCTGTGGGCTAAAGAAAGCAAAAAAGACAGAACCACAGGAATGTCACATGAAAAAGGATCCACATTCTTAACCCTGCACCAGTCGCAGAACTTTCTCCAATGGCAACGGTACAGGGACTTTGTTGCCGGCCGTCTGGCAGAAATCAACACCTGCATCCCGTCTTCAGGGAGGTCCAAATCCTTATACCTCAACCTTTCAGAATCCAAGCGTGAAGGTTGAGGGATCTGACCTTTGGATGGAGAACCTGACGCCCCTCCCTTGAGAGCAGATCGTCTCGGTAGGGAAGACGATGTGGAGGGCAGATGGACAAATTGAGAAGGTCCGGGTACCACGTCCTCCGGTCCATGCCGGAGCAATGAGAATCATCCGGGAACCGAACCTCCGTAACCTCCACAGCACTTGCGGGATGACGGGGACTCAAGGAAACGCGTACAGCAGTGGGAAGGACCACTCCACCACGAACGCGTCTCCCAAGGCTCCTCTTGGAGGAAATTCCCGCAAGCAGAACCTTTCGCACTTCCGGTTGACACTGGAGGCGAAGAGATCCACTTGAGGGGTCCTCCAAATGGCAAAGATCTCCAGGAGAATCTTCTGAGCCAACTCCCACTCGTGAGAGATCGTGCTCTGCCTGCTCAGAGCGTCCGCCTTCTCGTTTACGTCTCAGGTCAGATGAACTGCCGAGATCGGAATTTCGTGCTGGTTGGCCCAGAACCAGAGCTGCATCGCCTCCCTGCACAGAGGAAGTGACCCTGCCCCCCCCTTTTTGTTGAGGTAGTGCATGGCCACTGTGTTGTCCATCAGAATCAGGACATTCTTCCCTCGCACAGTCGGCAGAAAAGCCTTCAGGGCAAGCCTGACGGCCCTCAGCTCCAACAGATTGATATGGAGTCTGGACTCTGACAGAGACCAACGACCGCTGACTGTCAGCTCGTTGGCATGAACTCCCCATCCCATGAGGGATGCGTCCGTCACGATCGTCACCTCTGGCCAGGGCAGCCAAAAAGGAGCCCCCCTCAGAGTGCCTTCGACGGCCCACCACAGAAGGTCCTGGGCGACCGAGGGTGGCACCTGAACGGGGTCCAACAACCTGCCGGAGGACTGGGACCATTGAAGCTTGAGGGCCCATTGCAGAGATCTCATCCGTAACCTGGCCTCTGGCACCAGAAGAAAGCAGGACGCTATGAGGCCGAGCAAACTCAAGAACTCAAACGCTGGGAGAGTCTGGGCATGTTGAAACTTGTGCACCATCTGCTGAATGTTGGCAGGCCTCACCTGGGGAGGAAAAAACAGCCCCAGGGACGTGTTGAGCACTGCTCCGATGTACTGGAGCCGCTGAGTTGGCATCAAGTGGGACTTCTTTAAGTTGAGGGAGAAGCCCAGCTTGTGAAGGGAGTGGCAGGTGACAGACAGATGGTCCAGGACTTGCTCGGGAGAGCGTGCCCTGATCAACCAATCGTCCAGGTAGAGGTAGACGTGAATCCCCCCTTTCCTGAGAGGCACTGCCACCACCACCATGAGCTTGGTGAAAACTCTTGGGGCGGAGGTCAATCCGACGGCAGGACCCGAAACTGAAAGTGCGAGTCGCCAACCGCGAACCTCAGTTACTTCTTGTGCTTGGGATGGATCGGCACATGAAAATAAGCGTACTTGAGGTCTATAGACACCAACCAGTCCTGACGTTCAAGGGCCTGGAGGACTTGAGAAAGAGTAACCATCTTCAACATGTCCTTCCTGAGGAGCTTGTTCAAACCGTGCAAGTCCATGATGGGTCTCAGTCCCCCGTCTTTCGTTGAAATAAAAAAATAAGGGGAATACCATCCCTTGTTCCTCTCCGCTACAGGCACCAGTTCTATGATGCCTTTCTCCAGCAGGGATTTGATTTCCTGCGCAAGGAGCGGATCCGGACTCTTCAAAGAAAGATTCCCTGGTGGATTGTCGTGAGGCCTCTGCCGGAAAGGAAGACAGTAGCCGTGGGCTACAATCTCTGGAACCCACACATCTGAAGTAATGGCACGCCACTCTACAAGATGCTGCGCCAGCCTTCCCCCCAACCGGCAAAGCATGGGCCTCATGACTGAGCTGAAGCGGCTGCGGCAGTGCCTGAGGGCAAAGAGGCAACTGCTCGTGCGGCCTTGGCACCTCGAGTACCTTGTTTTCCACCTCTGGCACTCCTACGGTTGCCCCTTTGACTAGCAGCTCCTCTCGATTTACTAAAGGACGAGTAATATCGAAAGGAACCTCCCCTCCATTGCTGTCTCCTAGGACGAAAAGGCGGAGTTGGCGGACTGCAGCGCCCAACGACTTGGCTGCAGCTTTGGAAGTCTGCAACCTCTCAAGACTCTCGTCAGCCTTGCTGCCAAAAAGATGTTCACCACCAAAGGGCATGTTGAGGAGGCGGGCCTGCACATCAGGAGCAAAACCGGACTTCCGCAACCACGCAAACCTGCGTATTACGGTGCTCGCCGCCATGGACCGGCTGACTCAATCAACCATGTCCAGACCGACTGAACGGATTCACATATGGCGTCTTCTGGGCAACGGGACTGCCTCCCGAGGCATCAGTAGCGTACAGGCTCTTCCAGGCACCGGTCGTGGCAATGTGGACCTCTGCATTTCTCGAAGAATTTCCTCTGGGCTTGTTTTGGGGGTTGTGGGGCGCCCAATGGTCTATTCAGGAGCGAGTCTCGTAGTTCCCAGGTCTTGGCCAATGGCCGGTCTCTCTTCCCTCTCCATGCCTGGTGTCATCCCTTTCTGCTTCACGGCACTTCTCTGGAGGATGGTTCTCTTTTACCTGGTTTCCCTCGTCTATTTTGGATCTCCTTGTTCCAATGAGATACTGCGGAAGACCAGACCGCTCACCATAGTTCATTTGAGTAATCTTCCTATTCCTAACCATCTTCTTCCCAGTACCTATGTACATGGTGTATGGAAGGCAAGTTTGATTTTCCTGAACCTTACTCATGTCTATTGTGTTAGTTGGACTGACCTTCTGGCTTTAGCAGATACATAGAGAGTGACCCACAGGCTGTATACCTCGTTCTCTGGGGACAGTCATCCCCAATTCCATATGGGGCTAACTCTCCCATGAGATCCGCCCTCTGTGTACCACCCCCCAGGCGGATTATTGTACTATGGACGCACCACGATGGCCCCATGGGAAAGGTCTCCCTTTAGGGGAGAAGGAACGACATCCGAAGATTCGTCCCAGTATGCACATAACATCCATCTACGCCCCAGAGTTTGCCCTGTGGGGTATCCAAGTCTACGCCTGACACGCCAATTTGTGGGCTCAATTGGGCATAACATGTGCCCGGGTGGTTCTTTTGTTATAGGAGACAATTTGTAGGCAAGCTGGGCGTGCATTTCGGTTCCCTTTTCCAATATCACTGTATAAGGGAGGCCTTTTGTGCCTTGGTTCCTGACTTCCCTTCTGAGCTCAAGTCCTCTCCACTGTTGAAATACACGGTATTATCTGTAGGCTGCAAACACATAGTCGCAATGCTCTATAAGATTGCACAAGAACTAATCTCTGCAACACCCCATATTAAGTTTGAATGGGAAAAAGGCTTGGGGGTAGCATTAGGCAAGGTCGCATGGAAAAGGTTATGTTCCTATACTCACAAAGTGTCCTTGAATGCCAGATATAAATGGATTAATTTCGCTAATATATCACTGCAGCTAGACAGGCTAAATTTGGCCCATCCAATAGTGGAGCATGCACAAAGTGTAGTAAAGATTATGCAGACTTCCTCCACTGAATGTGGTCCTGCCCGCGAATACAAACATTTTCATTCGAAACCCTTGTTGCAATAAATAGGGCGCTGGGCCAGACTATCCTGCTCGAGTCGCAATGATATGCTACCACCTACTTCCCTTCATACTGTGCTGTTCTATCAACATAACTTTCTTACACTTTATGTTTCTACTACAATTCATGCTCTATGTAAAGACCTGGGCTGACCGTGCTATGTCAAGCACCCATTAATGTACATTCACTGATATAAAATAACTAATTAATTTTCTTCAAAGCACTAAACTGAAAAAATTGAGGGACGAGCAATCTCACCTGCATGGCTGAGGAGGGTATCAAGTTCTTCTTTGGCCACAACCATTCTTAACCGGTCACTGCTATCTATCACAAAGATGATGGCCTGGCCTTCTCTGCAAAACAAAAAGCAAATTTAAGAGCTACAGACTACTTTACTTATTGTAAATAAGCCCTGCTTTCAAAATGAAAGGTGTGCTGGAAACAGTTGTCTTCAAGTATATATACAAACTATACTAATTTGTCGGAGAATAAACTATTAGTTACCTTGATGTAAACCACTGTATTCCTGCAAGCCTCAAATTCTTCCCCATTGTCAACCGCTGTGAAACAGGCACCACATAGTTACTGTACTGGAGGTTCTAAGAAGTGTAAAATTCAAAGCTGCAGTTATGCAGTACTGTGCTTACAGGTACCTTTGTATAGCTGCACCACTAATGCCCACAGCTATCCACCCTCCAGGTTTTCTTACTTGCCTGAACAGTAACAGATTGTCAGCAGATGTTGACTGGAGAAGCTGGGCTAGCTATGGTAAAAAAAAGGTTCTAGTGATAAGAGGGCCCGTGTAAACATACTCAGTTACTCTTTAGTGTTCTTAAGTCTGACTCCCTTGTTATGTTATGTTATTGAAACTTATAAAGCGCATGTAGGCCCAAGGGCAACTTGGCGCTGGAAATACACAGAAGGCTAGCTACCAAACTGGCATTCAAAAAGAAGAGTTTTCAACATCTGTCTAAATTCCAAGTAATTTTGGGTGCGTAGTTACGTAGGAGACAACCCATTCCATGGTTTGGCAGCATAGATCCAAAAAGCACGGTCACCTACTCTAGCAAGGTGTAACCACAGAACTACAACTAAGCACGCATCTCTAGAGCGAAGTACCCAATTGGAAATATAGGGGGCAAACATATAGCACAGATATTCTGCCCCTTGTTGGTAGTAGACCCGTTGAACCAGTCATAGGGCCTTAAGCCCCACTTGTCTCTGCACCTGAAGCCATTGAAGAGATCGCAACATCCGGGAGATATGAATCTTGCAGTCCCAACTCTTATTAAGAGATAATCAAATTAATTGAAATGTGAGGATCAGACAGCATTAGAATATAGTAAGCTTGAAGCAAAGCACCCCTGCCCCGCAAAACACAGCATCATCTCTAAAGGTTAAATCCTACGAGTAATTTGTAAATGGGGTGCATGAGTGTCACAAACAAGGGCACACTAGGCATTTCATTTTTTTGGAACATGCCTTTGAAAATCCCCTGCTGCTGCCTTGCCTTGGTAAAATGGTAGCCAATCCCTTTTTTTTTTAAACTTCTTTTTTATTCGTTTTCAGGAAAAAGAGGAAAATCAGCAAGCATATATGAACACAAAGAGCAACATCAACACATCGATTATAGAACTAAACCCTCCCCTCCTTAATCCCCCCCAGTGATACAGCACCTAAAAAGCCTCATCCCATTCCCTTCTCCCCCTAACCCTTGTTTAACTGTGCAAGTCCAATAGTTTAAGTCTCTGCGGACACCATTGTGCTCTAAAGTCTCCTCTTAGGAATTCCACGGTCTCCCCCCAGTCCGCGTAGAAAGACCCCAGTTTGTTTTCCGCAGCATAAGAGGCCCACTCCAGCGAGACTATATCCCAGAGCTTTCTGAGCCACTCCTGTTCAGTCGGGATCACGGGCCCCTTCCACTTTTGTGCGATGAGGGATAAGGCCACCAAGGTGAATATCGCCGATGCTTTGCTGCAGCCGCGTCCTGCCTCATCCGCCCCCACCCCGTCCCCTATCCCACTCCTCCCCAGCAATATCTCTCGCGGGTTTCGGAGGGCTCCTCCTCCCAAAGCCTGAGCGGACGCCTTCCTAAGATCGTCCCAGAATGGCTGGATAACGGGGCAATCCCACCAGATATGTGAGGCCGTGCCATCCTCACCGCACCCTCTCCAGCATTCCCCCGAAGCGGCAGGGTTCATTGCATGCAGACGGGCAGGAGTATAATGCCATCCCACCAAGCATTTGTACCACACCTCCCGAACCTGAATTGCCTTCGTAAGCTTAGGGATCCGCGCCCATAATCTCTCCCAATCGGCTTGCTCCAGGCGTACCCCTGAGATCTTCTCCCAATTTGCCATGTAGGCCCAGTTGGTGCCCGGTTTACCTCTCTCGAGATGTTTGTATAGATCGGAGATCAGCCCCTTTGTGCCCTCATGGGTTGTTAGGAATCTTTCAAAGTGGGTTAGATCTCTAGTCGCCGCTTGCCTTATAGTCGGAGACATAACCCAGTGCCTAATTTGAAAATACCGATGTCGCTCTCTTTCCCCCAAGCCAAACTCTTTTTTACATTCCACAAATGTTTTCACCCTCTTCCCGGTAAACATGTCCCTCAAGGTCCTACACCCCCCCTCCTCCCAAGCCAAGAAATCTCCCCTCTCCAACCCAGGAGTAAAGTCCCCATTTCGGAAGATAGGGGTAAATGGCGAGGGAAAAGTTGTGAACCCCCATCTTAACACCCACCGATCCCAGCACTCAGCTACACTTTTCGTGATGTCGGTCAGATAAATATGGGCGGGTCGTAACCGTCGCGGGAGCCAGAGGACCTCCCCCAAGTGGTGCCCAGCCACCGCCCTGTCCATCCTCACCCAATGTTTCAGGTACTCGATCGAAAACCATTCTCTAAGTATTCTGAGCTGAGCCGCATCGTGATAGCGGCGGAAGTCAGGGAAGGCCAAGCCTCCTCTATCTCTAGAGGCAGTGAGCAGCTGCCTAGACACACGAGATCTCCTCCCCGCCCAGACAAAGTCTCTGACCATACTATCCAATCTCCTGAAGAAGTTATCCAGCACTCTCAAGGGACTGGCCTGGAAAAGGTAGAGCACCCGAGGTAGTATCACCATCCTGAGTACCGCCCCCCTGCCCAGCCAGGAGACTGGAAGGGCCCCCCACCTCCGTAAATCTTTCTGGATCGCTGGGAGAATCGGTTCATAATTTGCTCCATACCAACCCGCTAATGAGGGGGTGATCCTTACTCCCAAATACCGCAGCCCAGAGGGGCTCCACTTGAAAGGGGACAGATCTCTGACCGCCCTCGCCTCCCCTTCCCACAGGGAGAGATTCATCAGTTCCGATTTCTGAAAGTTAACCCGCAGGCCTGATATCCCGCCAAAGGAGGTTAACAAAGCTATGCAAGCTGGGAGGCACTCTCTCGGATTAGTAAGTGTGAGCAGCATATCATCGGCGAAGGCCGCTACTTTGTGTTGCACTCCACCGAATGGGATCCCCTTGATCTCCGTTGACTGGCGGATAGCCAATAGGAGGGGTTCTAGATATATGGCAAATAGCAATGGGGAGAGGGGACATCCCTGTTTCGTCCCCCTCTGGAGCCTAAAAAGGGTCTGGACACCTCTCCGTTGATCAATATGCGTGATGTGGGATTTTTATAATTAGCGGCAACCAAGTCAATGAAGCCCTCCCGAGCCCCATCTTCTCCATAACACGGAATAAGAAGGACCACTCAACCCGGTCAAACGCCTTCTCGGCGTCCAGCGCCAAGAGGATCGCCGGGGTTTTCGTCTTACGGGATTTCTCAACCAGGTGAGCCACCCTCCTAATGTTATCCGCTGTTTGTCGACCCACAACAAAACCCGATTGATCCTGGTGGATCAGAGGTGGAAGATGTTTTTCCAGACGCCGAGCCAGAATCTTAGTAAAGACTTTGGCTTTGGTGTTGATAAGGGCAATAGGGCGATAAGAAGTACAGTCCTCCGGGTCTTTCCCTGCCTTATGGATAAGGGTGATCTTAGCCTCCTCCATCGTCTGGGAAATTCCGCCCTCTGAGCTAAACAAATTAAAAAGCTGCGTCAACTGTGGGACCGAAAGGTGGGAGAACGTCTTATAGAAGGAGGCCGGATAGCCATCGGGGCCCGGCGCCTTATTACGGGGCAGAGCAGCAATAATTGCTCTCACCTCGTCCTCCAGAATGGGGCGGCCCAGTTCCTCTGCCACTTCCCTAGAGACCTGCGGAATTGGTAAATTCTCCAAGAAATCTTCCTGTAAGTGAGGGGAGGGGCTCTCTGAGGAATACAGGGCCTCATAGAATTCCACAAATCTCTCCCTTATTTCGCCAGCCCGGGTCAAACGCCTACCACCCTGGTCTTTAAGTGCGGTAATTTTCCTGCTCTCCTTTTGCCCCCGCAGAAGACGAGCTAGCATGGAACCTGCTTTGTTGGCCTTGGCGTAAAAGGTTTGCCTCATTTTGACCAGAGCCTCTTCGGCCTTCTTATTTCTCAAAATCCCCAGTTGGCCCTCTGCCAGCCTATATGCCCTAAAGGCCCTCCTCGTGGGGGCATTTCGGAGTTGGACTCTGGTGGCCTCCACCTCTCCCTCGGGCTGGGCCTCCAAACCTCTCATCCACCTATTCCTCTCCGCCTTATGGGCGATGAGGTCCCCCCTAAGGGTCGCCTTAAAGGCGTCCCATCTGGTGCCCAGACTCGTGTCGGAGGTCGCGTTATTCCCAAAAAATCCCTGGATCTTGTCCTCCAGCTCCTTACAAATCACGGGGTCCCTCAAAAGCTCTCACGGGAATCTCCAACCCCACACCCCTGGTCTATGTCTCCCCAGCCTCAGGACCATTTCCACAATTCTGTGATCGGCCACACCCAGGGGGCCCACCTCCACCGCCTCCACCGCTCCCACCAGACTAGCAGATACCCAGATGTAGTCAATCCGTAACTGTGTCCGGTGGACATCGGAGAGGAATGTGAAACCCTCCTCGCTCCCCCCCAGAGACCACCAAACATCGCAAAGGCCAGCCCCTGCCCATCTCTCCCTCAGCTGCGGAGACGCCACTGAACCTCCCCCCCTCACCTCCTCTGGAGCAGTCTCCCACCCTGTCCCAGGCAAGATTAAAGTCCCCCATAAGAACCACTTGGCCCCTAGCAAAATTCTCGATGGTGTTTAGGACGTCCCGCAAGAACTGGTCTTGGCCCACATTTGGCGCATATATTGACCCAATAGTGTAGCTCGAGCCCATTATGGTCCCCCTTACCACCACGTATCTCCCATTGGAATCCCGCAGAACCTCCTGCAGCTGAAAATCCGTACCCCTTCCAAAGGCGAGGGCCACACCCCCCCTCTTCGTGGGGCCCGACGCAAAATAGATCAGGGGATAACCCTTGAGTCGCAACCGGGCTTGATCTCGCTTCCTCAAATGGGTCTCCTGCAGGGCCAACACATCCGGCTTGTGGGATCTAACGAAATGCTCCAGCTTTGTACGTTTGAGGGGGGAATTGAGTCCCCTCACATTATGTGTTTGCCACTTGAAAGTGTCAACTGGGTATATCGGGCCATCAGCAGCCTACATTCCGGGGTATCAATAGACCGCCCCGTCAGAGTTCCCCTCCTACTACCCGACCCTGGGCCTCCCCTCCAGCCCCACACCTCCCCACAGGACGGCTCTCTAACTGCCGGGCTCTTAGGGTGACGCATCCTCGACATGTGCTGTAACCACCCACCCCCCCCCCGCTCCCCCCTGTCCCATCCCCCCTCCCCTATCCCACACCAGGCACCCCTCACCTGCCCGCTCCCCTGCCCTCCGAACCCCAAATTGGAAGGCATCCCACATTCCCCCACCCCCATTCTCCGGACTCTTTCGTCCTTGCATGATCCAAGAAGTGTAACCCCGCCCCCTCCCCGAATCCGTTGATAGCCCATTTTTCCACCACCCCCCTTTTAAGATTCGATTCAAACCGTATCAGCAGGAAACCCCCCGGTCCGAAGACCGACCCTCATCTCCTCCCTGGGCGGACTTCTCTCTCCCCTCCTGTGGACGCTTCCGTGTCGTCGTCTTCTTTGCGTCAGAGCCCACCGTAGACCATACCCACGGTCTGGCTCCGTCTCCTGGAGCAGACCGGACACTTCCAGTTTCCCCCTCCAAGTCCCCAAGGTCCAGGTGGATAATGTTCGCCGCCTCCTGTACACTGGTGGCCCTTCTTTGGGCGCCCTCCCATTCAAACACCAGCCCAAACGGGAAGGTCCACTTATATTTGACACTCTTCCTTGAGAGAACTCTAAGAACCGGGCGCATTGCCCTTCTTTTCACCAATGTACTGTTAGCCAAATCTTGAAACAGAGAGATCTCCTGGCCCTTGTATTTGCAATGGTTCGCGAAGCCTTGCCGCCCGTAGAACTGCCTCTTTTTGTGCGTACCGTGCAAACGCAGCCAAAACGTCTTGTGGCTTGGAACCAGGGCTGCGGAGAGGCCGGCCCACCCTATGCACCCTGTCAAGCTCTATAGCCTTGGGGTCTTCTCCTCCCAACAGGTCCATAAAGATTCTCTGCAATATTCCCTTCAAGTCCCTGTCCGTTACAGACTCAGGAAGGAGTTTCACTCCTATATTGACCCGTCTCGACCTGTTTTCCAAGTCCTCCAGTTGGGTTTCCAAATTGCGGGTCGCTAGGTCCAGACGATCGATCGCTTCTCCGATGGCCGTGCCATCTCTTTCCAATTCCTGCAGGCCCCTTTCCAGTATGTCAGTTCTCTCACCTAACTGAGCAACCTCCTGTTTCAACTCCCCGAGGGCCATATTTAAATCCAACCTCAGCAACTGGAACTGGTCTTGGAAGGCCTTAGCAAGAGTTTCTCCTAGGGCATGCATCTCACCCTTGAGGTCCCCCCTTGTCAGGGGCTCCCGATCTTCAGCCTCTCCGGGTACCCTAGATGCCACGTGGCGCTCAATGTCTTCACCGCTGCTGCCTTTGACTTCCATTGCTGCAGACCACAAGGCGGGAAGGGTGCTCAGAGGGTCTCCCTCTCTCTGTCCGGTGTGCGGGGCCCTACCCTTGGATCTCGAGGGCATTAGGTCTCTCTTGGGGTCCCGAAAGACCCAGGAATTGGGGTAAGCAAGACAGCACCCCCCAGCACGCCCACCGCTCCTCGACCGGGCGCCGTGGGGGGGCCGCCCACCACCACCGACCCCACGGAGAGGGGCAACCACAGACCGCGATGCCAGGGAGGTCCCACCTCCCCTGTTGCTGCTTTCACACCCCTTGGGATGGGGGGGAGAGGCCCGGTCAATCAGCAGCCCCCCTGGGATCCCCCAACGCCAGCACCGGGACCGAGCCTCCACCCCGCGGATCCAATCAAGCCGGGGGGGGACCGCCTCCCGTCCTCGGCCCCCTGCCCGGGGACTTGCCCGCTCCTCACCTTGTCGTGGGGCGGGAGGCCCCCCTCCCGCTCCTCAGGGAGCCGCCACGCAACCAGTCCACCGGGGGCGCAGCTCCTGCAAGACAGCCCGTAGCCTCCCGCGTCCTCTGCTCGGGGCCCCGGCTCTCCTCCTCAGGGCGTCAGACCGCCCCCCCAACGAGCAGATGCCGCCGGGCACGTCTCCCCTCGCCGGGCCAAAGTCCTTCACCAGCGCCCCTCTCCGTATGCCGATACACCCGCCCTCAGCCTGCCTGAGCAGGTCTCTTCCGCTGCGGGCGGGACTCCGGGTCCGCGGTACCCGAGGATCAGCCTCGCCTGGCCGCCCGGGCTCCCAGAGCCGCACACCTCCTCAACTGCCGCAAAGTGTCCTCAGGGGGTGGTGGATCCCCGATGGAGGTCTCGAGGTGCGGGAGCCGCCGTCGGCACGTCTAATCGCTGCCGGCGGCCATCTTGAATCCCAGCCAATCCCTTTTAAAAGGTATTGGTAATAATACATATATGGTTGCCGTATATAATGTCGCCGGGAAAAGGTTGTGGCGACATTATATAGGTGGCCATATATATAGGGACAGGGGCAGCAGGGTTTGCGCGGGTGTCCCCCGCTCCCCATGAAAAATAAAAAAGGGTTTTGGGGTTGCAGCGGTGTCCCTGCATGTTCCATGTAATAATGTCTCCACAAAAAATGGGAATTTTTAGGCGATTTTTTTGCATGGTGATATTTTTTAGGGGACATTATTACATGGAACCCTTTTAAAGCCACAACATATAGTTAACAATGGGAAACACAACTAAAATGATCTATATTGCAGTTCAACATTTAGAGGTTTACATTTGTTTCAATCGCAGGTCACAAAGAGATCAGAATATGTTCTCTAATCTTTAGAGCTACACATTGAGAATGTAATGGCTGCCCTTCAGGGTGCACAGAGGACCCCATGCAGATAAAGGCGGTGAGAGGGGCCTTGAGTCAAGAGGACAAGGGCTAACACCAGAGGGCAAACCTTTGTCGCTACTTGTCATGATCTCTGCTTCCAAAAGGTCAGGGTTTTCCCAACTCCCTTGGAAGCAGATCCATAACCCAGGTTCCGAGTGCCAACCAGTCCCAATTGGGACCTTTTGGACCCAGTCCTGGCGCCAGTGGCACCAGGCTCATAAATATGCCCAGTCCCAGCGCTGGAAGCGCCGGGCTCATAATGCTTGGGTGGACTTACCTTCAGCAGACCATGCTGCTTACTTGCCTGCCAGTTGAGCCTCTGATCCTCTTCTGTTTGTAACTACTTTTCCTGTTGGGTGGGGCTGGAGCCACTCCCTAGATTCAGAACACTGGAACTCTTCTGGAAGGCAGGAACTCTTTTCTTACCAGGAACTCTTTTCTTACTTAGGCGTGGCTGTGGAAGGAGACACCTAAGCACTACAGGAGGCTATTTAAACCACACCCGGTGGATGAATCTTGCTTTGTGTTATTCTGCAACCTCTGCAGCAGAACGCTCATCGTGTCTTCTGCATCTGGTCCTGGGCCTAAGGAAAAAGGCTTACCATCCTGAATCCAGTCTTCAGCAACACCTATAAAAACAAGAAAGAACAGGTTAGCATTCCGGCATCTGAAAGGCAAAGGCTTACCATCCTGAATCCAGTCTTCAGCAACACCTATAAAGACAAGAAAGAACAGGTTAGCATTCCGGCATCTGAAAGGCAAAATCTTACCTACTCTTCGTGCGCTCCGGAGGTCTTCACACTGCATTCCGGCATCTGAAAGACAAAAGCTTACCAACTCTTCGCACGCTCCGGAGGCCTTCGGCGCTGCATGCCGCATCTGAAAGACAAAACAAGGTGCGTTTAAAGACATTGGGGAACTTTAATACTCACGTGCCATTACTCCTTTCCACATCTAATCCAGTGGGTATTCCGGCACCCTGCAGCCGCTCCGAACTCGTACCTGCAAAATAAAAAGACAGTTAGAGCGCATCGTGAAGCAGGCAACAAGCGCTTACTTACGTGCTTCCAGGCGCTTCTATTCATCACACGGGCTCCATCTTCAACTCACTTCAGCCTGTCATCCGCCATCGCCGGAACCCTGCAAAACAAGAGACATCATTACTAAAGACTTTAAAGACATTTGAATGACTCGAAACTTACCGTTCGTGCAGTAAACGACGGACAGCAGTCCTCTGAAGTCAAGAGGCCTGCGCTACCTATCCAGTGAAGAAACTGGTTACAGCACCCTGCCCCGAGGCAGATGGAGAGCTCGGCATTCACTTACCTAAGGTGAGAGCGTTAACCTTTGGGGGTCTACAGGAGAGGAGAAGAGGAAAGAGATAGGGACACCCCAATAACCCCAGTTCATTAACCCCATATTTTCTATCTGCAGACATCTTACTCTACACGTCAGGCATACAGTGCACAGAGGTCCAGCCCAAAGAGCCAACCGGGTGCTACACATCACCTTTGAAGATACGGTAGTCGCCCAGTCAAGACCGGCGCCTCTGCGAGAATCAGGTGAGCGTTACACTACTATGGTCAATCCAGCCATTTTCGGAGAGTGCCTTAATTGCTCAGTGATGAAGTCGGGAAACTGTGGATCAATTCCTGAAGGGAAATTCATGGAATGAGCTTGATCTTCAAGTATTCACTCTATGGCACCAAGGATGGTGCATCCTTGTTGCAGCTTCTGTTGGAATATCAGAAGCTAGTGGAGACACCTGCGGTTATTGGTGCAGGCGCATCCCGAATGTACATGATCTGGTTTTCGCTAACTCGCTGGCCATTCCTAGTCTGGCGAAAGATGCGCATGAGCCAGTAAAGGCTGTAGACAGCCAGGAACTGTCATCAGGTCCCATACCAGCCAACAGGGCCAACTTGACTTACGGAAAGAAGTTGCATTCAAACTTATCAACGCCCCCCCAACCCATCCTCTCTTCTATGCCTCCCTGAAATCCCCCCCTCCAGCCAGTTCTCACACCTCACACCCTGCCTTGGGGTTTGGTTTCTCTCAGCCCACCTTGATGTCTGGTTAACCTCACCCTGTCTTGGGGTCTGGTTTGGCCTGTCCGCTATCCACTCGGCTATCCACTCGAGCGACCGCGTACCTTCTGTCCCAATGTGGTGCTCCTACAGCCAGACATTCACATAGGCTGACGCTGTTTCTTCCTTCAGACTTCCTCCAGGTGTTCAGCGTCCGCTGGAGCTGGTGCTCTCTTCACACTGTCTTCCTGCAGGACTTTGGTATTCGTTCTGCATTGCCCCGATCGTTCCCCACTCTGGCGTTGGCTTCTCCGGACCAGAACCTGGAAGGATTGCCAAGCGCTCTGCTGGCCAATCTGCCACACCAGGCATATGCTTGCATCAATCTGCCACACATAACAGGAGGTGGTTTCTACTCCTTTGAAGTTCCAAGGGATTCTCTTCTCTCCAGGTACAATGCTGATTAGGTCTTTATCCTCCAACAATGAGAGGGGTGGGCTTATTATAATTGGTAAGTTAAATCCCATATAACCAACAAAACTATTAGATTCTTGAGATTCCAAGATGGCGGCGATGCGGGAAGGACGTGCTTGAGCGTAGCTCCGTCCTCTCTCCTCCAGGCTGCGAAAATAAAGCCCATCAGATAGCCGTCGAAACAGCGCCACATGGCATAGCAGTCCGGAGAGTAACAAGCCCCATATGGAAGCCCGGAAATGATCAAGCGACAACTACCTGGGCGCCAGATACAGCGAAGGGAGATAGGACCCCGTTGCACCCACTACAACAGCCCAGGCGGACATGAAAACCAAAACAAGGCCCAGCAGAGAAAGATGGGAAGGGCCGCTAGGAGATCCAGAGGACGCGGCCACATATGAGAGAGGAGCTAACCACCAGCACTCGACGGCGCCTGGGGGCAGATAGCATACTTGCCAACCCTACAGATTTAGGCAGTAGGCTACTGCTTTTTAAGCAGTCCTACCACCTGCAGAGTTCAGTGACAGATCCTACAGCTTTTTGCAGTGGCAAGTAATTTATGTGATTGTAAGGCAGGCTCCAGGACAGAGCATGCAACACATTAATTAGTCTGTCTATACAGTGGACTGGTAGATGATTACTTTAATTGCACTCAGACGAATCCACTGACCTGACAGCTTTGTGACTCTGTCCTGCACTCTTGCCGGTACAACCATTAGGTGAGCCAGCAGTGAAATCAAGTGGCAGAGTGTAGCACCATCACACAGCATCTGCCGACAATTTGGTGTTAGCATTCAGACTTATACATTTTTAACTTTTCAACATCTTTCCATGTTGTGCTGTTTGTGTGTTTTGTATTTTCCTGTTACGTCATTGTTATGGGAATTATTATTTTTGAAACTTGAAAAATCCTACATATTTTTGGTCACAGAATCTTGGCACGTATGCAGATAGCCGCGGACGTGGAGGCGGGTGCCCCCTCCTACGTCCCTAGCAGAGATCTGCAGCCCTGACACGGAACACCGGCGGAGAGCGGCAGCCGAGACATTGCACACCCGCAGCCCAAACACATAAGGCGGGGCCCATTAACGCTATGAGTTAAGAAGCAGGAAGAGCACCCTGGGACTCAGAAGCAGGGCGACGCGGCCGCACAAAGCTGGGAACGAAGACTGCGAACAGGAAAACCGTGTACCAAGCATCGGAGGCAAGAGAGCAGCTCGGCCAGGGGAAAGCCGCGATCAACAGCGGGCGTCTGCAGTAGCAGCACAAAACGAACAGGGCCTCGGACTGGAAGACAGACAGACCCGCCGCAGGGAAACAAGGTACGACACGGTTGTGATCCGATCGGAGGGAGAGGGGGAAGGAGGTAATAACCAATATATTACCTGGGAACGGTCCCGTGCGGCCCACTAAACGCAATCCTCCCTCTCCAGCTTTTCGGATTCGGTGGGCAGGGGGTGGGATCGGAATCCAGCTCTCTGTTCTAACCCCCCCCAACGCAAGTACCCCCACATGAACAGTAATTAGATACTCCCAGGAAAATAAACAAGATCGGTAATACGATCCAGACTGCGCCCAAAACGCGCAAAAAGCGCAGAGGATCCCCGATTAGAGCACCTTAGACGGACAACCAACCAGCAGAGACACCAAATAAATCCCCAACTCCTTTGAAGAGAGAACACAACGAGGCACAGTGCTACGTGGGGGGTCTTCACCAGCACCTATGTCCAAATCTAAGGGGAAACCTGCTCAGCCTACCTCGCAAGAAACACAGAAGAAGCAGGACCAGAGTCTGCCACAGCTCTGGGGCACCTACGCAGCAACCCCCACTTACTCTACTAGAAAGAAATACCAAGAGGCACATTCAGATAAAGAGGGAGCGGGAACGGAACCCGACAATGTGATCACAAGAGAAGACATGAAGAGCTGGTTTGGGGAACTCCAATCCCAGTTCATGGCAACAGTTCAATCCCAATTCAAGGCAATGAAGACAGACATGAGGAAAGTTACGCAAGAGCTCAAAACTGAAATATCTAGTCTGGGGGAAAGGACAGACACTCTGGAGAAAATAACGCAAAATCTCGATGAAGTACAACAATACGCAGAACTCCAGGAGCAACTGTTGACTCGGACCCATAACCTCGAATTGCAATGCGAGGACTTAGAAAACAGATCTAGAAGATCGAATATCAGAATTAAGAACATGGTGGAGACGGTGGAGGATAGCGATCTTAAGGAAGCAGTCCAGCAGATCTTCAAGGACATCTTAGACGCAAAAGACGAAACAGAGGTGGAAATAGATAGGGTGCACAGGGTGAGCCGCAAAAGAAATGGAGAACCAGGAGCGAGACCCCGAGATGTCCTGGTCGCACTCACCTCGTACCCACAGAAGGAACAGATCCTGCGGAGAGCCCGAACAATGGACCAAATCAGAATGAATGGCAGAGAAATCCAACTATACCAAGACCTGGCCCAATCCACACTGCAAAAACAACGAGAAATGGGCCCAGTGGTAAAAGAGCTAACGGCAAAACATGTTAGATATAAATGGACATTCCCATTTGGACTTTTGTTCATGTGGGAAGGGAAACAAAGGAGAGTCACGTCCTGCGACGAAGGGAAACAAATACTGGGAATACAAGACCTTGACGGTCCAACACAAGGAAGGGTAAGGGAATGACCACCCCACAGAAGAACAGACTGGGTAAGGCAAAAAAAAGTCATAGAAGAATGGAAGAAACACAAAACAACGACCAAAAGAACAGAGGAAGAATCTAAATAAGCAAAGACTAAGTGAATCTGAGAAAGTGAGCTCCTCCTCCCACGCAAACGATGGCGAAAAAAATTAGATGAATATACAGAATCACAGCCAAAGGGCCAACGGAGAGAGGGGGAGGGATACAGGTACACCACTTGGAATCTAGAGGGTTTTAGTATACCCTACAAGTTACCCCTGAGTTTGAGTGGGAATGGCGCAGACGGCGCAACGCCCGAGAGGACATAGGAACCAGACCCCACCTCAGGGCAGTTGGGAGGGGCAAGGGGGGGAGAGGGGAAGGGATATGTTGGGGACAACACAGTTGCGGAAGGGGTTGGGGACTGGGAAGGACCAGGATCAGAAGGGAACACAACTAGGTATAACTGTAGCAAAACAAGCCCTGAAGACACAATGGGGATGAAAGTACTAACAATGTCCAAGGGTTAAACTCCCCAATTAAAAGGAAGAAAGTTGAACAGTTCCTATCGCAAGGAAAATATTACATTATTATGCGCCAGGAAACACATATTAGAGGGCAGGACAAAAATAGACTCAGGTTGAGAGGGTATAATAAGATAATACAGGCCAACAATCCCGAGAAGAAAGCAGGAGTTCTGATAGCAGTAAGAGACTCCCTCAATACGCAGATAATTCGCACAGAGGCGGATAAGCAGGGGAGATACCTTTTCCTTAATGCAAAAATAGAGGGCTACCCCCTCACATTCGCTGCCCTATATGCCCCAAATATGGGACAGGAATGCTTTCTTAAAGAAACCCTAGACAAATTAGAAAGATTCGCCAAGGGGGACATTATACTGGGAGGGGACCTGAATATCGCCTGCGACCCCAAGCGTGACAGGTCAGGACCCAGACAATAGGGACAGGGAACACCTTTGAAAGCGTTAAAACAAAAAATGACCAATCTGTCGCTGGACTATGCCTGGGTACACACTAACACGAATCAGCAAGGCTTTACATACTTTTCACACGTCTATGGTACAATGTCGAGGATAGACTATATCTGGGTCTCCACACGCATTCTGGGGAAAATCCAGAAGCTAGAAACAGGCTCTCTCTCACTATCTGACCATGCCCCCTTGTGGGCAGAGATTGCACTCCTACCCAAGACCCCGGGTCTATGGAACTGGGGAATCCCAGAGGAAATAGAGACCCTATATTAAGAAACGCCCTTCGGGAACACATTGAAGAATACTTAAACCACAATCATCTACCCGAGATATCTACCGAAACTCTATGGGAAGCCCTGAAAGCAGTCACGAGAGGCCAGATAATAGCACTTAAATCCCAAAGAGATAAACAGAACAATCAATGGGAAAAAGAACTAGAAGCAAATATAGCCAAAATCCAAGCTGAAATTATGCAGAAACCCACGATTAAGCTACAGAGAGCACTGAGACACGTCCAAGGCCAACTAGACTCCCTTCGAACCAAAAAGGCTGAACGACAATTGTTGAAAACAAAACACTGGTACTACGTAAAGTCCAATAAAGCGGACACACTTCTAGCCAGACAGATTAAAGGGAAGGGGAGGAACCGGACAGTGAAGGCGCTGGAGGATGAGAAAGGGCACAGGAAAACACAAACAGCAGACATAGCGCAAATATTTGAGCTATTTTATGGGCCCCTATATACGTCGGACCTACCAGATGAGAATACTCAAAAACAGTACCTAGACAGGGTAAAACTTCCGGCACTAACAGAGGCAGAGAGATTAATAATGGAAGAAGATATAACATAGGAAGAAGTACAAACAGCAATCAGAGACCAGAGAACTCCCCGGAAATAAGGTACCAGGTCCTGACGGTTATACCACACTATTTTATAAGACCTACAAAGAATTGCTCACCCTTGTCCTGACTGCCTTATTCAATTCTTTTAAAGAAAAAGGAAATGTCACCCAAACCATGAATGAGGCGAAGATGCTGGTGATTCATAAACAAGGGAAAGACCCACAAATCGAGTTCACATCGTCCGATAGCTCTCATAAACCAAGACGCGAAATTGTATACAAAAAGTTTGGTCACAAGGCTAAAGCAAGTACTCCCAAAATTGATTCACCAAGATAGGCAGGGTTTGTCCCAGAAAGACAAACACATTGATAACATCAGAAGGGTCGTCCACCTGGGCGAGAAAGCAGACATAAAACGGAAACCGGCGATAATACTGGCCTTGTAAGCAGAGAAAGCGTTTGACTGAGTCGAATGGTCGTTTCTCTTTCTCACGCTGAAGAAAATGGGAATAGGAGACAACTTCATAAATATGGTAAAGGCAAATTATAATACCACTAACATCAGAGTGGCCGTGAACGGATCCTTGTCCGATAAAATCACTATTGAAAGGGGCACGAAACAAGGGTGCCTGCTGTCACCATTACTATATATTCGATATTCCTGGAACCGCTACTAGGGACAACCAACAGATAAAGAGGCATTGAAATGGCAGGAAGCACCCATAAAATCGCGGCCTACGTGGATGTCATGCTAGTAACTCTTGCTGACCCAAAGACATCCCTCCCAACTCTCATCCAGGAGATAGAATCATATGGCTCGGTGTCAGGATTATAAATCAACAAACAAAAATCAGAAGTTTTAATCCTGGCGGGAGACCCAATGCAAATACATAAAATGGCGGCAGACCTGGATCTGAAAGTGGCAAACAAAGGGTTCAAGTACCTAGGAATCACCCTGACAGGGAAAATCCATGACCTATATGCACAAAATGATCCCAAAACTCTTCAGAACATAAAGCGAGATCTAGCTAGATGGAACCCTCTGACGACATCTTGGTGGGGGAGGATTGCAGCCATCAAAATGACCATACTTCCAAAACTACTATACCTATTCCAAGCCATTCCAATAAGGATCCCACCATCTTTCTTCAAAACCTTAACGAAAATCACCACAGTTTACGTGTGGCAAGGGAAAACCCCAAAAGTCTTGTCAGCAGTACTCACCGCCCCAAGGAACGAAGGAGGATGTGCGCTCCCACACTTTAAGAAATATTACGAAGCAGCTCAGCTAAGGGTCCTGAAAGAATGGATATCAGACAACTCCCAGAAAACATGGGCGACACAGGACAGAGCCGTGGCTACAACACCCACCAGACATATGCTATGGATAGGGAGGAAACACAGACATGTTAATACACAAATCAGTGAAATAATGAAGGCCACGTTAGAAATCTGGGATCAGGCAACTGTATTGCTCTCCAAATGCACGGACAGTAATTTATCACCAGTACAGCCGCAGAGCCAAAACATGTATTGCTCGCCAATAGTGCACGGACAGTAATTTATCACCAGCGCAGCCGCAGAGCCAATACTTTGAACGCAGGTAGACAACGCAATGACTTACAACCACACGCACGCTTAGAGAGTAAGTAGCACTTATACGGCTATTTATTCGTGATTAGGCATATATACAATACAAGCATAAATCAGATAAATCATAGGAAATTAGCAGGAATACATCACCATGGGCGTATCTTGACAAAACCTCATCTCGCCAGAAGCGGCTGAAAGACCCCAACAACAGCCAGGCCAAGAGCACAACAGCCCACAGGTATATCGGACCAGGGCGTCCCCCCTCCGACTGAGGTCTTTGTGCATGTCCCGTCTGACCGTTGAGGGCTTCCGCATATATGCCCTCCTCAACAAGGGGTGGCACCTTCTCGAACCTTCTGGCAGATGCGCTTGCGCATTGATGGGTGACCGTTGATTGCCAGCTGGGTCAACCGACAGTAACCTCAAGGAGCAGAGCGCTTCCCTCTCCTAAGCGCCCCGGAAAACAATTCCATAACTCATCTCAAAACCTTGGCGCAAGCATAGCAAACCAAAACAAACTTCGTTATCAGGTACCAGCCGGCACCTGCGGATCTTAGCTTTCCCAGCGCCGTGTCCTTGGCTGAGAAGGCCTGCATTCCAAACCCATCAGCGAATAACGTTGAAAACATGTTGTTTCGCAAAGCAAGTGCAGCTTTCCACTGAGGCATGGATAAATATCCATCATGGCTCTGAGTTCCCCCAGAATGCACTGCGCACCAGCGCCATGTTTTTTAGCTCGAACACCACAGCAACGCAGAAAGGATCGCTGACCAAATACCCATCCCCACACATGCCCTTATTTAAAAATCCCGAATTCCCTCCAGGTATGGAGAAAAACGCATTCCAGAAGGGGGAAGACGCCAGATGCAAGATGGTCGGAGATATGTACCTAGAACAAAAAATAAGAAAGTTTGAGGAAACCAAGTCTCTCCTAAATCTGAACAACAACAACGATAGATACAAATACGACAAATTAACCCACTGGTTAAAAACGCCCAAAATGGTAGACGCAGAAATGAGAGAGCTAACCCCGTTTGAGCAATACATAATGACTAACACAAGAACGAAGAAGTTTGTGTCAAGCACCTATAAATACATTAACACGTGGGGGAGGAAGTAAAATGGACATATCAAATGATGGGAAAAGACCCTTCAAAAAACAATCCCCAGAGAACAATGGGAGTATATATGTGGGATGATACCGAAACTAACTAAGGCGATACAGACAAAAGAAATATGGATGGAAATCCTCTTTCAATGGCATTATACACCCGAGAGACTCCATCAGTTCATACGGAACTCCCCAAATAAATGCTGGAGGGAATGCGGTGGGGAAGGAGGCTGGCGTCATGTTTGGTGGGAATGCCCAACCCTACAGCAGTACTGGAGAGAAATCCAATCGCATATGAAATCTATGTTCCCAACATTGCAAATAGTAGGAGAGGAAGTATGGCTGTGTGGACTATGGGACCCCAAAGATAAACAACTCACCAAAACGCAGAAACAAAACTTTATGGGCCTACTGATTGGAGGGTGGCTTGAAATAGCCCAAAAATGGAAACAAAAAAATCCACCCCAGACCCTCAATTGGATAAGGAGGGTCTGGTCACATATATCTCTAGAAAGAATAACATATAACCTGCAGGGCGCACATCAAAGATTCCGGGACGACTGGGGACGACTGGGGAATAGCTCTGGAATACCTCCAGAGTGACTATATGGAGCAGTGGTGGCCACATAAAATAAGAATTCTGGACATGTTTAACAGATGCAGTGCATGAACCTCGGATAAAACAAACAATCCAATGATGATCCTGGCGAGGGGGAGAGGGAGGAGGTTATGGGAGGGAGGGAATGTTATAAGTTACATGTTGTAAAACCAATAAAAACAAGTTTTTAAAAAAAACTATTAGATTCTTGAGACAAGAGAGGGCAACACAAACCTATTTCAGTACTGCCTGTTCCCTAAGGGGCTGGAGGGTTCACCGCCAGTGGGATCCCACTTAACCTGTCTCTAGGGTTAAGGTTAGTGGGCACACCTCCATAGTCCCAAAGGGGGTGGCACCCTGTGGTCAGTCAGACATAGGAGACTATCAGGAGGACATGCTAGTAACAGAATCTTTTTTTTTAAAGAATGCCTCCTCTAGACCCTGCTTCTATGATGAGATCTCCATTCTGAAAAATAATAAAGGGGTGCTCTACAGGATGTCTTACAAACAAAATCTATCCAATGTCCAAACCTATGCTACCCTAATATCTGCCTTACCACTATGAAGAACCTTAGCTTAGGGCTAGGTTACTTCCCCTTAGGTGATTAGTGGTGACTGGTTTTCTGATACCCACCAAAGAGTTTGCAATGTCTTTTACAGCTCCAGGCCTATTATTGTAGTTCTAATAAAAATAATGTCTCTCGGTTTCTCTTCGCCAAAAGGTCTTTTCAGGCAATTCAAACAGTCCCAGATGGGGCAGCAGAGAGTAGCATGATCTCACACTGACGGGTGTAAATGGACATCACCCTGATGTCGGATGTCAGAGGAGACAAGAACCCGGTATAGGAAGCGGATGTCACTCTCCAAACCACCAGTAAATTGCGAGTTTCTTGTCAGTTTATTCTTGTTCTGGCATTTTTCATGTGTTATTGAAGTGCCCTGCTTTCGGACCATGCTCTTGGTTCTCCCCTTGATTCTGCCGTATCCATCTTGGTAACTCCATTTTGTATTGACCTGGCCTGTCCCCTGCACCTGATTCCTAGATATCTCTTGATGCTTGGTAGCCTTGGTTTTCACATTCCTACAAGGGACTTACCCGGTCAGTCCCTTACATGTTGGCCCAGGTGATACCTGTTTGGCCCATGCTAGGGTCACTACTGCTACTTGGTCTCCAGTTACATTAAGTGTGGACACAAGGGTTCTTATAAACCTAATGTCTGCTGGCAATCTACATAGACTGTTGTCATGGATCCTATCGCCCCAAAAACTGGGACTGCTCTAAGCTTGTTGGGCCAAGCTAGAACTCCAATTACCATGGCTCCCTGTTTAGTCTGCATCCATGAGCCGCCCGGAAGCGGCATGCAACCCTTTTCTCTTTTACATTCTTATGCTGTATGGGGCTGTTTCCTCATGTCTCCTGTTGCCCAGACAACTGACTGGTACAGTCGAAATGTGTAATTTTCTACAAATGGACTGTCACAATGCCAAATCACCTGCTACTTTATGTGTGGCCCAATGGTGGGATAGGTAGGAGCCCTTGGTTTCCCCTAAAACAGTCCCTCTTTAAGAAAAACTAAACGGAACAAAAGGTTCAAAATCCTGCAGTTGCTGGCACAACTTGAGTAAGAACTATTGTTTATCAAAGATTTGCACAATATTGACGTAGGGAGAGTGCAGAGTGGTGTTAGAGGTGCCAACCCTGTCCACTCCCAATGCAGAGCTTCCTGTGTGTATGCAATCACTCATGGATCATGATAACAGATCATCAACCTTGAGTCTATCACCGAAACAAGATGAATAAAATCAACACAGGGGTCACTTAATAGATCTCTGCGATGAATCCTACAGATCCCTCACTAAAACCCTGTCTAAGGTCTCCTCCCAGGTGGCCAGGGAAAGGCAGATGCTTCCTGATCCTGAGGGTGGTGTACTATGGGAGGATCACCTGGAAGGAGACAATGCCCAGGGTGGTGAGGAGATCGCGTGGGGTGCGCCACCAAATTTGTCCTTTGACAAGGAAAACCTTGTCCAGAGTACCAAAACAGGTACGGTGTATTATCGTTGTAATATCCCTACTCTACGTATAAAACCTGTGGTTATGAGCACAAGTATCATAGAATCTGAGCATGCCTTACCGATGGAAAGATCCTTCAAGGTATTTCAGTATAAACACCCTCCTTACTCTCAAAGGTATAATGTAAAGGAATGTAGAAATGTTGCTTTAAATGCATTGTCTTCCCTGTAACAACGAATTCTAAAAGTTCAATTTTAAAAGACCTTAAGTCAAGCAAATCCCGAAAAGAATGTATTTAGCTGTAGAAGACTACATGTCCCATAATCCCATGAGTACTGGGATGAGGATGAGGGCTGAAGAGGCATGTTGTAGCAATAGTCAGGCAATCATGCCTAACAGTCCACACCTGAAGGAACATGGCAGGCATAAGAGGCCCCCCTCAGGTGCAGGCAATTAGAAGGAGCTAGAACTGTGACTGGAGTGTGTGCAGTAGTAGCAGAAGGAGGCACAGAGCTTGCAAACTTATTAGAAGTGGGAGAAACAGAGGGACGCCGGAACATGGATGCAGCAGATTTCACTGGCTTGTTCTGAGAGAGCCCTGTTCCCCCAAACTCTGAAGTGCAGAGGCTATGCAGAAGAAGACGTCTTTCTCCACGTGAGCCCGATTGCTCTGGTTGCTGTGCAGAAAACGTGTTGCAGAGACCAAAGCGAGGAGCTGTGGGCGAGTCGCAGGTCTCAGGAGTGAGAGGGGCTCCTTAATCGAGTGGCCGGACTGGAGTCAACTGAGCAGAGGAAGGGTGTGGGTCCCTGTGAAGCCAGAAGCAGTAGAAGTTGTGATCGAAGTTGGGGAAGTCAAGCAACACGCAGAACAAGGATCACAGAAGCCGGTGAGTCAAGCCTGGCGTTCTGATTCATTGCGCAAACAATGCCTGCAACAGTATCCAGTCGAATCTTTCCGTGGCGTAGAAGCCAAAGCGAGCAGAAGTTGTTGCATTTGTTAAAAAGGGAACAATGGAATGTAGCACTTGATTGTCAATGGACATATCTCTCTTTTACTTGCACGAAAGCAAATGCTACCGAATGACAAAGAAGTAGTTGCGTGTACCTAACTTCGTTTTCAAAGTGAAGTGTGAACTTTATCTCATTATTGAAAAGATCAATCATTTTTCTTAAAATAAGTCAAGTGTTTCACCTCTGTATCTGCAGTTGGAGAGAGCGCAAGCATTGCCCTCTCTGCCATTTAGGCCTGGTATACTGCTAATGACCTCTGCCTCAATGACAGCAAAACAGAGATTCTCCCCATTGGGTCCCCTGGACCCTACTTCTTCCCTTCACTCTGGCCTTCCTCAATGGGCTCCCCCTTGCCCCTTCCTCTGAAGCCAGGAATCTTGGAGTCATCTTCGATTCCTCCCTTTCCTTCATCCCTCATATGTAGCACATCATCAAGAAGAACAAGTTACTTCTTACCTTGTAACGTTCTTTCGATGGGATGTTCCTCCGACGTATTCCTTATCTTTGATAATTCGTCTCCAGCTTGCTGGCCTCGGAAATGTTTTCTCTGTAGAGGGCGCTGCGCGTCGACGTCCGCCGAGTCGATGTCCCTCGACAGCCACCGTATCGGCGCCGACGTCACCATGCCCATAAATAGCCACGTGCGGCGTCCGTTGCTCAGTTCCGTTTTGTAGCATATCATGCCTGAATTGGTTATTGACCTTGAAGGAGCGTAAGCTGCAACCACAAGGGAAGTATTACTGCGGGGATGGATGGGAGGGGCAATAAGAAACACTTGTGTATAGGCGCGTTACAAATGCCTTATCATATCTTATCATATCATACGTCGGAGGAACATCCCAATCAAAAGAACGTTACAAGGTAAGAAGTAACTTGTTCTTCGAAGGGATTGTGTCCTCCGACGTATTCCTTATCTTTGATAGACTCCCATAGCAGTGGCATGAAATTGGAGGTGGGAGGAGTAATGTCATGTATCCCCTTTAGGAATGAACCGCATGTAATACAGCTTTTCCAAATCTGGTCTCTTGACTAGCGGAGGAATCCAGGTTGTAACATTTTGTGAACGTATGTGCGGACGACCATGTGGCAGCCGCACATATGTCTCGGACCGGTACCCCTCTTTGGAGGGCCGAAGAGGCTGCGATACCCCTGGTTGAATGAGCCCTAAGATTTTGGGGTGGCTCTTTCCCTGCCAGTTTGTAACATTCCAGAATGGCCAAAATAATCCACCTGGAAATGGTCTGTTTTGTTATGGGTAGTCCCAACTTGTGACCTGAGTATCCTACAAACAGTTGGTCTGCTTGCCTAATGCTAGCCAGTCTGCTGATGTAAAAGCTCAGAGCTCGCCTTGGGTCCAGCCTATGTAGCCTTTCTTCCTCTTTCCCTGGATGGGGAGGAGGGTAGAACGAAGGTAAGGTAATTTTCTGAGTAATATGAAATTCAGAAACCACCTTTGGGAGGAAATTAGGCTTCACCTGTAGGACAACTTTGTCCTTATGGAAAATTGTATGGGGGGGGGTTTACAAGAGAGAGCTTGTAGGTCGCTCACCCTCCTAGCAGATGTTAGTGCTACCAATAGGACAGTTTTAAGCGTGAGAAATCTCAGCAAACAAGAGTGGAGTGGTTCGAATGGAGTACCTATTAGGAAGTTTAAGACTAAATTTAAGTCCCATAAGGGACCTTGGAATGGTCTTGGAGGATAAACATTAGTTAATCCCTTGAGAAATTGTATTACTAGAGGTCAGAGGAGTTGCTAGGTCTGGAAAAGACCCGGGGCTACACTGATGTTGGAACTGCTGGGACTGGGGGCTAGCTAGTCTTTTGGCTGTAGCTCCTGAGATTCTATCCGGGGCTACAACCAAAAGATCAGGGGCTATAGCCCCCTTAGCCCCCCCCAGCAACGCCCCTGCTAGAGGTAGTTTGAAATACGATGGTTCCTCCGCAGTGCGCTTGAAGATTGAAACCGCTGCGAGATAGCCTTTTACAGTGCCAACTTGAAGGCCTGAGTTTGCCAAGTAGAGTAGAAACGAGAACACCGTGGGTGTACCACATGAAAAAGGGTCGATATTTCCTTCTCTACATCAGCTGCAAAATTTGTTCCAACGGCAGCGGTATAAAGACTTTGTTGGCCGAAAGCAACACCTCCATGACGTCATCAAGGAGGTCCCAATCCTTGTACCTCACCCTTTCAGAAGCCAAGCGTGAAGGTTGAGGGTTCTGATGTCTGGATGGAGAACCTGACCTCCCTTCTGCGAGAGAAGATTCTCTTTGAGTGGAAGACGGATTGGAGGGCAGATGGACATATCTAGAAGGTCCGGGTACCAGGTTCTCCTGGCCCAGTCCTGGCCAATTAGGATCATGGTTTTCCGGAATCTTCTCAACCTCCTGATCATTTGAGGAATAACAGGGACTGGTGGAAACGCGTAAAGGAGTGGGAACTCCCAGTCAACTACGAACGCGTCTCCTAGAGCTCCTCTCGGGGGAAATTCCCTTGAACAGAACAGATCGCACTTCCTGTTGGTGCTTGTGGTGAACAGATCCACCTGAGGGGTTCCCCAAAGGGCGAAGATCTCTTGAAGGACTTCCTGAGCTAGCTCCTACTCATGGGAGACTGTGCTCTGCCTGCTCAGAGCGCCCGCTGTCAAGTTCTTCTCTCCGGCTAGGTGGACTTCCGATAGAGGGATTCCTTCCTGAATTGCCCAAAACCAGAGCTGCATTGCCTCTCTGCATAGTGGCAGTGACCCTACTCCTCCTCTTTTGTTGAGGTAGTGCATGGCCACCGTGTTGTCTGTCATTATAAGGACATTTCTCCCCTGTACTGATGGCAGGAAAGCTTTCAGCGCTAGTCTGATCGCTCTCAGCTCCAATTGGTTGATGTGTAGTCTGGACTCCGATGGAGACCAAGGACCGCTGATGGTCAAGTCGTTGGCATGGGCTCCCCACCCCGTGAGTGAGGCGTCTGAGTACTGTTATCTCCGGCCACGGTTGCCAAAACAGTTCTCCTTTCAGAATGTTCTCTGGATAGGCCCACCATTGAAGGTTGTGGGCTACCTTGTCCGGAATCCGGAGATCTGTCATTCTCTCTGAGAATTGCGACCACTGAGTTCTCAGTGCCCACTGAAGAGATCTCATTCTCAGGCAAGCCTCTGACACAAGGAAGATGCAGGATGCCATGAGGCCTAGCAACCTCAAAAAGTCGAAGGCTGGGAGACGTTGGGCATTTTGGAACTTGATGACCATCTGCAGAATTTCTTGAGCCCTCACCTCTGGTGGCGAGGCTTTTCCCAGTGAAGTGTCCAGGACTGCTCCAATGAACTGGAGTCTCTGTGATGGTATCATCTGTGACTTCTTTAAATTGAGGGAGAAGCCCAGTTTGTGAAGGAAGTTGCAGACATAATCTAGCTGGATCTGAGCTTGTTCCGAAGATACAGCCCTGATCAGCCAATCGTCCAGGTAGGGGTAGACGTGGATTCCTTCCCTCCTTAGACTCGCAGCCACTACCGACATTAGCTTGGTGAAGACCCTCGGGGCGGAGGTCAGCCCAAATGGCAGAACTCGAAATTGATAATGAGAGTCGCCAATTGCGAACCTCAGGTATTTCCTGTGTTTGAGATGGATTGGCACATGGAAATAAGCATCCTGAAGGTCCAGAGATAACAGCCAGTCCTGGAGCTGGAGGGCCTGAAGGATCTGAGAGAGAGTTACCATCTTGAACTTGTCCTTCCTGAGGAACTTGTTCAATTCTCGTAAGTCCAGGATGGGTCTCAGTCCTCCGTCCTTCTTTGGTATGAGAAAGTAGGGGGAGTACCAGCCCTTGTTCCTGTCCGCTACAGGTACCGGTTCTATGGCACCTTTCTCTAGCAGGTCTTTTATTTCCTGCAAGAGGAGCGGATCTGGAACTTTTAGAGAGCTGTGCCCCGGTGGATGACTCTGAGGGATGTGTAAAAAGGGTAGGCAGTAACCCTGGACAACTGTCTCCAATGCCCAAGCATCTGACGTTATAGCCTGCCATTCTGTCAGATGGTGAGTTAACCTGCCCCCTACAGGTGTTTTGTGTGGAAAGACCTCAGAGTGGTTTGGGGGCAGCTGATGCAGATGCCGAGGGTAAAGAGGCACCTGCTGCTGCTGCGGCTTTAGTACTTTTGACCCGTCCACCTCGGGTGGATCTCCTTTGGCCTCTTTGAGCCGGCTGTCCTCTGCCTTTCCTGAATGCGGAATAATAGCGAAAGAACTTAACTCTTCCAGAGGTTACTGAGGGGCGAAAAGGAGTTTGGCGGATTACAGCTCCTAATGATGTTGCCGCTGCTTTAGATGTCTGCAACTTCTCCAGACTGTCATCAGCCTTTTTACCGAATAAAGAAGAGCCATCAAAGGGCATATTCAAAAGTCTGGCATGTACATCTGGAGCAAAGCCAGACTTTAGCAAACCATGCATGCCTGCGGATTGTCGTACTTGCCGCCATGGCCCTGCTGTTACTGACAGCAGAATCGATGCCAGTTTGAAGTGACTCGCACATGGCATCTTTGCCATCTTTAATAATGTTAAGGAAGGCTTCCCTTTCATCTCCTTCGGGTATGCACTCAGCCGCTGATGAAGCACACTCCCACAGTGTGTGACTGAACCTGGCGAGCGCACAGGTGGCGTTGATGGACTTCAACGCTATACTACAAGCAGAAAATACTTTTTTTGCCAAAGAATCGTACCTCTTGTCATCTCTATCCTGTGGGACAGTAGGGTAAGTGGACCTGATGAAGTTGCTGCTTGGACCACCAGGCTCTCTGGAGTCGGGTGTTTTGATAAGTATTCAGGGTCAGCCGCAGCTACCCTATACTTGGCTGACAATCTTTTATTGAATGCAGGGATAACTTCAGGAGTTTCCCAATTAGATGAAATCTTTCTTTGTAAGGCTGCATGGAAGGGGACCACAGGATCCTCCTGTGGACCTTTGTCTAATATGTCTGTCAGATCATCCTGTTGAAAAACAGGCGAAGGCGCAGACCAACCCATAAATTCAATAATCCTTGCCATCAGGGTTCTATAGGGTGTTTCGGCATGTTCCCCTGGGTCTGGTTTAACAAATTCCACTTCTGGGGAAGTGTCCAGCCCACTTGCCTCATGTAATGACTCCTGTAGGTCTTTCAACCTTCTTTCCTCAGAGGTGAAATCCTTTGAAACAGTTAGTGTGGTCCTCTGCAACCCAAAGGTTTCCTGGTCAGAATCCTCCCCTTCTTCATAAATTGAAGATAATCCGGGGTACTCTGACCTCGGAAATGGTGTAAAACCCATTTCTAAGGCAGTAGGAGCCAAACTCGTCATTATTGGGCGAGAAAACGTCGGTGTCGTCGACGCCGATGTGACAGGCTTCGAAGGCGCCGAGAACGGTGTCGAGAAAACTGGAAGAGGCCTCGAAGAACTCGAGAGGATCGGGATCCTACTCGAGGATGTTGACGACGGTCTCAGCGTCGTGCCGGAGGCTCTTGGTATCACCGTTGGCTGTGAAGTAGCCGTGGTTTTCTCTTTCATCAGCATCTATGTCGGCGTCGACATCGAGTCGATCGACCGGTAAGTCGAAGAACCCACGACAACGGCGTTGATGGCGCCGATCCATGCGTCGAAGGGATCTTCGACGACGGCGTCGAAGACGGTGCCTTCTTACCCGATGGCCCATGGTGCTCTCGGGTGGAATCTTTCGCCGGGTGCAGCGACTCGCGGCGTTTAGATTTTTTGGGTTTTTCACCTGGGGTATCACCCTCAGCTGTCTTCGAGGGGGTCGAGGCTGCTTTCTTGAAGACGCTTAGCTTTTTCTTCCTGAATTCCTCCCACTCAGCCTGAAAGCTGTGTTTTGTGGGGCAGGAGACCCTTTCTGGGGAAACAGAAGATGACAAGGAAGGGGATCTTCGACATCTCTTCTTTGAGTGTCTCGATCTCGACGAATGGTGGGAGCTACTTTGAGATCTAGAATGGGAATGCTTTCGACGGCGAGGAGACGAATGCCTCGACTCAGCCGAAGAAACTTTCGAGGAGGTTTTGACTGACTTACCTCTCTTGAGCTTCCCCTTGCGCTCCTTCAAGGCTTTCGCCATCATGGACATGCAGTCCTCACACTCCGAACAATGGTGCTCGGCTCCCAAGCACCACAAGCAGATCCTGTGTGGATCCGTTATCGACATTTTTTTGCTGCAGTCTCGACATTTTTTTAAGCCGGATCGTGGCGTTGTCGGTTCCGATGAAGATGCCATCGAGAACGAGTTGGTATATTCGAGTAAATGTAGAGGGTTTATCTGACTGAACTGAGCAACGATATTCCGAGGCCCCACGAAGCGCGGAAAAACGGAACTGAGCAACGGACGCCACGCGTGGCTATTTATGGGCATGGTGACGTCTGTGCCGATACAGTGGCTATC
Source organism: Ambystoma mexicanum (assembly GCF_040938575.1). Classification (NCBI taxonomy): domain Eukaryota; kingdom Metazoa; phylum Chordata; class Amphibia; order Caudata; family Ambystomatidae; genus Ambystoma; species Ambystoma mexicanum. The sequence goes on along the minus strand of NC_090929.1, from coordinate 787,771,698 downwards.
GAGGGACATCGACTCGGCGGACATCGACGCGCAGCGCCCTCTACAGAGAAAACATTTCCGAGGCCAGCAAGCTGGAGACGAATTATCAAAGATAAGGAATACGTCGGAGGACACAATCCCTTCGAAGTACCACTTTCAGCTCTTCCTTCTCAAAGGAATTCTACTCTTCCTCACCTTCCCCCAGAGACTCAATGTTACCCGTGCTCTGGTTCTCTCCAGTGTTAGGGAGAATTCTCATTCTATGGCTAATTTCCCTTACCTAGTGAGTCCCTCAGCAGCTTTGCTGGATCTCTGGAGTTATTTCTTTCCACTTGGTAAGAGTGTGAGCTTTTCCCCCACTCTTACACCTATTTTGCTGTGTATCTTTTACCTGTTTTTAAGATTGTGAGCTCTGAAGTACACCACTTCAGTAGCCCCCTTCTTTGTGTGTGTCACCCAGCACCTTCAGTGCAGTGACACAGGGTTGTCATTCAGACTGCCCATCAACTCCATTTCTGAGGTGACTACTGTCCCCCAGAAAAGGGTAAAGTTACCATTAACTTTACTTAGTCAAATGTAACCACAGATCCAGTACACACCATCTTACATGGAGTGCTGGAAGGGTTAACTCTTAACTCTTTATCTGTACCTCCTAGAGCATTGTTTCGCTCTTTTAACATTAACATGGCTGGTGGCAGTGGTATCTACCCTAAATTTGTACCGTGATTATCTTATATAACCGTGGTAATATTGTAGGCTGTTGTGTTAGCCTCAGACTTAAACCCGCTTGACCAAATACTTTTTCATTTGGCTCCGGTGCGGTTTATTCGCCATTTCTTTTTGTTAAACTCCTTGTGTATTACTTTGCGCGGCAAACTAGGTCCGCCTTCTTTGTTCACTGTCTTTTGGCGGGCTTCTACCTAGAAGCCCTCCTCAAGGCGCCTTGGTGTCTAGGTGGGCTGAATGTGAGGGAGGGGTGTAGTCACCACCTGCACAGGGTATCCTAGGAAACCCAAGTCGCATATTGTCATGATTGGCCAAGGTGGTTGTCCAGGCTGGACAACCCCCCTGCTGAGTGATTGACAGCCAGGCTGTGTGAATGGGGGTTTTTCGCATAAAAGGCAGGTCTCTTGGGCTGGAAGTCAGAGAGTCGCCACTGGAACTACAAGGAACCGACGAGAAGTGGAGGAGAGGTCGACTGCTGCAACTACCCCGTACCAGTGAAGCCCTGCTGCAGTCCTGAGCTATCTACCCTTCAACGACTAAGAGGCGATCCAGTCTGGAGTCTTCTTCCCTTGAGCCTGGTGGGAATAACCAGCTCATCTTCTTCAGCCAGAGGTCGCCTTCGTGGTCGAAATCACTGCACACTGCTGTAGTGGTCCGGATAGCCACATGAAGACCCTCTCCTGTTTTTAAGGAGCGCACCTTTTATTCATTGTCGCTGCTGCCGGCCTCATCCCTGTGTGGTGCGGACCCCCTCATCGTCCTTCTTCGTGCTGAAGCTGCAGGAAAGCGTGGGTCTGCGGGAAACCAACAAGATCAACTGCCGTCGCACCAGCTTCATTCTTTGAGAAAGGTACTGTGTCCTGTTTGAGGAATTTTGGGTGAAATCCCCATTTTTCTACTTTAAGGCTTGTCCTTACTTTTCCCTACTTCTTATAACTTTTGCTTCCAAACATTGACAATATCAAAGTACATCTTGGCAACATTGAATCACACTGTCCGACTGTGTGATCCTCGACAACAGGCACCCGGTGTCATTTGACTTTGGCTCTGGCCCTTTGACTCTTGAAGTGTTCTTCGATTCTGTCTGCCTAACTAACATATTGCCTGTGATTTTTGCCCCAACTCGCTCTGGGTATCTCGGGTGCTAAGTGTGTTTTTGCCCCGGCAGCATTTCTTGCCGCGGATACGCATTTATCTAATAGACCGAACTGTCAAAAAGTGATCGCAATTGTATTCACGGTAACGTGTTCTGTTTCATAACAACGGTCCATTGAAACACAGGGTACTTACCTTGAGTAATACTGCACAAAGTGAATTGGTTAGGTGGAGTATATTTTACGTGTGGTTTTTGAATTATTAGAAGTGTCGTGTTGATAACAAATGGTTTAAAAATAAATGTACTTATATTTTTTACCTAAACACTTGAGTCATTGTTTGTTTGAGTCACAGTAATTGTGGTCCCTTTGTGTAATCTGTTACTGCTCATATACTCTTGAGATAAGCCTGGCTAATCATCTACTGCTACCACTTTAACATAGTAGTGTTACGCTCACCTGGTTCCACGGGGGCGCCACCCAGCAATCAGGGTCCAGGTATCCCTCCCTGCGATGCCCAGTAGTGACCAGCGGAAGAATCCTGCCAGAAATACAGGTAAACAATGTTCAGGACCGGGCAACTGGGATTAACAGCCTCCCACTACCCAGTATGTCTGCGGCCCCTCTGGGATTCCTCTCACCTTGTTCTTGATGTTGGCAGGTTCTCCGTCCTGCTGTCTCGGCAGGGGCGTGTAGTGCTTTGCGGGCAATGGCGGTCGAGTTACTTCACTGATGCCGGCCCAACGTGAGTCTTTAAGGTAGGTCGTATTGCTTGGTGTTTTGCTGTCCTATCATGCCTTCTGGAATTAACAATGTCTTTTTGTCTTCCTTGGGTACGTGGAAGTCTAATTCGTGGCGAAGATTGGATTCGGGGTTCGCTGGTAAGTATTAGCGTTTTTTGGAGCGCTTTGGCGCGGCGAGTAGGAGCTTTACGCAGTGCTAAGGTGCCTTGCCTTTGCTAACTTGTTGTTATCTTTTATCTTTACAGGTCGCGGTGCTCTGCCGGAGTGTAGAATTCCAGAGGTGTTGCTGAATGAAGTGCGAGTGGCAAGGTAAGCCTTTTGGCAGAGTTCGTTAATTTTGCAAAATGTCTAATGTTAGTTTCTCCCTTTCTGCAGGTCCGTCGATCCGAAGGAGCGCTGGTTCCAGAATACTGGTCGGAAGAGCTGAGGACCGCTAATGATGAAATTCAGGTAAGATGCTGTTCCTCCGAGGTTCGTGGCTGAAGCTGAACACGGTGAGCGTCACGTTGCTGAATTTCAAACTAACGCGAAGCGTGTCAGTCCAGTCGGGCGTGGTTTAAATAGCTTCAAGAAAGAAGTCCAGGTAAAAGAGTTCCAAGGTACCACACCCAAACCATCTTTCTGCAAGCCAGGTTCCAAGAAGCCTGATTCTGTGGATGCTTCCACCTTGAATGACAGTAACAAAAAGTAGTTCCCAAGCACAAACGCATTATTTAAGTATGAGCCTGGCGCCAAAGGCGCCAGGACTGGCCCCAAGAAGGCCTATGTTTGGATTTAGTGGGGACTCGGGACAAGGCTCCCCCTGGCCCATAGGTAGGCCAGGGGGGCTTTGGGGTGAGGGTCGTGACAAGTAGTACAGGCTTGTACCAAAGGTAAAACTTGTATTGCCACCTGTAGTCTTAATTGTGTGTAGTGGTCCCTAAGGGCACTGCACAGGATTCTGCCTAACATCCAGGCTAGATTATTGCAATAGCCTCCTCCTTAATCTCCTTTCATCCACTCTGTGAACCCTACATCTAACCCAAAATAGGGCAGCAAGACTTATCCTTGGCCTTAAGCCCAGGGACTGCATCTCTCCTGCCCTACAAAGCCTTCACTGGCTCCCGGTCTCAGCATGGATTAAATTAAAATCCCTCTGTATCAACCACAAGGCTATCTGGGGCCGGGAACCACTCTATCTTCAACGCTTTCTGACTGAAGACTCCCCTTCTAGACTCCTGTGTTCCTCTCGCACCAACTCCCTGCGTGTGAAGCTGTTTTCTAAACAGAGAGCTGGTGGTCGATCACTTTCCTCGGCGGGCTCCCTCCTGTGGAATAGCCCCCGCCTCTCCCTCTGTGTCTTGAGCAGGACCTCCATAAGTTCTGAAAAAGCCTCAAGACCTTTCTCTTTACCTCTTTCTTCTCCTCTTCTATTCCCTGCTAATCAAACAGTAGCCTGACTGATGTGCAAGGCCCTTATGTATTAGGGATGTAACGGTATTACGGTATACCGTTAAAGATACCGTGAACCACTTAATTGAACAATAATAACCGTCACATTGTTTATACCGGTATACCGTTCATACCGTTAAGTGTGCTTTTCAATCTGATTTGGAAAGGCTGCAGTAAGCAAGTTCTTCTCAGTCTTGGTCTTGCACTGTTGGATGTGCCGTCCATAGGATAGGAATAAATACAGTGCCAAGAAGGAAAGGGGTTTACTTTTTTTTATTTACATTTTTTTTTTTAAAGCGCTCACACAGCCCCAGGGCATCGAGGCGCTGTTAAAGAAATTGGTTTTGTTTATTTTGTTGCGTAATTGTTTTTGTCTTAGTTGCGTATTATAAAATGCTTAAACACCCAGAGGTTTCTAAGCGCGGACCCAGGGATCGCACCTGTGTTTCTTCGTGTCGTCTTGCTTCCAAGGCACGCACGTTGCCGCTGAGCTATCCTCCCGGGACTTTGGGTTGGAGGCTTTGGGGTTTATATATTTATAATGGATAATGTTTTCTAAACATATGACAATGGCGGATTTCCCTGGTTCTATCATTGAATTTACATATAATAAGTCACACTGCGAAATTTAATCATCTCTGTGGGTATTCCCTGCTGCCATACCAAAGGGTAACATGTCCGTGATTACTGAACACCTTTTGGCCCAGAAGTAAACTAAAGGCTGTAACGTAAAGAGAGAGTGCGTGTGTGTGTGTGTACGTGCACAAGCGTATACTACCATCAGACTCCATTGATCTGTGGCATGCAGATTATCAATTTGGCAACATGTTCATCTTCACCAGTAGCCAGTGGGGGAGCTAAAAGCCTAAATGACCACTTAAGAAAAGCTATTCAAGTTTGCTTTGCCAGTCGCAGCAGGGCCCCACCTCCCCCTCCTCTCCACACGTGCGTTTGTGTTTGGTGCAAGCAAGGGGTGGCATTTCAGTGAAATGTATGTTGAAAAGCCCAATTCTGGCCCTGGGTGCATGGTTTTGCTTGTGATGATAAATCTGACAATTTATGACCTTTTAGAAAATAACTCCCTCACCTCTGCTATTGCACATTCTGAACACTCACAAGGCACAGTAGGCTTGTCTCCCCTCCCTGCTATTTTCATTCTTTGTTTGTACTATTATTTCAATTATTTATCTTGTTGTTCATTGTCTGCCTTCGCCTTTCCCCACCCTGTTGCCCTGTGGGCGCTTTGAAACAGTTGCAGCTAATTGTATAAGCGCCTAACAAATGACCAATAAATAAATAAATACCCAAGACAAGAATATTCCCTTATTGAGATTGAAAGCAGCCTTTCTCAAAGCCAGTAACTGTTCTAACTTGCCTAAGATAAGTGTGCAAGCAAGCATTACCTGAAGCTAAGAGAGTGGCACCAAGGCATCTGGGTAATTATGTGGCTAACAGTGGCAAAGAGGTGAAGGCAAAGTTGGGAAAGGGAAACTTTGCTGCTTATATAAAATATTGAAGTTGTCATGGTTGTAGAGAGACAAGAGAGGCAAAGAGGCTGCCCCTTTTGAAGAGAAATTCAGAGGAAGAGTGCCTTGCCTATTTGAAGGTGTTTTTAGTGCCTTAAAGTTATTAATGTCCAAACTTGTCTTTAAAATACAAAGTACTGAAGCTGTGGAGGTGCAATAAGCACAAGAGTTGTTGCAGGTGCTGTTCGACGTGCAGAGACATGGTGGGGATATAGACACTACTGGGCACTGATGTCCTTAAACTAGCAGTGATATAAATCCCCATCCGGGGTTGAGCACAGTGGAGCTTGCGAGTTGGTCTGCCTGACAAAGACTGGATAGTGGCAAATAAGTAGGGGACCTAGATGCAGTCATTAGAGACTACCGTACAGATGGATATTCCTTGACTAATGGTAAAATCTGCGCAAAGGAGAGGAAGTAATTGTACAGCACCCCCCGGGGCCCCTGCACATAAGGTTGGTTGCGCTGGGGCCGGGACTCACACCTCACTCTATGGGAAATGCCAGAGGCCCGGCGGTGCTAAGGGAAATCAACATACAAGTTTGGGGTGGGGAAAGAACACCGTGTTAGGCTATCCTGGTGAAAGCAGACTTGCTGGACATTACTTCTTTGATGCAAGAGGGGTGGGGGGGGTGCTGCAGAGAAGCCGACTGCCTTCAGAAAAACAGTGTTTTGAAGCAACCTTAAGAAGACCACTGCCTATGGTGCCATGTCTATAGAGGGTGTTGGGTGGCTGCAAGCTACATGAATGCCTACTCTCTCATGAAATCTCCCTATAAACTCTCTAAACATAAAATAACAGCTGCAATAAGCACCTTACCTTTTCTGGACCCCTCCAGAGCTTGAGACGACCGTTGTCCTACTCTCCAGGTGAAGAGATGCAGCAGAGTTTTCTCTGTGGCGAAAGCAACACAGAACTCAAGATGAATCAGAGATAGTGACTAAGTATCTCTGAGTACCTGGGGCTGGGAGAGACCTTCCTAACTGTGAGCTGCCAAACAGGCTGCGGAGAGAGCTGGGAGCACAGTTAACTAACACTGAGGAATAAAGTCCACACAGCTGTGACAGGGACTGACAGTACATGACTGGATAGACACCAGTGGCAAGGATTGGTGCTCCTTGTGGGGCTCTTCGCCATCTTTCAGTAATCAATTCAACTAGTGCATTTGCAAGCAAGTGACCCCGAAAGGGTAACACAAAGGAGTCCTGGCCCCTTATTCTCAGATGACACAAAGGCTCAAATTGACGAGCTTAGAGACAAGGGGAAATCAGCCCAACTTCTTCTCCTAGACCTATCAGCTGCATTTGACCTTGTGGACCACAAGGTCCTATGCAGCCACTTGGACTCAGCTGTGCACTTTTCCAAAGAAGCCATAGTCTGGATCGAATAATTTCTAAGCAACAGGACCAGGAGAGTCTTCTCACCCTCAGCAGCTGCAGACCCCATTCCCATCACCTGCGGACTGCCCAGGGATCCTGTGTCTCACCCACCCTGTACAATATATTCACCAAGCCCCTTTTCGATGATCTGGACCATCTTGGTATCACCTACACTAACTATGCAGATGATAGCCTGATTCTCCTACCACTTTCCGGGATTACGGCACGGATTTGGCCTTGGTGAACAGGGTCTACCTCATCATCCAGGCATGGATGGCAGCGCACGGTCTATGCCTGAATGATGACAAAACTGAACTCATCTTCTTGGGCACCACCTCTAACCTCAATAAATTGGCGTCGAATACACCTCCTTCATGATTGACAGTAATCCTATTAAAGTTGCCACTGAGGTAAAAACTTTAGGCTTCTACCTTGATTCCACTCTATCTTTCACGAAGCAAGTAAACTCCATGGCATCTGCTACTGCATATACATGCAAACTCATAAGAGCTGGCAAAGCATTTTTATCTAATGATAGTTGCATTATCCTTGCCAGAGCCCTCATCCTGTCCAAATTGGACTACTGTAACTCTCTCTATGTCAGTTCCAATAAGTACATCACTAAAAGAATTAAAACACTCCAAAACAATGCCCTCAGAGCTGCCCTGGGCATTACAAGGAGAGAGCACATCTCGGAGACCAGAAGACAAAATAACTGTCTCTCCACGAGCAACAAAATTCGGCTTAAAACGGCCTCGCTCACCTACAAATGCCTGAATAATGCTGCCTCTTGTTACCTTAGTGAGAGATTCTGCAGAAAATCCTCAACTAGGCCCACTAGAAACCAACTGCCTTACTGTCCCAAGATTTAAGCTATCTAAGGTTGGGGGTGCAGCTTTCCTGTAAAAGCTGCTCAGCTCTAGAACTCCCTGCCCCCATTCCTACGAGCGGATCAACAATATATGAACTTTAGACAGAATCTCATCAACTGGCTCAAAGCCTATGACCAGTAAGACCCCTTCACCTCCAATTTTGTATTGTAACAGACTTCTGAGTGCTATTATCAAACTACATGTACAGCGTTCTTTTTGTTTTTGATACTTGCTTTCTTGATATTATGTAACCATACCTCTTCTTGACATTATACAACTGTATTTCTTTGTGCCCTTGATTTGTATTTATGCCATGTGTAACCTAAACTGCGAGTCGTCCTGTAACTTCTGCGCCCTGATACCTTTGGGTCCGGCGCGCAATATAAATAATAAACAAACTAAGGGGAGCATACTAACATGAAGGTGTGCTCCCTCCAATGCAGACATTTGCTTTCAGGTGGCAACCAGCACCCTTACAAATGTTGGCACTTTCTAGTTAAGAGTGCTGTTTTGAGAATGGCAGCAGTAATATCGAGAGAAATCAAGAGCGTCACCATTAAGGGAAGGAGGAAACCACAAACACAAGTAATAGTTGCTAATAACCAGATGACGATACACTAAAAGCTGAATACATGATGGCAAAAGGAGCCCTGATTTCTCAAACAATTCAATGTAAATTCTCCAATTTAAAGCAAGATATCTCAACCAAACAGAAGTCTGAGATAAAAATTGCTCCGAATGGAAGCAGACGATTGGCGAAGTTAATGACCAAATACGGTCTTTGATAAGAGTCATCAATATATGAAATGCTCTCACAGAAACTGTATATGGGCAATCAGAATTGGTGAAAAAAGTGGAGGCGTTGGAATCCCACCAAGAAAAACCTATTTGCAAGCAGGAAGAAACGGAAACCAGGTTAAAAAGAAGTGTGTAATCAACACTCAGAACAAGGGCACTGCTTGGCAGAAACACTAAGAAGAAAGATCTCCCAAGGGCAGGTGCAATAATTAAACCATCTGGATCTTTATTAAGTTTAAAAATAAAATCATGTAGGGATCAAAGCATCCCATGCAACCAATGTTTGGCTAATTGATAGTAACAAGCGAAAAGGGACAATCTTCTTTAAATCCCCTTTGACTCGCACTCCATTTCCCATTAACCCATGGCAAAAAATGTATTTCTTACATAGTTAACATGAAAAAAAGGCTTAGAAAAACTCTAACCGCATCAAAGTGACAGTGCTTTGGTAATGGTTAAGTGCAAATAAGCAATCCAATCATCAAAGTGACAGTGCTACATCAATTTATGCGCAAATGGCTAAACAGCACATTTCTCATGCCTACTAATGAAGACAAGTATTGTAATTAGCTAATTATAAAGTACATACTTAGAAATGAAAAGCATCGCCAAAGTGACAGTGCTGGATCATTTTGTATGCAAAATCTTAAAATTGCATAACTTAAATTATATACTAAATTGCTAAACGTTGAAAATGACATGCAGGAGGGCAATCAAAAAATATTTATAAAATATTCCGAAATTCTGTCATAGTGACAGAATATCAGTTAATATTAGGGAATTCTGTCATAGTTACAGAAATAAATTGGTTCTTTTGAGTGTTACTAAATGATTACCAACTCACTGCAAGACAAAAAAATTTAACAATACTTGCTGGAGTTAAAAGTAACATACAGTACCAAACCTAATTAGGAGAAATGTCCAAGCATTAAGAGTACAAAGTGCCAATACAATTAAGCATAAATAAATAAATAAATAAATAGATAAAAGAATTCCAAGATGGCCGCCGAGAGGAGAGCACCGTGACTGATGCTCTCCTGAACCTCGGGGCCTCCACATCCTTATTTGAGCTCCAGTGTCTACCCCAGGCAGCAAATTAGGAACGAGGAGAACCCGCTCCGATGGGGGCCAACCAACATACCCATGTGTCATGATGCCTACCTCTAAGGAGCCAGGCCGGGCCCAGCAACCCCAGAGGCAGACATCATTTTCCCCAGGGAAGTCTCAGCGGGCCCAAGTCGGGGCCCTTTGGACTCAGTCCTGGCGCCTTAGGCGCCAGGCTCATAGCGGACCCCAGCCCTGGCGCCTTAGGCGCCAGGCTCATAGAAGAGGATATGTGTTTAAGTGCTTGGGTGCACACTTACCTGATGCAGACCTTGCTGCTTCATCCAGGCCCTCTTGAGGCCTGAATGGGACTACTTAACCTGTAGGACTACTTCACCACCCGGGTGTGGTCGGGGAAGGATACATACCTGATTGGTGGAAGGTTACATACCAGGAACTTCTTCCAAGGCTATTTAAACCCCACCCGAACAGCCACACATGCTTCGCGTTGTTCTGCACCTAGCAGCTGGACGCTCACCGTGTCAGCTCCTGCATCCTGACTTCAGCCACGCCTGCCAGCACCCTGGAACACCTGCAAGGGGAGGAAGGAAGAGAATAGGAGAAGAAAAGCCCTTACCTGCTAAATCTGCATCCCGGAGTCATTTCTCCAACGGCCCTGAAAAGGAAGACATCATTTTAAAGGCATTTCGTTTCGAACGCTGCAGCGCTGCATTTTACTCACCTTTGCAAGGCGCTTCCATCTTCAGCAGCGATCTTCCGGATTCAGCTACGCCCCGGCGCCTAGAGGAAAAAAGACAAGAACAAAGGTGAGAGGGAGAAAAGGAATAAGGAAAGCTCAGTTTCCTTTTAAGTCTTACCTGTTGGATTATTCCCACTGCATTTCGGGTCCTGCCGCTTCCTGGCATCTCCGGACCCCGGCCCCTATGGGGAAAAAAGACAAAGACATTGAATGAGCGAATGCAAAGACATTACCTGAGCGCTCATCCAGAACTGTTTCACTTCGGGTCGGCGCCATATCTCCGGCACTCCGAACCCCGGCCCCTAAGGGGAAAAAGACATAAGCATTAGCGCTTGCTGCAATTAGACAACGAACATTATTATTAAGCTTGAACTTTTGAACAGAACTTTTACAGCGCCTTACCTGAACAGTCAAGCTTACCTGAACTCCCATCAATCCTCAATCCAGTGAAGTAACTGGGTTTCAACGCGCCCCTGCATCAGAAGCAGGATGGAGAGCTCATCCTTCCAAACCCTAAGGTGAGGCTTCACGGGGGAATCGTGGAGGAGGTATCGTGGAGGGTTGGAAGGGAGTGGGAGGCTTGAGCATTGTTCCACAGTTGGTAATACTCCCTTTTCACGCACAGGAGGGTATCCAACGAGCCAGGGAAGCCAGAATAGAGGGGCTCTTCCTGTCCATCTTCAGAGTTCTGCGCCTTCGACGCCGCGCCTCCGTGGGAACCAGGTGAGCGTTACACCATGCCGCTAAAGCAGAACAGGACTACCCAGAGGAACGAATGCCAGTATGGAGCCCAGGAGGCGGTCCTGCCCTAGCCTTAAGTGAAGGTCTGACAAGAATAAGTAGACAGTGCGGGCCTATTTACCTGGAGGTTCGGAGAAGTGAGGAGCGTAGGGAGAGCAGAAGATTCCCCCAGGAGACCGTAGAGGCACCAAGAGTACATAGCGAAGAGAAGATCCTGGGAACCCCAGAGGAGAGCAAACCAGCCCGGAACCCCAAGAGTTGCGGGAACCCTGAGGTCAGAGGAAGCCCTGAAGGAGCTGCCCGAGGTCCTCTGCTACCCCTCTGTCACAAGTAGAAAACACACAACGGTAAGGGGAACAGGAAGAGGAGGAGCACTCACCTAATTGGGATCGGCAGCGGGGCACAGCAAAGGGCAAAGTGGAGAGAGGCACCAGTAAGACCCCCGATCAGGACTGGGGCGGGACCGGGGGAGACCTCCCTCACCCCCAAGGAGAAACAAGATCGGACCACTAAGCAGGCGGGGAGGAGAAGAACGAGAGCGCCCGCAAAGAGAGTTGCGGGAGAGACAAGAAGAGACGGAAAAGCCCTTACCAGAGTAAAGTGAACGGGCCGGGAACCCGGAGGGGGCAGGTGGAGCTATACATAAAGAAAGGCCGGGACTGGGTCACGACCGGAGAGAGAGAGGCCTAAACTCTAGGCTAGGGAGCATTATCCCAGGGGGCATCATCAGAAGGAGAGAGGACCACACTAGGAGAGCACCAGCCATACCCCAGGCGCCAACTATATACCAATACAGGGGGCCAAAGACTGTCACACAACCATCCAGGAGGCAAGGAAATAAAGACAGTTCACTCCAACGGGGGTAAGAGGGATACCCCCTAAGAAAAGTTGTGTGGTTACATAGGGAAGTCCCCTCAACGGGCAAGCCAGTACATAGTTCATTGGAGCCCTCCAGGCGGGGAAGCAATAACCCTTTTCCATATTGAAATCTTGAAACTCCACAGTGGGACAAATCATAATCACCACACAATAGGAGGGAAGCAGGGAAGAGACTCCATTTGGCAGGGCTCTGGACACCTGAGAGTGAACAGGCCCACAGGAAGGACCGCAACAAGTGACAATGTCCAAGACCAGGGGAAAAGACCAGCCTCTAACATCGAAGGGCCCTAGGAAACCCCTTTAGAGCAACCTCCAGAAAATGTGGAGCAAAGACGTTACCGAGCCAAGAGCAAAGGGAACAGGGAGATCCCCAAATAGAGGAAGGTCAAGACCAACATGTGACACAGTCACTCCTAAAACAATATTTCACTGACTTTGGGGACAGAATTGATGAAACAGTTAAAAAACAAATTACCATAATGAGGGAGGATCTGGCTGCAGCGCTCCAGGAGATAAAACAAAACATGAACAAAATGGAGGAAAGGGTCAACACAAAGGAGAAAGCTATACAAGAACTGACAGAGGACTCAACCAAGGTAGAAACCTGGGTAGAGCAAATGGCAACCGTGACCCATAACCTGGAGCTCCAGATAGAGGACTTGGAGAACAGGTTGAGGAGGTCAAATATTCAGATCAAAAACATGCCTGAAGAGGTGCCAGACAAAGACCTGGAAGCAATGGTGAAGGGCATCTTTGAAGACCTACTAGATGCTGAGGAGAAACCAGAGGTGAAAATTGACAGGAGTCACAGAGTTGGCCCTGTTAGAGCGGAACCAGGGGCTCGCCCCAGTGATGTTTTGGAGGCTTTGCAAGATCACAAAACCAAGGAACAGATCCTACAACGATCAAGGAAGGCCAAGCAAATAACCTACAACGGGTCTGAATGGCTGCTTTTTCAAGACCTACCCCAGACAACTTTGGCCAAAAGGAGAAAAATTGCTCCAGTCGCGCAGGCCCTGAGAGATAAGGAAATTCGAGACAGGTGGACGTTTCCATTTGGTTTAGTATTCGAGTGGCAGGGGAAGCAACACTGGATTGATTCCTATGAAGAAGGGCTGAGGATTTTGGGGATCGAGGAAAACGACCAATATACAAGGGCTCCTCAATCAAAGGTTCAAACCGGGCTCAAGAGTTGGGAATGGTCAACAGTGGTGAAACCAAAGCAAAACAAGAAGGGGGGGTACCACCCCCAACTGAAAGGTCCGGCCGTAGGAGAAATCTGAGGGAGGAAGCTAACTCCAGAGAAGGTCTAACCATTGTGAAATGGTCACCAAGTTACTATGGACGAAACAAAAAGAAGGCCTGGGGAGGGCGAACAAAGGGATGGACATATGAGATCCTTAGGGGAAGAGGGACGTGGGGTTGGAATCCAGAATGGGCTGAGGTGTAGGGGGCTCAATTCCCAAGGGGGAGATTTGGGGGGGGTAGAGGCCGGTTGAGCCCCTCCAGCCAGGGAGGCGGCGGGGTAAAGGGGGAGGAAAAAGGGTGTGGGGAAATGGTGAGGGGAATGGGGGGTCTGACCATGATTGGGCGAAGTGGAACAGAAAAGCCAGGCATTCACTAGAAAATGGATTGTCTCAATAGGTTAGGTATCATCTCTCTGAATATAAAGGGACTAAGCAGACCATTGAAGAGGAAAAAACTGGAAAGGTATATGCGGAGGGAGAGGGCCAACCTAATAACACTACAGGAAACCCGAACCCGGGAAAGGGAACGCCTGAGATTACAAGGTTTTCCCCACATTTACCAGTCCACAGAAATAAGAAGGCGGGAGTGCTGATAGCCTTACGGGACAACCTTGACCTTACAGTGACGGAGAGGAATAGGGACAACCAGGGGAGATACCTAGCTTTGAACATAAAGGGGAGGGCTACACGATAGCAACCATCTACGCCCCAAATACGGGCTAAGACACCTTTATCCAATGCCCCCTGGTTAGATTAGAGACATTTGTGAAGGGCCCCATAATCTTAACAGGAGGTTTTAACATGGCATAGGACCCTGAAAAGGACAGATCCACGAAAACCAGAAGTGCCCAGGGGAAACCGTCGAAGGAACTAATAGAGAAAGTGGAGAGGCTAGCCCTAGTGGACATATGGAGGGAAAAGTAAAGAGACAAGAAAGGATTCACATTCTATTACCACGTCCACTGATCATCATCATGCATAGACTATCTGTGGGCTTCCCAGAAATATTTGGGATGGGTAAGGGCTATAGAGGTGGGGGCTATAACCTTGTAAGACCACACACCCTTGTCACTAAAACTAGGTAGAAGGACAGGCCCCCCCAGGACTTTGGAAATGGAGGTACCCAAGGACAAGGGTCTGAGGGAGGAGCTGAGAGAGGAGATTGATTGTTTCTTTAAAGAAAATAGTAAGGAAGATACATCAATGCAAACGAGGTGGGATGCCTTTAAGGCCACAATCAGGGGGGAAATCACTGCAATTAAGGCCCGCAGAGATAGGGAACTAACACGGCTAGAGAGAGACTTAGAAGGAAAACTAAAGAGGATAATGACCAGGATGGGAGTGGGAGCAAGGGGGGAAACAAGAAAGGAGTATAGGGCTACAAAAAGCCAACTGGAGATCATGCATGCAAAGGCAGCAGAAAAATCATTGCTGTTCCTAAATCACAAATATGACATCAAGGCCAACAAATCTGACAGACTTTTTGCCAGACTGCTGAGAAAGGAAGATAAGGCTAAAACAATTATAAAAATAAAAGGTGGAAGGGGGGTGAACCAGCCCAGATACAAAATACATGACCTGGGAATTCTCAAAATTCTACACAGAACTATATAGCTCTGCAAACCCATTAGAGCAATCTCAACAAGAATATGTAGGACCAAGAGAATTGGTTCGAATAATGGACCAGGAAAGAGAGGCACTAGAAGGGGAAATTACATCGGATGAGGTACATAGGATCATTATGTCCCTACCCACCAATAAGTCTCCCGGCCCAGACGGCTGTAGCACAGAATTTTATAGATCCTTTAGAGAAACATTGATCCTACACCTAGTCCCTCTGCTCAACGAAATGGGGAATAAGGGAAAAATCACAGCAACTATGGAAGAGGCAAAAGTAATCCTCCCGAAAGAAGGCAAAGACCCGACCATATGTCGCTCCTACAGGCCGATCAGTCTAATCAATGTGGGTGGAAAGATTTTTATGAAGGCCCTGGCGAATCGCTTCGATCAAATTCTCCCAAATACAATTAGCAAAGATCAATCAGTGTTCATCAGGGCAGGCATATGAGCGATAATACAAGGAGGATAGCCCCCCTCATAGAAAAAGTTAACCAAAAGAGCATCCCAGCAATTTTACTCGCTTTTGATGCGGAAAAGGCCTTTGATAGGGTAGAGTGGAGATTTCCGTTTATTACAATGAAGCAAATGGGTTTTGGAGCGAGGTTCCCAACAATGATCAAGGCCAACTATCAGAACCCATCCTTAAGGCTAGCAATAAATGGCCAGTTAGCAGAACCCGTTAAGGTTCAGAGGGGTATGAAGCAGGGTTGCCCCCTCCCTCCTTGCACTATATAATCTATTTGGAGCCACTTCTGGCAGCAATAAGACTGAATGGGGAGAGTGGAGGGATACCATTTGGGTGAAGGGTCCACAAGATGGCTGCTTTTGCAGACGATATGCTGCTGACATTGATGAATCCGGAGGGCTCCATCTGGGTAATGGAGGGAGAGAGAGGTAGCAAGGTTCGGGTCAGTAGCTGGGCTAAAAATAAACCCACAAAAGACAGACATTTTGAATCTCAATACCGAAGGGCATGCTCCCATATAAATGGGTCGAGAAGTCCATAACCTACTTAGGTATAAAGCTAACAAGAACTGAGGATGACCTTTATTAGGCCAACTATCTCTCCCTGTTAGAAGCATTAAAGAACACACTAGTTGACTGGGGACCATTAACGATTCCCTGGATGGGCAGAATCAATGTTTTAAATTTGGTTATTCTACCACAGTTGTTGTATTACTTTATGACTCTCACATTCAGGTGCCAGCCTCCTTCTTTCGGGCTGTTCAGAAACAGACTGGGAGATTTGTTTGGAATAGTAAAAGACCAAGGATAGCTAGAAGGGTTATGGTGATGCCTAGAAACAGAGGAGATATGGGGGAACCGGACATTAAAACATACTTTTTGGCAGCGGAAATAAGGATAATGTGGGATTGGCTGAAAGACGACAGGGAGATATGGAGGACAATGGACAAGGCAGTAATAGGGGATAACCTTGAGCAGGCACTGTGGAAACCGAAGGGAGACAGACCAAAACAAATGTACTGCAGCAGGATACTGACGGTGGGAGGGGACTCTCGGGAGAAGGGAATAAGGCGGGCCCAAACCACCACATTTCCATCTCCATTTACACCAATTTTTGGCAACCCACGTTTCATTCCAGGATGTGGAGAAAAGGCCGCGAAGTGGCAGGAAAGAGGTTGCCAAAAGATTCAGGATATATTTGTCAGGCCAGTCATTAAATCATTCCCCCAATGCATGGTGGATTTTGGAGTGGAAGAAACAGATAGGTTTAGATACTTCCAGATAAAGCACTGGTTAATGCACCCAACCAAGAAGGAGTGAGTGACGCGTAGCATAACTCCTTTTGGCAAACATATAGTGGGGGCAATTTACGCACTTATTAAACAGGGCGAGGAACCATGGGAAAGGAGATACACAACATCTTGGGACGGGGTAACGGGCCAAGAGATAGAGACAACTGATTGAATGCAACTGTGGGCGAACATTCCCAAGTAAACAAGATCGCTACAAGTCCAGGACATATGGGTTACATTCATGCTACAATGGCACCTAACCCCAGATAAACTGCATACATTCTACCCCTCAGTATCTAATCTCTGCTAGAGACAATGTGGAATGGTGGGGACCTGGAACCATATCTGGTGGGATTGCCCTCATATTCAGTTATTATGGGAAGCTTTAGGCGAGGCATTAGGCCTGAAGTAAAGGGGCAACAGAGGACTGTCTATATTGGGGCTAGGGGGACAACTGGAAGAACTACCCACCAGCGTGGCACAAAAGATATACGTGATACCGATGGTCGCAGGGGCACTGGGGGGGGGCCCAAAAATGGAAATCAAAGGTCCCCTCAACAGAGCATGAATAGGTGGGAAAAATTTGGAACTTTGCAGTGTTGGAGTGGGCTACCTAGTCGCTACAAGGGTATCATCAGGGTTTTCTGGCGGACTGGTCGCGGACACTGGTGTTCCTTCAAAAAGGGCCAAGGGCGAATTGGTGCCCGAGGAGATTGAGACTGCTAGGCCTGGTGGAATAATAACTAGGTCACAAGACTATATGCGGCCAAAATGTAAAGAAAGTCAAAAGGAATGCTTACTGAGGCTGTTCGGACTCGTGTGGGGCTGGGTAGGGTTGGGGGGTTACAATGTGTTGGAAAAATTGTGAATATTTTAATAAAAAGATATATGGAAAAAGAAATATGATTAAGCAAAAGTGATAACAGGGAAATAAAAAAAAGGGAAAACCAAAAAAAAGAAAAAAAGAAAGGGAAATGGTAAAATGCACTGAACATATACCGAAAAACTCAAAATGGTCAAGACCACACATTAAATATATTCACAAAACGTCAGAGAAAAAAATCACAGTGAAAAGATATTCCAAAAACACATGACTGCCTTCGGTAATGTTCAATCCGACTGACACTTTTGAATTAAAATGCAAAATCAAATGGGCTTCTAATCTTCGCAGGGTCAGCTACCCGTTTCCCTTACGAGTATGTGATATATGTTTGCATTTGAGGAATCTCAGCAGACATACCAGAGTCAGATCTGGAGAGTTATGTAGAATCGCTTATCCAAACGCTATTGCAATCCCTGCACATATAGGGTCTATTCTTCTTGCAAGTCCATGCAGAGCCTATTACCTGGTACAGTGTTGAGATACCACTGTTTAAGGAGAAAAAACTCATGTCAAAAATCCGCTCCAAAAATTAATTCCAATTTCAGAACTCCAAGCTAAAGATCTTTACAAATCGGGCCCCAGGAACCCTCAACCATAGGAAATAATTGCATGAGATTACAGCACTCATCCGTCAGAAACAAATACGTACAAATGGGGCTTGACCTTATACATCATTTTTACATTTGAGGGGAAAACCATACCATCTGCAGACAGAGATGTAATCATGCGGTTACACGCTCATTTATCATGACAAAGATACTTCAGAGGCAAGCCTGGGTACCAGCCCACAACTATCAATAACATCACAATTGGGGAAAGGTTCTACCAAAGTTACCAGTAACCGAGACAACAGAAGGAGAGAGACTATGGATGATCATACCTGTTTAAGCTTCTTTAATCCTTTCCACTTACTAAGCTAACCTATAAAAGGTCTATGACCGGACCTATTTCAATGTCCGGTTTGTTATATGGTATTACCAGTTGTGCCAAACTTGAGGAGATCACTCACTGTACTTTGGCTTCAGCTGCTTAAACGATTGCTGTAAAATCACATCAATAATTGAGGGATGTTATTTAAATTCTTTATGCAGTTCTATTTTCATACAGTCATGAAGAGAGGGCCATTGGGGGAGTAGTTCTTGCGCTGTGGGCATACCTTTTTTGTAACATTGGCCTGTTTCTGGCCAACTATCTAAACAGGTTGGTCTATAATGTTCTTTTATTATGATCATTTGAATTTCTATGCTAAATTCTTCTGTTGCTTTTATTTATGAATGCACTGTTTTCTGTTGTGATTTTCTTTTTATCTTATCACTTTATATGAATAGATTCCCTGCTGGATATGCTGCTGGGTAGTCAAACGATTATCTCTGGGATGACGCTTAGGCAGTAAAGGGATGGGAATGCATTACAAATCACCCCAATGGTAAGGACACAGGGCCTGATGTGTTCCCTAATGCTTACTATAAAATAATGTCGAACACAATTAGTTCTCTACTTGAAGATTCTCTTCCAAAATTTCCCAATTACAGGGTTACTCTGATGCAATTCTTTTTTACATTAATAGCCAAACCAAATAAGGATTCCACACTTTGCTCTTCATATAGGCCAATCGTATTATTAAATATAGATGCAAACAATATTGCAAAAGTAAATACAAATCGCCTCAAACCATTGATGCATACCTTATTCAAAGACAGCAAGCTGGATCTATTCCAGGCTGACAAGCATTCAACAATATTCGCAAAGTTATAGGAATGATTTACCATGCATTTAAGATAAATATGTATACAATTTGTAAAGTATGGCATACCCTTGCCTTTTCTTGGTTTGGTAGGATAGACAGTGTGAAAATGAATTTCCTTCCACATGTATTATATGCATAGCAGGCTCTCCCCATAAGTCCAATGCCGAGTTGCCTGCACTCAAAAGCATTATCTTCAATTAATTGTATAATTCAAAGAACAATGTTAAGTATCATAATTTATATTTTATTCGTAATTGTGCTTCTAGATATCTGATTTGATTAAAGTTGTCAGAACCTTACTCATCATTACATTTAATACAATTCATAGATCACAAACCTTTAGCCACATAAATCTTTACTCCTCAAAGTATTTAGTCAAATTGATAGGACACAGACTTTTACTCTAATACATCAACCCTTTGGTCAATTCATATTACAGAATCATCTCTTTAGTGAAGACCATTACTTAAACTTTTAGATCAGGGCAAAATAGGGTCACCAGACTTCAGATAATCATGCACAGGTAACAGTTATGTTTCACCTTGCTTTGTCAGGCCAAATCAGTTGCCCTATTGGTTAAGACCAATACTTTAGCACATAGGTTGGTGCAGAAGGAATAGTCAATTTCAAATCACAGTATACAGGTAGCAATTTTCCAAACAATGTATACCTTTGGTTAGGTTTAATACCTAAGCACGAAGATTGATGCACAAACAAGCACTGTACTTCAAATCCTTCTGTATTAGTAGCAATGTTTCGTTTAGCCTGGCCCGCTGTGTAAAAGTAGCAATTTTGTTTCACTTAACCTAGCCAACACATGCTTCAACCTAGACTGAGTTTTTTTATCCGAATTAATCACATTGATGAAATATAGCATTCATATATGAACATAATGTTATGCAGATTAAGGTTAATGTTCAAAGATATTATAAAATTACACAATACAAACGATTAGAATATGAATTTCAATGTGATCTACAAAAATGTTTTACCGTCAAAGAGATCACAGTAGAGAGAGCAGTGAGGGGGACGGGGGGGCGGAAATACGGGATCAGAGACAACATAAAATTAAAGAGTTAGAATTGCTGCAATATTTAAAATAGATGAATACTACCTAATTGCTAAAATATGCCTTACCCAAAATGTAAGGTTGCTTCCATTTGATAACCTAAAGTTCTCACAGATACCAATATCAAATATCAATATCTAGAATCAAGCCTTCTTAAGCTCCCCTTATAGCGCCTCAATGCCTAAGGGCTGCAGTGTGTTCTACAAATCTAAATAAATAAATATTCCTATGAAAATTGGCTAAAAAACAGAAAATGCAAAAATGAACCACTTGGGATGAATTATACATTTAACCCACACTACTTGCCCCAATGTTGAATAATAATGATTTCTCCCCCAGTTTGAAGCTTAAGAGATTTATTAAATGGCAAGTGGGTGGCCTGAAATCCATAGAGACACTCTTTGCTGATGGTTCCCCTATCAATTCCCAGACCTGCAAAATTAAATTCAACCTTGACAGGAATAAGCAATTCCAGTATATGCAATCACACCACTGGATATCTCAGACCTTTATTCGCAAGGGTGGAACTAGAGACCTCCTTCCTTTAGAATCTTTCTTTGATAATAGACATACCTCCAGCGTATCTTCTGTTGTATATAGGAGCCATCCTCTAGACAGCTAGACGAGAAACAGGAAGATGAACTGACAGCTAGACAAGGAGCAAGAAGAAGAACTGATAAATTACTCTATTAATGAGCACATCGTTCAACCAATGAAGAGTAGGGAAGCCTCTCCTGTAGGATTCAAAACAATGGGGCAAAGATGCTGAATTCAAAATTATGCACACAACAGCAGAGCCCTGTAAACAGGTAAAATAGTCTCCTGACAAAGTTGACCATCATGAGAAAAACTGAGATGGAGAGATTCGAAAAAACCTTGGAAGAAACCAAAGCATCAAGATGGGGATAGCATAGTCATGGGAGAAAAACCTATGAAAAAAATGGCATAAAGGAAATGAATTGGAACCGATGTGCTACCCTAGAAAGGACTGAATGAATAGATGATGGTCTAACATTAAATAGATGCAATGTACTCCGAACGCTACACCGTGTACCAAGACTGCGTTGGATCACAACAGATGACATCACACAGGTAGTGTTCCCCTGTGAAACAAGACTGGACAAAGTCATAGTTTACTTAGAAGATGAGCTAATGAAAGAAGTCATCTCAGAAGAAGAATCTTCAATCACCGCTTTACGTTACACCCTACTGGGGAAAACCGAGATAACAGAGGCAAAGATAATAGGCAGCTCTAGGTCGAAGGATAAAGAGGGGAGTGAGACCGAAAGAACACGTAGCTCCACAAAAGGCGAAGATCTCTCCTAAAAAAGGAAAGGAACGGAAGGGGGAGCGGGTACTTAGTACCCCTTCACATTACAGAAAGAAACTTGGACAACGCAGAGAGAAAAATAACCTGCCATCAGGATAAAGAAGGCAATCTGGATTGGAGAGCATCTTGTAAGTGGGTCCCGGAAGCTCTGATTGACAAAAATAAAACAGCCTAACACCCCAATAGGGTCCAGACAAGTTTTCCTTGGCTAGTTGGAACACCAGAGATTTTAGGCACTTGTTTGGTTAAGAGGAGATAACATGAGAATTTTGAAATTGTTTGCCTCCAGGAAACTTGGTTAAGGGATCCTTAGCTTAAATGGTTTCACCGCTTTACTTAACCCGGAAACGAAGAGTGACAAGGGAAGACCGGCATCTGGGTTATTAACACTAGATAAAAGTGGAGAACTATTTGAACTTGTGAAAATATGAAATCCCCACCCCGATACACAAATGATGCAGCTTAAATGCATTGGCTTCAGGGAAGGCAAGTCAGAGTGGTTGATTCTTTGCAACATCTTTTGGAACTCAGCAGGAATTACGACTTCAGAATTTATTAAGGGTATCATGGGGAAGTTACTGCGGGAAGAAGTAGATGATCCTATAATGATATATGATATGATAATCATCATTTTGGTGACTAACCTGTATAAGGAACTCATGGGGGCAACAGTAAAGACAGACACAGCGATCACAGTTAAAGGGTGTGTATTGAACAATTGATATAGGGTGGAAAAATCTAAGATGGGAACAAATGTCGACCATCAAATGAAAAATAAGGCAGTCCTAGTGGCGTTGTGTCAAATAAAAGGGCCTATACAAAAAAAACTATTGCCAAGTTCTTACAACTAATTCCAGAAAGAGTGTGGGATAGGGTTACAATAAAGAAAGAAGTGTACTCCAATCGTAAGCCAGGATCGCTTTAGCCAGGGGTCTCCCTTCCCCACGTTTTAAGCACAGGATAAGTTGCGACTTCTGAGCACAGCACACGCTCGTGCTTTCCCTGCACGAGCAGACAGTTCTTGTACCAGCCATCAGGTTCTTCAATGGTTAAGTCTCTTAACAAAAGTCTCTTGCCTTCGAGGGTCTGATGTATTCAATAAACAAACAAAAAGTTCTGTTTCACATACACATTGGGTGATAGCTTCACCCCTGGAACCCCCTCTTCTGAGAGTAAACCCCTCACGAATCGTATTCAATAGATCAAATAAACAAGTCCTTTTCTTGATAACCTTGGGTGATGGGTTCACCCCTGGATCCCCCTCTTTCGGGCACAGATCCCTAGAAAGTTCCTTGATGATAACAGGACCTCAATTGGCTATGTTCTCTTGCTTCCGAGGACCTGTCCTGTTCAAAATACCGAAACAGAAGTTCTTCTTCTTATTCGGGTGATAGTTCTTCACCCAAGGGGTCCCCCTCTTCTGGGCTCTGACCCCTCTCAGACATCAGCCTCCCTTCGCCGGTTCACTATGGCTTTCTTAGCATTTGTGAGTCTCAATGTCTTTTCAAACAATTCACAGTGGACATTCCTCTGCCAACACACTGTTTCTTCGGACTTTAGACTTTGCCTCTCTTTGTCAGCATCCCTCTGCCAGGTTCACTCTCGCCAACTTCATCAATTATGCCTCTCCTAATTGCCTGTCGTTAAAAGTCTTTCGAATGTACAGAGGAATTTGCAAGACCCTGTATGACCACTTTAACTGTTCCCATATGGCCTTCCCTAGGCCTTCTGGTATTTGCAGTTTCAGCAAGCACGGGATTGACCAGAGTTTCCTGCCTGATCGCCCACATGGTGCTGGACTCCTCTGTTGCTGGTTTTCCCCATTTCTCATCAATTGTATCTTCAATTTTCTCAAAGGTTCAAATTGGCCGTTGGCTATTCATCGTTCAACATAATTCGGTTTCTTATCGGCTCTTCCCACGACTCACCGGCTGTGATGAACTGCTTGACTTTCTTCTGCCTCAAGCCAAGGTTGGTACCATAGAGACCTGCGTCTCTCCCCGGCTTGGTTATCAGCGGAGGAGGGTCTCATGTACCGTAGACATCTGCAGCAACACACGCTTGCTATTGTTTGCAGACTTATAATTTCCTCTGCAGAGGTTTCACAGGCTTTGGCCGGAAAGGGCAAGGTTGCTTCTCTCCTTGTCACAATCTCGGTCTGTGCCGTCTTTCTCCTCCTCTTTAACTGCTGATCTGAGTTAGCTCTCATGTTGTGCATCTGCCTTGGTCGTCCTGTGCTCTTGTGCTCTACCTTTTATCCCTTTGGGGAATGGAAAGGGCCATCAGGTGTGTGTGCAATTCAGGTCAATTGACTGACTTTGCCTGGCCCTTAGGTTAAGACATGTCAGGTAAACAGGTTCGGACTTGGTCCGTTGTCTTCTGTGGTATGTGAAAGTGTTCAGGTTGAAACAAGGGGGGGTAAAGTATTTGAATACCCTACACAGTAAGATGGGGAAAAGAAAAAGACTGGAGTTGATTAGTTAACTTGGAAGGATGAGATGGACAGAGTTTGTGAAACATACAGGACTGACCAGATTATTATCAGAAAAAGAACAGGGGGAATTGTCAAGGTGCCCAAGCTACACTCTTAGAACATAATTCATGAGATTCTGTTTGAACCTGTATCCTATGCTCGAGGTTCTGGAATCAAGAGACAAAGGGGAGAGAGAGGGGCAAGGCTTGAGCCCATGTAATGAGACGTGACGCTCCCACTGCGATCCTGCCAGTTCCTTGTATCAGCCTTTTAATGCGTCTCACATCAACACCAAAACACACCCCTGGGTGTGGGAAGTCAGCGCCTCACTCATCAGTCTTTTTCTGACGCAAATCGGTGTCGGTGAACTGTTTTAACCGCGTTGCAGCTGGAGCCCCCTTGCGCTCTAAGTTGGCGTCCGTCATGAAGCTGAACGACTAACGCAACAGATCTGGATCTTAGCCATGCCGCATCTCCTACTGACGACCGGACCATCATCCAGGGCCAGCCAGCTGTAAATAAATCCTATGCACTGTGGACGCCGAGGAGACTGGTGAGGAGGAGCACAGAGGAGTCTTGCTACGGTGAGTGAGGGCTGGGATGCGCTTCCTGTCTCAGCTAAACTAACCCGAGACGTGGGGCGGATTATGCTGTCTGGGGTGCTCCCTGGGGTGCCCCTGCTCGGGGATCCGTCCTGTGTCCTGGAGTAAATACTGTCCCCTGCCCTGAGAGCAACTGCATGTGATTGCGCTGCAACCGTGCAGCACCCGGCAGCCTTGCCGAAATGGCACACTTGCCGGGGCTTATAGCCATCACTGAGCCCTTGCTGGTCATCCTGGCTCTTGCCCCTGCCTATACACAACCCAGTGCTTGCCAGTACTGGAGCAGTCTGTCTCCTGGCTTAGTTGCACTCCACCCCTCGTGGCCCGGAAACACCAGATGCTGCGGAAGGGCCTCCTGGCCCCATCTGATCCTTCCCATCAGGAAGGCATTTACAGAGGAACTTCATTTACCGGATTTGCAAAACACTCATCTGCCTTTACCACAGGATATCCACTCTGGGGTTTCCCCTGCTGAGCCTGCGTCCCCCTTGGAGGAACCCCCTCTGCGGCAGAGGCTATACCATCAGCGCCTTTGCCAAAAGGCCAGGTGGCCCGCCACAACCTCCTCCAGCTACTCATCGGGTGGTACAATTACACAATCATCCAGCTAACCCTGTAACAGACACCCGATCATGTCACCCACAAAGAATAAGGGGAAGCCCACCACAATGGACTTGTTTGCAGGCCAGGGAAAGACCTTCACTGCTCCCCAACCGCTGAGAGCGGACCAACCAGCACTGCAGGCACCTACTAGCGACCCGCAAGATAACTTGGTCCTAGCAGCAATGGCCTCCCTGCGAACATCCCTGGAGACCAGAATTGATGAGGTCAAGGTGGATGTACAGTTGCGCCGACAGGATGTGAGGCAGCTGGTGGAGAGGGTGACTACGGTGGAATCTTTACTAAATTACACTGTGGTCACAACCAAAGATCTAGCGATGAGAGTCAAAGAGCTGGAAAGAAGAAATGCCTCCCTTGAGAAGCTTTTGGAGGATGCAGAGGGCAGGGCACGCAAGAGCAATATACGCATGCTCGGCCTGGGAGAGGGCGCTGAGGGACCAGATCCGACCTCCTACTTTGAAAACTTACTGATACAGGAGATTGGCCCTGGTAAATTGTCACAAGGTTTTGCTGTCGAGAGGGCCCATCGATCTCTACAGATAAAAACACCCCCAGGGTCCCACTCTAGGCCTCTGATTGCTAAGATCCTTAACTATCGAGACAGGGAGGTAGCAATCCTATGTTACTCCAGTGAGGGGGGTGAGATTTCACATGACTGCTCCAGAATTGCCATTTACCCAGACTACACCCCTGCTGTACAGAGGGCTTGAAACTCGTTTGTGCCCCTGAAGGCAAGGCTCAGACAATTAGAGCATAAATATATGCTCATATATCCGTCGAGACTGAAGATCCTCTACAATGGCAAACCATACTTTGACAGTCCGAAAGCTGCAAATATGTGGATGGAGCACAACAACCTGGCCAGTAAAAGTGGCCCCGATTCCTGACGAACCAAACACGCAGAATAATCCTCTTTCACAACTACTACTTCGAAAACACTAACCACCTCGCTCCTTACTGAGGCGGGTAAATCTGTCTGAGCACCCAGCCACCACCGAACCCACACCACACTCACAATAATCCGGATTGGCTCGACCTGGACTCCTGGCACGCTTTTTGGTTTCCCCTGATGAACACCACTGGATCCAAGACTTGAAACCGCTACATATGTCCTTCTTTGTTCAGTGGGAATGGAACTCTGTTACCCACGATTGGTCTTTTCCACAGTTACCGGCGGCCGGTTGCTGGTCCCGCTACCCAGTACACAATGGCCATTCCATGCCTTGTTGATACAGGGATGCCCGAATGTACTGGCTTTGTTGGGCAATATTTGAAGGGTTTGTTATTCATGCTACATTTTTGTTTACTCCATACATCGTGGCTTTCCAAGGAGGGCTAAGGAGAAACCCACCTACTAGCTGAAGAGCAAAAGGGCTCTTGAACCGTTGGGATGGCACGGACTATGCGGCCATGTATTTTTGGAGGAGTACTGACTTGGATTAGCAGGTCCCTACCCTTCCATCTACTTGAGGTAGAGGACAACAGGGGCGGGAGGTACCTAATTCTGCCGTGCTATATACACCATAGCGAAGTCTGTATTATTAATTCTTACTTTCCGAACCATGCCATCCCGACGCATGTTCGTATACTTTGTAACTTTATTGCACCCAGAAGGGAGGAACTTATCACATGGGATGGTGACTTTAATTACACTAAAGACCCGACATTGGATAGGTTGTCTCCACCCCGAGGTGGCCCATCCGCAGCTGCTATCACCTTTAATACAACAATAACTGATCTAGAGCTAACAGACATCTAGAGGGAATTACACCCAACCACCAGAGGGTATTCCTTTTACTCAGCTCCCCACAAGCTTCACACTAGGATTCACTACTTCTTCACTGGGGTGGGGTAATTCATAGAATTTGTCAGTGTGGAATACATGGGCTGCACTATTTCGGATCATTCGCCCTTGATGGTTGAATGGAACTGTAAAAGCCCCAGACCTCCAATACCGACATGGCACATGCCTACTGGCGCATTCCCCAACAAGGTTTTCAGGAAAACACTATTGGAATCTGTAATTTCTTCCTAGACCTCAATGAGGGGGGTGTGGCTAGTTGGGGAACCATATGGGAAGCTTTGAAAATGGTAATCTGCTGGGAGGTCATAGCAAAAGCGGGGGGCATTCACTGAACGCTGCGGGGGAATTGGAGGTAATCGAGGACAAGATTAGAATACTAGAAGCCCATCCCCCACACTGCCGGGCAAAGGAGGAGAAACTGGCTGAGGTCCGCTCCCGGTGCCGAGAGGCATGGGAGAGACTGTCTAAATTCCACTATACTACGTGAACAGTCCAGGCCCATGCAGAGGGGGACAATCCCGGGAAGCTACTGGCTTGGCTTTGCAAGCGTGAACAATCCAGACTCCACGACCTCACTACATGTAGATGAATGCGGGGCCTGTGGAGATTTCAGATTGCGATAAAT
The DNA here is from genome assembly GCF_040938575.1 of Ambystoma mexicanum. Taxonomy (NCBI): domain Eukaryota; kingdom Metazoa; phylum Chordata; class Amphibia; order Caudata; family Ambystomatidae; genus Ambystoma; species Ambystoma mexicanum. The sequence continues at coordinate 787,743,947 of NC_090929.1, read as the reverse complement.
GATAATTTCACTGCGTATTACACGCAACTATATAGCCATGAAAAATTGGTCCCCAAGAAGACATAACAGGTGCTTTCACAGATTCGGCTCCCGGGACTTGCTCTTGACCAAAGCCCCCTCCTAAGCCAACCCATAACTGTAGAGGAAATAAGTGAAGCGATTGCATCCCTCTCTACCTTAAAACGCTGCGTACCGATTGACTCCCCCCGGAGTTCTATAAATCTTATTGCCCTACCCCCAGTTCTCCTGAAGGTTTTCGTGGAGGCTTATGACAGAGGAATACTGCCAGCCAGTATGAGTAAGACCTTGGTGGTACCCATCCCCAAACCTGGGAAACCCATGGATAGATGTGATTCTTACCGCCCCATTACCATGTTGAACTATGACGTCAAAATATTCACAACAGTGTCGGCAACATGCCTCCGCAGTTATCTCTTCCTTCAAACACGCAGATCAAACAGGTTTTGTGACAGGGCGCTGCACCGCCTTAAAGCTCTGGAGACTCCAGCACATTAACAATCAATCAAACCAACCCCCGACAAGAGCACGGTGTGGTGGCGTCCCTTGAGGCCATCAAGGCCTTTGACTCAGTATACTGGGAGTGGCTGATTGCCTCACTCGAGGCTTTGGGGTGGGTGATAGTTTCATGCGGTGGGTTGTTCTTCTATACACGTCCCTGACAGCCAGAGTGAAATCCGGCCTCCAGGTATCTGCGGTTTGGGAAATAGGCTGGTTGACCCGTCAGGGTTGCGCACTTTTTTCGCTTATGCCATATATATTAGCCATGGAGATTATTGCAGTATACCTACGCCAGGAATATCTAGATGCGGGCATCACGGTGTATGGGCAGAGACACCTGATATCACTATACGCTGATGATGTCCTACTGTTCCTATGCGAGACACAACACAACCTACCCATGATCCTTGATGTACAGGAAAGGTTTGCAGAGTAAACCGGAATCTCTTTCGAGATGAAAGTGTGACTACTTTACCCGAACTGGGCCTCCCATGGTAGGAGGAATCCGTTAAATATCTGGGAATCAGGGTCACTCATTCGCCTAAGAACGGACGGACGGGCAGACTGACGGACACACACACAGCCCTCCCCCCATGCCCCACCCCCGCCCGCTCAGGGTGGTAGACAGCCTTAAAAAAATGTCTTTCTGGTTCTGGCTTCCCTTGTCACCCATGGGCAGGGTTGGGATTGTCAAAATTATTGTCCTTCCTAGGTTCCTATATTACTTCACTAATATTCACTACTACATGGGAGTAGCCTTCTTTCATCTCTTAGACTCACTGATTAGAGACTTTCTCTGGGGATTGGGCTGCCAAAACTGTGTTGTGCCTACCTTACAAGTACGGGGTGCTAGAGCTACCGAAATGTGAACTTTATTATTTAGCTGCCCAGTTGAGTTAAGTTTCACAATGTTTAGCTGATGGTCCTACATCAGAATTGGTATTGCTACGGCATCTGGTGTCTCCCAAAAGAGATTTATGGCTCCCTGAAAACTGCATGAACTCCCTCCCCCTGCTTGTCAGGCTGGGTAGACGGGTCTAGTCCAGGGCTTCGAAGGTGCTTAAACTGACTCGCCCCTACTCTCCCAATGTACCAATAGTTGCAAACATGTGTGCAAACAGAGATGACTCAGGCGTATCCAGGCGCTGGGAAGAATATGGCACCTACACCTGGGGAGACCTGTACGACAGGCCGATTCAAGGATATGGAATATCTGACTCAACTTGGCCTACCCAGGAGACAGTTTCTGAGATATATGAGGGTAAGAGGAGTGGCGAAACGAAGATGGTTGGGTTGGCCAGAAGAGACACCAGTCCTGGCCTTGGTTTACTTGCTAGAAGATGGCTGGAAACCTGTATCCAGACTATATAACTACCTGTTGGGTGGATCCAGTCACAGAAGCCCAGACCTGAAACTGAGATGGGACATAGACATGGGTTCTGTACATACTGACAATGAATGGGACCGGGTGCTGGGTTCCCCTAAAAATATATCCCTTAACGCTAGGTTTAGACTACTGCAGATACATTTACTCCATCACACATATATGGCTCCCAGTAGGGTAGCCAAATTCAGTGATAACACATGACCCTTGCCCCTGGTGCCAACAAGATAATGAAGACAATATCCATATGTTTTCGAAATGTGTGAAAGTACAGGTATTCTGGGCCCGGATTGAACAGGCGTGCAAGAGAGCTGTGGTAATTAGATATGACTGTCACCAAAGGAATGCCTGTTGGGGGCATACCTTAGAAAGAGCAGCCTGGAAATCATTAATCCTCTCCATGTTCTACACATCAGACGATAAGCCACCTTGAATGCCTTCACTTCCCACCTTACTCTTTACTTTATGAGACCCGCTGAATTGCAGTTTCCTATCCCTGCAGCCACTGCCCACATCCAGATTTAAACCAATGCAATCGATAGCCATGCGGCGCCCATACCACTGCCCTGGCCTGTAATGTACTCTTCATTACATCATTTGGAGCCCTGGCCTAAGTTTATGTATGGAATGTTTCTGTTGCCACGTTTGTTTGAAAAGGCATGTTTATCATACCAAAAGCCTTAGAAGGACCAATGTTACTCTTACACTATGTACTCTTACCTGTATTGTTTATTGGTCACTCGGAGTTCAATAAACAAATAAAAAAATGAAAGAGACAAAGTGGAGAAAAGACATGCTAGTTGCAGATCATGCAAAGTGAAGGCCGAAAAGGAAACTCTAAAACACCGGTTTCTGTTCTGCAAGGCTGTGACATCTCTAAGAACATTCCTATTAGTCGTTTTATTTTTCTCTGAACTGAAGACGCATTCTCCAGCTGAATGATGCGGTACCCTCTTGCAAGGGGAAAGGATAACAAATTATTGCCCTGACCACCTATTTGGACAGAGTATTCAAATAAAATGACTCAATAGAAGTAATGGAGGTAGAAGTTGATGTGATTGACGAAATGAGGGTGGGGGAAATGGACTTGGAAAGATCATGCTTCTGCACCGGTTTGTCTGTATGACATCGATTTCATATGAGTTGGTTACTATATGTGTATGAAGATGTTTTTAAGGAAGGTAAACACATTTTTTTAAAGTTATAATACCTTGTAAATAATTATTTTTTAAAAAGTAACCCTATGGGAGTGGCAAAGGCAGTTTTCTCTTTATCAGGGTCATGCAAAGCGACCTACCATTATCCTATTGTTAGATCTAGTGTCGAAAGGTAGACAGCATTACCCTGCCGATCTATCAGATCATCGATACAGGGCATTGGGTAAGCATCAAAGGTGGAGATGGCATTCACCATTCTACAGTCTTTACAAAATCTCCAACTCCCATCAGGTTTTGCTACCAACACGATAGGGGAGGATCAAGGACTATTAGAAGGTTCAATAATATTAGCCTCTAACATGGTTTTAACTTCCTGAATGATGGTGTCCTTTCTTGCCTTGGGTAGCCGATAAGGTTTTAAATGTACCACTTTGCCCACAGGCGTGCGGATAGGGTGATAAATATCCTTTACTCTTCCAGGTTCCAGTCGAAACACATCAGTAAACTTCCTGATAAGGTCATATAGATCTTGTTTTTGATTGTTACTGAGGTCAGGTGAAATTAAGGTTTTGTTTTCTGTGTCTTCTGGTAAAAGACAGGAGAGTATTATAGCCTGGGACTATTAATACTTTTATGTGGTTAACTTGGGTTTTAAGACAGCTATCTGGTTGTGGGATCTTCCAATTACAAGGATCCATTTGTTCCAGTACCTAGTATGGGCCATGCCATCTGGAAAAATGTTTATTTTCAGAAGTGGGTAATATTACCAGCACCTTCTGGCCTATGGAAAAGGACCTCAATTAAACCTTGTTATCGTAAGAGGTCTTTCGTTGCTCCTGTGCTTTAATCATGTGACTGGACTAAATATCTTACAGCCGTCATATGTTATTTTAATCTATCTGCAGTATGGGAGAGTGGAATTGGGCCCTCCCATCTCTCTTCCCATGTTTCCCTTAACATATCCAGGATATCCCGTGTTTCTCGCCCATAAAGGAATTCAAACAGGGAAAATCCTGTGAGGCTTGAGGGGTTGTCTGCACTGCAAACAAGGCCCATGGCGATCATCTGATCCCAGTTCTTACGATCCTGCTCAACTAACTTGTGGAGTATGGTTTTGAGGGTCTTATTAAATCTTTCCACCAGGCCATCAGTCTGTGGATGATATACAGATGTTCTGAGGGTGGTGACGTGTAACAGCTCTTTATCTTCCCCTATAAGTTTACTCATGAAAGTAGAGGCCTGGTCAGTCAATATCTCCTTTGGAAACCATACTTGAGATAAGAAAGGACTCATGTGTTTCAGGATTTATTTTGTTGGGTTGCCCCTCAGGGGAAAAGCCTCAGGATATCATGTAGCATAATCCAAAATGAGCAGAATGTATTTATTCCCCAATTTATTAGTTCAATTATTGGTAGTGGATTTAAAGGAACTGGTGGTGTTATGCGAGTGCTAGTTTTCTGGCAGATTATACACGCTTGAATAACATTTTTAATGTCAGCGTGGATCCCAGGCCAGTAGGACTTGTTTGCTATATGTGTCTAAGTTTTGGACTGTCCCAGATTCCTTCCGTCAGGTGTGAATGGGCTATATCTAGGACCACTCGCTTGTGAATTTTAGGGACCACCAAATATGTTTTTACCAGGCACTCTAATGTGGTGTCTCCTCTGTAAAGAAGTCGATGTTTCGAAAAGAAGAAAGGTCCGCCTTTTCCCAGTCTCAGGTTCTTCCTCTATAGCTTTTCTGGGTTCAGGGTTGGGAGTGCCATCAGATGTCTCATCTGCCTCTTGACAGGTTGCAGGTGTGGATTTCTAATTAGATTTGCCTGACCATAGTTAAAGGGACATGCCTGACCCTCACAGCTCTCTGCAGGCATCTTCTTCATCCAAGTACCAAAGTGGTGAAATGGAGTTTGAGTGTTCATTGCTCTTAGTCTCCTCTTCCCTGTCCCAGTACTTTCAGGGCTCAAATGTGGGGAAATGAGGGAAGCCGATTTACAACAGCCTGTAAAGGCCGGGGGAGGGATAGGTTGGTCATCAATAGGGAAAGGGGGATACCATAACTCACCTAGGGGCACCCCACTCCCAATCCCCAAGGACCCTCCACCCAGGTGATCCTCCCTCGCTACTCCACCCACAGGGTCAGGAACCAAAAGCAATGGCCTTTCCCTGGCCATCTGAGAAGAGGATACATGGGGAGTAGGAGTGAGAATACCCTCAGGTTTCTCACAGCAGGCACATTGCCTTGTGTACAGTTATCTGACGATTGGCTATATATTGTGGAATTTGGAATAGCATGCTTTGGACCTTCTCGTTGAAGGGGAGGACAAGAGTGTCTTCTGTTCGAATCAACGCTCTGAGAAATGTTTCTACTTGATTGGGCACAAGACTTGATTTCTTTCTTGTTGATTGAGAACCCTAACTGGAACAGTAGCTGGATGGTATTTTGGGTGTTTTTGAGACGTGCTTGAGGTGTGTCTTCTGTTATTAGCCAGTCGTCTAGCTAAGGATACATTGGAATGGATGTTCTGCAAAAGTGGGCCGCCACCACTGCTAGAACCTTGGTGAAAACTCTTGATGCTGATGCTATGCCGATTGGAAGCACTTTGAGCTGATAACGAGCCACTGCACTTTAAACTTAGGAACTTCCTGTGCCCAGGCAACATTGAAATATGAAAGTATGCATGTTTCATGTCCATTGTTGCCATGTAATCCCCCTGTTTGAGAAGAGGGATCACCTCCTGCAGTGTAGTCATCTTGACATTTTGTGGTTTGACAATACAAGGTGCATGGTTAAGTCCTTTTTGGGTACAAGGAAGTACACTAAATAAATACCCTTCTTTACCTTTAAAAACGGGGACAAGCTATATGGCTCCTTTCTGCAGTAATGTCTCCACCTGTGCTTGAAGGATGAGATGATCTTGTGACATCCTCCTGTTCTTTGGCGGATGGTAACAGGGTATTAGTAGAAATTTGATTCAGTATCCATCTGCAATGGTAGTCAGCACCGACTGGTCTAAGGTTATCTCCTTCCATACATTGGTGAATGATAATTGATCTCCTATTGGCGATGCATGGGAGGGAATCTTGAAGTGAAAGTCGCTTGCTGTCAGGGGAGCCTCTAAAGGCTGCATTCCTACCTCTATACTTACCTCGTCTAAAGCCTCGCTGCTGTGAGGTTTGGTAGGTGGATTGTGTATCCTAGGGTGTGTACCAGGAAGAGGACCCTGATGAAAACCCTGAATGAGTGAGTCTGGAGAAGGCTTGGTTAAAAAAGGAATGAAGGGTGTTGAAAACTCTGCGATGGACAAACAGATTCAAAATTTTACTACGGGTCTTAAACATGTCATGTTCCTATTTAGCTGTCTCCAAAGCCTCATCCACAGCCTTGCCAAACAAGACAGACTTTTCAATGGGCTTGTTAATTAAGGTGGCCTGAGTCAGTGGTTTGAATCCAGAGTTGCACAGCCAAGAGTGCCCCTTAAAGTTCCCTGTGCAAGGACTCTGTCTGCTGTTTCTGCAGAGTCCAGGGTATTTTTCAAAATAGTGTGGGTAACTTGCCTACCCACTTTAATGATGTTAGGTAGTTGGGACTTGGTTGGCTCATGGGCATCACAAGTTATTTTGGAGCAACCCCCACTGAACATGGCTGTAGCTTGCAAACAGCATACTATTATTGGCAATGTGTGCCGAGCAAGCAGCTAAAGCAGTGACCCTCTTGCCTAAAGCGTAACGTTTTTTACATTCTTTGTCTGGAGGTGCTTCAGCATTGGAAAGTGGTACTCCAGCACGCTTCCTAGTGGTAGTAACTACCAGTAAGTCAGGTGTTACATGAGCCTGGATATACAGAGGGTCAGTTGGAGCAGGTTTGAAAAATGTTTCCACAAGTGGATTAACTGCCTGTGGGAGGGAAGGTGTAAGAAGGGAAGATGCAATCCTTTCCTCAGAGTTCAAGAGCGGGATAGACTGGCTAACTGCCTTTTTCTCCTTTCGGATGTCCTCCAAAAAGTCAGATCACAGACAGTTTACTCAGTCTGTATCTGAAAATGCTCTGCTGCCCTTTTCAGCAGATTATTAAAGAGTTGATTGTCGATGGGAGACAAATCTCTGGACTACTCCAGAGGGTCATTGTCATTGTCAAAAACAGAGTATTATGAGAGGGAGTTGCTGGCCAAATCCCCTGATCAGTGTCCCCTTGCCAAAGACTTTGATAACTATCCCCGTAGTTTAGAATGAAGTACAGATCATCCTGATCGTCTTCAACGTCTTGAAAAATATCTGAGGTGTCTTCAGAGACAACATGTGGTGGAAAGTGATGAAGTCTGGGACTCTTGGTAGGTGGCTAACCCTTATCTATAAAGAGTGTTTTCTGTTTAATTGGGTACTTTTCCACAAAGGACACGCATTCAAACACTGTATCCATAGTCTTCTCAAATATTTCTTTTGTTGAGGGACCTGGTGTAGATATCGAACATATATAGTCCATGCTGCATACAATACTTCTAATAATAGTTGCTTGCGTGTATCTGTGAGGATATCGCGATGGGTAACACCAAAAGCAAACGAGGGCGTAGAACCTGTTTTCACATGTAGTTGTGTGATTTATTCAAAAAACAGTGCTCAAAAAGTGCTAGGCGACAAAGAAGAGAAAAAGAGGTTCTGTACCGTTTTTTTGCTTTTGGTGTTACCCAGCGCGATATCCTCACAGATACAAGCAACCAGTAGGAAGAAACCTATTATTGTAATTAGAAGGATTGTATGCAGCGTGGACTACATATGTTTGATGGCTTTTATATGACCGCTACTTCTGCTGCAATCAAGGGCAGCCCTTCTTAATTTTTGTAAAGTACCTGGTGTGCCTGTCTTTAAGCGTTTTCGGCTTAAAAAGCTTGTAGGAATCACAAGGCCATTTGGCGTGATCGCATGGAAGACAACTGTTACACACTCAGTGTGTATCTTTGCAGGGAAAAAGGTGATTGCAGAAAGGATAGAATTTAAAGGGCGTCCATTCCATATTGTTGTATAGCAGCAACTAGACTAAAATCAGTAGAGAAGAAAGTGGAAAGAGGCATTCTATAAAAGGATGTAAATGTAGAGACCCTTCGCTGTCCTCCCTACTGCAAGGCATACGCCTGGTGAAGACCACAACCAGCTATCGAGAAGGAGATGTTTGTTAAAACTTCAGACGGTAGTCGCTGGATGTAGGAATATCGATCAGCTACACTGTCGAAATATATAGTTTATTTGTAAATTGCAATCCATCTCCGTAGCAAGGCTACAAGCTCTGCATATGCGACCAACCACGATGGCTTAAAAAAACCATCTGAGGGAACTCGACCCATGAAAGATCATGGGTACAATACACGCCACACAGGGATAGTATTATGTTGTAATGTATGTCTCCCTTTTACTCTGTGAGTATGGTGATGTCAGTGTGGAAGGCACGCTATGCTGTGATGTCACATGGAGTGTTAGTGTTGTTATCTAAATATGTGTTCCAAGGGGGACAGTTGGAGAGGATGAGCTGACGCTGAGGGATGTGCCAGTGTTCGTGTGAACTACCTTATCTAATAAACCCACAATAACTTACCTGCTGGCTCACGTGTGTTGGTGTACGGTACCGCATCATTTCACTGGCGACGAGGATGGGATCGGTCATCGGAGGGGGCAGCAGTTTTGACAGGACACCACAATCCTTATGTCCACATCCCGCGTTCTTGCTGCCAGCTAAGAGTTAGCCTCAGGGATCTGGATTTGGGTGCTAATCTTGGACTTCAGCAGGCCAGGTGGTTCTGAAAGGAAGTGGCTTCTGCCTCGGTGCTGTGACCAGAGCCGCATAGCTGAGAGTCCGGGGACAGGAGTGTGGAGGCAGCGTTTCCGTATTGGCGCTGAGCCTGCAGCCGGAGGAATTAAGGACCGGACCGGTGAGGCAGCGCAGAAGCAGGGCAAGGAGCGTATTCCTGGGCGAGAGCGTCCAGTGGCCGGGAGGCGTCCAGCGGAGGAGACAGCACACAGGAGTGTGGGTGTGCTGGCATGGCGTGTGACCAGGCCCCGTGTCGGTAGTGCGTTACTGGTGGTCGCTGTGGGGGACGGCGCTAGCTTGTGTGCCGATTGGCACCAGACATTCCTTTGGGGTTGCCGTTGCGAGTGTGGCAGCAGAGATGTTACCCCTGCGGGGCCGACGTGTGAAGTGATGACGTCTGTGCCCTTTCAGCTGACATTCCAGTGTGTGCGACTGGAACGCCGAGGTAATCTGGAATGCGCGCACTGGTTTGTGCGTGAGGGACGAGGATGCATTGATTTCCTGTTGCTGGTGAGGAGTGACAGGACGTTGGACTGTGCTGGAGGTTTGAAGCACGTTCCAGTCAAGTGTGGCAGGACTGGGATGGCGGTTGCTCCAGTAGAGGTGTATTATGGAAACGTGGAAGGAATACTACACAGCGGAGCTGCGGATTGCCCTTCAGAGCACGTTCAGAGGTTGCAGTACATCTGACTGGTGGACCTGTGTTTCTGTTTTGGCATTACCTGTGGTTGTAGTGTCCTGTTTGGAGCTCTGGAGGGGTCCGGTTTTGACTTCTGGCAGTCATGCGTGAAGAGGTCCTTTCCTGCATAACAGAACATTGTGCAGTACAGTAGGTGTAAGGCCGATTGGATGGTGTCTCGAGTACATGTTGTGGCCTTCATGTGCTAGGTCAGTGTTGCGGGCCGGTATGGGTGCGTGTGCTTATGTCGTGTGAGTGCTTATGTTGTGGCCCGAGTGTCTTAAGGTATTCCACTGTTTTGTTAAACTGATTTTCCGTGCAGGTGGGGTTTTGGACTGGCGGGTGCGTTGGCCAGTTTCCCTAGGGTTTTCAGGGGTGCTCTATGTTGGAACTGGGATTGTGGGTGGTTGTTTACTTGGGACTCACGGGTAGCCTGGGACTTTTGATGGCAGCCTGCTGTCTGTACAGTGAAAAGAGACATTGTCCAGTGAAACCAATTATGTAGGGATTACGTGCTTCATTGTGAGTAGCTTTATGCAATTCATGTGTTTTGTGTCTTTTGTCACGGTAGTTGTGTGGTGTGCGCGAGTGTGCGTGTGGGTAGCTATTGTATGGGAGTTGGGGTGCAGAATGCCGGGTGGGTTCCTGTGCGCCTATGTCTGCGGGATTCCAACTGGGTCCTGTAGTGGCGGTTTCTTCTCCTGGGTGTTAGGTGACATTTGCTTTGTTGGTGATGTGTTTGTGTGGAGGTGTTTACTGTGAGGGGCAGGGGGGTCCATTATTTTGGTGTGGAGGTGTTACTGCGGGGGCAGTTGGCCGGGGGTCTCATGTTGTGCATGGAGGGGATTACTGTGATGCAGTTAGGCCGGGGGCCAGGGGTCCCATGTTGTGCGTAGAGGTGATTTCTGCAATGCAGTCTGGCTGGGGATAGGGGTCCAATGTTGCGTGTGGAGGTGTTACTGCTATGCAGTATGGCTGGGCCTAGCGGTCCCGGGGTGGTGTTGTGGTGGTTGCTGCGGTGGTTGTCAGGGTATCAGGGTTTCATGATGTGGTGGTTGCTGTGGCGGTTGGCAGGGACTTGGGGTCTCAGTGTGTTGCAGGTGTACTGCTGTTCACAGTTTGGCTGAGTCTTGGTGTCTCGTGGTGTTGTGGTTCGGGGCGCTGTTGTTGTTGGCCTTGGTTACGGTTGGTGTTCAGGTGTGTGTTGGCCGTGTGAGGGCAGTTGTGGACTGACGTCCGAGTGTGTGCTTGTTGTTGCTCTCTGTTGAACTGGGACAGTGCCCGGGGTGGCAGCCCTGGTGCCCTGGGGGGCAGACCAGGGTGGAAGGTTGTTGGTGCACAGAGGGGTTTTGATGGTTAGTGTAATGTACTTTTGTGGGACGCTGGGGCGTGGCAGGCTCTAGATTTCAAGGGGCAACTTGAAACAGGTGGGGTGCGTGATTTTTTTGTTTTTGATCCTCAAGTGTTTTCCAGTTCAGGTTGAGGGGTGGTGTTAGCCCTTATTCTACTTCGGTGGTTTCCCGTTTGAAAGTGGTGTTGTGGGGACTGAGTGGAGCAGAATGTATGTTTTGGCATTGTTCGGGTGCAGGTCATTTGTATCTTTTAGCACGGTTTGGGTATAGAACCGTTGGGGTGCCGTGTGGGGCTTATTATTGTAGCTAAGCCGTCCTTAGTGCGCTTTGGTTGTTGTAGGACATTCTAGTTGGTGCTCATTGGTATTGTTTTTGGGGAGTGTGTGATGCTCCATATGGACAGTTTCCCTCAGGGTTGGGTTGCATGTCCATTTGGGGTTTCTTGGTTGTTGGAGCAGGTACGTGATGGCCACACGTATTTGTAGGGCGGAATGGGTGTAATGGTGTAGGAATGTACTAGGTGCTGCAAATTCTCTGGGTTTCCAGAAATGTAAGGAGGGAGAGGTGTTGTAATGTATGTCTCCCTTTTGCTCTGCGAGTATGGTGAAGTCAGTGTGGAGTGCACGCTATGCTGTGATGTCACATGGGAGTGTTAGTGTTGTTATGATACGATATGATTGGTTATTTATAACGCGCTTAATACCCAGAGGTTTCGAAGCACGGACCCAGGGATGGAACCTGTGTTGCTCCGTGTTGTCTTGCTTCCAAGGCCAGCACGTTGCCCCTGAGCTATCCTCCCTCTGAATATGTGTTCCAAGGGGGACAGTTGGAGAGGATGTCACCCTATGCACAGCATGCGATTCTAAGGAGATCCACAAGCCTCAGAAACATATTTATCCCTCAATTATACATCTTTATACCATAGTGCACATTTTGCTCCTGCATGTAATTTAGCTGAGGGGGGCCATTATGTGTAGACATATATGTAGGCGGCTCCCTGCCACCAAATTGGGTCAATTGCACAGCAGAGTGCAAATGTGCAGGGCAAAAGGTAGCCTACACATGTGTAGGCTGCCTTTTGCACTGCACTTTTGCAAAGGGAGTAAACGCTGCTGGCAATCCGTGCATGGCAGGCAGCGTTTACAAGGGATCCCCAAAGAGCCTACCTGCTTTAAGTTGGCGCATAAAGCCGGCAGGCTCCAAGGGGATCCCCCCAGCATTTGCACCGCCATGAAAATGCATGCCGCCGCAAATGCTGGGGCTTTTGTATGGCGAAAAGGAAGGGAGGCGGAGGAAACAAGTTGCGTTCCACACCTCCTCTCCGCCATACAAATGAATGAAAATGAGAATCTGTAAACAAAAAAAATGTGTAAAAGGCTTACGCAAGCCTTTACACAATTTCTTTATGGTACGGCTCATGGAAAATTAGCCCCTTTCTCTTTGCAGGTCGTTTCTTACCATGAGCTTCATTTTCTTTCCATGACCTACTTGTATTGTAGCCCATGGGGTGAGAGAGTAAGATGTAAGCTTTGTCACAGCAGACCTCCTTTGTGCATTGCAGCAGCAGGGTGGATGGGATCACACCCCACCCACACACAGGCTTGCTTCCCCCACAGAGCACTGGACACATGTTTTGGAGCAGCAGTGGGGGCGGGGGGCTCCCTCACAAACAGGCATTGCTCTACAACCCAGGAGCAGGAAGGGTGGGAGGCACAATACAATGAAGTTATTTCAATAAGTCAAACAACCTTATTCGGCCTGTGAGGCAATCACAGTACAACCTAGAAAAACATTTCTAGTGAATTATTACATCAATCTCAAGGAGAAAGAAAACAATAGATTGAAAAAGAAAAGGAGGCACCCTCCTTGAGTGCCACCGTGCAGATCATCACAAAACCACCAACCCTATGCCCCTTTTACTTCCTGTGAATCCTCAGGCCCAAAGGAGTGAGGTTCGCCCCAAGAGAGGTCTGTTGCTATTACAAACATGTAGGGGGACCAGAAGGTCAGAGTTTGGGTAAGAGGTGGCTATGATGCCACTTCTTCGGGTCCGCTTGTGGGAATCACGAATTAAGTTACCACAATCTCCCGTATTAGTGTCCCTAAAGACCAGTTTGATAGAGTCAAAATTGGCAGGCAGTTCCTTAGTCTGGTGCACTCCAGCATGGAAACCTTCAACACAGACACACTCCCCAACAGAACGTGACCAGTGAAGACATTTATTCGAAAGGGCATCCCTTGGTTCTTTACTGTTGGGGGGGTAAATTTGGGACCTTAAGGAAAAACACAGTGGAGCTTCTGTGTCCTTTGTGTTTATTATTGTGCCTTTGAAGAGGCCTCCCTGAATACAGGTGTGATTCATTACTTACCCTTACCGCTGGGTGCTTGTCACCCGGGGCCTTTGGAGAATGGTTCACAGAGGAAGGGTACTCTTCCCCCGGAGTTCGGCTGTTGGTGGGCTCACTCAGTAAATTAGGAGTTGTAAAAGATGCGAGGAGAAGTGCGGGGGAGGAGGAGAGGACAGTGCAGTACATGGGATAAGAAAATAAATAACTATAAGTAAAGTAGGACCAGCAGGTGGCAAGTGCAAGGGTAAGTGCAGACCTCAGGTGTCAAGTGCTGGTAGTGGGACTGTAGGGATACAGAAAACAGTCCCCAAGTGCAGGGTTGCCAGGAGGGCAGTGCAGGGTTGTGACTGGCGGGGGAGGGGACCTGGGCCTGAGATCAGAGGGCGGCCAGGCAAACAGTGCAATGTCAGTGTCAGCCAGGAAGTCAGCAAGGGAGAGGAGGAGAAAAAGCAGAAGCAAAGAGAAAGGTTTTGAGGTGCTTCTGGAACCGAAGATGATTCTCCTCAAGTTTCAGGGCGGTAGGGCGGTTGTTCCAAAGGGAGGCCCCAGCCGAAGAAAGATCAACTGGTTGCTTGGAGAAGCGGCTGACCCTGAGGGAGTTTGAGGCAGATGAGCGAAGAGCTCGAGAATGAAGGTATTTAGGAAGAGAGAGTTGAAGATATTGAGGCCCCAGACCCCAGAAGGCCTTGTGGACGATGCATAGGGTTTTGAACTTAATCCTCGCAGCCACAGGGAGCCAGTGCAGAGATTTCAGTCCTGGAGAGATACGATCCCTGAGCTTGAGGCCAAGGACAAGTCTCGCAGTCCTGTTCTGGATAAGTTGCAATGGGCAGAGAGTAGAAGTAGGCAGATTTAGAAAGGGGCCGTTGCAATAGTCCAGCCTAGAGAGAACCAGAGCTCTGGAGACAGTGAGCTTCTGGGGGAAGGAGAGGAAAGGAAGAATACCTCTGAGGTGGTGCAGTTGGTAGTGTGACTTCTTAGAGATGTCAGCGATGTGAGGAGAGAAGGAGAGTGTAGAGTCGAAGATGACCCCAAGGTTTTTAGCCTCAGAGGTGGGAGCAGGAAGAGGAGGGCCAGAGAGCTACAGGAAAGGAGGGAGTGGGTGTGCCAATGAGGAGAATCTCAGTCTTACTGGCAATAAGGCAGAGGTCATTGGCGGCACACCACTTCTGGATAGTAGACAGACATTCAGAGATGAGGGAAATAGAGGAGGCCGAGGGTAGCCTGAAGATGAGCTGAGTCTCATCCGTATAACACTGAAATGTGGGGCAGAGAGCGGCGATGCAGTGGGCCAGGAGTGCCAGGTATTGGTTGAACAGCCAGGGAGAGAGGTTAGACCCCTGGGGACACCACAGGTAGAGAAAAAGATAGTAGAGAGGAAGGACCCAAGTTGGACCTGAGAGGGTCGGTCGCAGAGGAAAGAAGTCAGCCACGCCAGAGCCTGACCGGTGATACCCAGGTTATCACGGAGACGGTTGAGCAGGATGGCATGACTGACAGTGTCAAAGGCAGAAGAGAGATCAAGCAGGATGAGGACGCAAGGGGTGTTGGAGTCGAGATTGGAGAGCAGGTCTTCACGGATGTTCAGGAGAGTAGTTTCCATGCTTCTGGCAGCTCTGAAGCCAGACTGATGGTCATGGAGACAACCAACAGATTCAGTGTGGAGATTAAGCTGGGAGATGGCCAGTTTCTCCAGGAGCTTGCCCAGGAAGGGAGTGATGGAGATTGGGCGATACTTGGCCGGACAGGAGGGGTCGACAGTGAGTTTCTTAAGAAGAGGGTGCACAAGGGAGTGCTTCAGGGGGGATGGGAAGACTCCAGTGGCGAAGGAGTGATTGCAGAAATCAGCCAGGGCAGGAGCCAGGGAGTCTATGTGGTCCTTGATAGTTTTGGAGGAACAGGGGTGTGTTAGGAATAAGGGCTGGAAAAGGAGAGGAGTGCTCAAGTTTGCTTATTAAGGACCATGAGCATGGGAAGACATAAAGACTACAATTCCCAGCAGTACTTGGGAAAATGTGTAGTTTAGACGTGCGCGCGTTGCCAGCTGCCCTTGATTGAGGACAGTTTATTAGCAGGCAACGGCTCGTGGAGGGTGTGGCTTATTCTTATCATGGTGCGCCTGGAATCAGAGCAGGAAGGAGGTTTTCGTGAGCTTTATGGAATGCTGAATGTTTGACTCCCCCGTTGGACTGCAGCTCGGAAGGGGAGGCGGAGGACGGGCTGCTTGGCTGCAGTACAAGGCTTTGTCCGGGAAGTCCCGTGGGGCTTCTCAGACCGCAGATAAGTACCGGAGGGATTGAGGGGTGGGTTTGTGTGCAACCTGAACGGTTATGTGGAAAAGATAAGGACTCAAATCTCTTATATTTTCTACGATGATTTTTGCACAACGTTATTAGCAACCAGGAAGCGGCACATGGCTACCATTACAATCTCAGTGCACTAATGCAGAATCAAGCAATCCACTTACTACATGAATATATATCATCTTTAAACCCACGTGGTGACCTGTGTAATATCTATCAGGTGCCTGTGCCAACCACAGTCGGAGGGTCAAATTCATTCAGCTTCTGTGGTTCGGGGGAGAGTGTCGATCTCTCTTCCCCATTATTGTGTGCGTTTGACACAGTGAATCGGTTTCTACGAGACTTTCATAGATCGGACTTGTCTAGAAAACTCATCTGCGGAGAACAGGGAAAAGGCAGAGAAGGAGGGAGGAGAGGTGGTTGCAGAATGGCCTGAGGAAGAGCAGGGAGTGTGGGGAGGGATAGGATAGGCGGAGAGAGAGGACAGGATGTCCTGAGTTTTTGAGATGAAGTGAGACGCCAGTGCCGTGCAGAGGGCCTGGAGGGGACAGGAGAGGTAGAGACTGCGGCAGGATTGGCCAGTTCCTTGCAGATTTTAAAGAGTTCAGCCGAGTTGTTATATGCCGCAGAGACGTGGGCTTGGATATGCGCTCTCTTCTTGGTTAGGACAGAGAGCCGGTATTGCCTTTGCAGCAGGCGGCAGGCCAGTTTGTCATAGGATGTACATGAAGCACGCCATTTCCTCTCAGCCATCTTACACTTGCGTTTTAGGGTGATACGGGGTGAGTCGTACCAGGAGTTGCACTTGTCTTTGGGCTTCAGGCGGATCCTCATGACAGGGGCAAGGATATCAAGAGTATCAGATATAGCAGAGTGGAGCGTGGAGAGGGCTGTGTCAGGATGAGAGTCAGCCAAAGGGGGATGAGGGGGGGTGAGAAGGTGGTGGCGAAAGCCTCAGCTGACATGCGCTTCATGGGTCGGATGACCAGAAGGTGGGTGGCAGTGATGGAAGTGGCTTGGCCTGTGACCTAAAATGCTTTAAACGTCTTCTAGCCATGGATCAGGCAGACTCAGCTCATTAGATATGTCCCTCTTTTTAGCCACCATGCATTAAACTGGGGTGCACAATGGATAGGTTTTGTGGATCGCAGAGGTCACACCAAGAAGTCCCCCAAAATATGAGAGGGGTGATTTCCAGGTTGGATGTGGAAAGAAAGAAGTACTTTTCTGTTTCTTCACAACAAAACAACATGAAAGAATGTTTATTTGCCTGAATTGAGCAAGGAAGCTGCTCAGTGAGATCTGGAAAATATGAACAAAGCAGTGTGTTTATTCATTCATTTAGATGAACTGACATACACTATTCTGGGAAATCTCTACTTGTAGAACAGTGAGGGGGACTTTAAAATAAGATAACTTGTATTTTACATAGCACCTTCTGCCATACATCTGCTGCTTCATAACGCTGTAGGGCCCAGTGTAATGCTCTGAAATCCGTGATCATCGTGTTATTGATCATGACAGGATAAAAAGGTCCTTGCATACCCACATAGATAATCTGTGATGGACAGTATACCCACATTAATGTCATATGTGAGGAATCAGAGAGGATTCCCCCAGACAACCTGGCCTGTGACCCTTCTCATGTGGCCAGGGAAAGGCAGATGTTTCCTAATCCTGACCCAGGGGGTATGGAGGAGGACTTGGGGGGGGTTCACGGGAGGATCACATGACGGGGGAAGCAGGTCCAGAATGGGAACAGCCCCTCAATAACTTTCCCTGAGGCTCCACCATCCTAATGGCTTATTGTAAAATTAAAACTGTGGAAAAATGTGACTTGAACATTGGGGACTTCAAGTCCCACAATGCCAAAAGTAATGGGACAAAGAAGAGGGATGCAGAGGACCACAACTGCAAGTTGGAGGCTGATAGGGTTAATGATCCTCATCTGAGGGAGACTGGGAGGCTTAAAAGGCCCCCTTAGATGAAGCCCATAGAGAAGAAGAGAAGAAGAAGTGGGAGGTGGAGTGGTTGCAGTAGCCCCACATTTCAGTTGTAGCTGAAGGAGAGCAGAGACGCCAGAGACCCCGTTGTTTGACATACGGATGTCGGTTCCGACAGGGTCTCGTCCTTCAGAGACCTTGTTTGCTGAGGTTGCACAGTGGGAAGCGTTATTTGTAAAAGCTTTCACCCTTAAGATCGTGGTTGCAGAGGTCACGCAGCGGGAAGCGCGAGGTTGAGAAGCCTTCCCCACAATAAGGCAGGCTCTGGTGTCAGGCGAGCACCAGAGAGCCTTCATAGCAGGGAACGCTGGTTTTCTGACCAGCATAGGCCAGGGAAAAGGTATCCAGTGATGTTACCGAATTGAAAACAACGAATGAAATCTTACTGAAAAAAATACCAAAAAGTAAATATATAGGAGGTGGGGGTAAAGGGTTAAAAGGTGTGGGGTGGAGTTAGAAGCGTGGAGAAACAGGGCAGTTGGGGGAACCCTCCAATTCAAAATAAAAATAGAAAAAAATTGATATTTTCTTTTTTTCCGGGAAGATTTCACTCTTTGAAATTCTTTTCGGTAAGATCATATCGATCCGGTTCAAAACAGACCAAAGCCGTTTTCCGTGCTGCCTGGAGCAGAAGCAGACAACCGTAATGCAGCGGAGCAAGCAGACAGGCATGCCAACCCCGGTGTGTTCACTAGTAGACTGTGACCCCAGTGAGTTCTGTAAATGCCCGCTGGCTAGGTCCGGGGGTTTTGAATACCGAACTAATGTAAAAAGAGCAAAGTGGCAGAAACATAAGTATTTTGTATATCGAACTGATCTGAAGCAGAAAGACAATTATTTTGAATACCAAGCTGATACGAAGTGGAGAAAGTGGCAACATAAAAACTTGGCGAACATACCAGCAAAGTGTCATTGTGTTTTTGAAGGTCAGAATAATTGCCAACAACACGAGAGGGGAATATTATTAGAAGACAAACAATTATTGCCGAAGTCAAAAGAGGGCAGTAACAAATCAAGTTAGAGAGAACCAACATTGCCAATGCCAAAAGGGGGCAATTAAGAAGTAAATTGTTAATAGACCCTTTTTTCAGAGGGAGAAAGAAGCTATAGGGGGAACTGGCCTAAATAAGCATTGCCTCAACCAAAGAAGAGCAGGAGTGAGAAAAAACATTATCAGCACTTGTTAATGCAAGAGGGGGGAAACAAGGGTCACAGGAAATCTGCCTTTGTGACAGAAGGTGTTCACGAGGAGAGTAGCATAACCTGCATTGCATGTGGCAAACAAAAGTGTGGAACAAACTGCACCAATGTGTCTCACGTTTTCCCAGAAGAAGTAGTCAAAATTGATGTTGTGGAAAGTCAAAATACTTTATACTTTGTGTGAAGTAGAACTGAGTCACAAAAGTAGTAGTGTTAGTAGTTTTATTATTCCTGGCAGGCAACTACACCAGGGCAAGGGACCTTGTAGGGTATGCCTGGCAGGTTAGTGGACCAGGCGGAAGTCATTTAAGAACTGCAGTGTGGTTAAAAGTGTTGTAGAAATAGCAAGACCACAAAAGCTCATGGTGAATTGTTGTGGAATCATCCTGATAAATATATATCAATATATTATGTTGATTGAAATCCTGATTGAATCTGGGGAAAAGGGAACTCATCCAGGTGACAAGGAGGAACAGTTACCAGGCCTTGATCAGAACTGTTTTTGTTTTATCTGAATTGCCATACATTACCTTGTTGTATGTAGAAGCATGAGAGACATAATCCTTTTCTTAGAGTGTTTCCTTTAGTTATTTTGATAGGCATGGAAATCCTCGTTATGGCAGGGATAGTGAGGCCGTTAATAAAATGGCATCTTTTGAAAAACATTCACAAAGTCCGCCTCACATTTCTGTCCCCTCACACATAGCAGACACATTAAATCACTGTGCTGTTCCATGAGTTCTGTGGCACCTCTTAAAAATATGTGCACCAAAGAAATACACTATTAGCAGGAGGCAATTGTGTGAGCGCATTACACCAGTGTCAGCAAGTGCTGTATATAAGAACAAGGGTATTTCCTGGGCTGGGGTGGCCCATATTAAATTATCATCGACTGCACAGCTCAAACTGGCTTCCTTGCCAGGTATTGAAGGTGTCTCACGGTGTGTACATACAGTGCTTCCTTGCCGGATGCTGCCAAGGCTCCAACAGTGCATCTATACACTGTTTCCTTGCCAGGTACTGTAGAGGTCGGACAATCTGTACATACACTGTCCCTTGCCAGATACTGCATGGGTTTGACAGTGTACACATACATTGCTTCCTTGCAAAGTACTGATGGGGTCAGATAGTGGGTGACTGCTCTGTCCTGTGTGGTAAGCAGATAAGGCAGCTGGGTGGGTTTAAGTGCATGTTACAGAGATTTGTGTATAATCCGGTGTTATCAGGCTTGTATTTTGGTAAGGCCCCCTCCCCAGCATTTCATCATTCAGCAGTAACAAAGGTAGTCCCGTTATGGTGGTCAATAATAACATCAATTATTTAAGTACAACAGTTTAACATACTCTCATAGTGGTAGATTTCTATCATGGTGCATTATGAACTGTGTTGCTTAAAATATAACAGAGAAGCTTTGTCTTGTTAGGAACGATGTTTCAGAAGAATATTTTACATTTTTATAATACACCTACAATGGATCAATGTGGTTAAAGGGGGTTGCAAAAATATAAGGGCCTGGACTTTAACAGAGATGGGATAACACAGGGTTACAAACGTGTTGTATGTGACAACAGTTGCTGTCTTTTGTTTCCGACATGGGCGCTTAAGCACACACAGGGCTTAAATACATCCTATAGACTGAGAAGTGAAACTGAAACGTTTTCCAATCACCCAGGTATGGAGACTGTTTACCCAGTTGGAAATCAATGGCTGAGCCAACAGTCCACGCCCTCGCCACCCAGCACTCCTAGGGTCTGGGAGAGAAAGGAGTGCAAGGCTCGTTCACATATTCCCAGGTCTGGGTAGGTGTGATCTGGAACTGCCAATTGAGCCATTACATGAGCCATTTGCATTCCTTCGATCCCCTCCTCAAAGCTTGGGAACACACCTTGACCCCTCCCACATGGAATATGCCTGTAGTGCCTGTGGCAGGTAGCCATGAGTCCAGGAGGGCTGCCCTGCACAGTATAAAACAGATATCACTTATCTTACTTAGGCTCTCCAATGCAGGTTTAATGACTGGCATTTTCTTCCCTTCCTCTAATGCTGGCTGCCCAGCTCTTATGTATTTTAGCTTTGCCCAAAGCTGCTGCTTGTCGCTTGGTGGGCCCCTCACCATACTGAGTGACTTGGAAATTCATAGGTGTTCATTGCTAGCTGCCCAGGCATGTTAACACTTCGATGTGCAGCATATCTGTATTAAAGCAGAGCAGTGAGCCATCCTCTAGTCCTTGCCCATCTTTCCCCCACCCAGTTTGTTAGGTTGTAATGTATTAGAAAACAAAATATATAAACGTTGTCATATCTCATGAAGCCACTTAATTTCCACCACTGGTGAGGAATTCTGCCAGCAAATCCCACCTCACTTTCTTGCATATCTCAAAAGCAATCCGAAGCATTTCACTTGCACTGGTGATAGAGAAAAAGAGAAAGAGAGTGAGCAAGAGAGAATGTGTTCCTAGTGTCAGCATACGAGTATACAGCTGTTCTGTCTCTTCGTGCGTAATTGTATTGAGGTTTGTGTATGCTTGTACAGTGCTGTATGTAAATAAGAATATTTGATATGGTGACCCGGCTAAGCCAGCCCCGCTGGGATTCACACTATGTACAGCATGGTGAACTTGGCCTCGTGTGTGGGAGACTTACAGCTGAAGAGGATACTCAATACATGCAAGTATTTGAAATCGGTTAAAGGTATTTAGCTCCTACTTGTAGCCTAGAAGAGCCTAGTGTGATGAATCTCTGGTGATCATCCCAAAAACCCTGGCCTGGAACCCTTCTCATGCAGCCATGGAAAGGCAGCCGCTACCTGATCCTTCAAGTCCCATAATGCTCTTAGTACTGAGGCATGGAAGAGGGGTTCAGAGTTACCAAAGTGTAATGTGCTGTCTAGTTGTTATAATGGTGCCCACCTGAGCGGGACCTTTAAACATTTAAAGGGCTTTCAGGTGCGGGCTAAAAGAAGGCAGCAGAAAAAAAGCAGGGAATGGAGTTGCTGCTGTGCTGACAGTGGGACACCGTGCAGAAAGCCTGGTGGAGGTCACGATTTTTGGTGTATGCAGAGGATGTGCAGCGGGAAGCGGTATTGAGGCCAGCGACCCATAGGGACAGAGACGCTCCCTGTGTCCTACAACCCACTCCAGTGTATGGTGCTCATGGGTGAGCATTCAGGGTTGTGCAGACTCTGTTGACGGTCAGCGTGAGCAGTGGCAAGCTGACGGGAACTGTCAAACTGCAGAAGTCCAGACAAATGTAGAAGTGGAGTCAGCGTGTCAGAAGGAGACGCCAGGAAAGACTAGTGAGTTGGCCTGATGCAGGTGACCTCGGGGCGCTCCGAGGGAGACAGCTGAGCAGATGTGAATACCGAACATATGAATTTAAGCAAACAGGGTGTAACTCTACTATTATGAGATGTACATTTGGAGAATATTGTAAACCGCATTGCCAAAGCCAAACTGGGGAATATCCCATAAGGGAATATTATAACCTGCATTGCCAAAGTCAAAGAGGGATAATAATAAACCAAAGGAGATACAACTTTCCTGAAGAGGGATATCCAAAAAGGGGGCATTGTAACTTACATTGCCGAAGCCAATGAAAGGGTTCCATGTGTTAATATCCCCGCAAAAATATTGCGATACAAAAATATCGCCATATTTTGGCGGTGATATTGACCCATGGACCCTGCGGGGGACACACCTGCAACATTTTAAAATGTGCGGGTGACACCCCCGCTCCCACAAAATATCCTCCCCAAAAATATCGCCTATGGTGAGACAAACGGCCATATGTATGGCGATATTTTTGGTGGGGATATTTTGTAGGGATACCAATGAAAGCTGAGAGTGACATCAAGGCAAGTTGAATTTAATAGTCCTATCTCAAGATAACTCAAGGAAGGGAGATGTAAACCACATTACCAACAGCCAAAAAGTTGGGTAAAGGAAAGTCAGATATAGCAGGAGAAAAGCCCTCCTTGGAACAAGGAACAAGGGGGGAGAGAAGGGAAACCTGCATTGCTTAAGGCAAAAAGATCAAAGTGAGAACTATTGTCCATTTGTGCAGCATGTTGGAGGAAGAAACTGTATGCCACTGTGTTATCAAGCCTCACCACAGAGTATATGTTGTAAAAATAGGAGTTTTTATCCTGGCAAGTAAACCAGGAAAGGTACAAATAGTGGTTAGTCCTGGCAGGCGAGTGGACCAGGAATAAGATAACTTGAAGTACTTTTGATGTGGTATAAGGTCGTGACAGAAAAGAAGTGGCAATTACATTACTGTGTTTGATGAACTGCTGTGTTGGCGAAGAGTTGGCCAATCCTCTAACATGCTTGATGAACTACTCCATCCTGAATAAGATGTTGTTTCTAAAGAAGAACTATGATGAAATAATAATTGCTTGATCTTTAGAGAGCAGTTGCCCTGACTTCTGACTGGAGGTGTGAAGAAAAAGTAATTTTGGTTTCCCAAGCAGAAGGTTCTGGAAACTTTAACCATTGTTTGAAAGTGTTATCGATTCAAGCTGGTGTCACGCTGGGCACTATGTACAAAACATATGCGCATTCGAAAATGCTTTATATTTATTTTTAAACTAATGCAATAACGAATAAGTGTAGTTTACAATACAAACAGTTGTGTTGATAACCTCAAATCAGATAAAATGAACATTCAGCGGGATACTAACTCATGTCTGCTGGATATTAGAAGTTCCCATAATTTTTGAAGCAATAATCATTGCATTTACTTACTAAAGTTACATATTCAAGTATTTTTACTTCATATACAGGTGTGATTGAGCCCTTAAAATGAATCACGGCATTATGCATTTATCCACGCACGTGAGACAAAATTACCTAAAGGGTAAGAGAACATTGTCACAGTGTTTAAAGTGATGGTATCCATGACAATGCTGGGATGCAGTTGGATTTGCATGACAAGCCGGTTTCGATTTTAATCATCCCTCGTTTCTATTATTTCCTTCAGCCTCACTCCCCCAGACTCTCTCAAGCCAATCAAAGAACACATGCACTGTTCAACCACACACTTGCCCATATCAATTTAATTCAATAATCAGATTTTCACTTATTGTTTCCGCTTGCGTGTGAAATCACAACAAAAGTCACCAACCACACCACATAGGGGTTCTTTTGTGATGGGCATATGTGTACAAATCAACTAGGTTTCATTCTCTCTATGGTTTTGTCTTTCTCTTTTTGTTGGCAATCAAAATTATCCCGGATTTGAAAAAGGCAAAGCTCGGTTGACGAAACACGTGTCATCCACTAAAGGGCTATAAAAGCACAAAATAAAGAATCTTTCACAACTAAGCAACACTAGAGTTCTTTTCTTATGAGGAGGTTTTGAGCTCATATTAAGGATATTGATATAAACTGGCGCACAAGAAGGTGTAAGCTCATCCCAATTTTCTATGATTTAACAACAGAGTGGAGGGTCTCTTAGTCTCCGTAGATGCTCAAACCCATTCGACACAAGCCAATATATATACACTCCAACTAAGGACAATAGAACTTTTAATTACAATTGAGGTTCTCGAGGTACAACAAAAGGGTATCAATCAAAAAGTCCCTCAATAACAGTTCGAAAAATATATTAAAACAACTTGAATTTCTACCTGGGGTGAAACTTGCCTAGAAAAAAGAACTTTTCTGAAACTGAACTTCAGTTGGAAACATCCTGAATTGATCCAGGGGAAGGCGATCCAACCAGGATTCATGGTTATAACGTTTGTGTTTGAACTTATGTTGTTTTGTGAAGTTAAATCACCAAATGATTCCTGTGTGATTTTGTTGTGTGTGAGGGACAGATATCTTTGGGACATGAGGTCGATTTCCTTTAGCTTAAGTTTTTGAGATAGGGACATCTTTGTTAGGCTAGGGAAAGATAAACGTTTGTCTCATCCCTTATTATTTAATAAAATGGCGACTTGTGACTAACGTATACCATAGTGTCCCTCTCGCATGTCCAACTCCTCACACTAGCTTGCTTGATACTATACCACAAGCTACCTGCATGGCCCAAGGCCATATGCTAACATTCAATAATGCCTATATTAATCCTGGGGGGATTGTGTAAAGAAGCATTAGGACATATCTACACATTTTAAACCGAATGGGTATTAAATGGAACTGCAATTTTCAGTTTGCTACCTATGTGAAAATTAGATTTGTGGCACACTGTGTGCTAGCTCATCATTCCCTGGAGCAGAGGTCTGCAACCTTTGGCTCTCTGGATGTTTTCGACTACAAACCCTGCCATTCCTGGCCAGCATGGTAAAGGGTCATGGGAGTTGTAGTCCAAATCATCTGGAAACCCACAGGTTGCAGACCACTGGCCCCGGATGTTGCAGATACCCTCTACTACTTGATGCCCGATACATAGGAGCTGCATTTATCTTCTGCTAATCAAATAATTTGTTCGATCCCTGTATGTGTGTAGTATTTTCTACTACAGACCTTACAGTCATAGTGCTGTCCTTAAGGGTGATGGCACCCAACTTAATCATACTCATGATAGCCATCAGAGAAGGTGAATGGCAAAGTTGGATTGGCATAATTTGCACTTCTGGCCAGAAGGTTACACAGAGCTGGCTGAAGAGGTGGAGGAGCATTTTGCACCTTTACCTGGGCAACTTGTGTTTGTGAATTTACTTGTGGGTGTATTAGTGCTTGCAGAAGCAGAGAGTTCACAGCATTAGCAGCTGTACGAGTCAACAGAAACCGAAAACAGTTGAGAAGGTCCACCGGCAAGGAGCCCTGCGCCCTAATATGCCTCACTGCAGCCTGGAAAGAGGACAGTGATTTTGCTGACAAATTTTGCCGCCCCAAGTACAGACAATGCAGCCCACGGCCCACCGACTCTCATCCACCTATGCAAGCCTTTGGTCACAGCCCGCTAGAAGACATGGACATCCCCCTACAAATTTGAAGATTTCAGTTTGTGTAGGAAAGTCTAAGACGACAGTGAGGGAATACAGGACACCTTTTACAAACTGTGCTGTCAGACTACTGACCACCACTGTAAAGTTATAAGGTCTGGTTGGGCTTACTGGTATAATATGGGCTTACTGAGAACACCAGTGTTGCAATCTGTACTGGCTTTATTGAGATACTTTGAAAGAGGGAGGAAATGTTGTTTTTAACTGTGCTTTAAAGATATCTAGAATGCCTATGCAAGATGCTGCAAGCTGCCTTTCCAGGTACAGCCGTGGTCTTTAAAAGCTCCATTTATATCAAATGTGAGTACTTTCCCTATAAAGGTAGGTCCTTGCCCATATACAAATTCATTCAGTGCCCTCAAAAACCTTTGAACGGTATGTGTGTATATTGTCTTCGAAACCCAAGCAGAACATTGGATTGTTAACTTGTGTTTAACAGAAGGAGGAGTAATCCATTGGGTGAAACTTATTTTCAGCTGGTGTGCATCATGTTAAATAGAGACAAATTGTCTGGGTCACAGTTTCATAAACTCATGTCAAAAAGGGAAAAAGCAAAACAAGAAGACTTTTCGTAAGTATTTTTTTGTTTATGTGTTCCACTACAAGATCAAGATGAAGATCGTTCAAAGGAGCCACCTGATACTGAAGTTGAGATGGCAGATATAGCTACTTCCTCACAAGTCGAGGAATTTGAAGTGCAAAGTCTCAATATTGAAAATGAACAGAATTAACAATTGCAGGTTCAAGATTTGAGAAGATGCGAAAGTTATGCCCCCTCCATCAGCATGAGCTATAGTGATCCTGCTACCTGAGACAATTTTCCCTTCAAAAGTAGTGATCATGTCTGAAATATTCTGGTAGAATATGGGCCAGAACAAGTTATGCAGTTTATCTTCCATAAAGATAGCAATAAATGAAGGTTTTCCAAAAATTATTACAAAAGGAGGCTTCCCAGTGGGGATGATGTCCACTGTCAGTGGCTACAGTGTTCCACATAAAGGACACTGTGTTTTGCTTATCTTGTAAAATATGTAGCAGTGATCTAACCAGTGCATCATCTCTTACTGATAAAGGTTTAAAGAACTGGAAAACATGTCTAATTCTAGCAGTGCATTACAAAAGCAGGGTGTATTTAGGAAATATTCAAAAGTGGAAGGAACTGACAGTGCAAATGAAAAATAAGAAAACTTGATAAAGAAAATGTGCTCCCCATTAAGAAAAGAGAGAGGTATTGGCAGCAAGCCATAGAATGATTGATTGCTTTAATAAGAGTTCTCAGTATGCAAAATGTGGCCTTTCATAGAACGCATGAAAAAATGCATACATTTGGTAATGGAAACTTGTTGATTATCTGGCTTTGTTTGACCCACTCATGGATGAGCATCTTTGGTAAATAACAGACCAAAATACACATTCACTACCTCAGGATTGATATACAAAATGAACTAATTAGGCGTTTAACCACAACCATTAAATAGGAAGCCATAACCTCAGTTCAGGCTGCCAAGTACTTTTCAATCAGTCTGCACACAAGATGTCGACCATGTTGAACAAATGGCAATGACCGTTAGTCATGGGACCACCATGTCAGTGTTAGACTCTGATCATTGTGAGCCTGCGTGCATAAAATAACATTTCCTAGGATTTGTGCCACTAAGAGACAACTGGAGGATTCCAAGATGGCCACCGGCACCAGGTAGACGTGTGTCGACGGAGCTCCGGAGCTCGCAAGCCGAATTAAGTGGATCCACCACCCCTTATAGGCTGACGAGCAGATGAAAGTAACAAACTGCGCTCCCCAGCACCTGGGAGCAACCGTGGCCGTGACTGCGACCAACAGAGGAAGAGGAAAGCAGGCACGGAGTCCTGCGAGCACCGGAGGCCCGCGGGAGAAAGGAGACGCGACGGGCCGACTGACACCGGTCCTGAAGGAGATGGCGGGCGAAGGCAGGACGGGATTGGGGTCCCATTCCCATCCCCCCCAAGCAAAGGAAAGACAAGGACAGCCTCGAGGGAGCGACCGCGGACTTGGCTGAGTGTTTGGCTACCTCGCCGTCCAACGTGTGAGCCGAAACGAGTGAGCCCACACCCCCTGGTGCTATCCCGATCAGCGCCAGCCAGGAAGGGGAAGAGGTTCGGCGGCCTGCCCCAGCGCGAAGTCCCTTGGCGGGGCGAAGAGACAGCTCTCTTATTACCTTGGCTGGGGGGGGCGCCGGATCTGCCAGCGGAGACGAGGCCCTGGTGCTTGGGGGGCCTGTCCGGCTGCGGAGACTCGGCGCGCATCATCGGTCCTGGGCCTGGCTAGGAGGGGCCTGCAGCCACTGTCACCACACACGCGGTGGGCGGAGACTCAGGCTTCTGCCGTGTCGGGAGTTGACGGACCCCCGGAGAGAGGAAGCCATCTGGTGCGGCTGCAGGCTCCCTGACACATTAGCCCCAAGGAGTATCTTGAGTGGGACCCCCACCTGCAGGAGACCCGGTGGGGGAGGGAAGCCTCCCTGCAGGGCTGGTCGGCCCGCTTCCGTTGCATGGCCGAGCAGACACCACGGCACCAGCCCCCTACCGAGAGCCGGCCTGGAGCGGGGTGAACGGGCAGCAGGCGCAAGGCTGTCATCAGCCCTCCCCGGACATAAACAGAGCCCGGCATAATAAGGCAGGCAGGCTCAGCACAGGCAACAGGCATCTAGACTGGTCCTGACCCACACAGTCTCATCAGCTCCGGGAACGAAATCTAACTAGCCTCTAAGGCAGCACTTGAGATATCTACAGCATCGCAACCAAGCCCGGACAGGCGTAACAGCTTAAGGGAAAGCACAGACAGGGGCAGAGAAGCCCCCTGGCCGGAGCATCGCAGCCAAAGCAGAGTCCAGTGGCTAATCATACCTGTCAGTATCCCACAATCATGGCGGCCAAAAACAAAAGCAAGGCAAACAAACGTGGTTTACCGCAGGTAGACACTTCAGGCCCCCTTGTAACTATGTGGGCGAACAAAGACATGGCTGAGGAGCGCAGAGCCACACAAGGGGGAATTACGGGGCAGGTGCACCTTGAGACCTCAGATTTGGCTGCACAAATTTCTCGCCAAGACTTGCGCGGGGAGATGCTCTCCCTTCAAACATCATTGGGAAGAACATTCCAGGACCAATTCCAATTAATGAGATCGGACATTAACCAAGCAATGGCAGAAATTAAGCAGGAAGTGGGTCAGCTGGGTGAGAGAACGGATATAGTTGAAAAAGGCCTACAGGAGGTGGGCAGAGAAACGATGGAGAATAGTGAAGCAATTGAGAGGCTTGACACAGCGACGCGAAACCTAGAAATCAGAATGGAAGACATGGAAAACAGGTCCCGAAGGATCAATGTCAGATTGAAGTTTCTGCAGTAGACGGTGCAGGACAAGGAAAAGGGATCAGGCATTAGTGGACCTTCCCATTCGGGCTCCTGTTCGAGTGGGCCAGTTCGCAGAAGCGGATAACTACAATGCAAGAAGGGGCGGACATACTACAAATCGAATTGGATCACAAGTCGGATAGGGAGCGGGGTGCGGCGGGCTCGGGTAGCTCACCTGAGGTGGGAGTCGGGATGAGACCCAGACCGTGGGAGTGGTCAGTTGTTGGTGAGGGGAAAAGGAGGAGACCCGCACTAGGGGGGCCCTCCAGGAAGGGAGGGGAAACTGATCTATCAGCGGAAAGGGAGGGCTCGGGTCGAGGAGAACTGACTCGGTGTATGAACAAACATAAGGGGTGGTGGACAGAAAGGTTGTTTTTGTTTTCAAGGAGGAGAGGAGGAGTGACGAGCAAACATCATGGGATCACTAAGGGCGAGAAAGCCTGGGGAGGGGAGAAGGGAGACGGGAAGACCTAGTGTTAAGGCCTTCAGGGGCAGGGAGGGGGGTAGTAGGGAGGGGGTTGGGGGGAGATCCTTCAGGTGCTGCCAAGGGGCGAAGCATACAACGTTTATCCTCCCGGTAATTTGGCCTGGTGCGCACGAATGGAGGTAAAGAGCTGGGGGGACACACATGGCGGGAGCAGGAGACAAACCACAGTTCAAATGGGTAACTCATAACGTTAGGGGCCTCAACTACCCGCTGAAAAGAAAAAAGCTGGAGCAATTCACGAAACGGGGAAAACCAGACTTTCTGGGGCTACAAGAAACACACTTGCTCCATAAGGATCAGAGCCGACTTAGGCTAAGGGGGTTCGACCAAATGTTCCAGGCATTGGGCCCCACAAAATCGGGAGGGGTGACGCCGGCCGTCAGAAGCACGGTCAACTTCCGCATGGAGGACACTCTTAGGGACAGGGAGAGCGATTTATAATAGTTGGAGGCAAAATAGCGGAGGAGATATATACACTAGGGGTCATCTACGCACCTAATTCAGGGCAGGATTCCTTCCTCCGTGACTTCTTAGGGAAAATAGGAGAATAGGCAAGGGGCCAGATAATCATAATGGGTGACCTAAACATAGCTTGGGATAAGGCCAAAGATAGATTGGGAGGGGGGGCGGTGGCCTCGGCGGGACTAAAGGACAAAATGGTGGGCATGGGCCTGAGTGATGTCTGGAGGGAACTGAAAGGGAATGCGGAGGGTTACACCTTCTACTCCAAATCCATGGGACACAGTGCAGAATTGACTATATCTGGGTATCAGCTATTCTGGTGGGAAAAGTCAAGGAGATAGAGGTAGGCCCCATGGGAATAGCAGATCACAAAATACTATCAATGCAGCTGGAATTGGGGGAGAAAAGGGGGTTATGGGGATGGAAATACCCAGAACATTTACTGAGGGATCCCATAATAAAGACAATAACAAAAGAGGGGGACACGGGAGAAGATACAAGGTGGGACGCATTTAAAGCCACAATGAGGGGGGGAATTATAGCAGTCAAAGCACAAAGACAGAAACAGTTGCAGGCCCTGGAGACCCGGCTGGAGGCAGAGGTCGAGGTCGAGGAGGCAAGAGCCAAGGTAGCTGAGAACCCTAACAGGCACAATCAGAGGCAATACAGGAGGGCGGTGGGCCAATTAGGGATCTTACGAACTAAAAAAGCAGAGGGGGCCCTACTCTTTGTGAGGCAAAAATTCTACACCAAAGGGAACAAGGCAGACGCCCTACTGGCACCTCCTTCGGGGAGCGACCTCGAGAAACACAATTACAGCCCGGAATACAGACTTAGAGTACAGGGTTACACGAACAGAAGACATTCAAGAAACCATGGCCACATTTTACGAGACATTATATACATCGCAGAACCCCCACGCCCAAGCCCAGGAGGAATTCCTAGAAAAGATAACCCTGCATAAAATAGAGGGAGACGCCCTGATTGGTTTACAACGAGAGAAAACGGAGGAGGAAGTGAGGGAGGTTATTCGGAAGTTGCCTGCAGGTAAAGACCCTGGCCCAGACGGGTACTCAGCATCCTTTTACGAGACCTTCGCTGGGGTACTGGTGCCACAATTGACCGACCTCTTCAACTCCTTTAAAGATAGTGGGCAAATAACCATCCATGAAAGAAGCCAAGATCTCTCTGATCCTGAAAACGGGTAAGGACCCCTCGAAAGATCCTCCTATAGGCCAATAGCGCTCATTAACGCGGACGCTAAAATTTACACAAAAATCCTCGCCAATAGGCTTGAGGGGCTTCTCCCAGACCTGATCCATTAGGATCAGGCGGGATTCGTAAAGGGGAGGCAGACAGCGGATAATATTAGGAGGGTGGCACACCTAGTGGAAAAATCGGAAGAGACTCACAACCCGGCAGCACTTCTATCCCTAGATGCTGAAAAAGCGTTTGACCGGGTGGAATGGTCCTTCCTTTTCAAGGCCATGGAGAAGATGGGGCTAGGAGGTGCTTACTTACAGATGGTTAAGGCAAATTATGAGGGTCCGCAAGCGGCAAGCGAGGGTGGTAGTTAACGGCACAACATCAAGACCGTTCCAACTTCAAAGAAGTACAAAACAGGGGTGTCCCTTATCGCCTCTGCTCTATGCGATCTACCTAGAACCCCTTCTACAAGCAATTCGGGAATCAGAAGGAATACACGGAATCCCATTTGGGGGTACACAACATAAAGTGGCAGCCTTCGCGGACAACATGTTGCTCGCCCTGACCAACCCCATAGAGTCAAGCAGGCAGAGTAGGCTATTATTAGAAGACTTTGGGGAAGCATCGGGATTACGCATGAATATGAATAAGTCCGAGCTGATGGACCTGACGCTGCGGAAAGAGGTGAGAGAGGAGCTAAAAGGGACAACGGTTTTTGCCTGGCGACCGGGGGGAATCACATACCTGGGAGTGAGAATTACCCCGGCTCTTACAGGGTGGTACGCAGCAAACTCCCCCCCCCTCATGAGGAAAATTAAAAAGGACCTTTATGAGTGGCAGAATCTTTGGGTCTCCTGGCTTGGGAGGCTATAGGCAATAAAAATGGTTACTCTGCCGATGTTACTCTACTTATTTCAAGCTATCCCCCAAGCTGTCCCGGCTAGCTTCTTTAGGGAGCTCCAAGCAATAACAAACGAGTTTATATGGGAGGGGAAAAGAGCAAGGGTAAGCAGGCAGCAACTCATGGCCCCGAGGAAAGAAGGGGGACTAGCCCTACCCAATTTCCGTCAATACTATGAGACGACTGTTATGCTCACCTGGTATCCACAGGGACGCCACCCAGCCGGGTTACTCGCTGGTATGCTTCTCAGCTTTGCCCTGATGTGGTCTGCAGGGAAGGTTCTGCCTGAAAATAGAGGAGCACTGTGTTCAAGACTGACTGACTGGGGTAAGTATCCTCCCTCCACCCCCGTATGATTTCAGTCCCTCTGGTGCCCTTCTCCTCAACTTGTGGTAGAACTAGGCGTGCTCTCCGTCCTGCCTTCTTTGCAGGGACGCGTTGTCTTTCATGGGCGAGTGCGGTCCAGTTTCTTCACTGACGACGGCCCGTTTGATATTGTTCAGGTAGGTCTTATTGCTGTTCTTTAATTTTGTTGCTATCCTGCATGCCTTTCTTTGTTTAAAATGTCTCTTTTTTCTCCCTTAGGTATGCAGAGCTTCAGCGCGGCGAACTGGCTTGGTTGAGCCCCGCTGGTAAATGTTGGCACATTAAGAGCACTATGATGCGGTAAGTAAGCCCTATGCTCAGCGCTGCAAAGTCTTGCCTTTGCTAACCTGTGTTTTCCTTCCTTGTACGTCGCGGTGTTATTCAGCGCGAGTGGAATGTCCGGAGTGGTGCCAGCCGATAGGCGACCAGCCAGGTAAGCCTTTTGAGCAGTTCGTAATTTGTAAATGTCTCTACTGCTTTCTTCAATGTGGCCTCTATCTTCCTCTTTCAGGTCGTTCTGTCCGGGAGGCGTGCAGATTCAAGGAAGCTGTTCTCAGTAGCTGCGAGTGTTTAAAGATGAAGACTGCAGGTGAGATGCTGCTGCTAATGATGTTCCTTTTGTCTGCTTGCAGGTTCTGCTTCTCCGAGGTTCGAGGGAATAGCTGGACACGGTGAGCGTCACGTTGCAAGCTGCAAAGTAACACAAAGCGTGTTGTCTTGCTCGGGTGTGGTTTAAATAGCCCCAATAAAATAGTCCAGGAAAAGTAGTCCCTAGGCTACCACACCCAAAACACTAGACCGCATTTGCTTGGTTCTTAGGAACCAAGCTTTGTGGATGCCTCCATGTTGGCCGACAATAATAAAGTAGTTCCCAAGCACATTGTTTATTCATGGTGTATGAGCCTGGCGCCATTGGCGCCAAGATTGGCCCCATGAGGGCTTTTGAAGAGGATGCCAGGCTCTAGAGGCCTGAGTCCTGACTCCACCTGGCCAATGGGTTTGCCAGAGGGGGTTTTGGGCGAGGATCGTGACAGCGACCCAGTTAAGGGTAATTAGGAAATGGCTTCATGAGGGGGAAGGAAAACACTGGGTTAAAATGGATAAAGCGGTAACAAAGCATGAATTGGGGGAGGTCCTGTGGCTACCTTAATAACACCGGCCAAGACATATGTATGAGAGCTCCATCACCAAACTAGCTGCGGACAACTGGGACAGACTGGTCAAACACAAGGAAATTACAATTTACCCGTCCCCCTTCACACCTATATTCAACAACAAAGACTTCACTCCTGGGCTGGAGAGGGGGGTATTCAGGAACTGGCGAGAAGGGGGCTGCCGGTGGATGCAAGATATGTTTATAGGGGGGGATTAGCACCTTTGTAGAGTGTAAAAGGGATTTCGCATTAGGGGAGGGTGAATGACTGAGATACTCCCAACTGCGCCACTGGCTCCTACATCCCACGAACAAGGAGGCGGCCACTAGACCACAGACCCCCTTCGAGAAATTCTTGATGACTAATGATGGCTTGAAAGGCCTAATTTCCAGCTCTACAAGACTCTGGATGAAGCTACCCCGAGGCCGCAGTGGGCATATATGGGAAGGTGGGAATGTATTTTGGGCTGGAAGATAGAGAAGAGGGAGTGGGAGAAACTTTGGAGAAAAATCCCTAAACTAGCGAGAGCCTCGCAAATTCGGGAAGCCTGGTATAAAATACTGTATGGGTGGCACTACACTCCAGCTCACCTGTGTAGGATTTACCCTGAGACAACGGGAATTTGCTGGAGGGGCTGTGGGCAGGAGGGCACAGCGGAACATATTTGGTGGAGGTGCCCAAAAATAGACCCGTTTTGGAAGGACATCAGTCAAGCGTGGGAACAAGTGTTTGGGTCAGAGGGAGGCATACCTCCGGAATGGTCCTTACTGGGCCTGCGGCCAGCAGAAACGACAGGCGAACCTAAGGGCAGGGAAAGAGCAAGGGTGATACTCACTTTAGCTGCAATGACAATTATTGCCCAGAGATGGAAGAGCTCAAACATACCGACGTTCCAAGATTGGTTGCGCAAAGTGTGGGAGATGGTAGCGATGGAATGGGCCTCCTACGCAATGAGCAATGCAATACAGAACTTTGCAGGAGAGTGGGGAGAGGTACTAACCTTTCTCAGAGACAATTTCAGGATCGGATGGCGCCCGCAACATCTAAGACTTCTGTATCTGGAATGACCCGGAAGGACACAATGAGAAGACAGGGAGCAACAGCAATTCCGAGGCAGCACCGAGGGAGGGAGAGAGGGAAGGAGGGGGGGCTGGAGTTATGGAGATTGTTATATTTGTTGGAAAATTCAATAAAGAGAATTAAAAAAAAAGAGAGAGACAACTGGAACTAGTATGACAGACACTATCCTCAACCGAAATTACAAGAAATGTCATTGCCCATTGAGAAGTTTCATGGCCAACGCTATGGTAATGGAAGCAATATGAAAGAGAAAGAACATGGTGTCAACAAAGAATAAAGAGATAGATATAAATCCACGTACTTTGCTTGTTCCTTGCAGTGCACATTATAATTTGGTTGTCCATGATGCAGCGAAGTGTTGCTTGGAGGCAACTACTTTATTTGACATTGTACAACGTATTTATGTGTTTTTCTCTGGTTCGACACGCCGTTGGGAAGTTCTAATGCGCCATGTTTAAATCATGCATTGAAATCACTCAGTGGCACAAGATTGGAAAGTCTAATTCATGCATTGAATCCTCTCCACTATCAGCTGGGTGATGTGTGTGATGCATTATTTGAGATATCAAATTACACTATGCAAAGAGGATCATCTGTTAATACCTCTCGCATTGATGCCCAATGTCTTGCAAAGGGTATTTCTAGCTTTGGGTTTTTAGTTTCCCCCCTTGAAATAAAATGGCATAACATTATATTTGAGATAAATGCTACAAACAACCAACTTCAGGCAAAAACTTTTGATGTTTGGGATGCCATTAAACCAATGGTAGAAACCAAGAGGTTTCTTAGTGGTTGCAGGAGTGATGAAGGGTTTGAGAAAACACTTGTCGATGCACATAAACATGCAGCAGAGTTGGAAATGCCTGCATGCTTTGAACCCGATCTTTCTGTCCGTGTCGAAAGAAGAAGCAGTTTGCCTATGAAGCAGATGATGAGCCCATTGAGAGCCCCAAGGCATAATTCAAAGTGCACCTTTTCTTTGCGCTCATTGACACAGCCCTTCAATCTGTAGAAGAAAGATGTACTCGAATGCATCAAATTAGTTCAGTGTTTGGCTTCCTCTATAATATACACAGTTTGAATATTAAGGCGGCACATCAAATTGTTTACCACTGCTTGAGGCTAGCAAAAGCTTTCCAAAATGGGTTCTCCAAGGACAATGAGGCGTCAGATTTGAGCAATTAATTACAAGAAGAGTGCCAAATTGTTCATCACCACCACAAGATGTACTGAAATGTGTATACAATAATAATGAAGATTACCCAGGCGTATAGCGCAGGGAGTCTTTATTCTATTAAAGATACGAAGGTGAGCATTGTGCTTACACTTCTTAAATGCTACATACCAGCAGCTTTCAAATCTCAAATATTTTTTTTATGTCAACCTTTAAACACTTATTTAAACAAACGGTTTTCTTTTTTAAAATATTCTTTTTCCTCCAAACAAACTTGAAACTATTCCAGGAAAAAATAGCCTATCCCATCAGTCTTTTCCTGTCACAGTAGATTCTTCTCAAAGCTCCAGCCAATCAGTAAAATCTAGGCCTTCCCATGTCACATCCTACCTGGGGTCCCTTCCTCTTCTTTTTGACAAATTAATTCTACGGTCAAACCATACTAACAATCCACACGGCAGTTTAACAAGGCCCAAGGAGGGCAACTGGAACTTCGCCACCTCTCAGTGGTGCGCAAACCACATTCGTTGCAGGTCCACCTTGCCGCATCCACGTCTGATATGGAATCACAGGGTCTTCTGGTCTTCCCCTACAACAGAGAACATACAATTAGGGTGGGAAATATGCCGTAATGCAGCGTGCTTGCAAAATAGCCCACGATTGTCCATTTTGCTAATCACTTTGCACCCCTACTGGGTGGGATAATGCTCACCTCCATGTC
The DNA here is from genome assembly GCF_040938575.1 of Ambystoma mexicanum. NCBI lineage: Eukaryota > Metazoa > Chordata > Amphibia > Caudata > Ambystomatidae > Ambystoma > Ambystoma mexicanum. The sequence continues at coordinate 787,707,310 of NC_090929.1, read as the reverse complement.
AGGACTCCCTGCGCTATACGCCTGGGTAATCTTCATTCTATGTCAAGACCGGAGGCTCAAATTATGCTTGTTCAAATCTTCTTACTACTGTTGTTGCTAACTCCGACACTGGCTTAAAATAAAATGTCCTGAATGTGGACGCTCTAACAGTCGGCCGTCTTGCAAGGAAACACCTACTGCAAAAGCTCTAGACACCATGGCCCCTCTGACAGAATGTGCTCCGAACACGGAGGTGTCTAGCCTCCTAATGTCAGTATTTCTCATACCCACCTGGCGATAGTAGCTACCGCCACTGCTTGAAAGGACTTCCTATGCGCTATAAGCGGTTGAGACACATCTAGCGGCCTCACTCGTGCCGACAAGCTCTCATATACCTTGGGGCGCTGTTGTGCATTTGGCAAATGACTGCCTTTACGTGAGCTCCATGTGTGAGCAGAGTTTTCCAGCATAATTCTTGGCACTGCATGCGAAGGGCTTGCCACAAGACCAGCACAGCAGAGGTATAAAGGAGGCTAGCATAGCCTGACCGAGTGCCAGACCGATTGCTCCAGCGGTTCCCGAGATATTTGGTGGTGATCACCAGGCCTGGGAGAGGCATGTGGGCCAAGCTGACCTGCAACTGCAAAGAGGGCCTCCTACGAGAGGCGGGCCCAACGGTTACTGTGAGCTGTAGAGGCGCGAAGTTCGGAGGCTCGCTGAAGGGATCGAGCGCACGGGAAGAGGGCGGCCCCTGAACTCACCACCTTGCAGAAAGACTCTGGTGTGTGCGGTCCCCACCCCATCCGGTGCCGCAGAGAAAGAGAGGAAGACTCTGTCGACCGCGGCTCTTCTCCGCGTTGCCACAGCGGGCGGTGTGTGAGGCCAAGAGGGCCTGCGCCATGTCGCTGCCACAAGAACATATGGTGAGTGTGAGACACTTGAGCTACGAGGGTGGGTCCCTGACTGACGAGCTAGAGATCCAGCTGGACTTCGGCAGGTTTTGGACTTAGCAATAGCTGCCCTGCACCACATATGGATGACTTGGTCCTTGTCAAAACCTGGAACAGTGCTGACGTAGCCTGAGCGGCGTGGGTCTATCATTGCATAAGACCGTGAACCAATTTGGAAGCAGCTTGTCAACAGACAATAGATTCCCGGGGTAGAGGCAGCCCTGCACGACTGAAGGAGGCTGGACGTGGATTGTCATCACACGGACTACTGATCTGGCAATATTGGCCTGCTGGAGCCGTTGTGTCGCGCCAGACTGCACAGTGTGTTGGAGGATCTGATGGTGCGAAGTGGCTGCTTGCCCCCCCCTTTTTCTTCCTGCACTTATCAGACCTATCCTGTCTGCTGCCTTAAACCCAACACTTAACAATTGCTGGCTGCACTACCACTGTTTGTTTTTGTCTTTATTATTTATTTGTTTTTATTTATCTGTTTCTCCTTTGCTCAGCACTTTCCACTTCTCCGCCCTTCCATGCACTTTTCCCCTCCCCTCTCCCATGCACTTGCACCTTCTCAATGTCACTGAGCCTAGTAAGATCGTTGTTTTGTTCTCCCCTATTCCCCTCCATTGCGCCTTGTCGTGCTCTGAAACACTTGTGTAGGAACGCGATAGAAATAAAATATCAATATAAGCCGCCCTGAAACGGTTGGAAAAGCATATGGAGTGAGGGTGGAGGCCTGGTGCTGCTCTGCGCCCGTCAGCAGGTAGGCATTGGAGTGTTCGCCTGGCACATATTTCCCTTCGAACTCATTCAAGCAAGCTTTCACCCACAAGAACAATACAAGAATGTCTTTCTGTGTCTCCCCTTTCTGTGCAGCTGGGGTCTGGCCTGAGGATACTAGCGGATGGGAGGAGGAGCACACAGGGCCATGCCGGACTCAGGTGGAGGAAGCGGGACGCAGTTGATGGGCTAGCAGTGTTCTAGTTACATTTCTAGGACAGGACTAGAGGAGCCCTGTGGTGCTGATGTTTTAGGCACTGTGCCCCCATAAGGCCTCAAAGACTGTTAGTCTGAGTTGGTGGCACTTGACTCTACCTTGATCACGTTGGGAGTTACGCCCTAAGGATTAGGAAACAGGTCCCAACGAGGAGGCCCAACATGGGTGCATGATATATCTGATGGTCCCGTTCTGGCCTGCCAGCCCCCCCCCACAGCCTGAAAGAGAGGGTGCCGATTGATTTACTACCCCGAATTGCTAACCGCATCCTTTGACTGCAACTCAGTGACCAGGGGAAGATTGGGGCGCAGAGTGTGGAGGAGGTGGTGCAGAGACTGCTATGCACCCATGCCAGCAGATCAGGGCGCGCATTTGAATGAATGACTACTGGACGGAAAGGGGTGCTTCGGCTAGACGGTGAAAGAACCTCCAAGCCCACCACATTATAGGGCGCATAGAATTGACTACTGTGAAGTCACTCAGTAACACAGCATAATGCATAGGAGGGCACCATCCAAAAAAAGTGGCACAATAGACAAATTTGCAAAGCCAGCTACTGAACTGGTGGACGCTGGGGGCGATGGGACGAGCGGTCAGGATTTGGTGGCGGCAGCCCCTCTATAGACACCCGCTGATCTACAGGGAGTCATGACCATCATGCAACAAGGATTCGCTGTCATTAACATAAACTGGATGGCATCACTATCAGCATTTCCATGATCTGCGCTCAGCTGGAAAAAGCCACACATCGAATCACAGAAACTGAAACGCGGATTGACACGGCAGAAGACGCCATAGAGGTACTGCAGAGCATGGTGACAACTATGGTGAAAGATTTAGGCATCATCAAGATGAAGTGCAAAGATTGGAGGCGAGATCATGACGGAACAATGTCCGCATTGTAGGGGTGCCAGAAAATGCCTTGAAGGGCCCCATGGAGCTGGCTGTAGAGGGTCTATTGAAAGATTTGCTGGAGGACCCAGGTTGGCCTCCAGTGTTTGTGGTGGAGCGTGTGCATAGAACGTTGGAAGTAAGACCTAAACCTGGCACGTTCCCCCGCCCTATAATCGTACGGCTAATGAACTACAGGGACAGGGACATAGTTTTGAAGGCCGCACGTGAAGATCTGAAGATGGGCTCCAGCGTGATTTGTATTTTCCATGACTATACGCTGGCAGTGCAGCGGGAGAGAAGCACATTTGTCAGGGTCAAGAAGCTGTTGAGAGAATGCAACATACTCTATGCTATGCTATACCCACATTTCCAGAAGAGGCAGCATCATTTGTGGAGGCCAACATCCCTCTACCGACAGAGCAGCCACCCGTAGAAGGGTAGAGGCAGGAAAGATGCTACATGGCATACCTGTGTAGATGCTGACCACAATGTGTGCTATGGACATTGCTGAGTATATAACGATTATACTAATGCTCCTGGTAATATTTGTCTGAAATTTACACAGAGGCCCGGGCCCTGGGTGGTGGGTATATAATGTATATAGTGGACGATGTGACATTTTCGAATCAATACTTAAAATGTGGGCTGTACTATACCTCGTAATGTTTAGGTAAATTCATAATGTGTTTCAGTAACATTGGTTTATGGTGTTTGTTGTGGTTTAGCCCGGATATGGCTCTAATATTGCACAAACCGGGAACTCTTGTCACCACGGAAGCAGTCGCCCCCAATTCGAGTGCACTATTCTGTTAAATGGGGACCGAGGGGGTGCGTATGGAAAGGGGATGGAGCATAGTCACAGTTTGTAGTACTATGAGGGTGAGGGAGGAGGAAAGTTGGGGTGAAAATGATATGAAAATGCACAGGTTTTGTACAACATGTTATTGCCGAGATGGTGGATGGCACGGGAATATGAAGACTGAGAAATATGTGAAAGATGATGGCTAAAAATGGGCCTACTGGGGGGAAGTTACTAAGCTGAAACGTGCGGGGCCTAGGCCTACCTATGGAGATGCGTAAGGTGATGACATATGTAAACAGACACAGAGCTCAGATACTGTTCCTGTAGGAAACTTATCTAGTAGAACATCAGACAGCGACGCTTCTATACATCTTATTTGACCAGGGCATGAGGAGTTATGATCCTGGTCCACAGATCACTCCCATTCACATATCACGCATCGGAAAGTGATCCTTGCGGCAGATATGTGATTGTGCATGGGATGCTGGGTAGCGTGGAAGTACTATTGATGAACATATATGGTCCCAACATAGATGATTCAGAGTTCTATGAAGAGGTGTTTCGAAAATATGCTAAATATCCCACTGCACTAGTGATGTGCAGCTGTGATTTTAACACAATACTCACAGATCTAGATAGTACATCTACCACGCCCAGACCCCTAATGGGTGCAGCACGTAAATACACACACATATTGCAGATCTGGGCTTGAGGGACACCTGGCGCTCACTGCACGGGACCCAGAGGGACTACACTTTCTATTCATCAGTGTATGATATGCACTCCCGGATAGATCTTTCGTTAACATCACAGAGAGTGCTGGGCTGGGTTACGGAGACCAAGATACTGCCTAAAACGCTATTGGATCATTCCCCTGTGTCGCTCCTGCTTGAGATCCCGGAGGGAGCTCCTCAGAGAACACAATGGCGGTTTAAGGCCAAGTCCCTGCTGGATCCGGTATTCAGGTCAAGTATGGCGCAACATGTCACAGATTTGTTTGGAAAACAACAAAGGATCGGTGAGCACGCAGGCTGTTTTGTGGCAGGCGTTTAAAGTTTACATGAAAGGAGTTGCGATGTCTGTGGAATTTGGGGTTCTCTGTGATATCAGGAGAGAATTTAAGAGGAGGGAGGCCTCTCTAGCAAACTTACAGATAGAGCACGCGAGAGGCCCGTCACCGCATATCAGCTGGGAAATTAAGACGCAACTAGACAAATATAGAGAGGCGGCTGACAGAGACCTGTGTTATTTTGATAGGCCAGCAGTGGCGCAAAGTTATGGGGAGCAGGAGAGGCCGGGTAAGCTTTTAGAACATATGATGTGCGGCGCGATGGGCAACACGACCATTCTGTGTATTGCTAGGTGGGACGAGGTGGTGCTCACCAAGGTAGAAGAGGACTGCCAGGTATTTTATGGTTTCTATGAAAACCTCTAGTCCCCCCAGAGTGTAACCAAAAACAGCAAGATCGATGAGTACCTAGCTACGATACCCACAACGCTACTATCGGCAGACGCTGCCAATGCGCTGGAAACACCTAGAACGCTGAGTGAGATAAGAGAGGCGATTAAGAGTTTACCAGGAAGGAAGGCCCCAAGTTCGAATGGGCTGGGTCCAGAGTTTTATAGGGAATTCATGGACGCACTGGCCCCTCGCCTTTTATCAATGTGGATGGAGGCACTGGAATCTGGTATCCTGCCCGACACAATGCGGAAGACAGTCATCACCCTATTATTGAATCCCGGGAAGCCACCAGAAGACTGCGGGTTGTATCATCCGCTATCCCTTACCAACACGGATGCGAAGATTTTCGCAAAGATACAAGCCTCCAGGCTTAATCCGCTAATGCCCAATATGGTGCATGAGAACCAGGTGGGATTTGTACAGGGGAGATCGACGGCATCAAATTTACAAAGGTTTTATACTATATTGGTGATAATACCACATGATACTGAAGGGGTCGCAATATCCTTAGACATGCAGAAAGCATTTGATACTGTGCATTGGCCATTTCTGTTGAGGGTGGTACATAACCAATAGTTCAGCCCAAACTTTATTTGTGGGGTGCAAATCCTATATAGGCAACCATACACTAGGGTGTGTGTAAATGGGGTTCTATCCTCAATACTGAAACTTGCAGGAGGCACCAGGCAGGGCTGCCCGCTTTCGCCCTTACTATTCACATTCGTGATAGTGCCCCTTGCAGACCTGATGAGAGCGCGTCACACTCGGCCCGGTATCCCCATAGCGGAGGGGTGGAATTGATAACACTATACGCAGATCATATAATGCTATATGTGAGGAACCCAACAAAATATCTACAGAAGGTGCTGACGGCAGCTTGAGAATTTGGGAAGTACGCAGGTCTCAGTTTGAATACCAATAAGTCTGAAATATTTCTATTGACGGACACGACGAGTTAACCTAGCAAGGAGGTGAAATATTTAGGGGTAGAAATAGCGCGCTCAGTGAACCTGCAACGCTCTCTTAATTATGACGCATTGGCCACTACAATATGTACTAAACTTGAACGCTGGAGCCAGCTCCCTATTTCATTCATGGGACGAGTGGCACTGGAAAGATGATTATAATACCCAAGTTATTTTATCTCTTTAGTACATTACCATTGTGGCCAGGTAGAGTCTTTTTTCACGATGGTGACCGGGTCATGCTCCACGTTCGTGTGGAAGGGCCAGGCAAGGGTCAGCTGGAAGTGCCTTACATTGCAGTACGAGCTGGGAGGACGGGTAGCCCCAGATTACAAATTGTACTTCTTGGCGGCATAAGCATACTATGCGATGTATTGAAAGAGGGTGGGCCGCGCACATCATTTGAGGAATTGGAGAGACAGGGGAAGGGTAAAACCTCTCTCCTACATGGGGTAGCCATGGGAAGGCATGGAAATAGTAACCAGCTAGACTTGGTCCTGGTAACACAGCAGGCATGGACGAAATGAGTTCGACATCCCAAGAATACTACAATGCACAGCCCGGGAATGCTTATCTGGGATGTGCCCTATCTGGACCCTTCAAGAGATACAATACTAGCAGCACACTGGCGGGGAGTGGGCATACTACACTTTGTGGATTTGTACTGGGAGGGTTTGTTTGTGACCTGGGATGAGGTGAAAAGACAAGTAGGGGACACTCCACTGCAGAAATTGCAATACTTTAGACTCCGCTCAGCGGTGGCATCTGTATGGGCCGGATTCCCACAGGAGCTGCCCTGACATCTGAGTTTAAACTATGTACTATCCGCAGGCACGATAAAGAAAACTATATCAGCGTTATACAAACTGGCTTTGTCGACAAGAAGTGTAGAGGCGCCAGATGTCAAGAGGTAATGGGAGAGGTACCTAGGTATCACTTTCACGGAGACACAATGGATGCAATTATGTAGGCTAACGAAGCAAATATCATTGAACTACAGATACAGGCTAATCCATTTAAAAATACTGAATAGAGTACACCCCACCTGGGCTCGCCTTAAGAGAATGTATGTAATGGCAGAGGGGAGGTGCCCAAGATGTGGGCATGAAGAGGCTGATTTATTGCATATGTTGTGGTCTTGTGGGGTACTCTGTGTACTGGGGTAAGGTGTGTGATGCGTTGGAAGAAATGGTGGACCAGCATGTCAGATGGGATCAAGTGGCACGCATATGGGCTGTGTCTTTAAAATGGACATACTGAAGCGTAAACGTATAAATATAGGTCTGTTACTGGCTAAACATGCTATACAGATGCAGTGAAAAAGCAAGCCCCCCTCCCACGGTTGAAGAATGGGTGAGCAATATGACCTGGGCAAAAGATAAGGAAGAATTGTACTCCACCTTGTTGCCATTAAATAGTTGACCAAGAGACGCATGGGGTGGATTCCGTCAATACCTGAGCAATAAAGGAGATGGAGGAGAGGGCGGGAACGTAACACCGTAAGTGAACTGTAAATATGGTCACCCCATCATGTGTTGTTGAAGTTATTCCTGTGCAATATACTACCTGACTGTATAGTTGTATGATGTTGTAACTTGTGCAAGATTAAATAAAAGTTTTTTTTTCAAAACAACAACAAAAACACTTCTCTAAAAGTCTTTATCCACCGTGCTACACACAGTTTCGTATTGTTAGGAAAGTACGGATAAGAAATATCCCCTTAATCCGCCTGGCGATGTTAAATGTCACGCCGTCCGGGTAGAAAATCTTTCTGTCAATCTCCAGTGCTCACACGTCAGAGACCCTCCTACATGAGACTAGGCATTGCAACATAGCTAGTTTACCTGACAGTTTCTTGCCCGACAACAGGTATATCTGGCCATCGCGTGAACAAGTTCAACACTTTGTTGACGTCCCACAGCATAGTATACCTAAGAGTAGGTGGCGTCATCATCTTAACACCTTTAAGAAGCCTCACTACTGCCGGATGCACTGCTATCGGAGATTCGACCATCCGACAGTGGTCGGCTGAAATGGCCGATCTATAAACCCCTATCGTACGAAAAGCCTTCTCTCCTTAGGATAAGGAGGCTAAGAAATGTAACACCTGCACTAAAGGGGCAGAAACAGGAAGAACACCCTGCTGTTCGCACCAGATTCCAACCGCCGCCATGGAGCGCCATTGCTTCTGAGGGTGGAAGTAGCCCATGACTCTCTAATGAAGCGAGGAGCTTGTTCGAAATGCCCGGCATGTTCCACCGTCACCTGAAACTCTACATGCCAGTAATCGGAGGCTGTGCCTCTGAATCAGAGGATGAAGCAACCCCTCCGGATCGGTAGCCTCCTTGGGAAATCTGAGGAAAATTCTATATTTATTGGAAACCACGCTTGCGATTTCGATATGTGCGCTATTACCACTGACTCCCCTCTCTCCCTGCGGATCTTCGCAAGGGTCCTGGCTTTCATGACAAAAGGGGGCGGGGGAGGCGGACCGTTCCTATCCTGGAGAAACAAGCCCGTCCCTCGAGCTCCCAGGTCCAGCCTCCTGCTGAAGTACCTGGGCCATTGTGCATTCGGGCGCGATGCGAGGAGATCTGTCTGGAGGGGATCCCAAAGCTTCTGGAATGTCCTCATGTAAAGATTCCAGTGGTGCAAATTCCAATCTGCAATTATGTTCTGCACTCCTGGCAGGTACTCTGCTGTGATGGAGACCTGGTTGCTCAGGCAATAGTCCCAGAAATAATTAGCTAATTCTGCTAACATCTTGGATCTTGTCCCACCCTAGATGATTGATGTAGCGAAACCGCAGATAGGTTGTCCATCCGAAGGAGGATTAAACATTTTGTTTGGTCTTTTGGAAGTGCTTTTACCGCGAACAAGCCTGCGAGTAACTCTAGGCAATTGACATGCAGTTTCAGCTCCTCTTACGACCATCTCCCACCTGTTTCTACTAGGTCGCATCTTGCCCCCCAACCGGACCTGCTCGCGTCACACTCCACCACTAGGTCCGAAAATGGTGTGGCCATACCACGTCTCCATGTTGTGGAGGCACCACTGCAGCTCCGCTATGGCTTCTCCATCCAGGATAACGAGTTGGTGGTAACGCAGCCCTCCCTGCAGATGTCTGATCTTCAGCCTTTGACACACCCTGTAGTATAAAAGGCCAGGGAACATCGCTTGTATGGAGATTGCTAGTAGACCCACTACTCTGGCTAGAGTCTGAATCAATATAACCTGCTTCCGTATCACTGCCCTCAACTCTTTTGTGATCGCTCTCAATTTGGTGCCCGGAAGTTCTAGCATTGCTTTGGAGGTGTCTATGACTAACCCCAGGAACTCGATACGCCTGCTGGGGATAAGATTCAACTTCTCCTAGTTTATCAAAAACCCTAGAGATGAGAGGAGACTGCTTGCCCACTGCACTTGCTCTACTAACTACGCTTTGTCCTGACCTAGGAGCAGAAGGTTGTCTAGATTTGTATTTGTATTTTATTTATTTGTATAGCGCAAGCCAAGCCCTGAGGCAACTGGGCGCTAGTCTTCCATGTTACAACAATAATGACAATGCACAAGAACACAGAAAAATGGCGTTATAGGTCAACATTACAACAGTGCAGGTATACGAGAAGTAAAATGCAGTGACTGGAGAGGATAGAAATATTTACAGCAGTGGTAGTGACGTTATGGGGTAAGGTCAGCTGTGGATACCTGTTCAATTTAGGGTATGACTAGGGTGAGATCATGCTCTATGAGCTGTTTTTTACCATTGTGCAGAAGCGGTAGAAGGAAGGTTCCTCTCTTGGTGAGGTGGGGAGAGTATTTAATTTCTTAGCAGCAAGGACTGGGAAGCTAACCCCACCTGAGCGCTGTTGATTAAAACGAGGAATGGTGATGCAGTGCGCTGTGCAGTCAGAGATGGTCATGTTGAGGTATGGTGAGTGAAGGTATTCACTAGATAAGTCGGTGCTTGGTTGTAAAGACATTTTTGGGTAAGAGATAGTGATTTCAGGTCTATTCTTTGCTTGATGTTGAGCCATTTTATATTTTGCCTGGTTGCTGTAATATGTTGTTTCCTCAGGATGTTACAAGCCGCTCTAATGGCATTATTTTGCATGATTTGCATTCTGCTGATGCTTTGCTGTGATGTACCCAGATAGAGTGCGTTACAGTAGTCGAGTTTCGATAGCACTAGGGCTCTTGCTACTGATATGCAGTTGGGTGTTGATAGTTAAGGCCGGCAAGCAGTGATGAGTTTACATGTATAAGCTGTGGAGGAGGCACCTATTATTCTCGCTCCTCTCTCTCAGATAGCTGCAGACATTTGACTTGCCAGACTTGGTCCTTCCAGAGAAAATGCAAAAAGGGGAGGCGCTCGAACACAAATGGCATGATTAGATGGGTCTTTGATGTCCACCCAGCCCAGCCAGTCCTTCTCCCTGAAAATGGCCCAGAGGCTATGGATCCCTTCCATCTTGAAGGGGCGGTATACTAGCCAGCCGTTGAGGCTCTTCAGGTTTATTGCTGGTTTTACTTTTCCCTTTCTGTGCACAAGGAACATGGTGCTGAAGAAATCGTCCTTTTGGGGGAGGCCCCTTTCTATAGCCCCCTTCAATTTGAGTTGCTCCAGCTCTACCTCTAGCAGACGTGCTTCCGCTGTGTAAGATTGCAATGGGTGCAGGCGCGGCACTTACTGTGGTAAACCTGCAAATTCCAGCCTGAAACCCACCACTGTCTGCCAGACCCAGGCATCGCCAGATAGCTCGTGCCAATTCTCTAGATACTGGCTCTTTCTCCCCCCACCGGAGGATACTCATGTAGGACTGGGCTCACCTTTACTTGGTTTCGGTAGTATCTTCTGCCCCTGCGTCACCTGTACCCTCTTCCTCAGGACAGTAAGAAGGTGTCCTGCTACCTCATCTCCCTAGGCCCCTGAAGTCGTCTTTGCGCCTGGAAACGACCGGCCACTCGACCTCTGATGTGGCTGGTCCCGGCAAAAAACCTGGGCCGGGGAAAATTTTCCTGATGGAGGATTGCACTTTTTTTAAGTGATGTGAAGTTCCCTACAGCTTCGCCAATTTCTTTTGCAAATGTTTGCCCAAACAGCAGGCCTTGTGCACTCTCGCCGGCCTGATATGTGGCCAAATCTCCCAGCTTGTTGTCTATCTTTTTTTTTCTTAAAATTGTATTTATTCAATGGCCTTATATCAATCAACATTGTTCAGAATCATATCTACAGTGCATATAATTTCCAAAAGCGGACAAAATCAATTACATTTACAAATGGGTATTGTCTGAATCAATGGAACTATCTATATCAGAATTAGCCTTGCGCAAGTACAGTCTGAATGGGTCCCCAATGTCTTTAGGACAGCATGTCACAAGTAAAGACAAAATACATTTCTCTTTGCATTCATGGTCATAGGTTAATTCGTACAACCAGTCTTCCAGAGTGGGGGCTTTTTTGGACTTCCAACATTTTAATATGCATTTCATCGGAACTCCACATGCAACATTAAACAATCTTCTTGTGGTCTCAGATGTCTTACCAATATCCCCAAACAGGTATTTGAATGGTGCGATTGAAGATGGGATGGTCACTATGTCCTCTATAGCACCAGCTGCAGCACCAACCGACCTATTTCTGACAATGAATCCCATTGCGTTACGGCATCTCTGAAGCTCTGGTTTGGACAGTCGCCGTACTGTATCTTCCTCTTCGCCCACATCGTGTGTTTGTACAAGAGAAAGCACCATTCAGGATACTTTGAGAAAAGGATCTTGCCCGAGACACAATTCTGCAGCTAGGCAGCCATCTCCAGTGCCGCTCAACAGCACCCCCTTGTGTTGTCGATCTTTAACTCTGCCTTCTTTCCGAAGATAAGGCGCAATTCACATTGCCCAACATACAGACCGCTCCCTGCGCCCAGTTTGCGAGTGCTTGAGCGTCAATGGGTTCCCCTGTGTCCTTCGCTCTCTCCACGATGTCCATGATCTTGGCGATGGGGCCCGCCAGATCCAGGAGCTTGCCTTGGCATCCTTTCCAAGTTTTGTGCATGCACTTGCGTCACCTTCATGATGAAGGTGAGCATTCTTGGGTCCAGTTCAGGTGTCTCTGCTACCTTTCTCGGTAGCTTGAGTCTGGGGCACTCTTATTTCATTCGGTATCTTGCCTCCTTATCTAGCTGCTTTCTTAAGCGCTGTGCCATATAGGCGGCCACATTCGGGGTTGGCAACCACTCTGAGGATCTAGAGTGCCGAATGGCTTCTGGGTCAGACATATTACAGATCTCCTCCTCCTACTTCATATGTTTCTTATGCCTCTTGGAGGGACCTACCACCAATGTTTGGTTGCCTCTAGAGCCCGAGTCATCGTCCCCTATATTTTGCACCCATGAGGTAGGGGATAAGAGGCTGGGCTTTGCCGATTTCAGTAAATGCGTCGGCTGCTTACTGGGGCTGTTCAGTCATCCTCCTATCTTGACACGGGGAGTAGAACAGGCATTCCTTTCCGGGCCATCTTGCTCCCCTGATGTTAAACCTTGCCTTGCAGGTGTAAGTGGGATGGTCCTTCTCCTGGACTCCTGTCTCTCTTCTCCTTGCCCATCTTGTGCCTGGACTGGCTTTTGTTTCCAATGAGGGCTTCCAGTGACTCAAACATGTCCTGGAGGGGTTTAACCCTTGTGATACCGCCTGCACCCCTAGGACCCTTTTGAAACTAAGGGTCAGGTCTGTATCTTTCTCCCAGAGGAACTCCTCAACTTCCTCCTGGGCTTCAAAAAGCATCTTGCCCTCTCGGGCGCTGTTGCGCGGCTCGTAAGATGGCTGCTGCCTGAAAGTGCTCCGATGGAGGCGCAGACATCCGGCCCTGGTACCTGGTTTTAAACGTGGCCACCAGACGAACTAATCCAAGCGGGTTGCATCGGAACCTCTCCTGCACACAAGGATACGGACCCGAACCCTGAGCGAGCCGTGGTTCCAGAGAAATTGTTGATTGAGGGCGACGTGGCTGTGGTGCGCTGGGTGACCCATCCCCCCTCTGAAAGTTGGCACGCGGGTATGGTGCGGCTCGCCTGCGTGGGAGCCATTGAGCTTCGGGCTGGACCTGGTGGTGATTGATCCCTTTGGCTCGGCGGATTATGCTGGTGTGCGAAGCGCGGAGCTGAGTCCGGACTGCGCGCCATACCTGTGGGGTTTTTGGATCTTGGCCCGCCATCTCCGAGTTCCACGCTCCGCATCGGAAGGATCCACGATGTACTGGAGGTGCGGCCGCCGCAGCGTTTGCAGGCGTCCCCATTGTGGAGGGGCTCCGAGCAGCCTGTGAGGGGCAGAGGTGTGGCCCCGGATCTTAGGAGCGCTTTGTGGCGGTCTCTTGCGCGGTGAGTGGGGGGGACCGGAGGACACTGCCATTTCCCCCTCCACGGACTCGGCCCTGCTGTGTGTGCCGCTCATCGTTGCAGGCGGGAGGGGGAGCCCTTTGCTGTGCCGGCGGGCCCAGTTGGAGCCCCTCCTTTCTCACTGGCTGGGCGTGCGGGGGCCTGTGGGGGCGACCCCCCATTCTCAGTCAGGATCTCACCAGCGCAATTTAACCTGACTGGGTGATTGCCCCCACACGGACCTCACCCCCACAACTGTGGACTTAGCGAAGTGTCTAGGCGGCCAGGACATTCACGCCGGCACTGGGGTGGGGTGATTTCGTGGATGTGATCAGGACGGGTGACCCCGGCATTACCAATCAGCAAGTCTTGGGACACTCCAGGGTGCTGGCTCTGAGGGAGGTGAGGTCAACAGGAGGCAGACCAGCTTAACCTCATGAAGGACGGGTTCCGGCCCCCCCACCAATGCGGGGGAAAGTCTCAGGCTTGAAGGGGGTATGTGTGGCCTCCACTAAACCTTTGGTACATTCACTGTGGTAATTTTTGCACTCCTCTGTCCTGGTTTCATGAGGATATTGAGACCTACATGGCAGGTGGCTTTTATATGGTCTGTAGATTTGGACCTGCTTCGGATGTGACATCACTCTTTTCTGGCCCTCTCTGCTGGGTGCTTTCTCCGCCTGGCTCCACACATAAACTCCTAAAGAGGCGTAGCTCCGTGGTGAGGGGGCTAATGGGTAACCAGAAAAAGCAATCAAAACTAGATCAATTCGCCAGAATGGATCGCAACACAACACCTCCAGAATCCGAACCAGGTCCCTCCCAGTTGGATATTACAACCCTTAATCAGACACTGTTAGCACCAAAGAGCAGTACAGATAACCTGGGTGCCAAGATCAATGCCCTAATGTGTAAAATTGATGTATCCGCGGTTCAGATTGATAAATTATGTGGCAGAATGTCGGAGGCGGAGCACCGGATCGGCGACGGGGGAGGACAAAATCGCAGATCTTCAGCGGGAGGTTGCAATACTACAGCAAATCATCAAGAAGGTGGTGGCAAAAAATGATGGCCTCGAAGGGAGGTTGAGAAGAAACAATATAAGGATTACCAGGGTGGCGGAATCCCCATCGATCGGAAACATGGAACAGTTTGTGGAGAAGTTGCTCAAGGAAGTCCTAGATGATCCTCCCTTGTCACCCCCTTGTTTATGGTGGAACGAGCTCATCGCTCATTGCCGACTAAACTGCCCCCCCAGGGCCCCAGAGAGCCATAATCGCCCACATTTTCAACTACCGGGACCGCAACGTCCTCATTCGGACGGCGCGGGAGAAGAAAACTCTGGATGGGGCTCGGCAACGATCAGGCTGTTTCCAGACTTTAGCCAACAAGTCCAAGACCAGAGAAGGCCCTTTCAGGCAGCCAAGAATGTTCTAAAGAAGAAGAATATTTGTCATTCGAAGGGATTGTGTCCTCCGACTTATTCCTCATCTTAGATATATCCTTCCAGCTCTGCTGGCCTCGGAAAATTTTTTCTCCAGAGGGTGCTGCGCGTCGACGTCCCTCGAGTCGATGTCCTTCGACAGCCGCCGTATCGACGCTCGACGTCATCCTGCCTATAAAGGCCGCGCACAGCGTCCGTTGCTCAGTTCCGTTTTTCCGCGCTACTCGGTGCCTCGGAATACCGTTGCTCAGTTCTTAGTCAGATAATACCTATTTACCTCGAGTTATTCGATCCGTACTCGATGGCTTCCTCGTCGGAACCGACAACTCCTCGATCCGGCTTCAAAAAATGTCGAGATTGTGGGAAAAAGATGTCGTTGACCGATCCTCACAGAAATTGTCTGTGGTGCTTGGGAGCCGAACACCATTGTTCGGAGTGCGAGGACTGTATGTCCATGACAGCTAAGGCCCTGAAGGAGCGTAGGGGGAAGCTGGAGAAAGGTAAGACTTTTAAAGCTTCTTCTTCGTCGACGAAGTCGAGACATTCGTCTCCTCGTCACCATTCACGCTCCAGGTCTCGGAGTGGGTCTCATCACTCCTCGAGATCGAAGCACTCGAAGAGGAGACGTCGAAGATCCCCTTCTCTGTCTTCCTCTTCCTCTGTTTCGCCAAAAAGAATCCCTTGCCCCACGAAACATAGTTCCCGGGCTGAATGGGAGGAATTCAGGAAAAATATGATAAGCGTCTTCGAGAAAGCGGCCTCGACCCCCTCGAAGACTGCCGAGAGCGATGCTCTGGTCGAAAGACCAGACGGTCAAAAACGCCACGAGTCGCAGTACCCGGCGAAAGAAACCTCTCGAGTGCGTCTCGAACCCTCGAGTAGGACTATGACCTCCAAACCTTCCTCGAAGGTTCCGTCGACGCCGTCGACGAAGGTTCCGTCGACGTCGAGGTCGATGTCTTCGACGCCGTTGTCGAAGGGACCTTCGACACACGGGTCTGTCGACTCGACGCCGGCCTCGACACCGGCGTCGACGCCGAGAAAAGTCACGGTGACCACACATCCAGTGACGATCCCCAGGCCCTCGACGTCGATGGCGTCGATATTGTCGAGTAGAATTCCAATTCTGTCGAGGTCCTCGAGGCCTCCACCTCTGTTTTCGACGCCACGCTCGAAGCCTTCGACGTCGGCGTCGACGACATCGACGTTCTCGAGGCCAATAATGACAAGTTCGGCACCCTCTGCCTTGGAAATGGGATTTACTCCCTTTATGAGTTCAGAACAATTGAGAACTATATCCTCAATTTTAGAAGAGGGTGATTTTTCTGAACAAGACACATTTGAGTTACAGGGACCTGTAACCCCAGTTAGAGAGGAATTTTCCTCTGAAGAGCACAGATTAAAGGATCTTCATGATTCTTTACATGAGGCAAGTGGGTTAGACACTTCCCCTGAGGTGGATTTTGCTAAGCCAGACCCGGGGGAGCATGCTGAAACCCCCTACAGAGCCATAATGGCCAGGATTACAGAGTTCATGGGGTGGTCTACACCTTCACAATCTTTCCAGCAAGATGACCTCACGGATATTCTTGACAAAGGCCCACAAGTGGATCCAGTGGTGCCCTTTCATAAAGCTCTTCAGAGAAAGATCATGACAAACTGGGAAACCCCAGATGTAATACCTGCAGTAAATAAAAAACTGTCTGCAAAGTACAGGGTATCTTCCACAGACCCAGAGTTCTTGTCTAAACATCCTTCCCCAGAAAGTCTGGTGGTACAAGCAGCATCCTCTACCGATGTCAAGACGGCTTATCCTACAGTCCCACAGGACAGGGACGATAAAAAATATGATGCTATGGCAAAGAAAGTCTTTTCAGCATGTAGCATGGCGTTAAAGTCTGTTAATGCTACTTGCACCCTTGCTAGGTTCAGCCATACACTTTGGGAGTGTGCTTCTACAGCGGCTGACTGCATCCCGGAGGGAGAAGAAAGGGATGCGTTCCTGAATATTATACAGGACGGTAAAGACGCTATGTGCGAATCCCTCCAGACGGGCATTGATTCGGCTGACAGTATCAGCAGAGCAATGGCGGCAAGTACATCAACCAGGAGGTTCGCCTGGTTGAGAAAGTCGGGTTTTGCCCCAGATGTGCAAGCCAGGCTCTTGAACATGCCATTTGATGGCTCTTCTTTGTTCGGGAAAAAGGCGGATGATAGTTTAGAGAAACTGCAAACTTCAAAAGCAGCAGCAAAATCCCTAGGAGCTGCAATCCGTCAGACTCCTTTTCGTCCCACGGGAACCTCTGCGAGGGGCAAGTCCTTTCGCTTCTACTCTGCATTCGGAAGAGGTAGAGGACGACCGGCTCAAAGGGGTCAAAGAAGAACTACCCGAGGTGGACGGGGTAGATATTCTAAAGCTGCAGCAACAGCAGGTGCCTCTTTACCATCGGCATCTGCATCAGCCGCCCCAAAACCACTCTGAGGACTCCCCTCACAGGACACCTGTAGGAGGCAGGTTGACTCAACATCTGACGGTATGGCAGGCTATCACGTCAGATGCTAGGGCATTGGAAACAGTCGCCCAAGGTTACTGCCTGCCTTTCCTACGTATACCTCAGAGTCATCCACCGGGGATCAGCTCTCAGAAAGCTCCAGATCCGCTCCTCTTGCAGGAAATTTTGGACCTGCTAGAGAAAGGTGCCATAGAACCGGTACCTGTAGCGGAGAGGAACAAGGGCTGGTATTCCCCTTACTTTCTCATTCCGAAGAAAGACGGAGGACTGAGACCCATCTTGGACTTGCGAGAATTGAACAAATTCCTCAGGAAAGACAAATTCAAGATGGTCACTCTTTCTCAGATCCTCCAGGCCCTTCAGTTTCAGGACTGGTTGGTATCTCTGGACCTTCAGGACGCTTATTTCCATGTGCCTATCCATCTCAAACACAGGAAATACCTGAGGTTCGCAATTGGCAACTCTCACTATCAATTTCGAGTACTGCCATTTGGGCTGACCTCCGCCCCGAGGGTCTTCACCAAGTTAATGTCGGTAGTGGCTGCAAGTCTAAGGAGGGAAGGGATTCCGTCTACCCCTACCTGGACGATTGGCTGATCAGGGCTGTTTCTCCGGAGCAAGCTCAGATCCAGCTAAATCACGTGTGCTACTCCCTTCACAAACTGGGCTTCTCCCTCAATTTAAAGAAGTCTCAAATGATACCATCGCAGAGACTCCAGTTCATAGGAACGATCCTGGATACTTCCCTGGGAAAAGCCTCGCCACCAGAGGTGAGGGCTCAAGATATTCTACAGATGGTTACCAAGTTCCAACATGCCCAACGTCTCCCAGCCTTCGACTTTTTGAGGTTGCTAGGCCTCATGGCATCCTGCATTTTCCTTGTGCCAGAGGCTCGCCTGAGAATGAGATCCCTCCAGTGGGCACTGAGGACTCAGTGGTCACAATTCTCAGGGAGAATGACAGATCTTCTTCAGGTTCCCGGTCAGGGTGGCTCGAGACCTTCAGTGGTGGGCCTGTCAGGAGAACATTCTGAAAGGAGAACAGTTTTGGCAACCCTGGCCGGAGATAACAGTAGTCACGGATGCCTCACTCACGGGGTGGGGAGCCCACGCCAACGACTTGACCATCAGCGGTCGTTGGTCTCCATCGGAGTCCAGACTACACATCAACCTGTTAGAGCTGAGAGCCATCAGACTTGCGTTGAAGGCTTTCCTGCCAGCTGTACAAGGGAAGAACGTCCTGATAATGACGGACAACACGGTGGCCATGCACTACCTCAACAAAAGAGGAGGCGTAGGATCACTACCCCTGTGCAGAGAGGCGATGCAGCTCTGGTTTTGGGCAATCCAAGAAGGAATCTCTCTATCGGCAGTTCACCTAGCCGGAGAGAAGAACTTGACAGCGGACGCTCTGAGCAGGCAGAACACAGTCTCCCACGAGTGGGAGCTAGCTCAGGAAGTCCTTCAAGAGATCTTCGCCCTTTGGGGAACCCCTCAGGTAGATCTGTTCGCCACCAGCCTAAACAGGAAATGCGACCTGTTCTGCTCAAGGGAATTTCCTCCGAGAGGAGCTCTGGGAGACGCGTTCATAGTGGACTGGGAGTTTCCGCTTCTGTACGCGTTCCCACCGGTCCCTGTCATTCCTCAAATGATCAGGAGGTTGAGAAGATTCCGGTGAACCATGATCCTAATTGCCCCGGATTGGGCCAGGAGAACGTGGTACCCGGACCTTCTAGACTTGTCCATCTGCCCTCCAATTCGACTTCCGCTCAGAGAGAACCTACTCTCACAGAAGGGAGGTCAGGTTCTCCATCCAGACATCAAAACCCTCAACATTCACGCTTGGCTTCTGAACGGCTGAGGTACAAGGATTGGGACCTCCCTGATGATGTTATGGAGGTGTTGCTTTCGGCAAGGAGGCCAGCAACAAAGTCTTTATACCGCTGCCGTTGGAACAGATTTTGCAGCTGGTGTAGAGAACAGAATATCGACCCATTTTCATGTGGTACACCAATGGTTTTGTCCTTCCTACTATATTTGGCAAATTCAGGCCTTCAAGTTGGCACCATTAAGGGCTATCTCGCAGCGCTATCTATCTTTAAGCGTACTGCGGAGGAACCATCCTATTTCAAATTACCCTTGGTAATACAGTTTCTAAAGGGGTTAACCAATGTTTATCCCCCAAGACCATTCCAAGTTCCCCTATGGGATTTAAACTTAGTACTAACTTTCCTGATGGGTACACCTTTCGAACCTCTCCATTCTTGTTCGTTAAGATTCCTTACCCTTAAGACTGTTTTATTAATAGCACTTACATCTGCTAGAAGGGTGAGCGAATTACAAGCTCTTTCTTGTAAACCCCCTCATACAATCTTTCACAAAGACAAAGTTGTCCTGCAAGTGAAGCCTAATTTCCTCCCAAAGGTAGTTTCTGAATTCCATATCTCTCAGAAGATTACCCTACCATCTTTCTATCCTCCTCCTCACCCGGGGAAAGAGGAAGAGAGGTTACACAGACTAGACCCTAGGAGGGTTTTAAGTTTTTACATTAGTAGACTAGCCAAGATAAGACAGGCAGACCAGCTGTTTGTAGGTTACGCAGGTCACAAGCTGGGGTTACCAATAACTAAGCAGACCATTTCCAGATGGATCATTCTAGCCATTCTGGAATGTTACAAACTGGCAGGGAAAGAGCCCCCTCAAAACCTTAGGGGTCATTCGACCAGAGGTATTGCAGCTACATCGGCCCTCAAAAGAGGCGTGCCGATTAAAGATATATGTGCGGCCGCTACATGGTCGTCTGTCCATACCTTTACACGTTTTTACAATCTGGATTCCTCCTCTAGTCAAGAGACTAGGTTTGGAAGGGCTGTACTGCATTCTATTCATCAATAGAAGACAGCGTGAAGTCAGTACTCCCTCCTCCGAATATAGAATACTGCTATGGGAGCCTATCTAAGATGAGGAATACGTCGAAGGACACAATCCCTTCGAAGAACAAGTTACTTCTTACCTTGTAACGTTCTTTCGACGGGATGTTCCTCCGACGTATTCCTCATCGACCCTCCCATCCATCCCCGCAGTTCTACTTCCCTTGTTGTTGCAGCTTACGCTCCTTCAGGGTGATTAGTCTAGTCCAGACAGTAATACTGTGGGCTACAAAACGGAACTGAGCAACGGACGCTGCGCGCGGCCTTTATAGGCAGGATGACGTCGAGCGTCGATACGGCGTCTGTCGAAGGACATCGACTCGAGGGACGTCGACGCGCAGCGCCCTCTGGAGAAAAAATGTTCCGAGGCCAGCAGAGCTGGAAGGATATATCTAAGATGAGGAATACGTCGGAGGAACATCCTGTCGAAAGAACGTTACAAGGTAAGAAGTAACTTGTTCTTCTATGATGTACCCTGCGAAGCTCAGAGTGCTGTATGAAGGGGAAAACCTTTATTTTACGTCTCCTGAGGCGGCTGAACGATTTGCCTCTGAACTTCCAGATCCAGGTGCCTCTCCTCCGAGAGCATCCGGTGATAGCCGGGGAGAGGGTGGGTCAGGCACTTTATAGGGTCCTACTGTGAGGTCTTGACTGAGCTTCAGCTAGTGACTATGGTGGTGAATATTAGCTTACCCAGGGGTCTCGGAAGCTCAACCCTGGTTGACATACGTGGGTATGCGCCTCCATCACCAGAATGCACGACGGCCGCCAGATCCCCCGTGCCCAGCAACAAAGTAATTTTGATTGGGGATGTTAGTTGTGTTCGGGGTGGGCGTCTATGGCCGGTAGGTTCGTGTTTCTGGCGTGGGTGGGGGCTGGAGAGGGGGGTTAGTGGTTTCTCACAAGTTGTTTTACAGGTTTACATGGGGGGAAATGCAGGGTACCCGCTTACAGAAGCTTGAACACCTGGCTCACGCAGCATATTTTTAGGTGTCGACCACTCCATATAGCCTCTATTCCGCTGAAGGCCTCTCGAGTATTTATTGTCCGGGCCCTGGCCATAACTTGACACCCCCAAAGCGGACAAAACCTCTGCCTAGTAGGGATATCACGTTGCTTACCTGGGACATTCGAGGGTTCACCAATGGGAAAAAGTCCCGCCTCATTTCGAACTATGCCAGGAATCACAATGTAAGTGTCCTTTTTATCCAGGAAACCCATATGGGGAAAGAACATAAACTCCCTAGTTTGGCCGGGTGGGGAATTCACAGGTATGGCTCAACTTTTATCACTCACTCCCTGGGAGTTGCGATTTATATTCATAGGACATTGGAACTACATAAATTCGTGGCAGATGAAGAGGGGCGATTTATTCTGGTAGCGGGTGAAATTTCGGGGTGGTCTGTTCTTTTCTTGAACATCTATGCCCCCAACTATGACTGCCCTGAATTCTTCCAGACATGCTCTGAGTATCTACGCACTTTCCCTGGATACGAGGTGGTATGGGCTGGGGATTTCAATATAGCATTGTCACTATCGCTTCACAGGTCCTCCTCCATACAAACTACACATTTGCGGGAAGCCCAGAAATGGCACCCAATTGCAGCAGATTTTGCCCTGGTTGATATATGGCGTTCCCTTCACCCTGACATTCACCCTGACATTCAGCCGTGCATGGGAGCTCTTCTAGGATTGATTACATCCAAATGTCCCCAGAACTAGCTAGGGTTGCCAATAAGGCTTTGATATTGCCCCGAAAGCTATCTGACCACTCTCCTGTCCTGGTACAATTCACAGGCCCTGCCGCTCCTCTTAAGCACCGTCGCTGGAGATTTCGAGCTCGAGCGCTGGAAGATGTGGCATTCTGGGAGGATATCCGTCAAGCTATCTCTGAATTTTTCTTAATAAATGTGGATTCAGTTCCACATCTAAGGGTGGTCTGGGAATCGTTTAAAGTATACAATCAGGGTTGGTTATCTCCCAGGAGGGGAGCTGCTAAGGAGTATTTTCAGTGCCTTGGCTGCTAAAGAGAAGGCCTTAAAGGATATGGAGACTTGCCTGACAGCTCAGGATGCCTCTGACGTCCAGGACAGCCTGGAAGCTAAGAGACATGAGATCCATATGCTAATGGATAGTGGGGATAGGTTTATAGGCGACCCAGTCGTGGCCGCAAAATATGGGGAGGGAGATCGGCCAAGTAGGACCCTAGCAGGGGCTATTAGGCAAGAAAAGCATTTAGAATCTATAATGGAAGTGGAAACATCGGTGTGGGTGTACGCCAGAGACACTGATGCAATAAATGATACATTCCGTCAATATTACGAGTATCTCTATGCTGCCCAGAGTACGGCGGGGCACGATGAAATTGTGCGTTACTTAGATGGAGTTGCATTGGGGTGGTTTGATCCAGAAGAAGGAGCGCAGTTAAATACTCCACCTACAGGACTTCCTTGAGGCCATCCGCTCCCTCCCTAATGGCAAGGCTCCGGGAATAGATGGCATTACTGGTGAACTATATAAAGCCTTTCCAACTCTACTTACACCCCACCTACGTAGGATGTTCGAGGTGGCTAGTGCAGCGGGTGTACTCCCCGAGTCCACTAGAACTGCCCTTGTGACAGTCTTGCTTAAACTTGGAAAAGACCCGAGGCTGTGTGCATCGTACAGACCCCTGTCGTTGGTGAACACTGACAATAAAATTATCTGTAAACTTCTGGCCGATAGGCTCTTACCCCATATGCCAGCCCTGGTCCTTCCTGACCAGGCTGGCTTCATTCCTTGTCGTTCTACGCAAAATAACCTGCAGAGACTGTTCACCATGATGCACAATGTGAATCCGGAGGTCCCAATCATGGTGGCCCCTTTGGACGCCGAGAAGGCCTTCGATTCGGTTGAGTGGCCTTTTCTGTTTGAAGTCCTCTGTCGTGCTGGTCTGGGTACCTCGTATTTACACTGGGTGCGGATGTTATATATGGCCCCTCGGGCCCTGGTGTATGCCAACGGTAGGCAATCCTGCCCTATCTATCCGTCCAGGGGCACTAGACAGGGCTGTCCATTCTCTCCGATCCTGTTTGCCCTAGCGATAGAGCCGGTGGCGTGCGTGCTGAGGGAGTATCATGCCCAAAGGGGGGTGACACTTGGTAAGCACAAGCCCATTGTCTCTTTATATGCCGATGACATGTTGGTATACGTCAAGTATCCGCAAGATAATCTGAACCCTGTGGTGGAAGAGATCACGGAATTCGGGAACCTATCGGGTTTATGTATCAATTGGTCAAAATCGGAGGTACTTCCCCTTACGGCGGGAGTCTACCCGCATGACATTGGTGAATCTTTCGCCTGGTGCCCGCAAGGCATCCGCTACCTGGGTATTCGGGTGTCCACATCTCCCGTTAGGCTATGCGAAGGTAAGTATTTTGCAGTATTACAATATTTGGAGCACAGGGTAGACACCTGGGTGCGGCTTCCAATCCCTCAGGCAGCCTGGATATCATTATCTAAGATGGTGATATTACCTAAATTGCTGTATGTCTTTAATAACGTTCCAATATGGCCCCCTCTTACTTTTTGGAACCACTTGAGGAGCATGATGAATAGGCTGATATGGGCTGGGAAGCAGGTGCGTGTTTCATTAGATATGTTATGTCGCCCAAGCTCTCAGGGGAGAATGGACGTCCCGGACCTCTTTTTGTATTATTTAGTGGCCCAGGCACAGTACGCAGTCTGGTGGTGCTCCGCCTCGGAGGACCTCCCCCACACGAGCTTGGACAGGGCGATCACCAACCCAGACGATCTCAGGGGGCTCTTGTGGACCACACAAGACCGTCACGCAAGGTCTGAAGTGCAGCCGTTGGAAGTCACACTAAGGGCTTGGGACTGTCTTGCAAAGAGGGTGGGACAGGGGCACTGGTACTCCCCCACAATGTCCTTATATCGAGCCCAGGGCTTACCTCTTACACATGAGCCGATCTTTATACTACACTTCACCAGGTTACAAGTATACACATTGGATATCGCTCGTGAGAGTATGTTCATCTCATGGGAGGATCTCAAGAGTAAGGGGGAATGGAATCCTCTTACGCAGCTTCTTTATTTCCGTCTGCGGGAGGCGATGAAGACTAAATGGCCAGACTTCCCACGTGCTCCCCCCACTTCCCCACTGTTGGAATACATCACCAATCCGACCCCAACTAAAAGGTTAATTTTGCTTTTATATGGAATGGCCCGAACACTTAAACCCCAGATTTAGATTGAAGTAAGGCTCGGTGGGAGGGATACCTGGGGTATACACTGACAGATGAGCAATGGAACTATGCTTATGCACAGACTAAGTCTATATCTACTAGCAATAGGTTCCGCCTGATCCATTTCAAATTTTTACGCCAACTGTACTATTCGCCCCTCAGTCTCCATAAATTGTTCCCTCTTAAATCCCCTAATTGCATGAGATGCCAGCAGACATCGGCTGACTTCTTTCATGTTGCTTGGCTGTGTCCTATGCGTCCTATGTGGGAGCGCATCGTGGATTCAGTGTCCGAGATGGTAGACAAGCCCGTGCCAGCTTCTCCTGAAATTTGGTTGCTAGCAATGGTCGATTCAGAATCCCGGAGTGAGAAGAGGCTGATAGGCATGGCGTCAGTAGTGGCCAGGTCTCTAGTGGCACGAACCTGGGGGGCAGCCAGGGCTCCCACATATCAACAGTGGTTAAACCTTATGCAGAGTTGTGAACGCAGGGAGATGCTGTATAATTTAACGATTCCCTTGACTAGTAGACCTAAGGACTACTGAGTACCCTTTCGGAGCTATACCTCCAGAGACATGGAGCTGGCGAAAGGGGTGGAGACGCAAGAAACCTTTGACACCCCAGGTGACGTGACAGCCAGGTCTGCAACACTTTGAATCGCACACAGTGTTGGGTAGCCAGTTGCGGGGTTACGGGGCAGGCTACTATGGGTGGGGAACCTTAATTCTCAAATGGATGTTGGAACTGTGCTTATATAAACCGAGCCTGATGGACACTGTGCGGAATACATCGGGGTGAATAAGGTGGAGGTAAGCGGATAGGGAGGGGGGAGGGTATTTGGGTCTCTAGTTGTCTATTTTGTAATGTTGTTGTTTCTTTTTTGAACAAACTAATAAAAATACAGTTCCAAAAAAGAAATAATAATAAAGCATCTTGCCCTCATCTACGCTCTCCTCCTCCTGTGTGCCTTTGCTCTAGGAATCTGCCATATTCTAGCCAGGCACTGTGTCCTCCACCTTGTGATGACACTATTTCAGAGTAATATGCCCCTTCAATGTGCACACTGCCTTCTTGTCTATGTTAATATGGAATTCGAATATAATTATGAATGACATTTCTTTTCTGCAAATTACTTCTCTTGCGTTCCTTAAGTAAGCGGAGTGAAGTGCAACTTATCTCTGTGCTGTTCGCCACCTGATCGCACTGAAATCGCCTCATTGAGGCCTTTGTGGAAGCTTCGGTGCTCCGCGAGGTTAGGGGATCGATTTTTGCTCGTGTGTGAGGATCGCACCGAAATCACAGGTGCTTTCCTCTAATACGCTGTGTCAGTGTGCCGAGCCGTGTCCTTGCAGAGACACGCTCTGGCATGCAGAACGAGTTATGCCTGACTAGGCTTCAATTGTCCATATCGGAGACGCAAGCTGGCATCTAGTTTAAGGAACTCATGGCGGCAACAGTAAAGACAGACACAAGTGATCACAGTTCAGAATGTTCATTGAAAATGAATGCAGGGTGGAAAAATTCCTAACCTAAATCTAAGATGGGAGCAAGTACCGACCACCAAATGAAAAATAAGGCAGTCCTAGTGGCGTTGTGTCAAAATACAAATCCTATACAAAAAAAACGATTGCCAAATCCTTACAACTAATTACAGATAGAGTGTGGGAGAGGGTTTTCAATAAAGAACGAAGTATTCACAAATAATAAGTCAGGATGTGATTGTCAGGGTTCTCTCTTCCCCACATTTTGAGCATGGGACAAAGTCGATCTCATGAGCACAGCACACGCTCGTGCTTTCCCAGCACAAACAGATAGTTCCATACCAGCTATCAGGTTCTTCGATGGTTAAGTCTCTTTTCAATAAAAAGCATCTTGCCTTCGATGCCGGATGCATCCAACAAACACACAGTTCTGTTTCACATATACTTCGGGTGATGGCTTCACAAATTGTATTCAACAAATCAACTAAACGGTTCCTTTTCCAATTAACTTCGGATGATAAGTTTTCACCCTTAGATTTCCCTCTTTCGGGCTCAAATCCCTTTGAAACGTCAGCCTCCCTCTTCCGGGTTCACTGTGACTTTTCTTTCTTTCACAAGTCAATGTCTTTTCAAACAATTCTTCAGGCTACGCCCCTTTTTGTCAGCTTCCCTCTGCCAGGTTTACTCTAGCAAATGTTTACAAAACACTGTTCATGCGCTCATTTCACCAAGCAGGATTAATTTCCCTTAGTTTCGCAATCATCTGTCGGTCAAAGACTTTCAACAGTACAGAGGATTTTGCAAGACCCCTATATGACCACCTTGACCTCTTTTTGCCTCTTCGCAAGGGCCACTGGTTATGGTAGTTTCTACCATAGGGTAATCGCCTAGAGTTTCCTGCTTGAGCACCCACGTGGTGCTGGCCTCCTCTGTTGCTGGTTTCCCCCCGCTTCATCAATCATATCTTTAAGCCTTTCAAAGATCATATTAGCCGTTGGCTACTTTTCATTGCACATAGTTTGGTTTCTTATCGATTCTCCCCTGGACTCACCGATTGTGTTGAACAGCTTGGTTTTCTTTATCCTTGGATAAAAAGTTGGTACCAGAGAGACCAGCGTCTTTCCCCGGCTTGGTTATCAGCGGAGGAGGGTCTTGCGTACCGTAGGCATATGCTGCAACACACGCTGGCTATTATTTGCGGTCTTATGATTCCCTTCTGTGGAGGATTCACAGGCTTTGGTCGGAAGGGCAAGGTTGCTTCTCCTACCACCCCCTCGGTATGCACCGTCCTTCTCCTCCTCTTGAACTGCTGTGCTGAGTAAGCTCTCACGTCGTGCGGTCTGCCTTGCTCGTCCTGTGCTATTGTGCTCCACCTTTTATTCTTATATGGAAGGGAAAGGGCCATCAGGTGTGTGTGATTCTGGTCAATTGCCTGACTTTGCCTGACCCTTGTATTGGGACATGTCAGGTAAACAGCTCTGGTGTTAATCCATTGTCTTTCGTGTTGTGCGAAAGTGTGTGGGAAAAGGGGGACAGTGTTTTGGAATATCCTACGTGGTAGGATGGGGAAAAGGTGTTGAAAGAAGGGGATACCGCATCTCACCTGTTGGTGTCCCAGTCTCACTTCCCAAGGACCCCCCCATCCAGGTGATCCTCCCTCACTGGTCCACCCACAGGAACTGGATTCAATAGCGATGGCTGTGTCCTGGCCACCTGGATGAGAGATCCCTGGTGACTAGCTAGGGAGACACGGCATGAGCTGTATTACTCAGACCCGGGTTGCGTCTCTCTCCCTAATGCAAACACAGTTTAATTGTAATAATGCGAACGCTGCGCTGGCAAGATTAAAGCAGAAAGCGGGAAATGTAAATGATGAACGCACGTTGGCACCCTGCTCTAAATCAATACTACCATATCTTAAAGTGCTGAAATGCAAGTTAATATGCTTCAACATGCAGTTATGTGTCTCCAACCACGCTGGATAATATAATGCAGCAAACAGCCTTAAATTACAGAGCTAAGATAAAATGAACTTATCTGCTGGAAAGCAGCAAAAGGAAGAGGAAGAGACCCAGGCAGGATCTGACATGGGAAGGCCAGGAGGGCCCTGATTGGCTGGAGCTTTGAGAAGAAACTACTGCGACAGGAAAATATGATGGGATATGGTGTTTTTTTTCCTGGAATAGTCTCTA
This sequence comes from Ambystoma mexicanum, assembly GCF_040938575.1. Taxonomy (NCBI): domain Eukaryota; kingdom Metazoa; phylum Chordata; class Amphibia; order Caudata; family Ambystomatidae; genus Ambystoma; species Ambystoma mexicanum. Next base: position 787,679,086 of record NC_090929.1, on the reverse strand, counting down.
GTTTGTTTGAAGGAAAATACAAACATTGTTTAAAAAAGTGTTTAAGGGTTGATATATGGAGGCAATTGTTTCCTTTTTTGAATTAAAAAAGGGGTCGGTGAAGGTGTGGGGGTACAATTGGAGGGAGGCATTCAAGGTGACACTAAGGGGGTGTGTATGTCCCAGGCAATAGGGGTCCAGCGATCGCTAGAGGACACTATTAAAAAACTGGAGGGGAGATTCGGCAATTGGAAGTGGATATGGAGAGAGCACGACAAGTGGGGGAGTTATTGGCAGAGAAAATAGTCTCCCACCGGGGGGGGCTGGATTCGTTAGGACAATTTGATAAAGGGTCATATACAGCACGAGTGCACAGGGAAGGTGATAAAGCGGGCCGGCTTTTGGCATGGTTGATAAAACGGGAGAATCCAGGTGGGACAATTACTCAAATAGGGATGCAACGGGTAGCTTGGTGTCATCACAGCAAAAGAAACAACGTATTCCAGAATTATTATAAGCAACTATACTCGACGGAAGGGAGTTATTCGGATCTGGAGGCCTCAGACCTGCTGAATCTGGTACAAATTTGCAAACTGTATGGGGAAAGCAGAGAAGGATTAGATCTGCCCATAGAAGGGGAAATATCGGGGGCAATAAAGGCAATGCAGACTAACAAGGCACCGGGGAACAATGACCTCCCAGTGGAGTTTTACAGGACATTTGCAGATGTACTAATACCCCAACTGAAGAGGGTTTATGACCACGCACTAAAAAAAGGCTCTCTGGCGGAGTCAATGAGGGAAGAAGTAATCACAGTATTGGTAAAAAAAAAGGGGAGGACCCATTGCAAAATGGTGGTCCTCCCACGGCTTCTATATTATTTTGCGAATATCCCATATACAGTCAAGAAAATATTTTGCAAAATGCTGGATAAAATACATGGGGAACTGCTGGGCGCATGGGGCGCTCCAGGGAGGCTATGCAAACTCTACGTCGTAGAAAAGAGGAAGGGGGCCTCAATATGCCAGATTTCAAATTGTATTTTTTGTGGCACAGCTGCAGGTGATCGCACGTTGGCGAATCACTCCAGGAGAGGAACTGTCAGAAATGTTGGGTGGGATTCAGCTAGGAAGACAGGGGATGGGGCTGTCATGGGGGGCCCATAGGGGGCAAGGGGAACATGATCATTTTCAAGGTGGTACGAACTGTATGGGGGGAAACTACGGAACAGACTGCAAGCCAAAGAACTATACAGCAGAGAACTACCAATCAGGTTTCATACCGCTATTAGAACAGCACTGCAAAGCGTGTGTCTCAGGACACTAAGGGAACGACACTGAGCCATACTAGGGGACCTCTTCAGGGGAGGCAAGTTACTAACATTTGAGGAGTGGAGGCAAACATACCAGGTAACGAGTGGTCATTTTCTCACGTACATCAAAGTGGTAAAATGCCTAGCGACATAGTGGGATGATATTGCGGAAGAGCCAGAGGTGAATTCACTAATGCAGGCACTGGTGGAGCTAAGAGAAGGTGAGGGCAGAGAGTCACAGATGTATGGGGCTTTACAGGCAGCAAAACAAGACAAGGAGCTGGCGGTGAAGAGTAGATGGGAAAGGGACTCGGAAGACAGATGGGCAAAAATGTGGGAGCAGGTCAAAAAGGACATCTAGGAATGCTCTATTTCAACTCACTCAATTCTATTACCTGCATAGGGTATATCTGACACCGGAGAGGTTACACACGATAAACCACTCTGTCCTGCATACCTGTCCGTGGTGCAGAAAAGACCACGCTGGGTTCTGGCACATGGTCTGGGGTTGCCCAGTGGTAGCTAAAAACTGGGGGGAGGTGGTGATCTGGCTGAATACCCTGATGGGGCAGATACGAATGAACCCACAAGGTGTGCCTGTGGGGGCTCTTACCGGGGTTTAGGAGGTACAAAAACCAATATAAAATTGTGCAATTTCTGCTGACATTGGCCAAATGGCAGATTGCAATAGAGTGGAAGAGGCCGGTGGGTCAGTCGGTGAGACAATGACTCCATGAGACGCGCAGGTGGGGTTTGGCTAAGGTAGATTACCTAAACAAACATAGGGACCCGGAAGGGGAAAATGTGTTAGTAATGGACTGGGGACAGTTACTGAATGAGCTGCCGTCCACTCAGGATCTAAAACATCCTTGAACAGATACACGGTCAAGAGCACAGGACATAGGGGAAAGGGGAAGGATAGACTTAACTGGAAGGTAGGGGTCCCTAACCTGCGTAGACTGAACAGAGGAAGGGGACTACAGGAAGAAATAGGGAAGGGGAGGCACCCAAGGGTGGAAGGGGGTTGTTGAGTTAAGTTGGGGGTCGGCAGGGGAGACCGGGGGGGATGGGGAAATGTTGGGGGAGAAAGGTTCTTGTTGTAAAGTGAGTTATATAAGATCATATAGGAGATAGGAGCCGGAATTAATACTAATAGAGGGGGAGATGCGGAATACTTTGTTAGACCATGAGAAGGAGGGATTGTTATGCTTGAGCTAAAACATGGCGCTGGTGCGCAGTGCATTCTGGGGGCACTCAGAGCCATAATGGATATTTACTCCATGCCTCAGTGAAAAGCTGTACTTACTTTGCTGAGAGCTGAATTTACTTTGCTGAAGAAAACATGCTTTCCAAACCTGGTGTGCAGTCAAGGACATTCTGCTGGGAAAGCTGGTTTTATTATGTCTTGTTATGAGTTATGGGACTGTTTTCCGTGGTGTTTGTTCTTAGGAGAGGAGGGAAGCGATTTGCTCCTTGAGGTTACTGTCGCTTGACCCAGCTGGAAACCAACAGTTGCCCATCAATGCGCAAGTGCATTGCCAGAAGGTTCGAGAAATTACCACCCCTTTTTGAGGAGTGCATATATGCGGAACCCCTCAACGTCAGACGGGACAAGTACAAAGACCTCAGTCGGAAGGGGGGCGCCTTTGTCCGTCATACCTCGGCCTGGCTGTTATCGGGGTCTTCCAGCCGCTTCTGGCAAGATGAGGGATTCAGTTACGCCCACGGTGATGTATTTTCTTTGGAATTCTTTGTCTTTTCTGTCATTTATTTCTGTGTTATCACTTGTTGCTTCCAAGCTTTGAATAAATAGCCGAATAAGTGCTCATTATTTTCTAAGCGTGCGTGTGGTTGTAAGTCATTGCGTCGTCTAGCTGCGTTTAAAGTATTGGCTCTGCAATTGCACTGGTGATTAATGACTGTCTGTGCACTCTGGGCGAGCAATACAGGGATATACAGCAGAAATGCTGTCGCCACAGACAGCTCTGACCACTACACGGAGCAACACACATGGCACAAAAATGGGGGAGGCAGCAAAGAATCAGGGACGGACCCCCCACACCCCAATTGGGAGAACGATAAACTCCTCAGAAAGAACTCGATGCGAAAGCTTATCAGGCAAACCAGAGCCCGAGATGCGAATTACTGGACTGAACCCTAGCAGGAGTAATATTTGGTGGCTCCGCCGAATCAAACTCAGGGGTGGGCCACAAGGCCATGCAAGGATCACAAGGGTCAGCGGCGACAACCACCATAATTGCAATGCATGCAGTATTCTATGTTACAATGTTTACTTATTTTTGTATTGTTTGCAATCAAAACAATAAAAAGAGTTTTAAAAAAATAAAATAAAGGTTGATATACATAATGTTATTAGAGATTTGAAAGCTGCTGGTCGGTAGCATTAATGAAGTGAAAGCATAATGTGAGCCTCTGGTCTTGACATAGAATTTGGCAGAGAGTATTCCCAATAAATGTATGGCTCTACAAATTCTCTTACCCCTGCGTGGCAAGTGGCTAAAGAAGCTTTTCAAAGCTTAAGTTGATCAAAAGTTATATTCGATCTTCAATACTGCAAGAAAGACTTGTTGGGCTAGTAAACTTGTCAATAGAGCGTGACATTGCTAAAATAAATGGTTATCAAGAAACTTGTGTCTACATTTGTGAAAATGAAAGCAGAAAAAATTAATTTCTAATGTGCATTTCCACTTGTTTTAACACATACCTGGTATGAAATACCATGCAGGCATACATATATGTGTGTTTTAGAGGTCTGGGTCACAAAAGCCACCATGTACGTTCCATGGCTTATGTCAACAGGTGGCCCACCATGACTGTTCCAGTGTTTTTTGGGTTTTGGAGAGTCACTGCTTTTCCTCTGACTGCTTAGCCAACTTCATTTAGTGTTGTAAGACTATTAATAAGAGACGTATTGCAAATGATTGCTGAATGTATACATATAAAACTTAACTAGTATTGTGGCCAGTTTAGTATTTTGTACCAGGTAGTGATGCTTATGTGCTTAAAGTGGTCTTGTATTTATGACCATAATAGGTGTTCTACTGACTGTACTGTATGCATGTATATAACTTACAGAAAGGATTAGATCCACCTGCCTCAGTATTACATCTGTTGTTGCTATAGTATCAATGGCTGGTTTAATAAATATGTAGTTATGAAACACAGAAGCTTTAATATTACTTCTGAAAGCCAACACTGAGTGTAGGTGAGGTATGTGCAATGTGATCCATCCACAGCAGAAGATGTGAGCAATGTGTTAGGTGCAGGTAATGGGTTTCCAATCAGCAACAAAATGGGGATGGGTTGGGTGAGAAGGGTTAGGAACCAGAATGCGAGTGCGCCAATCTGACGGTTTGTCTACGGCAGAAAAATTCCTTGCACCGGCCCTGGGGCGAAGGCACAGTGGAGATATTAGAGACAGAGGGTTAAGAGGCCCGCCCAAAGCCTAGGAGACAACCACATTGCCGGGCCAGGACCCGAGGCTCTGCGACCACCTGGAGGCGAGAAACCCCTGCACTCGCCTCATAAACAAACGACAATTCGGGATGAGAGGGATGCAGGACGCCATGGAACCTAGAAGCGACATGTGCCCTCGGACCGTGACCCATGTTCATGGCCCCACAAGGCAGCCCAGGAGATCAGCTTCTGTATTCTGTTGACCGACTGCTTCACCAGATTGTGCTGCGTGTGAAACTGGGCCCCTAGGAAATGCACGTCCCTGGATGACGTCAGCCAAGATTTTGCAAAGTTGACTGCAAAGCACAGCCGCTGTAACAGGAACGTTGTGGCCTGGAGAGACTCTGACGCCCGTTGAGGAGACGCTCCCCTGACCAACCAATCATCCAAGTATGGGTAAAAATTATGCCCTTGCCTGTGGAGGAAGGCTGCCACTGGAGCAAGGCACTTGGTGAAGGTCCTGGGAGCCAACTTGAGGCCAAACGGGAGAACCCGGAACTGATAATGCTCGTCCCGACCATGAACCTTAGGAGCTTGCAATGTTTGGGAAGCATCGGGATGTGGAAGTAGGCGTCCTCGAGGTCCAACGGCACCAAGAATTCTCCTGGCTGGACCAAGCGTATGACATCCTGTATCCTGTAATGTCAACATCTTGAACTTCAGGCGCTACCGATTTTTGTTCAACGGCCGAAGGTCCAGAATAGGGCACCACTTTCCAGTTGGTTTCTTGATGACAAAATACCGGGAGTACGCCCCCTGTCCTTGTTCCGACAACGGGACTGGTTCGATCACCCCTTGTTCCAACATCAGACGCACCTACTGCCACAAGATCGAGAGATGCGGCTGCGACACCTTCACTGGTGGAATAGGGAGTTGCGGGTGCCGAAAATCCAACGTGTGGCCATAATGTACTGCATCCAGCACCCATCTCTCTGTCGTAAAAAACTGCCACTCATCGAAATGTCACGCCACCCTGCCCCCTAGTTCCCTGCCTATATGGCAGTCATTGCTGAGGCTTGGACTGCCAGCCTTTACTAGCCGAGGCCGCCGGACCCCTCTCCCACTGTGCTTGAAAGTCCTTGGCCCTCTGTGTGGACTGGAAATAACGTCAGAAACCTTGGGAGTTATACCTGGGGCGACCAAAGCCCCTGTTGCGTGAACTTGCAAATCTGGCATTCTGGAAAAGAGCGTCCACTCTGCAGCGTGCCCAGTGACCTTGCAGTATCAGTCTTCCTTCATCCCCTTCAACACCTTATCAGTTTTAGCACCAAACAACTGCTCCCCTTCACATGGCATATCTACCACTTTGTATTGCACATCAGGCCTGAAGTCCGTACAGCGCAGCCAGGCCTGCCGACGGAGCACCACACCATTGTTGATCTGCTTGAACCCTGACTCTGCCAGATTCACCGCAATGTTAATGCTGTGTATGGAGGCTCCCCCCCACAAACCAGCAGCATTGCCTCTTTCCTTTGTCGCTCAGGCAGATGATCCAAGAGCGGAGCCAGCCGGTGCCACATCTCCCTGTCATATCGAGCCATAATGGCCAAAGAGTTGGCCGCCTTAACGCCGTAGCCCCCACCGTAAGCAACTCTTGCCAAACGTATCCTGGTTCCGGGCCGCATTGTCCGGAGGTGTCACACACTTGTTCTGACTATGTGCCTTACGACCAGCTGCCGCCGATACCACCGACTCTGGTGTGGGTTGTGATGTGAGGCACTTGGGTGAAGACTGACCCCTTAAACTTCTTCTCCAAGTGGCCTTTGACTGCAGGCTCTGAGAACGGATGGCGCATCATGCACAGCCCCTCTTGCCACATGTAGTCTAAAATGGTGACATAGAAGACCGCCTTCCGCTTCTTCCCTCTGTGGTTGTACAAAAAACAGCCTTCTGGGGTAATACCGAACTCTTGACAAGCCTTGGCCATCATAGCATGAAAAGCGTTGACATCATCGGGTGGAGAGGGCTGAGCTGGGCTGCTTGGGGGATCCACTTCCTGATCGGTATCCCAGGTATCCGGCCGAGTGTCACATGGAACACTATCAGGATCCGAATCCACCAGCTCCCCTTCCTCTGGATGTGTCCGGAGAGGGGCGAAACCAACCAGTAGACTGCAGCGGCAGCCGAACCATTGGTGACGTACGCGGGAGGCCCGAGCGAGGGACACCCACACCTTCATCTTGTCACTGCACCACCCGCACCTCCTTCTCCATGGGACCCACAGGGCTCGGCGGGACTGGGAGCCGTGCATCCAACTGCCCCAACAGCGACTACACTGTGGGCAGCACCTGCGCATGGACAGCATGGAGTGTGGATTTACCAATGGGTACTGCGGCGGGACAGCGCTCAGCCTACTGACGTGGATAGTCCTGCCGGCTGCAGATCCAACGCAGGCGGATCTAAAAAACGGGTGACTTGCCTCCTCCGGACTCATGCCCAAGTCATACATCGTGGGGTCTTGCTGCAGAATCTCCAACGGGAGCAACAGCCCAAAGCCAAAACCCCAACTGCCACAGCACCTCGCCCCGTGACCATCGATGAGGAATCCAGCGCGGTCAACGACAGAAGAGAGGGCAGCACCACTACTGTCGATGGAGGGACTTCCATAGATGAACCCCTCTGCGATGCAACCAAGGCCGCCACCGGCCTGGCCTTCTCTGGCGAAGTGGACCCCTTGGATGTGGAGCTGGATCGATGTTTGGAAGAGGAACGGTACTGGTCCCTCGACGACGAGTGCTTCATCGACGAGGAAGACGCGCAAGACTCGCCTTCTCCTTATCAGCTGCTGAGGACTTGTGCGACAGCATCGCAGACTTCTCCGGCCTGGAACTCACAGAATTCGGCTTACCAACCCTGGTAGCCTTGTCCTGAGAGGGACCCGACCCTCTACTCTGATGCACCGACTTCATGCCAGACAACTACCCGCCATGCCCCACCTCTGACGCAGGCCCTGCCATGCGCTGCTTCTTAGAGAGGGGTTCCACCGACGGCGCACTCAGGAGCGAAGACGACACCTTCTCCGCCGTAGTGGAGGACCTGCCCCAGCGGGCCGAACAAACCTCCAAGCCCGGGTAAGTCCCCTCGTTTAACCAGCAAATCAACTGCTGATTGAGGTCCTTCAGCGTCTTCTGCTAGAACCCTTGACAAACCACAGTTGTCCGCAGAATGATTGGGATATAGGCAATTAAGGCAGTCTGCATGCCCATCCCCATCGTAGACGTTCTTTAGGCCGCAGGTCGCACAAAGCCTAAACAGCGATTTCTTCGGGCCCACAAATGACATACTGGGCCTGGAAAGCAACAACCAGCGAAAGGACATGTAGAACACGAAGAGCAATTCGAGAGAAACACGAGGTGATCCCAACAGTTTGGAGACAGTTGAAATCTCAAGGGAAGCCGCGGGGGCGGGGCTATTTATACTAAACATCCTATTGGTGCAGCCTAAAGCAACCAAAAAGGACGTTGATACGACAATCTGTGTCTAAGTTTGCCATAGGAAATCGCTATGTTAAAGTTTGTTTTTTTTTGTTTTGTTTTATTTTTAAAAATGTTTATTGATTTTATTCAAACAACAAAAAACAAACCAAACTTACAGTGGTTGCACAATTTGCTGACAAATACACATACATTGTTATTTTCTCACCAACTGTATTTCCCGTCCCTCCCCCCTCCCGAGCCTACTATCCCACATTACTAGTCTCCACCTCTTGTGGTGGGGAGTCCTCTTTCACCGCACTCATTGAGTCATCATCACTTGGCCCATCATACGAGGGCCCAAATAGTTCTGCTATGAATTGTCTCCAACCCAATAGGGCACCCGCTTCTCCTTCCACGTCCCCTCTACACGCTTCCTGCCATGCCACTGTTTCCGCCTCCGCCCACTTCTGCAAGTCCCTCCACCACGTTTCCACTTTGGGCCTATGCCATGCTTTCCAGCCCATTGCAATCCTTCTCTTTGCCAGGACATACGCTAGGTCTTTTAATTTACTTACATGTTTAAGCTTTCGCGGTCTGGGGAACCCTCCCAACAAACAGGCCCATACGGTGTCCACCTTCATACTGATCCCCTTGTCTTCCATTTTCTGTGCTATGTCCCCCCAATATCTCGCTATCAGCAGGCAGGCCCAGAACATGTGCACCATTCCTGCATTTTCCTCATTACATTTTGGGCACACTTGGTTTCCGGCGTTTTTAAATTTAGCTATCTGTGATGGCGTCAGGTATGCCCTGTGAGTTATATACAGCTGTATTTGTTGCAACCTAGCATTTCTCAATACTTTTTTATGATATCCTTGTGCCCTCTCCCACATCCCATCACTCATCTGGTCCCCTACTTCTTCTTCCCAGTCCAGTCTAAGTTGCACCACCTCCTTACCCACTCGAGTCATTATCATCTCATACACTCTAGACGTTTCATGCCCCCCTTCCGCTATATCATATATCATATCCAGTGTGGTGTCCGGTTCCTCTGCCAGTTCCACCTCAGACCAGACAGCTTTAATTGGTTGCACCATCCCATGATATGTAATATATTGCCCGGCACTCAACCCTGTTTGTTCCACCAGCTCCTCAAATTCCAGTATCTTCCCCTCTTGCCACACATCCCCCATCATTGCTATTCCCACCGGTTCCCAGTGCTTCCTAATCAATAACCTTAGTTGCTTTTCTGCTCCCACCACTGTAACCAGCAGGATCTGCGAGGAGCACGGGGATGGCTTGTCCATCATCCGGCATGCCCTTTGCCACATCCCCCACCCAAGCCCCAACATCCTCGGACGACCTCTCAGCTCCCACTTGGGCAACCATATCATTTCTTTCAGGAAATATGGGGCGCAGTCCCCCAGATGCAGCCTATGTTCTAAGGTGGGCTCCTCGGAGAGCCATTTGGCTACATATTGTAATTGGCTCGCTATATAATAAACTTCCCAGTTTGGTAATTTAATGCCTCCTTTCTCATGAGGATTTTGTAATTTCCACAGGGCTGCCCTGTTCCTCATCCCGTGCCATAGGAATTCCCTACATATACTGTCCAACGTAGTGAAGAATTTCCGAGGTATGGAGTATGGGATGTTCGCAAAGCAATGTAACAGTGTGGGCAATGCCACCATCTTGAGCATCGCACCTCGCCCCATCATTGCCAAAGGGAGTTTCGCCCAGAACTTCATGCTATTCTCCAGTTTCTTCACCGTTCTTACCGTATTATGCCTGTGTTTGGCTTCTACCGTATGGTATATATCTACCCCAAAATATCTGAAGGTTGTAACCTCCCACGGTATCTGTAAAACTGGCACATTCTCCACCGAGAGCCCCCCATATCTACCCAGCGGAAACACACAGGACTTACTAGGGTTCACAGCTATACCTGATAGTTCTGCAAACCTCCATCACTTCCAGAATATACTGAAGGTTCTCTTCTGGATAATGCAAATACAACAACATGTCATCTGCATATAATGAGATTAAATGTGATGTCTCCCCAACGACAATGCCTATTGCATCATACTGCTGCCGTAAGTAGATCGCCAGAGGTTCCAACGCTAGGATATACAGCATGGGGGCCCATGAGCATCACTGTCTTGCACCTCTACCCAGTCGCCACCTTTCAGAGATCACAGTTCCTGTCTTCACTCTCGCTAGTGGTGCACTATATAATAGTTCTACCCAATGAAGATATCCTGACCCCATATCGTAATTGGATACGGTCGCCTTTAACCAGGGCCACCTGACCCAGTCAAATGCCTTGATCGCGTCCAGTGATACTATCGCCATCTCGCCTGTATCCCCGTATGTTCGACTACCCGATGGAGTCGCCTCAAATTATTCAAGATGTTCCTATTCGGGACATATCCTGTCTGATCAGGATGGATCAACTTACTGATGACCTTCTTTAGTCTATTTGCCAAGACCGCTGTTAGGATCTTACTATCTTGGTTCAACATCGACAAGGTCCTATAGGATCCGCAGTCACTACCTGGCTTATTGGGCTTGGGTAGTGGTATAATAACCACTTCACGTAAAGATTCCGGTAGTCTTCCAGCTTCATATGCTTCATTCAGCATCTCCAACAGCGGGGGGAGTACCTCTGTTTTATATGCCTTATAGAATTCGCTGGGGAGTCCTTTGGTTCCCAGGGTTTTGCACGTGGGCAGCTGCCTCACTACTTCTTCTAGTTCCTCCAGGATGATCGGGGCATCTAGCTCCTCCTCCTCCTCCGTGCTAATCTGGGGTAATCCAATATCTTCCAGTATGTCCCCTATTTCCCCTTTGTCGCTCTCTGTCTCATCCTCATACAAACGTCTATAATATTCTGCAAATTCCTGATTAACCCCCTCTTGCGTATCCATTATGTTACCATTGTCTTTCACTATTGTTCTGATTGGGGGCCTAGGGGTCTCGTTTTTGTAGAGCCACGCCAGGACTCTTCCTGGTTTGTCTCCTTCAGCATGTTGTCTCTCTATATACTTTTTATAGTTGAGATTACATAACCTCTCCCAATATCCTGCACATTTCTGCTGCAGGCCCAGTGCCAAGTCTACATCTTCCTTCGTGCTACTGCCCCGTTCCAACACCCTTTTTAGTTCCTTTTCGGTGTCCTGCAATTCGGCCAGGATCCCATTCTGCAGCCCTTTAGACTTAGCTATGGCAATTCCCCTCACTACTGTTTTAAAGGCTTCCCAGAGCGTGCCTGCTGTCTTAACACTGCCGGTATTTATTTCAAAGTAACGTATTATTTCCTCTCGCATGTCCTCCCTAAATACACCATCTTTGAGCGCTTCTGCACGCAATCGCCATGTGGGTATCCTACCCCTTGGGGGTCAGTATTGCCACACTAGCATCAGTGGCGAGTGGTCTGAGAGGACTCTGGCTTTATATTCTGCCTGCGGTATTTCAGTCATTATTTCCTGCGTGACAAACGCATAGTCTAGTCTAGTATATAGGCCTTGCGGGGCTGCCTAATGTGAATATTGTCTATCCTGCGGGTGGCATGACCTCCATGCATCTATCAGCCCAAAATCCGCCAACAGTACATGCAGTGCCTTTGCGGCTGGGGTGGGTCTGTCTACTTTAGTGTGTGATCTATCTAGATTAGGGTCCAATACACAATTGAAATCGCCTCCCACAATACCGCCCCCCCTACGCTACCACTGAGTTTACCATACGGGGTCCTGAAATACACAGCTGTGTCCTGGTTCGGGGCATAAGTATTTACTATACAGATCTCTCTATTTTCCACCAGCCCCTTCATAACCACCATCCTACCATATGCCTCTGCCACAGAGCTCAGCAACTGGAACGGGACATGTGGGGACACCCATGTGATTACGCCTCTTGCATAGGCAGAATATGCTGCCCCTACTACTGTCTCTCTCCACTTCTTCCTTATCACTTCCAGTTTATCTTGCGTTAAATGAGTTTCTTGTAGCAGGGCTATGTCCACTCTCTGTCTGCGCAGGTACATCATAACCTTGTTCCGTTTCAAGTAACTGTTGAGCCCCCTGACGTTGCAAGTGACTATCTTAAGGTCTCCCATGGTTCGTCTTGTTTTCCCTGGGGTGTATGCTCACCCCATGACTCCTTCCCAACTACAACACACCACTGCACACAACCCCTTCCCTCCCCTCTCCCCACCCTACCCCAACCCCAACCCATGCCCAGCTCTATCCCTGGATCTCAGGCTCCCCCGCGTTTGGGCCTACCCTGGATTCCCAGGCTAAGACCCCAGCAGGGTGTCACCATGCTATCGGCGACCTAACTAAATTCTATATGGGGGTACGAAGATTAGCCCTGCAAGGCTCCCTAACGAAGCAATAGTCTCAGTGCTCATGGATCATGTCTTCCCCCCGGTCTGGCAATACCGGTCAACTGGCTACTGCAGTCACTATAATCAAATCCCATAGTCTTAAATTCTGACATCCCCCCGGTTCCCCCTCTTGTTCGCTACTTATCTTCTCCTCCTCCTTCTCCCTTCTGGGCGTCCATCTCCTGGGGGCAACCCTGCGTGTCGAGCCATCCCATAGCATCTTCCGGAGTTTCAAAGAAGAAGGTACTGTTCTTGTGGAAAACTTTCAGCTTCGCCGGGTATAGCAACATGTACTTGTGGCCCGCCTCTCGTAGTCTCCTCTTGACCGTCCCAAAGTTCATACGACTCCGCTGTACCATTAGGGTATAATCCGGGTATGCAGTTATCTTTGCTGTCCCTCTTTGTATCGTTCCACCCTTCAGGAAATGTTCCAGCATTCTTTCTCGATCCCGATAGTTGAGGATCTTAGCAATCACCGGCCTGGGTGGGTTGCCCGGCGGCGGCTTCCTCGTTAAAGCCCTATGCGCCCTTTCCACAGAGAACCCCTGGGACAAGACTCCTCCAGCTATCTCCTGCAGCAGCATCGAGTCGATGAACTCCGTGGGGTTGTGACCCTCTGCTCCCTCCGGCAAGCCGACGATGCGGATATTGTTCCTCCGGGCACGTCCTTCCGCCTCCTCCGCCCTGTTTTCGAAGTTGCCCACGCGCTGTACTAGGGCGTGAAGTTCCGATTTATGTGCAACACAGTCCGCTGTGTTCGGGCCCACTTCCTTCTCCAGGCTCTCAGTGCGCTCCGCCAAAGACCTAACATCTTGTCGGAGAAGATTCAAGTCCTCTTGCACCGCCCCGACTTTGAGCTCCAGCGCTGTTTTAAGTTCTGTCACAGCCAGTCCCAGGCTATCTTCAGGTCAGCGATTGCAGCAAGGACCTCCTGGTTCGTGGTCATGGCGGCCACGCTCCCAACAGGGGCCCTTGTCCTTACTCCTGGCCCCTTCCGGGCCAGGGGTGTCCTGGCATACTCATCTAGCGTGGGCTGCTTTCCCTTCAGCCTTGGAGGTTTGTTTGACATGGCGCTGCAACCAGGATTCTTAAGGTGGCCCCAACACTTGTGGCTTCCGACCCCAATGGGAGGCAAACTGTCGCTATTGCCCGGGCCCAGGGGGGCCGCCCAGGAGCACCCCAAAGCTACCCCCTGCGTGCAAGAATGGATTGTGTCCACTCACATCGCTATGATAAAGTTACCAAGGTTTTCCCAGCCCGATGACAGGAAATATTCACAGCATGTGAATCCATGAAAGATCCAATGATGGAGAAGAACAAGTTATTTACCCCTGGTCATGTTCTTTCGACTGGATGTTCCTCCCACGTATTCCTCATCTTTGATTATTGAATTCTCGCCAGCGTTGCTGCTTCGGAAAACAATTTCTCGGCAGAGGGCGCTGTGCACAACGTCGTGGCGTCGATGACCCTCGAGTGCTGTCGTTGAGCATCGACGTCACCAGCCGTACAAATAGCTTGTGCAGCGCCTGTTGGCTTTAGCTCTGTTTTTTCGTTCTCATCAATCGAGGAGCTATCCAGTCGTACCCCAGACTGCAAGCTCTCAGGAAACGCAGAGTGTAATTCCCATGAATTGTACAGCGGGGTAGGCTGGGAGGGGCGATGAGGAATACATGGGAGGAACATCCAGTCGAAAGAATGTTAAAAGGGGTAAGTAACTTGTTCTTCGAATGGATTGTGTCCTCCCACGTATTCCTCATCTTTGATAGACTCCCAAAGAAGTGACTATTTGGAGGAGAGAGTACTAATTAAATTAATCGTGAACAGAATGGAGGACTGCTTTCGCAAAAAGACCTCCTTAAGTGGAAGAGGATTCCAAGCAATAATACTTAACAAATGTATGAATGGATGAACAAGTGGCCGCAGAGCAGATGTCAATTATAGGAACACCCCTTTGTAGAGCCGCGGAAGTTGCCATGCCCCTTGTGGAATGAGCTCAAAGCCCTTCCAGCGGGTCTTTGCCCGCTACTCTGTAACATTCACCAATAGCCAGTGTAATCCACCGGGATACGGTTTGTTTAGTTACTCCAAGTGCCAATTTAGGGCCGGTAGGTAGCCATGCCGCAAAGAGCGGCATGGCTACCTCCATTGTCGTAATGAGGCCCAGAGACTTCTTTCAGCTGGAATGATGGTTTTACTCTAAGGACTTATCCTTATGAAACGTAGTATGAGGAGGCTTGTATGAAAGAGCCTGCAACTCACCGTGCGGACTGATGTTAATGCCACAAGAAGTGTAGTCTTCAGAGTTAAGAGCCTTACTGGGCAGGAATGTAAAGGCTTGAAAGGTGTACAAGTTAGAAACTTTAACACAAGGATTAAATGCCAAGCACGGACATAAAAAGGGAATGCAGGGTACACATTGGTGAGTCCCTTCAGAAATTGAACAATTAAAGGAATTTTGAAATAAGAGACCTCTTCAGAGGAGCGCTTAAAAATAGAAAGCGCTGCCAGGTATCCTTTTATGGTTCCAATCTGGAGCCCCATTATTAGCCAAATGCAACAAGAAAGAAAGCACCATAGGAGTGCCACATTGAAATGGATCCACATTCTTGTCCTTGCACCAGTTACTGAATTTATTCCAACGACAATGGTACAAGGATTTGGTTGCTGGCCTTCTGGCCGAAAGCAAACTCTCCATTACGTCAACCGGGAGGTCCTAATCCTTATATCTCAGCCCCTCAGAAACCATGCGTGAAGGCTCAGTGTTTTGACCTCTGGATGGAGAACCCGTAGTCCTCTTGTGAGAGAAGATCCTCGCTTTGTGGAAGACGTATTGGAGGGCAGATGGACATGTCCACAAGGTCCGGGTACCATGTCTTCCTGGCCCAACCCGCAGCAATTAGGATCATGGATTTCCTGAACTTTCTCAACCTCCTGATCACGTGAGGAATGACAGGAACTGGAGGAAACGCATACAGAAGTGGAAAATCCCAGTCCACTACGAACGCATCTCCTAGAGCTCCTCTTGGGGAAAATTCCCTGGAGCAGTACTGTTGACACTTCCGATTGACAGCGGTCGCGAACAGATCCACTCGAGAGGTTACCCAAAGGGTGAAGATCTCTTGAAGGACTTCCTGAGCTAGTTCCCATTCGTGGGAGACTGAGCTCTCCCTGCTCAGAGCGTCCACCGCCGTGTTCTGCTCTCTGGCTAGGTGAACTGCCGACAGAGAGATTCCTTCTCGTATTGCCCAGGAACCAGAGCTGCATTGCCTCTCTGCACAGTGGTAGTGACCCTAAACCTCCTCTCTTGTTGAGGTAGTACATGGCCACTGTGTTGTCCGTCATTATCAGGACATTTATTCCCTGTATAGAGGGCAGGAAGGCCTTGAGCTCTAGTCTGGTTGCCCTCAGCTCCAAAAGGTTGATGTGTAGTTTGGACTCTGATGGAGACCAACGACTGCCGATTGTCAGTTCGTTGGTGTGGGCTCCCCACCCCGTGAGTGAGGCGTCCGTCACTACCGTTATCTCTGGGCATGGTTGCCAAAAATATTCTCCCTTGAGAATGGTGTTGTTGCAAACCCACCATAGAAGGTCTTGAGCAACTCTGCTCGGAACCTGCAGTTGATACAACATATTCCCTGAGAATTGGGACCACTGAGTCCTGAGGGTCCATTGAAGGGATCTCATTCTCAATCGGGCCTCTGGCACCAGGGAAATGCAGAATGCCATGAGACTGAGCAACCTCAGAAAATCGAAGGCCGGAAGATGCTGGGCATTCTGGAATTTTGCTACCTTCTGCTGAATGTGTTGAGCTTTCACCTCGGGAGGCGAGGCTTTCTGTGAGGAAGTAACCAAGACCGCTAAGATGAATTGGGTTCTTTGGAAAAGGTATCATGTGGGACTTCTTGTAATTGAGGGAGAAGCCCGGTCTGTGTAGGGAGTGACTGGTGATACTGAGATGTTGCTGGGCCTGCTCGGGTGAACAAGCCCTGATCAGCCAATCGTCCAGGTAGGGGTAGACATAAATCCACCCTCTTCTGAGACTCGCTGCCACTACCGCCACCAGTTTGGTGAAAACCCTTGGGTGGAGATCAGCTCGAATGGCAGAACTAGAAACTGATAATGAGAACCGCCAACTGCGAACCTCAGGTACTTCCTGTGCTTGAGATGGATTGGCACATGAAGGTAAGCATCCTGAAGGTCCAATGATACCAATCAGTCTTGGAGTTGGAGAGCCTGAAGGATCTGAGAAAGGGTAACCATCTTGAACATGTCCTTCCTGAGGAACTTGTTCAAGTTTCTTAAGTCCAAGATGGGTCTCAATCCTCTGTCCTTCTTGGGGATGAGAAAGTAAGGGGAATAGCAACCCTTGTTCCTCTCTGCTACAGGTACATGTTTTATTGCACCTTTCTCTTCCAGGGTTAAAATTTCCTGCACAAGGAGCGGATCTGGAATTTTGACAGAGTTGGTTCCCGGTGAACTGTTTCCAGTGCCCAAGCATCTGAAGTAATGCCCCGCCATTTGTTCAGATGCTAAGAGATTTTGCCTCCCACCGGGGTCTTGTGGGTCCAGGCCTCAGAGTGGCTAAGAGGCGGGTGAGGCAGCGGTTGAGGGTAAAGATGCTGCTGCTGGGGCTGATTTAGCACCCCTTCCTTGTCCACCACGAGGGAATCTTCTTTGTCCCCTTTGTCCAGCCTGTCCGCTTCCTCTACCAACTGAGGAATAGAAGCGAAAAGAACGGCCCTCCAGGAAGATGCCCGAGTAGGGGTGTTGAGGTTGTCGAATGGAGGCGCTAAGGGAATTAGCCTTCGCCTTGGAGGTCTGTAGCTTCTCCAGACTCTCATCCGCCTTGCTGCCCAACACCCGCGAGCCGTCGAAGGGCATGTTGAGCAGTCTGGCCTGCACGTCCGATGCAAACCCCGACTTTCTCAACCATGCAAACCTGCGCAGTATGGTGCTTGCAGCCATGGATCTGCAGATGCTGTCAGCAGTATCCAATCATGATTGGAGTCACACTCCCATTGCCTCCTTACCATCCTTAACTATATTCAGGAAGTCGTCCCTTTACTCGCCTTATGGGATGTGATCAGCTGCCATGGCAACACAGTCCCACATTGTATAAGAAAATCTAGCCAAGGTGCACGTAACGTTAGCAGACTTCAAGGCCATGCTGCGTGATGTGAAGACCTTGCGAGCCCATGTATCAACCTTCTTATCGTCTCTATCCGGGGGAATAGAGGGATAGGCTGATTGTTTGGTTGAAGTAGCAGCCTGGATTACTAAACTCTCAGGCGTAGGATATTTTGTGAGGTAGTTTGGTTCGCTGCTAGAGGGTCTATACTTCCTAGAGAAGTTCCTGTTCACAGCAGGCCCAGATTCTGGGGCTTCCCAATTGACCACAACCTTCCGCTGAAGGGCCTTTTGGAAGGGTAGGATCGGGTCCTTCTGAGGTCCCTAATCTAGGAAGTCCGTCATGTCATCCTGCTCATATGCTGGGGAAGCCCTACTCCACCTCATATGCTCCGATTCTATTCATAAGGTTTCCGTAACCTGAATCAGCATGTTCTGACGGGTCAGGCCTGCCAAATTCCAGTTCTGGAGAAGTATGAAGTCCACTAGCAGACTGCAGGGAGTCAGAGATGTATTTCACCCTTGACTCTGGGTCAATGAGCTCTTCATGTACATTTTGAGTACCAAACTGCACCGCAAATGATGAAGTCTCCCCATCAGAAGCACTTTCCTCTTCATAAATGGAGAACTAGGACTTGAAAAGGTATTCTTGGTACATGCTTAAAGATCTTTTCTTGAACCGGTATGGACTTCTATGGGATCGAAGATTCCATCGACGGTGTTAAAGACTGCTTCAAAAAAGCAGTCGATTTGGTAGGAATCGCCCTCGATTTTGGCGTTGAAGCACTCGGCGCCGGTGGCGCCTACACAATTGTCAAAGGGTTCGACGATTTAAACTTTTTCGACAGTATCGGAGAAGGACTAGATTCTTGTGTCGATACATTCAACGCCTTTTTTTTGTCAGGTCGAGAATCTCGACTAACAACCGGCTTACTCGGCTTTGACGAAGTAGCCTTTGACTTCCCCGAGTCGTCCGAAGGAGCGACCAGTGCATGGCTCTTGTGTGATTCTTTTGAGGGGGTTGAGGCCGCAGTCTCAAAAATCTACATCATTTCCACTCTAAAGGCATCCCATTTACGTGGGGAATCCGACTTAATCGGCCACCTCATAACCTCCATAGAGGAATCCGATGAAGAAGAGGGAGACCTATGGCGTCTCTTCTTCACCTTCTTCAAAGAAGACTGCCTGGATCGACTCCTCGACCGGGACCTCTTCTAATGTTTACGCCGAGTAGAGTCTCTAGACGTCCCGGATTTCTTTCCCTTTTTCGAAGTAGACTTCAAAGCCTACCTCCCCACCGCCAATTTACCTCTGTTCCCGGAGAGCTTTTTCTGTCATGGACTGACAGGATCTGCAGTCATCGGTACGATGCCCGGAACCGAGACACCAAAGGCACACACAGTGAGGATTGCTTATTGACATCTTCGCCGTGCAGTTGTAAACATTTTTTTAAACTATTTGTCACTGACTGTTAGAATACATTATAACAGTTTGCAGCCAACAAGTTACAGAGCGATATCCATTATCAATTCAATACATTGTCTCGAGTAATAAATTTGACCTATTACAGGGCTCACAGGTTTTATCTCTGGTTAGACCCTTTCATGTCTGGATGCCAGATAGCAGCGGAGTGGGGCCCATATGTCCTTTGGGCGACTCATGGGAGCGACTCCCTTTTACATAGCTTTCCTCACATTCTTGAACATAAATCAGGTCTTTGAGCCATGCGTGAACTGTGGGTGCATGTTTTGCTTTCCAGCATCTAAGGATGTTCCGTTTGGCCACCGCTCCTGCCACAGAGAAGAGCCTAAGGGTATTGATGTGCACTTTCCCTATGTCTCAGAGTAAATATTTAAAAGGGGAGGCTGGGATAAGAATGTTGATTATCTCACTTAGTGTTGTAGCCACTTCCTCCCATAACTGCCTTACGGGTGGGCATTCCCCATACATATGTATGCAGTTGGCCTCCGGCAGATTACATTTGTGACACAGGGCCTGCTTGGCACGGTCGTATCTCGCGACCTTTGCGAGAGTGATGTGTAAGTGGTTAAGGATTTTGAACTGTACTAGCCTAAGGTTAGTGTTGAGGGATATGGATTTAGTATGCTGGCCGTACTTTGCCCATTGTGAGTCCTCGATTGTTATGTCCAAGTCACTCTCCCATTTGTATTCTTAGATGGCAAGTGGGATTGCACTGTCTTATATAGCCCAGAGACGTTCCCTTTGAACCCATCCTGCGCCATAATGTTGACTATAAACTGATGTGGGGCTGGCTCGGCTGGGAAAGAGGGCCATCTGTGTCTGCAGGCAGCCTTCAGGCAGTGATATTGCAATGCTGCAGTGAGCCATGTGCCAACCTTTCTTTGTACTTCCTTCAATTTTACAAACTCCCCTCCCAGAAATAGATCCCCCTACTGTCATTTACTTCCCTGGGTCTCGGCTTCTTTGTAGTATCATGTCCAGTGTGGGGGCAATGTCGACATAATGCCAGAGAGGGGAGGCAGACCAGTACGGGTCTGTACAATCCACCCTCTGAAACAGTGTGGCCCAAGCACGGATCGTAAAGGTCACTGGGTTGATCTAGCCTCCCCCAGCGTGTTTCTTTGAGAATATCAAGGAGCACAAGTCAATGGGGGCTGGTGCGTGTTTCTCGACCTGTATGTGGGCATATTATTCTGTGCTATGGAACCAGTATTTGGCGAATTGTGCTTGTGTGGCATAGTAATAAAGCTCGAAATCCAGACCCACCTGGCCTCCCGTGTCAAATTTTTCGCATAACTTAGTCCATTGCATTCTCACTGTATCCCCGTACCCCCCAAACGAAGTTGCACACAAGCTTCTGTACTTTATCGAGGAATGGTCAACCGGGCCATTGCTGAACAGATACAGTAGTTTGGGGACCACAATCATTTTAAGAAGGGCAATGCGGGTGGCCAGGAGCGCCAGCGATGCGGCTGCTTCCTTGATGGCCTCCGTCCGGAGCCCGCGGCCACCAGCTACCATTCGATGAATTCAGATCGGATTGCTCTGTCGCGTGGATCAATGGCTTCCTGAGATCGCAGAGCGTCTGATGTGATCCGGTGGGACCCCGTTTCCCCCTACAAGCCCCTGAATCGGTGATGCCCCACACTCACGCCGAGACACGACCTGCACATCCAAGATGGCGGACGTGACGAGCTCTGCGCCGTAACAAGGAGCGAGCGGGAAGCTATCCCTGTCCTGCCCCAGACGCTGAGGTGGAGCCCGGAAGCAACCAGAGGCGGCGGCTACGAAGACACTGCACGGGAGTCCGGCCCACCGACTGCTGGAAGAGCGAGTGCAGCGGGCGGGGTGCGGCCTTTGTCCCACGTTGGTGCCCCCCCACGCCAATCCTCCGAGGTGTCCCCGGTGAGGGAAGAACAGGCCCTGTCCCCGTGGCTCTGGTCGAGCAGGAGCTCCCGAGCCCAGAAGCGGTGCTAAGCTGAAGCCAGACGAGGAGCCTGCGGCGGCCCTCCCCGCCCCTGAGAAGTTTGAGAACAGCGGCTGGGGTCCTCCGGCCCTGAAGAAGGTGAGGGCTGGGAGGTGCTGGCTTCCCGTGGCCGCTTGAAGCGGTCGCGACCACTTCGCCTCCCGGCTGTGCATTGGCTGGGTCTTCCTTCACGTCTTCCAGGGGCGCCCCGGCCCACCGACCCTTGCCTGGCGCACAGCCAGAGGCCCTGCACCAGTAACGGCACCCACCCCCAGATCCAGCAAGCGCTCCAGGCTCCTGGCCTGACCCCGCCATACCGAGGTGCTGAACCGGGGACTCCAGCGCCACTGGGATCCTAACATCGGAGGCTCATGAGATCACTATCCGTGCAGCGCCCCGCCGCCCGGTGGCTTCCTGGGGTGCCCCTGCCCATTAGTCCCCGCTACCCGTCGAGTGTCCTGGGCCTCCGCCCCTACAACTGCGGGGCCTCTCCTGCCAGTGATCGGCGCTTCGGGTTCGCCCTCGGGATCCCAGTCTACTGCCGACCGCCGCCCCGGTAGGTACAGATCCATAACACGCGCGAGATGTCGAAACCAGCTAAAACAAACAAATCCTCAGATATCTCTGCCATGTTGCTGGCCGCAGACAAGACGAAGAGGTCAGCCCCTTCCCCGAAGCTAACCCCACAGAATGCCCCCGAAGAACAGGGAAAGCTAGCCACTAGAGATGACATCCAGGCCTTCATGCAGGACATCAAAGCTGAGTTCCGGTCTTGCATGACTGAACTGTCTACGCGGATGGACCAAACAGACCAGCGACTCACAGAAGCGGAGCAGAGACTTGGAGAGGTAGAGGACCTAACCCAGAGCTACGATGGCGCATTAATAGAACTGAGACGCGACCCCCAGGTGCTACAGAACAGGAACGAGGTACTCGAATTTAAAACAGGAGCACCTGGAGAATAGGGCTCATAGAAATAACCTGTGTATCCGAGGGGTCCCGTCATCGGTCCCCGACAAAGAGTTACCAGAATACATAGGCAATTTTTTCCAAGCCCTCCTCCCACACATGGACGAAACCCAGCTCATCCTAGACCGCACTCAGACTGCGCCCAAGACGAGGGGTGGACTCTGACGGTCCTCCGGACGTAATCACCAGGGTCCATTTCTACGCCACCAAAGAGGCCATCTCAGCAATAAGCCGTACTAAAGATGAGCTCTAGTTTATGAGCACTCAACTTCATATCTTCCAAGACCTCTCGCTGATGACCCTACAGAAAAGAAGAGCCTTGAAGCCCTTAACTGCATTCCTGCAGTCCCAGCAAATACGCTATCGATGGCTGTTTCCGTCCACTCTCCAATTCACGTTCCAAGGCGTTCAGCGAAAGATAAGTCGGCTGGAGGACGCGGAGTCCATTTTGCACTCTAACTCTCAGGAGTCCTCAACAGCCGATAGTCCCCTACGTCCCTCGGGGGAGACGGAGCAATCACCCCAGAAACAATTACAGCAACCCTGGTCCAAAACTCAGACGCCGGAAAGTAAAGTAACCCTTCCACCCACAGCAATCATGAAATTTCCGATTCGATAAGTCTAAGAAAACGTCAGAGATGCCACGGGCCCTGAGCGGCCCATGCCCTACTCCAAGGAGTATGTCACTGATCCACTCTTGGAGACGAACCCAATTATGGGGTTTGATCCTAGCCCGGTTGGCTGGGAGTACAGTTACAGGAATCCCAGCCCCGTTGAATGGCATGACAGTTTTGGCCCTGTTGGACAGGGGAAGGCCCGCATGGGAAATGCTGGCCCCCCACCCACTTAAAAGTTTACCCTCCCGTTGGAGGGTACAGAAAACCCAGCCACAGGAAAACCACGCTGAACTTGAGTCACGAGATGAAGTCTGAATACCCCCATCGCCCCCGCGACAAGCAGAGCCCCATTCCAGAGGACGCTCAGGGAACGCCCCCTCCACACCAAAAACGAAAGTTCTTGACACTGAATGTCAGGGGCCTCAACGCCCCGCAGAAGCGGAAAGTGATCCTGAGACTCATCCAGAACGACGAGGCCTCCATTGTCTTCCTCCAGGAGACTCATCTGATTTCAGCCGACTTCACGAGGCTCCGGGACCGGCAATTCCCACTGCAATTTCTGGCATCCAACGGAACGAAGAGGGGCGGGACTGCAATCTTGATCGCCAAAGGCCTTAAGCTGCAAATCCTGGACTCCATGCTATGCCCGGAGGGCCGCTTTGTGGTGGTGAAATGCCGAATGCTCGGCCAACTGTACACATTGGTTTCAGTATACGCTCCTAATGAAGAGCAGGAGGTATTCTACACTGCCCTAGAAAGTGCCCTCCTTCCATTTGCCGAAGGCCAAACCATCATCGGAGGAGATTTCAACAGAGTCCCTGACCCCTTAGCAGACAGATCGCACCCTCCAGCCCGCAGAGACTTTGGCCTGGCGACAGCGCTACTCAAACTCTTCCGAACCCTGGATGTGGTAGACACCTGGAGAGTCCTTCATCCAGAGGAGCGAGATTATTCGTGCTATTCTTATGTGCATAGAACATACTCTCGCATCGACCTCCTGTTGGCATCCCCGCAGATCCTGGCATTCACAGATGAGGTCCTCATTGGACCCAGAATCCTCTCGGACCAGGCGCCCATAACGCTAACGCTCAGAGCCCACAACCCTGACCCCTTCCCACGGCGCAGCTGGTCTCTTTATGACCCGATCCTAGAAGACATGGCCACGAGAGATGTGCTGGCTAAAACAATAAAGCAGAACTTTGAAGAGAACAAAAACGAAGATACCTCTCCGGCGACCACGTGGGATGCAATGAAGGCCGTGGTGAGAGGGGTCCCGATATCCCGAGGAGCGGCCTATCACAAACAAAAACAACAGACCCGCCGCATTCTAGAGGACAAAATTCTGGAGGCGGAGACGGCATGTAAGGCCAGAAACTGGTCCCTGAGAACATACCGAGCACTACAGACGTCTCGAAAGAAATTGGAGGCCCACTACGCGGAGGACACGGCCCAGCTTCTAGCCAAAACAAAGCAGAGCTACTATGCCAGAGGTAACAAGGCGAACAAATTCCTAGTGGAAAAATTGGCAAGAGTCAAGAGGAGGAACACTATTATAGGCCTCCGGGACCCCCAAGGAGCAGTCCAATTCACTGATCGGGATAAATTAAGAATTGCAGAGGCTCACCTGGCCGATACAATGTCAGCCACCCCAAGATCTAGCGAAGAACAGCATTCCTACCTGCGGGGGGCCGCCTTACCCCAGATCGCAACTCCAAGAAGAGAAGAGCTGGAGGCCCCGATCACCAGCGAAGAGATCGACGAGGCCATCAAAAGCTTAAAACCAAGAGCCCCAGGACCAGATGGGTTCTCGCCACGATTCTTCAAACTCTTCCGACCCCAGCTGCTGGCTCCCATGACAACTCTCTTCAACTCCTTCGCCACCTCAGGATCGATAACCCAGTCGATGAAAGAGTCGATCACAGTCCTAGCGCTGAAACCAGGAAAGGATCCCAGAGACATTGCGGCATATCGACCCATCTCCCTGTTAAACCTAGACGCAAACATTTATTCAAAGGTCCTGGCAAACCGTCTAGCGAAGATACTCCCGGACGTTATAGATCCAGACCAAACAGGATTCATCCTACACAGAGCCACCACGGACAACACACGCAGGGTCCTCAACCTGGTCGAGATTGCTAAGCGAGACTCTCGTAAACTCGCCCTGCTGGCTCTTGACGCGACCAAGGTCTTCGACAAGGTAGATTGGTCGTTCCTTCGTCTTACCTTGGAAGCGTTCCGCGTCGGGCCATCCTTCTCGAAGCTTGTCTTACCGAATTATCAAACCCCAACGACTCTCCTCCGAGTGAACGGCCTACTGACCGGCCTGATCCCCCTAACATGCGGCACCAGACAGGGGTTTCCCCCCTCCTCTTTGCCATGGTTATGGAACCTTTAGCCCAGCGGATTCGCCTCAGTGCCAGAATCAAAGGCCTCCAAGTGGGCCCTACCCAGCATAAGATCGCGCTCTACGCCGATGACGTGATGCTGACCATAACAGACACTTCCCGGTCCCTGAGGGCCTCCCTAGCGGAAATCCATAGATTCGGAAAGGTCTCTGGATTTGCCATCAATTTCGCGAAATCTTCAGCCTTGGGGATAGGCTTAGACCAGAGAGATAAGGAGTCCTTCAGATCCCAGTGCACGATCCCACTAAGCGAAAAGTCCATCCCCTACCTCGGGGTGCACATCCCTGCTTCTCCTGCAGACACCTACCGGACAAACTTCCCGATTCTACTTAAAGCCTTAGAAAAAGACCTGGACAGTTGGCTTTTCGCCCGGATTCTCCCCCTCGAACTTTAGAAACTGGATTGCTGGAGGCCTTAGCTCCCTGAGTCAGCTATTCGAAGGTATCCAGCCGCTGACGTTCATCCAATGCAAAAGAGCCTTTAATCTCTCGGAGTCTGACAGGTTCTCGTATTTCCAACTCAGGCACTGGTGCTCACATCCCCAGACTCGGTTGGTGGCCACACGGGAGCTTGATGCTCTGGAACTAACTGCGGCTGACCCCCCAGCCCGAGGACCGATTTCAACGTTGTACCGTCTGTTCCAGGCAAACCCATTGGCACCTAAAGCAACATATATGTCGCAGTGGGAGAGAGACCTGGGACACCCGATCCAGGATCAAGACTGGACTGATATTTGGTCACGCATGCATTTGTCCTCTTTCTGCATTACCAATCGGGAATGCGCGCATAAACTTCTCTTGAGATGGTACTACCCGCCACTCCGACTGCACCACTTCAATCCATTCCTGGACCTGCAATGCTGGCACCGCTGTCACTCACCAGGCTCTTACCTACACATGTGGTGGACTTGCCCAGTGGCGGCGGACTTTTGGACCCAGTGCATGGCCACCATTACAGACATTACCCAGATCACGCTGCCATTGGAGCCGGAGCCACTCCTACTGGGGACCCCGATCCTGGGCATCTTTCCAAGATCAGGCCCGCTAGCGGCCCTCATCACAGAACTCCTCCTGGCCGCGAAAATCACAATAGCCAGGACATGGAAATCCCCAGAGGGCCCCCTAATGGTAATGTGGTAGTTGAAGCTCTGGGACATCTTCATCTCCGAGAAAATCATGGCGGCAAGCAGAGGCCGCCTCCACCGCTTCACAAACATGTGGTCTCCGGTGATAGACTATGACCAACGCTTTCCAGCCCTGACACAAACCACGTCTGGTGTTGAATGCACTGCTGGCAGCAGACTGGAACCGGACTTCATTGGTGGATGAGAAGGTCCCGGAAGGTAGCCAGAACTAAGGGGCGAGGGGCGGAAGCTCAGAGACGCATGAAAAGGACCTAATGAGGCACATGACTCGGAGGGCTGGAGAGCCGGTGTTCGGACTCAATTGGCGAGGGAGCAGGCCTCTGGGGACAGCCAGTAACAAAGTATGGGGGCGGGTACAGGGGGATGCACGTTTATGAGTCAAAGTTGTAAAGAAGTGCTGAATTGATGTGATACTTTGTTTTCCTGTGTGCTACCTAAAATAAATATGTTAAAAAAAAAAAAAGAAGGGCAATGCGGCCAAACATGGGAGTTTGTTCCATAGGGATAGTTTGGTCTCTAGTTGTATTATGTATGGTTCAAAATTAGCTGTATATAGAGAGTGTTTATCGGTGGCGATTACTATTCCCAGGTAGCAAGCCGATCTCGGGGACCAGAGGAAATGCACTGTCGCGTCCAACCGTGCAACCCCCTGCATCAGTGGGGTGATCTCGGACTTCACCTGGTTGACTCTATATCCGGAGTACTTCGCAAATTTCGTTATGTCCCGCATTATCGGGGCCAGGTTAATATCAGGGTCTCTAATATACAGCATGGTGTTGTCCGCGTATAGCAAAATGAATTGGGGGGCCCGAATCCGGACACCCCAGGATGAGTGTCTATGCCACAGATACGCCACCATTCCTTCTATACTAAGAGCGAAAATGAGGGGTAATAGGGGGCACCCTTGGCGCATGTCTCTATGTAGCAGGAATCCAAGTGACAAGGTGTGGTTAGTCCTTATCCTGGCTATGGGGCCTTTGTATAGCAGCCAAATGAAGCTCAGGAATCCAAGTCCAAACGCCATACGCCTCAGCATGGCTTACATTTACCCCCAGGAAACCGGATCAAAAGCTTTTTCAGCATCGAGCGATATCGCTATTACTTCTGCCCTGGGGTCCAGCTGGGATATTATAGTAAAGAGTCTACGCAACTTTCGGGAAGTGGAACGAGTGGGGACGAATCCCGACTGGTCAAGGTGTACAAGCAAATTCATGTGCGGTAGCAGTTTAGTCGCTATGGCTTTTGCAAATATTTTGCTGTCTGTGTTTTTTAAGGAAAGGGTGCAGTAGGATGTGGGGGTTTATGCGGCTTTTGTAAGACTTATGATTGCTTCCTGCATGGAATCTAGGGGCTAGTTCATTCATGTAGGTTTTATACAGGTCTACCAGGAGACCATCACGTCCGGGGTCCTTCCCCGCTCTCAGATCTTTTATTGCTTGCCCAATTTCCTCGACCGTAAGCAGGGTTTCAAGTAATTCCCTATTCTCCTTCTCCAAGGAGGGGAGCGGAAATGAGTCCAGATATTGGTCCAGCTCGCTAGTTGTGACTTGGTCAGCATTTGCATATAACTCTGAGTAGAAGTCTAGAAAGACTGTGTTAATCTTCTTGGGCTCGTTATGAATTGTCCCGTCCACCCCCATAATACTTGTGATTGGCCTAAACCCATGTTCTGCCTTGATAAGGTTTGCCAGAGTCTTGTCTGCCTTGTTCCCTTTGCCGTAATGTATAGTATTTTGCAGTTGGCGATGCCCCTATACCTCTCCAGCTGATCTTGTAGTGGCTTGAGTGTGTCGGGTCCTGGTGTCTGTGAGTGCGCGTTTGAGGGATCGGAGTGTGAGCTCTGCTTGGTGTAGTTCCTTTCTTATATCCCGTAGTGTGCCCAGTGCCTTTGGTAGTAGGTGCCCTCGTATCCATACCTTGGCAGATTCCCACACTGCAGTCACTGAGTCTACTGAACCTAAGTTACAGTCAAAGAATTCTGTGATGTCAAAGAACAGGGGTTCTATGATCGTTTCGTCACACATTAGGGCTGGCGGCATCCGCCACAATCTCGGGCCTTGTTCTACATTGCCCCTAGCCAGTTCCAACAGTAACGGAGAGTGGTCTGATAGTGTCCTCGGGAGGATGGCACAGTCCCCGATCTGAGGGTTGTAGTCTGGGGAGCATAGTCAATAATCAATGCGAGAGATGGACCTGTGTACCGGGGCGTGGAATGTATATTCCTTAAGGGTAGGATGGAGTTCTCTCCATGCATCTACAAGAGGCAACGTAGTCATACCCTGTAATATTGTCGCTGCAGCTTTAGTATGCTTTCGGGGGTGCTTGGAGGTCCTGTAACTCTGTGTGTCTGGGATAGTATTCAGGTCGCCGCCCCAGATAACTTTGGAGTCTCCCAAGGGCGATATCTGTGTAATAACATGAAGATCGAATTCCGGGGCATCCGTATTTGGGCCATATGTGTTAACCAGTATCACCTCCTGGTTTTTCAATGTGCCCCATTTAATTACGTATCATCCCTCCCCATCTACCTCAGATCTAGAAAGTTGGAAGCCTGTTCGTTGGTGAATAAGGGTCAACACTCCCCTGGACTGCGAGGAGCAGTCTGTGCCTATCTGCAGGGGACCTCAGTCTTGGGCAAATGATTCCACCACCTTCCTAATGACATGAGCCTCTTGCAGCAAAAGAATGTCGATCTTGTGCCTCCTGGCATATATCAAAATTTTCCGGCCCTTAATTGGGTTAACTAGCCCCCTGATGTTCCAGGATAGGAGCTTCATTTTATGATTCAGCCCGGGTCTCGCCATCCTAGGGCTATCAGTATTGTGTTACCCCATTAGTTATTCAGTCTGCACGATCTGCTGTTTAACCAACCGTCAGTTATTCCTATTAACCAACACCCAGCCCCCCCCCACACTTCACACCCTCACCATCCCTACACATAGACTGTGTATTCCCATACCAAAACGTCTTTGTCTGAAACAGTGTGAGGCCGCGTGGGGCCACAACCAGTAACTTTTTGGACAGCCCGCTTGCAAGAGCGTCAACCTATGGCTCAAGCAGAGTGGATGATCCTTGTGTTGGGATTGGCCAGAGGGCTCTTCAGGTATGAACTTTGCAGTACAAGAATCGAACTACTACAACTGTCAGCCGTTGCTTGCTGGGGCCGGGATGCTTTGTTCAGTGTACCCTATGGCGTCCTCCGGTGACTCAAAGAAGTGGGCCTTGCCTGCTTGTTTTGCAGGGAACAGCATGGCATACGGTACCTTCCTGTCCCTAAGCATCTTCTTGACATGGTTGAATTTCCGTCGGGCCGCTTGCACTCCATTTGAGAAGTCCGGGTAGATATGGATCCGGGATGAGTCGAAAGACAGTGTCCCCTTTTCTCGTGACAGGCGGAGGATCAGCTCACAGTAATTTAATAGGTGAGCAATAATGATGCACGCGGGGGTAACAGGTTTAGGCGGAGGGGTCAGTAATCTGTGGGCCCTTTCCACTAGGAATTGCTGCGAGAACTGCGCCTCTGGGAATATTTGGCGGAGCGCCTCCTCTAGGAACACCTCCATCGTGACATTTATGGATCACTCGGGAAGTCCGACCACACGAATATTGTTGTGGCGTGATCTGCCTTCTAGGTCTTGACATTTGTCTCTCACTGTATTCAGGTTCTTTTTAATTTCCTCGATGTCCTTGCCATGTGCGGTAGTTGTATCCTCTAGTGTGCTCACCCTGGTTTCTGCCTCGGTTACTCTGGTATTAACCTTTTGTATGTCACCCTTTATGGAGGCAATGCTGTTGCCGATATCAAGCCTGTCGTTTACTGCTGAGAAGCCCGCCTGAAGTGCTGCCATGTATGGGTCCATATTTGTTGTTGTGCCAGCTTGACCATTCGCTGAGGTGTCCGCTTGGGACATCTCAGGTTCCTCCGTGGCATCTGCACTCGTGTAGGCATCCATGGGCCCCTCTAGTTAGCCTTCCCGCCTCTTGTCATGGCCCGCCGGATGTCCTGTGTGTCCAATGAGCTTGTAAAGTGTGGTTTTCTTCCTGCAACTGCAAGTCCTGGTGCTCTGCTGGTGCTCTGCTTGGGTGCGCCGGGGACGAGGGGGGACATAGCGCTGGTATGCCTTACCTTCTCACACCGACTCACACTGGCGGCAGTGGCATAATGGGCAGGTCAGGGCCATGCCGCTGCAGTTCTGATTTTATTAGCAGAGCTTACGTTTTACTGCTGTAATTCCTACTGCGTCGCTTGAGTCTGCTGAATGAATCAAGTGCCAGATGACAACCGCGTTGGTCATCTGTCCCTCATGTGTTGGTGCCAAGTTGTGTTTGTTTTTGTCCTCTGGCAGAGGGTAACTATGCTGTGGGGCTGGCCCTCTTATTTCTCCACACTGGCTTATGAGTCTTTTTGCTCTTGAGGGATGAGAGTTGTATTTGGATGCTCCTGGGGCCCACTATATCCTGCTCTGATCTATAGCTGTTCGTGTCATTTATGCCCCAGCCGCTCCGCCAATCTGCTGAGAGGATCCTGCAGATTTCACCCGGGCAGGGCAGGTTATGTTGAACATGGGCGAGCAGCCAGTGTATTACGCCGGAGTCGCGGATATTACACTCCGCCCGCTCGAGTGCTGCCACAACGGGATGGGGTTCCCCACCACGCAGGATGTTTGCCTGTGTGTTCGGGCTGCGTATGCTGCCCCCGACTATCTTGAGGCAATTTGTGGGAGAGATTGGGCGCCCACAGGGATTCAGCAGTATTTGGCAGCCCCCCCCCCGGGGCAACACCGCAACATACCTTCGTCTGTCGGGTTCTGGACGGAGCACTGCCCGCAACCTGCCGCTCAGCAATTCCGCACGTCAGTCCTCTGGGAATGGGCTGGATTAATGAGTTTCTTGACTCAGTGAGGTGTTATCTTTTGCCTCGGACGGGGCCACAGTGCCTTAGGGTGCGTGCCGACAGGTTCCTGTAGTCGTACGGAGAGACTTGGTTTTGGCACGCGGGTCGTCTTGCTGTCACAAGCCTGCCCCAGCTGCACTGCTGCCGTAATGGGTGTTAGGTGCCCCGATTCCGCACCAGGCTTCTCCCTCAAGCACACACAATATTATTACTGCATAACCTGGTCTTTCAGTATGCTGAGGATCCCTCGTACCGCAGGATTTAGTTGAAAGGATGTTTATGTTGTGGAACTCAGACATAAGGTGGCCATCTTTGTTGGCGCACCACAGTACCCCCCCTTCCCTCCCCCAGTCGTACCACATTTTTTAAATCCCGACTTTGGGGTCAAGGGGGTTGAAGATGAAGACATTTTTTTACAGAAAAACAAAGCACGCCGTTATTACTAGAAGCAAAAGCTTTCAGAAAAACAGAACTGAAGCCAACGGGCGCTGCACAAGCTATTTATACAGCTGGTGAAGTTGGCGCTTGACGGCAGCCCTCGAGGGTCATCAACGCCACGACATCGAGCACAGCGCCTTCTGCTGCGAAAACCTTTTCAGAAGCAGCAAAGCTGCCGAGATACGAATATCAAAGATCAGGAATACGTGGGCGGACACAATCCATTCGAAATTAAGTTGTTTAAGTAGAAGCAGAAGCACTGTGAAGTTATCCTGAAAGATATCTATTGTGAATCTTAATCTTGCAAGGAGAGACTTTATAACTATTGACCAAGAACTGTATTACACTAAAATTTGCAGAAGGTGTATTTCCTTTGAATTGTGATAATACTTCTTGAACAACTGGAAGTTGTGGAAAAGCATTGTGGCTAGGAATATCATTGAGGCTAGTAAGGTCAAGTGGAAAGTCATCACCTAGAGGAAAAGCTTTGCTGTTGTTGGAACTTTGGTTAACAAAACTTTACTTTGACAGTGAATCATCAGGAACGGAACTAAGACTAGTCTATCTAAATGTATGTCCTTTGTTTTTCTTGTGGAACATTGGAGCTGAATTTACCTTGAATCCTGGGGAAGGGAGTTCATCCAGGTTATCAAGGAATTGTACAAACAACTGTTGATGTTATTTTGAAATGTCATATGTTTCCTTTGTAGTAGATGGTTAAGTGTGTTTCCACTTTTGTTAGGCAGAGAAATCCTCCTCAGAGTAGGGCTAGTGAGGCATTTAATAGATGTTATAATTTAATAACATGGCAAATTTTGAACAAACATACAAAGGTTATCCGCTTAGCATTGCTGACCCCTCCAAAGGAGGACTACATCCAGAACCTATAGTCGACCCATTCTTGCTCCCACTTCCCTATACCGACACAGGGGGGCAAGGGTGCAGGGCTCACAACATTCTTTCTCTTCCCATGCCCACAAAATATGGGGGAGATCTAAATGAGAGGGAAAGAGATGGCACTACTCTCCAACTGCGATGGCCTAAAACAAACGCAGATTCCAACACAAACTCAGCACTGATACTACTTGACCTCTCTGCAGCCTTCAAAATAGTCAGCCACAACATCCTCATCAAGAGACTGAAAGAAATAGGGATCATACACACAGTGCTGCTTGGATTAAATCTTTCTTATCCGAAAGAACAGAAACAGTATGGATAAAACCATTCAAATTCGTGCCGCGGGACACCATCTGTGGAGTACCAACAAGGATCCTGCCTATCCCCACTGCTCTTCAACATCTACATGATTCCATTAATCAACCTCATCAAAAGGCACAGCCTCACCTGCTATAACTATGCAGATGACACCAAATCATCTACAAAATCGAAGATGTACAAGAGGAGAACACAATGCTAGTAGACTGTCTCCAAAAACTCTACGAATGGTTAAAACAAACAGCCTCAAAGTCAAACCGGGCAAGATAGAAATTATATTATATCCCAAAACTAGGGAAGCAATCAATACACCCCATGGCCCACAGAACTAAGAACAGCGCCCACACCATCCAAAATAGTTAAAAACTTCGGAATCCTAATGGACAACGAGCTTACCCTAGAACCACAAGTAAACACAATCAATAAATGCACACGATCAAAAGGATTCTACCATTCCTATACTTCTCGCACAAAACACTGGCCATCATCTCCCTCATCATGCCCAGGATAGGCTACGACAACAGCCTATATGCCGGAATTCCGGATTATCTACTGAAGAAACTGCAACGTATACAGAACGCAGCAGCCAGACTTCCTCAAACTCCCACAAAGGGACCACATCCCTGCAGCGCTAAAGATGCTAAATTGGCTGCCTGTCAAAAAACAAATCGCATTCAAAACAATGTGCATAACACAGAGTAATCCACGGCCAAGGAGCAGAATTCTCCCAAAAGAAAATCAATATTTACCAGCCGACCATAACACTCAGATCCAGCAAAGGCATCTGCCTGGAACCTAAACCATACACAAGGCAAAACCTTGGTGGAACAGCATTCTCTTGCCTAACTGCTAAAATGTGGAACTCCCTTCTGAGAGAAAAAAATCTCAACTCAACCGGACAAAAATGAATGAGCAACACCCAAACCCAACGGAATTAACACACAAATGGAAAGACTGGGGTCCTCCATACCGGACCACAACAAAGTGCAGGGAGGTGGAGAGACGCCTGAGTTGGAGGGAGACCTGGGTGCACCCATTCCCATTGAGGGCCCTACCGGAGGCTAGGGGGAGAGATGGGAGCATCCTAGGTTGAACTGACAGACAGAGGGCATTAGAGTTGAAGGTGATAGAGTGGTGCTCAAGGGCACAGGGAAGAGGTCCCCCCCACCCTCAAGGGGCCCAGCCTGGTGGCTGCACACCAGGATATGCCAAGGGACAAAGCTTTGTAGACATCCATTATTCTGAGCACGGGCGGTGGGGGGGCGGGGGGGTGTAGGAGGCAAGAATATAGG
The DNA here is from genome assembly GCF_040938575.1 of Ambystoma mexicanum. Classification (NCBI taxonomy): domain Eukaryota; kingdom Metazoa; phylum Chordata; class Amphibia; order Caudata; family Ambystomatidae; genus Ambystoma; species Ambystoma mexicanum. The sequence continues at coordinate 787,644,969 of NC_090929.1, read as the reverse complement.
AGAGAGACACCACTAGCAGACCACAATGCACAACACTGGCAGAGACACGGCCCACAGATTGCCAAAGGGCATGGGGGGGAGTATAATGGAGCACCACCACTAACGCACCCACTAAAAAACGTATTCCCTCTGCTTATACCTCTCAAACTCTAAACAAAACACAACCATACCTATACAGCATGACAAACCACACGTATTTCACTACACTGCAACAAGGAAACAAACCACACATAGCCCCGCACAATGGCACATGACAACTACCGACCGAAAAAAATCACACCTACGCTCAGCGAACAATGTCAACCAAACTGAAGCCGACAATAGCACATTATAGTTTTCTTGCGCTTTTTTCCCCACTCAGTCCTACTAACTTACCCTACCCTCTTGCATTTTTCAGATCCACCAGAGGGCCAGGGGACCACTCAGGTAGTGATAGTGCGTGGTATAAATTAAATATCCTTTAACATAACATTTAATCTGAAAAAAACAGCACTCTACTGGTTTACCCTGCTTATCAATACTAATAGTCAATTTGTGCCAATGCTCATTCTATCCAGGTATATCCTCAAAGACCTTCTCAAACTGTAGGAAACTGTTCCACCCGTCCTTAATATGGAATCTTCAGTTGGGCGATCAGCTAAAGAATTCCCAAGTAAATGAACTGCCAGTGACCACCTTGTCATTCTAACCATTTTTCTTATTAGTAGACCTACTCAAAAGAAACGGGAAGAGGTTATCGACTTGGTAGATAGCGGCACCACATGAAATGGGTTCCATGTCTTAAAATCGTGGCAAAAATGGGCGTGATTACAAAATAATCGCGGCAAAAATGCAGTCGTTTTTTGCGCCACAATCATGTAAAGGATTCGGAAGGCACCCCCGCAACCCACAGACCCATTATACCATTTAAGGGGAGCGGGGAACACCCCCGCAATCCCTGCTCCCCTTAAATGGTATAATGGGGTACACCATTACTGGGTCAAACCATAGCATTTTTGCCGCGATTTTATTACCTGATACTGTTATTGACCTTGCTTTTGCACATCGTTGCACATCGTCGCACATCGTTGACAGGTACCACTGAAATCCAAAGACAGAGATTAACCCATTATGTCTGTAGATGGTTCACCCTTAATTTCCGGTCCGCTTTCCTTACATACCAATACTCTCAAACATAACACCATGAATATTTGTCCTTTGACGCTACTGCGGCACCCCATTTCTAGGTTACCCTAGGTATGCACTGTTTGCGCCATCCCAATCCTTTAATTGAAGAAAACAGAAACTCACGTTCCAGGGAAGTCAAAGACTGTCATCTTGTTCCAGTCTTGAATCCATATGTTCTGCCATTTAATCAAAGTCCCTGAAGAAGTTATCTCTCCCCATCTTCTAAACAAACATTAGTAATACCGCTTCAACTCCCTTCAGAATATCATAATTATTCTGATGTACTCGAACTCAAGGAAGCAGACATGTTAACTCCTCACAGAGAGTATGACTGTCGAATTGATTTATACCCAAATTCCAAAATCCCTTATGGACAAGCATATGCACTTTCCGAAAAAGAAAATCTCGTATTAAAGCAATCATCATTTGAGAAAAGGATTTATTCGTCATTCCACATCCTCTGCAGAGGTCCTACTGTTTTTCATCCCCAAGAAAGATAAAACAGAACTCTGACCTTGTATCGATTATAGGCAACTTAACGCAATCACCATCAAGAATCATTACCTCCCACCATTGATTAAAGTTCTTTTGGATCAGGCTAAAGACAGTTCTATTTACACCAAACTTGACTTAAAGGGAGCTTATAACCTGGCTCAAATGGCAAATAGAAACGAGTCGAAGACGGCCTTTCGAACTAGGTTTGGACACTTCGAATACCTTGTCATGCCCTTTGGGCTTTGTAATGCCCTCTGCAGTTTTTCAACACTTCCTTAATGACATCTTTTGTGACCTCTTGAATATTTGTGTTGTCATCTATTTAGATGACATTGGGGGTCATTCCGAGGTTGGAGGTAAGTAACAGCCCTTACCGGCATGGTGCAAATAGCGTGTCCGTGTAGTTAAGAGCCTGGTAATAGAGGGCTATTACGACCTCGCAGGCACGAGCTGTGCGCCATGCCGGTAAGGGCATTACCGCCATGCCGTAAAAGGCCAGAAAAAGGCCCTTAGCGGCATCATGTATAGTGCAGATTGCACTACCGGCATGAACCAATGTAGTGGTAATAACGGTGACCGTAATTAAGTGGAACCGGAAGTAGCGTCATCGCACAGGAACGGGAAGGAGCACAGCGGGCATCTTTAAAAACACAATCCATTGCCATCCTCAGCACACAGGACCTGTGGGACACTGCTGTTCGTGTAAACTCCTCCTCCAACACACCACAATGCCTAAGGCAGTTAAGAAGGGTGCCTTCCGCCAGCGCAAGGAGCGCTTCATTGAAGATGAGATGGCCATGCTAGCTGAGACCCTGCAGGAACATGCTGACATCGTGTTCGGCCAGAGCATGAAGAGGGGGGCCATTATTCGCAAGAAAGAGATATGGGCACTTGTGGCGCAGAAAGTAAGCGCAGTCGGGAACACCCCACACACCACAAAAGACTATAGGAAGTGGTGGGATGACTTGCGGCTGCGAGTACGCAACATACTCTCTGCCAACAGGAGCCAGGCAATGGCAACAGGCGGAGGAGCTAGCTCCCCCATTAAGTTGGCCCGATGGGAGGACATCTGTGCTAGGCTGATAGGCCGCCGTGCACCACCATTGAAACCACCTCAACACCTGCGCACTGCCACATGAAACAGCTGAGGCTCCACACTCGGTAGAGTCAAGTTCAGTTGGGGAGGTGGCAGCCACAGCACCCCAGGCTGAGGAGGAGTCACAGGAAGAGGTGTGGGTGCCTGTGGAGGACGATTCCTCCGAACTGCCCCGCACACCCAGTCCACTACCATCCCCCCAAATCACATCTCTGGAGTCAGACCACGGCACCACCCCGGAGCAGTCAGGGGGGGGGGGTTAAATCAAGGGGACATGAGTCCCCTAGTGGAGAGCAGTGAGGCCGAACATGAGACCCAGGCACCGTCCACAGGTGCACCGGCAGGGCCTCAGCTGACTGCCCTTGTGTGGCAGTTCATGGACAATAATGCCCAGGCAAGGCAGGAGTGGCGGGGAAAACATTGCCTCTCTAGGCAAGACAATCACTGACAACACCGCCTCCATGGGCAACATATTTGCAGACAATACTAGCCGGCTGTGTGAGGAGGTATCCGCCCTGCGGCAGGTACTCAGCCGCATTGCAGATGCCATGAAGTCAGAACATCAGGCACCCCAGTTTGAGCAGGCGGCCACACCATCGTCATCAAGCTCAACCCAGACCAGACCACTCCGCAGGTCGTTGCGCACCCTGCGCCGGCCGGCCATGCCGCCACCAGGTCCAGGAAGTGCAAAATAATAGACTGGCAAGCCTGATGAAGGCATTATACACTTGTTGGGACATGTGTGGCGGATTTGTGGGGTGAGGGGGAGTTGTGGGGGGAGGCAGAGGGGGGTGAGGGTGTGTGGGGGAGTTGTGGGGGGAGGGGCAGTTGTGGGGGGAGGGTGTGTGGGGGAGTTGTGGGGGGAGGTGGAAGGGGGGGAGGGTGATTGCACTATCATTTTCATTGTAAATTTCAATACACCCATTGTGTCAAAAGCAAGACCTGAGTGGATATTCATCATTGCGCATGTGTCATTTATTCATATACAGTGCATAGTGCGCATGTACCCCCACACCCAGTGCCCTCTGTCCAACTATCATGTCACCCTCTGCAGCCATGTGTGTCAGTGATATTGTGCAATCACTGACTGACCAACAGTACGTCCCTACTGTGCTTCGACACCGCAATGATGTGCAGCCACTTCTTCTTCATCCCCTGCATCACCACCAGGTGGTTGCAGTTCAATGTCAAGGGGTAGGGGCACGTTGCGTCGGATACACATGTCGTGCAGCATGACACATGCCATGATCATTTTGGCCACATTATCATGCCTGTAGAGGAGTGAACCACCTGACAGGCTAAGGCAGCGACACCATGCACTCAACAGGCCAAAGGTCTGCTCAATGACCACACGGGTACGGTGTGGGATCGATAGTAGTCCTCCTCGTGCCTATTCTGTGGGTTATCGGGCAGGGGTGAGGAGCCACGTCATCAAGGGATAGCCACTGTCACTTGCATGGGATACATAAACAAAGGTATATGTCAGTCGATTCATGATGGACAGCTGTAACAGTCACACATGCCGGCAGATTATTGTTGGTCACATGCACATGTCCCTGGATGTATGCACGCCATTTTTAGGCCCTCAATGTGTCCTGTGCCATGGAATAATGGTGTGGGTTGCATCTTCAAGATGATACACGGTGTGCTCTGCCGTCTTGTTGCTCATGCATTGTGTACGCATACAGCTGTGTCCGTGTCCATTTAGTGATGTGTAGTGTTCTGTAGGATTTTCTGATGGGGAGCATTGGCAATAGGCTCTGCAATGTTAGGCATTCTGCTCTGATTTTTCCAATGGTGACATGCAGCATTCCTGTGGTTGATCCGGGATATCTTGCACAACAATGTGTGATGATCTTGCTGGCGTCGCATACCATGTGCACCTTGATGTAGTGGTATTGCTTGCGGTTGAGGTAAACCACTTCCATGGCATGCGGGGCCTCCAACTCCACTTGGGTGCAGTCAAGAGCACCTAGTGCATGGAGGCCAACTCCAACTTTTGTTTCAAGAATCTCCTGGGGATTCTGTGGTCGGGATATGTATTCCGTTGTGTGCTTGAGGAGGGCATCCAACACTTGCTTCAGAATGCGAGAAAATGAGGGTGGTGATATGCCATGCATGTGCCCCACTGTGTGCTGGTAGGTGCCTGTGGAAAGGAAGTGGAGCACAGATACTGGCTTCACTAGCGGGGGGGGGGTGTCGGTGCGTATTTCAATGAGGCTGACAATGTCATTGTGTATCGTGTCCACGATGGTGTTGATGGTGTCCCGGTCCAGACAGTACAGGGTGTGGTTCTGCTCCGGGGTTGGGTTGAAAGGACTGGCTCTGATGTTTGGGATTGGGGGCTGCCTGCGTGGTTACGCTGGCTGCACTGGTGGAGCATGCTGGGCCTGTCTCACCCTCCTTCTCCTGCTGCGTCTCCTCTGTGGTACCTGCTGTTGCTGTTGTTGCTGGTGTTGCAATGCAAGCATGTCCTCCAGCTCAAGTATTGATACTACTATTGGAATTATCTTGGTGTGGAAAGGGGTGTGGTGTGTGGGTGTGCTCCTTTTGTACAGGCCCAGACTCCATTGCCTCCCCCTGTGCTGATAGTGTGCACCTGTGGCAGTTGGGAACACTGCACATAGCATTTTACGGTTGGTCCGCGATGCCGGTATTTACGGCATGCCGGTATCCACTATTTGCGCATTCATGATGCCGGTATTTGCTTGTCCGCCTGACTTGTGATTTACTCCCTTTAGCGGCATGCTGCTATTGCCGGTTTGATGGGACGCGTGCACGCACCCATGCCTCTATTAGAGGCACCGTTATTTACTGTGTCGCTAATAGCTGGTTGGCAGGTCGGAATAGACCTAAGCGGTAAGCGATAACGGTAATCATTTACCGGCATAGTTTTTCCCTTACCTTCAACCGCAGAATGACCCCCATTGTTGTGTTTTCACCTTCCTATGAACAACATATAAAACACGTGAGAAAAATTCTTTACAGATTGCATAATCATCTTTACGCCAAAATTTCAAAATGTGAATTTCACGAACAGAAGATCACCTACTTGGGTTATGTATTGACACCCGGATGTAGTGGAATGTACCTGAGAAAGATCTCTGCCATATTGAAATGGCCTCCACCATCTACCATGAAAGAACTACAAAGATTCTTGGGGTTTTCACATTTTACCGCAGATTCTTTCCCAATTATTCTGTGATTCTTGTCCCATTGACATGATTATTAAATAAGGATGTACCTTTTGCATGGAATCAAGACACATGCAATGCCTTTGAGACTCTCAAAACCCTGTTTACCACTGCTCCGGTAGTACCATATTTATGGGAACTAATGCCTCCAATTATGCCTGGAGAGCAATCCTATTACAGAAGGATACCAAGACAAAATGTTTTCATCTTCTTGCCCATTATTCCCAGACTCTAAATCCTGCTGAGAGGAAGTATACAATTTTTGAGAGTTACTGGTGATAAGAGATGCCTTCCTGAATTGGAGACATTTATTAGAAGGAGCTAGACAATTACAGTCTTTAGTGATCATCGCAACCTGGGGTTCTTAAAAACCGCTCAAGCCATGACCCAATGACAGAACCATTGGATTCATTTATTTTCACGGTTCAATTTTCTTGTCACTTTTAAACCAGGCAGCCAAAATACCCAAGCTGATGCACTGCCTCGAGCGTATCGTGGAACAGAAGCTGACATTCAAGGGATCCCTTTCAAAACTCCCCCCAAAAATTGTCTCCATTTCTGCTTTGACTTCTAATGAAGAAAAATGGAGGCATACCTATACCACACAGATGAAGGAATCCTCCCTAAAGGAAAACAAACCATACTGAAGAACAAGGTTTATTGTTTCACGAGCAGCGGTAATGTTTAAGGTGAGATACCTGAAGTTGTCTCACTCACTAGTCCCCGGGGATCCGTCTATAGGTGGCCAGGACACGGCCATTGCTATTGGATCCAGTTCCTGGGGGTGCACCAGTGTGGGAGGATCACCTGGATGAGGGGTCTTTGGGGATTGGAAGTGGGACACCGAAGGGTGAGACACGGTATCCTGTTCCTTAGGACACCTTTTCCCCATCCTGCCCAGCAGGATATTTAGAAACTCTACCCCCTCACCCCGCCCCCCGCTTTTCCAACACGAACACTTTATCACACCCTGTGTGACAAAGGACTAATACCAGAGCTGTTTACCTGACATGTACTAACACAAAGGTCAGGTAGAGTCAGGCAATTGCTGACAACTACACACACCTGACTCCCCTTTCCCTTCCCCATAGGGATAAAAGGCGGAGCACAAGAACACACACTGAGCAGGGCCGAACGCACGAGGAAGCAGCTATTTCAGGACAGCAGTTCAAATGGAGGAGACAGCGGCAAGACCTAAAAGGATGTCAAGTAAGGGGTTGCCCTTGCACTTTTCAACCGAGACTCGCAAAGCCTCTGACAAAGTAAACATAACACAGGGAATTGCAGCTGGCGAATGGTGTGACAGACGTCAGCGGTACATGGAACCCTCCCGCACCGATAGCTAGGGCGTGGAGACGCGATTGTCATCATGGTACTGTCCTTGATTCCAGCGGCAAAAGAAACGCAAACGTGTTCAGCACAGCCAGTGAGTCGGAATATCCTGATAGTGGGCCGGATTGTGTTAGGCTCTAGGTTGCGGTGGCAACATTAAGAAGGTTAATACAGAGGTCTTTTGTGAACGAACTTGGTACCAGAGATAGAGTGGTCCAGAGGTCTCTGGCTGGTACCCCTTTCTGAACAAAGACTGTTGAGCTAAAAGAGTATTGAAACTACAAGTACCAAGAGGCCATAGGGATGGCCGATGTGTGGTGTCAAGGTGGTCATACGAGGGTTAAGCCAAATCCCTTGTACAATCGAAAGTCCTCGACACGTTGCAGAGGTTTTGACGATTGTGAAATTGTGAACCAGACTGAGGCAACTGTAAATCAGCCGCTTGCGCCCGGCATAGGGGAACGCCATGCGAACTGTGATTTTGTGAATAAACACGCATTTGCCATAGGCTAACAGTGACCCAGCGAGACGTGATCGCCCTTCGGAAGTCTTTGTTTAAAATTGGCAAAAGCTGTAGAAGGTCTGAGCCTGGATGAGGGGGACCTAACTGAATCTAGGTGGTTGTTTAAAAAGACATTGAAACTTTTGAATATTACAAATAAGGATATTGTGACTGAAAGGCAGTAGTGAACCCGACCGAGGGACGTCAAGAGAAATGTTGTGAAAAAGCTAAGTGAACAGCATTGTGACAAGTAAGAACCCAACAGAGGGATGTCCACAGTGAGGGTTTGGTCTGAGCCCGATTGAAGGAGGCTAACGAGTGAGAGAAGGATCTGAGCCCGGTTGAGGGGGATCCAAGGGTGAAGGGTAATCCCCCGATGTAAAGATTAGCGGAAGAAACTTTTGTTTTGGCATATCAGGCCCTCTGAAGCAAGAGACTTTGCATGAGAAGAGACTTGTGCACAGAAGGCCCTGATATAGAGAAAAGGAACTGTAAGCTTGTGCCAGAGAAGCCCAGGAATGTGCTGTGCTCAAGAGTCCTGCCTTGTCCTGTGCTAAAAACGTGGGGAAGGAGACCCCGGCCATAACATCCTGACTTATCATTTTGTGAACACTTCTTTCTTTTCTTGTGAACATTATCCCACACTATTTTGTAGCATAGCGGTAAGGAAGGGCATAGTTTTTTTAGTATAGGATCTTTTTATTTGACTAGACTGCTACGACTGGATTATTATTATTAAATGGCCGTAGCTTGCTCCCATCTTAGATTTAGATTAGTTGTTTATCCTACCTATTTTACAGTTTAATAAACACCCTTGAACTGTGATCACTTGTGTATGTCTTACTTTGATACCATGCCTTCCTTACATTACCTACACGAAAAAGTCAACATACCATGTTGTACTGGTGCCATTATATCCCTGGAGTGGGTAATTTCGGAATCTGAAAAACATTGCAGAAGGTACAACATTATGCCTGGTGGAAAACACTCAAAGATGATGCTATCGATTACATACACGGATGTGAAATCTGTGCCCAATCCAAGACTCTACTGGGTACACCCTTTGGATAATTACAACCCTTACCCATAACAGATCGGCCCTGGCAGACGTGCTCCATGGACTTCATCTCAGATCTACCCAGTAGAGGAGGTTATTCTGTAATCGTTTACCACAGTTTACCACAGTAGTGGTTTCCTATACCAAAATGGCTCATTTTATTTCCCTCAAAGAAGTCCTTTCAGTCCCGAAATTGGGCCAAAGTTTTTTCCAGAACATCATCAGTCCTCATGGCATAACCATCTCCATTGTAGGGCGTGGCTACGAGGGCCATGTAGGAGGACGCGTTCTGGAGGAGCTCCCGAGATCCTGCAATGATCCGGGCAAAAAAGTGCGCGAAGACGGGCCGTCGCCGCTGAAAATACACATGCCGGTGTGTGAATGATTGGGCTACGTGTGGTGAACTTCTGGATGGTGCAGGAGTTACGGCGGCAGAGATCGGTGCGGAAGAGATAAGGAACACCGGAGACGAAAGACGACACAAAATGGCCGACCAGGGTCCGGAACAAAGGAATAAACAGGCCGCACGGTGACCCAGCGAAAGCGGCGCACTTAGTGCTCATTTGTCACTTGAGCAAACTATAGGTCCCCTGGGTTATGTCGAATAGAACGGTGAGGCCGAAGGCGAAACAGCCCACCCTAGATGACTTCACTAAGACGTCCCCGGGTCAAGACATTACCAAGAGCAGGGACAAGCTGGCTGCGAGCGGCATGACGACTTCGGGCACTAACCAAGAAATCCTGGCTGCGATTGCGGACCTAAGGGCGGCCTGGGAATCTAAGCTCGAACTAGCCGTCAATGAACTAAAAACGGCACTGGACCTCAAGGTCGGAGAGGTGCAGGAGGACGTTAACCTACTCCGACAGGATGTCAGGGCCTTGGCGGAGCGCACAGAGTCCCTTGAGAAGGAAGTCAGCCCGAATACTGCGGATTGCGCCTCCCATAAAGCCGAACTGCACGCCCTGATACAAAGAGTGGGCAACCTGGAGAGCAGAGCGGAGGAGGCGGAAGGACGAGCCCGACGAAACAACATCCGCATCGTGGGCCTGCCGGAGGGATTGGAGGGCCACGATCCCACGGAATTCATTCAATCCATGTTATTGCAAGAGATACCCGGAGGAGCCCTATCCCAAGGATTTGAAGTGGAAAGGGCACACAGAGCCCTAACAAGGAGGCCGCCACCGGGGAACCCGCCTAGGCCTGTGATCACCAAATTTCTTAATTACCGTTACTGGGAGAGGATATTGGAACACTTTCGTAAGGGAGGAACAATCACACGAGGAGCGGCAAACATCACGGCTTACCCGGATTACACCATGTCTGTGCAGCGTAGCCGCATGAACTTTGGGACAGTAAAGCGGAGATTGAGAGAGGCGGGCCACAAATATATGTTACTTTATCCGGCAAAATTGAAAGTCATTCATAAACATAAAACTTTGTTTTTTGAGACCACGGAGGATGCCATGGGATGGCTCGATGCGCAATGATGTCCCCAGGAGTCAGAAGTTCGTACGGAGAGAGAGCTCGGAAGAGATAAGTGATGCATGAAGAAGATGCCGCAAGATGGCATGGCACGTGGGACTTGAATATAGTCGCTTGCGCGGCCTTCAGTAGAGAAGGTCAGACTATTGCACTATTTGTCATAAGCACTGTGGTTAATGTTGACTTAACGGGAGCCTTACGGAGCGATTCTCTCTACCCCACAACAGTTTTAGTTAAGTGGCCATTAGGGCGACTTCACCCTACTGAGCTCTGTGCATCGTTCGGTGCCTGCAGGGCTAGATGTGGGGATGCCTGAGCTCCGAGGATGGAGCTGGGCAGCAGTTGGGATGTGTGATGTTGGGGAAGGGACGGGTGGGGGGAGGGGAGGGAAGTTGGGGTTTTGTTGTGTACATAGTTATGGGGAGTTTGAGCTGGTGCGAGAAGCTACAAGTAAAAAAGGAGGGCTGTATCTGTATCACGTGGGCAAAGGGGAGTCGCTACATGGGAGGCAGGAAGACACTCATGAGCCATGGGAGACCTTAAGATCGTAACATGGAATGTCAGGGGACCTAACAGCTACTTAAAAAGGAACAAAGTCATGATGTACCTAAAAAGACAGAGGATTGATAGTGCGCTGTTGCAGGAAACACATCTGACCCAGCAAAAATTGGAACGGGTGGGGAAGAAGTGGAGAGGCACTGTAGTGGGCTCTCCGTACTCTCCCTACGCTAGGGGAGTGCTGGTCTGGGTGGCACCGCACGTTCCGCTCCAACTCACACAAGAGGTGGTGGACACGGAGGGCAGGTTGGTCATATTGAAGGCCTTGGTAGAGAATAAAGAGGTGTGCATTATAAATACATATGCCCCCAACCAAAACACTGCTACGTATTTTAGAACCCTATGTACTCAACTGGGCGCGTGTGTGGGGGGAGCGGTTATTTGGGGAGGGGACTTTAACTGTGTGCTCGACCCAAAGGCAGACAGATCTGATGGGAAGATTGATCGGCCCACCCCGGCGGCCAGGGTATTACAGACATTACTAGAGGACTTTGGGCTGGCGGATGTTTGGAGACTGAAACACCCTAATGAAACACAGTACTCTCACTACTCAGCTCCGCAGAACCTGCACACGAGGCTGGATTATTTTTTTGCCACGCCAGATGTGATGGTAGAGACCACCCAAATAGAATATAGAGCGAGGGTCCTGTCGGACCACTCGCCCCTGGTGCTGACCTGGCAGCACTGTCGCCCCAGGGTGCGGTTACCGGCGTGGCGCCTCCGGGCGGAGGCGCTCAGAGACCCAGTCTTCAGGGAAGACATCAGGGATGCGATCTCACAATACTTTGAGGTGAACACAGGCAGCGTAGATTCAGCGTGCACACTCTGGGAGGCCTTTAAGGTTGTGTTGCGGGGTGCTGCTATTGCTAAGTCAAAAGGCCTGCAGGGTGGGGTCCTAACAGAACTAGAGGAAGCAGAAGAGAAACTGGAGCGCGAAAGCGACAGGGCAGGAGGGGACGCAGAACTTGTACTCGAGTTGCAGCAGAGGTGCACGGAGCTTTGGGAAAGGCTCTGCAACCTCAACTTCAAAAAGTAAGTCGAGAGGCAACATGCAGGTGGGGATAAAACTGGCCGCTTGTTGGCGTGAAACCAAGAGCGAAACCCCCAGGCCCCCGATTAGGATAATAACTAGAGAGGACGGGGAGGTGGTTGACACCCAGGAAGGAGTCAACAAGGCATTCTTGGACTATTATAGAACATTATATGAGGACAGAGGAGGGGACAATGAGGAGGAGATTAGAGAAACACTAAAAGACATGGAATTACCTAAGATTAGTGATGAAGAAAGGGAGGAACTCGACGCACCAATTACCCTGGAGGAATTAGAGGAGGTGGTAAAACAGCTGCCCACCTGCAAGACCCCGGGTACGGACGGATTCCCGGGCGAGTTTTACAAAACATATAAAGCAGAAGTACTCCCCCCTATGTTAGAGATGTTTAATGAGTCTTTTGAGAAGGGTCGGCTACCGGACAGGCTCAGAGAAGCACTAATCGTGCCGCTCCCCAAGCCCAACAAGCCCAACAAGCCAGGGCATTGCTGCGGCTCCTATAGGCCGTTGTCAATGTTGAACCAGGACAGCAAGATCTTGACGGCGGTCCTGGCTAATAGGCTACGAAGGGTCATCAGTAAACTGATACACCCGGATCAGACAGGCTATGTCCCCAATAGAAATATAACCCACCACCACAGGCGACTCCACCGGGTGATTGAAGAGGGGAACAGAAGCGATGGGGAAATGGCGGTGGTGTCCCTAGATGGAGTCAAGGCTTTTGATTCAGTGAGTTGGCCATGGTTGCTGGCGGCCCTGGAAGAATACGGGATGGGGCCGGGTTATGTTAGGTGGGCGAAATTGTTGTACACTGAGCCACTTGCCAGAGTACGCACAGGATCTGTGATATCTGAGAGGTGGCAACTCAGCAGAGCCACCAGCCAAGGGTGCCCCTGGTCCCCGATGTTATATGTTCTGGCCCTAGAGCCCCTGGCAGTGTACCTCAGACAACAATATGACATGGTCGGTATTGAAGCAGGGGGAGAGAAACACCTAATATCCCTATATGCTGACGATTTGTTACTGTATTTGAAATATCCGGAGGAAAATCTTCAGTATATTCTAGAGGTCATGGAAAAGTATGCAGAACTGTCCGGCATAGCGGTGAACCCCCAAAAATCGAGCATGTTCCCATTGGGGAGCTACATAGGAGCCCCTCTGGAACGATTGCCAGTGTTGTCCGTACCTTGGGCGGCTGATTCTTTCCGCTACCTCGGAATAGATGTGTATCATGCTGTGGAGGGGGAACACTTGCATAACAACGAGGTGGCTGTGAAGAAAATCCGCACAAATATGAAGTTTTGGGAGAAGCTGCCGCTGGCGATGATGGGGCGGGGGGCGATGCTCAAAATGGTGGTCCTGCCTAGGCTGTTACATTTCTTCAGTAATATACCATAGCTGATACCCAAGAAGTTTTTTGTCAAACTGAACAGCATGTGTAGGGACTTCCTGTGGCACGGCACCCGCAATAGAGTAGCGCTATGGAAGCTACAGAACTTCCATGATAGAGGGGGCATTAAGCTGCCGAACTTTGAGGCCTATTATGTAGCCAGTCAGTTGCAATATGTAGCCAAATGGCTCTCTGATGAAGAAACTCCTGAATCTAGGCTGTTTGGGCAGGACTGCACCCCGTTTTACCTAAAAGAGATCATCTGGGTTCCTAGACTTGAAATGAACGAACGCCCGGGTATGCTGATGCTTGGGTGGAAGATGTGGCACAGAGTATGCCAACTGATGGAGAACCCGTGCCCGTGTTCCCCACAGGTGCCGCTGGTTGCCTTGGCTAGGGGAGACAACCAGCTCAGGATGATAATCAGGACCTATTGGGAATCGGTTGGGCTGGCCACATTGGGAGACATATGGCAAGAAGGGGCTATTAAAGAATTTCAAAGACCTGGGAGAAGAGACAGGCTTGCATGGAGGCCAATATGTCACGTATCTTAGGCTAGTGCAGACTATTCGTAAAACCTGGCCGGAGACTGTACTGGCGGAAGAACCAGACGCTCTAATGGGAACAATATATGACATATCGGAGGGAGGGCACGAGATCTCTAGACTATATGAGATGGTGATGACCCGGGTGGGAAAGGATTTGACTGATCTGAGGCTGGACTGGGAAGCGGAGGTGGGGGCACAGTTGACCGATGGAATGTGGGAACAGGCCATAGGATACCACAAGAAAGTGTCCAGAAATGCTAGATTGCAGCAGATACAGTTATACATAACGCATAGAGCCTATATGACCCCGAAGAGAATATCTAAGTTTGCAAACGCAGGAAGACAAGCATGCCCGAAATGCAATGAGGAAGACGCTGATTTGACACACATGTTCTGGTCTTGCCCAGTGATTGAAGCTTTTTGGGGGGAAGTGGCACGGAAACTAGCGGATAAAGGGGTCCCGCTCAACATAGATACGGCCTGGGCTGCCTGTTGGGAGGGTTTCCCAGACCACGGAACACTAAACACCTTGGGAAACTGAGGGACCTGGCATATGTGCTTGCTAAAAGAAGGATAGCCATGGGCTGGAAGCAATGCCACAAGCCACGGGTAGAGGTATGGTGGCGGGACTTGCAAAAATGGGCGGAGGCTGAAACGGTGGTGTGGCAGGAGGCATGTAGCAATTGCGGGGAGGAAGATGTAGGCAACCTGATGGCTTGGAGAATGTTAATAACAGGACTGTTTGGCACAGTAGTGGATACTGCAGCTTCGGAAGGAAGCGATACCCAGCCACACGCAGCGGATACAGAACCGGAAATGCAAATAAGCTCTTGAGAGGGGGGGGGATTTGGGGAGCAGTAATGAGTGTTAATTGATATTCACGAGTTTATTGTAAATAATGCTGCAAGTTTGGTTTGTATTGTTTACTTTTCAATAATAAAAATTAAAAAAATAAAAATTAAAAAAAAAACATCTCCATTGTTACTGACAGAGGAACACAATTTGTCTCTGCAATTTGGAGATTTGTAAGCAAAGAAATGGAAGTACATTTGAACTATTCATCAGCATACCATCCTGAGAGTGATGGTCAAAGGAAAAGAGACAACCAGAATATTGGACAGTATCTCCGATGTCATTTTACTGAGTACGAACATGGGTGGACCCATCTCCTACCACTAGCAGAGTTTGCTTACAATGATTCGTACTGCACCTCATTTAAGGATACCCCTGTTCATATCTCCAATGGTATACATCCTTGTTCTCTTCCTATCACCCCATCCTTGGGTTCCCAAGTTCCGGCAGCTCAAGACTTCATGATGAAAATCAAAGAAGGCCTAAAAGGCTAAACAACATTTATACAAAGCATAGGAACAGGCCTATATGTTTGCAAACAGAAAACATTGGCCTACTCCGTGTTACCAGGTTGCCGATTCGGTTTGGCTATACAACATCCACATCAAACTAGCTTCCTTCAGTAAGAAACTCAAACCTTGCTTTACTGGACCTTTTCTTACAGCCCGGATTATCAATCTGGTGGCAGTGGAGTTACAACTTCCCTCGATTATCAAATTCATCCAGTCTTTCATGTCTCCCTAATGAAACCCGTTCATCGCTCTACCCTTTATCCGCGCCAAGTTAAATCCAAAAATCCAAATCTGGCCCTCTGGAGGAATATGAGATCTAACGTATTGTAGATTCCCGTACACACAGGCACAAGGTTCAATATCTTGCCCATTGGAAAGGCTATGGGGTTCAGGGTCAATCATGGGTTCCAGTTCTCAATGTTATGGCTCCAAGGCTCCTATATTATTTTCAAACCAGATATCCCAGTAAACCTGGGCTTCTCCCCTTGGGAATTCCCACCAGACTTGTAGGGAGGGGTCCTGGGAGGGGGGATGATGTTAGGATTCGGATGCTGCAGCATCCGAATCCACACACATCCAAACCATTTCTATGGGCATTCTGTGCCCCCTGACACGTCCAAAGGACACCATGGCAACAAGTGCTGGGGATGACAAGCTACGGCACGTCATTTGCAGAACGAAGGAGACAGTGAGCACGGAGCGTGGCCACGCAGTCAGGGTTCTTTACTCTAAACCACAATGTTGCGCTCCTGCTTGCCATCACCCAGGGAAAGGAATCTATTTAAATCTACGCACTCCAGAACACCAGTGTTCTAGCAACAGTCGTATCATGGAGCCGGAAGTGTGAGGGAATTAGGTATTTCGTTTAGATTAGTTATTATTGACTGCAAATCTTGTTTTGGATATTAGGTTAAAAGAGGACAGCAGCCTTTATAAAGCTAGTGGTTGGGGCTATTAATATAATTTTCTACTGCCTGGTTTAGTGAACTTCTGTTTTGAGTATATGTTGGAGATCCATTATTACCCAGTTCTTGTAACCCTTACTACAGGTCCTTCCCGGACATAGGAACTAGGGGGTGTGTCCAGTAGCAGTCCCGCATGGGGGGACCTTTCCCACAGTATATTAATCTGGCTACCTGTTGCTGGGTTCCACCTGGATGTGAGTTGTATTGCCTCTAAAGAGGATATTCCAGGAAACTTCCAGAATCTGACATCCTATAGATACTCGCCACAACGTCATGTCCGGCGCAAGGCGTGTAGAGGTGCTGGTCCCTGTGGTGTTGCAAAAGCTTCGCATGAACAGCTGTGCTGTGATCGGGACATCATAAATGATTACTACGTGGGAAAGAATCCATTAGAAATGTCCTTGCCGCTGCTGACACTACAGACTCAGGGTTCGACGCACATTTACTGTGTAAGGAGGCTTGCTCTCTAGTCTGACTGCTGAGGCTTGAGGCTGGTGGGGAGTGGGGTCATGGTATGTAGGCCATCCTACAAAATGTTGTCAAGTGTTGGGATGATCATGACAGTCCTGCATATTACATGTCTCCTCAAAGAGAAGATGCAATCCTGTTCCTTTCCTGCTGTCACCAATATCCTGTATGCTTTTTTTTTTGACAGGGTCAGTACTCTGACCTTGTCAAAGGGAGATAGGAAACCCACTCGGCCTAGGGTACGAGGACTACCAGGAAGGAATCCGAGACAGTTTTAACCCACAGGGGGACGGTGGTAGTTGGGAGAATCTTAATTCCTGTCCCCTCCCCAAAGCGCCAACCTGTATATGTGGTGGTAGCATATAATGAGAAGTATGAGTATGATTTTAAAATGTTTTGGCTATAAACCTTTATTTGGTAATTCAAAATACCACCTTTCCTCTCTCCTCTGATCTTTGCTTTGTCAATGGAGCCCTTTGTAGCCAAAATTAGGCAGAACGCTAGGATAGGGGGGGATCAAGATAGGATGCCGGGAATATAAAATCGCACTATATGCAGATGATGTATTAATAACAGCATCAAATCTGGCATCATCCCTTGAGTCCTTATGGAAGGAAATTAATGAATTTGGGGGCATTATCAGGGTTCAAAATTAACCTAGACGAATCATCAGCCCTGGCGATCAACATCTCTAATCAAGAAAGAACCGCCCTCAGCCCGTTAATGCCGATCCCATGGGCGAAAGACGCAATTGAATATCTGAGGGTGCGTATCACTAAAGACCCGGCTCATCTATATGCTGCAAACTTTCCACAACTTATTACAAATCTTAAGAAAGACCTAAAGCTCTGGTCCTCTCGGGAAGTTTCCTGGTTTGGGCGAACTGCTGCCATAAAAATGAATATAATCCCCAGGTGGCTATATTTCTGTACAGCAATACCAACCTGAATTCCGGGCCCAGAACTGGTGGATATGCAAAAGAAACTGCAGGGTTTTGTCTCGGGGGGAAGCCTCGCATTGGTAAGCGAATAATGATGCGGGACAAAAATCAGGGAGGGCTGGGAGTGCCAGTCATAGCTAGATATACCCTAGCAGCTCAGCTATCACATGCTTTCCCCTGGGTGCAAGTAGAGGACGCGCCGAAATGGACGCAGATTGAGAAGACCTGGTGCCCGGGCAACCCCGCGGACCTTCCGCATCTGCCAGAAATGAAAGCACAAGCAAATAAAGGCCCTCTGTCCTCCACGATCACAATCGCCCGAAGTTGGAAGGCAGCAGCTTAGAAATGGGGTATACGGGGCACGCTGGGCCCCTTAACCTCTATCTGGAACAACCCAGAGTTTTCACCAGGCTGTTGCCCCAATAGTTTCCAGTCTTGGAGGGAAGGCGGACTGCTCAAAACGGGCAACTTTCTAGAGGAGGGTTCCACCATCTCATTTGAAAGATGCAAAGAGAAATTCAGGGTAGAAGAGCAGGAGAGATTCCATTATACCCAAATACGGCACTGGCTGTCTCATAGGGCGGTTCGAGAGAAATGCACTATAGAGCTAACAGCTCTAGAGATCTCCCTTACAACCCCAACAAAAAGAGGTAAGATCTCTACACTATACCGTCTTCTGGACAGGGCCGACCCCACGAAAGAGGAAAGATACATGATCGAGTGGGAGAAGGACCTGGGTCGGGAAATAGAAATAGAGGAATGGGCTAAAATTTGGGCCAGACTGCACAAAAGCTCACAATGTACTACAAACAGGGAGGGAGGCTACAAGCTCTGTTATAGATATTATGTGACCCCAGTCCAGATCAATAGAGCTAATCCGAATCTCTCTGATCGCTGCTGGCGAGGCTGTTCCACCCCAGGCTCCCTATTTCACATGGCATGGACCTGCCCAAGGGCGGAGACATATTGGAGGAACGTGATTAAACACATCAAAGATATAACTGGACTCACCATACCCTGAGACCCGGGAATTATTCTTCTAGGGGAAACGGGGGGGGGGGGCACTACAAATCTCTGGACAAATTCCGCGTTTGTGTATGCATTTACTCCTCGCAGCAAAAATTGCTATGGCCCGGTTGTGGAAACACGAAGACGGACCCTCAGTAGCATTATGGTGGTCCAAATGTTGGGACATTGCGGTTGCGAAAAAGGTGACTGCAATCCGAACTAATACCTTCAATAAAACCATGAACATTTGGGATCCTTTCATGGACTATGCAACTAGATTCCCGGCGGTGTCTAGAAGGCCACCAATCACCAGATGGCTACAAAGCAGCCCCCTCTATTGACCATTCCATAGACTTCAATCATATTCACTCTACCTACAGTTACCAATATGTCCACCAAGATCGGACATGGTATCGAACAATGGAGCGCCGGCTGTCGTTAGCTGATCCCTCACCGTCCCTATGAACCTGTATCACTGAGATATTGCAATTAATGATTGTTGTACTGTCGTTGATGTCATGTTGATTTGTATAATCTAATAAAATGTTGTCATAAAAAAAAAATACTACCTTTCCCTATCTCTAAAGATTATTTTCCCTACCTCAACTAAACTAAAACTTGGTTCTGTCAGGAAGTCCGTGATAACCAAATAAAATGTTACAGTCCTGGTCCAAATTTCTTAACTATCCCTACCACTGAAACACAAAAAGATCAAAACAAAACCATACCCCAGGAGAATGCCTTCCTTCTCCGGGGTCGAAATGTCTATGGACAGAAGAAGGTCTTAATTCTCCAAGCTTGTGAGTTAGACTTGACATAAAAGTCTCTTCTTATTCGGTTTTTCTCTCGCCTGGTTTGCTTCTTGAAGGGGTTTAAGGATGTTGTCCCTTTTTGTTGAAAGGAGAGGGCAGGGGGAAGAAGGGCTGACTCTTGGGGTGATCTGGTGTTGGCACAATTAGAGGCAAAGAGGAAGATCGACTTGAACAAAAGACCAACTCCTAAACACAAGTTATCTTCAACGGTTCTGAAGTTCCCAGTGTAACGAGGGAACATTTTTTTTTTCGTTGGCATTTGTAGACCTTCGTCGCTTGGGGAAGGGATGACTCTATACTGTCCGAGACATCTTCCAAAGGATGCTAGTTTCTGCTTACAAGGCTTCTTCGGTTCCTGTTTCCCCAAATGACTAAACTGATAAAAAGAGCTCTTATCCCAGCCAAGGTCAATGACTCCCTTCTCCCTGGTAGAAGTCTCGCAACGTTCAGGTTTCACAAAGGTCCAGAAATTTCACAGGACTAGGAGAATTGCTCCCTTCTCCTAGTTTACACCCAGTTTTCAACAGGTTTTCCTTGAGTTACTTTAATTTTGGATTCTTCATCAATTCTTTAAGTTCTCTCCACAGATATTGTATCGGCTTCAGTTTAACGCTGTCCCTTTCACTTACCACCATTGGGACCGCTGAAGGTGCTGTGTAGCACACGTAACACACATCAACAATATGGTGCCCTGGAGTAGGTTAGGCTACAGTGCCCAAGATCACACAAAAAGTAGAAATACACATAGCAAAACGCATGTAAGAGTGGGAAAAAAGGCTCACACTCTTACCAGGTGAAAAAAATAAATCCTAGAAATCCAGCAAAGCTGCTGAGGGACTCAGTAGGTAAGGGAAATCAACCATTTATGAGAATTCTCCCTAACAACTGATACCAGACCGGTCTGTGTGGAAAGCAAGGTTGCAAGCGGCAACATTGTATGAAGAAGATTATCAACACAGCAGATTAGTGAATGAACTTGAAGTTCAAATATGATACTGTAGACAGAGAGGTCCGGCATCACATGGGTGCTCATTCGAAAGTCTGTTAGGTATCCAACAGAAAGGGTGCAAACATTAAAAGAAAGAAAATTGTGAAATCAAAGTGGTCCTGCAATGGGTGAAGCCAAACCCTGTGCACGTTCGAAAATCTTCGATACTTGAGGTAAAATTGACATTGGGCCAAGCCCGACTGAGGGAGACTAATTGTGTAGAAGGGATCAGAGCCCGGCTGAGGGGGATCCGGGTGAACAGTGAGTCACCCGAAAAAGAAGAACCTACAAGCATTATGCGATAAAGTGAAAGGTAAAAGACAAGCTCAAGCCTGGCAGAGGGAACCCTGTGCAGAACTTTATGCTAAAAGTTTCTGAGCCTGGTTAACGGGGATCCGGGGTGGATAGTGAATCACCCGATGTGAATACTTGTGAAAATTTAGAAGGGAAAAGAACTTGTTGTCTATTTGGTTGCATCAGGCCCCTTGAGTGAAGAGACTTTTGAGAAGCAAGGAAGCTTACACTCCAGAGGCCCTGATGCTGATGAGGGAACTGTAACCTTGTGCTAAAGACGCCAGAGACTGCGCTATGCTCGAGTGAACCGCCTTATCCCATGCTAAAAACGTGGGGAAGGGAGGCCAACAACCTGAAAACCTGACATATTTTGAACAGTTCTTTCTTTTTCATAACTTTATGTCCCACACTATTTATGTTTAGAGGTAAGGATTGGCAATCGGTTTATTTTCGTATAGGCCCTTTAATTTTGACTGGACACCACTAGGACTGCGTTATTTGATGGTCGTAGCTTTCTCTCATCTGTAGATTTAGATTTAGCTAGGCATTTATCATACCCTTTTTGAAGTTCAATAAACACCCCTGAACTGTGGTCACTTGTATCTGTCTTACTGTTGATGCCGTGCCTTTCTTACATTAGTGAGTGCAAATGTTACTACGTAGTGAGTGTGCATGAAAGGCGGGCAAATGTTATTAGGAGAGGGAGAATAGGGAGTGAATGTGAAGTACTTATGTGAGTGAAAGGAGGGTGCCTGAGTAGAAGGTGGTGTGGAGTAGTAGTGTGGAGGAGGGAGTTCTAGGTTAGTGGAGGGAGAAGTAACATCGAAAAGTGAAAGAGTGCAGTAAGAGGTAGCCATCAAAAGGTGAGAGGAAAAGGAGTACACGGTTGTGCTAGAAAGAAGACCAAATCGGGCAGAGCGACTGAAACACCACAACCTATTATCCCTTGTTAGCCCGCTAACTGCTGGATAGAGTAGGGTCAGTCTCGCAAGTCCCCGAGAGAGGTTAAATAAGTAAGGCATATGGCCTTTAGGTTTTCCCCTCTACCAAAGGTCAGCGCTTAAACAGTTGGGGTCAATCTTCGGTACTACATTCGGGGAAGAAATGGTATCACACTTACATGGATGGTTGGGGGTAGGAAAAGTGAGGCACATAGATGGATTGTTGGCACATGAAATGTATCACACTGGGAATTGACACTAATCAAACAGGTGCATCCACAACAAATCTCTATCCAAGTTTCTAGGTACCTAATAACGCACCACTTCGGTGGACACTGGCCACAGACATGGCTACCCACACATATTATAATACAGCAATGAGCACAACAAATTCAGTCTTGCTGGTCACATAATTGTTCCGCCTACTTACACCAGACAACTCCTCAACACCTGTGCCATCAGTATGCAGCGAATACATATGACAAATTCGGACCAGCTAAACACATAACGAGTCTCTTGCACTCACGCTTTCTTCTGACATCTCTCAGCACCCATTCACATGTCTGACCTGTGGGTTGCTTTTACCAGAGCATGGCCAGCAGTAATAAGCCTTATTGTGGCCAAATGCGCACATGCATTTTAAACCCACTCCATGATTTCCCACATTCTGGACTTCAGTCCCCGACAATGTTCCCTCTAATTATTTTTCTCTAGGTGCGGAACTGGTTGACTTTCGTGCGCAATTTATTTTCCATGTGCGCAATTGACTCATGAGGTAGGCCACTTTGTCAGCATGCGTAGTTAGTGAGCTACCATCTCCGAAGAGATTCGGAAAGGAATTGCCCCTTCCAAACCACAGCAATTCTTTAGTAATCTGCATAAATGGTGCTTTTTACAACACTTTTTCCAAACACATAGGTTAAAAAAATATTTTATATGTGATTATAAAGAGAACTCATCAACCAGTTCAAGACCTTAAGATGTGCCACAGTAGCTAGCAAAAGTACTCCTGTGCAGAGAGAAATGTGTGCTTTATGTTACTGGAAAAACACTCATGTGTATAACAAAAAACAAATATTGCTTTTCCTAACTGATATGGCTATAAGAAAATCAGACCGGATACAATATTTGCAGATGGAATCAAGGCAACTAAAAGAATTGTGTCAGAAAACATGCCTTTAGGAGTTCATCTGCCACTTTGATGAAGTAATTCAAGGGCCACATGAGAACATGCCTCTCATAATTTGTGTAAGGATTATAATTGCATCAGAATAACTGCACCACAGAATATGATGATCAAAAATCCTTAGCCTTTACTTACTATCCACATTATGTTGTCATGCGAGTTACTCAAAACCAGCCTTACAGCTTAGAGACATATACACCATCCATTTTAATCCCTAAAAACAGAAAAATGTGCCCAATAAAAAAGGGAAACAATGAACACATAGGAACCAAACCCTGGCTTCTACCCAAACAGCTCCAATGATATGTTTTCGAATCAGTGATAAGCAGAGCAGTGGCATAGGCAGGAGCTATAAGGAACAAGTTACTTAACTGTAACTGTTGTTCTCCAGCATGGGTCTGGCATGGATTCACATGCTCATGAATATTCCCCGTCGTCAGGCTGGGAATCCTCGGTAAAGAAAAAATCAGTATCAGTTTCGTTTCTGATCTGTCTTTCGTAGTAGTAACCAATCACTGATCTCTGCGTCATACTGACCACAGCCAATGACTGCCCTCTACCTAAGCCCCGCCTCTGGCAGCCATCTTCAGATTTGGTAGCACGTGAAGTGGCAGTATGACCAAGTGAAGAGCCGCAGAGGGGTAGGCGGGAGGGTTCGCATGTGAATCCATGCAAGACCCATGCTGGAGAACAACAGTTACAGGTAAGTAACTTGTTCCTTCTCCAGCATGGGGTCTGGCATGGATTCACATGCTCATGAATATAAGAATAGATAGCAGTACACACATGCACAACCACGGGGGGTGACAAAAGGCTCAACATTAAGCAATACAAAAAACTCAATATTAAGCATCTCTTACCTCCTCACCAGGATCACCTTAAGCGAACAGGTTGCGCAGCACTGCTTGGCCGAACCTGGACTCCTCCCTGGAATCCCGATCGACGCAGTAGAATCTCGTGAAGGTGTGCGTCGACCTCCACGTTGCAGCCCTGCAGATGTCCAGCAGGGGCGCACCAGATAAGAACGCCGTAGTAGCAGCGATCGCTGTGGTCGAATGGGCTCTCGGACGGCCTGGCAGCGGTCGGTTAGCCAACCGGTGACAGTGCATTGACAGCCGGAGAGCCATCTGGAAATAGAAGACTTCGAGAGAGCCTTCCCTTGATTCACAGGTCCAAAGTTCACGAGCAGCTGTGACGTCCTCCGGAAACTCTTCGTGCGGTCCACGTAGAACTTCAGCGCTCTAGCCACATCCAGCGAGTGCAAAGTCCTCTCGGCCGGCGACGAAGCAGACAGGAAGAAAACAGGTAACACCAAGGGCTCGTTAAGATGGAAGTCCGACGGCACCTTGGGCATAAAGGAGGGGTGCGTCCTAAGCACCACCCTCGAGGCATGGAAAGTCAAGTACGGTGCTTTGCAGGATAGGGCCGGGATCTCTCCCACTCGTCGTGCGGAGGTAATGGCCACCAGGAACGCAGTCTTCCACGACACAAACTTCATAGGTGCGGAGTGCATCGGCTCGAATGGGGGCCCCATGAGCCTGGTCAGCACCACGTTAAGTTCCCACGCCGGGGCCGGGGCCTTCACCGGCGGGAACGACCGGAACAGTCCTTTCATAAACTCTTTTACCAGTCGATGGGACCACAGGGACGTCCGTCCTGTGGTTCTGGTATATCTGGAGATCGCCGCCAGATGTATCTTAATGGAGGCATAGGCTAGCCCAGCCTTTGCCAGCGATAGCAGGTACGGCAGCACTTGAGGGGCCATAATCCTTAGGGGGTTGATCTTCTGTGCTCGGCACCAGATAGAGAACCTCTTCCACTTATGACCGTAGCATTTGAGAGTCGAGGACGCCCTGGCCTTTGCAAGAACATCTCTGCAATCGGCCGGTATATCGTAGCCTCCAAACTCTAGCGCTGCAGGAGCCAGGCCTGCAGGTTCAGCGACGCCGGGTCGTGGTGGAAGATGGCACCTCCTTCTCTGGAGAGAAGGTCCGCGTCCGCCGACAGCTTGATGGGAGGGGACGTTGACAAGTCCAGAAGGTCCGGGAACCAGATCTGCCTCGGCCACGACCTCTTGCACTTCGAGTTTGTCGCTGTTGCGAACAGGTCGATTTGGGGTTTGCCCATCGTCGGAAGAGTAGATTCACCTGATCCTGGCGCAGTTCCCACTCGTGACATGCGCGCAGCTCCCTGCTGAGCGAGTCGGCGATGGTGTTGCTTTCTCCTGCCAGGTGGAAGGGAACCAGGAACATCCCCTGGGCGACCGCCCAGTGCCACAGATCCTGTGCCTCCTTGGATAGGGCTGGGGATCTGGTGCCTCCCTGCTTCCGTATGTAAAACATTGTCGTGATGTTGTCCGTGAAGATCCGCACCACCTTGCCCTTGAGCGACGGGAGGAACGATTTGAGAGCCCAGAACACGGCTCGGAGTTCCAGGACGTTGATGTGCAGGAGCCTCTCCTCCGGGAGCCAGAGGCCTCTTGTGTGGAGATCGTCACCGTCTCCTGGTACGCCAGCGTCTGAAAGTCCTTGCCCGGCGTGAGGTGTGCTTGAACGCCCCACCACTGAATCGCCCGCCAGAACACCTCGTTGAGGGGGACCCTGTCTTCGAAGGTGCCCGTCGCCTGTATCCAACGGGCGTCGAGAAATTCTTGAAGAGGGCGCATCCATAGTCTGCAGAGGCGCACCAGGTAGATGCAAGAGGACATCATCCCCAGGAGGGACTTGATGGACCTTGTCCTGGCCACGTCCGTGGCTAGCAGGCGCTGCACTTTGCCTAGAATGGTCTTCGTCCGTTCTTCCGACGGGACCGCCAGGCGCCTCACTGTATCGAGCTTCGCTCCCAGAACCAGGGCCACCTGCGACGGCACCAGGTGGGACTTCGGGTAGTTTATGGCGAATCCAAGGTTTGTGAGTAGCTGGGCGGTCCTCGCAGTGTGTTCAACGGCGAGTTCCCTCGTCCTTAAGCGGATGAGCCAGTCGTCCAGGTAGGGGTAGACGTGAATCCCCTGCAGGCGCAGCCGCGCCGCCACTAGTGCTAGGCACTTGGTAAAGACCCTGGGGGCCGACTTCAATCCGAACGGCAGTGCTCTGAATTGGTAGTGGCGTCCCTGGACGACGAACCTGAGGAACTTTCGGTGACTTTTGAGGATGGGAACGTGGAAGTATGCATCCTCCAGGTCCAACGACGATAGAAAGTCGCCTTCCTCCAGCTGTCCCAGTACGTGCTGGAGGTTGACCATCCTGAACTTTTGTGATCTGATGTATTTGTTCAAACGACAAAGGTCCAGGATGGGGCGCCAGCCGCCCGTCTTCTTCCTGACGAGGAAGTACCTTGAGTACACCCCGGAGCCCCGGAGCCTCTTCGGGACAAGCTCGATGGCGCCTTTCCTGAGCATCGCCCGTACTTCCAACAGCAGTTGCGGGACGTGATTTTCCTTCCTAGCCACAGGTGGAACGTGAGGGCACTTCTTCAGGAATTCGATAGAGTGTCCTCTTGCCAGGGTATCCAGCACCCAACGGTCGGTGGAGATGGACTTCCACACGCCGACGAAATTCGTCAGCCGGCCTCCCACCGGGGTGCTTCGATGGGGGCCCGAGACCACGGCCGGTTCAGTCCTGCTTGGAGGTGGTGGCCTTGCGGCCCTGGCCACCTTGGCGGCGAGGCGCTCCCTGCTTGCTGCGACCCCTGTAGGCCTCCTGAGACGAGGAGCGTGCCACCTGGCGGTAGGACGACGTGCCACCGCTGGATCCCTTGGAGGCACCCTGTCTGCCTCCGGCGCTCCGAAAGGGCCGTTGTTGCTGAAGGGCTCCTAGGGCGCGGGCCGTCTCTGTGTCCGTTTTTATGGCTTGGAGGGATTTGTCCACCGCCTTCCCGAACAAGTTGCTGCCGTCGAACGGCATGTCCAACACCCTGGTCTGGACATCCTGACGGAAGTCGGTCGCCCGGAGCCAACCCCGTCGTCGTAGGCAAACACTGTTGCCCAGCTGGCGGAACCCGGTATCGGCAATATCGGTTGCCACCGTTATGGAGTGGTCCGACGCCAGCTCGCCCTATTGCAGTATTTCCAGAGCCTCGGACCTCTTGTCGTCCGGCAGGAAGTCCAATATGGGGGCCAGCTTAAACCAGAGCTCCCTGTCGTAACGGGCCACGATCGCCAGGGCGTTGGCCGCTTTGATCGTCGTCGCCGCCGACGAAATGACCCGCCGCCCCATGGCGTCCAACTTCTTTCCCTCGCCGTCCGGCGGGGAATTCGACGTCGAGGCTCCTGACCCCGCCGCTTTCTTCTTCGCCGCCGCCAAGACGACCGAGTCTGGCGTTGGCTGGGCCCTGAGGCACAGGGGAGCGGTTTCAGGGACCGGTACTTCTTCTCGTACCGGTCCCGTTTGGCTGGTGCCGTGGAGGGGTTCTTGAGAACCGACAGGCCCTCCGCCCAGATGTCATTGATTAGGGGCACCGCGATGACCGTCTTCCTCTTGGCCTCCCGGCGCTTATAGCGGAAACCTTCCCTTTTTCTGCTCCTCTGGGCAGAGCTGGAACAATTCGGACGCCCTGGCGATCATGGCGTGGAATGAGCCAATCTCGTTGGGCGGCGAGGCCTGTGCGACGGGAGACCCGTTCCGTCATCGTCGCCGTCGCCCTCAGAACCCGTCGTCGAGCCCAACGCACCATCATCTCCCGAATCGTGGGAGGATGAGGAGGGAACTGTAGGCCTTACGGGTGCGAGCGGAGGAGAGGGTTGGGTCCTCTGTCGTTTGTTCTGAGGACTTCCCGACGGGCCAGGTTGCGGGTCCTCTGGCCTGGGCCGTGGGAATCTCGTCCTTATCTCAGAGCACAAGGACTGGATGGCAGACAAAATGGCCGCCGAGCCATCCTGAGGCCTAGGATCCGGCTGCGCCGGAAGGGAAGGGTGCTCTTCCTCACCATCGTCGTCTTCCTCGGTTATCTCCCGAGGATCTTCCTGACTGGATCGAACCTTCTCAAATTGGACTTCGAGGTTCCTCACGGCCTCGGTCAGTTCCTCCTCCGAGACTGACTCCGAGCTCGAGGAGGGCACCGTGCCCCCCCTTGCTTCTTCCATCATGGCGGCCATGACGATGGGCTGAAAAGAGGATTCCCTCATTGGCGGCAGGGAAACTCTAGTCCCGGAGGCGGTCTCCGCTGGCGGTGTCTCTGCCGGCTTGGCCAGAGTCGCCGCGATAGCCTCGATAGAGGCCTTCGCCTGCTGGGTAGGAGCCTTGACCACCTTAGGTGCGTCCCGGGCCCTCTCCTTCAGGGGAGGGGCGACGCCCCGCTCCCCCTCTTCGGAGATCGGACTGGGCTTCTCCCGAAGCTTACCCGGGGTCTCGGACTTCCTCTTCCCCGAACCGGAGCGTTGGCTTGTGGTTGACGGTGGCGGGGAAGGTGCGCCCTGCCTGGCGACCGAAGAGCCCGACCTTTCGGCGCTCCCGGAGCCAGTGGACTCGCGGCGCTTGGCCTGGTGTTGGGCCCCCGTCGCCGGAGCGCCCGCACAGGACTTAGAAGCCCGCTCGGACCCTTTCTTCTTCTTCTCACCCATCGAGCCCTTCTCCAACCAGCTTGCGAGACGGGATCGACGGTCCCTCATGGTCTGCTCCGACAAGTTCTTGCAGAACTGGCTGTCCTTCTCTACATGAGTCTTGTCCCCATGAAGACAGTAGAGGCATCGCGAATGTTCGTCTTCCTTAAACACATTCTGCAGCCCGCATCCAGGGCAGCTGCGAAACAGCTTGGAACCGGGTGACGAACTCGCATCCTGGGCCATCTCGAAGTAGGCCGCAAATCTTCTGGAATCCTCCAAGAAGTTGATTCGACGAAATCTTCACCATTGAGGGGCGTAGGAAAATCCCGCAACGGGTAGCCGTTAACGGGAGTAGAAACGGTGGAGCTTGAGGCTCGATTAACTGAAAAAATGTGAAAATTCACCTGAAAAAACGCGAAACACGCAGTAAAAGCTCGAGAGCTAAGCACGAGGACTCCCAACACTTGAACGTGCGGTAAAAATCTGAAGATGGCTGCCAGAGGCGGGGCTTAGGTAGAGGGCAGTCATTGGCTGTGGTCAGTATGACGCAGAGATCAGTGATTGGTTACTACTACGAAAGACAGATCAGAAACGAAACTGATACTGATTTTTTCTTTACCGAGGATTCCCAGCCTGACGACGGGGAATATTCATGAGCATGTGAATCCATGCCAGAACCCATGCTGGAGAATAATATTTCTGACCGATCTCAAGACGAATTTTAAGGGCAACGGACATCCTTTAATAAGCATAAAGTATTCATGTTGGCAAAGCTAATTACTTTTTTACTCCCTTAAAAATAATTTCAATCTAAGTAAGAAGCAAATTCTTATCAGAGCCTTGCTTGTAACCCTGCCATCTGAAGTAAAATGACTGGGCACATGGAGCCTACAGTTTCGCCCACCCTTGCTCACCACAGCCTAGACAAAATTCAAAAAGAGACTTACTGAGGTTTCTTACAGAGCCCTGTTGAAGTAAATCACATATTTATGCTTTTAGGTTAATGGCATCAATGCTCAGAGGTACAACAGCTTGGGAGCCTTCTTCTGTAACTAGGGATCTCGCTTTACTTCATTGTTATCAGTTAAACAAGATGCAGGGGGATGCTATAGTCAGTAAACACAGAACACATGTTTAACCTGAAGTGCCCTCAGCAGCTGAGCATAGAAAGAAACAGAAAGTGCAGTCCTCTAGACTGATACTAGAGGTTACTTTCCTTCAGCAAGCTAACACATTTTCTACACTGTATTGTACTGCCAAAACAACTGACTTGGTTTTTAAAAGTTACACATTTGTTCATCAACCACAAGGAGTGTTCCTAAAAAATGTAGCAGTGAAACGCTCACTGAGTATTTGCATACCCATTATACTTTGCAAGCAAAACATATTTAGTGCCTCATCATGATATTATATGCATTTTAAGAAAATGTTATGTTTCTGCTGGCACACAATTATTTTGCAGAGCATACAAGATTGTTTGCAACTTATTCTACCCTTATATTGTTGGGTAGGTTTATACAACTGATAAGTGATATCATTTTTGGATAGCATTGAGTTACAATATGATTTTCTTAAGGTCTATTCCCAATTCAGCTCTGAACACTTAGAAAGGATGCAGATAGTGTGAAATGCATTCTACTGTCTAAATATCTGTTGCCTAATACTATATGCAAGGTATACCTGAATAGCCCATACCCATTATCCCTTGCAGGCGAAGTAAGTGATATTGCAATGTTGCTCTCCAATTATAGGGTAATGTTAGCAATGGTAAAGTAAGCGACGCGGAGTATGACATTGGTCTAATCAAAATTGTTAGAGAGAAAAATGTTTTATAATGCGTTAACATGCAAGGGACCACTTCAAAGCACTTGCGTGAAATATGTACTAACAATAGGAATCATGCGATGAGATTAGACATCCAAGAAGCATGTTTACCTACAGTCGGTATCTGATATTTGAGATGATAATTAGGTTACATAGTGTGAGTAATGCTTTTATTATTAATATTATTAGTTTATTTATTGACCACAGCCCTGGCTTTGGGAATCCCCAGAGTGCTTTTCAACCGCAAGGGGAAGAAAACAGTGAGGGGAAACAGAGACAAGGGAGTGGGAGCTAACAGGGGAGGGCAACAGCAGTCAATTTTCAGCAAGAGATCTACAAGCAACCAGGGGAGGAGATAGTGGTGGGCAGATCAGAGTCT
Source organism: Ambystoma mexicanum (assembly GCF_040938575.1). Classification (NCBI taxonomy): domain Eukaryota; kingdom Metazoa; phylum Chordata; class Amphibia; order Caudata; family Ambystomatidae; genus Ambystoma; species Ambystoma mexicanum. Next base: position 787,614,390 of record NC_090929.1, on the reverse strand, counting down.
CAGGTATGATGTGAAGTGGAGGGAGCATAGTCAGAAAAGTCTGTTCTTGTTTTTTCCTTCCCGCACCGTCGGATTTCAAGCCTTCACATTTCCTTACTTCTGGTGGATTGCAGGCCTCTGGAGATGCTGAGTTTGTCAGTGAGGTAGCTTGGGGACTTCAGGGTGACAGCCTTCTAGATGATGCAACAGGATTTGAAGATGATACAGGCTTGCAGCGGTAGTCAGTGCAGTTAGGGGAGGTTCAGGGTTGAATTCCCTGAGTCCTTTCATGAGTCGTGCTGCAGCATGCAGGACACATCTCAGAGGTACCAGGGTAGTCGCTGGAAAGAACTTTTCATAAGGCACGAGGAATAACAGAGGTTCTGGTACTTGAATGCTATTGAAATTACAACAAACATAAAATAAGTGGAGGTAGGTACCTGTCTGGTAACCTTTCGCAAAGCCAAGAGAGGAAGAGTCAAGGTTATCTGGTAATATGTAAATATGTTTTGGGGTAGAGGTTAGAGTATGCGCGTGGTAGACTGAAGCATAAGATTCATGGTTAGGGAGGGAACAGTTGTTGGTTAATGTATGCAAGCATACCTTAGTTAGATTTTTCTGTCCATGGAGCCACTTTTTCATATTAGTTTTTTCATATTAGTTTTGACCTCTTCTGGCTGCATTCTGTATTTAAGGTCACACTTGCATAGTAGGGTAATGTAAATGAGTTAAACCAGAATATCATGACCATTTAGTTATTTTAGGAGAAACCAAACATCAGGTAATTGCTGTGGCTGCGGTTTGTGCCTTATTAAATCTTTTTGCATAGGTTAGAATTGCCTGTGTGCGCTGCTAAAAATCTTCTGAGCGGCACCCAGAAGGAAGCTGGGCAAACGCACATGCGCACAGCTTAGAGGGAACATTGGTCCCCGAGGGTGTTCCTTCCATTAGCACATTGAGACTATAATAATGGTAAAAGGAGCTATTTAAATATCATCTACAATACAATAAATACTAACCTGGGGACTAGGGATGCCTGATTTAAGGTGGATTGCTGCATTCTGGGTGAGAGAAAGGGACTGTCCTCAGGCCCTGAACAATCAAATAATCCTTGAACCTTCTCTGAGAGTCAGAGTGTTCCTTGTACCTTCTGTGACATTTGTCATGATGGCTACCCCCGGGGACCCAGACCAAGTCCAGCAACCCCGGAAGCAGGCATCAAGTTATCCCAAGCAAGCCCAACAACCCCTCCTAGGGGCTATTTGGGTGAAGTCCTGGCGTCTATGGCGCCAGGCTCATATGGAGAGTCAGTCCTGGCGCCATAGGCGCCAGGCTCATAGATTAAAACTTACCTGATGCAGACCATGCTGCAAACTTACCTGATGCAGACCATGCTGCAAGAGCTCCAAGCCAAAAGAGGCTTGGAAGGGACTACTTTATCTAGGGACTATTTTTTACTTGGGTGGGGCTGGGGAGGAATACTCACCTGGGACTACTTTGGAGGCTATTTAAACCACGCCCGAAGAGCAGCACACGCTTCGCTTTATTCTGCATCTAGCAGCGCAACGCTCACCGTGCCTGCAAATCTGCATCCAGTCTTCTGCCACGCCCGCCTCGAGTCTGGAGCTCCTAGAAAAAGGGAGAAAGAAGGACAAAAGGTTAGAACAAGAGCAATACCTTTGATCCTTACCTGAATTCCCGAAACATCGCGACTTCGAGCTGGAGGAAAGAAGTAATTTTATGCGCGTCGGCTCACCTGCTGCAGCGCCGCGCTGAACTCTAAGGCCTTCGAAGCATCTTCACATTCCACCGCATCCTCCTGCATGTTCACGCCGCACTCCGGCACCTAAGGGGAAGACAAGAACAGCAAGGTGAGCCAAGTGAATACACAGAGGCAATATTAGTTAGCCCCCATAGACTTACCTGATTTTACCACCGGGGGTACTAATAATCCTCTTCACGGGTTGGCGCAGCTTCCACTGCATCTTCGCCGAACCCCGGCCCCTAAGGGGAAACAAAAGGACAGCAAGGTGAAACAAAGGGACAAACAAGGGGAAACCTTCACCATAATAGACTTACCTGATTTTACCGCCGGAGGCATTATTCCCCGAGACTTCATACTTTCTCTCAGCGCCTGAATAAAGGATAAAGCAACAGGTTACATATTGACATTATTTTACCGAACTGTGTTGGATAATACAAATCCTTACCTGAACATTACCGGTTGCCACGAGGAACTCTTTGCTAGGGTCAAGCTGCAATCTGCAAGGAATCGGACAAGAGTGAAAGTCAGACATTTGAACTCTTATGAACTGCATACTTACGGCGTCTTGCCTGGAATCTCAGAGTCAATATTGTTTTGGAACTCACCAATTCCTTCGAACCAGTGAAGCAACTGGTTATCTACGCGCCCCTGCGCTTAATGCAGGATGGAGAGCTCATCTTTCCAAACCATCAGGTGAGAATATAAGAGGGGACATCAAAGGATATCAGTGGGGAGAACAGCGGGAGTGGGGGGGGGGGTTAACGCTCAACTCCACGGGTGGTTAATTCCCTTTCTCCATTTGCAGAAGAAAATTCCTACGCGCCAAGCAAACGAAGCAAGGTGGGCCAGTCCAGTCCGTCATCTCGGCAATATGCGTCATATTGGTGGAGAACGCAGCTGTCCAGTTCAGATCGACGCCCCTGTGGGAGCCAGGTGAGCGTAACAGAATGCGAAGACTACCCACAAATTCCCACCCGGCCGTTATGGATACCTCAGAAACTGACCAAGTGGCCCAATTACTAGGGGAACTGAGGGCTGAAGTGCATTCCGCCTGTCAAGAAACCAGTGCTCTTAGGAGAGAACTGATTTTGTCAAAGGAGCGAACTGATGACCTTGCTAGGCAACTACTGCAAAGCCAGGCTGGACTAGCACCCCTACCAGGTTCCGGGGGAAATCCAGCTCCTGTGTTATCGAGTAACCCTGTGCAAATAAACCTACCAGGAAATATTCCATTAGCTCCGCCCGAACGCTTTGCCGGAGATCCCAAAAGGTTCGCTGTGTTTATGAACCAATGCCGCTTGCACTTTTTATGCAGACCTGGAGCCTTCCCAAACAATCAAGCCAAAGTAGCCTTTGTATTGTCATATCTCAGCAGCAGTGCAGCCGATTGGTGGATTCCACTAGTTACTCAGGATGACCCAATTCTTCAGGATTTTCAGGGCTTTCAAATAAGCATGGAAAGACTATTTGCCCGGCACTCCCAAGGACAGGCCCTGGATAACGAACCTTTGTCCCTACGACAGGGTAACCAGGACCTTCTATCCTTCATCGCAACCTTTAATAGGTTGATAGTGGAAACTGGATGGCCTGAGGTAAAACTAATCATGTTATTTCATCGAGGGCTCTGAGGAGAACTCAAGGATGTCTTGGCTCAAGTCGTGAACCCACCTCAAGACTGCACTGAATATATAGACTTAGTGGTCCAGTTAGATCACAGACTTCAGAACAGAAAGGCTGATCGAGCCAAGTTTGAGAATCGGGTGCTGGTCAAAACCCACGCTAACCCCAAAGGAGCAGATGCTTCAGAACCCATGCAAATCGGAGGGGTTAAAAGACCCTTAACCCAGAAGGAAAGAGAAATGAGATGGCAAATGCAATTGTGTCTATATTGTGGAACCTCTGGGCATTTTCTACGGGATTGCCCTGTAAAACCACCCAAGAAGGTGGTAGGAGCTGCTGATAAAGGCCATAAGGAGTCAGACTCGGGAAACTAAGAAGGATACTCAGACCTCGCATTTCACCATACCAATGGTCCTCGTAGATCCAAGGCAGCCATTGCGTATGCACAGAGTAAGGGCATACATTGATAGCGGGGCCATAGGAAACTATGTGGACTACGAATTGGCTTCCAGGATGAATCTACCTCTCTGCAGAAAAACCACCTCAGATGTCATCACCACAGTCGATGGAACTGAAATTGCCTCTGGGCCTGTAACTCATTCCACCACAGAGATGACACTATTGGGTCAGGATGGGCATCGAGAGACTATTGTGTTTGATCTAATCAAAGCCCCACAGTTCCAAATAATACTGGGGATACCTTGGTTGGAAACACATAATCCTTGTATTGATTGGCGAGAGAAGAGAATAACCTTCCCGGATTGTGCACAAACCGGTTACCCAAAGAAAAATCTGAACGCAGGCTTGGCCACAGTAACCACAGCAGTCATGCAACTACCTCCAGAATACCAAGAATTCCAGGATGTCTTCCAAAAAGAAAAAGGAAACACCTTACCACCTCGCAGATCGTACGATTGTCAAATCGATCTCATACCCGGTGCACAACCCCCTTGTAGCAGGATCTATGCGCTTACGGAACCTGAGAACCTTCACCTACGACAATACTTAGACCAGTACCTTGCCAATGGTTTCATTCGCCAATCCAAGTACCCTGCCACTTCAGCTTTGTTCTTCGTGCCCAAAAAGGAAGGTGACCTCAGAACGTGCATCGACTACCGCGCATTGAACCAGATAACTGTTAAGAACTGATACCCATTGCCTCTGATCCCTGAATTACTAGACCAAGTGAAGGACGCCTGCATATACACTAAGTTAGATCTCCGAGGGGCATACTATCTGGTACGTGTAAAAGAGGGCGACAAATGGAAGACTGCTTTTCGCACTAAGTATGGGTTATTCGAATACCAGGTGATGCCTTTCGGGTTGTGCAATGCACCAGCAGCCTTCCAATACTTCATGAACGATGTCCTTCGTGAACTCATTGACGTTTGTGTTGTCGTATATATCGATGATATTCTAGTATATTACTCTTCAGAATCTGACCATGTGAAGCACGTCCGAGCAGTCCTTGAGAAATTGCGCCAGCACAAACTATATGCAAAACTGGAAAAATGCGTTTTTCATGCCACAGAAGTTGAACTCCTTGGGTTTATCCTGACCCCAAGAGGAGTCCGAATGGACTCACGAAAGGTGGATGCAATCCTTAAGTGGCCATCACCAAGTTCAGTTAAAGGAGTACAAAGCATGCTCGGCTTTGCCAATTTCTACCACAGATTCATCCCGGATTTTTCACATGTTGTACATCCAATCACAGCACTCTTGCGAAAAAATAAACGCTTTATATGGACTGAAGAAGCTGAAAAAGCCTTCCAAGAGCTGAAAGTGAAATTCACGTCTGCACCTGTATTAAAGCACCCGCACCCTGAACTTCCATACATAGTGGAAACTGATGCATCCAGTCTAGCCATGGGAGCTGTCCTGTCTCAAAAGGACCCTGAAACTGGCCAGCTTCACCAAGTAGCATTTTGGTCCGGAAAGCTCTCGGCACCGAGTTAAACTATGCAGTTACCGACAAGGAGTTATTAGCCATTAAATCCGCCTTCAAGGCTTGGCGGCACTATCTTCTCAGTGCCAGGCATACCATTACTGTGATCACCGATCACCGGAACTTACAGTATTTAAAGACAGCCAAGGCCCAATCGTCACGCCAACTCCGATGGGCATTTTTCTTTGCCGAGTTCGATTTCGTGATAACCTATCGACCAGGTTGTAAGAATGGTAAAACAGACGCCTTATCCCGAATAGGGATGGGAGAGGCAGAAGTGAACCCAGAACCAGTACCTATAATTTCCAAACAAAGGATTCTTGGCATAACTACTCTACAGACACTAGAGGACATTCAGGTAAATATCCAGCAACTCTTTGATCCTACAGCCCTGCAGGACTGGGTAAAGAAAGGCCCGGACTACTCTGTCACCAATGACCTGCCTTATTACCAAGGGCGGCTATTTCTGCCACACAAGGAACTACAAGAGCTAGTCATTTCCCGTTACCATGATACCCTAATGGAGGGGCACCCAGGTATTGCAAAAACTGAAGCTAAAATTAAAAGACAATTCTGGTGACCCACCTGGCAAAAGTATATTAAATCATTTGTCATGTCTTGTGGCATTTGCGCACAAAACAAAAGTCAAAAGAAAAAACCAGCGGGACTCTTACAACCTTTAGACATTCCGCCTACACCATGGCACACCTTATTGTTAGACTTTATTACTGATCTACCCCCACGCAATGGATTTAACACCATTCTAGTTATTGTGGATCTTTTTTCCAAGATGGCCCACTTTATTCCTTTAAAGGGATTACCTTCAGCTTCAATCCTGGCCAAGGAGTTCCTCGAAAACATTGTTCGCATACACGGATTTCCGTCCGTATTGGTCTCTGACCGGGGCAGTCAATTCGTTTCACATTTTTGGAAAAAATGCTGTCAATTGACGCAAATCGATGTGAGGTTATCGACCAGTCACCACCCCCAACCAGACTCTCGAACAATACCTGCGTTGTATGTTACATCAGACTGAGAGTAATTGGAAAGACATTCTTTGGATCGCCGAATATGCATACAATATTTCAGTACACTCTGGAACTGGACAAAGCCCCTTTTATACCTTATATGGGCAACATCCTCGGACCTCAGACCTTGACTCACCCCAACACTTAGAAATGCCCGCAGTGGACCATCGGCACGCTACGATTACATATACCTTTAAGGAAGCAACTGCACATTTAAAACAGGTGAAAGAAAAATACAAGAAAGATGCTGATCGGCATAGAAGTGATACTCCACAATACCAGATAGGGGACCAAGTATGGTTAGCCACAAAACATCTACCTCTAAAGGGAACACGGACCTTTAACCCCAGATATTTGGGACCTTACTCTATTAAGGCCATTATCAACCCGGTGGCTGTCAAGTTGGACTTACCTGCTAACATGCGAATTCACCCTGTCTTTCATGTGTCACTTTTGAAGCCACTGCAACCAGGGACAAGACTAACCAAGCCACCAGACCCAATCCTTGTAGATGGGGAACCCGAATTTGAAGTTAAGAACATCCTGGACTCCAAGCTGATAAAGGCAAAACTTTTTTATTTAATCGACTGGAAATGTTACGGACCACAGGAAAGGTCATAGGAACCTAGTGACCATGTTAATGCACCCCGATTGGTGAAAAAATTCCACCGAAATTTCCCAGACAAACCGAAAACACAGGGAAGAACGACTTTAGGAGGGGCCTTGGGGCGCAGTGCTGTCATGATGCCTACCCCCGAGGATCCAGACCAAGTCCAGCAGCCCCGGAAGCAGGCATCAAGTTATCCCAAGCAAGCCCAACAACCCCTGCTAGGGGCTATTTGGGTGCAGTCCTGGCGTCTATGGCGCCAGGCTCATATGGAGAGTCAGTCCTGGCGCCATAGGCGCTAGGCTCATAGATTAAAACTTACCTGATGCAGACCATGCTGCAAACTTACCTGATGCAGACCATGCTGCAAGAGCTCCAAGCCAAAAGAGGCTTGGAAGGGACTACTTTATCTAGGGACTATTTTTTACTCGGGTGGGCTGGGGAGGAATACTCACCTGGGACTACTTTGGAGGCTATTTAAAGCACGCCCGAAGAGCAGCACACGCTTCGTGTTATTCTGCATCCAGCAGCGTAACGCTCACCGTGCCTGCAAGTCTGCATCCAGTCTTCTGCCACGCCCGCCTCGAGTCTGGAGCTCCTAGAAAAAGGGAGAAAGAAGGACAAAAGGTTAGAACAAGAGCAATACCTTTGATCCTTACCTGAATTCCCGAAACATCGCGCCTTCGAGCTGGAAGAAAGAAGTAATTTTATGCTCGTCGGCTCGCCTGCTGCAGCGCCGCGCTGAACTCACCGGCCTTCGCAGCATCTTCACATTCCACCGCATCCTCCTGCATGTTCACGCCGCACTCCGGCACCTAAGGGGAAGACAAGAACAGCAAGGTGAGCCAAGGGAATACACAGAGGCAATATTAGTTACCCCCCATAGACTTACCTGATTTTACCACCGGGGGTACTAATCCTCTTCACGGGTCGGCACAGCTTCCACTGCATCTTCGCCGAACCCCGGCCCCTAAGGGGAAACAAAAGGACAACAAGGTGAAACAAAGGGACAAACAAGGGGAAACCTTCACCATAATAGACTTACCTGATTTTACCGCCGGAGGCATTATTCCCCGAGACTTCATACTTTCTCTCAGCGCCTGAATAAAGGAGAAAGCAACAGGTTACATATTGACATTATTTTACCGAACTGTGTTGGATAATACAAATCCTTACCTGAACATTACCGGTTGCCACGAGGAACTCTTTGCTAGGGTCAAGCTGCAATCTGCAAGGAATCGGACAAGAGTGAAAGTCAGACATTTGAACTCTTATGAACTGCATACTTACGGCGTCTTGCCTGGAATCTCAGAGTCAATATTGTTTTGGAACTCACCAATTCCTTCGAACCAGTGAAGCAACTGGTTATCTACGCGCCCCTGTGCACAATGCAGGATGGAGAGCTCATCTTTCCAAACCATCAGGTGAGAATATAAGAGGGGCCATCAAAGGTGATCAGTGGGGAGAACAGCGGGAGTGGGGGGGGGGCGTTAACGCTCAACTCCACGGGTGGTTAATTCCCTTTCTCCATTTGCAGAAGAATATTCCTACGGGCCAAGCAAACGAAGCTAGGTGGGCCGTCCAGTCCGTCATCTCGGCACTACGCGTCACATTGGTGGAGACCGCAGCTGTCCAGTTCAGATCAACGCCCCTGTGGGAGCCAGGTGAGCGTAACACATTTCACAACAGTAATGTGGAAGGACCCTATTTCACTGTCAGTGAATCCCTTGGAGGATGTTCAGTTGGTGCATCATCTGTCACTATAAAGTCTTCATATTTTGTGGATTGAGAAAAGTGCAAAGGAAAGGTACCAGATAGTGTACCCTGTTGGATCTCAATGTCCCTCACTTGATTGTCCAGGCCCAGCACTGGTAGGTCTTGCTCAAGCTTTCCACCATTAGACTTGCTCTGAGAAGCAAAGGGAGCCATTGTTGCATTTGTTTCTGGGGAATGACATTCATTACTTAGGGCCGTCTATCAACTGACATATGAGAATGTGTCCATGGTCTGAGATGCACTAGATGAGGCCCTGAAGGTGGCACACAGAACCCAGGGCACTGTATTTCAGTAATGAAGGACTTCTGAGAGGTGTAAATGTCCAGAGTTAGAAACAGCACCTTTGGAACTAGTGCTGGCATATGCAGTAGCACTGGGGGAGGCGTGTACCTTGGGGGAGCCAGGCTCCACTCACTTCTGCAGATGTCTCTTCAAACTTTGAATCTATCTGATATTCCATAATTTCTTCAGGGACTGGAAGCACTTTATGGTTCTACAAGAATTCAGAGGGCTGATATGGAAACATAGGGAAAACTCAATCTTCTGCCCATCTAGGTGAATGTGGGAACAGCTGCTGGCTACTTGATGCTGTCAGAGGAGGGTTCAACGTTGTCATTGATGGGGCATCAAATGTGCAGGGCTTTGTGTCCAGATGGGTTTTGTTAATAAGGTCCTAGTGGATAAGCAAATCACTGGCAGAGTTGCTGACTATGCCATGAGGCTGAAATTTTCACCACTAATGACAGATTTTCTTTCACTGACGAAGCTTTGATCATTGACAAGATCTTCTTCCTCGAAGTGACCGCAGCAACAAACGTCTCAGCTGGGAAGATGTGTAGCATTACGGAAGGGAAAATTAGGTTTCGTCCCTGTTTTTCCCTGGCTCTCTCTTGGCTGTGGGACGCAACACTTCTGCTGCTGGGGTCGTCACTGTAGACCTGTACTCCTTGCAGAACCTGTACTCCTGGTCAATCCAGTTTTAGAGGTGCCCCTATCACCCTCATCTAGCCATGCCACTAGCCTCCTGTTCCTCTTCCCCATGGTTTTAGCAGAGGACGCCCAGCAGATACAGCAATCATAAATGCTGGTGTCAGACTAAAAGGCAGTACCAGCAATAATATTTATGTTATGTTACCCAATATTTATACTGCGCCTCAATGTGGAAATGTTTAGGTGTCAAGTAGTGCAGAATTTAAAAAGCAATTTCTTAACTTGTGAATATAGAAGGAAGGCATTTAAGGACTCAAATAATTCGCAGATCGGAAACTGAAGATAGCCTCTGGTGGAGGAGCTTAGGTATAACCACCTCATTGACCAAGTAGAAAAAGACCCAGTTTGTGTTTAAGTATATGTAAAACTGCTTTGTTACTGTCATCAGGGTCCCCGGTCAGTCAACTGGGAAATTTCAATTGCATGTCAATCTATGAAAGAACCAATGCTAGGGAAAGTAAAATTACTTTTGTGAAGAAACCAACTGGAACAAATGTAAATTGAGACAAAAAAACATTAATGTTAACTTGCATGCACTGACAAACTGTCCTAAAAACACAGGTAAATTGTTTTTTGCTGTACAACCTTATAAAACATAATTTTTCTTTTAAAAACACGCTATATACAAAATTGTGTAACAATTTCCAGAGCATAACTCATAAAATCTTAAAAATATGTTTGTATTTGTATTTATTAAGTTTTATATAGCGCTTTAAGCCAAAGCGCTTTACAATATAACAAAATTACATTAGACTCATGAGTAACAAACTAGAGTCAAACAATCGAGAACAGGGGGGTGTGACCAGCATGCAAGACGAGTAGAAGTGCATCCATCGGAGCTCCGGCGAACACCGCAGATATCCTGCTCGAAATCCTGTTTCCGTGCGTATTTATGGACAATGGGCCTCATTCCGAGTACGGCGCTAACCAATGGCGCTATTAACGCCTTGGTTGACGCCATACCCGGACCGGCAGCGCCTTGGTGGATGGCGGAATCACCGCCCCATTCCAAGGTTGGCGGGGCGGTGTTTCCCCATTCACCAAGGCTCTTCCCCATTCCCAAATGAGCCCCCATAGGGCTCACTGGGAATGGGGAAGATGCAAATAACGGTGACCGTTCATTACGGTCACCGTTATTGGCTTGCAGGTCCCTTTGCGCCCTCGACTTTAACACCTGCTCAAAGCAGGCGTTAAGGGCGAGGGCGCAGAGGAAACTCGGAGTATGGTGGTAAGGGAATACCGCCACCGGTCTCGTTACCGGTGGCCGCTATCCCTTACCGCCATACTCGGAATGAGGCCCAATGAGCAATGCTGCCCAAAAGTAACAGAGTGGACGACTGCCACAAGGAAGGAAAAGCGTGTTGAAAGGGCCTTTGTATGCCTAAAGTGGGAACGAATAGGACGCGGCACTGGCGCATATCTCATCCCCCAAAATGGCCGACACTGGCTGTTCCCCCGTTTGACCACGGAGACGGCGCACTACACTTTTGCACCGCCGAACTGCTTCAGCGAAGGGTACCAACGCTTTCCATACCTCGAGGGGTAGACCGGCTCCAGGGCACAATTGACGGTGGATTGAGGGGCCCGCCCGGGATCCTGAATGTAGGGGAGATGCGGGAGAGACGCGAAGAAACGCCTGTGACTGGGGCAAAGTCTGGGGCTACATCAGAGGGGCACCGCGGGTGGCGGTACTGTGTGCCGCATCATAGGAGTTCTCTACCCGCGGAGGGTACTGCACGAGCGGCGACCCGGATGGGATACCGTGACAGTTTGTAACATGTTTTAAACTGTCTACGACTTGCTGGGTCCCTCCGGATTCATGCGGCCACTGAGCGGCGACAAACCTGGTGCGCTGTTGGTGCCGGAGTGCAGGCTCAGCCGGGACACGGCGCACCAATAATAAAGGCAGGCACCAGGCACTTGGCCCAGAAATTGAGGTGCGTACCTCACAAGGCGTCACCGGCACTGAAGACATGGCCAGTGAGGAGAAACAACACACACTGCGTTGGCTGCGCGGGGAAAGAGGCCACAACGGCTCCAGAGTGACGGGGCCTGTGAAGGGAGACACCATCGTGACACAGCAGCAGACAACTCCAGGTGGGTGCTGCAACAAGAATACTGTAGACTGTTGATATCACAGCCCACCATCTACCCAGAGGGGAAACGGCAGCACAAAACGAGGGGAGGAAACACCCTAATACTTGCATGACATGCTTAGCACTCGCTGGGAAACTTTAGGAGTCCTACTGGCCATACTCCGATCGGCTGAGGAAGGCACAAGAGACTGGTGGCAATAATAAATACCCTAGCCAACAAGGCAGCTGAAGACCCCAAGCGGCCCTCCCCGTTTGCTGTGCCCTGGTGGTGCCACAAACAGGCTGGGGACGCCCTGGCATCTGCTGGGAAACACTACAATACAGGGTCAACGTGTACTGGTTGAAAAGTTGGGGTGTCTGGATCCCCAGGGTATAGTGCGCACTGAGCCTTTGACGCTCCGACTAATGGGACAGCCTTCCCCTGTAATCTACTGCCCTGCCCTGGTAAACTGCCCTGAGACATAATCAGCAGCTGCCAAGACCCACGACGCATGTGTGCGCACTGGACCCAGCTGCAGTGGAAAGTCCCTAATAGGCCGCAGAAAGCACTGGTCAATCACATGTGACACCATAATAACGTAGCGCCACATCTACAGCATAATTACTGATACGCCTGCAGTAGTGAAAAGGAGGGCTCGGCCCCTAACCTCGCAAAATGGGCAAAGATAAACAGCAGAAAACGTCAACGCAAAGCAGCATGTATCAGTATGCAATCACCAGTACTACGGTATTGGCGAGCCAAACACCATGACCGACCTCCCCATTGGTGAGGAAACCCTCTCACTGCAGGATGTGATGTCTGCTATAGTCAGCTCTCGCTCCTCTATGGAGATCAAGATGGATAGTACTGCGGCAGACATCTTCTTTCTTCGTCATGATCTCTAAAAGCTCACCTCCCGCACAGGAGAGGCGGAACAACGTATCTCTGGAGCACAGGATAACATTAGAGGCATCAACCAACAGCTATCACAAGCTTTGAACCGCCTTAAAACCCTAGAGACCCAGTAGATGAGGGGGAGGGAAGATCGCGCCGCAAGATGTGCGCATTCCCGGACTTCTGTAGGGGGAGGAAGGACCTAGCATGGAACTATTTCTAGAACAATGGCTAGCAGACATTTTTGCACCTCACTCCTTCTCCAAATTCTTTTCAGTGGAAAGAGCACACAGGATACCCTCAGGTAGACCAACACCAGGCGCACCACCCAGAACAGTAATCGCTAAACTGCTTAATTATCGGGACAGGGACGCGCTCCTTCAGATGTCTCGCACAAAAGGAATCATTACCCACAGTGGGTCCCGGATTGCTGTAACGCTCACCTGGTATCCACGGGGATGTCACTCAGCCTGTTCTGACCTCTTGCGACCTCAAACTCTTCCCTGGAGGCTATTCGACTGGAGACTGGGCCTGAAACACAGGATTGGTAGAGTTTAACTCCCTATTGTCTCTGTGTGCTTGAACCCCTTCTTCCCCGGGGTCCAACCCTTCCCTTTGATCCACAGCTTACCTTGTTTTCTTGGATAGTGTGCTCTCCGTCCTGCTTTCAGCGCAGGGGCGCGTTGATTGATGCAGGCTCGTTGCTGCCTAGTTACTTCATTGGAAAGAGTCCGACAGGTAAATATAATGAGTCTTTTGAACAGTTCTCTAACTTTGTTCCTTTCCTTCCTTAGGTGATGGCCGGCATCTGGGGATGCGGGGTACTGCTGAGTAGCGCTGAAAGTGAGTGAGAGCGCGATGCACCCCTTTCGTATTTGCATCGGAGTTCTTTTTCTGTGTCTTTTAGGTGCCGTGACGTTTTCAGCGTGGATGCCGGTTATGAAGAACAAATGCGGTGGGTAAGCGCGGTATGCAGTGACTCTAGATGTTTCCACGCTAACCTGGAGTGTCTTTTCCCTCTTGCAGATGGATGAGAAGTTCCAGAGACAGAGTTCCCCCAGAGGGGCTGGGATTCAGGTAAGCGTTTGAAGCTCGTACAGTATTTAAAAATAAGCAAAGATTTGCAGAATGCTTACTAATGCCTTTTTTGTGTTCTTTTCCCTTTTCCTTAGGAAGCGGCGTGCCGGGATGGGAATGACACCGCCGAAGATGCCCGCAGAACAGAAGGAGCGATGAATGATGGGCAGAAGTGCCCCAAGGTAAGGCTGTTCCTAACAGTGTTCTTGTTCTTGCAGGAGCTGAGTGCAGAAGAAAGATGCAGGCCTACTGGAGACCAATCCGAACACGGTGAGTGTCACGCTGCAGGTGCAGAAAACGCAAAGCATGTTTCTCAGCGTGGGTGTGGCTTAAATAGTCTCTGGGTATCCCAGGTGTCTCTGTGCTGAACCACACCCAAAAGACTAGACCGCAAATGCAGTTCTGGGAACCGAAATATGTGGGGGCATCCATCTTGTCCCCATCAATGCACTACAAGTCTAATCCCCAATGTTATCCTATGGGAGTGAGTGAGTCTGGTGCCACAAGCGCCAAGTCTGACTCCAAGTGGGTCTTTGGAGGCATGGAGAGGCCCTTGAGGGCCATGTAGGTGATCGTGGCCTGGCTCCAGCCTGACATCTTGGAGGGCTGGGGACATGAGGGGCAGGAATCATGAAAATTGCAATCAATCATTTGAACCACTGAAAAGACAGTTATTGTCATGATGCCTGCTCCCGAGGAGCCAGGTCAGGCCCAGCGTCCCCGGAAGCAGACTTCATACTCACCAAGCAGGACCCAGCAAACCCCTATAGGGGCTCTTTGGACCTTGTCCTGGCGCCTTTGGCGCCAGGCTCATAAAAGGCATCTGTCCTGGCGCCATAGGCGCCAGGCTCATCATGGCAGAACATATGGTAATGCTTGGGTGAACTCACCTGAGGCAGACCATGCTGCATACTCACCCGAGGCAGACCATGCTGTCTGAAGCTCCAAGCCAACTAAGGCTGGGGAGGAACTATTTTCTTTCAGGAACTCTTTTCTTACTCGGGTGGGGCCAGTGGAAGAACACTCACCTGAAGCTCTTCCAAGGCTATTTAAACCACGCCCGGAAGGCCACACGTGCTTCGCGTTATTCTGCATCTGCAGCAGGACGCTCACCGAGTCGGCTCCTACATCCTGGCTCCTGCCACGCCAGCCAGCACCAAGGAGAGAAAGGCAAGCATTAGGACATTACCTACCTTCATCCAGCATCCGGATTCTTCACTCCGTCGATTCTGCAAAAGAAAGTCAAGGGTTAGAAACGCATCTCATCGCTCGCTGCAGCGCCGCTTCCACTTACCTTCACGTGGCGCTGTCTAGCTCTTCAGCGGTCATAGGCGACATCGGCCGCATCCCAGCACCTACGGAAAAGAAAGACAATAGTTAGAAGCGCTCCGCTTCTCACGCTGCCGCGCCGCTTCCTCTTACCTTCACGTGGCGCCGGCAACCTTTTCAGCGCCCATAGGCGACATCGGTCGCATTCAAGACCTACGGAGAAAAAGGAAAAAAACAAGGTGAGCAACAAACTAATTGCAAAATGACAGATTACTCACCTTAATGTTGGGACCTCAGTTCCCTTTTCGGGTCGGAGCGGCTTTTCTGGCTTTTCCGTACCCCGGCCCCTATGGGGAAATAGGACACACTCATTAAGGTGTCGGAGCAAACCACTACGGCACACCTTCATTAAAAAGTACTCACCTGAGCTTACCTCGGCGAATCCATTCCTCCACACGGATTCCTCACCTAGTCCCTGAAAATTAAACAAAGGCCAAGGGACAAATAAGACTTGATCTTTTGAACTATATACTTACGGCAGCATTTTGGTAAAGGCAAGCAGACATTGAACCCTCGCCAAATCCGAGATCCAGTGAAGTAACTGGAAATCTACGCGCCCCTGCGTCAGAAGCAGGATGGAGAGCTCGTCCATACAGAAATTAAGAAGGATTATTCTACGGGCCAGACAGACGAGGTTTGGGGGTCCAGTCCAGTCCATCTTCCAAGCACTACGCTTTACCGTGGAAGAAGTTGTAGCAGTCCAGAACGGGTCGGCGCCTCCGTGGGAATCAGGTGAGCGTTACAGTTATCCCTCATGAACATGAAATACGGACTACTGTTTCCAGCGCAGCTCAGAGTTTATCACAAGGGGACTACAGTGCATTTTACCGATCCACAGGAGGCCCGGAAATGGGCGGAGACACACATCGAAGGCGACTGGACTGCGAGACCAACAAGACAGGGAGGGAAATCCCGGCACAGACCGGACAGCGCCACCCCCTGGGAGAAACCCAGAAGCTCGGGACCGGCTGCCCCGGAACTAGCGGCAGACCGCGATGATCGCTGAATGCAGTGTAACCCCTTTTATGGGGTATGGCGGACAGTTGCAGTGCAATGGCACATCTCTCAGATTCATTCCTTTGTAATATAATCCCAAAGAAGCACGGAAGTCTCAAAGAGGTGGCGCAGACTGCAGAGCTCGGGAATGGGGCCCTCCCCTTCCACCCCCTTTTCTTCTCTGACTTTATCTCTTGTTCTCTCTTTTCCTTCTCTGGCTTCATCTGCTTTCTTACACCTGCCTGACGGTGCTTTCCTACAGGCAGTACGTTTGGGGTATTGATTGTTGGAGTTTCAAGTCTATGCTGACACTCTAGGTCTCAGTGTCAACAATGTTTGGGCTACAAGTACTTCGTGTTGGGGTGGAGTATAAGTATAGGGAGGGGGAAGTTTGCATTGTTTTTTTGTTATTTTCCAGCTACCATATACCTACAAGGTTAATCAGTCACACTATTTACCATATGCTGTCACATACCATCTCCTACTGGCAACACATCCCTGCTGCAATCAATACCTGCACACTATCCCTGTTCTTAGACCAAATAGAGTCTGCAAACCCGGTACTGTATACTATGAATGGCACCCACACTAACCCGATCACCGCCTGTTGAGCATCTTAGATCTCTCAAACTAATCACATGGAACATGAATGGGATGGGCTCTGAGATCAAGCAGCGTCTTGTTATGCAGTTCTTGAATAGGCATTCCCCTGACATTGCCCTGATAACTGAGACACATTTAGCAGGGACCAATTGCACCTTCTTTCGTAGAACCAACTATCGATCCGCATTACACGCAGGATCCACAATGGGATCCAGGGGGTCTCTGAACCTGGTACATACACGTGTTCCATTTGTGCCACTGACAATAGAACAAGATCCTAGGGGTCGTTATGTGGTGGTCCTTGGTACACTCTGGGGGGAAACACTAGCTGTTGCTTCAGTGTACTCTCCGCTGGGGCTGGGGCTGGGGCAGGAACTGCTAGATGAACTGACTACCCTTATGGCAAAGCATCAACCTGACATGTGGATTCTGGGGGCGATTTCAACGATGTCACGTGTAACGCTATGGATCGCACTCACATGAGATACTGCAGCCCGAATACCCCTAAAAAATTTGCTACGTTTCTGTCAGCCCTGGGCCTCGAGATGTACAAAGGGACCTCCAACCTGGAATTAAAGGTTACTCATTCCATTCGGGAGCCCACGGTTCCCTGTCCAGACTGGACTATCTCTTCCTCCCGGTCACCGATATACACAGGGTGATGGCCGCGGATCTGCTTCCCCGAGGTATCTCGGATCACTCACCGTTAATGATGGTGTAGAGTATGCAGGGTATAACTCCCCCTAAAACATGGAGATTGAATAGCTACTATCTGGGCTTCCCTGATTTTATCGATCGTCTCACTAAGGCAACTAATGAATACTTTGAAATAAATAATAATACAGTCGATAGTCCTGTAATGATATGGGAGGCCTACAAAACGGTGCTGAGTGGAGAGATAATCTCCTGGACGGTGAATAAAAAGAAAGAGCGGCTCCAGAAGATATCAGAGGCGGAAGTAGAAATGGGCGAATGGGAAGCCAAGCATATTCTTGATCTGAGCCCCGAGATCCTTAGGTCCCTTAAGAGCGCTAGAGAGCGGCTCCGTAACATTGAGTTAGATAACGCTAAACACGCCCGCTGAGAATCCAGGGCAAGGATCCATGAATATGGGGACAAAGCAGGTAAAATACTGGCCTGGCTTGAGAGGAGAGATGAGGGTCAACGCCATGTCAGGGAGACATAACCCCAGAGAACAAGAAGTGGCAGTCAGATCGTGAAATACCAGAGGCTTTTGCTAACTTTTATGCTGCTTTGTATTGCACCCCAACATCCCCATTGAATCCCTCCCTCCTAGAGGATATCACATTGCCATGCTATCGGAACAGCAGAAAACACAATTGGACACTGATCTTACTGAATCAGAGATTGCTGATGCCATAGCACAATTACAGTCTGGAAAAACACCGGGCCCTGACGGGTTTCCGGTTGAAACCTGGAAAAAACTGGGTGGGGAAAAAATGGCATCCCCCCTCCATAAAATGCTCCTCCGGGACTGAGAGCAAGGCACCCTCCTGCCAGATTTATGTAAGGCCACAATTGTAGTTATTCCCAAACCGGGCAAACCACTGGAGCAATGCGCCTCTTATAGGCCTATTTCGTTGATTAACAGCGAAACCAAGGTCCTTGCCAAACTCCTAGCCAATCGGCTGCAATTGGTCATTTCTTCTCTGGTCCACCCAGACCAATGTGGTTTTATGCCACACAAATCAACACGTATGAACATACAGCGCCTCCACCTGCTACTGGAGCGGGCTCCCATCATAGACACGCCTCTTGCACTATTAGCAATCGACTTCGAGAAGGCATTTGATTCGGTCCGATGGGACAGCCTTTGGGAAACTATGCGACAAATGGGATTTGGAGACATTTTTCTGGGATGGGTACAATTGCTGTATACAAACCCACAGGCAGAAGGGAAAGTGAATGGGTGGCCCTCTGAGCCCTTCCCCATTGGTAAAGGAACACGTCAGGGATGCCCCCTCTGCCCCCTCCTCTTTGCCCTTGCAATTGAGACGCTCGCTTTGAGGCTTCGTCAGAGCTGGGCTTGGATGGGATTTAGATGGCCGGAGGGACACGAGGATAGGGCGTCTTTGTACGCTGACGATCTCTTGGTGTATTTGGGAGATCCGATCCAAACCTGCTCCATAGTGACGCAGATGCTCATTCGCTTCGGTGAGTTCAGTGGGCTGAGAATCAATTGGGGGAAATCTATCCTTTTTCCGGTAAAGGGCGGAACGCAGGCTATCCCCCAAAACTGCCCATATAAAATTGAACAACACGGCTTCCGATACTTGGGGATTTGGGTATCTGGGGACTTAACACGCTCACAACCCACAATCTTCAGCCAATCATGGACCGATTCGCTAACGATGTTTGTCACTGGAGACTCCTTCCCCTAACACTTATGGGTAGGGCCACCCTGTTTAAGATGATGACCCTACCAAGATTCCTATACGTCTTACAAAACGCCCCACTCGAGATTCCGGATTCCAAATTTGAACGGCTTGAAAGTCTCCTTAGAGAGCTCATGTGGGGAGGGGGACAACCCTGCATGACATTAGCTACTCTGAAGAGATCGATTTGGGAGGGAGGTATAGGAGTGCTCCGCCACCAGACCTACTATTGGGCATCTCAGCTGGCGGTGGTCAACGACCTGCTCCTCGGGGATCGGGAACTACCACATATAAGGGCCGAGCTTGCCACCATTCATGACACAGACCCACTACATCTGCTCTATCAGCCCCTTCATAGACCCCCGTTACAGACAATCGCTGCACATGTTACTATGGTTTGCAGGCAGGCACATGCTTTTGTAGGATGGAAGGACAAAATAACCACCGTACAACCCCTGTGGCATAATAGTAACCTGGTGGAAATGGGGAAACTCAGACCGTGGTCTAAATGGGAAGAGGCCGGGAACACGAAAATCGGGGATGTCCTGGTAGGGTAAAATGGCCTCCTTTGAGGCCCTACGGCTGAAATTCCAAATCCCGACAACCGAACAATACCACTACATACAACTGACTCATGCCTTGAGGACACACATTCCGACAGACTCTACTGAACCTGAGAGCACACCCACAGAACGCCATATATTCCCACTAAATGCCCTTCCATACTATATAATGCCATGTCCTCCTTTTCCACTCCTGAACTTTCTCATCTTAAAACTAAATGGGAGAAGAATGTGGGCGCCATGGATCCAGAGGATTGGATTCAGGTCCTAATGCACCCTCGAGAGATTGCTATCTCTTCTAGACTCGGTCTGGTACAATTAAAAATCCTGCACCGAATATATTATCCTAGAACTCTGCTGTACGGTTGGAAGCGGGCCCCAAACCTGAATTGCCTCGGATGTGGTGGGGAGGAGGGTAACTTTATACACATCCTGTGGGAGTGCCCCCGGGTCCAGGGCTTCTGGAGTGAGCGCTTCAATAAATGAACTAGGGTTTTGGCCCGCAATATACCGCTAGATTCGAAGGTGTTGCTACTGGGAAAACCCGATGAAAACATTCCTAATAAATGGGACGGGCTGCTCCTATCCAATATTGCACAAAAATGGGGCACCCCAGACTCTCCGACATTGGATCAATGGGCTGCCGATATGGACACATGTGCAATGATGAAGCACAGGATTTACAATGCAAGAGGCTGCCCCATCAAAGCCTCCAAACTGTGGGGGAAATGGGAAGAGCGTGAGACTCAGTAGCTTCTGATATACAAGGGGACGCAACCGAGCAAAATATGGATGTGTGCACATATAGGATCTTTGTGACTGTGGCTAAGATTAGTGATAGGTCTACTGTTAGAAAGGTGTATGTCTTGACTTTGTTTTGTTTGTTGCGACTGTTGTTTAAACCAAGAAAATGTATTATCAACAAAAAAACTATCGAGAACAGTATGCAGAACAATTTACTGAGAACTAGAAGAAAAAAAAACAGGAAGAGAGAGAAGGAAGAAATAAGGAGCTGTCAGGAGGAGGGATGAAGGAGATGAGATTTTAAGGAGGAGCAGAACGAGGGGTAAGAGGAAATGGAGAGCATAAGGAGAGGTAGAGAGCTCCAATGAAGAGGGGCGAGGAGTTGAAAGGATCGGAAGCGGGAAAGGGCGCAAGATGATGGTGGAACAGTGAGGAGGTAGAGGTCGGCAGGGTTAGAGGGGGTGTAGAAAGAGAGGAGGGAGGAAAGGTAGGGAGGGGCAAGGTCATGAAGAGATTTAAAAACGAGGCAGAGAGTTGAATTTAAGTTGAGAATGAAAAGGAAGCCAACCAAGAGAGGAAAGCGAAGAGGAGATGGAGTCATGAGTAGAGAGAGAGCAAAGAGTACGGATAGCAGAGTGATAAGAGAGATTTGAGGGGGGCAAGTTGAGAGGCAGGGAGCCCGAAGAGGAGAGCAGAACAGTAGAATAGAAGGGAAAAGATGAGGGATGAAATTAAGAGTTTGGTAGTGAGGAAGGTGCGGTAAGATTGGATTTTACGAACATTGAAGAGGTGATAGTGACAGGCGCGGGAGGTGAGAGAAATGTGGAGAGAAAATGAGAGGTTAGAGTCAAAGTGGAGGCCGCCAAGATGCGGGCAGAGGATGAGAAAGTAAGATTGGTAGGTGGAAAGAGGATAAAAGGAGGGGTAGAGGGAGGAGGAAGTGTATTGGCAGGAACGAATAATACTTCAGTCTTGTCGTGAGACAGGAGGAGATTTTGAGGTGGATATTGGAAGAGAAGGAGGTGAAAGGCTGGGTATAGGCAGCGTAGAAATGGTGAAAGACACCGAAGGAAGAGATAATAGTGACAAGAAGGGAGGCGTAAAGTGAAAAGAGGAAAGGGCCAAGCACGGAGCCTTGGGGAACACCAAAGACAAGGGGGTGAGTAGGAGAGGAACGGCCGCCCCAGGAGACGGCAAAAGAATGGTTGGAAAGGTAAGAGGAGAACCAGTTGAGAACAGAACCAGTTGAGACCGAAGGAAGAAAGAGTGTTGAGGAGTAAGGGGTGATCGACAGTGTCGAAGGCGGCAGAGAGGTCTAGGAGAATGAGAATAGAGGATTGCTTAGAGTAGCAAGTAGGGAGTTGAGAACAGAGGTAAGAGCACTTTCAGTTGAATGTTTAGGGCGGAACCCAGATTGAGTAGGGGGGAGGAGAGAGAGGTTGGAGACAAAGGCTGAGAGTTGAGAGTAGACGAGGCGTTCTAGGAGCTTAGAGAGGAAAGGAAGAAGAGAGATGGGACGAAAGTTGGATGCAAGGAGGGGATTAGCAGAAGGCTTTTTCAGAATGGGGATGATAGTAGCATGTTTGAAGGCGCCAGGAAAGGTATCGGATGAGAGACAGGTGTTGAAGGAGGAGAGGTAGGGGCTCAGAAGAGGGTAGATTTTGGGAATCAGGGAGGTGCGAAGAGGATCTGAGGGTGCAGCAGTAGGGTGAGTTTTGGACAAGAGGAGGGACACGTCAGAATGAGTGATGGGGTGAAGTTAGACATGAGGGAGGAAGGGATAGTAAGAGGAGGGGAAGGAGGAGACTAAGAAGAGAGTATCTTGGAGGAGAAGAAGTCAGCAAAGTTGGAGGGAGAGAGGGAAGAAGTTGTTGAATAGTCAGGGGTGGGATGGGAGAGAAGACGAGTTAGAGTCTGAAAGATACAACGGGGTGAGAAGCTTGAGAGTGGAGAAGGTTTGAAAAGTAGGAATGCTTGGCTGAGCTCAGGCAGGAGTCATAAAGAGATTGGTAAGAGAAGAGGATTGGTTAGTGGGCGAGCAGTGTTTGAGCCAACGTCGCTCAAAGCGACGGAGAAGGCAGCGCATTGGAAGAAGGTGAGGGGAATGCCAGGGTTGAGCGGGTTTGCGGGAGGGGCGCAAAGAGGAGAGAGGGTGAAGTTGATCAAGACAAGCGGAGATGGAGGAGGACAGGGTGGATAAAGCTTCGTCAGCCGAGAGAGAGGACAAGTCAGAAAGAGAGGGGAGGGAGGAAGAACAGGTATCGGAGAAGAGAGAAGGGTTGAAGTTACGGAGGTCTCATCAAGAGAAGAAAATAGAGGATGTGAGGGGAGATGGAGGAGAGAGAGGGAGAGTGAGGGAGAATGAAAGTAAGGCATGATCAGAAAGATAATTAGGAAGGGAGGAGACAGAAGAAGAGGAAAAGGAAGAGACAAAGATAAGATCGAGAGTGGAGCCAGAAGAGTGGGTAGGAGTAGTAGGGGGTGAAGTTAGAAGGTAAGAGTCGAGAATAGCTAGCAGAGGGGAGGATTGGTTGGAGGCGGGGAGATGAAGATTGAAGTCACCAAGTACAGTGAGGGGCGAGGGTGAGAGGAGGGAAAGGAGGTGATCAAGGTCATCATAATGTTCATGTTCTGCATGGTATCCCTACATATTATCCCCACCAAAAATGTTGCCGTACATAGGCAATTTTTTTGGGGGGACAATTCGTGGGAGCGGGGGTTGCGGGGGAGTCCCCCGCATATTTTAAAATTATGCAGGGGATTGCAGGGGTGTCCCCCGCAGGGTCCATGGCTCAATATCGCCACAAAAATATGGCAATATTTTTGTATCGCAATATTTTTGCTGGGATTTTAAAACATGGAACCGTTCTGCACAAACAACAGACTACTCCGATTTTGTGTTGTGTGTAGGAACAAGCTTTATTCAGCAATAAGTACCATAAAATCTACAATACATATGGGATACATTACTCACCTTAATCGTATTTCTGATGCTTGTATCTGCTTAGATTCACATGCTGTGCATAGGCTGACATCTAGTGGAAACTGCAGAGTATTACAGTTGTTGTTTTTGAAACTCAAAAAGGGACGTTGACAGGGCGTGTCAGAAATACTATCCCTAGTGTGACGTCTACTGTACCCATGATCCCTCACGTGTTGAGGTCCCTCAGATTGTTATTTTTCTGACATGAGGTAGCATGAGATGTAGCGCTAGTACAGTTGTGTCCAAGCAGATACGTATCAGACAAGCTATAAGCATCCATGCGCCTTCTCTCCGAGGGGAGGAAGGGTGGGTTGCATGTGAATCTAAGCAGATACAAGCATCAGAAATACGATTACGGTGAGTAATGTATCCCTTCTGAGGCTTGTGGCATCTACTGAGATCACATGCTGTGCATAGATTAGCGAGCAGTGGAAGAAGGAGGTGAGATGTGGACAGGTTCATGAGGGAATAAGTGTCTTAGAACCGCTTGTCCCATTTGTGTATCTGTCTTGTAATGAGTGTCAATGCCGTAGTGCTGAGTGAAAGTATGTATTGAGCTCCAGGTAGCTGCTTTGCAAATACTGTCTAATGGGACATTTGCAATGAAAGCCAGAGTGGCTCCAGTACCTCTTGTGAAGTGGGTCAGTGGCGTAAAAGGCAGTGTCTTATTTGATAGGGAATAGCACAGTTGGATACATCTACATCTGTGCTATGGAGACAAACAGTTGATTTGTCTTTCTTAGCCGTCTGGTCTTGTCTACGTAGTAGAGGACCGCTCTCCTCACATGTAGTGTGTGGAGTTTTACCTCAGCAGAGCTTTTGGGTTCCTGGAAGAAAGCTGGTAGCTCAATTGACTGGTTTACATGGAACTTTGAGATGAATTTAGGTGAAAACCTAGGGCGAGTCCATAAAACCAGTTTGTCCTTATGTATAGTAAAGACCGGATCCTGCACTGACAGGGCTTGGATTTCACTGACCTTTCTTATTGAAGTGATGGCTACTAAGAAGGCAGATTTATAAGTCAGGTGTTTGAGACTAGACTTGTGCATTGGCTCGAATGGGTGTCCCATGAGCTTAGCGAGTACCATGTTTAGGTTCCAAACTGGCGGTGGGTTAGAGATTGGAGGGTGGGGTCTTTTTACCCCTTCCATAAATGCTTTGATGACAGGTACTTCCACCATGAGACCTTGTTATGGGAAGTGGTGTAGGCTGAAAAGGCTGCCAGGTGCACTTTTAAGGAGTTGAACACTAACCCTGCATCTCGTAGGTGGAGCATGATATGATATGATATGATACGATGTATTTTATTTCTATCGCGCTCGTACACAAGTGTTTCAGAGCGCGGCAAGGCAAGGGAGGGGAACAGGGGAGAACAAAACAGCGATCTTACTAGCGCCAGTGATATTGATAACGCGCAAGTGCATGGAAGACGGGGAGGGGAAAAGTGCATGGAAGGGGGAGAAGTGGAAAGTGCGAAGCAGAGGAGAAACAGATAAATAACAATAAATAAATAATAAAGGCAACAAAGAGTTTTAGTGCAGCAAGCAATTTGCAAGTGCTAGGTTTAAGGCAGCAGACAGGGTAGGTTTGATAAGTGCAGGAAAAAAAGGGGGGGCTGTATCGGTACAGATACAGACCCCAGTGCAAGGGGTGGCCCAGAGGCAGTGCGGGAGGGTGGCAGGGTGTGCAGGTACCTGGGCCCGGAGGATAGAGGGTGGCCAGGTGCACGGTGCCAAGAGAGAACAGATCTGCAGGGGAGAAGGGGAGCGAAGGCAGAACAAAAGAGGAAGGTTTTGAGGTGCTTTCGGGAACCGGAGATGGTTCTCCTCGAGATTTAGAGTGGCAGGGAGGCTGTTCCAGAGGGAGGCCCCACCCGAAGACAGATCTACCCCCAGCTCGTTTCTTTGAAAAACAACTGACCCAGAGGGAGTTGGAGGAGCGAAGAGCTTGAGAGGGGAGGTATTTGCGGAGGGATAGCTGAAGGTATTTTGGACCCAGACCCCAGAAAGCCTTGTGGACAATGCAGAGGGTTTTGAATTTAAACCTTGCATGTACTGGGAGCCAATGGAGAGATTTCAGTGCTGGAGAGATACGATCCCAGGGCTTGAGGCCAAAGACAAGTCTCGCAGTCCTGTTCTGGATTAGTTGCAGAGGGCGGAGAGTAGAGGCAGGTAGATTTAGAAAGAGGCTGTTACAATAGTCCAAGCTAGAGAGAACCAGAGCTTGGGATACCATGAGGTTCTGGGTGAAGGAGAGGAAAGGCAGAGTACCTCTGAGGAGGTGCAGTCGGAAATTTGACTTTTTAGAGACCTCAGAGATGTGGGCGGAGAAGGAAAGGGTGGAGTCAAAGATGACCCCGAGGTTCTTAGCCTCGCAGGTGGGGGTAGGATGAGGGCCAAGGGAAGCCGGCTAGAGAGTGAGGGGAAAGGATGGTGAAGGTGTGCCGATGAGGAGGAGCTCGGTTTTGCTGGCATTCAGACAAAGATCATTGGCGGCACACCAATCTTGAATGGCAGTTAGGCAATCAGAGATGAGAGAGGGAGAGGAGGTGGCAGAGGGCAGCCTGAAAATGAGTTGAGTGTCGTCAGCGTAGCACTGGAAATTCGAGCAGAAAGTGGCAATGCAGTGGGCGAGAGTTGCCAGGTATTGGTTGAAAAGCCAGGGCGAGAGGTTAGACCCCTGGGGAACACCACAGGTAGAGAGGAAGATAGATGAAAGGAAGGACCCAAGTTGGACCTGGGAGGGTCGATCTGAGAGGAAAGAGGTCAGCCAGGCCAGAGCCTGATCAGTGATACCCAGGTTTTCACGGAGACGGTTGAGCAGGATGGTATGATTGACCGTGTCGAAGGCAGAAGAGAGATCGAGGAGGATGAGGACAGAGGGAATGTTAGAGTGAAGGTTGGAGAGCAGATCTTCACGTATGTTCAGGAGAGCAGTTTCCGTGCTTCTGGCAGCTCTGAAGCCAGACTGGTGGTCATGGAGACAGCCAACAGAATTATAATGAAGGTTAAGCTGAGAGATGGCCAACTTTTCCAGGAGTTTGCCAAGAAAGTAATGGAAATGGGGTGATAGTTAGCTGGACAAGAAGGATCAGCTGTGGGTTTCTTGAGAAGAGGATGCACAAAGGAGTGCTTCAGAGGGGAGGGGAAGGATCCCGAGGCAAAGGAGTGGTTGCAAAAATCAGCAAGGGCCGGAAGCGAGGGTATCAATGTGGTCCTTGATAGGTAAGAATGTTAGATGGAGTACAATCAATGGGATTGATTTGCTTAGTCTGGCACCATATTACAAAACGTTTCCATTTATCATAGTAACAGTGCCTAGTGTTTGGTTTTCTTGATTCTTTCAAGATATCCATGCATCTCTGTGGTAGATTGAGATGCCCAAACTCTGACTTCAGGAGCCATGCTTCCAAATTCATAGTGTGTGGCTATGGGTGCACTGTTAGTCCCTCGTGTTGGGTGAGTAGTTTGTACTGGCACGGGAGTTTGATGGGATCGCACATCGCCAGTCTGCGCAGATGTGGATACCACGGCTGTCTCGCCCACATAGGAGCAACTAGGATGAGCGTCATTGTTTCCTTGTGTAACTTGTTTACCACCTTCCTAATGAGAGGAGTCGGGGGGGAAAAGCATAGGCAAACTTCTCTGACCAGTTCATCCATAGGGCGTTCCCCTTGGAGCCTGGCTGGGGGAACCTGGACGCGAAGTCTAGGCATTGACAATTTTCACTTGTGGCGAACAAATCTATAGTTGGAAAACCCCATTGAGAGAAGAGGTGTTCTACGACCTCTTCGTGTAGACGCCACTTGTGTTCCTCTGGCAGGGGATCTCTGCTCATTGAGTCTGCTAGAGCGTTGAGTTTCCCTGGAACATGTTGTGATGACAGGTACATTTTCCTTCTGAGTGCCCATTTCCAGATTTTCTGTGCAAGTCTGATAGATTTGGAGAACGTGTCCCCCCATGTTTGTTGATATAAAACATTGTTGCGGTGCTGTCTGTTAGGATCTGCATCGACAGGTTTGTTAAATGGGGTTTGAATGCTTGAAGGGCTTTCAATACTGCCAGAAGTTCCAGCACATTGATGTGGTTCTGAGCTGCAGTGTGAGACCACAGACCCTGAGCTGTGTGGTGAATGTAGTGAGCTGCCCACCCTGCCAGCGAGGCGTCCGTTGTGACCACTGCCTGTATCTGTGGATCATAGAAGGGTTTCCCTCTTGACAGGTTTTCCCTTGTCCACCAGTGAAGATTTTGTACCAGTTTTGACGAAACGACCACTAGATCGTCCCACTGACCGCTTGCCTGAGACCATTGTTTCGCCAACCACTCCTGTATAGGACGCATGCGCAGGTGCGCTTGAGGAACCAGGTATATGCAAGATGCCATCATGCCTATTAGACACATTGCTTGGCGCACCCATATCTGGCGGCCGGCCTGATAATGTGGTATCTGCAGTAACAAATTCCTTTTTCTCTCCTCTGAGGGAAAGACCAATCCTTCCTCTGTGTTTAGGATAGCTCCTAGGAACTGTTTGGAAGTGCTTTGCACTAGGCTTGATCTTTTCTCGTTGATTGAGAAGCCCAATTGAAAGAGGAGGTTGATAGTTGTTTGGATGTTTTGTCTGCAAATCAGAGGTGATTTCCCTGTTATGAGCCAGTCGTCCAAGTAAGGGTACACTGGGATTGCTCCCCTGCGTATTTGCGCTCCCACTACCGCCAGTATCTTCGTGAATACCCTTGGAGCCGAGGCTATTCCAAAGGGCAGCACTTTGAATTGGTAGTGCTGGTTCGTTATCTTGAAACGCAAGAATCTTCTGTGCGTTGGAACATTGAAATATGAAAATAGGCATCTTTCATATCCAGTGTTGCCATGTAATCCCCCTTTTTTCGAAGCAGGATTACCTCTTGTAGCATAGTCATGCAGAACTTTTGTGGCTTGACATACATGTTCGCAGGCCGCAAATCTAATACAGGGTGCATTGTTAGATCTTTTTTTGGCACAAGGAAGTAAGTTGAATAAATACCCCCATTTACCTGGTTGGCTGGGACCACTTCTATGGCGTCCTTTAATAGAAGCGCTGTTATTTCTTCTAGAAGGATTCGCTGATGTTCCTCTGAGTGGACCTTTTGTCTCAGGAGGGGGGTGATCGCGAGGACGTTGAAGTAGTTTTATGCAGTAGCCCCCTGCTCCCGTGGACAGCACCCCTGTGCCTGAGGTGATACCCTCCCATGCGTGGGTGAAGTTGGAAATGCAGCCTCCTACTGGAGATGCATGGGAGGGTACCTGGAGCGGAATGCCACTTGCTCTGGAGGTGGGGTGCCACCTCGAGCTGGGCCCCTGCCCCGATTACCACGACCTCTACGTTATCCTCATGGATAGCCTTGAAAGGCTTGTCCTTGGTTGTTGTCATACGAACCTTGGCCTTGGTTGTATCCTGATCCCCCTCTGAGAATTTTGGACCTGAAAACAGTGAAAATTACTGTTACCTCTTTGCCCCGTGAGCTTGCTTGTGAGCTGACCTAAAGATTTTAGAGTGTCATACTCATCCTTTGCTGTCTTAAGTGCGTCTTCCACAGCTTTGCCGAAGAGCACATTGGGTTCCACTGGCATATTTATTAGGGTTGCCTGTGTTTCTGGCCTGAAGCCTGACTGGCAAAGACATGCGTGCCTCTTTATAATAGCCCCCTGAGCAATTACTCCCCCTGCATTGTTAGCCACGTCGAAAGTTGACTTGAGGAGACAAGTAGATACAGCTCTTCCATCTACACAAAAACAGGCCATTGGAGCTGCCTTTGGTTGCATAAGTAAAGACCTCAGGAACTGGTTGTCGGCCACCTTAATTTGAGCGCATGGGCAATGACCCCATAACTCTTCTCCATATAAAGTTGATGCCCGCCCTGGATTTTATACAGTTTTAGTTCAGGGGAAATTGCTCCTCTACCATGTGTGCTAAAAGAAACAGCGTATTTGTCGACTGTGCTTTTCCAGGGTGGTCACAGCCTTAGTGCAGTGTGCAGACCATGATAGATCTTCCGCAAATCTAACCCCTAAACAGTCATGACAACATACTTGCTCTAAAACATGCTCATCAATTAAAATCCTTACATTTATTTTCTTGCTATGTTTGCGACCAAACAACATTACCGTTGTTTTCGCTATGTTAAGTTCCATAGAAAGTTTGTTGCACATTTTAATAAAAGTATTCAAGTTGCGCCTTAAAGCCATAGAAGTAGTGGATAGCAACACTGCATCACCTGCATAAAAGGGCTGCACATATATCCGATCCGAATTTGGGTGGGGGGGGGGTCAAGACTGCACACTAACAGTTCTTCAATTATCATATTTATATACAAACAAAACAGGAGGTGGGCCAACACGCACCCTTGACAGACCCCCAACTCTACCGGAAAGATTCCGGTAGTCTCACTTCCCACCTTTCTAATGATGACCATTTGACCACCTGCTTCGCATTGCCCGCAACAGTGATCATACTACCAACCCCTCGTTCTGCAGAATTATCATTCCCTCACCAGTCGGGACATAGAGTACAGCTTAATGGAAGATGTCCACTATCTGTGCGTTTAACCACTTCCATTTTAGAGACCATGGGCCTCATTCCAGGTTTGGAGCTAACCATGGAGTAATTAGCTCCATGGTTGCCTCTGAAACCGTCCCAAATCCGGCAAGGTGAATGGAGTAATTACCGGTCCATTCCAGGGTTGGAGGGACCGGTAATTCCCCATTCATCTTTTGCCCTTCCCCATTCCCATTTCTGCCCCATAGGGCTCAATGCGAATGGGGAAGGAGGTCATTACGGCACCGTAAATTACGGTACCGTAATTACCTCCGACGTACCTTTGCAGGTCCCGTACTTAACTCCTGCTAAAAGCAGGAGGTAAGGAAGGACCCGCAAAGGGAACTCGGAATACGGAGGTAAGGGATTACGGCATCGGCACCCTTACCGGTGCCGGTAATCCCTTACCGCCAACCTCGTAATGACCCCCCATGTCCCAGTCAGCTGCACTAATCATAATATAATATATACAAGAGCTGCCCTGTAGCCCCACATAAGTAGCTACTGCAGGTTTATCTGGATACACCCTCCCGTTACAAGAGCAAAGTCTGTCCTCACTCAGTAACCTGGCACCTGGATGGAATCTGCTAGGTCTAGCAGACTCCAGTTTTGGAATGCCCAGCGCTACATCCTGGTAATCCCAAAAACCATCGAATTCTCCTATGGGTTTGTATTGTATATTAAAATCCCCCATAGCTATAAAAACAGGTTGCTATTTGTCGGAATTCTAATTTTCCGTAATCATACAGCACATTATCCTGAGGCTTTCCATACGGGTATTCCCTCCTAGTCTGTTGTAAATATTAAAAATCATTACATACTTCCCATTCAGACGGGTCACCTGTAGGCACTGTAGATCAACTGATCCTGTCAACAAAGGTTTGACTGTCAATTCCAATTTTCTAGGACCTTTTGTTGAGCCTAGACAGAAAGAGCTAAACCCGTCTAATTCTATATCATCCATAGCCCATGTTTCCTGAAGACAGACAATATCAAAACCACGGATAAAACGGACCAATTCAGAATCCATTATCAGTTTATGCACCCCGCCACATTCCACAATAATACCCTCAATTCCTTCAGGGCAGGGATCTCTGCCACTTGTGGTGTCTGCTGGGTCTTGTGTACCACATTAGGGAGGGTTGTGTTATTTATCCCTGTCAGTCAGTTAATCTCATCCAACCCTTCAGCGCTCTCAAACATGACTCTCTGTGGCAGAGTCAGGTCACTGGGGGTGCCACAGGAGGAGTAATTAGTTATTGGTGGTCTAGGGCGAAGATTAATGTTGATACACGCTGGGGGACACTATCTTCGCTCAACCAATAATAGCCCCTCAGCCAACCCTGGGTTAACCAGTGTTATCTGAATAAAATTGCAGTTGCCCATGGGCATTTTACCTCTCGCACAATAAACAATGTCCTCCCAAATTACTGACTTGCAGCCTCTTATGTGCCGCAACCAATGTATAGATTTTTTTTACCAGTGATACTTGGTCCTCATAACAACCCACCTTTAATTGCAGAACATCATACATAGGCAAAACATTTCTGCTGCCCCGTGCCAAATCACCCCTCCTGTCTAACATTTTTACCACACCTGTTCGGGTTAGGTAATTGTGCACCCCAGACATTTTCAGTCTGTCGGCTGGTACCTCCATTGCTATACACTTTATCTAATGGGATTACAGATAGAGGCCTGAAGTCTCCAACAATTGGCATAATAGTGCCTGTACTCTCGGCTCCTTTAATAAAGGAGTACTTAAGGGTTCTGGCAGAACTCTGGGCTTCTTTCTCTGTTGGTGCTTTAATTTGGACAGCCTTATTGCCAGACCGCCCCTTGTCGCCCATCACTAGGTGTCATTTGACGGATTTCCCAGTCAGGCTTACACTGTTTTTTTATCATGTATCAAGTCAACTTGCCCTGTGACCCCCCTGACTCTGTAACCTTCACCAGATTAGCCACATCTCTTTTTAGATCTAATATATCCTTTGTAATGGTGTTTAAAATAGCCATCATCTCACTAAGTCCCCCAGCACTTAAACCACAGGCTACACCTGTGGGGATACTACAGCTTGGAGCATTCGGGGGTTTTGGCCCAGAAGAACAAGT
This sequence comes from Ambystoma mexicanum, assembly GCF_040938575.1. NCBI lineage: Eukaryota > Metazoa > Chordata > Amphibia > Caudata > Ambystomatidae > Ambystoma > Ambystoma mexicanum. The sequence continues at coordinate 787,582,340 of NC_090929.1, read as the reverse complement.
TACTTACCCCTGGTAATGTTCTTTCGACTGGATATTCCTCCCACGTGTCTTGACCTCTGGATGGAGAACCCGACGTTCTTCTGGCGAGAGAAGATCCACTCTTTGTGGAAGACGTATTGGAGGGCATATGGACATGTCCATGAGGTCCGGGCACCACGTCCTCCTGGCCCAATCCGGAGCAATTAGGATCATGGATTTCCCAAACTTTCTCAACCTCCTGATCATGTGAGGAATGACGGGGAGTGGAGGAAACGCCTATAGGAGTGGAAACTCCCAGTCCACTACGAACGCGTCTCCTAGAGCTCCTCTTGGGGGATATTTCCTTGAGCAATACAGTTCACACTTCCAGTTGGTACAGGTCGCAAGCAGATCCACTTGAGGGGTTCCCCAAAGGGTGAAGATCTCCTGAAGGACTTCCTGTGCTAGTTCCCACTCGTGGGAGACTGTGCTCTGCCTGCTCAGAGCATCCGCTGCCGTGTTCTGCTCTACGGCTAGGTGAACTGCCGATAGAGAGATTCTTTCTTTTACTGCCCAGAACCAGAGCTGCATGGCATCTCTGCACAGTGGTAGTGACCCTACACCACCTCTCTTGTTGAGGTAGTACATGGCCACTGTGTTGTCCGTCATTATCAGGACATTCTTTCCCCGTACAAAGGTCAGAAAGGCCTTCAGCACTAGTCTGATTGCCCACAGCTCCAAACGGTTGATGTGTAGGTTGGACTCCGATGGAGACCAACGACCGCTGATTGTCAGTTCGTTGGTGTGGGCTCCCCACCCTCTGAGTGAGGCATCCGTCATTATCGTCATCTCCGGTCATGGATGCCAAAAAGATTGTCCCTTGAGAATTTTGTCCTTACAAGCCCACCATAGAAGGTAATGAGCAACTATGCTCAGAACCTGCAGTTGATCTGACATATTCCACGAGAATTGGGACCTCCTAGTCCAGAGGGCCCATTGAAGGGATCTCATTCTCAATCGGGCCTCTGGCACCAGAAAAATGTAGGATGCCATGAGGCCGAGCAACCTCAGAAAATCAAACTTTGTAACCATCTGCAGAATGTACTGAGCTCTCACCTCGGGAGGTGAGGCTTTCCCCCGAGGAAGTATCCAGGACTGCTCCGATGAATTGGAGTCTTTGGAATGGTATCATATGGGACTTCTTGTAATTGAGGGAGAAGCCCAGTCTGTGTAGGGAGTGGCAGGTGATACTGTGATGTTCCTGGGCCTGTTTGGGTGAACGAGCCCTGATCAACCAATCATCCAGATAGGGGTAGACATGAATCCCCCTCTCCTGAGACTCGCTACCATTACCGCCATCAGTTTGGTGAAAACCCTTGGGGTGGAGGTCTGCCCGAATGGCAGAACTCTAAACTGATAATGAGAACCGCCAACTGCGAACCTCAGGTACTTTCTGTTCTTGAGATGGATTGGCACATGAAAGTAAGCATCCTGAAGGTCCAATGATACCAACCAGTCTTGGAGTTGGAGAGCCTGAAGGATCTGAGAAAGGGTTACCATATTGAACTTGTCCTTCCTCAGGAAGTGTCTTAAGTCCAAGATGGGTCTCAATTCTCCGTCCTTCTTGGGGATGAGGAAGTAGGGGGGATTACAAACGCTTGTTCCTTTCCGCTACAGCTACATATTCTATTGCACCTTTCTCTAGCAGGGTTAAAATTTCCTGCACAAGGAGTGAATCTGGAATTCTGACAGAGTTGTAGCCCGGTGGATGATCTTGAGGCCTTTTTTCAAAAGGAAGGCAGTAACCCTGGGCTACTGTTTCCAGTGCCCAGGCATCTAAAGTAATGCCCCGCCATTTGTTCAAATGCTGAGAGATTCTGCCTCCCACCAGGTTCTTGTGGGTCAAGGCCTCAAAGTGGTTTAGAGGCAGCTGCAGCAGTGGCTGAGGGTAAAGATGCCGCTGCTGGGACTGATATAGCACCCATTCCTCATCCACCACGAGGGAATTTTGTTGGTCCTTTTTGTCCAGCCTGTCCTCTTCCCTTTCCAAATGAGGAATAGAAACAAAAAGGATGACCCCTCCAGGAAGATGAGCCTGAATAGAGTTGTTGTTGAGGTTGACATATGGAGGCGCTAAAATATTTAGCCACCACCTTGGAGGTCTGCAGCTTCTCCAGACTCTCATCCGCCTTGCTGCTGAACAACCTCAAGCCGTCAAAGGGCATATTGAGTAGTCTGGGCTGCACATCCGGTGCAAAGCCCGACTTTCTCAACCACGCAAACCTGCGTAGTACGCTGCTAGAAGCCAAGGGCCTGCTGATGCTGTCAGTAGTATCCAGTCCTGACTGGAGACACTCTCCCATTGCATCCTTTCCATCCTTCACTATAGCCAGGAAGCCGTCTCTTTCCTCGCCTTCCAGAATGTGCTCAACCGTCATGCTAACACAGACCCACAGGGTGTAAGTAAATCTTGAAAGGGTACAGGTAACATTTGCAGACTTCAAGGCCATACTGCCCAAAGTGAAGATCTTACGAGCCCAGGCATCAACCCTCTTGTCATCCTTATCCGGGGGAATCGAGGGGTAGGCAGATTGCCTGGTCGATGTAGCAGCCTGAAACACCAAGCTCTCAGGTGTAGGGTGCTTGGTTAAATAGTCTGGATCAATACTAGAAGGTCTGTATGTTCTAGCAAAGTTCCTGTTTACAGCAGGTCCAGATTCTGGAGTTTCCCAGTTTGCCATGACCTTCCTTTGAAGGGCTGCGTGAAAAGGTAAGACTGGGTCCTCTGAGGACCTTGATTCAGGATATCAGTCATATTGTCCAGCTCATAGGCAGGAGAATTTCTGCTCCTGCCCATGTATTCAATGACCCTATTCATGAGGTTCCTGTATGCAGAATCTGCATGCTCAGTTGGATCAGGCGTGCCAAATTCAGTGGCGTAACACAAGATGTGGGGGCCCCCCTGCGAGCCATGCTGAGGGGGCCCCCCAACTCAGCAACAAATCAAGGGTCGCGCCACACTCTGGGCCAGCCTAGATTATCACACTTGCGCAATACGCACAAACGTGCTGAACAGATATGCCGCACACTGCACTAGGAGAAAGATATACATATTTATTTAAATATAACATACAGCACAGAAAAATTGGCTAAAAAGCCAGAGTGTTTTCAATTGTTTTGTAGGGTAACACCAATCCAATAGATGCAAGTCACCAACAGAGCACAGGAACATTAAAGCTTTACTATTAAAAATGCCATGCTACAATGAAAACATGTCCAACTGGCTGCACAAGGTAGACCAGTGTCGACATGTAATAACAATATAGTAAAGTTTGCCAGGCCACATTTTGACATATCTAGACTGGTTGCACCAAAATGGCAGTCGAAGCAATAACACTCATCAAGAATAGAATATACATTCAAGCCTGTGTCTCTGTGGCTTCTAACAACACGGCCAAACTCTTTAAAATCTGAAAAGAACTGGTCAATCCTGTTGAGGTCTTTACATCTCCTGTTCCCTCCCAGGCCCTCTGTATGGCTTTGTCATCTCACTTCTACGCTAAAACTCAGGACATCCTGTCCTCCATCTCCTCTTCCTCTCTCAGCCCCCCTTTGGCCATCTCTACCTCTCTTCCTCCTTTCTCCTCTTTCTCTCTGACAACACCCGACGAGGTTTCTAGACAAGTCTGATCTATGAAAGTGTCATCCAAACAGGTGCTCTCCTGCTCCACCAGAACCATCAAGAACCATATTGATACCCTCGCTCCAGCCTTGACCGATTTCTGTAATCACTCTTTCCCCTCTCCTGTTAAGCACTCCCTTATGCACCCACTCCTCAAGAAGATTTCTGCCGATCCTGCCTGCCCGGTAAACTATCGCCCATTCTCCATCACCCCTTTCCTGGGCAAACTGTTGAAAAAGCTGGCCATCTCCCAGCTTACTCTCAACACGGAAACTGTTGGTTGTCTCCATGACCACCAGTCTGGCTTCAGTGCCAGAGACACGGAAACTGCTGTCCTGAACACCTGTGAAGTTCTGCTCTCTAACCTTGATTCCAGCATTCCTTCTGTCCTCATCCTCCTTGATCTTTCCTGTGCTTTCGACATGGTCAACCATGCCATCCTGATCAATCCTGATCAATTGACTCCATGAGAACCTGGGCATCACGGATCAGGCCCTTGAGTGGCTGACCTCCTTCCTCTTGGACTGCCCCTCCCAGGTCCAACTTGGTCCCTTTCTCCCCGCTCCATCCTCTCACTCTAGTTTTTCAACCTCTAAGTGGCCCCTTTGACCCACCTGATCTCTACATTCTCCTCTAACTTTCAGTGTTATGCGGAAGACACTCCGCTTTCCTTCAGGCTCCCCTCACACTCCTCTCATCTCTCGCTCATTTCCGACTGTCTATCCGCGATTCAGGATTGGTGTGTCTCCAACTATCTCTGCCTTAATGTCAGTAAGATGGAGATCCTTCTCATTTGGACTCCTGCCCCTGCTTTCCCTCTCTCACTCTGGCCGCCCGCCTTGGGCCCTCTTCCTTTGCCTTCCTGTGAGGCAAACACTGGTGTCATCTTTGACTCCACTCTCTTTCTCTCCTCACATCTCAGACGTTGCCAACAAGTCCCACTACCAGCTGCTCCTCCTCAAAGGGACTCTTCCCTTTCTCACTTTCCCCCAGAAGCTCACTGTCTGCAGAGCCCTGGTTCTCTCTAGGCTGGACTACTGCAACAGCCTCTTTCTCAATCTGCCTTTTTCTACTATCCAGCCCCTGCAACTAATCCAGAAAAGGACTGCAAGACTTATCCTTGGCCTCCAGCACAGTGATCGTATCTCTCCAGCCCTGAAATCTCTCCACTGGCTCCCAGTTGCTGCAAGTATCAAGTTCAAGACCCTTTGCATTGTCCACAAGGCTTTCTGGGCCCAGGGCCCGCACTACATCCAACGCTCTCTTCCAAAATATCTTCCTTCTCAAGCCCTTCTCTCAGCTACCTACAACACTCTAAGGGTTAGACGCTTCTCCAGGAAGAGAGTGGGGGGTAGATCTCTCTCCTCTACAGGTGCCTCCCTCTGTAATAGCTTCCATGCCCCTCTCAAGCTTTAGCAGACCACCTGAAGTTCTGGAAGCAGCTCAAAACGTTCCTCTTCTCCTCTGCCTTCTCTCTCTCCCTCCCTCCCCTGCTGGCCTACCTGACCTACCTGTCTGCTGTACCGACTGGTTGCTTGACTACCCTCAGAGTCTCACTGAGTCGAGACTCTTTCTTGATCAGTCACCCTTGCACTGCCTCTGGTCCTACCATGAACTTAAGGGCTGCAACTGTAACCCTACAGTCCCTTGTTCTCCTTGCACTACCCAGAGCTGTGCTGCTCTGACAGCACTTACTCAGAGCACTGCTGCCCTGTTTTTCCCTTCCCCTCTCCCTTGCACTTCCCCCGTCCCTTTCCCCTTGCACTTCTCGTTATCGCACTTGCACGATCTGAATGACACAAGGCCTAGTAAGATTGTTTGTCTTGTCCTCCCTCCATCTACCATCCCTTGTCTTGTCGCGCCTAGAAACACTTGTGTGCAGGTGCGTTATAAATGACTTATATCATATCATTTGATCACAGATGCCCAGAAAAATATACAATGCTGCAGTAAGAAACAGCTGACTGGCAGCACCCAAATGGCAGTCTAGCCAGGTAATTCACTTAGCAGGACTGCTTTATCATAAATGCCCCATTAAAAAAAAGTCATACCAAACTGAGGAATGACTAGACTGGCTGCACCAAAATGCCTCTCTAGCCACTAATACCACATATCATGCCTGCTTAGCCTGGACATGGACAGCCATTATAATTTGTTGTATAATCCTGCCCCCCCACACATCCACTCTTCCTCCCACCCCAACCTCCAAAATCAGCTCCTTGGCCCAGAATTACCTCCACGTCCCTCTTCCTTGCCCCAGAGGTTACGGTTGAGGCTCCTTGCCTCATAGGTAAGTACTGGGATGAGGAAGAGTGGGACTTGGAGTAATGAAGATTACAGGTAGCTAAATCAAGCATTACTTCCATGTACCTCTACCTCATCGCAGTACTTGTGTATGAGGCAGATTGCCTTATACACAAGTACTGTCTCATACACACTGGGACGAGGAAGAATAGGGCTAGGAGTAATGAAGATTACCAATATGTAATCCAGGCATTAAACACAAGTATTGGTGCAACACCATTGAGTTGACTGGGATTCAACACCCCCCCCCCCTGAAATGTTGGGCTATGTTGACCAGACCTGGCTGACCTTCAGAGCAGTTGCCAGACAGAAAAGGACACAGATGTTAAATGGCACCAGGGTTTCTCTGTTAACAAAAACCCACCAATTACTAACATAAAGCAATTCACTGTTAGTACCTGCATTCAAATGCCAAATTCGTGATGTGGGTTTAATACTTGCATGCCAGGGGAGTGATTGGAAGGGTAGAGAGGGAACAGGAGACCACTCATTCTCACAGCAGTCCATAAGTGGGTGCTTTAAACCTTAAATGAGAGAGTTAACTGCTTGTAACATTGAAGCTGCACTAGAATAGTCTCATTAAAATGCAAAAAGAAATTAGATGACCCAAACAAATAAGTTTGCCCCTCCCCCACCGCCCATGAAGTTGGCACCCCTCCCAACATTTGAAGGGTTAGCCCCCGAAATGTAGGTTTTGTTGCGCCCCTGCACGCAAGCACACACCATTCACCATATACACACACGCACACCCAGCCATCCATACATTTAAGTGTGCATTCTTTCACCATACTGGCACACCCAGGCAGCCACCCATAAAATTACGTGTGCACCCTTTCACCATACAGGCACACACACCCAAGCACCCACTCATACATTTAAGTGTGCACCCTTTCACCATACACTCGCACAGGCAGCCACCTATACATTTAAGTGTGAACCCTTTCAACATACACTCACACATGCACACATCATGGGGTTGAGGGGAGCCCTAACACTTAAAAAAGAAATTGGGCCTCATTACAACTATGCCAGACTGTAAACAACGGTGCTGGTAAACTCACCGTCACTGTTGTTTCCGGGCCGCATATTAAAGCTCTGCGGGCGGTTGCCATCCAGCCCGGCAGGTCAGACCTGCCGGGCAGAACGACACCCACCCGCATAGTTTTCACAGAAGCACCGGCACAGTTATTAACAGTGTCGGTGCTTCTATGGTCCCCATTCCCGTAGAGTCCGATAGGACTTTATGGAAATGGGGACTTACCATTTGCCGGCACCTGACTTCCCAGACCGCCGGGTTTGTAATCTCCCGGTGTTACCGGGAAGTCGGGCGCCGGTAAATAATTACGGGTCTGGCGGCAACCTGCTGGTAGCAATGGCACGGTTGCCGCCAAACCCGTAATGAGGCCCATCTTTCTTTTTGAGGTCACTCTGACTTCATAAAGAAATAATTTCTGTTACAGAAATAATTTCTTTATAAATGCAGAGGGAATTCAAAAAGAAAAAAAATATTTTTTTCTACAAGTGGTGGCCCCTCCCAGGACATGTGCTGGCTGGGCCCCCTGCACCGCGGGGGCCCCTGTTACGCCAGTGGCCAAATTCGAGCTCCGACTGGAGGCAATCCTAAAGATCAGTTATCCTGGATTCCGCACTAATAAGCTCCTCAGGCACATTTTGTGTGCCATAGTGCAAACCAAACGGAGGAGAATCCTCTTCAGAGGCTTGCTCTTCCTCATAAATTGAGGCCATAGACTTGAAAAAGTCTTTCTTTGGCGTAGGTTTATAAACCTTCTCCGGAATGGGCAGAGGCCTCAATACAGTTGAAGTGACCGACGAAGGTTTCGACAACAGTGCCGTTTTGCTCGGCGCTGCCTTCGACTTTTGCGTCGACAGGCTTGACTCCGATGGAGTCGACAAACTCGTCAAATGTGTGGACGCTTTGCTCTTTTTTCAGAGGTATCATGGAAGGGCTCGGTTCCCGAGACAATACCCTCAAGGATTTCTCGTCGGACAGAGAGCAACTCGCCGGTTTGACACTCGGCTTTGACATGGTAGTCTTTGACATGGTAGTCTTTGACCTCTCTAAGTCGCCCGAAGGAGCGACCGGGGCATGACCTTTGCGTGATTCCTTCGAGGGGATTGAGACCGCATTCTCAAATATACGCATCATTTCTTCTTTTCAAGCATCCCATTTTCTGGGCCAATCAGATTTGGTTGGGCACCTGATAACCTCGCTAGAGGAATCAGAAGAAGGAGACCTATGGCGTCTCTTCTTCGCCTTCTTCGACAAAGAAGACGAAGGCTGTCTTGACCAACTCCTCGACCGAGACTTCTTTGACTTTTTGCGCCGGGACAAGTCCGTGGACTTCCCAAACTTTTTTACCCTCTTCAAAGAAGACTTTGAAGCCGGCCACCCCACCACCAGTTTACCTCAGTGCTCCCGGAGAGCTTTCTCTGTCATGGCCTGACAGGACCCGCGTGTTCAGAGCCCAGACACCACAGTCATACACGGTGGGGATCGGTGATAGACATCTTCGCCCCGCATTCATGGCATTTTTTTAAAACCAGACCTTTGGGTCGAAGGAGTGGAAGATGAAGACATTTTCTTGACGAAAACTGAAGCGCGCCGTTAAAACCTCAAAGCGAAAGCAAAATCCATTTGAAGTGTGGGTTTGTACTCCACTCATGCAGGTGGACATTCTCCCACACTTCTTTCCCACCTTTTTTCTCCCTCCCCTAGACCACCCTTTCTCCACCTCATCTATTACCTGAACCAAACCCACCTCATTCAAAATTCCAAAACCGTTAACTGTGGGAATAGTATATTCACAAGAGCCACTGGGATTGGGCAGAGACAATTTATCTGTGGGCGTAAGTGTTTCAACACCAATTTTACTTGGTTCATAACCATCCATTAAATGAGGCGGGTGAGTAGTTTCCTTACCCTCCCTAAGACTAACTAGGGAGGTGATACTTTCCCTACAAACCCCCTCCCCCTCTTTGCTCTGCTTAACTGTTTAAACTGACCTAGGGCATGGATCAAAACCAGTGATTGGGATCACAGAGTTATTCCCTCCCCTCTGATCTAGTGGATTGGCAACCCTATTTGTCTCTAGTGGGTCTGCTGCTTTCTCAAACTTCGCAGCGCTATGCCCACACCCTGCTGCAGTATTAACAGTAATTCTGGATACAACCGGGTCCAAAGATATTAACGTAAGATCAGGTGTGGGGGCGTGGCTAACTGCCATGTAAAGAGGACGTGCCTTGCAAGAGCTCATGCCTGATCTGCTAATAATACGCGAAAAGCAGCACAATTTAAACATAATTGGAGGCACTGACCGAAACCAGACACAAGCACAAAAGTGCCAAGGACGAGTATGCTTGTCCTTTTTGCCTAGATTTGCATAATAGCCTTGCACTTAAGGGGTTAACTAGTGTTCAGAATCACAACCAGCAGCACAGAAAGCAGAAAATAAACAAGTGGATATCGCGCTGCGTGCGACAACTAAGTTGAGGCAAGATGGCGGCGGTCGGCTTGGAGTAACACTATTAGCCACCAAGTGGGTCACCTGTGGTGGACCAGTAGATCCGAGTGGGTTGTGGACGGCTGTGACAACAGCGTGCACCCTGCCACCTGACTGGAAGAGGCTGCGGGCACTCTGCAGGGACACGCGGAAGAACCTGGACCCCGGCATAGCACAGAGCCTGGAGAGAGGAGGAGTCCTTGAGCATGAGAAGCGGTGCAGTGTGGATGCCCCCCCAGAGTCAAAAAACACATTGCGGGCTCGCCGACACCCGCAGCGGGGCATTTTGCGTTGGAGAGGGAGCACTGGAGGACAAGGAGCATATAGGGCGAGTACCCGAATAACAGACCGCACACCATGCTGGCTAGAACGCTGGCAGAGCAACGATAAGGTGAGCGAAGGCGAAGTAACGGTGCTCCAATAGTACGGAAATGCTAAATACCAAAGAGCACCCTGATAGAGAGTGGAAATAGGTACGCATCCACGGACCTGGCAGAGATATGCACAAAGCCCCCTGTGCAGCAGCAGTGAGCTGGAGGAGAAAGTGAAGGGGACATTGGAGTGGTGGACAACAGGAGTGTGGGCCCCAAGGTTGTGACTAGGAGGACAATATACGCGCACTCTATTAAGCGCACGGACTAAAAACGCCAGCAAGCAAGGGGGCCCAACCAAGCAGACTGGGGAAAAGAAACTGGAGATGCTAAATGCAGGAGAGGATGCCTACAGTGTACACAATACGTGGACAACCTATGTGAACTAAGGGATGAGCACAGAGCGACACCAGCGAGCAAGGAGGCCCAATCACTGAGGCCATTGGGCACTAGCACACAGCACAAAAAACGCCAGGACGAGGGAAGTTGGCCGGCCTAACACAACGTGCAGCACAGCCAGGAGAGAAACACGCAAGTTAGGTGCTCCGGACCCCAGGCACCCAGTCAAGTAATTAGCATGTATTGGAGCCCAGTAAAGCGTGTATTAAACAAACCAGTTGAGGCATTCAACAGAGGGCAAGAGTGCCCTAAAAGCGGGACGGAAGCTGCGCAAACAGAAGGTACTACAGACATGCTGGACAAAGGAGACCAGCAAATACTGGCCGCCATAGCAGCACTACAAAAAACCTTGGAAGCCAAGATTAACGCAGTGGCAACTGATGTGGACCTGTTAAAACAGGATGTGTGGTCGCTGGCAGAACGCACGGGACAGTTGGAAGTGCAAGTAAAAGACAACACAAAGAGGTGGCACAAACGGCGGTTGATTTCGGAATACTGCAACAAAGAGTTAAGTGCTTGAAGAAAGAGCAGATGACACAGAAGGCAGTGCCCACAGGAACATTAGGATCATTGGTCTTCCCGAATGCATGGAAGGGAATGAACCCACTAACTACGTGGAAAATCTACTGCTGCAAGAACTGGGACTAGGAAACCTCACGCAAGGATTCCCGGTAGAGCAAGCACATCGCTCCTTGGTAAGGAAACCATCACTCCTCCTAGGCCCATCATTGCAAAAATATTAAATTACAAGGACAGAGAGAAGATTCTGGCATTCTCGAGGACGGAGGGAGAACAATACAAAGGGTCTCAGCCAAACTGGCAATATACCAGTACTACACCTTTCAAGTACAAAAAAGAAGAGCCCAATTTATTGCTACTAAGGAGAGACTTAGGAAGGCAGGCCTGAAATACAGGTTAACCTATCCAGCCAGGCTGAAGATACTACATAATGGTCGGGCCCTGTTTTTCTACAACCCAACGGAAGCACAAGACCGGCTGGACAGGGAGAAAATACTGATATCGGAGAAAGACTGATCACAGGGAGTGCTGGAGTTATGATCAAGCTCTAGGGACATTCTAAAGGGTTGTGATATAAGGCTTGAAGATTACATTGGGTACCGAAGGAATCAAAGAACAGTGATATAATGAACTAAGAATGGGAACACACTTAGTAAGACAAATAACGAACGCCGCACAAGAACACTGACTTGGAGCAGGACTGCAGGGAGCAGGACTGCAGGAAGCAAGACGCAGTCTTCAGGAGAGGAGAGTCACTGAGAAGTGAGACCCTCCTACCACCCCTAAAATTTTGTTAGGTATGCTAAGTACCCACTTGTTGGGCACCGAACGCCTGGTCAGCAGACCACGAGAGGAGGGAGCGGTAGCCGGATTGTCTGAGCATGTGTATCATAGCAGGGCAGTTAAAGTTGGGGTTGTTGGGTGTAAGGGTAGGTGGGAAGTTGATTAAGGGCAAGGAGGGAGAGCCAGATGGAGTATACCACAGTACAAACATACAAGAGGCCACAACAGGGAGCACAGTAATGGCGAGAAGGAGAAAGGCGCAGAGACTAAAGACATGAACAAAATGGTAGGTAGGATTCAGGTAATGACTTGGAACATTCGAGGTCTTAACAATTATGTGAAGAGACATTGAATTATTAAAGATCTACATATACAGACAATAGCCCTGTTACAGGAGACGCACCTAAACAAAGCTAGACAAGACACACTCACACAAAATGGGGCAACTTAGAAGTGGGTTCCACATACTCTGCTTATACTCTGCTTATGCTAGGGAGGGGGGTTCTAATTTGGGTGGCCCTGTCGGTCACACTAAAGATACTACACACCAGAACTGATGACGAAGGCAGGATGGCAGTGATCCACGGCACACTTGAAAACAGGGAAGTATGCATAGTGAATACATATGCACCAAACCACGATGCTACGTTATTTTTCAGTCCTTGTATGCAAGGCTAGCACCATATAGAGATGGGGTCATTCTGTGGAGGGGGGGGGGGTGACTTCAATTGCACATTAAATCCCAAACTGGACAGGTCAGATGACCAGTTCAGAAGACCGGTGCCACCGGCAAACGTTCTGAATACCCTCCTACATTTCATTAACCTTGTGGATATATGAAGGGAGATCCACCCAGGAGCAAGGGACTATTCACATCACTTCACTCCACACAAAGTGTACACAAGACTGGATTACCTATTTACCGGGGAGGAACAGGCATTTTTGAAGAGGCGGAATATAAGGCAATGGTATTGTCAGATCATGCCCCCTTAGAGCTGCAGTGGGTAATATTGACACCTAGGCCACCAATACCGACCCAGAGACTACGGAGTGAGTCCCTACTGTACACAGCATTTAAAGAGCATGTGAGAGAGCACACAGAGGCTTTTTTCAAAATGAATGAGGGGAGTGTAAAATCAGTGGGGATGGTATGGGAGACACTCAAAGTGGTGAGCAGGGGTGAGATGATATCCAAAGCAGGTGGTACGCAGGGTCATAACTGCTGATCTAACTAGAATAGAAAGAGAATTACCAGAGGTAGAGAAGAACAACAGTGCAGGGCAAGACCAATTGAGCGCAGAAATAAAATTGAGACAAGATAGTCTGACCCAATGGGACAGGCTGGGCAAATTTAGCTATGTTAAACATTTTGAGAAAACACATGCACATGGTGACAAACCAGGAAGACTGCTAGCATGGTTATACAAAAGCGATGGTAGAAAAGCACCAATATACTCCATTCAGAAAAGAGTGGGCACCATAAGTAATACCCAGTTAGGGGTGAACAAAGTGTTTTATGAATACTATAGTGAGCTGTATAGGGACAACTGGGGGAGAGAAACGAGTAAATGCTAGAAGCATTAGACCTTATAATCTCACCACACCTGGAGATACAGAAATCTCATTTGTTAGAGGAACCCATAATGGTAGAAGAGGTGACAGCCGTAATAAGAGCACTGCCCTCAGGCAAAGCACTGGGTATGGACAGGCTACTGGGTTAATTTTATAAAGTATATGCAGACAGCCTCTCACCAGTCCTGACCAGAGTATACAACAAGGCTTTTGAGACAGGAACACGCCCAGAAAGTATGAGGGAAGCCGTGATAATTCCACTTCCTAAGGCTAATCAGCAAATGGTTGACTGTGGCTCTTACAGGCCCCTGTCATTATTGAATCAGGACAGTACAATTCTTACTGCATTACTAGTGAACATGCTCGATTGTGTAATAACCCGAGATCATACACCCTGACCAAACAGGACATGTTCCAGGCAGGAACATTTCCTGTAACCTACAGAGGTTACACTATGTAATTAGTAGCACGGAAGGCAAGCCAGAGCACTGCACTGTAGCCTCACTAGATGCAATGAAGGCGTTTGATTCAGTTCATTGGGATTGGATCTACGAGACTATGGTTAAATTAGGCTTTGGGCCCAGCTACATGCAATGGGTAAAATTGATCTACACAAAGCCTATGGCTAGGGTTAAAATGGGGAATGTCTTCTCTGATAAATGGGAGTTACAAAAAGGAAATAGACACGGCTGCCCAGTATCTCTGATGCTCTATATAATTGCAATGGAACCAATAGCAGTATTCCTGCGACAGGAACATCAGGAAGCCGGAATCGGAATAGATTGTGTCAGTGTATGCCGATAACATGTTACTGTATTTACAGAACCCTGAGGATAACCTACAACTAGTATTGGAGGTGCTAGATAACGTTAGAATATTGTCAGGATTACAATAAATAAGACCAAATCCTGTGCATTCCCATTGGCCAAACTAGCTAGCAGACGTATCGTTCAGCTACCGACACCAACACGTCCGTGGGAAAGAGACACCTTCCTTTATCTAGGGCTGGATGTCTATCATAACCCACAACATTACCCACAACAGGAACACATGCGCAACACCATAAGAGTGATGGAAGGATTAGTTAACTCAATGACATTCTGGGAGAAGTTACCACTGGCGGTAATGGGAAGAGCAGCACTATTAAATATGGTGGCACTACCCAGGACACTGCACTGCTTCGGGAATGTCCCATTCAATATGCCCAAACAATTCTTTATAAGACTTGAAAAAGAGTGCAGAAGCTTCCTGTTGCAAGGAGGTAGACACAGTGTGGCGCTCAGTACTCTTCAGAGATCTTATTACAAAGGGGCGCTGAGAATCCCGAATTTTAAACTATATTACCTCGCATGCCAGATGCAATATGTAGAAGGCTGGCTAGCGGACGACCCTACAGTAGGCACAGCACTACTACAACCAGCAATACATCATCTACACCTGAAAGACCTAATATGGGTGACCCCCGCCAGAACCACAGGGATATCCCCAGTTAGTGAAAATGGGTATGCAAATATGGCAAAAGAACTTGTAAAACACTTGACATCGAAGATCCAACACAGATTCCACTAGCAGCAGTTATGACTGATAGCAGGGGAGTAAGGGGCAGTGTGCGGCTACATTGGGAAACGTGTGGGATCATTACAATAGGGGATCTGCGGGGGGAAAGCACATTACTAAAGTTTCAAGAACTGCATGAAAAAACTTGGTTACAGAAAGGACAATACCTCCTATACAATTCTATAGCAAATACAATTAAGCGTAGGTGGCCAGCAATAGGGGAAGACACAGTAGGTCATGAAGATGTAGAAACTATAATAAATATCTCAGAGGGAGGGCACACCATATCAAGGTTATACGATGTGTTAATAGTACACCACTCCAGTAAGGAATTGCGAGTCAAGGCGAGATGGGAATCAGAAATAGGTATGGCCTTTACAGGCAAGGAATGGCTGAAGGTTTCGAACTATCAGAAGGAAGTCTCCAGAAATGCTAGATTGCAGCTTTTACAATTGTATGTAATACAGAGCGCCTACCTGACCCCGGAAGTGATTGCTGGATTTGAGGGTGCAAAAAGTCAGAGTTGCCGCAAATGTAAGATCATAAATGCAGGAATGGTACATATGTTTTGGGAATGTTAGATTTTAAGGACATTCTGGAATGAAATCCCACATAAAGTGTCTGTAGGAGGCATAGAACTAGATGTACACTCCTTAGAGGTATGCATACTGGGACTCTACCATAGGAGCAAGAAAGGTCAAGCACTAGTGAAACTGAAGGACCTAATATATGTGTTAGCCAAGCAAAGCAATGCCATGAACTGGAAATCAGGGCAGGGTCTGCAAGTGGATAAGTGGTGGAGGGAGTTACGAAAATGGACAATAACTGAGACAGAAGTATGGAAACAGGCGATGAACGAGCAAAAACAGGACCATGGGATAGAATTGATACAGTGGTCTGAACTCACATTAACGTTATTCAATCCAAATTTCGAAAAGAATGGAAGCTAAAGTGCAAGTTGGTTGTAGTGGAGTCTATAGAGAGCGAAAGACAAGAGCAATAGGGAAGCACGGCTACTACATTTGGCTAGTTAGGGGGATGGAGGGGGGCCTGGGTAGTTAATAGAGGTTGTTACTAGACAACCACAATAAGATTATTAAATATGCACTGCATGTCGTGAATGTAAACACATATATATTTGTTGTTCAGCCATGTGTTGAAAAAAATTAAGAAATGTAATATCTTGAAAAAAAGGAAAGGATGCAAGATCGGGTGCTTTAGAAACTGTACTATAGTTAGTATTTAAAATTAGTTGGAATTTAAAATTCGCCCGCCAGTTGTCCCTGCAACACCTTTCCCAGCACTGACTTTGTCAATAGCTGCAATGTCTCCTGGGAGAATGTTAATCTATGTTATGAGTTTGCTGACATCGTCAATAGGTTTGGTCAGTTTAAATAATCTTATGGCCTTCTGCTGGAGAAATCGAGCTAGCTGCTTTCCTTTTGCTCATTGTCTGTGGCTTCGAGCTACCACCATCACCCAAACCAAAGTTGATGTAGTACTTGTACAAGCAGGCAATATTGTACAGGATAAGTCAAATCGTCGTGGGTAAGCAAGTTGAGCAAATTTAGCGGATAGTGCAAATTAGAAAAATCACCAAGTGGTGCAATTTTTGCAAATTGTGCAAATGAGCAAGTTGAGCGAGCTGTGCAAATAAGCAGGTTGGTCAATCGGCCTGTTAAATAATTATAATTTAAAAAAAGAGTTAATATAGTCAATAAAAAATCAATCAATGGTAGTGGATGATGGCTGCAAAAGTCCCAACACTTCAAGGGGAACTTCAAGGGGAAAGGCATCTGAAGAAAAAACGATATTCACAGTTTCCTGTGCCCATGTATCAAAACAAACGATCCAATCAAAATGACAAGCACAACAGGAGCTACTTCTCCTGAGTAAAATCGTGTTTTGCGCTTTTTCATCCAGCTGAAATCAATTTGAGCCTCAATCTTAAGTATGCCTCCACAAGCCCTCCCCCCACCCCGCCAGCAGTGGACAACAACAACCTTCCTGTCCCCACTGGTAGTTGCAGGTCGATAATTGCAGGCAAAATACAAGTCACAGGCTCACCAGTGGCTGCAAACACACACAGGGTCATAGGTCACAGTGATAGCTCCAGGCACCCAGCAGCTGTGAACACACGCTCTCCCTTGTCTGCGCGGGCTTCACCGCTGGGAGAAGGGCTCCAGAACTTATTGGCAGGCAGGGTCACAGCAATAGCGCCAGGCACCCAGTAGCTGCAAACACCTGCTTGCCCATGTCCGAGCGGGCTCTGATTTTGTAGAAGTAAGGAAGAACAGGACAGGATGGAGCACAGAGATGGAGTTGAAAAATGACAGCATGGGAGGTGGTGGTTGAGTGAAGAGAAGAAGGCATGTGGGTGGAAATGAAATGGTTGGGACAGAAAAAAGCAAATCAGTAGGTGGAAATTAACCTAGTGGAGAAAAGACGATTGCACTTAGAACTTTTCAGAAATAAAATGACAAACGGATGTTAACACTAACCATTAGAAATATTGTTTGAGTGACTACCATATTGCTGCAATACCTTGTTATGTTAGGTTGCCCGTTAGGTTTACAACGAGTAGAGGGCATCCACATTAGCATGCAGAAACATCAATAATATATCAAAGTACTTACTTGTAGTAGTGCTCCCAAAGGTTTCTGTACCTGCCTTGACCAGACATATCAAATACTGTAAAAGACAAACTGAACAAGGGGCAACAGTCAGATGTATAAAGAATGATGCGCTCAATATTTAAATACAATCAACAGTAAAATATAACATGCTAATATTCAATCAACAATAAGACTCCCATTATACTAGCTGAGGAAGATTCACTGAGAATATCAAGACCACTAAAGCAAACACTGTTTGTATGAATGCTGTGGGATTCGACTTGACATCAGCTCCCTCTTGAATCTTAATGAGGGTTCAGCACGTGGATGCAGTGCTGCTCTGGGAAGAGCCATAGAAGGAGCACATTAAAACAAAGTAACAAAGTAAGTGCAGTGAAGTCTCATTTTCTCTCTGCATAGCTGTGAAGAATCGTGGCATCAAGTCACTTTTCCCCATGGGGGAGACCTTCTCTGTGAGGCTAGGGAGGTGAGGCTGCTACCCGATATTATCCCTAGGGGTGGTAAAAAGCAGAAGGACCTCACAGGAAGGAACTTCCCTCATGGGAATGGGGACTCCTGTTCTATGGTGGTGACTCCTGATCCATGGTAGAACTCCCTTACCCTCTGAGCTTAGATCTGGAAGGAAAGCCGCGGATGGTACCAATGCATGGTATTGTGCCACTGCTACCTTTAGTCCTATAAAAATCTAATTCATTGTTTTATGGAAATTCTGTGACGAAGATTATTACATGAGTTATAAAAACTACTCTTTCATGTGACTTCCAAAGTACTGAGAAGAGGTGGCCCCAAGGAGGCCTGAAGCGTGCTTCATTGATACAGACAAGGGACTTTGACATTGGGCGGGGGAGGACCCAGTTAACCATAAAAACAGACAAAAGACTGCTCGGAAGTGAACCAGGGAAACCAGAGAGAAGCCACCATGAAGACGCACCTGCCTGGGAAGTTCAAACCCAGCAACTAAGACATGAGACGGAGAAGCAACTCCTCGGTCGAGAGGACGTTGCTGGAAGGTCAAAGTAAGCCTCAGGAACTAGGAGGAGGCCTAGCCAATGCAGAAGAGAGGATCCGGCTAACGGTGATGTGACCTCAGCGAGGTGGACTGGTTGGTCCTTTAGCAATGCCGATACTGGAACCAGAGTCCCTGCATAACCAAAGTGGGGTAGAGAGAGGTGAGGAAAGAGCGGTGATGAATGACAAATGCAGCAGGGCAGCCCAATGTCCCAGGAAGAACAAACAATGTTGTCAGAGGAAGAAAGAAATAGCGGGGACCATGGTAGAGCAGAAAGGGGATTGGGGAGAATCACAAATGCATCAGGAGTGATCTCCCTTGTCTCAGGAATTCTGGCAAAACTAATGAAAGCATCAGGGTGAGCTCCCTTGACTCAGTAACTGTTGTAAAGTTGCCCAAAGCATCAGGAGCGATCCCCTTCATCTCAGCAATTGTGAAATCGACCAAAGCAGAGGGGATGATCTCCCTTGTCGCAGTTTTTAATTTTAAGAGGAAGCAAAATGGAACAAGCATCAGGAGTGATTTCCCTTCTCCCACCTTGAAGTCTACCTTGCATTGGTTAAAAGAGTTTACTTCTGGCCCCTCGAACATGTTGTGGATCTTTTGGCACCCTCCCTCTTCCCTTTTACTAAAGGCCTTGCCTCTCCACCCCGGGGTAAATTGTGCATTACCAAAGATCAGTGTGAGTGAGGATGGGGAAGAGGTAGTGTGGGCGCGCTTAATAATGTCATCCCAAGACTCTTCAACCACAGACAGTTTCTTACTACAGTACATGTTGGGAGGCCTCTCTGATTTGGGTTTCCAAAGTACCTCCTCTAGGCTCTCGCCTATCACTGCTTTGTCCATTGATCGCCAAATCTTGTCCCGGTCGTCCTTCAGCCAGTCTCTAATCACTCTTATTTGAGAAGCCAGATAATATGCTTTCAAGTCCGGTTCCCCCATTCCTCCTGTATTCCTAGGCATTGTCATTACCCTTGTCGCTATCCTCGGACTACTATTGTTCCAAACAATCTACTTGTGTGTTTTTGGATAGCTCTAAATAAGGAGGCAGGTACTTGTGTTGGGAGGGCTGAGAAGCAGTATAGCAACTGGGGAAGAATTACCATTTTCAGCACATTAATTCGGCCTAACCATGTTATGGACAAAGGGCCCCTGTCTATCCATTTGTTCTTAATAGTTTCTAGTAGGAATGGATAGTTTGCTATGCAAAGTTCTTCTGTCGTTCTTGTTAGTTTAACTCCTAAATAGGTTATGGCCTTCTCGACACATCTCTACGGGGAACCCTTTTTAAGTTCAATCTCTACTTCTTTTGAAATCGTCAGGTTTAGGATTTCGGATTTGTGTGTGCTTATTTTCAGTCCTGCAACAGCACCGAATTGTTGCATCTCTCTATCACTCTTAGGGAGGTCTCAGGGTGTGTTATTGTTTGCAACATATCGTCGGCGAAGGTGCTATTTTATGGTCTGTTCCCCCGAATGGTACCCCTGCTATTTCCTTATTAGCTCTTACTGATGCCAAGAGAGGCTCCAGGTGTATTGCATAAAACAAGGGCAAGAGGTGGCATCCCTGTTTTGTGCCACGCTGTACTTTAACAGATTCTATTAGTTGTCCATTTGTGGCTATTCGCAGTGATGATGTTGGTAGTTAGCTTTAATATTAGCCAAATATTTTGCCCTGAATCCCATCTTTTTCTTGGTAGTGAATAAGAACCCCCACTCGATCCTATCGAAAGCTTTCTCGGCGTCCAAAGCTATTAGCAACGCTGGGGTGTCTTTCTTATTGATCTTTTCTATGAGATGCGCTATCCTTCTTCTGATGTCGCTAGCTTGTCGGCCCCTGACGAAACCCGATTGGTCTGTGCTTACAATATGTGGAAGTATTTGCTCTCGTCTAATTGCTAGTATTTTCGTACAGGTTTTGGCATCAACGTCGATTAAAGCAATCCGCCTATATGAACCACAAGCAGCTGGATCTTTTCCCTTTTTTTGTATGAGGACTACTTTTGCCTCTTCCTGGATTGAGTAATGGATCCCATGGAGCTAAATTAATTGAATAGGGTAGCTAGGTGTGGTAGTAAGGTTTCCCTGTGTATCTTGTAGAATTCTGAGGTGAATCCGTCCAGGCCTGACGACTTGTTGAGGGGCAATGCTTTTATGGCCCCTCAGATTTCCTCGATAGTGATTTCTTGTCCTAGGGTATCCCTCACTTGCTGTGTTATACCCAAGAGATTGATTTCTTCTATGTGTCCCTCTTGGGCTTGTACCAATGGGTTGTCTGAACTGTAGAGCTCGGTGTAGTATATGAAAAATTCTCAGGTAATGTTGTCAGTGTTAGTGGTTGTATTGTCCCCCTCAACATTTATTTTTAGTTTGATTTTGGCCTTCTTTTCTTTTCTCAGCATTCTGGCTAGTAGCCTGGCTGATTTGTTTGCTTTTATGTAGTGCTTCTGTTTGAGGGATAATAGGGAGCGTTCCACCGCCCAGGTCTGTATTACCTCTACTTGGCCCCTTATTGTTCTATATTGCCTCCTCGTTTCCCCGCTCGCTCCCACTCCCATCCAAGTCATTACCTCCTTGAGCTTCCGTTTATTTCAACGAGTCATTTCCCTGACCCTATAGCCCTTGGTGGCTATAATTTTCCCACCGATTGTTGCCTTAAACATGTCCCACCTCGTCTGCTGGATTATATAAGTGACTTTGTTATCTTTGAAAAAGCCCACTATCCCTTCCGTGATCTCTTGTCACAGCTTGTCATCCTTAAACAGGAATGCAGGGTATCGCCATTTTCATAGCCCTGGGGGACCTAAGTTCCTTTTGATTGTCAGCAGAATGGAAGCATGGTCTGACAAGGTTATTGTCCCCACAGTTATCCCTATTATCCATCCCAGAAGAGCACACAATGTCCATATGTAGTCTACCCTAGAGTGAAATTGATGGGCGTGTGAGTAGTCCTGTGTTGGGTGTGCATATCGTAGCAATCGTGTACACCTCCCCCTCCCCTTTAGGTTCATGGCAAAAAATCTCCCTTGCGCATCCCTGTCGTTCACCGAGACTATAAGGTCGAGGTCATTCTGGAGGGCCAGTAGGACCCCCCCTTTCTTACTAGTATACGTTGACTGGTATATTTGGTGGAATCCCCTTGTTCTTAACCTATCTCTGTCCCGGGTGTGAATGTGGGTTTCCTGTAAGATTATGATGTCAGGGCATTCCCTCTTTAAATATCTTTCAATTGTCCTCCTTTTGACTGGGGAGTTGAAACCATTGACGTTAAGGGATATTATTGTGAGCTTGTTATCTCTTGCCATTGTCCTGTGGATTTTCCTATATTTGCTGCCTCTTCATAGGCTCTTGTCCAGACCCCCCATGCTTCTTCCACCCTCCTTCCTCCACCCTTTCCCCTGCTCCTTCCTTCCCCCCACCCTCCCTCTCTCCCTTCCCCTCCGATGGGTGGGTTCAACCAGTCTCTAGCCCCCCTCGAATTGGTTTCTCGAGGGTTGAACCCTTGACTTCTCCCAGGTCGGTCCTCTGCAGGTTCTCCCAAACCCATTCCAAGATCCTCCCCCGAACCCACCCCACCTCCCCCTGGGACCATATGTGTAGACCTTCTTGTTTGTCCTCCCCAGGCTTGGGCTGCTAGTGTGTCCCTGTACCTATTTGTGCTCATTGTTCAGTCAGAATTCTTTGCAGGGTAGTTTCCACTCTCCTTTTTTCCAGATGTGGGCCCTCCTTTTAGTTGTGGTTGGTATCCCCCTTTCTTAGGTCTTTTGGGTCCCACTGTCGACCATTTCCAGGGTTTGAGGTTGCTTTGAAGATTTACTGAGGAGTCTACTGGGGTTTGGTCCTCCTCTTCGATCCCCAGGATTATTGCTCCTTCTTCATAGGACGTAATTCTGTGGTGTTTCCCCTGCTAGTCGAAAATTAACCCAAACGGGAACGTCCATCTGTAGCGGATGTCTTTGCCTCGTAGAACTAACAGGACAGGGGCCATTCTTTTCCTTTTGGTGAGGGTTATCTGGTCTAAATCTTGGAAGAGATGAATGTCTACCCCATTGTAGGTTATTATTTTAATCTTTCTCACTTTTTTGAGTATCTTTTCCTTAATTGTATACTTGTGAAGGGCTGCTATGACATCCCTTGCTCTCGCCCCCAGTTCTGTCCTGCGGGGTCCCACCCTATAAATCCTGCCGATTTTTATTTCTGGAGTGTCCTCTGTGTCGAAGAGATCTGCGAAAATGCTTCTGACAACTGCCTCGAGGTCTTTGTCCGAGACCTCCTCTGGGAGGCATTTGAGTCGAAGGTTCGATCTCCTGGATATATTTTCCAAATCTTGGGACTGGAGCTCGAGGTCGTGGGTTGCAGTTACCAGGTGCTCCAGACGGTGTCGGATCTCCTAGAGTTCTCTGTCAGCTCTTTCGTTAATGTCCACCCGTTTCTTCCATCTTGTTTTATGTCTCATTTTATGTCTTGCAAGCCCTCTGCTAAATTGTCTCGCATCATGGGGAATTAACTTCTTTGGCCCAGATCTTTTGCAGGGCGCCTTCCTGGGATTCTTGCTTCCCTTCAATGTGGTTGGTGGTTCTTTCGCCCTGGTTTTCAACATGGTTGAGCGGTGGTGTGAGGGGGGTGCTTCTATGGCTCTCTCCCTTGTCTTGTGAGTTGTGTGCAGTGTGGTTCTCGGGATGTTCCCCCTTTATTCTTCCTTATCTTGGTTACGGCCTTCCCCGGCTCACCTTCTCTGTTAATGGTTTAAGTTCCTTTTGTTCAGTCAACTTTCTTTTACTCATTTTATGTGCGCCGTCCTCGGGGGGTGCTTCACTTAAATGGGATGCAGAGTGGAGATATGTGAGGGGGAGATGGAGAGTTGTGCTCCACCGCTCTCCTGCTGTCTGGGCTATGGAGGCCTCTCTCCGCTTGAATTTGCCTCTTTTCTGGGGGGTTGTTCTGGGCCGGGCCCCCCTGTCTTCATTATGCGGCCTTGCGCTCGAAGTCCTCTGTTCTCGCTGCCCTCTCCTGCTCACTTCACTTAGCCTGGGTCAGGTCAGCATTTCCTCCTGCCGTTGGGCTGCCGACAGGGGAAATGCCAATAACAAACCACTTGTTGTTTCTAGCCGATCTGGAGTGTCCTTCAGCTCGTCCTCCCTCTGGGGGCCCCCCTCGTTCCTCAATTAGGTCCAGGTGCTTCCTTCCGTGTGTCGGAACGGTGGGGACAAGCGTAGATGAGCCGATTTCTTCTTCCGGGTCTGGGCTGCAGGCGTTCCTCTTCGGGTCCCCGGGTGCCCAGTCTGCGGTGCCGGGTTGTTCCGCTGGTTGGGCCCTTTTCTCCTATCAGCTCCGGCTCTCCTGCTGGTGATTAAGCACTGGGAGGCCGCTCTGTGTCTCTGTTGATCCTCGCTCCCAGGAAGGGGAACGTGGCTTCGGCTATCTTGGTGCAGTCTTCCGCTCGCTATAACGCCTGGGGAGGGTGTTTTTAGCTCAGGATTAGTACTTCGTTGGTCCAGTGGTGCTCTCCACTCGGCAGCCATCTTAGAGTCCCCCCTCTTTTATTTTTAAAATTGAGTCCTGAATGCCACATGGTTCAGCAATATATAAAACATATAGTGTAGTTCCTAATTGGCATCTCAATTCGAGCAGTTTTTGCAAATATATATTTATCCTTCAATTATACCGTTTTATATATTGGAGCTAATTTTCATCCTGCACGCAATTTGGCTGTGGGGAGCCAGTAGATGGCCCCAAACTACCAAACTTTAGTCACTTGCACAGCAGAGTGCAAATGTGCAGGGCAAAAGGTAGAGTACAAGCGTGTACCCCGCCTTCTGCCCTGCACTTTTGCACTCCGCCATGCAAAAAGAGAAAACTCTGCCAACCATGAACGCATGGCTGGCAGCATTTACAACGGATACCTATGAAGCATGTCAGCTTTATGCTGGAACATAAAGCTGGCAGGCTCCCTAGAGATCCCCAGCATTTGCACCTGCATGAAAAATTAATGCTGCTGCAAATGAGGAGGCTTTCATAGGACTGAAAGGAAGGGAGGCGGCGGAAAAGCAAGTTGCGTTCAACCCCGCCTCTCCGCCATTAAAATAAATGAAAATGAGCCGTTCCGGAAAGAGAATGTGTAAAAGTCTTACGTAACCCTTTACGCATTTTCTTTATGGTACGCCTCATGGAAAATTGAGCCCCATTAGCTTCACAGGTGGTTTCTTACCCTGTGCTTCATTTTCGTTTCATTACCTACTTGTAAATTTGTAGCCCATAGGGTGAGATGGCCTGGGCATAGAGGAAAATGCTTGCTTTGTCACAGTCGACCTCCTTTGTGTAAAACAGCAGCAGGGTACATGGGATCACACCCCCACACAGGCTTGCTTCACCCACAGCGCACAGGCCACATGTTTTGGAGCAGCAGGGAGTTGGACAAAGGGAGTGGGGGAGGGGATTCCCTGCCTCATGATCTGGAACAGCTGTGCTTTAGTGCCCTCTAGCCCAGGAGCAGGAAGGATGGATGGCACATTAGGTATATGAATGAAGTTAGTTCAAGAAAGCAAAACAAGGCAGGCACTTTTTTTACCCAGCACATGTTTGTTTGTAAATTGTCAGAATCTCTCAGTTGGTCAGTTGGTTAGCCTCAAGGGAGGCGAGGGGACCAGTTTAAGTTTGTATTAAGCACTTGGTGAAAGTCTGCACATCACCGAATAACAAGGAAATATCTGGGAGTGGGAATAATGCATGTTATGTACCATAATGAACTTTCACATGCAATTCAAACTATAACTTGGTGTTCATTATTCATTATTTGTGATCCATAATGCTTTAAGCGTCTTCTAGCCATGGATCAGAACGACTCAGTTCACTTCAGATATTTTCCGCTTATTAGCCACCATGCATTAAACTGGGGTGCACAACGTGAGATGGGTTTTGTGGATCGCAGAGGTCACACCACGAAGTCCCCCAAAATATGAGTGGGGTGGTTTTCAGGATGGCTGTGGAAAGAAAGATGACTTTTATGTTTCTTTACAACAGAACAGCATGAAAGAATATTTGTTTACCTGAAATGAGCATGGAAGCTGATCAGTGAGATTTGGAAAATTTGAACAAAGCAGTGTGTTTTTTCATTCAGTTTGATGGACTGACATACACTTTTTTGGGAAATCTCCACTTGAAGAACAGTGAGGGGAACTTTAAAATGATATAACTTGTATTTTACATAGTGCCTCACACCTGCTACTTCATAACACTAAGACCTACTGTTATGCTCTGAAATCAGTCATCCTCATGTTATTGATTATGACAGGATGAAAGGCCCATGCATGCCCACAGAGATAATAATATGTGATGCACAGTTGGTCCACATGAATGTCATAGACACATGAAATCACTGTGCTGTTTCTTGAGTTCTGTGGCTCCTCTTAAAAATATATGCGCAAAAGAAATACAATAGCAGGAAGCAATTCAGTGAGCGCATCACACCAGTATCAGCAAGCGCTATATATAACATGGAAATTCTCTGGGCTGGCCTGTAGTAAAACCTCCTCCATCCACCGCACTGCTCTATCAGCTCACACCAGCTTCCTCGCCAAGTACTAAAGGTGTCTCATAGTGTGTACATAAGGTGCTTCCTTGACAGATACTGCAAGGATCTGACAGTCTTAAGTGCATGTTACAGAGATGTGTGTATAATCGGAAGGTGTCAGGCTTGTATTCTGGTAAATATAAGTTGGCTTTCACACAAACTCTGCGCCACACGTGTTATTTGTGGTTTGTCTAGTTATTTTATTTCTTAGTCATTCAACTCCCGTAGGAGAGCCCTTTTTGATAACACGTATTTTGGCACGTCCTGTGTCTTTTTCAAATCTGAGCAATTTATGTCACAAAATCACATCTGACTTTCAAACATATATAGCAAAAGAAAAAAATATTAATGTCATGTTAAAAAGCATAGTCATACAAAATCCATGTCAACATCAAATGAGACAAAATCCATGTCAACATCAAAATAAGACAAATTAGATAATCATATTCACATCACCGAGATGAAGGAGTGGTGAAGGGGAGGAAGTTTCGGGTTAAGATAAAAAGTCATATTTTGCAAACACACCATACTAGCAAGGTAGAAAACCAACAAAGAAAAAAAGAGAAAAAAGAAAAAGAAAGAAACGATATATGATTAGATCACTGCTTATGTGGCTTGGTCATTTCCACCATCGTACGTCTTAGTCTGTTTTGCCATGGTTACTTGGTAATTGGAAAAGTTCCATAAACATATATTAAGGGTTCCTTTTGCACAGTCACAGCCTCATTATTCTTTGATTCCTTAAATCCTTGCAACCCCAGATAGAACTAGTTATGGTGCCCTTCCCATATGGTTGTATACGAATTGCTCGTTTTACAACTGTTCGAATGACAATTGACCTTTTCACAATTGACCGAATTGTGAAGGTGAATTGTACCATATATGTGGGGGGAAACACCCCACAACCCCCCACCCAACGCCAAACCCCCCAAAACCCATATATATATATATATATATATATATATATATATATATATATATATATATATACGGTCAATTGTGAAAAGGTCAATTGTGACCCTTTAAATTCGGTCAATTGTTCATTCGAACAATTGTAAACGAACAATTTGGGTAATACCTTCCCATATATTCACATATTTATCTGTAGTTAAAACAATGTTTAATGCAAGAATCATTCGCGTTTCTTCTATTGGGTCACCATAAGTAAGTATTAATGTAATACCTTAGTTTATCAGTTCTTATAGACTAGGATCCTTAGATAGCAAAGGTTCATCAGTTCAATCCCACCTGTAACATAATATTGTGTCTTATTCAACGGATTTCCATAAATTATACATGCATCATTCCCATGGACGACCCTCATATTTCCCGCATTTGCCATGTTACTATTCACGCCTTAAATGATGTGGACCCCTGTTTGTGCTGAGGAACTGTGCATTCTAGTATCTGAGCACATGTGGATCATATGTCTCTTGTGTCATGTGCCTCGTGTCGGAGCGTTCATAAAGTCATCGGACATTTTAATTGGTAAGTGCAATGAATGGCACATTTGGAACGCACACATACAAGAAGGGCTATCAGCTCTATATTGATCATAAATGTGCCCGCAGTCGGGCAGCTGACGCAGGCATGTCAGCAAAGATTTCTGGAATATATATGTTCAATATGTGATCAGTGAATGTTTAAACCGTTACAAGTGAAGGTATTTTGGGGGCCAAAATGCAAATTTTGAAAGCGGACGGCCACGAAGCGTACCGATTAAAATGTCTGATGATTTTATGAACGCTTCAACACGAGGCACATGAGACACAGGAGACGTAAGGTCACATGTGCTCAGAAACTAGAATGCACAGTTCCTCAGGCAAACAGGGGTCCAAATCATTTAAGGCGTGAATCACAACAATAGATAGTAACATGGCAAATGCAGGAAATATGAGGGTCGTCTATGGGAATGATGCATGTATAATTTTAGGAAATCCGTTGAATAAAACGCAATTAACAAGTTACTCACCTTATCTGGTAACGTTCTTTTGATGGGATGTTCCTCCAATGTATTCCACATCTATGACAGGTAATGTCCACAGCTGTGCAGCTTTGGAAATTTTTTCGGGGTAGGCGTCCTTCATCGATAACGTCAACATTTGTCCCTCGAGGGCCTCCATCGAGTGTCGACGTCACTGGATGTTATATATATAGGACACACAGCACCCGTAGCCTCAGTTGTAGTTTTTTCCCAGACCGTGTGGCACCAATCTCCTGCCAGTATGACTGCAGAAAGCCTTGCGGAAACGTCAGCTGCAATCGCATCAGAAATTCTATAGAGGGGCAGGCTGGGAGGGTACGATGTGGTATACGTCGGAGGACCATCCCATCAAAAGAAAGTTACCAGATAAGTTAAGTAACTTGTTCTTCGAGGGGATTGTGTCCTCTGACGTATTCCACATCTATGACAGACTCCCAAAGCAGTACCAAAGTATGGAGGTGGGAAAAGAATTTACAAATTTAGAATATTAGAATACCCAATCAAATTGCTGAATAGAGGACTGCCTTCCCAAAGGCCAAATCCTGCCCATGGATGGAGTCCAAGGAATAGTGTCTCACAAAAGTATGGACAGAGGCCCATGTGGCTGCTTCGTAAATATTGTGACTCGGAACTCTCCTCTGTAGAGCAGTGGAGGCAACCACACCCCTAGTAGAGTGAGCCCTTAAGCCTATTGGAGGGTCCTTTCCCGTCAAACGGTGACACTCAGAGATCATCAAAATGATCCATCTGGACAAGGTCTGCTTGGAAACAGCCTGACCTAAACGCCTTCCAGCATAACCAACAAAGAGCTGATCGTCCACTCTGACCCGGGACATCCGTGAGAGATAGAAACTCAAAGCTCTCCTAGGGTCCAACCTATGGAGCCTCTCCTCTTTCTTACCAGGATGTGGAGGTGGATAAAACGCCGGAAGAATTACCTTCTGGCCCAAATGGAATTCCAACACAACATTCAGAAGAAAAGAAGGCCGCACCCTAAGGACAACCATGCCCTTATGGAACACAGTGAAGGGTGGCTTAGCGGAAAGTGCCTGCAACTCACTCACTCTGCGTGCGGAAGTAACCGCAACTAAAAATACAGTTTTAAAGGATAACAGTCGCAACGGGCAAGAATGTAAGGGCTCAAAGGGAGCTCCCATCAGGAACTTTAAAACTAAATTCAAATCCCATCCCGGCACCTGGAAAGGCGACGGTGGAAACACATTAGTTAGCCCTTTTAGAAACTGTGAAAGCAAAGGAATCTTAAAATAAGAACATTCCTCAGACGAGCGCTTAAATATAGACAGCACTGCCAGGTAACCCTTAATGGTACCCACTTGCAGGCCCTTGTGGGCTAAGGAAAGCAAAAAAGACAAAACCAAAGGAATGGAACATTGGAAAGGATCCCCATTCTGTACCCTGCACCAGTCGCAGAACTCTCTCCAACGGCAACAGTACAGGGATTTCGTTGCGGGCCATCTGGCCGAAAGCAACACTTCCATAACGTCTTCGGGGAGGTCCCAATCCTTATACCTCAACCTTTCAGATACCAAGCATGAAGGCTGAGGGACTTGACCACTGGATGGAGAACCCGACTCCCCTCCTGTAAAAGCGTATCTGCTCGGTAGGGAAGACGGCATGGAGGGCAGATGGACATGTCTAGAAGGTCCGGGTACCACGCTCCCCTGGCCCATGTCGGAGCAATGAGGATCATTTGGGAACTGAACCTCCGTAACCTCCTCAACATTTGCGCAATGACAGGGACTGGAGGAAACGCGTACAGCAGCAGGAAGGACCACTCCACTACAAACGTGTCCCCTAAAGCTCTTCTTGGAGGAAATTCCCGCAAGCAGAACTTTTCGCACTTCTGGTTGACACTGGTGGCGAAGAGATCCACTTGTGGGGTTCCCCAAAGGGTGAAGATCTCCAACAGAACTTCCTGAGCCAGCTCCCACTCGTGAGAGACCGTGCTCTGCCTGCTCAAAGCATCCGCTGCCGCGTTTTTGTCTCCAGCCAGATGAACTGCCGAGATCGAAATTTCCTGCTGGATGGCCCAGAACCCAAGCTGCATCGCCTCCCTGCACAATGGGAGTGACCCTGCCCCCCCTTTTTTGTTGAGGTAGTGCATGGCCACTGTATTGTCCGTCATAATTAGGACACTCTTCCCCCACACAGACGGCAGAAAAGCCTTCAGGGCTAGCCTGACAGCCCACAGCTCTAACAGATTGATGTTGAGTCTGGACTCCGACGGAGACCAACGGCTGCTGGCTGTCAACTTGTTGGCATGAGGTCCCCAACCCATGAGGGATGCATCCGTCACGATCGTCACCTCCGGCCGCGGTTGCCAAAACGGAGCTCCCTTCATCAGATTTCTTTCAATGGCCCACCACAGAAGATCCTGGGTGACCAAGGGCGGAATCTGAATGGAATCAGACATCCTGCCGGAGAACTGCAACCACTGCATCTTGAGAGCCCACTGCAGAGATCTCATCCGCAGCCTGGCCTCTGGCACCAGAAAAATGCAGGATGCCATGAGGCCGAGCAACCTCAAGAACTCGAACACCAGGAGACTCTGGGCACATTGAAATTTGTCTACCATCTGCAGAATGTGATGAGCCCTCACCTGGGGATGCGAACACAGCCCCAGGGATGTGTCGAGCACAATTCCGATGTATTGGAGCCACTGGGTAGGTGTCAAATGGGACTTCTTTAAATTGAGGGAGAAGCCCAGCTTGTGAAGGGCGTGGCAGGTGATGGAGAGATGATCCAGGGCTTGCTCAGGAGAGCGCACCCTGATCAACCAATCGTCTAGGTAGGGGTAGACGTGAATCCCCCTTTCCTGAGAGACGCTGCCACCACCCCCATCAGCTTGGTGAAGACCCTCGGGGCAAAGGTCAATCCGAACGGCAGGACCCGAAACTGAAAATGCGAGTCGCCAACCGCGAACCTCAGGTACTTCCTGTGCTTGGGATGAATCAGCACATGAAAGTAAGCATCCTTGAGGTCGAGAGGCACCAGCCAATCCTGAAGTTGAAGGGCCTGGAGGACTTGAGAAAGAGTGACCATCTTGAACTTGTCCTTCCTGAGGAGCTTGTTCAACCGACGCAAGTCAATGATGGGTTTCAATCCCCCGTCCCTTTTCGGGATCAAAAAATAAAGGGAATACCATCCCTTGTTCCTCTCCGCTACAGGCACCAGTTCTATGGTGCCTTTCTCCAGCAGCGATAGGATTTCCTGCACAAGGAGCAGATCCGGATGCTTCAAAGAGAGCCTCCCCGGTGGATTGTCATGAGGCCTCTGCCGTAAGGGAAGACAGTAGCCGTGCGCTATGATCTCCAGAACCCACACATCTGAAGTAATGGCTCGCCATTCTCCAAGATGCTGCGCAAGTCTGCCCCCAACCGGCGAACCATGGGACATGGCCTCATGACTGAGCGGACGCGACTGCGGCAGTGCCTGAGGGCAAAGAGGCAACTGCCCGAGTGGCTTTCCACCTCTGGTACTCCTACGGTGGCCCCTTTGACTGGCAGCTCCTCTCAATCTACCAAAGGTAGAGTAGTACCGAAAGGAACCTCCCCTCCATTGCTGTCCCCTAGGATGAAAAGGTGCAGGTTGACGGACTGCAGCGCTCAAAGACTTTGCTGCAGATTTGGAGGTCTGCAACCTCTCAAGGCTCTCGTCAGCCTTGCTGCCAAACAGATGGACACCATCAAAGGGCATGTTGAGAAGCCGGGATTGCACGTCAGGAGCAAACCCAAACTTCCGCAACCACCAAACCTGCGTATCACAGTGCTCGCAGCCATGGACCAGCTGACACAGTCTGCCATGTCCAGACCCGACTGAACGGATTCACACATGGCATCCTTGCCGTCTTGCACAAGGGCTAGAAAACCATCCCGTTCTTCCCCTTCGGGAATATGCTCAGCCGCCAAAGATGCAAAATTCCACAGAGTGTGAGTGAATCTCGCCAAGGCACAAACGGAGTTGGCTGCCTTCAAAGCCATACCCTCAGAAGAAAACACCTTCTTCGCCCAACCATCAAAGCGCTTGTCGTCCCCATCAGGAGGGATGGTAGGGTACCAAGCCTGCTTTGCTGGGGCCGTAGCCACCTGCACCACTAAACTCTCCGAAGTAGGGTGCGTCGACAAGTAGCAGGGGTCACTACTGGCTGGGCTGTGTTTTATCGGAAGTGACTTACCAACTGCCGGGAGACTCTCCGGAGCAGTCCAAGCCGCCGCCGCCACCCTTCTTTGCAAAGCCATGTGAAATGGCAACACCGGGTCAGTGGGTGGACCTTGGTCCAGGATGTCCGTCAGATCATCCTGATCAAAATCAACAGGTGGAGCACACCACTCCAAGTATTCAGTCACCCTGGACATGAGATGCCTATAAGAGGATTCGGCATGTGTTCCCGGCTCAGGCCTGCTAAACTCCACCTCCGGAGAGGTGTCACGACTACTGGCATCATGCAAGGACTGACAGAGTTCTTCCATCTGACTGTGACCAGACAAAAGGTCATCAGGGACATCAGGAGGCACAACCATCTCGTCATCCGACCCTTCATCCACCTCTGAAATATAATCCAAAGGTTGGAACAAATCCAATCTGGGTGGAGGAACAGATAAGGACTCAAAAACAGGCCTCACTGACTTACTGAGAGCCTTCCTCGGAGGTTCCACAGCTCTCCGGGGCACCTCCAGCAAATCCTCCACAACCGGCATCAAGGGCGCCGAGGGAAGCAGCATCGACATCGACCAAGGCGCCGACGGCATCGACAACCTCTTCGAGGGCGGAGCCCCAAGTGTGTCCCTCGACAGACACGGCGCCAATGGCGTCGACGCCTTCCTTGAAGGCTTCACAGGATCTGCCGATCTCGATGGAGTCCAGGACCGGGACCTGGATCTGGCACGGCGATCTTCCTTGTCCGAGCGGGACCGCAACGGCTCCCGATGATCGCGCCGACCGCCCGAGCCCGAAGGCGTGCGAGTGGTGGACCGAGCCCGTTCCTTGCTGGCTTCTCTCGAAGGCGCGGACGGAACAGTGCCTTGCAAATCGAAAATCGCCATCATCTGCTGGCAGAATGCATCCCATTCGGCCGGCGATGAAGACTTGTTGGGACAAGTCAACCGCCTTCTAGCGGAGTCCTCTGACGAGGATGGGGAAGTCGACCGGTGACCATGGCGGGAACCACTCGAGACCGAGACCCCCTGGACTTTCGCTGATGCAGAGAGTTGCCCCTCGAGTCGTCAGTCGAAAGCCCAGCGGATTTAAACTTATGGGGCTTAGACACCCTACCTACCTTTAATTTCTTCTTCCTTTCCCGCAAGGCCTTCGATGTCAGGGACTGGCAGTCATCGCAGTCGTCGGTGGTGTGGCTTTCGCCAAGGCACCAGAGGCAGATGTCGTGCAGGTCCGTGATGGACATTTTCGAACCGCAGTCCCGACATTTTTTAAAGCCCGACTTCGAGGTAGAAGAATACGAAGACATCGCTTTCGAAATAGAAGAATCGAGAGTGCCGAGATTCCGAAGTAAACACGTTTGCGGAAAAAACGCAACTGAGGCTACGGGCGCTGTGCGTCCTATACATACAACATCCAGTGACGTCGACCTTCGACGGAGGCCCTGGAGGGACAACATGTCGACGTCATCGACGCAGGACACTTACGCCGAAAAAATTTCCGAAGAAGCACAGCTGTGGTCATTATATGTCATAGATGTGGAATACGTCGGAGGACACAATCCCCTCAAAATTATGTTACTGATGGGATTGAACCGATGAACCTTTGCTATCTAAGGATCCTAGTCTATAAGAACAGATCAACTTAAGGTATGACATTAATACTTACTTATGGTGAGCCAATAGAAGAAACTTGAATGATTCTTGCATGAAACACTGTTTTAACTACAGATAAATATGTGAATATATGGGAAGGGCACCATATCTAGTTCTATCTGGGGTTGCAAGGATTTAAGCAATCAAAGAATAACGAGGCTGTGACTGTTTGAAAGGAACCAAAAATATATGTTATGGAACTTTTCCAATTACCAAGCAACCATGGCAAAACAGACTAGGATTTACGATGGTGAAAATGACCAAGCCACATAGGCAGTGATCTAATCATATATCGTTATTATTTTTCTTTGTTCTCTTTTCTTTAATGTTTGTTTGTTTTCTACCTCGCTATTATGCTGTGTTTGCAAAATATGACTTTTTATCTTAACCCGAAACTTCCTCCTCTTCACCACTCCTTCATCTCGGTGATGTGAATATGATTATCTAATTTATCTTATTTTGATGTTGACATGGATTTTGTATGACTATGCTTTTTAACATGACATTAATAATTTGTTCTATTGAAATATCTGTTTGAAAGTCATATGTGATTTTGTGATATAAATTGGCCAGATTTGAAAAAGGCACAGGATGTGCCAAAACACGTGTTATCAAAAAGGGCTCTCCTACGGGAGTTGAATAAGAAATAAAATAACTAGACAAACCACAAATAACACGTGTGGCGCAGCGTTTGTATGAAAACCAACTTATACATACCTATACCGGAGGTGGGGAAGTTGTCCTCCGATTTCTTTCACACGCACGCGACACTCAATAACGGACAGTGAATGCGGTCGCAGGCCCCCTAAATTGATATTTATAAACCCTGTTTATTCCAAAATAACTTTTGTATTCTGGTACGACCGACCCAGCATTTCATCATTCAGCAGTAACAAAGGGTGTCCAATTACGCTGGTCAATAATAGCACAACAGTTTAATATACTCTCATAGTGGTAGATTTCTATCATGGCGCATTACGAACTACCACTCAGATGCAACTATGTTGCTTAAACTATAACAAAGACACGCTTTGTCTTGTTCCGAACAAAGCTTCAGCAGAATATTTAACGTTTTTGTAATACATCACAATGGTTCAATGTGGTTAATGGGGGTGCAAACATATGAGGGCCTGGCTGTTAAGAGAGCTGGCTTAACACATGGTTACAAACGTGTACGTGACAACAGTTGCTGTCTTTTGTTTCCCAAATGGGCGCTTAAGCACACACAGAGCTTAAAGACATCCTATAGACAGAAGTGAAACTGAAACCTTTCCAATCACGCAGTTGTTGAGAATCTTTAACCAGTGGCTGAGCCAACAGTCCACACCCTCGCCACCCATTTCGTGGTATGTGTTTTAGGTCTTTTGGTGGTGTCAGTAATTTATATTCGGTAATTTTTGCTGATTCCAAATTTCACAAGAAAGAAGTGTTCACAAATGATAAGTCAGGATGTGGTAGCCAGAGGTCTTCCTTCCCCACGTTTTGAGCACGGAACAAGGCGGGGCTCCTGAGCATAGCACACGCTATAGCTTTCCCAGCACGAGACAACAGTTCCACTCTCAACTATCAGGAACTTCCGTGGTTAAGCTTCTTTTCTACAAAAAGTCTCTTTCCTCCGATGACCTGGTGTGTTCAAAAATAATAATCGAAAAAAAGGTCCTTTCTGTGAGCACTTTGGGTGATGACTTTACACCCCTGGATTCCCCTCTTCCGGGCTCAGATCCACAAACAGTTCCTAGCGATATCAGGACCTTCGTTGGTTAACCCTTTTGCTTCTGAGGGCCTGATAGGTTCACAATAACAAACAAAAGTTCCTTTCGGATTGCCCTTGGGTTCATAATTCTTCACTCCTGGGTCCCCCTCTTCCAGGCTCAGACCCCTCTCTAATCTCAGCCTCTCTCCGTCGGGTTCATTATGGCTTGTGTTCAAACAACTTGGTCTGTTGTCTTCATGTGTCAGTGGGTGTTGGCTTTTCACCCCTGGATCCCACTCTTCCGGGCTCAGAACCCTCTCGAAAAGCAGCCTCCCTCTGTCGGATTCACTACGGCTTTCATTCACACGTTTTCTTCTTGGTGTTCACAAATCTTTGGGTAATGGCATTTCACCCTTGGATACCCCTCTTCCAGGCTCAGACCCTTCTTGAATGTTAGCCTCCCTCTGTCGGGTTCACTATGGCTTGGTGTTCATAACAATTTCACCTTTCGCATTCACAAGCCTTAATGTCTTTTTAAACAGTTCACTGTGGACATCCCTCTGTCGGGTTTACTCTTGCCAATACTTCCCAATCACACAGTTTTCTCTTTTCTCAGTTTGAGGGATTCATCTCCCTTAGATTTCCAATTATGCACAGGTCAAAAAACGTTCAACTGTACAGGGGGTTTTGCTAGACCCCTGTATGACCACTTTGACCTTTTCCTTGCGGCTCTCCTAAG
This sequence comes from Ambystoma mexicanum, assembly GCF_040938575.1. NCBI lineage: Eukaryota > Metazoa > Chordata > Amphibia > Caudata > Ambystomatidae > Ambystoma > Ambystoma mexicanum. The sequence continues at coordinate 787,546,213 of NC_090929.1, read as the reverse complement.
GCCTTTTGGTTTCGGTAGTTTCAACAAACGCAGGATAAACCACAGTCTCTCGAGTGAGCATCCACGTGGTGCCAGACCCCTCTGCAGCTGGTTTTCCCTTATTGTTAACTGTTGTTTGAACTTTCCTTATTTTGCCACTTTGTGACTTTCGTTCAACACAGTTTGGTTTCTTATCGGCTCTCCCCTCGAATCACCAGTTGTGATGAACAGCTTAGCTTTTCTTGTATCTGGAGTCAAAGACTGTACCACGGTAGCAGGTGTCTCCCTCTGTCCAGCTTTTCAGCGTAAAGATGCTCCCTGTTCCGTAGACATCTGCTGCGCACTCACTCTGGCTATTGTTCACGGTCTTACAATTCCTTCCACAGAGGCTTTGCGGGCTTCGGTCGGAAAGGAAAGGGCAAGGTTGCTTCTCTCCTTGTCACCCTTTCGATTCTCTCTGCCTTTCTCCTCTTGAACTGCCGTGCTTGGATAGTTGTCTTGTAGTGTGGTCTGCCTTGCTCGTCGTGTGCTCTTGTGCTCCACCTTTTATCCCTGTGGGGAAGGGAAAGGGCCGTCACGTGTGTGTGATTCTGGTCAATTGCCTGACTTTGCCTGACCCTTGTGTTGGGACCTGCAGGAAAATGGCTCTGGTGTTAGTCCGTGGTCTTTCGTGGTGTGCAAAAGTGTTTGTGTTGGAAAAGAGGGGTGTAGAGTGTTTGAGTATCCTATATGGTAGGCTGGGGAAAAGGTTTAGAAGAAACCGCGTCTCACTGTTGGTGTTCCGCTTCCACTTCCTGAGGACCCCCTCATCCATGTGATCCTCCCTCACTGGTTCACCCTCAGGAACTGGCTCCAATAGTGATGTCTGTGTCCTGGCCACCTGCTATACAGATCCCCGGGGACCAGTCAGGGACACGCCTTCAGGTTTCTCACACTACTGACAACCACTGTAAAGTATTAAGGTCTGGTTGGGCTTACTGGTATTATATGGGTTTACTGGGAACTACAGTATTGCAGTCTGTATTGTCTTTAATGAGATACTGTGCAAGAGGAAGGAAATGTTTTCAACTGCACTTTAAAAATATATCTAGAATTCCTATGCAGGCTGCTGCATGCTGCCTTTCCAGCTACAGCCATGGTCTTTTAGAGCTCCATTTATATACAATGTGAGTACTTGCCCTCTAAAGGTATGTGTGTATGTTTTCCTTGAAACCTGGTTAGAACACTGGATTGTTAACTTTTATTTAATAGAAGCATGAGTAATCCATTGGATTAATCTTTTTTTCAGCTGGCCTGCATCATGTGTGACAATTCGCTAGGTATCGTCAATTCTCCCCTAGGGCTGTGCGTCCACTACCCCAATAGTCCCCTTCTGGGTGGTATAATGTGGGATGACCTCATGGGGAGGGACTCGCCCTCTGGGGATAAGGACGATCACCTTGGGTACAACACGTTATATAACATCACGCCCTCAAATGCCTTAGCCCCCCTCAATTGCCAACTACTATATTGAAAGTAAACCAATGGAGTACAACTAAAATAGAAAGTTCTAGGATGAAGAACAACACAGAAAGCATAAGGATTACTGACTTTCCTGGTAATGAGACAAGGTGGCTTACAGGAAGCATGAGGAATGATGATATGATATGGCATTTATAACGCACCTATACACAAGTGTTTCAAGGCGCGACAAGGCAAGGGAGGGGGAACAGAGGGAAGACAGAGACAATTATCTTACTAAGCCAGGTGAAATTGAGATTGCGCAAGTGCAGGGGGGTGGGAGGGAAGGGAAAAGTGTGTGGTAAGGGGGAGGGGGCAGTGTGGTACATAGGATAACAGTAAAATAAATAAAGACAATAAATAAAAGTGCGACCAGCTGTTGGCAAGTGCAAGGCTAAGTGCAGACATCAGGTGTCAAGTGCTGGTAGGGGCTGTATGGATACAGAAACAGTCCCCGAGTGCAAGGGTTGCATGGGGGGCAGTGCAGGTGTGCAACTTGCGGGGAGGGGACCTGGGCCCGAGATCAGAGGGTAGCCAGGGAACCAGTGCAGTCCCAGTTTCAGCCAGGAGATCAGCGGGGGAGAGAAGGAGAGAAAGCAGAAGCAAAGAAGAAGTTCTTGAGGTGCTTCCGGAACCGGAGATGGTTCTCCTCGAGTTTCAGAGAGGCAGGGAGGATGTTCCAGAGGGAGACCCCAGCAGAAGAAAGATCTACCACCAACTCGTTGCTTGGAGAAGCTACTGACCCTGAGGGAGTTGGAGGTGGATGAGCGAAGAGCTTGAGAAGGAAGGTATTTAGGAAGAGGGAGTTGAAGGTATTGAGGCCCCAGGCCCCAGAAGGCCTTGTGGACAATGCAGAGGGTTTTGGACTTAATCCTCGCAACCACGGGAAGCCAGTGCAGGGATTTCAGTCCTGGAGAGATACGATCCCTGGGCTTGAGGCCAAGGACACGTCTCGCAGTCCTGTTTTGGATGAGTTGCAGAGGGCGGAGAGTAGAGGCAGGCAGATTTAGAAAGAGGCTGTTGCAGTAGTCCAGCCTAGAGAGAACCAGGGCTCTGGAGACGGTGAGCTTCTGGGGAAAGGAGAGGAAAGGAAGAATGTGTCTGAGGAGGTGCAGCAGGAAGTGTGACCTTTTAGAGACATCAGAGATGTGAGGAGAGAAGGAAAGTGTGGAGTCGAAGATTACCCCAAGGTTTTTAGCCTCACAGGTGGGAGCAGGAAGAGGGCCAATAGAGGCCGGCCAGAGAGCGACAGGAAAGGAGGGAGCAGGTGTGCCGATGAGGGGAATCTCAGTCTTACTGGCGTTAAGGCAAAGTGCGGGACACCACTCCTGGATAGCAGACAGACAGTCTGAGATGAGAGGAGAAGAAGTGGCTGAAGTGAGCCTGAAAATGAGTTGAGTGTCATCCGCATAGCACTGGAAGTTGGGGCAGAGAGCGGCAATGCGGTGGGCAAGAAGTGCCAGGTATTGGTTGAACAGCCAGGGAGAGAGGTTAGACCCCTGGGGAACACCACAGGTAGAGATAGAGGAAGGACCCAAGTTGGACCTGGGGGAGTCAATCAGAGAGGAAAAAAGTCAGCCAAGCCAGGGCCTGATCAGTGATTCACAGGTTATCATGGAGACGGTGAGCAGGATGGCAGGGTTGACCGTGCCAAAGGCAGAAGAGAGATTTAGTAAGATGAGGCCAGAGGGGGTGTTGGAATCAAGGTTGGAGAGTAGGTCTTCACAGATGTTCAGGAGAGCAGTTTCCATGCTTCTGGCAGCTTTGAAGCCAGACTGATGGTCATGGAGAAAACCAACAGATTCAGTGTGAAGATCAAGATGGGAAATGGCCAGCTTTTCCAGGAGTTTGCACAGGAAAGGAGTGATAGATAGCCGGGCAGGAAGGGTTGGCTAAAGGTTTCTTAAGAAGACGGTGCACAAGGGAGTGCTTCAGGGGGGGAAGGGAAGATTCCAGTGGCAAAGGAGTGGTTGCAGCAATCAGCCAGAGCAGGAGCCAGGGTGTCAATGTGGTCCTTTATGGTTTTGGAGGAACAGGGGTGAACCTGTTTTGACAAGACTTTCATAGATCAGACTTGTCTAGAAACCTCGTCAGGGGAGAACAGGGGAAAGGCAGAGAAGGAAGGAGGAGAGGTGGCCGAAGAGGGGATAGGGGAAGAGCAGGGAGTAGAGGGAGGAGGGGAGAAGAGAGAGGACAGTATGTGCTGAGTTTTAGAGATGAGGTGTAAAGCCAGGGCCGTGCAGAGGGCCTGGGAGGGGACAGGAGAAGTAGAGATTGCAGCAGGGTTGGCCAGCTCCTTGCAGATTTGAAAGAGTTGGTCGAGTTGTTAGATGCCGCAGAGATGCGTGCTTGGTTGTGGGCTCTCTTGTTGGTGCGGACAGAGTGCCGGTATTGCCTTTGGAGCAAGCGGCAGGCCTGTTTGACAGAGGATGTGCCGGAAGCACGCCATTTCCTCTTAGCCACCCTGCACTCACGTTTAAGGGTGACAAGGTCTGAGTCGTACCAAGAGTTGCACTTGGCTTTGGGCTTCCAGCAGATCCTCATGACAGGGGACAAGAACATCAAGGGTATCAGATATAGCAGAGTGGACATGGAAAGGGCCGTGCCAGGGTGCGAGTCAGCCAAGAGGGAGGGGGGTGAGAAAGTGGTGGCGAAAGCCTCAACTGACACACGCTTCATGGGTCGGATAACCGAGAAGGTAGGTGGCAGTGCTGGAGTTGGCTTGGCCTGAGGGGTAGAGAGGGTGAGCTGGGAGGAAAGGAGAAAGTGATCACTCCAGGAGAGAGGAGTGGTGAGAGAGTTAGAAAGGGGAAGGTCTGAAGAGATCAGAACATCCAGAGTGTGCCTTGCAGAATGAGTTGGGCCAGAGGGGAGGATAGAGAGTGAGAGAGAATCGCATAGGTCGCAAAAGAGTCCATAGGAAGGACAGGAAGCATCCAGGTGGATGTTGAAGTCTCCAAGAAGTAGGAGTTTTGTGGACGAGATCAGGATGGAAGAGGAGAGGTCCACCTACTTAGAGGGGAAGGAGGAGATCTGACCAGGTGGCCGATAGATGGTAGCCACGGGTAAGGGAATGGTCAGGAGAGAGAGTGAGCCTGCAGACAAGGCAATTCAAAAGATGAGTAGGCCTGCGCAGGAATGACAGAGGCAGGAATCCACTCAGGGAAGATCAGGGCTACACCCCCTATGGACCGGTTGGATCTGGGCACGGAGAGGATTTTATAGCCATCAGGGAGGAGAGTGTCAAAGCTTGTGACAGAGCTGGTCGTGAAGCATGTCTGGGTGAGACCGGGGACATCGAGGTCAAGTTCCTCCAGGAGGCAGAAGATGTCAGAGGAGTGTTTGACAGCTGAGCAAGAGTTTAGAGTGGCAATATGGAGAAAGTTGCCGTCCTTGAAAGACTTCCGGGGAGGGGTACAAAACAGAGGTAAGCCCTGCGTAGGTGTATTAGAAGCCCGAGGACGGGCAGAAGAGGAAGGAGGAGAGAGCAAGGTAGCCAAGGAGGAAACAGCAGGGGGAGGCGAGGAAGCCGTGGAGGGGAGAGAGGGGACAGCAGGAGAAGAAAGGAAATAAATGAGGTGCGGGAAGGGTCTACCAAAGAGGAGAAGGTTGACCCGAGGGCCTTGGACCAAGACGGTGCCATTCAGGTAAACATTAATGATGACCTTAGAGGAGTGGAAGGAGGCCAGGAGGGCCTCCCACCAGGTGCCACAATTAATGGGAGACAAAGAGAAAGGAGAGAGCACAGAGATCATATGTAGAGTCCATAGGTCTGGCGAGGGAATGACGAAGAGGATGTCAGTGAGGGTTTGCCTGGAGGAGGCACTGGTATAGGTATCAGTGATAGGGAGGCCTGGGTTGGAGACCAGGATGTCCTTTTTAAACTTCTTCCTACCAGATTTAGGGAGGAGAGCAGGATAGTCGATAGAGAAGCAGTTAGAAAAGATAGGAGAGACAGAGAGCACCATAGAGTAGGTAGGGAAAGGACAGAGGAGGAAGGGAGTGGGAAGAAGGGGTTGGGGAGGGGTCATGGAGAACACTAGGGAAGGACACAGGGAGGAGCGCAAGCAGATGGGACAGAGAGAGACAAGTAGACAATTGGACAAGACGACAGGAGCTAAGATAATGGTAGAAAGTTTGCTAGATGAATGCTGTGCTAGGAGGCAAAACCACAGGATGGCACTACTTTCACAATGCAATTTAAATTCCGGAGAAAACCCACCTAAGTCTTCTGAGAGGCCTGTATAGTGGGAAAAAGGCCAATGGGCCATTGACAATAGGTGTTGACGTTGCGCTGGAGCAGAACAAGCCCCATGATAAGCAAAACGAAGGAGGACTCCGCATCTTCACCTTCCTACCTGGTCGGAGAACCTGGGAGTTTCGAAATACACAGTGGATCTGAAGGAAGGGTTCTGCAGAGGACGCCAGTAGGAAACAGAATTCATGACGGGTCATGCGTTGGCAGGTTCGAGGTCAGTTGCTAATATGCTAGGCAGTGGCACGACCTCCAGGAGGAGTTGGACCACCAGGTTGCCGAACAATGCAGAGACTGCAAAAAACCTCAACATGCGAAGCCAATGCAGAAGTAGACAAGAAGCTGAAGGGTGCATGAAGGGGCAAAGAGACCAACCCCAGTCTCTGGAGAGACTGGCACAGTGCAATCAAGTCCCAGAAGGTAACGGAAAGCACGGGCGGGCCAGTAGGGATGTGGGGGGAATTAAGAGGTCCCAACTTCAGGCCAGATTAAGTGCTTCAAGGGTCTGGGACCAAAACAATAATAAAGAGTTCATCCGAGGGAAAATTCCTTGTACCAGTGGCGGGGATAAGACCACTGACCACCAGAGAAGAGTCTTGGACCTGGAGAAAAGTAAGACTTGGAACTTTGTTCATTCTGTGAAGAAGTGCCTAGGCAAAACCCAAGTGAGAAAAGAACTCTCAAACACCATAGAAGGGAGTCATTCTCCTGGTGAGAAAATCAAAGCCAGTCAAATACGCTAAAGAGGTGCCAGGGGAAGGGAGAGTGCCGATACCAGTAAAAGGGAACCATTTCTCCTGGTATAAAGGTTGACTGCTAAGTGCTGGAGTTACCTGCCAGGTTCCCCCTGTTGTTTGTGTTCAATAGGACGTTTTTTGGGACCATCATACATACACCAGGAGAAGAAAGTCCTTCTACTGGGGAGAGAACTTTGTGTGAGGTTGCTGCAGTCCAGGGGAAGGGAGTCATTCCCCCTGGCATTGTCTTTTCAAGAGAAAACTGAGGGAACACTATCTGTACACCAGGAGAGGAGAGTCATTCCCCTGGAGAAAAAAATATTCTGTTGCAAAATATTACTTTTAGTTGTAGTGTAAGGGTTAGAAGTATCAGACACAGGACGGTGGATTTTCATTTGAACGGACATTCTGACAGTTCCTTGATATTTTGTTTGAGGCAGGGAAACCGCTCTTAGAGATCAGGATAGCAAGGGTTTCTTTTACATTAATAAACGTCTTTAACCACAAACATGCACCTTTGTGTCAGCTTCTTACTTCGATGCCCTTACACATGGCAAATAGAAAGAAAATGTCAGAGTCACAGTTTCGTAGATATACAAAATGAACTAATTAAGCTTTTAGCCACAACCATTAAAAAGGAAATCCAAACCTCAGCTCGTGTTGCTAAGTACTTTCCAATCAGTCTAGATTGCACATCAGATGTCAGCCATGTTGAACAAATGGCAATAATCGTTAGCCATGTCAACACCATGTCAGTGTGAGCTTGCGTACATACAAGAACATACATACAAGAACATTTCTTAGGAATTGTGCCACTAAAAGAGGCAACTGGAGCTAGTATGACAGACACTATCCTCAACCAATTACAAGAAATGTCATAGCCCATTGAGAACTTGCATGGCCAAGGCTATGATAATGGATGCAATATGAAAGGGAAAGAAAATTGAGTTGGGACCCCTGGCAGTACAGCTCTTCCCCTTTTTGGTTGTGGTTTACAGAGACCCTTCGGATACCCTTATGGCACCCATGAGTAGGGGTTCAACCCTGTACCCATAGTGTATGTTTTTGGGCACCTGTGTGTTGCCCACAGAGCAGGGTATGGGCGGGTGGCATTTTATGCTGATATGACATGTGGGATGTTTTTATCCATGCATCCAAGTCCTACCATAAAACTGTGCATTACTGGCATTGAAAACATCATGATGGCCATAACTCCCCAGAGAGTGCACAGGGAAAACATGAAGAATAGGCTGCCACCCATTTTTGCCTATGTTGTGAGCACAGGAGGGCACTGCCTAAAACCACCATTGGGCTACACACACAGTAGCCTGAAACCATTGGGAATGGCAATACCGATTGCCAAAAGCAATCCAGAACTGTGGGGAATTAATTTTCTTAATGTCAAAATGGATGCAATACTGGTGCTCACCACTATCAGAAAGCCGGCGTTTTAAAACCACCAGACTTTTGTGTAAAACTTGAAGGAAGTAATCATTTAATGTATATAGAAAAAATAGCTGGGGATGTCAGCAGCTTAAGTGAATTTGGGTTTAAAGCCACAAAAATCGAAATGTTTAGAATAAATGAGTGACCTACTTGTGAGTGTCACATAGGTTGCAATTGTTTAAATGTCATAGTTTTGAACTTAGAATCAGCATTCTAGCAGCATGTGCAAAAATTGTAAGTTGGATTTGAATGTAGAAAACTGGGAACTAAAGTGACATTTAGCTGCATTCTGCCTGACAACTACCCCCGACAGGAGAAACCTGCCCAGCCACTCTTCCCAGGCCTAGCTGCATCCTGCTGCCCCTGCCAAAAGGAGATGACACCTCTCTGATTGAATTAGGGGAGTGGCACCTGGGGACTACAGGAACCTAAACAAAGCACTGTCCCTGGCTCAGGCAAATGTTATATTGGGGGGGTCGTACAATGGCTTCCTCTTGGGAGAAACTGGGAGGGGCAGTGCCTGTGAGGGCAAGCTGAGCTTGGGGGAAGTGGATAAACCAGAAATTCCACCATGTGCTTTGGAAAACCACACCCCTTTGGGGCCAGAGCATGATTTTAAAAAGATGGATAATTCACAGTGCAGACTTGTCAAAATTATATAAATAACACCATCATTCGTGTGATTTTTCTGTGCACATTTTAAGAGGTGTTAGGACCCTGTGGTATGTTCTTGGGGAGAGTAGCGGAAAAAAGAACAAGTTACTTTCTTACCTGGTAACGTTCTTTCGATGGGATGGTCCGACGACGTATTCCATATCTATGACATGTAATCACCACAGCTGTGCTGCTTCGAAAACTTTTTTCGGCGTCTGCGTCCTGCGTCGATGACGTCGATGCGCCGTCGTCGAGGACCTCCTCCGACGTCCGACGTCATCCGATGTGATAAGTAGGATGCATGACGCCCGTAGCCTCAGTTGTAGTTTTTTTCCCCCCAGAACGTGTGACATTAGTCTACTGCCAGTCAGACACAAAGCCTTGCGGAACGTAAGCTGCAATCGCAAAAGAAATTCTTGCAGCGGGGAAGGTAGGGAGGGAGCGATATGGAATACGTCGTCGGACCATCCCATCGAAAGAACGTTACCAGGTAAGAAAGTAACTTGTTCTTCGAGGGGATTGGGTCCTCCGACGTATTCCATATCTATGACAGACTCCCAAAGCAGTACCGGAGCAAGGAGGAGGGAAAGAATTTAGAATTAAAATTTAGAATCGCCAATCAAATAGCAGAGCAAAGGACCGCCTTGCCAAAGGCCAGATCCTGTCCTCGGATGGAATCGAGGGAATAGTGACGTACAAATGTGTGTACTGAAGCCCAGGTGGCTGCATCACAGATGTTGCGAATAGGAACACCCCTCTGCAGGGCAGTAGATGCAGACATACCCCTGGTAGAATGGGCCCGCAAGCCAGCCGGTGGGTCCTTACCCGCCAAGCGGTAACACTCTGAGATGGCCAAAATAATCCAGCGAGACAAAGTCTGTTTCATCACAGCTTGTCCCAAACGCTTTCCAGCGTAACCAATAAAGAGTTGATCGTCCACTCTGACCCGGGACATGCGTGAAACATAAAAGCTTAAAGCTCTCCTACGAGCAAGCCTATGGAGCCTCTCCTCTTCCTTACCAGGATGCGGAGGAGGATAGAATGCCGGAAGAACAACCTTCTGGGCCAAATTAAATTCCGTCACTACCTTCGGAAGAAAAGAAGGACGGACTCAAAGGACAACCATGTCCTTATGGTAAACAGTGAAGGGAGGCTTAACTGAAAGTGCCTGTAACTCACTCACTCTGCGAGCGGAAGTGACCGCAACTAAAAATACAGTTTTAAGAGTCAACAGTCTCAAAGGACAAGAGTGCAAAGGTTCAAAGGGAGCACCCGTTAGAAACCTGAGAACAAGGTTCAAATCCCAAACGGGCACCAGGAAAGGTGACGGAGGGAACACATTAGTGAGCCCTTTCAGAAACTGCAAAATTAAAGGGATTTTAAAGTAGGAGCACTCTTCAGACAAGCGCTTAAAGATGGACAGCACCGCCAGGTAACCTTTAATGGTACCCACTTGCAAGCCTCTGTGGGCCAAAGAAAGTAAAAAGGACAGAACCATGGGGATGTCACATGCAAAAGGATCCACATTCTTAACTCTGCACCAGTCGCAGAACTTTCTCCAACGGCAACGGTACAGAGACTTTGTTGCCGGCCACCTGACCGAGAGCAACACCTCCATCACGTCTTCAGGGAGGTCCCAATCCTTATACCTCAACCTTTCAGAAGCCAAGCGTGAAGGTTGAGGGATCTGACCTCTGGATGGAGAACTTGACCCCCCTCCCGTGAGAGCAGATCGTCTCGGTAGGGAAGACGACGTGGAGGGCAGATGGACAAGTCGAGAAGGTCCGGGTACCACGTCCTCCGAGCCCACGCCGGAGCAATGAGGATCATCCGGGAACCGAACTTCTGTAACCTCCGCAGCACTTGCGGGATGACGGGGACTGGAGGAAACGCGTACAGCAATGGGAATGACCACTCCACCACGAACGCGTCTCCTAAGGCTCCTTTTGGAGGAAAGTCCCGCAAGCAGAACCTTTCGCACTTCCGGTTGACACTGGAGGCGAAGAGATCCACTTGAGGGGTCCCCCAAAGGGCGAAGATCTCCAGGAGAATCTCCTGAGCCAACTCCCACTCGTGAGAGATCTTGCTCTGCCTGCTCAGAGCGTCCGCCATCACGTTTTCGTCTCCGGCCAGATGAACTGCCGAGATCGAAACTTCCTGCTGGATGGCCCAGAACTTGAGCTGCATCGCCTCCCTGCACAGAGGAAGTGACCCTGACCCCCCCCTTTTTGTTGAGGTAGTGCATGGCCACTGTGTTATCCGTCAGGATCAGGACATTCTTTCCTCGCACAGTCGGCAGAAAAGCCTTCAGGGCTAGCCTGACGGCCCTCAGCTCCAACAGATTGATATGGAGTCTGGACTCCGACGGAGACCAACGACCGCTGACTGTCAGCTTGTTGGCATGAGCTCCCCATCCCGTGAGGGATGCATCCGTCACGATCGTCACCTCCGGCCAGGGAAGCCAAAATGGACCCCCTTCATCAAGTTGCCTCTGACGGCCCACCACAGAAGGTCCTGGGCGACCGAGGGCGGCACCTGAACCGGGTCTGACATCCTGCCGGAGGACTGCGACCATTGCATCTTGAGTGCCCACTGCAAAGATCTCATCCGCAGGCGAGCCTCTGGCACCAGAAGAATGCAGGATGCCATGAGGCCGAGCAACCTCAAGAACTCGAACGCTGGGAGCGTCTGGGCATGCTGAAACTTGTGCACCATCTGCTGAATGTGAAGAGCCTTCACCTGGGGAGGAAAACACTGCCCCAGGGAAGTGTTGAGCACTGCTCCGATGTACTGGAGCTGCTGTGTTGGCGTCAAATGGGACTTCTTTAAATTGAGGAAGAAGCCCAGCCTGTGAAGGGAGTGGCAGGTGACTGACAGATGATCCAGGACCTGCTCGGGAGAGCACGGCCTGATCAACCAATCGTCCAGGTAGGGGTAGACGTGAATCCCCCCTTGCCTGAGATGCGCTGCCACCACCACCATGAGCTTGGTGAAAACCCTCGGGGCGGAGGTCAATCCGAACGGCAGGACCCGAAGCTGAAAGTGCGAGTCGCCAACCGCGAACCTCAGGTACTTCTTGTGCTTGGGATGGATCTGCACATGGAAGTAAGCATCCTTGAGGTCGAGAGACACCAACCAGTCCTGAAGCTGAAGGGCCTGGAGAACTTGAGAGAGAGTAACCATCTTGAACTTGTCCTTGCTGAGGAGTTTGTTAAAACCGCGCAAGTCCATGATGGGTCTCAATCCCCCGTCTTTCTTCGAAATCAAAAAATAAGGGGAATACCATCCCTTGTTCCTCTCCGCTACAGGCACCAGTTCTATGGCGCCTTTCTTCAGCAGGGCTTGAATTTCCTGCGTAAGGAGCGGATCCGGACTCTTCAAAGAGAGGTTCCCTGGTGGATTGTCGTGAGGCCTCTGCCGAAAGGGAAGACAGTAGCCGTGGGTTATGATCTCCAGAACCCACACATCTGAAGTAATGGCACGCCACAAGATGCTGCGCCAGCCTTCCCCCCAACCGGCGAACCATGGGACATGGCCTCATGACTGAGTGGTAGCGGCTGCGGCGTTACCTGAGGGCAAAGAGGCAACTGCCCGAGCGGCCTTGGCACCACGGGTACCCTGTCGTCCACCTCTGGTACCCCTGCGTTGGCCTCTTTGACTGCCAGCTCCTCTCGCTTTACTGAAGGACGAGTAATAGCGAAAGGAACCACCCCTCCATTGCTGTCCCCTAGGACGAAAAGGCGGAGGTTGGCGAACTGCAGCGCCCAACGACTTTGCTGCAGCTTTGGATGTCTGCAACCTCTCAAGGCTCTCGTCAGCCTTGCTGCCAAAAAGGTGTTCACCGTCAAAGGGCATGTTGAGGAGCCGGGACTGCACATCAGGAGCAAACCCCGACTTCCGCAACCACGCAAACCTGCGTATCACGGTGCTCGCCGCCATGGACCTGCTGACTCATTCAGCCATGTCCAAACCCGACTGAACGGACTCACACATGGCATCCTTACCATCCTGGACCATATCAGGGAAACCATCCCGTTCGTACCCTTCGGGAATATGTTCAGCCGCTAACGCAACACAGTTCCACAGAGTGTGCGTGAAACAAGACAAGGCACATATGGAGTTGGTCGCCTGAAGCGCCATACCCCCCGAAGAAGAAAACACTTTCTTCACCCAGCCATCAAAACGTTTGTCGTCCCTATCAGGAGGGATGGTAGGGTACGACGCCTGCTTTTGCCGTGGCCGCCTGCACCACCAAACTCTCCGGAGTGGGGTGCCTGGTCAAGTAGCAGGGGTCGCTACTGGCTGGATGGTATTTTCACGACAAGGACCTGCCCGCCGCCGGGAGACTCCCCGGAGCAGTCCAAGCCGCCGCCGCCACCCTTCTCTGTAGAGCCACATGAAACGGCAGTACCGGGTCAGTTGGGGGACCAACATCAAGGATGTTCGTGAGATCATCCTGCACAAACTCCCCTGGGGGAGCAGACCATCCCAAGTACTCGGAGACCCTAGCCATAAGGCACCGGTACGAGGAATCGGCATGAGAGCCAGGCTCAGGCCTACAAAACTCCACCTCCGGAGAGGTGTCCAGTCCACTGGCATCATGCAGTGACTGCCTCAAATCATCAAATTGGCTATGCCCCGAGACCATCTCATCTGGAACCTGACTAGGAACCAGGCCATCAGAATCCTCATCCACCTCCGAAATATATTCCAGGTGGTGAAAAGAAGGCACCCGAGAGTGCTTGCTCTTAACCAGAGCCTTTCTAGGGGGTTCCCCCGTGCCACGGGGTACCTCCGACACCCCGGCCTCGAAAGGCGTCGAGTGAATTAGCGCCGGCGTCGAGAGAACAGGCATTGGCGCAGAGGATCGGCGTCGACGTCGAGTAAATCGGCGTCGACGTCAGATGCAGCGCCGCCAGCATCGAAAGCGTCGACACAGTCCTCGAAGCCGGAGCTCCGAGCGTGTCCTTCGACGACCTGAGCGTCGACGGCTTCCTCGGAGCAGGAGCCTCGAGAAAGCCTGTCGACGCCCTCGACGCCTCAGGCGTCGATGTCTTCCTCGAAGACATCACAGGTGCACACGGTCTCGAGCGCGTCGAGGACCGGGACCTGGAACGGGTACGTCGAGAACGAGTCCCCTTGTCCGAACGGGACCTCTCCCGTGACTCGTGCCGACCACTCTTGCGAGTGGTGTCTCTCGACCTCTCACGGCCGACCCCACTCGGGGCCGCGGACGGCTTAGTACCCTGCGACTCAAGAATCGCCAGCATTTTCTTCCCGAAGGAAGCCCATTCCTCCGGTGTCACACGGCTGGTGGGGTAAGCGACGTGCCGTGCAGAGTCCTCAGAAGAGGACCTGGAAGACGACCGCTGTCGGCGCTTTCGAGAACGCCTCGAAGAGGCCAAGGAGTGGCGAGACCGACTCCTAGAAGGAGACCCACAAGACTTCCGACGACGACGCGGAGAGTCACCTCTCGAATCATCCGTCGAAAGCCCTGCAGACTTCGACTTCTGGGGCTTGGACACCCGACCTACCGACAACTTCTTCTTACGTTCCCGTAAGGCTTTGGACGTGAGCGACTGGCAGTCAATACAGTCATCCGTGTCGTGGGCCTCCCCGAGGCACCAGAGGCAGGCGTCATGCGAGTCCGTCACCGACATCTTGGACCCACACTCCCCACACTTCTTGAAGCCCGGACGCGGGGTCGAAGACGAAGTAGAAGACATCGCCTTGCGAAGGATTTTCTCACAAAAACGAACAGGTTTGAAGAACCGAGAAGAACAGAACTCCAAAGAGTCGAGGCGTAACCGAGATTCACGAAGCAACACGTTCGCGGAAAAAACTGAACTGAGGCTACGGGCGTCGTGCGTCCTACTTATCACATCGGATGACGTCGGACGAGGTCCTCGACGACGGCGCATCGACGTCATCGACGCAGGAAAAAGTTTCCGAAGCAGCACAGCTGTGGTGATTACATGTCATAGATATGGAATACGTCGGAGGACCCAATCCCCTCGAAAGGTTGTTACTGCAAATGTATGCATGTTAAAAATCTGACACTTTATCATCTGAAACCCATATCCCTGGTGCACATTTGTGTACAATTTGGAAAGGTTTATAGGTTATCTGGATGAAAAGGGGAGAATTCTGTCATAAGTGGACACAACATCGTACAAAGACAGGGATCGGATGGTTTGGTGCTACAGAAAATATGTTAACTGGACCTATAATATTAGAAAAATGGTACATAGATAAATAGGTATTTGGGTCAGAAATAGATTTGTGTGCAATTTGACAAGGGGAGGTTCCTCTGACCATAAAACCTACAGCATCACTCTGACACTCCATTTCTTTCCCCCAATCATGGGAGAGAGGAAAGCTTGGCCAATGATAAGTGAGAGGGGCAGGCTTAGCTAGGCACAGGCACACACCCATTTTCAAAACACATAAAAGGAACATTGAAACCCAGGTAGAGACATTCACTTTCCACTTTCTTGCGGGACGCTTTGCCGGGAGACTCCAGACTTCACATCCAGAGACTCCAGACTTCAAATCCATCAATCTCCATAGACCAGAAATTAACTCCAGAATTTGTAGCAGAGAGGCCTGAATCCACAAGCTGAATCCTCTTCAGCAGGCCTCAAAACCAACCAAACTATTCAACAGCCGGGCGAGCTGTTTGAATTATTTGCCAAGATCTTTTGCAAGAACCTGTAGCAGTATCCAAAAAAGCAGTGCTGTATCCGGAACCAGAGAGAACCAGAGACCAGATCGCTGTGAAGAACTGCTAGCAGAAGTCCAGCCAATCCTGACCCGATCGGTGACGAAGTCGAATTCCTGTCCAAAATCTAGTGTGAGTACCCAGCTAGCACTGTGCCAAAACCAATCTCTTAGTTTAAAATAATCTAATCCAAACTATTTTAGCCTATTAGAACCGCCTCCTAGAATCGTGTCATTATGTCATCTTTAAAACCGAAAACTGTCATATGTCATTCTGAGCTTTAAAATTTCAAATCCGAAAAACTACCTTTACTATCTCCAGGACCGTTTGTGCTAGGAGCGAGTTTTAACTGTCATCTTAAAGCTAAGATTCTAAGCTTTCCAACGAGCCTGGAACCGACTTCCTACTCCTTACAGTGCCTCCGTAATTGCGCTCAACGCACGCGACTAAATTTGCCGCGATTTGACATTTTGCTTAATTTCAGCCACGTGTAAAAATATTTGTCCTTGCTTTCCTTTGCTAAAATTCGTTTGCAACCTGACAATCATTCATAGAGCATTGCTAAAGTAATCCTGAATTAATTTAAGTATCTCTCACTCACCCTGAACCTCCTATAGGGAATTAAAAGCCTTTTTAGCATATTTTTCACTTAATTGCAACCACATCAAAGTATCTTGCCTGTGTTTAAAACTCCAACCTATTTTCCTCTAAGCTTGCTAGGGGGGGAACTGAATTATATTTGATTGCATTCCTGAGAACTGTGTGCTTTCCTCCCATCTCTTTACCTTGCATAGAGGGGGGGGGGGTGAATTGTCAAAGAAAAGTGATTACATTGTCTTTTGTTGAAGTCATATCAAGTTTATTTTCTGTACTGCATTTCATTCATCATTGCATTGTCCTTGAAGCCATAACAGCATTCTCAGCTACTTCATCCTCTCTATATCACTTCTAAGCCATCAAAAAGAGTGTACCACTGTAACATTATCCATTGTTGATCACTATCATCCTCACACGTGTGCTATCAAATATTAATTTACTATAAAAGTGTGATAGATATATATTGTTTAATTTTCAAATAAACCTTTTAAATTTGCAAAACAAACCTACTTCTTGGCTCAGCGGGGTCGGGGGGATTCTGAGAGAGGGGTGTTATATAAGGGTTGTCATCCAGAGTAAATGAACTGGACATAAAAATACATCAATAAGGGCTTCCATCAGCATCCCAGACTAGGCATTGACTTAGCTCTAGTGTTGAATTGAAGTCGCTTACAGACAGGAGCTCTGAATATCCTCCATTTTGGGATACCCAGGCCCTGCCATAGGAATCAGTGGATTCCAGGTAGAAGGCAAGATGGCCCCTGGGGCCTCTTAGTTTCTATTGCCTGTTAACTTGTTTTCCCAATGTCCTGGGAAGCTCTGACACTGTCCCTTCCACTGACTGGCTATTGGGTGGAAGAACCATATATGGTATTGTGGGCTAGTCTAGGCCAGACTCGCTGGACCCTTCCCAGTTACTATGTTGTGGATACACCCTTGAGGTGGGACCTGTGTGAATAGAGTGTGTGACCAATATACATTTCTGGTTTATGTGTGTGTGACACAATGAATGAGACAGCCCTGCCTGAAACTGACATGAATGCAGTGTAGTGTGCTGAAAGGCTGGGTGCTTTGCCCCAATCCAGAAGTACACCCTGTCCCTGTCGGGGGACGCTGTCCCTAGGTCATTGCTAGGCTGGCGGTGGAGAAGGGAAGAGGTGGTAAGGCTGTGTTGTTAGTGTTACTTGAAATAGCCAGGCATAGGGACGTTGTGCTTGGGCTGGAGCAAACAGGGGAATTGACAAGCTTGAGTTCCTGGTTAGGGTCTGTATGTCTCGCAAGGTGAATATAGGAAGAAAAGAGCAAAATACCTGAAACCAAATAGGCGTCAGAAAGGAAGAAAACCACTGGAAACAAACCGTCGACAACCAGCCTCTTCAAACGACATGCTGGCGCTAATGCACCTTTGGTGTGTTTAAGAGGACTGGGATTGCCTGGAAAATTAGTTTGTGAAAACTACAGCATCACCCAAAGCTGGAGAAAGAGCTGCAGGCAGTGTGACAGGCGCAAAAGCCATGCACAGATTGAGGAGAGTCTGTGCGAGTAGACAGAAATCCAAATCTAGATGATACTGTAAACAAAGTACAAACACAGTCCTTACTGCATGGAATCGAATCTAGATGATACTGTGAAAATACAATGGCAGTCCTTAATGCATAGAAATTAAAGGAGTTGAGCAGAAAACAACAACAGTGTTCCTTATAACAACTAGCGAGAGAATCGCCCCAATCAAGCAATGCACAGGTATAAATCATGCATACAGCACACATCACTCCACAATTCCTTACTTCACTCATCTCCCGTTTCAGCAAATGATCTTGCAGGACTGCGCTGTTTAGTTGCCATGGGGCACACGCCAGGTGCTGTGAGTCCCTGTATGGTTTGTGTTGTCTGGTCTCCATCACTACAGCTTCAGTGTGGCTCTATAGAAGGACTTGTGCATTGATTAATAGAATGTGAAATCCCGCTCTTCCTGGCAATAAAACTGCCAGGTTTCTATCACGTCTAGCTCCAGTGACATGCTTGTGATTGCCCTGAAATTTCAGAGGTCAGCCTGAGAGGCCATTTGTGGATTGACCACACAGTTGGAGTCCCCTCTTATGATCAGCGCACCCTTTCTGAACCTCAGGATTATTGGAACTATATTTCGGTAGACTTGGTCCTGAGTGTCGTTCGACCCATACAATCCTACAATAGCCAGTGGGAATCCCTCTAATGAGCCCTGTTAGGCAGAAACCTGTGCAGTTCCCTTAGGGACCACTGCAAAAGGCTTAGGACTACAGGTGTTGGCAGTAAACCCAATTGGTAGCAGTCTGTACCACCCAGATGTATCTGGTAGCTGTGGCTGAGCAGCCAGACTTCTCTCAAAAAGAGTTAGACAGAATATAGAGTATACAAGATAGGTACCAAAATACAGTAGCACAAGCAAACACTGACCAGAGCTTGGGTATAAAAGTATATAATTATTTATTTAAAAACACACTTTGTAAAATACACTAACACTAATATGGCAAGCAAGTTCAAACACAGTCACTATTAATATATATACATCCCTGATCACATATTGAACAAGTCTTAGTTAAAACACCACTTATTTTCAGACAGAGGTGAGCGCTTAACTTAAGATGGCACTCCAATAAGTTAATTAAAAATGGAGGGAAAAAGGCAGAATTAGGAACATACACAATACCAACACTCTAGGAGCACCAGAGCAAGTCAAAAAAGGCAGAATCCACTGAGGAGCAAGAAAGTCATAGGCCAGGCGCACTCTTAAAGAGAGCAAGGCGGAATGTGTCCAAGATCACACAGTTGAATAGTACTTTTAAAGAGTTGTTGCAAAGAGTTCAAAAAGGGTTGGCATTAGTTAGGAAAAGTTAGTTAGTAGGTCCCAAGTCACCCCAGGATAGAAAGTCAAGGATTTACGGGACACCTTGAACAGTCTGTTGCAAGGGAGACCAGGCAGGACTCAGTACCTGAAATGGTGAGAAAGCTCCAGCGGGGGTTATTCCTGGCAGCAGGTGCAAGTCGGTGCTTCGTCCAGGGGAAGAGGAGATCTCGACGTGGAGGTAAGCTGGAGGTCGTTGCACTGCCAGGGAAGAAACCAGCCGCAGAGTTTTCCGGTTAAAAGTTACTACCCTTTTATTCGCGGTAGTGGTGAAGCGTGGCTATCCGGCCGCCGGGGGTTGGCACGGGCGATTCGACCACAAGACGATCCAGGAAGGCGAAAAAGAGGGAGAACTGGTTATCCCCACCAGCTCAGAGGAAGAAGACTCTCCGGGATGAAGATCTTCTCTGTCGTTGGGAAGTGGTGAGACGGTTCAGCAGGGCTCCACCGATGGTGTTGTCGTTGCAGGTCGGCTCAGCTTCTCCCTCTTCAGATTCTTTGGTCCTGTGGTGACTTCTGAAGTTCCATCCTGTAGACCCAGACAGAGTGGCATCACTTTTGGAGGCTTCTGTGGAGGAGCCCGCCAAAAAGTGGAACAAAGGGCTCGACTTGGGTTGGAGTTACAGAGGCGAATACAAACGCCATTTTTTTAAAACCGAGTCCTGACAAAAAGACCCAACCGGGGAATAAATATTAAATAAATAACCCGGCGGTATCTTTAATATTGCACCAAAAAGTGGTGCGTTTAAAATGAATGGGAAAATCCCATAGGAAATATTCCGGTGGAATATTTCGCGTGGTAACCACTGCCACCAGCCAGAAACTAGACGAGGGGGGACTGCAAAGTGCCCCCTCAAAAGACAGACCCAGGGGCAATCTAATTACCCCTACCAGTACTTCCACAATATGATGGTTTGTACTGGTTCTGTTCCCAATTTAAGACTAGTAAAGTCAATGGTGACTTTACATGCCCTGGTAGACAGTAGTCAGTCCCAGGGTATCGAGTCTATGTTTGGGGGTCACTATGACACCCCTGTGTTACTGCACTGAGGGTGCTGTGTAACACACTTACCAAAAATACATGCAACCCTATGGAGTAAAAGACCCCATAGCCCATTAAACACATTACAAAGTCAAAGGATATCTCAAATCATGTCTAAGAGTGGGAGAAAAAGAGTATCACTCTTAGCAGGAGAAAGAAATAAACCCCAAAAATCCAGCAAAGCTGCTGGGGGACTCACTAGGTTTGGGAAATTAGCCTTAACAGAGAATTCTCCCTCACGTTAAAGGGAAGCCCTCTTCTGAACAAGATCCCCACTGCTTTTCTTTTAACCCCTGCACTACTGAAGTACCCATGTGTGGACCACTTGCATTTAAGTCTCTTCTCATCTTGGGGTACTAAGTGGGTCTCATGAAGTATCGCCACATCCGTTTCCAGCTCCCCCAGTCATCCGAAGATTGTTTTGTGCTTCATGGGTGAATTGAGGCCCCACACGACCCATGCATCCAGCCGCAGTGTCGGATTCATCCTATCAAATTAGACCAAATTAAGACCGCTACTGAAATCTCCTTGTTGGGTGGCAAGCTAGAACTATGGGCCCACCTTTCCCCTAACATTCCCACTTGAGCGCTGGTGTGCATGCTACTGAAATTTTCAAATCAAACTGCAACCCAACCAACAACAAACAACCCTCTCAGGGTATATCCAAACCAGGTTAATGAATGCTCCCACATGAAGGCATTTCCCATCTGCTCCAAGGCCCCGCACACTTCCCCCCCTGACAACTCAACACTCCCTCCCTTTATCCACCGCCCCCCGAAGAACCCCTCCAATCAACCGACTTTGATACCTTTCTCCAACAACTTGACCACATTTCAGGAAACTGAGACTCCAACACTGACTTTTCTGAGCTTCCCCTCCAAAACTAGCGTTGAGTTTCAGCTTAACCCCCCCCCCCCCAATAGTGGCCATTTAATATCACTGCCCTGTTTTAAGGCTAGCCAAATACCCGCTTCAAGGACCGCTATCCAGGCGTGATTCATGTTTGTTCATTCTGGCTTTGCCTTTGCCGGTGGGCCCACACAATCGGGGCTGCTTCCTCCCCTGGGACTGGAATATGTCCACTCAATCCTCTTGACTCCCCCCCTCGTGACCATCGTCTCTCCCCATCAGGGCTGCTGCATTCTCCTCCTTAGTCACAGTGTACTTCTCTCATTTTACCTTTAAGAGCAGCTTGCCTGGGAATCCCCGTCTAGAAGGGATGTCTCTGTCACGCAGCCAGGCTGTCACAAAATTCAGTTTATTGCTTCTGAACAGAGTGGCCTGCGAGAAGTCCTGAAACAATATCAAGTCTGAACCTCTGAAGTGTACCACCTTCTGCTTCCAGGCTTCTCTCATTACCTGTTCCTTCTGGCCAAAGAAATTAACTCTTGTAAGCACATCCGGACACAAAGCATTTTAAATCTGAAAGGCTGTATGTGTCCGGTCCCGCACCAGCTCTTCACACTCCGGTAGATTCAATATAGTGAGAAGCAGGGCTTCCACGTACAAGGGCAAGTCATGATCATGTACCTGCTTAGGAATGCCTCATATTCTAACGTTACGTTTAGAACGGTTCTCTGTTTCCTCTTGTCCTCTTGTTTGACTGACACCGCCTCAAGCCCTTGCTCCAGAACCTCCTTCCTCTCTGAAAGCACTGTTTGCTGGTGTGCTTGGTCTGCCGCCATAGTTTCCAGATTCACTATCAGAATTCCAGATCTCTGCCTTAATAAGACTGAGGTTCTCCTCATTGGCACACCTGCTCCATTCTTTCTTCACTCTCTGGCTGGCCGCTCTTGGCCCTCTGCCTGCTCCCACCGGTGAGGCTAAAAACCTCAGGGTCATCCTCGACTCCACACTTTCCTTCACTCCTCACATCTCTGACGTCTCTAAGAAGTCACACTACCAACTGCACCTCCTCAGAGGTATTCTTCCTTTCCTCTCCTTCCCCCAGAAGCTCACTGTCTCCAGAGCTCTGTTTCTTTCTAGGCTGGACTAGTGCAACAGCCTCTTTCTAAATCTGCCTGCTTCTACTCTCCGCCCTCTGCAACTCATCCAAAACAGGACTGCGAGACTTGTCCTTGGCCTCGTCTTCCCGATGCCATCTTCTCCCAGGTAGAGACGCAGGATCTCTGCTTTGCTTCTCAGACCCAGGGACCACTCTCACCAAGTTCAAGAACTTTACAAAGGCCACGGCCCCCTCCAGGGTGGGATCTCCTTATATCTGCAGGGGCGGGCCACTGCCCGTCACTTTATATACGTGCTTCTGTCAAGTTTCCTTTAGTCAGTGCCCCCCAGCCTCACCCCCAACTCGCCAAGGGTAGCACTGCTCCTGCGTCTCCTTCTGCTCCCACACGACAGGCTTCTGATGAAGTAATATAGAGCCACTTCCTACAAAGCTCTCTGCTGAAGTTAAACCGAACAGAGCTGTCAGCTCCTGCCTGTATCTATGACTCACTGCCTAATTTCTTGGTGGTCTGGTCGGTGGGGTGGCTGCTGGCTAGTAGCCCCAGGCAGTAAAGAGCGAGGCCCATCAGCTCAGGCCTCCTTTCCTTTGCACATGACTCTGAGGCTTCAGGACTCCCGCACCCTGCACCTCAGCCTGTGGCAATGGGCCCAACACTCTCTTTCCTTAGCCGTCCCCAGCACAGCACCCCTCAGCGCCTGCGTGCTCGGCTGTACTCCTACATCTCGCAGCACACCCCATGGGGGAGGGAAGAGGACCGCACATAGGTTTCCAGGGCTCCAAGTCACCACCGGAGAGGGGTCGGGCGCTCCCCCGCAGTCTCCCATGCACACCAGGCTCCGCTGACACCCGGGACTGGCTCGATCCTCTACATCCGTCCCGCCTCCTCCAAGGGGCGAAATAGGAAGAACCATTCAACGCGTCCTTCTCAGCATCCAAGACCAAAATTGCTGCTGGTGTTTTGGTTAAGTTGGCTTTCTCGATTTGATGACATACATTCCACGTATTGTCAAATGTCTGCCTCTGCGGGATAAACCCTGACTGGTCTGGGCCCGCATGACATGACATCCTTGTTTGGGTTAGGGAGCAGCAGCACTTTCGCTTCCTCCATAGATGGGGGTATGCGGTCGGTCCTCCCAAAGGAATTGAAAAGCTGTACTAACATCAGAATCAATACTTCCCTGAACACTTTGTAGCCATCCGGCCCTGCAGCCTTAGCACTCGGCTGCGCCCTATCGCACATCTCACCTCCTCAGGGGTGCTGTCCCCCTCTAGCTCTCCCCTTTCCTCCCTCGTAATCTTTCACAATCTTTCGCAGAGGGCACTTCACCAGGTATTCCCCTGGGCTGTCTCCCCCTGGGAATAATCTGATGAGTATAACTCAGAGTAGAACCTGTTGAAGGCTTCGATGATGTCCTTGTTGAAGGAGCTCTCACCCCAAAACCTTGTTTTAATCTTCAATATAGTGTCTACGTGGACTTCAAGATGGCCGCCGACACAAGATAGACGTGTCGACAGCGCTCCTGAGCCCACCAGCAGTCTGAAGCGGTCCCACCACCCTGCAGAGGCAACGCCAGACCGGGAGAGAAGGGGAAATAGCAGGGGAAGGCGACGGGCTACTTTGCCAATCTGAGGAGCGGAGAGGAGTCCACCCCCGAGCAGTCAAGGAGGAGAAGGAGGCTCGGCAGGAAACTCAGACCCTAGGCCCGAGAGAGTCCGTCAACGGTGTTGAGAATCCGGGAGGAGGAGCAACGCGGTGTGGAGAGAGCCTCTGTCCGAAAGGCAGGCGGCGGCACACCGAAGCGTGATCGGCGTGCTCAAAAGTAAGCTACCGGAGCTGCAAGCAACAGCACAACCCCCAAAAGGGTGAGGTAAAGAACTGGTGACACGAGGCGGAGGCCATATAGCCGGTTACTGGAACGAAGTAAGGTACCCGTAAGTGGAGGCCCTGCGCAGGGCAGCACCGAGGACCGGCAGGCACCCCAAGGAGACACAGAGTTATAAGAGAGGAGCCGGATCAATTAGAAGGCGGGGGACCCCACTGACAATTACAAATAGCGGAGGCTGCATGCATCCGACCGACTAGGAGGAAGAAGCCGCAACCCAGCACAGGGACAGCACACTCCACAGGCGAGCTCACTCACCAGCCGGTGAGGAAACAGAGGGAGCTCCGGTAACCCAAGGAAAGTGCCCCGTGGTCCAGGAGGCCCTACCGAGGAGAGTGGGACAGATTTGGCAGTGAGGAGCTGCACAGAGAAGGCGGCGAGGGGCTCCACCGCTGTGCTGGAGTAACAACGGGGATCGGATCCGGGGAGAGGCGGCAGAAGTAAAGGTGAGCCCACCCCCCCACCGCACGGAAACGGCGTAACACTAGTGGGGCTAACCGGGGGGCCATAAAGGAGGAATAAAAGGCCAATAACTAACAGGCCTAGCAGGGGAGAGCCCAGAAAGTATCAGGACAGTGGAGGGCCCCCTGGCCTTTCAGGAACAGAGGTCCCAAATGAACTAGCACGCGCAGGCCCAATTAGGGGAGCCCCAGAGCAGGTGGAGGAGGGTAGTGCACCGGGGAGCGAGACCACCGGGCCCAGACCCGGGTCCAGCAAATCGATCCCGCCAGAGTCTCCCCATCACAGTACGCACACACAGTCCAGCCACTCAAGGCTGAGGCCCCCTGAGGGAAAAGCGATAACCAGAAGTAACGGGGAGACGGGACACAGGAGGGACCCGGAACGACTGGGCCTCTGCGCAGGAACAGCGAGGGGAAGAGAGGGAATGGAGAAACACACCAAACGGGGCCCCAACACGCAAACGCCAGGACAGTGAAGGACAGGACCAACCCTGAAGGCGCCGACTGAAGGTGGTGAAAGGTGGAGAAACCCCACACCAAGAAGGGGGCCCTACGGAAAAGGAAGAGCAAGAGACAGGGCCCAGAGTCAAAGCAGGGGCCCTGCCCCTGCCCAACAAGGAAGCCCAGCCATGACAACCAAATCCAAGAAAAGGCCAAACAAGGAAGGGCCACCCCAGGTCGACACTCCTGGCACTCTTCAAACATTGTGGTCAGCCAGGAACGCAAACGAAGCTCACAGCAGTGCGCAAGAGGGGGCAACAGGACGCAGTACCCCGGAAGACATGGACCCAACGGCCCCGATACCACACCAAGACTTTCACAGGGAAATGCTCTCCCTACAATCCAACCTGGCAAAGACTTTCCAAGACCAGTTTCAGCTAATCAGGTCAGATCACAACACGGCCCTGGGAGAAATGAAGCAGGAAATTGGACAACTGGGTGAGAGAATGGACCTCCTGGAAAAGGACCTGCAGGAAGTCGACAGAGAAATAACGGCAAATAATGAAACCATAGAAAGACTAGATATGGCCACGTGAAACTTGGAGCCCCAAATGGAAGATATGGAAAACAGATCCCGCAGGGTCAACATTAGGCTGAAACTTCTGTCAGAAACAGTGGCAGATAAGGAGCTAAATGCGGTCATAAAGGACATTTTCGCAGAGCTTCTTAGGGAGAATTCTCATTCTATGGCTAATTTCCCTCACCTAGTGAGTCCCCCAGCAGCTTTGCTGGATTTCTGGAGTTTATTTTTTCCACTTGGTAAGAGTGTGCCTCTTTTCCCCACTCCTACCTGTGTTTTGGCAGATGCATTTCTGCTTAGTTGTAGTTGTAGTTTGTTTATTTATAAAGCGCAAACCAGGCCCCGAGGCAACCGGGCGCATATTCTTACAGGCGGGTACAGTATACAAAGCAGACACAGTAAATTACAAACAACGCTATATACAGTAAAAAAAATGCACAGCAGGAAATACAAAGGCAGATTAAAGTGCACATGGAGGATATGTAAGCCCCTAGCTCAAATGCAAGTGGCAGGGGCAAGGCAGGGCGAGGGGACTTATAACTCATGGGAGAACAGCCACTTTTCGGCCTTGTTCTTGAAGGTTTGGAAGGATGGTTCGTCTCTGATAGTAGTAGGCAGTGTTCCAAAGTTTGGGAGCTAGGACTGGGAAGCGCACGCCACCCGCTTTTTGGGGTTTGAATCTGGGAAGAGTGAGGCTGTGGGTTTGTGCTCCTCTCGTGGGTCGGGCGGAGGTGTATGGTGTAAGGCGGGAGGAGAGATAGGGTGGGGCCATGTTGTTCAGGCATTTGTGGGTCAGGGCCAAGGTTTTCAAGGCAATTGTTTTACCGGGAGCCAGCCAAGGTCAGCTCCGACAGCAGAAATGTGGGCGCGACTGGGGATGTTTAGGGCTGCCCTTATGGCATTATTTTGTATAGTTTGCAGTTTGTTGATGTTGGACTGGCTAGTTCCAAGGTAGAGAGTGCTACAGTAGTCGATTTTAGCCATGATAAGCGTTCGAGAGGGTGATGCAGTTAGATGTGTTTAGGAAGGGTCTGCAGGCGGTGATAAGTTTGCAGGTGTAGGCGGATGCCGATCTTACTGCATTTATTTGTCTGTTCATTGAGAGTGTGGAGTCAAGGTAGACGCCTAACGTTTTAGTGTCATTAGAGACCTTGATGTCATTGCCGTCAATAGTGAAGGACTTGTAAGTTTGATCTAGTTTGTTGAGACGATAGCTTAATCCAAGTATTAGGAGCTTGGTCTTATCGTCATTTAGGCAAAGTTTGTGCTGTGCCATCCAGGCCTGGATGACCAGGTAGACATCATTCACAGCTTTGGTGTCTGTGGTGTAATCGCCCATGATGGGGATGAGTATCTGGGTGTCGTCTGCATAGTTAGTGTAGGAGACACCCAGATAATCAAGCACATCTAAAAGGGGCTTCGTAAATACGTTGTACAACGTAGGGGACACACAAGAGCCTTGGGGAACACCACAGTGAATAGGGGAGGGGTCTGCTGAAGCTGTAGGTGAGAAGATCCTCATACATCTGTTGCTCAGGAAAGAGTGGATGCAGGCATTGGCTGAGTCAGAGAAGTGGGCCGCGGTTTTGAGGTGTTGGCACAGTATTTGGTGGTTGACCAAATCGAAGGCCGCCGAGAGGTACAGGAGAAGGAGGAGTGCTAGCTTCCCATTGTCCTTTAATGTCTCCATCTGAGTTTTCAGATCAATCAGGGCTGATTCAGTGCCGTGTTTAGGACGGAAGCCCAATTGTCTTGATCCTAGGAGATTATTGGATTCAAGGTAATCTTGAATCTGCAGGTAAGATGCGCGTTCCAGGATTTTAAGCAAGAACGGGACTGTAGTAATGGGTCTAAAATTAGTTGGGATGTTGGGGTCAAGGGATGACCCCAACATCAGTGGGATGACTCACGCATCCTTAAGGTTATCTGGGACTATACCTGACTTGAAGGAGGCATTTATAAAAGCTGTAATGAACGGGGCTAAGTCGTGGGATGCTTCCTTGATAATAGGAGCTGGGCAAGGGTCACCTTGGCAATTGGACGGTTTAAGATTATTTATGATTTTTTCTACTTCCAAGGTAGTGAGCGGGGAGAAGGAGAAAGATTTATGAGGGGGATTGGCTAAAGGCGTATTCAGTGGAGGTGTGGTCGGAGGTTGGTCAGTCTGTATAGATTTTTGTTTGTCGCTGATTTTCGTTTGGAGAGTAGCAATTTTACCCAGGAGAGCAGTCTGGATGTTCGTGCACCAGAGGCTGTCTTTGGTGCCCGGGTCAGGAGGGGGTGCTGGCGTCTCAAATTCCTTAAGGATTTTGAAAAGTTCCTTGGTATTGGACTGGGCAGACACAATATGGTTGTTGTATGAATCTTTTTTAGCCTGGAGTATGGCTTCCTTATAGTTAAGGGTGGCTAGCAGAAGACTGTCCTTATGGGTGTCGGACGGGTGGCTTTTCCAACGAGATTCTGCGATACGTTTCTCTTTACGTAGCACTCTGAGTTGGGGGGTGAACCACAAGTTCAGGTGGGCACGCTGTTTGGATCTCCTGAGTTTAAGCGGGGCAATCAAGTTAACAGCTGCAAGCACTGAGTGGTTGTACATGTCGGCTAAGGTGGTAGGGTCCGAGCAAGTGTCGAGTGCATTGTTAAGGGTGGGAAGGATGAGGGGGGAGTAGTTTTTCGGTGGTTATGTTCTTTTTATTTCTCGTGCGGGTGGCTGGGGCGGAGGTAGGTGAAGGTAAGGAAGTGGCATCAATGCTGAAGGTGATAACGTGGTGATCAGACCAAATGCAAGGGGCGTTTGAGAGTACACTGATATTGCAATAGGAGGCACTAAGCCAGTCAAGGGCCCGTCCTTTAATATGAGTAGGGTCTTGTATTTGGTGAGAGAAACCTAAATCTGTTAGGATATTGGCGAAGTCGAGGGCCGCCGTGTCACTATCGTCTTGGTATTCTAGATTAAGGTCGGAAAGAATGATCATTTGAGAATTAGGTTTTGCTTTGTTAAGTACTAATGCAGAGATGTCGCCCACAAAGGAGGGAGGGAGGGCCAGGAGGTCTGTAAATTAAGTGAATGGTGACCGTTTGGTAGGCTGTGAGTTGGAGTTTGACAGAGAGTAACTCTGCTGATTCCAACTTAATGCTAGGAGCGGTTCTAAGTCCTAGAGAATTTCTGTAGATAAATGCAATTCCTCCACCTCTTGAGGTTCGGTCACATCTGATGATAGAGTAATTTGTGGGTATGGCCAACGAGAGTGCAGGGCCTGATGCATCGTGTAGCCAAGTCTCACAGATGGCGACAAAGTCAAGTTCCTGAGTCTTAATCAGATCGGAAATGTCCAAGGCGTGGGCAGCTACGGACCTTGCATTGATCAAAGCAGCCTTAATAGTACTAGCATTACTAGTTGGTGCAGGGTTGGGCTGGGGGCCATGGGGCGTAGGTGGGGTGGAGGATGGTGGGGGTGGGCTTGTCATCAAGGTTTTTGGATGCGGGTCCGGGTACCTAGGATGACCCTTCTTACCCATAAGTCTAGCGCATAGTCTTGTGTTCCTTAGGGTGGTAGGGCAAAGTTGGTTGGGTGTAGGTTTCTTAGTGAAATGGTCGAGCCATAAGGCTGGCGCATTGAGGTAGATATTGTGGTTCTGGGGGGCCATGCTTGAGGTGGTATTGGCAGGGATGTGAGTGGCGGCCGTGGATATGGAGTGAGGGGTACTAAGGACTACTAGAATAGAGAGAGTCCAGGTGGATACCCACACTAGGAGTGGTACTTGTAATGTGGATAACAGAAGCCTTAGGGTGGACAAGCGTGATAACATGTTATCAAAATTGGAGGGGTCGTGCAGCAAGACTAAGTGGGAGTCACTGGTAATGGCTGCACGTTACAGTAGGCTGGGTAGTAGGGGACATCCAGAACAGGGTACATGCAATACTGATACTAGGTCAAGTGAGGGTACGGGTCTAGCAGACAAAGGATCAGATTCGTATACAAAGGTATGAGTCAATTAGGCGGCACCATGGAGTTTAGGCAGTGTGAGCACCGTGGCTGGCATCAAGTATACGCAGGTTAGAGACAACAAGTCTTGGGTACAGCTGCATAAGGAGTGCAGAGTGCGGCGCAGTTATATTCAAATTTCAAACATGTTAGGTAAACAGCGCAGGAGGCGGCACAGCTAGGATCGGATTTCACACATATTAGGTAGTGCTAAGTGGAATGTGGCACATCTAGATTCGAATATCGATCGTAACAAGAAATACAGCGCAGGAGGCGGCACAACTAGGATCAGATTTCGAACATATCGGGTAATACAATGCAATAGGCAGCACAGTGGAATAGAGTCTGAGGTAGCACAGTGCGGCGTGACTGAAATCAGAGTCATGCACACTTCAGGGGCGTAAAGTGAGCGTGCAGCAGATGGTGTCCGGTTTAATGGTAGGTAGGCTGAGCAGTGTGGCGTGCAACCCGGAAGGAGGCGGTGTGCAGGTGCCTCAAGATAGTGAGTGCAAGTGCAGAGAAATGTGGGACAGCACGTGGACTGCTGACTTAGTCGGTAGTGTGGGGATGACGTTAAGGCAGCATCGAACAGTCAGTGATGAGTGAATCGTAGAACACACGATAGTCACACGGGTAGTTAGTCGTGGTGGGTGACCTTACCTTGCGCAAAGCTGCGGGCAGGCCACTGTTAGGTATATGGTTGGCGGGGACACGGCTATAAAGGCATCGCCTGGCGCCGGCCGCGCTCGGTCAGCTCAGTCAGCGCCGGTGCCTTATTCCTCGCCTTGTTTCTGCAGTCGGCTTCCACTTGTCGGAACGTATGATTGGATTAAAACAAAAGGTATTCTCAAAGCAGATGTAGGCTAGCAGCCTAGTCGAGCCAAGTGATGAAGAGGACGCATAGATGCAGGGGCGGCGGCCATCTTAGAGCATTCACGAGCCACGAGTGCTCCGATAGTAATTCACCATAACGAAGGCAGATGCACCTTCAATGCAAAGAATGTGCGTGAATAAGCACACGGAAGATAGACAATGGGTGGTAGGCTCAATTGCTACGAGGCACGGAGGGCTTGGGACAATTAGAAGAAGGTCTCCAAGCTTACCTCGCTTCATTGGCCGAACGAAAGGTGCTGCTCCTGCAGTCCACCACGGCGCAGGGGAGCTCCAGCTCCGGTCTGCGTTGGAAGGCAAGTGTTGTGTGATCTTGGACTCTGAAGCACACCACTCCATGAGCCCAACTTGTTGTGTGTGTTACATAGCACCTTCAGTGCAATAACCCAGGGTTGTCTCTAAAACCTCCCAATGGCTCCTCTTTCTGGGGCTGACTCTGTCCCCCAGAAACAGGTAAAGTTGCCATTAACTGGACCTAGTCACTTTAAACTACAGACCCAGTACAACCCATCTTACATGGAGTACTGGAGAGGGTTAAATCCTACCCCTTGTTGTCTGTGCCTCTCTGAGCTTTGTTTTACTCTTAACATTCAGACTTGGCTAGTGGCAGTGGTATCTACCCTAATTTTCTACCGCGATTATACTATATAAACGTGGTATTGTTTTAGGCTATTATATTAGCCTCAAACATAAACCCACTTCACCAAATACTCTTTCTTTTGGCTCCGGTCGGGTTTATTCGCCATTTCTTTTTGTTAAAGTCCTTCTTGTGTTTTACTTTGCGCAGCAAACCAGGTTTGCCTTCTTTGTTCACCGTCTTTTGGCAGGCTTCTGCCAAGAAGCCCTCCTCTGGGCGCCTGGGTGTCTTGGTGGGCTGAGGTGGTTGTCCGGGCCGGACAACCCCCCTGCTGCGTGATTGACAGCCAGGCTGTGTGAATGGGGGATTTTCGCATAAAAAGCAGGACTCTTGGGCTGGAAGTCAGAGTCGCCACTGGAACTACAAGGAACTGAAGAGAAGTGGAGAAGAAGACGGCTGCTGCAACTACCCCGTCCCGGTGAAGCCCTGCTGCAGTCCTGAACTATCTACCCTTCAACGACCAGAGAAGATCCAGTCCGGAGTCTTCTTCCCTTGAGCCTGGTGGGGTCAACCAGCTCATCTTCCACAGCCAAATGATCCTCTTCGTGGTCGAAATCGCTGCACACTGCTGTAGTGGTCCGGATAGCCATCTG
The DNA here is from genome assembly GCF_040938575.1 of Ambystoma mexicanum. NCBI lineage: Eukaryota > Metazoa > Chordata > Amphibia > Caudata > Ambystomatidae > Ambystoma > Ambystoma mexicanum. Next base: position 787,514,960 of record NC_090929.1, on the reverse strand, counting down.
AAGAGCCTCTCCTGTTTTAAAGGAGCACAGCTATTATTCGCCATCGCTGCTGCTGGCCTCATCCCGGAGTAGTGCAGATCCCTCCAGACGTCGTCCTTCTTGTCTCCACGACCGAAGCTCCAGGAACCGTGGGTCTGCAGGAAACTACCAGGAACAACTGCCGTGGCACCAGCTTCTTCATTGAATAAGGTACTTTGTCCAGCTTCGAGGAACTAGGGCGAATCCCTTTTCTCTTCATCCAAGGCTTGCCCTTGTCTTCCTTCCCTCTTATAACTTTTGCTTCCTCTGTTGACAATATCCCAGTACTCCTGGCAACATTGAATCTTGAACTGTCTGATTGTGTGATCCTTGACAACAGGAACCCGGTTCCACTTGACACTGATTCCGGCCTATTGACTTTTGTTTTTCTGTCAGCAAGTGTTCTCTGATTCTGACTGCCTTGACAAAAGTATTGCCTATGATTTTTGCCCCCAACTCTCTTTGGTTAACCCAGGTGCTAAGTGTGTTTTGCCCCGGCAACATTTCTTGTCGTGGATAAGCGTATCTTTAGTAAGAGCGAACTGTCAAAAAGTGATCGCATAGTATTCCCGGTAACATCTTTGATATATGATATGATATGGCATTTGTAACACGCCTATACACAAGTGTTTCTTTTGTTTCACAACACCGGTCCGTCAAAACATAAGGTACTTATCTTGAGTTGTTCTGTGCCAAGAGAATTGGTTGTCTGTAGTGTATTTTTCATGTGAATTTAATTTAATAGAAGAACAAGTTACTTTCTTACCTGGTAACGTTCTTTCGATGGGATGGTCCGACGACATATTTCATATCTATGACAGGTAATGTCCACAGCTGTGCTGCTCCGGAAAATCTTGGCGTCTGCGTCCTGCGTCGATGACGTTGATGCGCCGTCCCCGAGGACCTCCTCCGACGCCCGACGTCACCCGATGTGATAAGTAGGACGCACGACTCCCATAGCCTCAGTTATAGTTTTTTCCCAGAACGTGTGCCACCAGTTTTCTGCCAGTCAGACCCACAAGGCCTTGCGGAAACGCAAGCTGCAATCGCAAAAGAAATTCTGCAGCAGGGAAGGCAGGGAGGGAGCGATATGGAATACGTCGTTGGACCATCCCATCGAAAGAACGTTACCAGGTAAGAAAGTAACTTGTTCTTTGAGGGGATTGGGTCCTCCGACGTATTCCATATCTATGACAGACTCCCAAAGCAGTACCAAACAAGGAGGTGGGAAAGAATTTAGAATACAAATTTAGCAAGCCCAATCAAATTGAGGAATAGAGAACTGCCTTGCCAAAGGCCAGATCTTGCCCTCTAATGGAATCGAGGGAGTAGTGACGTACAAAAGTATGTACTGAAGCCCAGGTGGCTGCATCACAGATGTGACAAATAGGAACACCCCTCTGCAGGGCAGTAGACGCAGCCACACCCCTGGTAGAATGGGCCCGCAAGCCAGCCGGAGGATCCTTACCCGCCAAGCGGTAACACTCGGAGATAGCTAAAATAATCCAACGAGACAAAGTCTGTTTCGTCACAGCTTGTCCCAAACGCTTTCCAGCGTAACCAATGAAAAGTTGATCGTGCACTCTGACCCGGGACATGCGCGAAATATAAAAGCTCAACGCTCTCCTAGGATCAAGCCTATGGAGCCGCTCCTCTTCCTTACCAGGATGTGGAGGAGGATAGAACGCTGGAAGAACCACCTTCTGGCTCAAATTAAATTCCGAAACCACCTTCGGAAGAAAAGAAGGACGAACTCTAAGGACAACCCTCTCCTTATGAAACACAGTGAAGGGTGGCTTAACTGAAAGTGCCTGTAACTCACTCACTCTGCGAGCGGAAGTAACCGCAACCAAAAACACAGTTTTCAGCGTTAACAGCCACAAAGGGCAAGAATGTAAAGGCTCAAACGGAGCACCCATAAGAAACTTAAGAACAAGGTTCAAATCCCACCCGGGCACCAGAAAAGGTGACGGAGGGAACACAGTAGCGAGCCCTTTCAAAAACTGCGAAATTAAAGGAATCTTAAAATAGGAACACTCTTCAGACGAGTGCTTAAATATGGACAGCGCCGCCAGGTAACCTTTAATGGTCCCCACTTGCAAGCCCCTGTAGGCCAAGGAAAGTAAAAAAGACAGAACCTTGGGAATGTCACATTCAAAAGGATCCACATTCTTAACTCTGCACCAGTCGCAGAACTTTCTCCAACGCCAACGGTACAGAGACTTTGTTGCCGGCCACCTGACCGAGAGCAACACTTCCATCACGTCTTCAGGGAGGTCCCAATCCTTATACCTCAACCTTTCAGAAGCCAAGCGTGAAGGTTGAGGGATCTGACCTCTGGATGGAGAACCTGACCCCCCTCCCGTGAGAGCAGATAGTCTCGGTAGGGAAGACTACGTGGAGGGCAGATGGACAAGTCGAGAAGGTTCAGGTACCACGTCCTCCGGGCCCATGCCGGAGCAATGAGGATCATCCAGGAACCGAACCTCCGTAACCTCCGCAGCACTTGCGGGATGACGGGGACTGGAGGAAACGCGTACAGCAGTGGGAATGACCACTCCACCACAAACGCGTCTCCTAAGGCTCCTTTTGGAGGAAATTCTCACGAGCAAAACTTTTCGCACTTCCGGTTGACACTGGAGGCGAAGAGATCCACTTGAGGGGTCCCCCAAAGGGCGAAGATCTCCAGGAGAATCTCGTGAGCCAGCTCCCACTCGTGAGAGATCGTGCTCTGCCTGCTCAGAGCGTCCGCCGTCTCGTTGTCGTCTCCGGCCAGATGAACAGCCGAGATCGAAACTTCCGGCTGGATGGCCCAGAACTCGAGCTGCATCGCCTCCCTGTACAGCGGAAGTGACCGTGCCCCCCCATTTTATATGAGGTAGTGCATAGCCACCGTGTTGTCCGTTAAAATCAGGACACTCTTTCCACGCACAGTCGGCAGAAAAGCCTTCAGGGCTAGCCTGACGGCCCTCAGCTCCAACAGATTGATATGGAGTCTGGACTCCGACGGAGACCAATGACCGCTGACTGTCAACTCGTTGGCATGAGCTCCCCATCCCGTGAGGGATGCGTCCGTCACGATCGTCACCTCCGGCCAGGGCAGCCAAAATGGGGCCCCCTTCATAAGATTGTCCTCGACGGCCCACCACAGAAGGTCCCGGGCTACCGAGGGCGGCACCTGAACAGGGTCCGACAGCCTGCCGGAGGACTGAGACCACTGGAGCTTGAGTGCCCACTGCAAAGATCTCATCCGTAGACGAGCCTCAGGCACCAGAAGAATGCAGGATGCCATAAGGCCGAGCAGTCTCAATGTAACGCTCACCTGATTCCCGTAGAGGCGCCGGTCTTGACTGGGCGTATACCGTATCTTCAAAGGTGATGTGTAACACACGGCTGGCTCTTTGGGCTGGACCTCTGTGCACTGTATGTCTGACTCGAAGGGTAAGATGTCTGCAGATAGAAAATATGGGATTAATGAACTGGGTTATTGAATGTCTCTCTCTTCTTCCCTTTCTCTTCTCCTGTAGAACCCCAAAGGTTAACGCTCTCACCTTAGGTAAGTGAACGCCGTGCTCTCCATCTGCCTCGGGGCAGGGTGCTGTAACCAGTTTCTTCACTGGATAAGGGGAGCAGGCCTCTTGACTTCAGAGGACTGCTGTCCGTCGTTTACTGCACGAACGGTAAGTTTCGAGTAATTCTAATGTCTTTAAAAGTCTTTAGTAATGATGTCTCTTGTTTTGCAGGGTTCCGGCGATGGCGGATGACGGGCTGAAGTGAGTTGAAGATGGAGCCCGTGTGATGAATAGAAGCGCCTGGAAGCACGTAAGTAAGCGCTTGTTGCCTGCTTCACGATGCGCTCTAACTGTCTTTTTATTTTGCAGGTACAAGTTCGGAGCGGCTGCAGGGTGCCGGAATACCCACTGGGTTAGATGTGGAAAGGAGTAATGGCACGTGAGTATTAAAGTTCCCCAATGTCTTTAAACGCAACTTGTTTTGTCTTTCAGATGCGGGATGCAGCGCCGAAGAGTTGGTAAGCTTTTGTCTTTCAGATGCCGGAATGCAGTGCGAAGACCTCCGGAGCGCACAAAGAGTAGGTAAGCCTTTGTCTTTCAGATGCCGGAATGCAGCGCGAGGCGTTGGTGACAGCCGATGGACCAGGTAAGTGAAGCGCTGTCACTGAAGACCGTAATGCTAACCTGTTCTTTCTTGTCTTTATAGGTGTTGCTGAAGACTGGATTCAGGATGGTAAGCCTTTTTCCTTAGGCCCAGGATCAGATGCAGAAGACACGATGAGCGTTCTGCTGCAGAGGATGCAGAATAACGCAAAGCAAGATTCATCCATCGGGTGTGGTTTAAATAGCCTCCTGTAGTGCTTAGGTGTCTCCTTCCACAGCCACGCCTAGGTAAGAAAAGAGTTCCTGCTTTCCAGAAGAGTTCCAGTGTTCTGAACCTAGGGAGTGGCTCCTGCCCCACCCAACAGGAAAAGTAGTTCCAAACAGAAGAGGATCAGAGGCTCAACTGGCAGGCAAGTAAGCAGCGTGGTCTGCTGCAGATAAGTCCACCCAAGCATTATGAGCCCGGCGCTTCCAGCGCTGGGACTGGGCATATTTATGAGCCTGGTGCCACTGGCGCCAGGACTGGGTCCAAAGGGTCCCAATTGGGACTGGTTGGCACTCGGAACCTGGGTTATGGATCTGCTTCCAAGGGAGTTGGGAAAACCCTGACCTTTTGGAAGCAGAGATCATGATACTCAAGAACTCGGACGCTGGGAGATCCTGGGCAAATTGAAACTTGTTCACCATCTGCTGAATGTGAAGAGCCCTCACCTGAGGAGGAAAACACTGCCCCAGGGACGTGTCGAGCACTGCTCCGATGTACTGGAGCCGCTGCGTTGGTGTCAAATGGGACTTCTTTAAATTGAGGGAGAAGCCCAGCCTGTGAAGGGAGTGGCAGGTGACGGACAGATGATCCAGGACTTGCTCGGGAGAGCTCCCCCTGATCAACCAATCATCCAGGTAGGGGTAGACGTGAATCCCCCCTTTCCTGAGATGCGCTGCCACCACCACCATGAGCTTGGTGAAAACCCTCGGGGCGTAGGTCAATACAACGGCAGGACCCGAAACTAAAAGTGCGAGTCGCCAACCGCGAACCTCAGGTACTTCTTGTGCTTGGGATGGATCGGCACATGGAAGTAAGCATCCTTGAGGTCGAGAGACACCAACCAGTCCTGAAGTTGAAGGGCCTGGAGGACTTGAGAAAGAGTCACCATCTTGAACTTGTCCTTCCTGAGGAGTTTGTTCAAACCGCACAAGTCCATGATGGGTCTCACTCCCCCGTCTTTCTGCGAAATCAAAAAATAAGGGGAATACCATCCCTTGTTCCTCTCCGCTACAGGCACCAATTCTATGGAGCCTTTCTTGAGCAGGGCTTGAATTTCCTGCGCAAGGAGCGGATCCGGACACTTCAAAGAGAGGTTCTCTCTCGTCAGCCTTGCTGCCAAAAAGGTGTTCACCGTCAAAGGGCATGTTGAGGAGCCGGGACTGCACATCAGGAGCGAACCCAGACTTCGGCAACCACGCAAACCTGCGCATTACAGTGCTCGTCGCAATGGACCGGCTGACAATCTGCCAAGTCCAAACCCGACTGAACGGCCTCACACATGGCATCCTTGCCATCCTGAACCATAGCAAGGAAACCATCCCGTTCGTCCCCTTCGGGAATATGTTCAGCCGCTAATGCAACACAGTTTCACAGAGTGTGTGTGAAACAAGACTAAGCACATGTGGAGTTGGCCGCCTGAAGCGCCATACCCCCCGAATGAAAACACTTTCTTCGCCCAGCCGTCAAAACATTTGTCGTCCCTATCCGGAGGGATGGTAGGATACGACGCCTGCTTTGCCGGGGCCGTAGCCGCCTGCACCACCAAACTCTCCGGAGTGGGGTGCCTGGACAAGTAGCAGGGGTCGCTACTGGCTGGACGGTATTTTCGCGACAAAGACTTGCCCACTGCCGGGAGACTCTCCGGAGCAGCCCAAGCACCGCCACCCTTCTCTGCAGAGCCATATGAAACGGCAAAACCGGGTCAGTGGGGGGACCGAGATCAAGGATGTCCGTGAGATCATCCTGAACGAACTCCCCTGGGAGAGCTGACCAACCCAAATACTCGGTGACCCGAGACATAAGGCGCCGATATGAAGAATCGGCATGAGTGCCAGGCTCCGGCCTACAAAACTCCACCTCCGGAGAGGTGTCCAATCCACTGGCATCATGCAGTGACTGCCTCAGGTCATCAAACTGGCTATGGCCCGAGATAAGCTCATCTGGAACCGTAACCGGAACCAAGCCCACATCAGAGCCTTCATCACCCTCTGAAATGCACTCCAGGTGTGGAGAGGAAGATCTCTGGGGATCAAAGCAGTGCCTGACCTTAGCCAGAGCATTTCTACGGGCAAACCCTGTCCCACGGGGCCCCTCCGACACCACCGCCTCGAAAAGGCGTCGAGGGCGCTGAACGAGTCGGCGTCGACAGAAAAGGCGTCGACGTCGAGCGAATCGGCGTCGACGTCAGCTGCAGCGCCGTCAGCATCGGCGGCGTCGACACAGGCCTCGAAGCCGGAGCTCCGAGCGTGTCTCTCAACGACCTAGGCGCCGACGGTGTCGACGACCCCCTCGGAGGCGGGGCCTCGAGAGAAACCGCCGACGAACTCGCCGCCACAGGCGTCGACGTCTTCTTCGAAGACGGCAGAGGATCACGCGGTCTCGAGCGCGTCGAGGACCGGGACCTGGAACGAGCATGGCGAGAACGGCTACCCTTGTCCGAGCGGGACCTGTCTCACGAGCCGTGCCGACCACCCGAGCCCGAAGACGTACGAGCGGTGTCTCTCGACCTGTGTCGACCGACCTCACTCGGAGGCGCAGACGGACCGGTGCCCTGCGATTCAAGAATCGCTAGCATCTGCTTCCCGAAGGAAGCCCATTCCTCCAGTGTCGCTTGCATGGAGGGATAAGCGACCCGCCGACGGGCGGAGTCCTCGGAAGAGGACGGGGAAGGCGACCTATGCCGGCGCTTCCGGGAATGCCTCGAAGAGGTGGAGGAGTGGCAAGACCAACTCCTGGAAGGAGATCCACTGGACTTCTGACGATGACGCGGAGAGTCGCCCCTCGAGTCATCCGTCGAAAGCCCCGCAGACCTCGACTTCCGGCCTACCGACAGCTTCTTCTTGCGTTCCCGCGAGGCCTTTGCCGTGAGCGACTGGCAGTCGACACAGTCGTCCGTATCGTGGGCCTCCCCGAGGCACCAGAGGCAGGTGTCGTGCGAGTCCGTGACTGACATCTTGGACCCACAGTCCCCGCATTTCTTGAAGCCCGGACGCGGGGTTGAAGACGAAGTAGACATCGCCACGAACGGGTCTTCACAAAAAAAACGAACAGGTTCAACGAACCGAGAATTCGAAAACAGCAAACTCCAACGAGTCGAGGCGTACCGAGATTCACGAAGCGAACACGTTCGCAGAAAAAACGGAACTGAGGCTATGGGCGTCGTGCGTCCTACTTATCACATCGGGTGACGTCGGCTGTCGGAGGAGGTCCTCGGGGACGGCGCATCGACGTCATCGACGCAGGACGCAGACGCCAAGATTTTCCGGAGCAGCACAGCTGTGGACATTACCGGTCATAGATATGGAATACGTCGGAGGACCCAATCCCCTCGAAGTGAAGTGTTTTACCAACAGATGGTTTAGAAATAAATGTACTTTTACTTTTCAACCAAAAACCTTGAGTCTGTGTTTGCTTGAGTCACAGTAATTGTGGTCCTTTGTTTCATTTCTACTACTGCTTATTTGCTCTTGAGATAAGTCTGGCTGCTGCGCTACTGCTACCACTTTAACAGTGTAGTACAGGCTTGTACCAAAGGTGAACTTGTATTACTACTTGTAGTCTTAATCGTGTGTTGTGATCCCTAAGGGCACTGCACAGCATTCTGCCTAACAGAGCTACTGGGACAACCAACCCCAGACACGGTAGAGCTGGACAGAGTCCACAGAGTAGGACGCCTAAATAAGAATATGAACGTGAGGCCAAGAGACGTACTGGCAGCATTTACAAGGTATGGGAAAAAAGAAGCAGTCCTGAAAGCAGCAAAACAACAGGAGCCAATCAAGTACAAGGACCAACAAATTGAATTGTATCAAGACCTAGCCAACACCACCCTAGTCAAGCGCCGCCAATGGGCCCACTTCTCAAAGCACTTAAGGAGTGAGGAATCAGATACAAGTGGACCGTCCCCTTCGGGCTTCTCTTTGAATGGGCATGCGCACAGAAACAGATATCCAGGCTGCAAGAAGGAGCGGACATACTGCACCTAGAGCTGGACCAGGAGCAATGAGCCGACAGACCGGAGAGATTGCTTGGGGCAGAGATTAGACCAAGGCCCAGACCATGGGAGTGGACCACGGTTGGGGACAGTAGGAAGAGGAAAACAACACTATGGGGTCTGCTTGGGAAAGGAGGCGGCGATATGCCAAACACCGGAGAGGGGGGGAGGAGCCAACGGGGGGGAACCTTGACAAGGTAAAATACAAAAGGGGTGATGGACACAAAAAGGAACAATAAGGCCAGGGGGGTGAAGGGAGTAAACATCCTGAAGTTAGTAAGGGCGAGAAGGCCCGGCGAAAGGGAAGCGAGGGGGAGAAGTGGGAACCCCTATAGGGGGAGGGGAAAAGGAGGGGGGCTGGGAGGGGGAGAGGGGACAAGACCAGGTCGAGGGGAACACAAGAACGGTATGGGGGTCAGGCTGGGCAAGAGGAAGGTCAAGAGAACCACCGAAGATGACAAGAAGGGTCAATAGGGAACAGGATGACGGGGCGCATAGCAGAAAATGCATGAGAAAAAAGAAGGGGGCCATCCCGAAATATTAGCAGGTTCGGGCAGCAAACAGCGATATAACCATTCAAGTGGCTAACCCACAATGGCAGGGGACTTAATTCACCCCTGAAAAGAAAAATTCTAGAGAGATTCACGAGTAAGAAAGAACCAGACATCCTAGGGTTACAAGAAACTCACCTCCTGTATAGGGAATCAGGGACAGCTAAAACAGAGGATTCAACCAGGTATTTCACGCCACAGGGCCAACCAAGACTGGGGGGGTCACATTGGCCTTCAAGAACACAGTGCACTTTAGGGTAACGGAGGTCCATCGGGATAAAGGGGATAGGTACATATTGGTCAGAGGGACACACCTGGATCTCCCCTTCACCATAGCAGTCATCTACGCACCAAACACAGGCCAAGAATAGTTTCTCAGGAGATTCCTGAGAGCACTGGAATGGGTGATCTTAACATAGCCTGGAACAGGGCAAGGGACCGATCCGGAGGGGCGTAATGGGCGGGGGGTGGCGTCAACAGAACTGAGAGATAGGATGCAAAGAGCGGGCCTGAGGGATGTGTGGCGGGAAGGGAATTGAAGGGTGACGAGGAGGGCTACACGTTTCTCTCGAGCGCACATGGAATGCAGTCGAGAATGGACTATATATGGGTCTCGGCAGGTCTCCTGGGGCAGATTCGGGAACAAAAGGCGGGCCCCATTGGAATAGTCAACCACAAAATTGTGTGCATGCAGATGGGTTTAGAGAGAAAAACGAGGGGTCTGGGGGTGGAAATACCTGGGGGCCCTTTTAAGGGACCCGGTAATTAGGGAAGAAAGAGTAGGGAAAATAAAATACTTTTTCGAGACCAACAATAGGGGGGACACAAGAGAGGACACTAGATGGGATGCATTTAAGGCCACACTGAGGGGGGTGTTAATAGCAGCGAAAACCCAGAGAGAGAAACAGTTAAAGGCACTGGAAGCACAACTGGAAGGGGAGGTAGAGGTAGACAGCGGGTGAGGTCCCCACTAGGTCCGCCAAGAGGGAGTACAGGCGTGCGATAGGCCAATTGGAGATCCTACGAACTAAGAGGGCAGAAGGGGCACTACTATTCGTCCGACAAACGTACTACGCCAAAGCAAATGAAGCAGACTCTCTCCTGGCTTGCCTTCTGAGGGGAGAGGGAACTAAAAATGTGATCACGTCACTGCAAACGGACACCGGGGAACGCACCACACGTACACGGGAAATCCAAGAATGCCTGGGGACATTCTATGAGAAACTCTATACATCACAAAACCCACAGGCACATAGGCAAGAGGACTTCCTTGAGAATAGAGATGCAAAAATCAGTAGGGATGCCCAGTACAACTTAGGCTGGGAAATCAGAGGATGAAGTAAGGAGAGTTATTGGGGCTCTTCCACCAAGCAAGGCACTAGGCCCGGACGGCTACACATCGACATTTTATAAAACCTTCACAAATACACTAGTACCGCACCTAACTTACCTCATCAACACATTTAAAACCCCAGGCAGCATAACCCCATCCATGGAGGAGGCTAAGATGACCCTAATCCTCAAACCTAAATGGAACGTACCTCCTACAGATCCACTGCATTAATCAATGTGGATACGAAAATCTACACAAAGATCCTGGCGAGCAGGCTAAAGGGGCTTCTCACAGACCTGATCCACACGGATCAGGCGGCATTCATAAAAGGCAGGCAGACGGCAGATAATATTAAGAGTGGTCGTTTCTGTTTCGAGTCATTGGGAAAATGGGCTTGGACAGGGACTTTCTCAGAATGGTACAAGCCAACTACCAGACCATTAACACGAATAGCGGTAAATGGGACCATGTCACAACCGTTTAGACTGAGCATAGGGACGAAACAGGGGTGCCCTCTGTCCCCGTTGCTCTACGCAATTTACTTAGAACCCCTCCTACAGGCAATAAGAGAGGCAGACCAGATACAGGGCATACCTTTCGGGGGAGGAAAACAAGGTTGTGGCCTTCGTCGACATGCTGCTCGCAGTAACCAAACCCCTAGAATCCATCAGGGCCAGCAGAGCCCTGCTGGAGGAATTTGGAGAGGTATTGGGCCTGTGGATTAACATTGGTTATTCCAAACTGTTAAACCTCACACTAGGGCCCGAGGACCGTGACGTGACGCCTTGAAAGCAGCAACACCGTTTCTGTGGAGCCCAGGGGGATCAGGTACCTGGGAATTCATATCACCTCAGCTCTTTCAGGATGGTATGCAGCTAACTACCCTCCTCTAATGAAGGGAATAAAGTAGGACTTCCACAGATGCAGGAACCTCCGGGTCTCGTGGATGGGGAGATTAGCGGCAGTGAAGATGGTCACCCTACCATGCATGCTATAGCTATTCCAAGCAATCCCACAGGCGGTGCCGGCAAGCGTCTTTAAGGAGCTGCGGAAACGGACCAGTGAATTAATTTGGGAGGGCAAGAGAGCAAGGATTAATAGGCACTTACTCATGGCCCCAAGGAGGGATGGAGGGCTGGCTCTACCCAATTTCCAGCAATACTACAAGGCCACACAACTAAGTGATCAGGGAATGGCTGTAGGAGGGGTAAGGAAAACAGTGGGTCGAAATGGATAGGGCGGTGGCATGGCACGAGTTAAAGGAAGTGTTGTGGTTACCAAAGCAGCATAGGCCGAAGCACATGTACGAGAGCACCATCACGAAACTGGTAGCGGAAAACTGACAAATTAGTAGAAACCCGGGGTATCACACCCTTCCCATCTCCCTTCACGCCTATCCATAACAATGGGGACTTTACGCATGGGATAGAAAGGGGAACCTTCAAGCAATGGCAGGAGGGGGGACATGTTCCAGGGGGGGGTATCCTTTCATCTGCGGAATGTGAAAAGGAATTTGCTGTGGGAGAAGAGAGAGACTTAGATATGCACAACTAAGACATTAGATATGCCTACAGGCCAGGGGGAAGTACAGCACCGGAACAGATTTTGCTAGGACTCAGGGGGCTGGGGGGCGAGGTGACGGTAGAACCAAGCACCCGAGAGAAAGCGAGAGTGGTACTTACCCTGGCAGCAATGACAATAATTGCAGAGATGGAAGAGCACAAACATACCCACGATACAGGATTGGTTGTGCAAAGTTTGGGAATTAGTGGCCCTGGAGTGGGCGACATACAACATGAACGGTAAGGTACAGAATTTTGCAAAGGACTGGGGAGAGACCCTGGCTTTCCTCAAGGATGACTTTCGGAAGGTATGGTGCCCTCAGCGTCTTAGACTCTTGGAATTGCAGTGAACAATATTGAACCGTATACTTTGGAGCAAACAAGGGGAATACCTGAACTTGCCCAGCGGGGGAGGGGGAGGGGGGAGGGTTGACAGTTTGGGGAAAAGTTTAACTTGTTGTAAACTCAAAAAGAAGTTTAAAAAAATATATAGTGTCTAGATGCCTCCTTTTTCCTCTCCTGTCTCGCTAATAATCTATTGGACTTGTTCACCTTGATGTAATACTTTTGGTGCAAATACAAGAGGGCTTGTTCAGCCCTCTTGGTTTGGAGAACATCCAGTTGGCCCCGGATCAGCCTGTACTCCCTCCTGGCCACATTTCCCCCGAGTACCCCCTCCATTCTAGCCATTACCTTTTTGAGACTGTCTTCTAGCCCCACCTACGTCTGCTGTAGTTTGTCTCTCAGGGCTTTTCTCACGATTAACTCTCCCCTCATAGTGGCCTTGAAAACATCCCATACTATATGCTCTTCCACCCCCTGGGACCTGTTAGTTAAAAAGAATTCTCTAATCATTTCCCTTAGTTCTTTGCATATGACCTGATCCTTAAGAAGGAATTCAGGAAACCTCCAGTTCCACTACCCGGGACAACCTTTACTTCAGTCAATGTAATACTGATCAGCGCATGATCTAACAACACTATCGCTCCCAGCTCCACCTCCCTCACTTGTCCCAAGAGGGTACAACAAACCCAGATACAATCAATCCTCGAAAAGGACCTATGGACGTGGAAATAAATTGTGTATCCCTTTTCTTCCCGGTGCTTGTCCCTCCAGATGTCCACTAGGGCCAGTTGATTCATGGACTCTCGCCCCCTTGTAGTGATAGATCGTTGCACTTCTATCTTTGTCTGGTTCCCTGGCCAATTTGAGGTCCCCTACAAGGATAATCCTCCCTTTTGCGAATTGCTCCAACTTGGCCAGGGCGGACCTCTGGAACTCATCCTTCCTGTTTTGGGCCCGTATACTGACACCACCGTAAAAGCCTCTCCTTCCCATCTAATAACTGCCATTATGAATCTACCCTCAGGGTCCCCTAATGTTTCTGTTATGAGTAATCCTGGAAGGCTAAAAGTACTCCCCTTTACTTTGCCGCAGGCATTTGCCTGACCCAGCAGGGGTTACCCATTGAGTTTAAGTTCATGACGCCGGCCTTTTGAATATGAGTCTCTACAAGGCCTCCCACTCTGGCCTTTCCTTTTCCAGGAAATGCTCGACCTTTCTTTGACCGGGGAGTTAAGCCCCCAAATATTAAGAGTGACCAGCCTGAAGTCTAAAACCCCTCTTCTGCCAATCCAAACCAAAATTCCTTTCATGACCAGATATCCCCCACCCAAATTTCCCTCTCCCCAAATCCCTGTTCCCAACAAACCCCAGGTAGGTCCAACCATCCTAGGGATAACCCAGACACTTGGCCATGGGGATTGAGCCATTGAAACCTTCCCGAGGTAAACAATATGGGTATCCTAAGACCCATTAAGCGACTCAAAGATGAACAAGCACTCCTCCCCTCCCTCCTAAATGCCCCACTGCCCCCTCTGACCTCCAGCAGCCCCCAGAGTGGACACTTAAGACCTCCCAGGGTGGAGACTCAAGATGGCTGTGGGCACTGAATAACCATGCCAGCAGCAACTCTGCAAGCCCAAAAGGTTCCACACAGGGTTTCCAGCAGCAGAGGTACAGCGGTGGGGGAGAGGCAAAATTGCGAACTAAGCGCCTGCCGAGCTGCTTGTGTAGCCTAAGCCGGAGAGCCCGGTGTAGAGGAGCTGCTGCGGCCCACTTGTGAGCAGCTGGGCACAGGGAGGTGCAAACCAGAAGCCCCTGTGTGGGTCCAGAGGCAATCCAGCCCAGCTGGGGGTGTTCGACGGTAGGGCTGCCGAGATTGCCCCCCCCCCCACTGCTTAAGGAAGAGGGGGCTGTGAAAAAGAGAGCCATAAGGCCTGTCGTGTGCGGTGTCAAGGAAGACTGCAGCAGTGAGCAGCCCTGTGGCGAGGACTGGGAGAAGCACCTCGCTGTCCACGCTTGCTGTCGGCGGGGGAACAGCCACCTATAATAACAATCAAGGGGAGAGCCGACAAGAGGGGCTCCGGGAGGGAGCCGGAAGTCTCTCCACCGCCTCTCACCCCTGGGCGGAGTGCCGCCTGTGAAGCAACAAGGTCGGCAAAGGCCCCAGAGGCACTGGTGAGTACCTGGAGAAAGTAACTGGACCTTCAACGGCTGAGGGAGGCCTGGAGCGTGATTAAAGGGGGACAAAGCCCCACAGCGGTTCGGTACAGCCCAGGGGATACCGCAGTGGGCAGCCGTGTAAACAGGAACAAAAGGGGCTGGGGGGCCCCCAGCCTGTATCCAGGCAAGAACTCCTAACACACTTGATGTATGAGGCTCAAAGGACCTGAAGAGGAGGGCGCTGTTGAGCAGCCAAGCAAGATGGCCGCCTGAATGAGGAGCTCCAGCCTTGTAAAATCCGTAATCTTAATACATTTGTTGGTGCCCGTCTGTATGAGAAACTATTAGCAACTGTGTACTAATAACGGAACGGAGCACCCAAGGGTTCGTTTTCGTGAAGATTCGGAAAACATAAGAGGAATGGCGAGCGGCTGAAATTCTGATGTTGCCGGTGGCCAGGCAGCACAGAGCAGAGTGAGGCGGCGGGGCGTACTGCTGCAAGGACTGCCCGACGCCTCTCTGCTACAGAGGTGAATGCCAACACATCTGCCAACAATTATCCTGCAAATAAGGGCACCCGAGATATCTCTGGCTCGCTCCGGACTCTATAAGACCCTGTGACGGGGGTGGACTGCTGGCAGGCCTGGCATCGCTCCCCCCTGCGTGGGAGTGGCCCGTGCCGTGCGTTACTGCCTGCCCGCGATCTGAGCTGGGAGGTGCGGACTGGACGGCTGCTGGTGGCCCAGGAGACGACGAGGTTGTGGCGTGGAGCCCCCTGTTCACGCGGGCACTGCAGAGCTTGTGCCCAGCATTTTGCATCAGTGCTCGGACTGCGCTAAATAGGCGTTCTCAGTCTCCTACCCGGCATGAGGTGCGAATCACTGGACTGCGAGACCCATGAGCTGAGGCTGCTGACCACGGCTACAGCGCGCACGCCCCCGTGCACCCACGCCCGGAGGAGCGGTGCATCACACCAAGGGGCAGCTGATAGCAGGCTTGCGGCCTCAGCTGTGTCCCAGGCCCCGGTGCATATCCGACGAGACACTCACTATAAGAAGGAGCCCGTGGGACGTGGCAGCCTTGTTGTGAACTTCTGACTGGGGACCTGGCACCACGGCGACGGGGCAGGTGTGCATGGAGCTGCTCACACACATGTAGCCCTGCAACACGCTCAGAGGGACACGGACACAAATAAGATTCTGTGGCGCAGCTGCCTTAACTTGCACAGGGGGCCCGGGATACACGCTGTGAGGGTTTATTGGTATGGATACCCCACTGTGAGTTGGCTGCTGCAAGTGAGACAGCTACAAGGCCGGTGTCAACAGGGCCGCATTAACCAGATCCTGCGCTGAGTGTACGTGCCACTCTGTATGCCTTACCGGTCTAAAGGTTGACCAGCTGGCTACACGATCGACACAGTGCACACATAGCACTGGGCTTAATACACTCTCAGGGCTGAACTGAGGGTGTGGATGAACTGACGAGCCCTGTAATAAACTACTAATACATACAGAGCATGGAGACCTGCGGCAAAGTAACACCACGATGCCTGCGGGTGTTGCCGTGGAGAGTGCGATGACACCCAGAGATACGCACTAGTAATAAGAAGCAATGTAGAGTGCACCAACACAACCAGCTGGGGCCATTGCAGAGAGACACTATTAACACGCATGGTGCATACCAGTGACCCTGCCCGCGGCATTGATTGGGCTCCTAAGGCACAGGCGGCGAACTAGACACCTGACAGAGTGCTATTACTGGACTGAGCTACCCTGATTGCCCCACACTTGGAAGATCCACCATGGTCCCCTGTCTAGCATCCAGGCTCTTTGACAACTAACAGTTCTGAGAACATTCTTACAGCCTCCTTGACAACAGCAATTGCCCAGTAAACGGCTGGACTGTCTCGTGAGCCTATTGGACTCTGATTTGGTTTTGGCGACGCCTCAAACTTGACTGGGTTGACCTGTTGCGGAAGTTCATCTGCCAAATACCTGAATGGGTGGGTGAGAAAACAAACTTCTACAAAGGGCAACTACACATCGGCACTAAAGGCGACCAGCAGCGAGGCCTCCCTAATTGGATACAGGGTAGATACTTAAGGGAAATCAACATGACAAAGGACTCTGGGTCCAAAAAGAAAGGCCCAGTGGACACATACACTAGCACCCCATCCAAGTACTCAAACCCGGCTGAGGCTCCACCGATAGATGATCAGCCCTATGCGTCCCAAGTTGACAGAGAGGACCACCTTCTCGCCGCAATGCAGAATGGCTTCATGGCGGTTAACGTCAAACTAGCTGATATTGTCTCCACCATTGGATCCATTAAATCTAAGCTTGAAAAGGAAGGGGCTCGTATCACGGAAGTTGAAACAAGGTTGAGCGAAACGTAAGATAAAGTTATGAAGCATGATTGCGACATTGTTGAATTCTTGCTGCAGGTGTGCAGACTCTGAAATAAATGTGACGACCTAGAATCACAGTCTCGACGGAATAACATCCGGATAGTCAGAATCCCAGAGGCAGCCTGTAAGGGCCCCATGGAGTAATTTGTAGAAAACCTGTTAAAGTCACTGTTAGACTCCTCCTGATTTTCACAGCACTTCCTGGTGCAGAGAGCGCACTCGGTCCTGGCCCCCATCCCCAAACCGGGGGCCCCTCCCCATACTACGCTGACCAAACTGCTGAACTATCGAGATAGGGATTTAATCTTGCACATGGCAAGAGAAAAAGGGGCGCTAAGATATGAATCCTCGGATATACATATATATCTGGACTTTGCGCTAATGTACTGACGAAACACAAATAATTCGATCCAGTCAAATAATTGTTATGTACACGGCAAGCTCAATATGCACTGTTATACCCTGCGAAACAGCGTATACAGCACGGAGGAAGGGCTCACCTCTTCCTGATGAAGCAACAGCATACATTGAGTCCAGGATTTCTATACCACTGCCGAGAAGAGATCGCTATGGCGGGGGCTGCTCCCCTGCAAACAACAACCAACCAGACAACATGGACAACGACTGACCGCCCCTTTTGGGTTGTGCACTAACTTCGCAATGACTATTGGCACAGGTAATTCATGTCACGGGGCCGGTGGCGGGAAGGCGGCCCCCTGAGTAGATCCACAGACAGCACACAGTGCACCCCAAGGGATATCTCAAATGTTATGTTGCTCTGTGGTTTCCATCGTCAAGTTGGGGGTGATGATGAGGAAGGGGGGAAGGGATGTGGTTGTTTACATATTGCGAATGGTTGACTTTTGTAAGCTTGTTTTTGATAAGTTTGTATTAGAAAAACAGTGCAGACTACTCCATTGTAGTTTGTGGTGTATCACAGAAATATTGTGGTGCTAGCTCGGCAGCGAATGGGCCTTAGAAAAACACACTCCAGCCATGTCAGGGACTAAGATAACATTTCTATCATGGAACATCCGTGGGCTCAATCACCCGATTAAGGCGTGTAAGGTTGCTCCGTACATGAACCGGCAGGCTGCTAAAGTGGTGATGCTGCAGGAGACTCATGCAAAGTGGGCCTTTAATGACTCATTTGCTAAGACTTGGGGCCTGCAGCGTGGCTACAACAACTACTCGTCACAGTCGCGGGGTGTGATGACAGTAATACACGATCCCTACCTTTCAAGGAAACCAAGCGTAACATCGATCCTCAGGGCAGATATGTTATCTTGTGGGGCGAACTGGCGGGTACCGTCACAACTCTAGTAAACACATGTGACCCCAAGTTCTATGGCCGGATCTTGGACATTCTACTAGGGGGACTGTTAGGGAGAATTCTCATAAATGCCGATTTCCCTTACCTAATGAGTCCCTCAGCAACTTTGCTGGATTTCTAGGGTTTATTTTTTTCACCTGGTAAGGGTGTGAGCCTTTTTCCCACTCTTACATGTGTTTTGCTGTGTGTGTTTTCACTTTGTGTGATCTTGAGCATTGGAGCCTCACCTACTCATGGCCTCATGTTTTTCATGTGTGTTACACAGCACCTTCAGTGCAGTGACACAGGGTTGTGTTTGAGACTTCCCCCTGACTCCATTTTCTGGGGCTGACTACTGTCCCCCAGAAAAGATAAAGTTGCCATTAACTTTACTTTAGTCACTTTAACCCACAGACCCAATACACCCCATTTTACATGGAGTATTGGAAAGGGTTAATTATTATCCCTTTTTGTCTGTGTCTCTTGGAGCATTGTTTCACTCCCTTTACACTAAGACTTGGCTGGTGGCAGTGGTAACTACCCTATTTTTTATACCGCGGTTATCTTAAATAACCATGGTATTGTTTTAGGCTATTATATTAGCCTCAAACATAAACCAGCTTGACCATATATATTTTATTACGGTTCCGGCTGGCTTTATTTGCCATTTCTTTTTGTAAATGTCTTTCTCGTTTTTTACTCTGCGCGCCAAACCAGGTTTGGACCCTTTGTTCTCCGTCTTTTTGCAGGCTTCTGCACAGAAACCCTCCTTAAGGCGCCTGAAAGTTTGGGTAGGCAGGATGTGAGGGAGGGTTTGTATGACCCCTGCCATGGGTTCCCTTGGTAACCCAAGTCGCACTCCTGTTTGATTGGCTGGGTGACTGTCCTTGCCAGGACATCCATCTTGCTGTGTGATTGACAGCCAGGCTGTATGAATGGGGGAACACTGCATAAAAAGCAGGTCTCTGGGACTGGAAAGGCAGATTCGCCACTGGAACGAAAGAACCAACGAGGAGCTGATGGAAGAGGACCCCTACAACGACTGAACCGCCCGGTGAAGCCCTGCTGCAGGTCCGAATCTTCAGAATCCGACGACAGAGAAGATCCTCCAGGAAACATCTTCCCTTGAGCTGGTGGAACCAACCAGTTTGCCCAAACTGCAAGCCAGGACCTCTCTGATCGAATTCGCTGTACAGAGCTACAGTGGGCCGGATAGCCAGGAAGGTCGGACCCTGCTTGGGTTTTAAGGAGCGCACCTTTTCTTCGTTGCTTTGCTCTGCTGCTGGTTTCTTCCCTGGGTAGTGCAGGACCCTCCAGTCTTCCTACTTCTTGTCAGTCCGACAGTCGCTTCAGGAACCGTTAGCCTGCAGGAACTACCAGGAACATCCGCCTCAGCTACAGCTTCCTCTCCGTTTTAAGGTACTGTGCAAATCCGGTTGTTTGTTTCGTTAAGCCGCGGTGAAAGTGTTTGAAATCTTTCTCCAAACCGAGGGCTTGTCCTTCTCTTCTCTTTGAGCTAACTTTTCTGCCAACCAACCTCGTCCGGAATCCGTGGCACGAACTTTAACGCGAACTACCGTGAACCGTGTGATCTTGAGCAAAAGACTTTTGACCCATTAACTTTGGCCCTAAGCCTTTTCTACCTGATTCTATCACTGTAGTTCCTATTGCTCAATTGCCCCGAGTACTTACCTGTTGGTGTGGTTCCATTTCTATTAACTTTGTTTTCCCCCCCCTTTTAAATTGCTAGAGTGCCATTTTGCTCCCACTTCACTTTGTGAGCTTAACGTGTCTGGAACTTATTGGGAGTGGTGTGGTGTATTAAGAGTGTGATTTTTAAACTGCTTATAATAGTGTAATATTATACAACTGAAGAGTGAAATAAATGTATATTGTTTTACTTGAAAACCTTGAGTCAATGTTTGCCTGAATCTTAGCAATTGCTGCCCTTTGTGTAACTATTTGATACTGCTCACTTACTCTTGAGTTAAGTCTGGCTGCTCAGCCATCCCTACCACTTTAACTGTGTAGTACAGGCTTGTACCAAAGGTGAATTTGTACTGTCACTTGTAGTCATAATTGTGTGTGGTGTTCCCAAAGGGTACTGCATATAATTCTGCCAAACAGGGACCCCCAGACACACGTTATGTGGTGGGGTGCGGGGGTTCAATTTGATATTGGACTGTGTCTTGGACAGGTCCAGGACCACACAGCGGGAACTGACCAATGCTGGCCGGATGATATTGACTATAACGAAACATCTTGACTTGGTAGATGTACTATTCAACAGTACATGACGCACACTCAAGAATAGATTACTGGCTGATCCCTACCTCAGCCATTCTACAAGTAGAGGAGTGTAGGATCCTCCCCCGCAAAATATCGGACCATTCCCCCATCATTATGACATTGGAATGGAGCGGTCAGGCCACCCCACATCCACTTTGGCGTATGCCCCCCCTCTTGTCTGGCTGACCAAGTTTTCCTCAAAACGTTGCACAGTGGAACAGAGGAGTTTTTCCAAAGGAATGACGGAACTGTCCAGCAACATGGCACGGTTTGGGAAGCTTTCAAAGTGTGGGTTAGGGGGAGGTCATTTCCGTGGCTTCTGGCGGACTAAAAGAAACTAGACGTGAAATGGCAAGGGTGGAAACTGACCTTAAGAAACTAGAAATTGAATATGGCGTCACACAAGATCGTGCCCTTCTTGGTTGTATTAAAGGGAATCTCCTGAAGTTCAGGGAACTTGCAGACAGGGAGGTTTGAATGCTCTACTTTCCTGTGCGTGCGTCAAGATATGGCGAGGCTGACAGACCGGAGCACCAAATGGCAAAGACGGTCAAGAATGAGACTGGGGGGGCGTGGCCAGCGGGCTCAGCAAGGAGACGTGATCCTTGTGAGCTCCCGGGCCGCCAGCAGAATCCTCCAAAATCCTGAAGAAAACTGTTGAAACGGAGGCGAACAATTACATCAAACAAGAGCAGAGAGCCGTCGCTACAATCTGCTGAAGTTGGGAAGCATTCCACTGACCAGATCCCGAGAAATCCACGGGGAAAGAAATATCGTGACCGGCACTGGTGTGAATCCAAGGTGCCCACTACGCGTCAAGTAAGAGGAGCGGTCACAACGGACTAGCACCCTCGGAGGCAAACAGCGCTGAAATGCGGAAACTCTGGGGAGCCCAGAGAGGTCGGTGACGCTTCGCATCGTCACTGCTGAAGCGGCCACCGGGAACCGGAAACGGGCGCCCCCTTGAAAACAGAAGCAGCTGGGCGGACGAAACAACGAACGGTCAGCGGAGCCCGATCCGGGATCCGGCGGCCCTGAGGTGGACGCGAGCTGGAGAGCCCTGATCCCCCCCCGCTCGGCGACTGGAAAAGGTGACGGAGCCCGGAACGCCACCTCCCGCGCCAATACTGACACTTGCGGGCGCTCCGTATAACGTTGAGCGCCTGCTGACATCCTGCAGAGTTAAGTCGGTAAGGAGAGGGGATGGTTGGATGAAAAAGCGGGACACTGAACCAAGAAGGGCACCACATTGCGCGAGCGGTAAACGGATCCCCCCCACTTGGCCTACAACACTGGCTATACAAGGACTGTTGAAATGAGGAAGGGGTACAGAGGTATATCCTGAGATAAGGTTACAGGCAACAAACAAGTACCCCAATACGAACTGCCAGTAAAGTAAGAAGCAACCAAGGGGAACGGGACCGCAACAAGTGCAAAGGGGGCAGGGGAGGACACACAAACCCTAGAAGCGAAAGTTGGGCAAAGGAGGGAAACCCCCCCCCCATCCAACCGGGCCGAACAAGACTTCCCCAGGCAGCGCCTCAGACCGGAGCACAGACTGCGACAACCCCTATAACCAGGGGGGGAAAAGGGGAGGCGAGACCCACAAGCCAACACAACAGCCGGTGGCACATACTGATAGTGAAGCGCACCAAAACAAGTACAATAGAATACAATAAGAGGAGGCTCCCACATAGTTAATAAGAAGCCGTACAGGTGCACAGCATGCTTTGGATACCAGCTTCCCTACAAAACACAATCAGCATTGAACAGACTATCCCACAGGACGAGCCAGAAATCTAAAGCCTGCACTATACACAGCAACAACAACCCAACAGACAACAGCTGCAATGGGCAAAGATAAGACAACAACAAAAAAAGTGACCAATCAGAGCACAATGGAACAATTCACGACCACCAACATGCCTCCACCAATGGAATGAAGCATGTCTGAGGATACACAAAATCCTGAAGAAAACCTATCCGTAAGAGATGTGATGGACGCCATCTCCAACTCGCAAACCTCTATGGAAGTCAAAATGGATGGCATCTCCACTGAAGTCTCCCTGCTGCGCCATGATCTTCAGAAGCTCTCATCCCACACTGGAGAGGCTGAGACCCGTATATCTGTTGCAGAGGACGAACTGAGAGGTATGGGTCAGCAAATTAATAGAGCACTGGAACGTATAAAGGTACTGGAGAGCAGGGTAGAAGAAGGAGAGGGAAGGTCAAGGAGGAACAACATCCGCATTCTTGGCCTGGAGGACAGCCGCGAACTGTGGTAGCGAAGATCCTTAACTACAGAGATCGAGATGCATTGGTGCAAATGGCCAGGACAAAGGGGGAGATAACATAACGGCTCCAGGAAGTGCAGAAAATAAGGCAATCTTTTGACCCCCTCAAAAAGCACCTTCAGACAATAAACGTGAAATATGGTCTCCTGTTCCCAGCTCAGCTGAAGATATACCATAATGGCACGACAATACACTTCACTGACCCCAAAGAGGCATGGACCTGGGCAGAGAGAAATCTGAAAGGAGACTGGAATCCACGCAAACGACAAGAACCGAGAAGAAACAGGCCACAGCTAAACGAACCACCAGAGAGACCACCCCACCAAGAAATGGATGCGATACCACAGAGAGAAGACGAATTAATGCAAAGGCGGATGAATGATGAAAACATATACGGCATGAAACCAAACAGACTTTGTATGATACATATTGCAACCGGAAAATGAATGCTGGCGGCCCACAGACCAGTACGACACAACCCCCCCACAGTAACAAGTGCACACTGAGGTATTCCCAATACCAAAGAGACCCACGCACTTAAAATTAGTTTGATTGGTTAAATGTTTTGTTCAATGGGCGACAGATGCTTCAGTTGGGGATGGAGTATGGGGAGGGGGAGTTGGGTGTTACACAGATATTCAACTGACACTTGGCTCAGCAGGGCTGCAGCATCATAGCAAACATGAAGATCGCAAGGGAAGGCCATCCGCAAATAGCACCGAACCCAAGGAGTAATGGCCACAACAGGAAATAAAGCAAAAAAACTAGGCTTCATGACATGGAATGTGAATGGCCTGGGAAACAGCATAAAGCGAAGACTAGTAATGCAATGTATAAATCGGCACGACCCAGATATAGTGATGCTCACTGAAACGCATCTGGCAGGCACAAACTGCCAATTCTTCAAGAGAACCAAGTATAGGACGGCAATCCACGCAGGCTTCTCCATGGGCTCGAGGGGAGTGCTAATATTGATAAACAAAAAAACCCTGATCGACATAACTAAAGTAACCCAAGACCCTGGAGGCAGATTTGTTTTCATGCAAGGCACACTATGGAACCAAACCATAGCCATATTGGCAGTCTATTCGCCCCCAGCACACATGGCAGCCTTAATTGAGGAGATTACACCGATAATAGTAAACAACTCCATAGATACATTGGTAATGGGCAGAGACTTTAATGAGGTGATGAACATCAGTGAGGATCGCACACATACAAGAGGGAGAAATCCGGCACTACCAACCAAGCTTGCTACCTTTACGTCAGCACTGGGCCTGAAGGACGCATGGAGAGACCTTCATCCAGCGGAGAGGCAATTCTCGTTTCACTCAGGCGCACACGCGTCGATGTCCAGGCTAGATTACTTTTTCCTCCCTGGCGAAAATATACACAAAGTGATGGAGGCGACTCTAGACCCCCCCGAGAGATTTCAAATCACTCCCCACTCACAATGCTGCTTGAGACCGAGAGACCCCAGCCTCCACCGAAGTGGCGATTGAATGCATACTACCTAGGGTACCCGGAACTAACAGAGAAAATTCAGGAAGCAACCGCAACATACTTCAAACTAAACCACGACTCAGTGGATGATGCGAGGATAATATGGGAAGCATACAAGGCAACTCTGAGAGGCGAAATTCTGAGCTGGACAACAGCACACAAAAAAGCACAGCAGCACGATGTGGAGGACGCAGAAGCAGAGGTGAAACGTGCTGAAGCGAATTTCATAAGCACGGGAGAGGTGGAAGACAACACAACCTTACAAGTGGCGCAAAATAAGTTACATAATGTGGCGCTGACATCCGCGAAACAAGCACACAGAACCATACGTGCCAGACTATACGAAACGGGAGACAAAGCCAGCAAGATGCTTGCATGGTTGGAAAGGAGAGAAGAGGGCCACCTCCAAGTGCGACGGATAAATACCACAAACAGCGAATGGGCCTCAACGGACTCAGACTAACTACTATGAAAAGCTATATGCCCCGCCGACGACCCCTGTGACTCCCAGCATACTGGATACGCTAACTATTCCAGCACTAAATGAAACACAGAGGCTGGAACTCGAAGCCGAAATAACGAAGGAAGAACTGACGACCGCCATCTCCCAGCTCCAAAATGGGAAAACCCCGGGGCTCAATGGCTTTCCAGTGGAAATATGGAAGAAAATTGGCACCGCAGAAGTGCCACCACATATGCTTAAAATGTTCTTGCATGCAAAGGAAAAAGGTATCCTCCCCCAGATCTAAGAAAGGCCAGTATAGTGGTAATACACAAGGAAGGCAAACCTCCAGATGCATGCAGCTCCTACCGACCAATCTCCCTTATAAACACTGAGGCCAAAATACTTGCAAAAATACTAGCCAATAGACTACAGAAAGTGATAACCTGTTTGGTCCACCCGGACGAATGCGGCTTCATGCCACAGAGATCCACGCGAATGAACATTCACAGACTTCAAACAGCCATCGAAAGATCACCGGCTCTACAAGACACACTGCCACTCCTCACCATAGACTTTGAGAAAGCCTTTGATTGGGTCCACTGGGAGGCCCTGTGGCTCATAATGGGTAAAATGGGATTCAGAGCTCAATTCACAAGCTGGGTCAAACTCTTATACAATGCCCCAACAGCAGAAATTAGAGTAAATGGCTGGTCCTCACGCAGCATAGAGCTTGGTAAAGGTACTAGACAGGGATGCCCCCTCTCGGCGATGTTATTTGCACTGGCAATTGAACCACTAGCGATAATGCTGAGAGTGTCCCGGGATTGGAGGGGGTTCCACTGGGCACAGAACTGGGAGGACAAAGTGTCCCTATATGCGGACGATCTTCTAATCTACCTAAGTGACCCAGCACTCTCTTGCCCCATCGTCACGTATATACTAAACACCTATGGGATCTTTAGTGGCCTAAGGGTAAACTATGATAAATCCTTGTTATTCCCGTTCAAGGGACTCGACCCAGCGACTCTAAACAACTGCCCATACAAAACTGAAAAAGAGCAGTTCCGATACCTCGGGATACAGATCACGACAGATCTAACACAATATAAAGAGAAAAACCTACATCCAATAAGAGATAGGTTTATGAACAATGTGAGGCACTGGATGGCTCTCCCGCTCACACTGCTGGGTAGAGCTACCCTATTCAAGATGTTGGCCCTTCCCCGGTTTTTATTCAGCCTGCAGAATGCACCACTATCTATACCAAAAATAGAATTTCGCAAAATAGATGAGACGCTTAGGAAACTGCTGTGGGGAGGAGGGCATCCTCGAATCGCGCTTCAAACCCTACAGCGCTCAGTATGGGAGGGAGGAATTGGACTTCTAGACCTACAAACGTACTATTGGGCAGCCCAAATGTCAGTAGTGAATGACATCCTACATAACAACCCGATGCTACCGCACAACAGAGCAGACACTCAGGCGAAGCAGGGGATCACCCCGATAGAAAACCTTTATAAAAAAAAGAACACGTCAAAGCACAGCCACAATGGCCGCTCAGAGAACACAGATCTGGAGAGACGCACATAAGCACCTGGGATGGGAAGGGAAGGTCACACTGAGACAAACCCTGTGGCATAACAAGCATCTTCCAGAACTTAGAGGGATCCCCAAGTGGCCGGCCTGGGGAGAGGCTGGGGTAAAAAGGCTAGAAGACATGTTAAGGGATGGAGAAAAAGTCTTTCCAAGCCCTAAAGGACGAATTCAATCTTCCTGCCACAGAACACTTCCACTATAGGCAAATGAGACATGCACTTACCACAAGTGAGATAGACCTCCCTAATGTACCAGAGTGCACCCCGATCGAGAGAAACATAGTAATGGAGCGAATCAACCACAAAACTACATCTACAATGTACAATGTAATCAACTCATTTGCTACAATGGAACTCACAGAACCTAAAGAGAAATGGGAGAGAGACGTGGGTCCAATTCAATCAGAGGACTGGACTACTGCCCTCATGTACCCCAGGGAGCCAGAATCAGGCTGATCCAACTAAAGATCCTACATAGGATATATTATCCCAGGGAGGCCTTCCATCAATGGGGAAGGGCGACAGATCCCAACTGTCTAAGGTGCCACCAAACGAGAGGGACCTTCTTCCATATCCTATGGGAATGTCCACAAATACAAGACTTCTGGCAAAAATGCTGCGACAGACTATCAACAGTGGTTGGCCGCGAGATACCGATGGACCCCAAACTTCTAATATTGGGGATAGATGCAGATATAGAACTATCTCGATTCGAAAAACTCATGTTCACAACATCCACAGGGCTTGCAAAGAGGAATCTAGCTCAATTATGGGGCTCGGCCTCACCCCCACAGTACGAGATATGGGTAACGGATGTAGACATCTGTGTGCCAATGGAAACAAGAGTGTATACCACAAGGGGGTGCCGAGAGAAAGCGGCCAAGATATGGCAAAGATGGGAGGACAACTGAAGGCATGTAGAAAGGAGCCTAAGATCCGCCGAACTGCCAAAAAAGAACTCATGCAGGCGATCGAGATGACCCGAAAACTCATTGGGCGTAACAGATCCACAGTATAAGGGGAAAGGGGAAAGAAGCCAAGCACCAAGAAGAAGTGTATACCTGCGTGTTTAAATGTATTAACTAAGTGTTAATTAGTCTCCGTTTTGTTTGTTTGTACCTATAAAATAATAAAAAATCTGTTTATCAAAAAATAATGAGACTGGGGTCTGACATATTACTGGAATTATGAGTTCAACTGGAATGACCCTAAATACCCCGGAGGCGGTCAATGACGAATTCCGTAGGTTTCATTAAACACTATACACAAATTCAGATAACTGCTCATCTGTAGAACTCAAGGCTTATTGAGGTGAGATACCGCTAGCACTGCTCTCAGGTGAGGCCCGACAGGCCATTAATCAGCCATTGACCATGTAAGTGATAATTGAAGCCATAAAATCCCTTCCGTCTGGCAAGGCACCTGGCCCAGACGATCTGGGTATCGAATTGTACAAGGAGCTGTGCTCCACACTAGCCCCCAATCTACTACGAATATGGGAAGAGTCACTACAAACTGACAAACTACCTCCATCTCTCTCAGAAGCAGTGATCGCAATACTGCTGAAACCGAATAGACCCGCTGCTGACATGGGCTCATGTAGGCCATTATCCCTGATTAATTCAAACACAAAGATTTTTTGTCAAGCTGCTAGCAGCCCGACTTCACCCGCACATGACTAAGCTAGTGCACTCCGATCAATCGGGGTTTATTCCTGTGCGGTCAATGGCATCCAATCTACGTAGGCTATTTGGCATTATCTCACAACTCAACCCGAATGCACAAGCGGTGCTGGCCTCACTGGACGCCCCAAAGAAATATTTTGACTCGGTCTCGTGGCAGTTCCTGCTCTCTGTGC
Source organism: Ambystoma mexicanum (assembly GCF_040938575.1). Taxonomy (NCBI): domain Eukaryota; kingdom Metazoa; phylum Chordata; class Amphibia; order Caudata; family Ambystomatidae; genus Ambystoma; species Ambystoma mexicanum. The sequence goes on along the minus strand of NC_090929.1, from coordinate 787,486,914 downwards.
TAAGATGAATGGGACTGGGAGAATTCTTAATTCAGTGTGTCCGCTTGCAGTATGCATCTCCGGCAGCTAGGGTCCGTACTGGGTTCATGTTATGCCCAATGTTTTTGCTTGGACGTGGCATGAGACAGGGGTGCCCGCTATCCACATTGTTGTTTGCTCTCACCATAGAGCCTCTGGCGTGCATTATGTGCCTCGGGCATATATATCGGGGTCTGCATATGACGGGGCCAACGTAAATCATATTTGTCTATGCTGATGATTCACTACTATAGATAGGAAACCCTGCTACGAGACATGCCCCAATTTTGGACGAAGTTCTCAAATTCGCTATCTATTCAAGGTACCATATCAATGAAGCCAAATCTGAGCTGTTCCCTCTTAACAAAGCCACCTTTCCCCCATCTGACTTAGCAGAACTTCGATGGGGCCAGGATAAAATAAAGTACTTGGGCATTGTGGTCACACGCCAACACCACTCAATATTACTTGAAAACCACAAAAAGTATATGCAAACATTAGGAGACAAATTAAACCTGTGGCCTAGGCTTCCAATCTCGCTATATATTATTTTTATAACATCCCAACTTGGCCAGGTTGAGCATTCTTTGACAGGCTGTAGTCATTGGCAGTGGGATTTACAAGGGGTGCGGGAACACCGCGTATGAAATGGGAGGCCATGACCAGACCATATGAGCCGGGGAGGCTGCAGGCCTCTGACTTTGAGTTGTATTATGAGGTTGCACAGGCGCAGTTTGCTGGGTGCTGGTACTCCCCACAAGATCGGCCACTACACTCGAATTTAGAAGAATATAGCACGTCCCCATCTGACCTTCGCACAATAGTACTGGCCAATAGACATATGGACACTTGCACGTCGTGGCTATCCTGCTATGGCGCTGCCCAGGACTCCCCCCAACATACGATAAGGCCATACAGAGGGGATGGGACCCAGAGGACACACAAACTCCACAACTACTTCCCAGAGGGCTCTTTTGTCACAAACACATTTCTTTTGGAGAAATTGGGCAATAGCTCCATTAAATCACTTCAGTATTATAGAAAAAGAGCTGCGGTCAGGGGGCACTGCCCATCATTCCCGAAATAACCTGAGGAATGCGAGGTGCTGGGCATGGTGTTGACAGGGGGGGGAACCCTAGAGGGCTGGCTTCTAGATTGTATAAGAAATGCCAAGAAGCACAGAATCAACTCCAGAAAGCCAGAGGGAGATGGGAAGCAGACCTGGGAACTCCACTGGACGATACTCAGTAGATCCGGTGGTGTCGATTGACCAAGGAGGTATCCCTCAATGCCAGACACAGACTCAAACAATTTAAGATACTCAATAGGTTACACTACACACACGCAAATATTGGTAGGTATGTCCCCACGGTGCACAGTGGCTGCATCAAATGCTGCGCAGAGGTGACCAATGCTCACTGTATGTAATGGAGCTGCCCCTGTGTGGCCCAAAACTGGCAGGAGATTGCAAACAGTCTGCATGAATGCATGGGTATCTCCCCTCGCTGTCACTTCCAAAATACATGTTTGGGGATATTTGGAAAGGTAACAGTTAAATTGAAACGCCTCTTCAACCTTGGGTGCTTGGTGGCTAAAAAGTGTATATTGCTTAACTGAAAGTCAAAGACTGCACCAGACATTAAAATGTGGATTAGAGAAATGACATACACTAATGAATGCGAAGAGGCTTATGTTTCACTTGGAACACCGAGCTGCAGACCTAAAGACATTTGGGAACCTTTTCATGATTACTTAAGTAAATGGAAAACTGTACAGTGAAAACTATGAAAAGACTGAATGTAGCAGGATTTGCCCTTTGAACAATGTATAGAAATGTGAACAATGAACCCCCTGTGTGTCGCAAATGTAATATTAATGTACTCTGTATACATGGATGTAGGTCTTGCACTGCACTAAAATAAAGTACCTGAAGAGAAACCCCAGTGAAGCCATTAGAGGTCTCCAGCTGCTTGTCAGGGAAGTTCTATTGCAGTCTTCTGTTGCGCTGGGCCGCCCCCCCAAACTCAGAGACTTTGAATACCTGTGTGGCCCCTAAGGAGGGCGGTGTGCCCACAGACACAACTCCCCCCACGCAAGGAGAAATTCATGAGACCCTCCCACTGGACGACGGAGCACAAGCGGAGTGCCAACCAATAAGCAGGCTCCTTAACGGGTGGGGCCCTGGTCTCAGTCCCCTGTCCCCTGGTCCCTTTTACCTGGATGGCACAAGGTAGTGACTCAAGGGTTGGGCATGGGGGGATGGACAGGGCCTGGTGGGAGAGGGCCCAGATGGGCTGTGCACATGTTGAAGACGAAGAGACATCAGCAGGCGGTGGCGTCGGAGAACCAGGGGCCAACCTCCCCACTTTGTGGGCCCCGAGTGAGGCAAGGGGGCCGAACAAGACTGCCTCTGACATGACGGATCAGGGAGAGCAGACAGCGAGAGAGATGTGTGGGCCCCTGGAAGATACAAAGGGAAAGGTTGAGCCTCCAGTCAACACTAGCCAAAGCCTTACACAAACAATTCCAATGGATGAGAGCGGACCTCAATTCAGGGCTGGCAGAAATACGTCAGGAAGTGGGCCAGCTCGGAGAACAGACTGACCTCCTGGAAAGAGGCCTAAAGTAAGTCGAGAAAGACACATCAGAGTACAGTAAGGCAATTGAAAGGCTGAACCTGGCTATGCAAAACCTGGAACTACAAATGGAGGACATGGAAAGCCGTTGAAGGAAAATTAATATAAGGATTCAAAGATGACTGGAATCTGTGGCCGACAGGCATCTGAAGGCTCAAGCACAGCAGATATTTGCGGATCTTCTGCAAGATGTGGCCCCAAATGAAATTGGTCTGGATCGCATAAACAAGAGAGGGAGGCTTCTGGGGGGCCTAACTCCAGACCATGTGATGTCCTGTTGGCTTTCACGCATTATACGAAGTAGGAGGAGGTCCTGCGAGCGGCACGAGTAAAAGAACCAGTGTTGTATCAAGGGCATCCAATTCAACTATTCCAGGATCTGGCTGGCAGCACATTGCTTAAGAGGCTGCAGATGGGCCCAGTGATCAAGGAGCTGGCCGTAGAGGAATAAGGTAAAGGATGTACTTTTCCTTTTGGGCTGGTTTTTAAGTGGGAGGGTGTCAAGAAACACATCACTTCTATCAAGAAAGGTGTCGACCTGCTACAACGAGATCTAGGAGAAGATCCTCGAGAGGACTGCCCTTCATAACCCAAAAACCGAGCAAGATCACGTCCATGGGAGTGATCAACAGCGGGAGAGCAGCAGAAGGGGAAGAGCTCTGCTGCGGGGCCCTCGGCTGGGGGCAGAGGAGGGGGAGGCCAGGGAACTGGGAATTGAAGCCTGCGAGGGCCCAATCCTGGCAACAGCGATATTTGTTGGGGTGGTGGGAATCAATGGGAGTAGTAGAGCGTTAGGAGCGCGGGAGCACACTCCATTTTGATTATCATGATGGCGGAATCGCCCGCTGGGAGGTATTGCAGAGAAAGGGGGATTTAGGGGGGAGAGGGGTGGAGGTGGGACATCCCAGAGTTGGGGTTCAGGATTTGGGAGGGACCAGGATTTTCTCTCGCCACTACTCGCCACATCCCCTGATAACCTGCAAATGTACTGCAACTAGCTGACTGTATCAATGTGTTATCAATGCATAACATGTATAATGTAAAATATGTAAAATGTACCTCCCTGCAAATAAGCTCCCTGCAAGTAACAGCGTCACAATGCCCTTGGGCTGTTTGTGCGCTATACAAATGTAAAGAATAACTAAATCTTGCATTCATTAAATTTGGGTATCAGCCCCCTTTTTGGGTCGGGTGACAGACGTAGAGGTGGGCCCTCTAGGCATAGCAGACCATGCAGTAGTCTTGATGGCTTCCACCCTCACCGGCCACAGGACGGTGTTGTGGAGCTAGACGGTATCAGGGTAATTGCTGAGGGACCCACTTATAAGAGAAACCCTAGAGAACAAGATTAGGGACTTCTTTGATCTCAACACGGCTGAGGATACGGGGGAGAACACCCGCTGGGATGCGTTTAAGGTGACGCTCAGGGGGGAGCTAATCGTGGAAAAGGCTACAAGGGACAAACAATTGAGGCCGCTAGAAGGTCAGTTGAAAGCCGAGGTAGAGGCAATTAAGAAGGGAATTTCGGGAACGGCAACTAGACTTGCCATGAGCGAGTACTGCCAGGCATTAGGCCAGCTCAATGTCCTTAGTGTTAAGACGGATTTCTGAACTCTGTCCTGGCGGCGCAGAAGTTCAGAAGGCCAACCTAATTACTTGGAACAGGGTAACCTCTGGACAAGCCAGACCAATCAGGGTAGCGATCGCGGCGGTCAAGACTAGGTCTCAAGAGGGGTGAGGGTGACTGAAAGCCCGCAATGAGCACACAAAGCAAGGACACTTACAAACTACTCCAAACAGGTGTTATATATTTTTTTTTAACTTGGTTTATTTTAAATCAAGGCAGGATGACAATTACAAACATTATAAGCAGTGATTATTTAGGCATGTTGATCCCCAGTCCTTTATCCCCCCCTGAGTTTCCTCCCTCCCTCCTCCCTTTGGTCCCTCTGTCCCTTAGGCATTGTAGGCGGAATCTTCCCTCCTGGGCCGTCCAGTTTGCGCCTCAGTGTCTATGTATCTTCCTCAGGGATCTCTTGATTTTTCAAGATCCAGCGGGCCCTGGTAGGTTTATAGGTCAGGGCGGGGAAGCGCTGGTCGAATTCCAACACTGGGGCCCAGATCCACCAGGTTCAGGGTTCTCCGGATGTTGAAACCTGCCTGGTCGGGGTGAATGATCTTCGGCAAGATGCGATTTAAGCGGGTTGCTAAAATTTTTGAGTATATGTTTGCATCGATGTTTAAAAGTGCGATCGGTCTGTAGGACGTTATGCTTCTTGGATCTTTTCCAGGTTTGGGCAGGAGGATGGTGGTCGATTCCTGCATCGATGGGGTCACCGCTCCCGTTTCCCTGAAGGAGTTGAATAGGGTAACCAGGTGGGGGGTCAGTTGTGCTCTAAATAGTTTGTAAAACCTGGTTGAAAAGCCGTGTTTTAAGTGATTTGATGGCTTCCTCAACTTCCTCCCCTGTAATGAGCTCCTCCAGTTCGTCTCTCGCTGCGTCGGAGAGACGGGGTACTGCTGCCTGCTGCAGGTATTCCTTCTGTTGTGATGGGTTTCGTGGGGTTGCCTTTATGATTTGGGTCAGATAATCTATTGCGAGGCGTTGCTTTTCGGGCTCTGAGTATAGTGTGACCCCGTTGGGATCACGCAGACCAGTGATCGCGTTGACGCGTCTCTGCTTGGCTAGCTTGGCCACCAGGAACTTGTTCGCCTTGTTACCCTTCGCATAATATGACTGTTTGGCCTTCGCCATTAGTTGGGCGGTTTGTCCGCATAGCGGGCTTCCAGTTTTTTCCTTGCCGTACGAATGATCCGTTGCGTTTTGGGGGACCAGCCTTTCTCCTTGTGGAGTGCCTCGGCCTCTCCTAGTTCGTTCTCTAGAGCCGTCCGGGTCGGACGCCTGTCTCGGTGGTAGGCCGCACCTTGGGCTATCAGGGAGCCCCTGATTACTGCCTTCATGGTGTCCCAGTTGTTCGCTAACGAGGTGTCCGAGGCTGGATTTTCGTTAAAGAAATTTCTTATTCCTGTTGCGATCTTGTCTCTGGTGGCCATGTCGTTGAGGATCGGTCGTACAAGATCCATTTACATGGGGCGTGGTCGGATATCGCTCTTGTGCCGATGGAGACTTCTTTGACTGAGGGGAAAGTTTGCGGGGAGATCAGGAACAGGTCGATCCTTGAAAAGGTGCGATGGACGAAAGAGTAAAAAGAGAAATCTTTTCCGTCAGGGTGGAACACCCACCATGAGTCTATTATCTCCAGGGTCCTGAAGAGTCGGAGGAGGCTAAGTGCTTGGGTGAAGTCGCTTGGAGTCGGGGGGTGTGACCGGTCTTTGGTGGGGTCGGGAACCCCATTGAAGTCTCCACCGACTATTGTTTGGCCCGCCACGAAGCTAGCGAGAGATGTGCCCAAGGAGTCATAGAAGTGTGATTGTCTGGTGTTAGGGGCGTACACCGAGATGAGAGTATATAGATCTCCCATTAGGAGGCATTTGACCGCAGTAAATCGGCCTTCTGGGCAGACTTTCGTTTCCAGGATCTGTGGGTTCAAGTCTTTCCTGAAGAGGATCGCCGTACCTCCTTTTTTGTTTGTGCCAGAGGCGAAGAATTGGAGCGGGAATAACCGGGAACGAAGCCGGGTCACATCTTCCGGCAGCAAGTGAGTCTCTTGGAGCATGGCTATCGCTGCGTCTTCGTCCCGGAGTTTCAGTAGAATTGCCTTTCGCTTGTTAGGGGAGTTCAGGCCATTAACATTCAGGGAGAGGACCCGAAGCGTCTGGAGGTCCGTTGAAGACTCACTCTCCTTTCCTTGGGCTAGGGGGGGGGTCGTGGGGCGGTGATTCAACTGCCATGTCTGTTAGGGAATCTCTTGATATCATCCTGCACTTGAGGTTTTAACGCGGAACCCCAACGTGGGGCCGCACCTTTAACTGGAGGGTAGACCGACATTGTAGGTACGGGCATACCCTCGGCCAACAGGGCCAACTGTCCCATCACATATTGTATACTGTGGGTTTCCAAGGAACAAAGGTTGGAAAGTATCCTTGGAGTGGGTATGAACCATGGGTATGGCCCGCCGCCACCGCCTTCAAGGTTCCTTAGTTCGAGACAAAGGTGGCGGGTCCTACTTTAGGTAAGGGCACCTGCGTCCAGGCCAAATTGCTGACAGAACCTGAGACCGTGGAAGCGTCCTCGTTCATCTCTTTCTGTTGCTCCACTGGGTTGACGACCATGACGTGCGTTTGGGCTTTGGGGAGGGAGGCGGTCCAGAGTCCTCGGTCCTCTCCGGGTTTGGCGTGGAAGGATCTCGGGGCGAGGCTGGATGTAAGATTTTCTCTGCGTCTTCTAGGTGGCTGATTCGGCGTAGGGTGCCTTTATATGTAAACTGGAGAGCTGTCGGAAACAGCCACCTGTAACGGATCTGTTGCTCCTGAAGGAACACTGCCAGCGGCCGGAGTACTCTTCTTTTCTGGAGAGTAAGTGGTGAGAGGTTCTGGTATATTTGAAGTGGGGTGCTCTGAAAAGTGATCTCTTCTCCTTGGCGACTGATCGCTGATATTGCCTCTTTGGTTGTGAAGAAGTGGACCCTGGTAACATCTGGGGGGGGTCCGAATCTGTCCCACGGCGCGGGCGGAGTCTGTGGGTCCGGTCCAGCAGGAGCTGAGATTTGTCCAGATCCGGGAGTAGGGCCTCGAAGAAGCTTCCCACGTAATCCGCTAACTTGTTGTCGGGGATAGAGGATGGGACGCCCCGAATGCAGAGGTTGTTGCGACGTGCCCTATTTTCAAGGTCTTCATGTTTGAACTCCAGGATCTCGCATTTGTGGTGCAGGGAATCGATGGATCTTTGCACTTCCCCCAGCGTGGTAGTGTGATCCTGAGAATGGTCCTCGATTTCTCTGAGCCTCTGTTCGATTTCTGTGACCCTTTGGTCCGTCTGATCAACTTTAGCGGTGAGTTCCGAGAGGCAGGCGCGAAACTCCGATTTAATATCCGCCATGAAGGCTATCAGGTCTCCTTTGGTAGCGAGGGTGCCCCTGTCCTCTTGTGGCTTCTGTGGGGTCAGTTTAGGAGGATCTTGTTTCTTGGGTTTCTCTGGTGCAGTAAACATGGCGGAGATATCTGTGCCCTTGCTCACCTTTGTTTGCCTCGACATGCTGCTCGTATCGGGCGGTCTTGATTGAAAGAGTAGCAGCGGGGCCCAGGGCGGTGGGAGGTGTGTATCGCTCTCGACCCCCTCTCTGGTCCAGATCTGGGCGAGTGGGCAGGGGCGCCCCAGGAAGCGTTGGTGTGGGGGGGGTCTCCGTCGGGAACGGTGCAGGATGGCCGATTGTTGCGTGAGGGGGGGTATGTCGCTGCGATGAGGCCCACGGACTCGAGGCCTCTCTGGATGAAAGCGGTTCTTCCGCTGCTTCCCCGCCCCTCCTCAAGTCTCCATCGGTGGTCCCTCGCAGGTGGAGGTCCCAGGTCCCTCTGTGAACCTCGCGTGTGCGGTTCTGTAGTGATGTCGGCTGTCGCTGAGCGGAGGTTCCCGACTCGTTCTGCGTAGCGGGGGGAGGGGTGGAAGCCCGCTCTCCTGGTCCCTCGGGGTGTGCGTCGGGTACTCAGGCCCTAGCCGCCGAGGATGCACACAGGAGTGTCCCGGGCAGCCTTGGTATGAATCTGATGGTTCTGTGCTAAAATCGGCTCCCCCTCTCCAACTCCCCGGTGCTCTAAGGCCCCACTACCGCCAGGTGCGGAGTGTGCTGCTGGGTTCCGGCTTGGCGGCCATCTTGGTTTCTTTGGTTGGAGACGGGGGAGAAGTTCGGCCGCTGAATTCTGGTAGAACGCCTCCTCGGACAAAGGCTATGTTTGGCCAGGTTGTGCCATGTCGGTTCCGGTCGCCTTAGATGGCATTGGCGACACGGAAACCCGCTTAGAACTGCCGGGAATTGACGGCGGCGGCGGGCATCCCACGGGCGGCCTCAGAGGAGCGACCACATCGATGGCGCTCCAAGCCACGCCCCCCCAAACAGGTGTTATATTAAAAATATATACACATTTATTCCAAGGCCTTTGCAACAATGACCGTAGCGAGAAATCACGATAAAACTCTAGTAAACCAACACATACCAAACCAATACAATATATATACAAATACAAACGAGTCTAAAGCGTTAGATGCACGAAATGTGTAGTCCACCTAGAAGGGGAGGAAAACAGGCAGTGCGAAATAATGATTAGACCCAGTCCGCCTTCAGAGGCACCTAACTAAAAGGAAGTCCAAGCCCTACGAAGAGTGGAGCCTTGTGCTCAAAAGTACCTGCACACGCTGGTGCCAACGGGCAAAAAGGGGAGTCTCTTCGAGGGAATCAGGCAGTTCAGTTTGGTGCACAAATGAAGAAGAACAGAGTTCCGCGACTCAAGCGCAGCCTCCACTGTGGGCAGAAGCAGAACGCGAGTACGGAAAGGCGTGCTGTTTGACACAGCGGGGAAAAGCTATGGGCTCCTGCAGGAGGGTGACCAGTTCCTAGCTATGCTACTCACCGGTCCCCGATGCAAGCAGACCCAGGCTTCTCCGCGTCAGTTTCAGTGCTGGCAGGTTCAGGGGAGCAGGGGACGTCTCGTCGTCGTGTAGATTCTGCAGCAGCAGAGTTGAGTTAAAGATGTCCCAAACGAAGTGAACCCACACAGTTTGTTACCACAGCAGGGCAACGGAGCGGCCGTGTGTATCTCAGCCAAATGTACACTACTCACTTCAGACCTGGGAATGCCAAGTGTACGAATCGTGTGAGAGTGACAAGGACTCGAAATAGAACACAACCTGTCGGTGGTTACAGAGCAAGATTCCTGGGTAGGCTGGTCAGTCTGCTGGATGGCCCAGAGACACTTCCAAAGGCTTACGTGCAGGAGATGGTGAAGATGCCGAGAATAGCTGTTCCCGCTATTCCAAGGGTCGAAGTACCAGTACAGGCCTTCTGGTTCGATCAGAGGTAGAAAGGGTTTCACAAAGCGACAGCAGTGCAGAGGAGCAGTCCTTCAGCAGGTCACCAGCGATTCCCCGGTTCAGCCTCGTGGTTGCAGGATACTTGGCTCCTGTATTCCTTTGTTCGTGAGAACTCAGGAGATTGACATGGTAGTGGCGTTTCCAGCCCCCTCTTATCCACGGTTCCCTTTGCGCCAAAACGGAGGGGACCCAATGGGAGATCCGCTCATCAAACACTCACACCATACGTAGACCTATCACGGACCACGGTGGTCCCGGGCATTTACACCACACTAGACTCTCTGGCACCCAGGATGTGTATTGGGACCAGACATCCCAGCCCACATCCTGGAGGCACATACAAGGCCTGTAGAAGCCCGTGAAAGCATCTGTGTTTCGTGGGAAAGTACATGCCCAAATAAGGCCCCGGGTCGGCTCGTCCTGGGGAAGGTGAAGGGGGCAAGACGGTCAGCGGACAGGACAAAGGAGCCTCGTGGTCTGGCCATTTTGGGAGCCAGGCCACCATTTTGGGCTAAGCGCGAGAAACGCGCTTAAAACACCAAAAGGAGCTCAAAAACACAAGAAACAATCGCTGCCACCATTCCCGTCCGTGATTCACTTGCAACGATCATTTACTATCCAAAAAGAGTATCTACGGCCTGTAGAAGGCTAGAGACCCAAGAGAGCAGTAACTTAGCTTACAGTGCCCTCTTGTGTCATGTTGCACGAAAGCTGCAACATGATAAAGAAACTACGGAAAACAGCGTTTCCTGGTACTGACTGTCTTAAGGGCATGTCAGTTTCCCCATAAGAATGGAGCGAAAGCCCAGAGGAGTGCGGCAGAAGGCTGCACTTCTCTGGCAAAGTCTAGATCATGGTGAAAACAACAGCAAAAAGTTTAGGGGTTGCCACATGGAAGGAAAATTACCCACAATTAAGAAATCTTTCCTAACACTTAGAAATAAGAAGGCGGAGGGGTCCCTATTATTTGTCCAACAGCAATACTATGCCAAGGCCAATAAGGCAGTTAGGCTTCTAGCACATTTGTTGAGGGGGACGTAGTCCCATAACGTTATAACAGCAATAACGGATGACATGGGGCTTTGGCACTCTCTCACAGCAGAGATTTCGGAGGCCTTTGGGCAGTTTTAAAGGGACAAATATCGTTCCCAGAACCCGCTGGGGACACTGCAGGACTACCTAAGCAGGGTCCATCTCCCTAAATTAGGAACAGAGACTAGAGAAGCCTTGGGGTTGGAGATAACCGAAGAGGAGGTAAGGACGGTTATTTCAGGGGGGAGTGGCTACATGGCCACGTAAAGGACGTGTATCTCGGAGCTCCTACTGCGCGGGACTCCCGAGCGGAGGCAGAAGTATCCGAAACGGCACGAGAAGCTATAACTTGTCAGTTAAGCAGAACGCTGACATATGCACAGCGTGGCAAGGAGGGCTGGGGAACGAACGACTTGGATCAGCTGAGCGGGGTATCCCCAGAGAGGGTGCTAACTAAGCACTGAGGTACTTCAAGAGCTGAGGGGGAAAGAGCATTTTTGTAACACACGCCAGCAAAACTCATGCACAGGGCTGTCAGATAATCACTACAGCACCTATTATAGGTGCACTGCAAACCGGAAGGCATAGAGAGGCTACAGGCCCCCGAAGGTGGATCTAGAGTGTTTTGGGCAACGCTCAGTGGGCGGAAGATTGGTGGAGGAGAGGGGAGCTTAGCCCCAGCCACATGGAAGAAGCCTAACCGAGTGGCTCCGGGGCATGTCACAGAAGCACAGAGGCAGGTTGGACACCATGAAACAGTCTTGGGGTGGGGACTCTAACCAAACTCAGCCGTAGCGTGGGCTTCAGGGGTCTTAAAGAGGCACACGCACCAACTGTCAGCCGGCAGACACAATGTATATGGAACTGTGGGCACAGCACCAACGTTGGAGGAGCCAGGAGTGCAACGCGGGCAAGCAGAAAGCACAGATGTAAAGGCTCTGGTACACTGTCGCCCAGTAACGACCTGAGAAGACAGTGAGGCATTTGAAAAGACCATAATATAATCCGGATGAGACGAGGGGTGAAGATTGCAAGGCCACATACACATGGGCCGGCTGTGTGCTAATCACGGAACTGTGGTTGCTGCTCCGAAGCTGAGGAACAGTGGGTAACACCAGCGGTCCGGAGGCAAAGTCAACGAAGCTCCTGAAACTGGAGGTACAACAAGCTAGAAATGAGTAAGGAGCCTGAGAGGTTGTTGGGCCCCCCACTAGAGGGCGTGAGCATCCACCAAGCGCAGGCAGGCATAGACAATGGAGCGAGGAAGAAGGGGGGATTCATACAGACCAAGAGGCGATAGTTGGCACAGAGCTGCAACACTCCTCACGACGGAACCAGAGGATGGACACAAATAAGTAGGAAGCTACACAGGAGTGGAGACAAGAGAACCGCCGCAAGGACAAGCTACACAAACAAGCCCCCCCTTACCCCTGGAGAGAGTATAGGGACGACAGAGCGAAACCTCACGAATGCCAGGAAAGAAAAAGGCTGCAAAGGTGAAAGCAGTAGCCATGACAGCCAAGGCGGACAGCAGCAAGGCGAAGCAGTCATCCTTGGACATGTTCACCAGGCCGAAGCAAGCATTGGAAAGCGCAAAGTTCAAAACTAATGAAGCAAGTGAGGGAAATACACAAGGAAGGATGGACAAATAAATACTGGCTGCAATAGCGGAACTAAAAGCTTCCCTGGAATTAAAGATAGACGCAATGCAAAAAGACATGAATCTCCTGAGACAAGATGTCAGAACATTGTCGGAGCGCACAGGGGTGCTGGAAAAGGAGGTGAAGACCAACGCCAGTAGCTGTAAAGTCAATTCCACGGATGTCTCCACCTTAAAGCAACAAGTGCAGAACCTGGAAAGTAGGGCGGAAGAAGCGGAAGACCGGGCTAGGCGTAACAATGTGAGAATTATCGGACTACCGGAAGGGGAGGAAGGCCAGAACCTGACCAATTACATAGAGCACATGCTACTGCAAGAAATAGGAGCTGGCGAGCTTATTCAGAGGTTCACAGTGGAGAGGGTGCATAGAGCCCTAATGAGGAGACTGCAGCCGCCCCCCAAATAACCACCCTCCCCTCAAAGATCGATAATCGTAAAGATTCTCAACTATAAGGACAGAGTGAAGATCCTGGAACATTTCCGGAAAGGGGGCACCATCAGCCGGGCAGCAGCGACTTACTGCATATCCAGATTACACCTTTCTGGTACAAAAACAAAGGATGAGCTACGGGCCAGTAATAAGAAGGTTGAGGGCAGCCATCCTTAAGTTCATGTTATTGTACCCTGCTAAGATGAAGGTGCTGCACAAAGTTCCAGCTTTATTTTTTGAAAACCCAGAGGACCTGAACAAAACGCAGAATATGCCGTCTGAGCAACGTGACCAGAATGGTGAAGAAAGTGATAAGGTCCTTAAGGCACACTGGGGGTGGGGGGCTGTGGACATGAGGCAGCTGAGATGGGAGAGACACTCTGACAATTATGTACTAAATATGTTAGCTTGTTCAAAATAGCAAAACGCAGGGGTTGGCGTGCTACACGGCTGGGTAGTGCAAGGATCACGTCTACCCCCATTAGGTTAGTTAGTAGGGATCCTAGTAGCACAGTATCCGCCTGCTGCGCTCCGAGTACTGGCTATGAGCCGGGAAAAGAGTGAGATGCGGGGTAGCCTGAGATTCATTTATGGAGCAAGGCAATTGATGGGGTTGTTGGGGAGGTGGGGAGGGTGTTGGGGAAGTTTTCAGGAGTCCGGCCGACAGACATGCACCACGAAACAAGGGAAAAGGAGTCAGAACTAGGGGGGTTGGGAGGATAACCAGAGATGACGGGTGAACTTATGATAGTAACCTGGAATGTGAGGGGGCTCAACAGCTATATTAAACGAAACAGGGTGATGACATACTTGAGGAGGCAGAAGATAGACACAGCATTACAAGAAACGCACCTGACTAAAGATAAACAAGAAATGATCACGAGGAAATGGAAAGGGATGACCATGGGGGCACCTTACTCAACGTACGCTAGAGGAGTCCTGACATGGATAGCGCTCATGTCCCTTTAAAGATACTGCAGTCCTACATAGACAAGGACGGCAGGCTGGTAATGATACGTGGGTGGGTGGAAAGCAGGGAAATATGCATCATTAACGGGTATGCTCCAAATCAGGACACCGCAGGGTATTTCAAAACCCTATACACCAAGATCAGCCCGTTTATGGACGGAATGGTGGTTAGGGGGGGGCCTGATTGCACCCTAGACCCGGCAATGGACAGGTCGGACGGGAAGCTGACCCATCCAACCCCATCAGCAAAAGCTCTGCATACACTGTTGAAGTCCTTCCAGCTGGTAGATGTATGGCGGGAGAGGCACCCACAAGTATGAGGGTATTCACATTACTTGGCTCCACAAACTCTATACACTAGGATGGACTATGTGTTTACAGGAACGAACTCTATACACAAAGTAATACTCGCAGATCACAAAGCTATGGTCCAGTCCGACCATGCCCCTCTAGAGGTGATCTGGCAGATTCTCCACCCCGGGCCAGGATACCGACATGGAGACTCAGGGTGGAGGCATTAAAAGATGTGGGATTCTGAGAGGGCTTGAGGAAGAAGGTTTAAGAATATTTTGATCTTAATACTGGCAGTGTGGAATCAGCCGGTGTGGTATGGGAAGCGTTTAAAGTGGTGGTGAGAGGGGCAGCCATGGCCAAGTCTAAGGGGATGCAAGGAGTCATCACGCAGGAGTTACAGTGTGCTAAAAGAGAGAAAGAGATGATTATACGGGAGGGCACAGGTTCCCCGGAGGAGAGCACGACTATGTCGCGACTACAACAGGAATGTAGGGGCCATTGGGAGAGACTGGGTAATCTTAGCTACAGAAAATATATGGAAAGACAACATGTGGAAGGGGACAAACCAGGCAGATTGCTAGCCTGGCTATATAAAAGTGACACCTCCAGACAACCTATTCGGGCGGTGCGCAGGAAAGACGGTCAGGTGCGAGATACTCAAGAGGGAGTGAACAAATGCTTTCGTGACTTTTACAAGCAGGTATACGAAGACTCGGAGGAAGGGAGGGAGATGGAGATACGCGAAACACTTACAGAGATTATACTCCCCAGATTGGAAGAAGCAGAGAGAGAGCCTGGAAGTCATTTGGCATAACGCTAGAAACAGAGTGGCACTGTGGAAACTACAGAACTCATATGAACATGGAGGCATTAAACGGCCCAATTTTGAAGTATACTATTTAGCAAGCCAGCTCCAATTTGTGGCGAAATGGCTTTCAGAGGAACAGACATCAGAGTTCAGGCTACTTAGGGCCGAATGCTCCCCATACTTCTTAAATGAAATGATATGGCTTCCCAGGGAGATGGAAAAAGGAGGGGGCCGGTTGAGGACACTAGGAAGGGATATTTGGGGTAGGGTGTGCCGGGCGGTAAGCAACCTTACCCCATGCTCCCCGCAGATACCACTGGTAGCGCCGGAGGGAGTGGGCTCGCAGACTAGGCTGAATGTCAGGAAATGGTGGGAACCGGTGGGAGTGGCGACAGTTGGCGATGTGTGGATAGATGGGAAGCCCAAGGAGTTTGAAGAGCTGGTGGGGGACACAGGCTTACATCAAGGGCAGCATATTACGTACTGTAGACTTCGACTGAATATCCAGAGTACGTGGTCTGAAGCCGAATTGGCTCAACAGCCGTATACAGTGATAGAAACATTTCACGATGTGGCAGAAAGGGGGCATGAGGTCTCTCGTATATATGAGCTGCTGATGTCCAAGATAGGAAGGGAGGTGATCCAAACGAGATTGCAGTGGGAGGAGGAAGTGGGAACACCAGTGACCGATGGACTGTGGAGCAGAGTACAGAGGTACCACAAGAAGGTATCCAGGAATGTATGGTTGCAACAGATACAGTTGTATGTAACCCACCGATCATATCTAACCCCCGGGAAAATTGCTAAATTCATTCGGGCAATAATGCAGACTTGCCCAAAGTGTGGGGAGATAGATGCAGGAATGGTACATATGTGCTGGTCCTGTGTAGAGATTAGAAGATTCTGGGAGGAGGCGGCTCAAAGTATGGCTAAAGTGGAGATTATACTGGATGTGAGCACACCCTGGGCATGCCTGCTGAAGGGGTTATCAAGGCCCCGTAGAGCAAAACACACGTACAAACTAAAAGACCTAGCGTATATATTGGCAAAACGCAGAATGGCGATATGTTGGAAAGCGCAGACGCGACCATCTGCTGAAGTATGGTGGCGCGATTTAATAAAATGGGCGAATGTGGAGAAGAAGAGGGAAGGTTAGAACTAAAAAAAGCATATGACAGTATGACAAAAGTATGTTAACTATTGGACTGTGACAATGTATGCTTGTTTGTTGAAAACCAATAAAAATTGTTTAAATTATTTTAAGAAAATTTAAATGGAAGGTTATTTCAGCCCTCCGCCCCCGAACAAGTCGCCCAGGCCAGATGGGTATACAACAACGTTCTACAAAGCATTCAGACGTATTCTCCTCCCCATCTAACAAGACTGTACAAAAATTTCCAGGAATTGTGCAGTATCTCAACGTCGATGGAGGAGGTGAAGATTATCCTTATTCCTAAACCGAACAAGGATCCTACTAGGTGTAGCTCCTTTAGAGGCTGATAGCATTAATGAACATAGATGCCAAAATCTATATCAAAATATTAGCCAACAGATTGGAGGGACACCTCCCATACTTGATTCACCCGGATCAGTCAAGTTTTGTTAGGGGGGCGACAAACATTCGATAATATTAGAACAATACCACACCTAGTGGAGAAGGCCCATAAAACAGCACTCCCGGTGGTCCCCCTTTCCCACAACGCTGAGAAGGCCTTCAACCGTGTGGAATGGTCCTTTCTGTTCAAAGTGATGGAAAGGATGGGGCTGGGTGGGGACTTTATCCGTAGGGCCCGGGTGAATTATAACAGCCCAACGGTCCATCTTTCTATTAATGGATCCTTATCTGGGTGCTTTCGGCTGAACAGATGGACCAAACTGGGCTGCACCCTGTCCCCCCTGCTTTACGCTATATACCTAGAGCTTGTCCTACAGTACCTGCAGGAGTCGAACGAGGTTCAAGGAATACCCTTTGGAGGTGTACAGCATAAAACTGCAGCCTTTGCCGACGGCATTGCTACTCACGCTCACAAAGCCTGGGGAGTCAGTGGGGGCACGTAGGAGGCATTAACAGAGTTTGGGGACAATCGGGCCTGAGGATCAATGCATCCAAGTCAGAACTGCTCAATATAACAGTAAAGGGGAGAGAGGCAGAGGACCTGAAGGCTACTTCGCCTTTCATTTGAAGCCCGGGTGGGATTCGATATCTTGGAATTCACATAACACCTAAGCTCCTGTGGTGGTATCTGGCTAACTACCCACCCATATTGGCTTCCATACAAGAGGTCATCAGTAAATGGAAAAACCTGAGAATTTCTTGGTTAGGAAGAATTGCAGCAGACAAGATGGTCACGTTCCTCATTTGCTCGCCCTTGGTGGTGCACAGCACCTTTTTTCAGGACCTGGGGAAGATCCCAGGTCAGCGCCTGCGGCTCAACCACAGCCTTCTGACATCTCTAAGGGGGATGGGGCAGGGGAGTCGGTATCTCCCAAATTTCCAGCAATAGTATGAGGTGTACTATAAGCAAATGTCTCTCGGGAGGTGGGGGGAAACCATGGGTGGCAATGGATAGGGTGGTCGCGAGAAGGGATCTACGAGAGGTTCTATGGCTTCCACACCCACAAAGGCCACGACATCTATACCTCAGCGCCATAACAAAGCTTGTGGCCGACACATGGGACAACTTACCCAAGAAGTATGGGATCACAACATTTCCATCCCGGTTTACCTCACTGTACAACAATCCAGACTTTTAATCGGGAACGGAACTGGCGGCTTTCACACAATGGCAAAAGGGGGGATGCCATATAATTCGGCATATGTTCCACTATAAGACCCTTCCATGAGTGTAAACAAAGTTTTGGGGTGGTGGAATATGAAAGGCTACGCTATTTTCAGATGAAGCATTGGCTGTTGGACCCGGATATATAGAAGGCAGCAACAAGCCAGTTCACCCAGTTTGAAAAATACCTAATGACACATGGCGGTGAAAAGGGCTTTACATCAGGTCTTTACAAAGTGAATACATATGGGGCATTAGGAGAAGACGATTGTGAGGGAGCGAGATAGGATGGATTGGGAAAGGCTATGGACACTGGTTCCCAAGACGGTAAAGGCCTCTCAACTACAGGAGTGCTGGTATAAACTGATTTTTCAGGTGGCACTACACGCCGGTCCGCTTCCACAGAATATACCCAGAGCCATCAAAGGCACGTTGGAGGGGATTGTGAGAAACCTGAAGGTGTCTCACTTACTAGTCCCCAGGGGTCTGTCATCCAGGTGGCCAGGTCACGGCCATCACTATTCGATCCAGTTACTGGTGGTGGACGAGTGCAGGAAAATCTCCTGGATGGGGGGGTCCTTGGGGAGTGGAAGTGGGACACCCGATGGGTAAGACGCGGTATCCCCCTTCTTCTAACACCTTTTCCCCATCCTACCACGTAGGATACTCAAACTCTACCACCCCTTTTTCCGACACAAACACTTTCACACAACACGGAAGACAACCGACTAACACCAGAGCCGTTTACTTGACATGTCCCAACAGAAGGGTCAGGCAAAGTCAGGCAATTGACCAGAATCACACACACACCTGAGGGCCCTTACCCTTGCCACAGGGATAAAAGGTGAAGCAGATGAGCACACTACGAGCAAGGCAGACCGCACGACAAAACAGCTAACCCAGTACAGCAGTTCAAGAAGAGGAGAAAGGGTGGGGGGGTGGGAGGGACGGGAATTAGCAAAGTCTTGTTGCACAGATTGTTTCTTAAATTGTATATTTTCTGCTGAAAAATAATTAACAGTTTCAACAAAAAAAAAGAACTACTCGCAGGCTTTCACCTCACTGGGGGGCCCCCTAGGCTTCTGCTGTTGGCTCCTCAAGTTAGTCTCCTTTGGCAGGTCAGTTCCCCGGGCCGCTCGGGGGCCCTCTTTTTCCAGCACCTTTCCTGTACCCACATCCACTCCCACAGTTTCCTCTTGGCAGGTTCTCCTTCCGGCTTTTGGATTGGATGCTGGGTGGCTTCCTCTTCCAGACCCAGCATTTTCATCCCCTCCTTGCAGGTGGTAATCCGATGTCTGCCTCCCCACGTGAACAGCAGACCAAAAGGGAAGGTCCATTTATATTTTACCTGGTCTTTCACCAGGGCCCTTACCCCTGGGCCCATCAGCCTTCTCTTGACTACAGTTGACTTTGCCAAATCCTGGTACAATTGGATCACTGCTCTGTTTATCGAGTCAGCCTTCCTTGAGGCCAGCAATATACTTTCATTTTGCCTATATTGCTGAAAAACCACCACCACATCTCTCCTTGCACCGGCTCCTCTCTCAAGGGCCCCATTCTGTGTATAAGGTCAAGTTGGATATCGGACCAATTGTCCAGTTCCAGGAAATCCATGAATATCTGTTGGGTAGTTTCTCGCAGGTACATGTCTGGCACCCCCTCCGACAGACCTTTTAGCCTTATATTAGAACATCTGGAGCGATTCTGAAGGTCCTAAGCCTACAGTCCGATATTCTGTGCAACTCAAGCAAGCTGCTCAACAAATACGTCTGTCTTTCTATTATCTTCAGCCCTGTCTTGACGGGCGTCTTCTGCCACGTCAGTACTTTCTCCCAGGGCCACAATGTCATTTTTCACCTCCTGGAGGGATTGGGTGAGCTCCGCTCTAATAATTTTTAACAGCGATTGTAGCGTCTCAGTAATCTTCTTGCTGAAGTCCTGGTAGCATTGCCGAAAGTCGACTTTGGTTATCCCTTGATTCCCTGAGAGAGATTTCCTACCCCCAGGTCTGCTTCTGCTGGTAGCCCCATGTCCTCTGTCAAACCCTCTTTATTCTCATTCCTACATAGCTTCTGTAGCTGACCTTCAGGGCCTTTCTTCAGGGGATTTGGGGTGGCCTACATCGCCTTAGCTTGTTTTCTCGACATTGGGGGTCTCTGAAGGAGGGGAGAGGGCCTCTCACACCTCCCTGTTCAGTCTCTCTTGTGTACCCACTACACTGGTCCCCTTCTTCCTCTGGTCTTCCGTTACTGCAGCTGCCCATCCAGGGACACCCTCCTACAGCAGTTACCCCTGGAACCCTGGCTATGCCTTTCCCAATGTTAGGTCCCCAGCTCCCATAGTTGCACAGTCTTCTCCACCTGGATGGGGGGGGGGGCTCGACCTCCTGCGACCCTGTAACCTTCATGTAACTGGGGAGGTGTCCTTGCCCCGCTGGTCCAATTTCCAGGGACTCTCCTCGTCCCTCCCCTTCTACATAAAGATTTCCGGCCAAGTCTGCAAGTTCTTATTGTGTATGCTCCAGAGAGGGTAGACCCAGGGCAATGTCAATCGTCTCCCTTGGAGCTACTTCAGATGCCCCTTTCATACATTTCCCCTTTGGCTGGTCTTTTCCCCCTTTCCAACTGGCTCACTCAAAAATGGTGGTGTTCCACTGACCTTTCACCTCCCCACCTGGAGGGGGGGGGGTGTGGGGGTCTTCCTGGGGCGGTCTTGGTTGGCGGCCCACGCCGCAATATCAGCACTGGGATCCTCAGAAGGTCCCCGCCCGCTCCCCCTTCTAACTTGCACACTGTTCCTCCCCTATACACCCCTCTCCATTCTCCACTCCTTTGTTTAGTACTGGGGGGTGGAGGGAAATCCACCCCGCCACAACCGCTTCTAGGTGAGCCTGTCCAATAAGTTACTTGCTGATCGACGGGCGTGCCTTGGCGCCATGGTGGTCGGTCTAGCTCCGTAAGAGCTCCGGGCGGACGCCACGCAGCCACGAGAAATTCCCTGGTGATTGTGCACCCCGATGACATTTAAGGATGGTGCCTGTAAATGGGGGCGAAGCGGCACGTTTGGAGCTAGCAACCAACGTTCGTCGGCATCGGTAGCAGCCCTGAACCCCTGGCCCCCATCCACGTGGGTTAGGGGGCTGACCCATCACCGAGCCCCGGCCCCCACCGGTGGAGCCACGAGGAGACCCGCCGCGGGCGAACACGCAGAGCGGGCGAAGAGAGCTTGGGACCCCCCCACCCCGCGCTGCTCACCCTGGTTGGCCCGGCGCCGGCACTGCAACCAGCAAAACCAGCAGCTGGAGCCCAGGACCGGCGCTTGTGGGCTTACTGCATTCCCACAGCAGGAGACCCAACGCAGGAGAGGAGGCACGCCCCACCCGATCGGGCCTCTGGGGATGCAGAAGCAGCTCCCGGCCGGCGGGTAACACAGGAAGATAAAGCTAAGCAATTGGGGTCCGCCCAGTCGGAGCAGCCCACATTCACAGCAGTCATCCAGGGGGCCGGCGAACACGCCATGCAGCAGCCCTTGAAACCCTGGCAGCCACGAAGAGCGCCCGCACTGGTGAAGGAACTCATCTCGTGATACTGGACTGCAGCAGCCCGGAGGCTCTCTTCACGTGGATCCATTAAGTTAAAGCACCAAAGACTCGAAAGGAGGTGGGAGAGGTACGTCGCAGGAGTAGTGCAGTCGCCAGCGCAGCCTCCTTCCGCCCCGCAGGGGTGTAGCAGCCACGATTCATAACAGCAGCATATGCGCACCCGTGGGGGAGGAAGCGGAGGAGCTCGATTCCGGGAAGAACAGTACTCCGCAACTTCACTGTGGACTGTGAGTGCCCGTTATAGGTAGCACCGGAAACACTGCTGCACATACCTTCCCAAGTCCCCGGGGCCACGTAAAACAGCGAACATCCAGGCCCCAGCCCTGAAAGGTTCTGGTCCCAGCAATAAGCAAACGCACCCTAACGCCTGAAGGCGTGCCTCCCCAGAACTCGTGCAGCGCCTGCATTATTAGCGCGGACCATCATAGACAACCCGGCCGCCAGAACAACATTGCTCATCTGAACCTGGGTTGCGACTCAGAGGTGCCCATTAGTCACCTCTCCCGAGGGGGGCCACTCAGGGCTGAGTGGGGGAACTCCCGTTCCTTTGGCACTGGCAACAACCCTCACAGTGATGCACTGGTTCTGGCCCACGGGCGTCCTCCCGTGCGGGCCACACCGCGCCCCGTCATCAGCCCCCAGTTCAGTCGTCGCAGATCCATTCGGTGATCGCCCAGAGGCCGGGGTTCCGCGGGTCTGCTTCCCACACTGGTTTCCCAACGATCGCAAGTCAGCAGCAAGCCAAGCTCCAATTGGAGGTCCAGTTGGCCCCCTGGCGACCACAATGTCTAAAAAACCCTCCAAACAAGCGGACATTGCAACCCTACTGTCCACCCCAGCGACAAACAGAGCCAGGAGAGGGGACGGTCCTGAACTCGCGGGAACAAGCATAGAGAGCACACACGGGGAGCAACCCTTCGGGAGCCAGTCGCAAGCTGTCACAAAGTCAGACCTTCAGGATTTGCTCGCGGCATTAACCAAAGAGTTCCAAAGAGGTACGGAGGAGGTTAAAGGCACAATTACTGCGCTGGACATAAGAGTGGGGGAACTGGAAACGAGGACGGCGGAAGCGGAGAACACCCTATGTGAAAACAGCTATGAAATCAAAAAGGGGTCAGACAGAGTGGCTGCATTGGAGGCCAGATGTGAGGCCCTCGAGCTGAAGCTAGAGGACGCAGAGAACCGCTCCCACCACAATAACATACGCCTGAGGGGCATACCACATCGGTCTCGGACGCTGACCTGGAAAGCTATGTGCAAGACCTCTTCCATTTCATCCTAACTCTACCGGACGAAGACCCCCTAGTGATCGACAGAGCCAGAGGCAACTCCTCGGTCCCACCTGATGTCCTAGCGAGACTGCATTATTACAAGGTAAAAGAGGAAATCATGCAGGAAGCGAGAGCCTCCCGCCGTATCCTGTTCAGAGACGCCTCTATCTCCTTATATCAGGACCTTGCGGCGTCAACGTTGGCAAAGAGGAAGGCGCTGAAGCCAGTCACAGAATGGCTAAGGGAAAAAGGAATCTCATACCACTGGGGGTTCCCCACCGCACTAGTCTTCACCTGGAACGGGAGCTCCTGCCACATACGCAGCACTCATGAGGCAGAAAAATTATTACTTCAGATGGGGGGTGGGAAACAACAAGGAAGGCCCACCCCCTGAACAGGAAGAACGAGAGGATTCCCACCAGGCCTGGGCTCGTGTCGAGAGGCGGCGCCGGAGGGTCAGGGGTCCCCCACAAAAAAGCAAACGTCCCAGCAAAGACGGATAGGGCATCCCCTACGGCCCCGTGGCCGGAAAGCGTCATCTATTGGTCCAAATGCCACCAGCGGACCCCACCACGGAATGAATCCCAGGCTAATAAACCTACGAACCTACGAACGTCACGCACATTCAGTTCTCACCAGATAACAGCAAGGCCAGTTGGCCAACTTCTCAGAAGGCAGCGTTGGCTCAGCCCGAGCCCCCCCTTTTTGGTTGAAGGCTGGTCCAGAGAACCAAGTTTTGTTGTTTTTTGAGGTGGGGGGAGGGGAGAGCGGAAGGGGGTCCAACACCAGGAACACGGGGGTCAGTCATAATGACATCCACTCACACGGAGGGACAGAGAAGGGAGGGAGATCGCAATAAGGATCTGTAATCACATCCTCTGAAATGGGGTCTCCCACCTCTAACCTAACCATGATCACATGGAACGTGCAGGGCCTGAACTCCCCTAGGAAAAGGAAGTCCGTGGAACACCGCCTGGCCCAACTTGAGCCAGACATAGTATGCCTGCAAGAAACTCATCTCCTGGCTGCAGATGAACAGCGAATTAGGCTCCACAGATTCCCCAAGAGATACTTTGCTTGCTACAGCAAGAAAAAGAGAGGGGTCGCAATCCTGCTTAGCCAAGCTGTGGCGCGCTCCAAGGTCACAATCAAACGCGACGCCGAAGGCAGATTCCTGCTGATTAATGGTCTCTTGGTCAAACTTCCCATTGCTATCACAGCCATCTACTGCCCGAATGAAGCCCAGGAGCGTTTCTTACACAAGGTGCTCCCAGTGATAACCACCTTTGCCGAGGGGAAATTATTAATCGGGGGGGACTTTAATCTTACCCCGGACCCTGCGATCGATAAGTCCCTGCCGCCTTCTGGATCAGACTTTTCAAAAGCGTTGGGACTGGCGGAATTCCTGAGGGAAACGGGGACAGTCGACGCATGGAGATTAGTGAATGACAAAGCAAGGGACTATACCTTTTTCTCTCATGTCCACAGAGGCCTTTCGAGGATAGACCTCCTCCTGTTCTCGAGCGCCCCGTTTCCCTGCATCACAGACATCCACATAGGTCTGAGGATCATCTCGGATCATGCCCCAGTAGTGGCAAAACTCCAAATAGAGGGTCTGCCGGATCCCCCACAAAGGGCCTGGAAGCTGCAGGACTATCTCCTGACGGACATAGCAGACAGTCAGGAGTTCTCGGAAGCCCTAGCAAACTATTTCACGGAAAATGCAGGCAAAGGTTCCAAGGAAGCAACTGTATGGGACGCCATGAAGCCGGTCATCAGGGGGGTGGCCATGAACTGCGCTGCAGCACACAAACGCAGACACCAGCGGAGACTTGAGGAATTAGAAAGGTCAGTGGCAGAGAAAGAAGCAACCGATAAGAAGAGACAGTCGACCAAATCATGGAGTGAACTCCGCAAAGCAAAAGTTCCCCTCGAAATGCACCTGGCGGACCGGACGGCCCGAGCCTTAACATTCACAAAGCAATATTACTACCTGAATAGCAGCAAGGCCAACCATCTGCTGGTGCATAAACTGAAGAAACTACACACCAGGAACACCATCACAGTCCTCCAGGATCGAGAGGGGATACCCCGCTGCCTGGACTCCGAAAAGCTAGCCATTATGACCGAACACCATAGGGAGGTGATGTCCGGGAATCCAGAGGAGGTAGAGCTCATTGCGGGGATCCTGCAGTCGGTCCCGAAGCCGCCCCGCCACCCACAGATGGACGCCCTGGAGGACCCCATCCCCTCGGAGGAGGTGGCTGAGGTGATCAAATCTATGAAAATCACAGCTCCTGGCCCAGACGGCTTCCCCGCCCCATTTTATAAGAAATACTGCCACATCTTGGCCCCGCAGCTGGCCTTTCTGTTCAACGCTTTCCTGGAGACAGGCCGGTCACCCCCTCCATGGAGGAATCTGTCACTGTCCTAATTCCAAAACCTGGAACAAACCAGGAGCTCTGCTCTTTGTACCGCCCCATCGCCCTACTAAACGTAGATGCCAAGATTTTCTCGAAGCTCTTGGCACGCAGACTCGCTATTCTCCTCCCGGATCTCATACACCCGGACCAAACGGGCTTCATTCCGGCCTGTAACACAAAGGACAACATTAGACGGACCTTTAACATCATCGAGACAGCCAATAGAATTGGAGAGGAACTAGCGGTGGTATCGCTCGACGCACATACGGCCTTTGACAGCCTGGACTGGGGCTTTATGAGAGCAACACTTCAACACTATGGGGTAGGCCCGAAGTTCCGGAAATGGATTTCAGCAAATTATCAACATCCCACCACAACCCTCAGAATCAACAGGGCACGGTCCCCTAAAATAGCGATTACCAGTGGAACCCGTCAAGGATGCCCACTGTCGCCCCTCATATTTGCGTTATCAATGGAACCGTTTGTCGTCAGGATCTGCCAAAGCCCCACCATCCAAGCCTAAAACACAAGCAGGAGACGTATAAAGCGGCCCTGTACGCGGACAACGTCTTGCTGACGCTGACCCACCCAAGCTCATCACTCAAGGCACTAGAGGAGGAGTTGGAGGACTTCAAAGCTGCTTCCGGGTTCTCAATTAACCCCAAGAAGTCAGTGGCCTTGGGCATCAATATGCCGAAATCAAAGCCAGACCCATTACCAGTTGGCCTCCCAATCCCGTGGGCCAAAGCACACCTGAGCTACCTGGGTGTTCAACTCCCCAAGTTGGCTGAACACACGTACAAGCTGAACTTCCCGTCCCTACTCAAGGACTTTCAAGACGACATGTCCCGCTGGCAAAAACAAGAGATTTCATGGATGGGGAGGATCCCAGCACTAAAAATGAAATTGATCCCCAGAGTGCTCTATCACTGTCAAGCTCTCCCAGTAGCGATCCCCAAAAAAGCCAAGCAGAAACTTGAATGCTAAGGAGCACCGGCGCAGGCGGCTTGGGGGCACCGGATGTCGAGAGATACTGCCTGGCCACCCAGCTCTCTGCAGCATTCATGTGGCAAGTGACAACTAACAAACCCCGCTGGCTCAAATTGGAGGAGGACTGGAGTCGCTGCCCGCTTGACTCCTTGCCACACATCACGAGGCCTAGAAGCCCGCCGAACACCGGCATGCTCACTTCAACCTGGAACACAGTTGACAGCTGGAGGCAGGCGGCCAAGAGGTGGAATTGAGGGGGCTCGGCGGGCCCTCTCTCCCCGATCTGGGACAACCCGGACTTCACCCCGGGGATGGGGCAGGGTGCCTTCGCCAGTTGGAAAGCAGGAGGCTTGCGGCGAGTCACAGACTTTTTTGATGGGGAGGTCCTGCTTACTTTTGAGGACTGTAAAAGGAAATTCCAGGTCACATAAGTCGAGAGATTTCGGTACACCCAACTGCGCCACTGGCTCTCGCAAAACCCAATCCGAATTCGGGGGAACAGAGAACTCACGGCTCTGGAACAAACGCTAACAACCAACCCGCCCAAGGGAAAGATCTCATCTCTATACAGACTACTAGACAGGGTAAACCCGGACTCGAAGGAGCCCTACATGGAAAGGTGGGAGAGAGACATTGGCAAGGAGCTACACGGGGCTAGTTGGAGCCGCATCTGGATGAGAACTCATAAATCCTCGAAATGCGTCACAAATAAAGAGGGGGCCATTAAGGTCTGCTACAGGTGGTACATCACACTAGAAACCCTGCACAAGTATGACCCTCCCATCCTGCCACAGTGCTGGAGAGGCTGCGGAGACACCGGCACACTGTTCCATCTGCTCTGGACTTGGCCAAAGGCTGAGAGGTTCTGGCGAGAAGTCCTGGAACAGATCAAGCTCATCACAGGCCTGACGATCCCGTGGGATCTGGGAGTCGTCCTACTAGACAACACAGGGGAGGGCCAACTTCCGATGTCAGGGAACCTGGCAGGCCTCTGCACACACTTACTTACCGCAGCCAAAATCTCCATCGCCAGGCTGTGGAAACTTCCAGAGGGTCCGGCAATCCCTTATCCCTGTGTGGTGGGTGAAATATGGTAGAACATCTTTAGGCAGCATGTTTAAAGGGTCAAGGCCCTGCATCTTGTACTAGCAGGAACACTTCTTCCATTTACTTTTGTAGCAGGCCAGTATGGAAGAAGCGCAGGCTCTAGACAGAATGTTCTTGCAGACTTGTGGCAGTGGTATATTGCTGAACTCTAGGAGTGTAGGAGCCAAGCCGTCAGGTTCAGCAAGTCCAGGTCGCGGTGTAAGACTGCACCTTTGCTCCTGGAGAGAAGGTCACACACAGGAGGCATCTTTATTTGCACAGCAGAGGACAGGGCCAGGTGCACAGTGTACCATAACTGTCTTGGCCAAGCAGGGGCCATGAAGATTAGTTTGCATTGAGATTGTCTGAAGACATTTAACAGCTGAGCCACCAGAGGGATCATGGGAAAAGCATGCAGGAACTCTGCCTCTCATGAAAGTGTGAAGATATCTCCCAGGCTCTCTGGATGATGGAATGGGTTTGCAAAAGCCACGTACCACTTGTTGGCATTGGTGGCAAAGAGATCGACTTCTGGGGTGCCTCACTGACTGAAGAAGTGGCCAAGTTGATTCCTGGAGTTCCAATTAATGACGGGAGCTAAGCTCCCTGATGAGGTAATCCGCCATTGTGTCCTAAACACCCGGCAGGTGGAAAGGAAGATGTATTCCAGCACCAGCACCTGGGTTTCCATTGAGAGAGCAAGATAACTCATGCCCCCTTGCTTGCGGATATAAAACATTGTATTGGTATTGTACATGAACACCCGGACCACCTGACCGCTGAACTGAGGGAGTAAAGGCTTAAGGGCTCAAAACACTGCATGCAACTGAAGAAGATTGATATGCAGAGTCTTCTCCTTATGTGTCCAGAAACCCTTGACATGTAGATCCCCTATGTGCATGCCCCAGCCCTCTAGTGAGGAGTCTGTTGTGAAAGTGACTTGATGTGGGGGAAAACGAAATGGAAAGGCCTGGGCTAGGTGAGCCAGAATGACAGCTTGCGTAGAGCGTCCTTCAATTGCCTCAAGAGATCTTGTCCTCCCAGAAACCCGAGGCCTGCCTCCAGCGTGCAACGAGGAACACCTGGAGTGGCTGCATGCAAAGCAGCAATGTTTAAGCAGATGGATGAACAAGGACATCATCCCTAACAGGGACTTCAGGGGGGAACTGAGGCCGTCGAGATTCGGTTAAGTAAAAGGACCTTGGCAAGAAGGGCTCGCACAGTGCCCTCCGAGGGAGCAGCCAAGTAGGAATGTGAGCGCAGTTGAGCCCCCAAATGGAGCGCTCGTCGAGATGGAGTTAGAAAGGATTTTTGAAAGTTTCCAGAGAATCCAAGAGACAGTAGGCATTGGATGGCGTTTTAAATCTGGTGGTCCACCTTATGGAATGACTGTGCCTGCACCAGCCAGTCCTCTAGGTACAGAAAGACGCGTGCACCTGAGCGGTGAAGGTGTGCAACCACCAGAACCAGGCACTTGGGGAACACCCACAGGCTGATCGAAACCCAAAGGGAAATGCCCTGAATATGAAGTGGTGACCTGCCACGTGAAGTGCAGGTATCAGCTGTGTTTTCGATGAGTAGGGATGTGAAAATATGCATCCTCTAAATCCAGGGATGCCATAAAATTCCCATCCTGAAGCTCTGGGCCTTGAGGAATTTGTTGAGGACAGAGGTTGAGGAGGAACCTTCAGCCACCCGACTTTCTTATTGACTAAAAAAGTACCTGGAATACATTCCCTGCCCATGCTGACCTGATGGAGCACTTTCGATGGCTCCCTTTACCAGGAGAGACTGTACGTCCTGTAATAGTAGGGGCACATGTTTCTCCACCTTTTGCAAGGGAGGAATTGTGGGTGGTTTCTTGACAAATTTAAGCGTGTAGCCCTGCTGGATGAGGGACAACACCCATCCATCTATAGTAATGGTTTTCTACTGGTTGACAAATTGGGAAAGACTCCTGCCCAATGGGTGTAAATGTGGGGGGGGGAGCTGATTCTGAGACAGGTCAGGTTTGTTTAGTTGCTGGTTGGCTCCTGGTGTACGAGGAGCCACGTCATCACTGGTTTCCGTGGTAGGACTGGGACTTGGACTTATAGTTGTCCGTTGTTGAGTATGCCTAAATCATGTATGATGCAGACTGGTACGAAGGCTGGTAATATTTCGATGTTCGAGAGAAATATGAATTTACAGACTGAAAGGACTGGCGCCTTTGTTGCAGCGTGCCCAGGGAACTCGCCATCTCTGTGTCCTGTAAGGAACTCATGGTGACAACACTAAAGACAGACACAAGTGATCACAGTTCAAGGGTGTTCATGGAACGCTGAATGCAGGATGGATAAATGCCTAACCTAAACCTAAATCTAAGATAGGAGCAAAGGTCGGCCATCAAATGAACAATAAGGCAGTCCTAGTGGCGCTGTGTCAAAATAAAAAGGCTTCTAAGAAAAACCTATTGCCAAGTCCTTACAACTAATCATAGAAAGAGTGTGGGATAGGGTTTCAATAAAGGAAATAAGTTTTCCAAATAATAAGTCAGGATGTGATTGGCAGTGGTCTCCCTTCCTCACGTTTTCAGTACGGAACAAGGTGGGACCTTGGAGCATGGCCCACACTCGAGCTTTCTCAGCTATCATGTTCTTCGATGGTAAACTCTCTTTTCAATCAAAAGTCTCTTACCTTCGAGGGCCTGATGTATTCCACAAAAAACAAAAAGTTATTTCCCACAGTTCACGTTGGTTGATGGCTTCACCACTGGGTCCCCCTCGACGGGCTCGGACCCACTTGACAAGGGGGACAAGTCAATTCCCCAGCTCTTCCAATACCATTTAGATTCACAAGTCTTAATGTCTTTTTAAACAGTACTTCAGGCTTTGTTCCCGATTGTCAGCTTCCCTCTTCCGGGTTCACTCTCGCCAACTTTTATAACACACTGGGCCTCATTACGACCCTTGCGGAAATGGAAAAATGATGGCGGAAATGCAATACCGCCATCGAACACCGCTCGTTGCGATCATGACCCGTCACCGTAAAGTACGATGCCATTAGCGACACCGCAGTGAACGGCAACGCTAACTGCACCAAGTACGCGCACGCGCGCCTTGCAAAACCGGAATCACCGCCATGGCGCAACGGTACGCGAATTCTGACCCTAGCGGACATGTACTGAACGCCATCAAGCACGTCGTAAAGTACCATTCCGCCATGGCGAGAAATACGGCAACGCGAACCAACCGTAAATGGCCCACTGAGTGCCTGTACTCCACTCCCTGGCCTCATTGCACAACTCCTGGCAGGCGCAATGTACTCACACTATGCAACCAGTGAAATCCACTATTCACCCATGCATGCCAACGTAGAAAAGCATGCAGGGGCTCAAAGCGCCCCGTGAGTGGGCATCCATGTACGGCATGTCACCATAGCCGTACTGACGCAGCACAGGCATGTGAAGGTACAACACATCAAAATGAAAATCAAGAACACATGACACAAAACAACAGTAGTCCCCCATCGCTTGCCACCAGCGCAAGGCAACATCCACAACAGCATCCTGAGGGGGATTGCACCAGCCCTGTACTCATGCCAGTAAACAAACCAACCATCAGCAGAAGCATGTACCACACAAGTCGGCAGAGTGACTGAGCAGCCAGGCTCATCCCAAGAGGGGCCGATGGGAGCTGCAGGGCACAGATGGCATCAATACAGGAGCTATTCCAATGGACATGACCCCAGTCCCCCTCCAACAAACGCACGCAAACACAGTCACCTGTGACCAGCCACATTCTGAACAACCCATCATTCCACCAATCGACCTGGCTGACAGGCACCAGTCGGCCAAAAGCCAATCCCCCGCCCCTGAACAGCACATCATGTAAACAGACACAATGGCAGCCTCTATCCGTGACCATACTGTGCTACGTAGGCAAACGCGGCCAGTACTGTACCACACAACTCAACTCAGAAGGCGGAACACAAAGCAGATCATCACGCAATACATACCGCCACAAAGCGAAAATCGCCACATCACCTGCAAAGAACAACGCAACACGACAAATATCGGAATACAATTTAAATGCACATCCAAATGACAAAGGCCCCACATCAATTTGCAAAATCCCACCAAAACAACCATCATCACCGAGGGCTGCATCTGCAATAATTGACCGGCTTCCACTTGTGTGACGCCCTGTACCATCATGGCACACAGGGCTCACATCAACGTTCCAAAAGGCAACATGGAAGCGGCAAGAACCGCAGGTCCGTCCCATGAGGCAGGCACTAGTCGAGCTGAAAGGCCGAAATGTTGCACCTAGCCACCAGTACAGCGTAAGGGCATGTGGCCCATTGGCGATCGTCCCATATGATCGAAATGGTGCTCCACTGATTCACCCGAAGCTGCAGGAGTCGAGAGTAAAAACCATCTGGAGGAGTGGCGTAGAGATGGCATCTGCAATAGGGCAGGAGATACCTGTCACCCAAAAGAAACACAAATCAACCGATTGCATTACGGGACTCATGATGCATTACAATCTTCATTCAACACACCAAATCCACACCCATATGCATGCTAGCCCACTCCAAAGGAATATACACACCCCTAATCCAGTATCGAATCACAACGAAACCAATCGAGCTAAATACACCATTGGCAACGTCGGTTACTGTGCATGCGTCCGTCAAGATAGAACCCATGACATGGGATTAGTAACGTGCCTAGACACAAGTGTATGAAGGCGCGTCGAGACAGGGAGGATCCGACAAGGGCAGAGAGACGTATGTCCCACTATGGCAGCCTTGCATCACATAACGCAGGGGAAGGGGAGTGAACCAAAAAACCCATGTACATGGCAGACCCTAAACGGATTCATCAGTCCATGCATCCACACATCATTCCCTCATCCCGCAATGAAAACGCATGAATATTCACTCACATAATATGTGAAACTTCCATCGCGTCTGTGCGTAATGCAGTCCGCAAAAACCACTGTGCCCCTGGCCGGATCTGTAGTGTTGTGAAGCAAGATGGATTTGGGAACGTCCTGCCTCATCGTCCACTACGCTATTGCGCATCCCCTTCAATTCATATCATTCATTGCCTGCTCGTTATGGGCCATGTCCCAAGGACATTCTACAATAGAACGTTACATTTCCAGCCAGACCTGTGGGCGTATCCTCGCCGCTACTTCAAAACCAAAAATGCTGGCCTTCGAATTCCTCACTTGCAACATTACGTCGAAAAGGCTTCTGTGAACGCTTGCATTCACAATTACATCAATGTAGTGCGGCTGTGTGTCATAATGCTAACTGGCTGCAATCACAAATGGGACGCCACGCCCGTCGGTGAAGTACGTTACTGTGCTGCATGAGGGTCGGCCATCGATCGAGCCCTACATACCACTGACTCTTCACAGGTATGTAAGCGGCTGCAATCATAGCATGTGTAACAATGGGAGCATAGCATGAAAATCAGTCAAAGTACATCACACTGCCATCGGGATTTGATACATGATTCCAATCCCAAGATGCCATGCGGCCAAATGCAGCCTTACGTGCGGGCCGTGATCGACCAGAAGGGATTGCATCTGCCACAGATTCATTCAATCAGCACAGGTGGAGGCCATACAGGCCGACAGCACATATATTGCAGACCCAAACCCCTCCCACAACCACTCCCACTCCAAAATGCTACCGGCAGGACTAGCGATGTTGGGCCTGGGGTACCAGATAGCACTGCAAGTGCTACAACTACAAGAAGACGACGAACAACAACAGGTACAACAACCGGGCGCACAGGGGAGACGGAGGAGGAGGAGGAGGAGGAGGGCAAGGCAGGGTCAGCAAGGCCCACAAGCACTGCCACTACCACCACGCAGGCGGCCCGCAATCCCACGCCTCCGAGCCGATCCGTTCAACCTCACTGCTGAGCAGATCCACACCCTCTACCGTTTGGACCGGGACACCATAATCGCCATTGTGGACATGACACATGCTGACCTCGTGAGCATGATAGATAGCCCAACCGCCATCCCACCCCTACTGAAGGTGGTGTCTGCACTCCACTTCCTGGCCACAGGCACCTACCAGCACACAGTGGGACAGTTGCATGGCATTTCACAGCCACTGTTCTCACGGACACTCTTCCAAGTGCACGATGCCCTCCTGAAGCACGCCGACGACCACATCACACTACCACGCACGTACCAGGAGATTACCAACGCTAAAGTGGGATTCCATGCACTTGGCGGCATCCCGGGTTGCATTGGTGCCATCGACTGCACCCATGTTGAATTGGTTGTCCCACATGCCATGGAGGTCCAGTACCGCAACCGGAAACAATTTCATTCAATCAATGTGCAAATGGTGTGTGACTCCAACAAGATATTTACGCATTGTTGTGCCAGATTTCCAGGATCTACCCATGATTCTATGGTCCTGAGGAACACAAGAATACCACGCTACATGGAGCGACACGCAGGGCACAGATCCTGGCTACTCGGTGAGTCTCATTCCATGCATGACATCGTGGCCCATTTGATGCGTCTATGACCTTGCAGGGGGGGGGGGGGGCTACTTAGCACTATCATTCCACTGACACCCTTTATTCGTCTCATACAGGTGATGCCGGGTATCCACTGAAGAGATGGCTCCTTACACCAATCCGGAACCCACAGAACGAGCATGAGGAGGACTACAACCATGCCCACCCACGTACCCGTGTGGTCATTGAACAGGCATTCGGCCTACTGAAGGCTCGTTTCCGCAGCCTCAGCAGGTCTGGCGGGGCACTCATATACAGCCATGAGAAGGTTTCTAAGATGGTCATGGCATGTGTCATGCTGCACAACATGTGCATACGTAGGAATGTGCCCATGCCCCCTGACGCTGTACTGCATGCACCTGAAGATGATGATGATGATGAGGGTGGGGATGTGGAGGCACCTCAAGGAGTCCATGAGGCACAGGATGCACGTGCAATCCGACAGAGCATCATAGATGCATGCTTCTAGCAACCACGCATGGTGCCTATTACACGGAAAGGGGACCTGTGGCACTGTGTGTGTGTAGTACAGGCACATTGTGGACTGTACGCCTATGAAGGCCTCGTACGCAAATATCAATGTCCACACATGTCATTGGATGATAATGAGGTGCTGTATTGTTGATGTGATTTGATTTATACACCCTATGGACCCGCCACCCAGTGAAGCCCAACACACCCCCTCCACCCTACTACCTCCCCCCCCAACACCAGTGTCCAAATATGCATGCTGTCCGTGGGTAGACGCTATTGCAAGCCCCCTCTACGGGTATCAGGGGCACCCCTGCCCGTGGAGCGCAGGTTCCTGCCAGATCTGCGTTGGGGGCTGCCCTGGACGGAACTTGCCACGGATGAGGTCTCTGCCTGCTCGCGTCCATGCATGTCTCTGAGGGTTTGTGAGAGCTCCGAGAGCACACGGCGCACAGCAGCAAGTTCAGCACAGACGTCTTTGGACGTCGCATGCAGTTCCCCCCTCAGGCTCTCGGTGCTTTTCTCCATTTGTGCTCTCAGGCTCTCGGTGCTTCTCTCCATTTCTCCCCTGAGGCTCTCACTACTTTTCTCTATTTGTGCCCTGAGTGTCTCGGTGGATGTTTCCATGGCTGCCCTGGAACCCCCGCATTCATTTGCATGGTCCTTGAGTAGCGTGGACGCTTCCTGCTGTTGCTCGATCAGCAGGTCGAGGGACTGTTGCCTCTGCTGGGCCATGGACATTTGCGGTGGTGTGACAGGGGGGCTGCTCAACACATGTTGCCTTGGCACAGGACTTGTGGGGGTTGGCCAGTCGTCGTCTTCAGGGTGCCCCTGCGTGGTTTCGTCATGGTGTAGGGGATGGAACATGCAGGGGGATTGGGAAAGGTCATGGATGGTACCTACGTCGCCAGCACTGTTTTCCGTGTCGGAGCATGCTGGCATGACAGCTGTGTCACCTATGGTGCTGCTACCACCAGAGGCAGTGCCATCAGATACGTTCTTTGGGGGGACCTGTGGTGCTGGGGTTGTGGACTTGCTGGCTGCTGGGGTGCCTGTTGCAGTCCCCTCCAGTGTGCTGCCACTTGATTCCTGCTGCTGCCGTGTCTTGATCCTTGCACCTGAGGTGGAGGCTCTTGGGACGTTGGTCCTGGCCCTCTTTGCAGGCGTGCTGGTAGGGGTGTCCTGCAGCTCGTCGTTGGTATCGGACCCTGTGGTGGAGTAAAGAGGGGCGAGCGTTAGTTATGGGTCTGTCGGATTTGGAATGGCAACGTATCAAATGCATTGGGGTGGTACATGAGGCTGATTTGGGACTGGGCCTTGGAGGTGGTCTCATTTTCGTGTGGATTGAGGATGCATTCATTTGGCTGCCTGCAGTTAGGGGGTGCATGCTGCACATGTAGGGGTTGTTTATGGCTTCTTGATTGATTTGTTTGTTCATTCTGACTTTTAGAGGGCGCTGTCAGGGCTAAGTATGTATTGCACTATGGGGTCACATGGTACTGCACATGTTCGTGGTTTGTGGATTTCGCATTGTTTCTCTTGGCCAACCTACCTGATTCTCCGGATGTCGGCACTCCTTTCTCCATCCCTCCGACTCCCTCTATGCTCTCCATTCCTATGGTGGAGGCGCAGATTTCCTCCCAGGGGGTCAACTTGATGGGCGACTCTGAACCCCCCCCGGTAGCTGTGGCGATGTTCCTGTTCGCAGAAAGTATGCTGCGTACGCGGATCCGCAGGTCGTCCCACCGCTTGCGACATTGCTGTGGCGTGCGGGGTGTTGTCCCCACCGCACTTACGCGCTGTGCCACCAGGACCCATATGGCCTTCTTGTTGGCAAGGGCCGTCCTGGTCATTTGACTGGAGAAGACGACGGCGGAATTTTCCTGTAGGGTCTCGGTGAGCACGGTCAGTTCCTCTCGGGAGAAGTGTACCTGCCGCTTGCGGTCACACGCTTTCTTGGCTACCTTTCCCATATTTATTTTTTTAACTGGGGTTGCTAACGGGTTGGGATGTGTGTCAGGGTCGGATTTTTTATGGTTGTGTTGGGATTCGGATTTTATAGTTGTGCGGCGTGCTGTTTCCCGTTCCGGCCACATGCTTTTACTTCCGTTTCCGTATATTTACGGTGGCCGTAATTTGCGGTGCACGCTCGTTACGGTGACCGCTCATTACGGTGACCGCTAAGATGGGTGGCGGTATTGCACCTGGTGCAGCGTACGGCGGCGGTAAGGGCCGTTTTGGGGTCATTTCCGCCATCGCAGCCTTTCGGATTCCGCCATGGCGTAATGCTCGTGCCCGATGGGTCGTGATTGGCCGCACTTTGCTCCTTCGTGCTATGGCGGAAACGCTATTTACGCTGTTGCGGTCCGGTCAGTCAATTTCCGCCAGGGTCGTAATGAGGGCCACTGTTTATGCGCTCATTTCACCAAGCGGGATTCATTTCCCTTTGCTTCTCAATCATCTGTAGGTCAAAGACCTTCGACGGTACAGAGGATTTTACAAGACCCCTTTATGACCACTTATTTTTTTTTATTGCTTTTTTAACATTTTTATTTGTTTTCATTTTTATTTATTTGTTTTAATCAATTGAAACATTGCATTTTGAGCAATGTGAGAAATATGGTATAGCGCTGTTTATTTATTTATTTTTTTAAACTTTGTATTTATTGATTTTCAAACAGTTATAACAACGCCCTCAAACATCCAACTCCCCGTGGCCCTCCCATCCCCCAATCCCCCATCCCCTAGACCCTGCGGGTGACCCTTTGAATTGGTTTTTAACATATAACCATACAAACTTACAAACCATTGATCATCACAAACCTTACACATTTAGTTATATGCATATTTTCTCCCCCCCTATAACTCACACCTCCCATCCCGGCCTACGTCGACCCTGCATCTACATCCTTACTTGCATACTACAACTGTTCTAGTCATCGTGTCATCCCGTCTCCAGGACTATCGTCCTTCCTGGACATCCTGTTAAGAGAAAGTTAGAGCAGCTACCAATTGCCTCCAATTCTCCAGCCCTCCCTCCTCTAGGTCCATGTTCCTCCCTCTTGCTTCTTGCCACATCACTGTCTCTTCATTAGCCCATTTTACTAAATCTCTCCACCATCCTTGCGCTGATGGTCTTGTTTGTGCCTTCCATCCCATCGCAATTCTGCGTTTTGCCAGTACATATGCTAAGTCCTTAAGTTTACTCACATGTTTAGCTCTCTTAAGCCTTTGGAAGCTTCCTAGAAGACATGCCATGGGGGATCCCACATCTAGAGTAATTTCCACTTTTGCCATGATTTGGGCTACCTCTACCAGAATCTGCCTACCTCTGCACACGCCCAGAACATGTGCACCAGTTCTGCGTTCACCTCTCTGCACTTCGGGCATGTCTGTTTACCTGCTTGATTGAACATGCCTATTTTATTCGGGGTCAGGTATGCTCTCTGGGTCACATGTAGTTGGATCTGTTGTAATCGCACATTCCTTGACACCTTTTTGTGATACCCCTTAGCTCTGCACCACATCTCATCTGACATTGTGTATATCTGTCTCCCAATCCTGTCTCGTGCGTACTACTTCTCTACTCACCTTAGACATCAGTAACTCGTATATGCGTGAGACCTCATTTCCCCCTGCCGACACGTCATAAAATGTTTCTATAATCTCGTCCGGTTGTAGGGACAGCTTGGATTCTGACCATCTACCCTTTATGATCTTCAAGAGTCAGGTGTGTCTGATGTATTGCCCCGGTGCAACCCGGTGTCCCTGATCAACTCTTCAAAATCTTTGGGCCACCCCTCTTTAAGTACATCTCCCACCATCAATTGGGTAATCCTATTACCTCGTTTAAGAAGAACAGGGCGTTCTCTGCACATAGTGTTAGGACTGATTTTCTATACTCTGGCCTGGTGGACAGATGTATAGAAGGCCAACCTATAGTGTGACAGGGACAACACTAGGAAGCTGTAGCCAAACCAGTTTAGGTAGAAGTGACAGGATGTCTAGGCTAAGTTCTTCAGAGGTGGTGAGCTTGTAAAGGGTCCAAAATGAGGTCACACAATGGGCATCATAAATTACACTTAGACAGGATGTATAAAAATATAGTTATTTAATTATGGCCAAAACACACTATAGAAAATGTAATACAAGCAAGTAGACTTATCACACAATACTATCAAACTAAATACATATATTCATTCACCAGGTTATAATCCACAATACAAAGCAATACTCCTGCAAAGGAAAGTATTATACACCAAAAGGTCCACAGAGAGGGTCCCTATCTAAAATTGTCCAGTCCTAAGTTTCCTGGGGCCTTGTGCCCTATTGTTCAGGATACAGTTCCACAGAACATAGAATGCAAGAAAAAATGCAGGTAGGGTCTCTGGGTTCCAGTGAAGGGTTATTAGAGTTAGGGTTCAATGTAGACTATTGCCCAAAATTATCCCCAACAGTCAGAAGTCTTGCAAAGGCAAGCATTGGCAAAGCCAATAGTGTTAGAAATAGGATTATTATAAGCCCATTGACTTATAATGGGAGTATAGGGGTATGTTAAAAGTTCAATAACTTACCCCCCTTACCCTGAATCTTCCCTAGTCTTGGCAGAACAAAGGAAGGGTGTCCTGGGTTGCTTATCCTGCCGAAATCCACAGTCCTCGATTTTGAGGGGTTGCAGGTTCGAGCTTCACTGCGGTTGTTGTCTTTTGCTGATGCAAGTACTCTTGTTCAAGGAATGCAAAAACAAATAATGCAGCACCCCTCTCAGGACTGGACTTGTGTCCGATAAGCAGGTTCGGACGGTGGACACCGCGCACAGCGATGCAACAGGACTCAGTAGCCATGGTCGGACGTTTCGTTCTGTCTTGGGTCCCCTTTGTGCTAGGACGCTGACATTTTGCAGAGGGTATCCTTGCAGTGGCATCTGAGGGTGTGCCAGGTACGAGGCGGAAACTCGGAACAGTGACGAAGTTAGCACGGTAGCCCAAAAACGAAGAAGGTCAACCATAGGACGATTCCAGGGCACTTCCGAAGGCAGTTATTGTGCTGGGCACCGAGCAGACATTGGGAGTGGATGGTCCCTCCACTCCAAGGGTCACAACACCTTTGCAGGGCTACTAAAGATCAAGAAGAAGGCAGGGCTCCACTGCAGCAGAAGTTGGTTGCCAGGCCTCCTTCAGTCAGATTTTAGGTTTCTTCACGGGTCTCACAACTGGACAGGATACTTGGTTCCTTCAGGTTTCTCCAGGATCTCTGAAGAATAGGTGCAGGGGTACTCTTCTTATCCTAAAAGCCAGGTAAGAGCTGAAACTCCCACTAGCCAATAGCAGAACTAGCCCACACACACACACGCCACAGTGGTTGTCATAAATCACCAAGGTATCTTATGAAAACGATACGGTAACCAAAAAGGATACAATTGGTAGGGCTCTTCCGGATCCTTGAATTCACACGGCTTGATAGTAGTGAAGTCAAATTAGACCTTCCAAATGATACAACACTCTGACTAGTAAAACAGGCAGAGAGAGGGATCACTGGAAAGGGTGTGGGAGCATTATAGGAAGTCAGCCTAGGATAAATAAAGCATCATGAGAAGTTGTCCCAACTAAACTCTCACTGATAGCACAGCAATAGCACTAATTACAACACTAACCTGTAGGCTTAGAACTGGAATCTCCACCAACAAGTCTCAGAAGAAATTCAGGAATTGAAACGACAAAGGATGGGAGGTTAGTAAGGGAGACTTATCCCGAACGGCACGAGGAACACGCTAGATACCGGGTTGGTGCACCACATGATAGCGTCCAAAGTACTGTGCACAATCACCTTCAAATAAACATTTGTTGATAATACTTCCTTTCCCACGTAGAACAGAAATGAAATGAGTCCACCTGTTATCTCCTCACAGGTGCCAGGGATGCGTGTGGAGTTACACATTTCAAAGAGTTCACGCAGCCTGAACAGCCGCGCTTGCAATTACAGTAGAAAGCGTGCTGATTTACACGCAACAAAAGTACATGCAACCAGGACCACAGCCTGTAAAGAGTAGAGTAGACCGCGTGTGATTTTACACGCAAACAGAAGTGCACGCAGCCAGACAGCCGTACCTGAAGAGTTCCAGAGTCCGCGTGGGGTTTTACCCGCGAACAAAGTACACGCAGCCAGGACAGCCGCGCTTGGAGAGTTCCAGCGTCCGTGTGGGAATTAACACGCGACAATTTACACGCATTCAGGAAAGCAGCATGCAAAGATATCAGGAACCCCAGTGTGAGGATACACGCGACTTAAGTGCACGTAGACAGAGCTGCCAAAACTCACGTGTGAAGTAAAGCCAGCTCCAGGAGTTAGCGTGTGGAAGAAACACGCCGAAGAAAGCCAAGGAAGTAAATGACAAGATGCGAGGACGCAGATCAAGGGTTCAGCTACCAAACGCCATATTGGTTCAATCAGAAGCAGCGAGCAACATCTCCACGCTGCTTATGAACGTACTGCAGTAACACACGTGACTACCCTGAATCACGTGAATTCAACGACGTGAATAATGCAAACGTCGTTTTCCCGGCAGTACATCAAACAACCTCCATTTAGAATAGAACGGTCTAGCAGTTCTATGAGCATAACCCGTTCTGCGTGAAGATGGTTTTCCAGGTCCAGAGGTAATATGTCCAGAATGCATGACAGTGGTCCAATCAGGACCACTGGCGGGAACACTCATGCATACCACTCAGACACACAGAAACCAGTATGTGGATTGGAGTCAGACTGACCCAACCCACATCCTGTCTGCAAACACACATAGCCCTCCAATAGCCCGCCAAAAGTTGCTTGCTGCTTTCCCGGGCACTGGAAGTCCTTATAAGGATCTTCCTGGCCTCTGAGGCTGTTGAACAATGCGCCATTAGCAAGAGTCAAGACGGGCTCCACTATCTCCGAGCAATGGCAGCTGAGTAAGGGCAGGAGACAGAGATGCCATGGTCTCTAATGTTCTTCATTTTAGCGCTGGAACCATTGGCAGTGTATTTAAGGGAGGAATATGGAGATGCGGGTATGAGTACTTTGGGGGGACGACACCTGATCTCGCTGTATGCAGATGATATGCTCCTATGCCTGCAGCACCCAGAAGAGAATCTACAATATATCCTAGATGTGATGGCACGATACGCCACACTGTCGGGTATAACTATTAACCAACAGAAATCGAGTCTATACCCCTTGGGGGCGTACGCTGGGAAGCCTATACACAAACTGCTGATGTTACCAATCAAGTGGGAAATAGATACGTTTAGGTACTTGGGGGTAGACGTATACCACAACCCTAAGTTAGAACATATGCATAACACAGAGAAGGCGGTGACAAAAATTAAGAATTTTATGGCATTCTGGACTAAGCTACCATTGTCCGTGATGGGGCGCACAGCATTAATAAAGATGGTGATGTTGCCGAGACGACTACATTACTTGGCAAATATCCCGTTTGCGATACCAAAGAAGTTTTATTACGAAAGTACGTAGCATATGCAGGAGCTTCATATGGCACGTGCGTGTAATAGTCATAGAAACTTTTATTCACGTCTTCTTGGGTCTCCTGCACTTTCCATCCACCCCCTTCACTGACCCGATTGTCTGTCGAGTGGTCTCGCTCTTATATAACCAGGCCAATAGCCTGCCCGGCTTGTCCCCCTCTGCATGCTGTCTCTCAATGTATTTCTTATAACTTAGCTTGCCTAACCGTTCCCAGTGACCCCTACACTCCTGCTGTAGTCAGGATACTTCTGTGGCTTCTTCTGGGGATCTCTTACCTACTTGCATAATAGTTTCTAATTTCTTCACTGTCTTTTGTAAATCTTGTGTTATGAAGTCTTGCATCCCATTCGGTTTAGCTATAGCCGCCCCTCTAACTACCACTTTAAAGTTTTCCCATGGCATCCCGGTTGACTCTACACTGCCAGTGTTATTTTCACAATATTCTTTCACCTCAGCCCTCAGGTCTTCCCAGAACCCAGTATGTTTTAGTGCTTCGACTCTTAGTCTCCTTGTTTGGAATTTTAGCTCGGGGGGAGGGGGAGAGTGACCTGCCAAGTCACGACTGTAGGGGCATGATCTGACAGGACCCTAGTTCTGTATGACCACTTTGACCTCTTTTCGCCTCTTCCGAAGAGCTTCTGGTTCCGGTAGTATCTACCATCAGGTAATCGCCCTGAGTTTCCTGCCTGAGCACCCACGTGGTGCTGGACTAATCTGTTGCTGGTTTTCCTCTCTCCTTAATCCTATCTTTAAGTCTTTCAGAGTTAAAATTAGCAGTTGGCTACTTTTCGTTCAACACAGTTCGGTTTCTTATCGATTCTTCCATCGACTCACCGGCTGTGATGAACTGCTTGCCTTTCTTTATCCTTGGAGTCAAGGCTGGTACCACTAAGAACAGAGTGCTTCCCCGGATTGGTTATCAGCGGAGGAGGGTCTTGCGTACCGTAGATATCTGCTGCAATACACGCTGGCTATTGTCTGCAGAGGTTTCACAGGCCTTGATTATAAAGGGCAAAGTTACTTCTCTCCTGGTCACCCTCTCGATATTCGCTGTCTTTCGTCTCCTCTTGAACTGCCGTGCTGAGTTAGATCTCACGTCGTGCGGTCTGCCTTGCTCGTCTTGTGCTCTGATGCTCCACCTTTTATCCCTGTGGGGAAGGGAAAGGGCCGTTGGCTGTGTGTGATTCTGGTCAATTGCCTGACTTTGCCTGACCCTTGTATTTGGACATGTCAGGTAAACGGCTCTGGTGTTAGTCCATTGACTTCACTGTTGTGTGAAAGTGTCCGTGTCAGAAAAGTGGGAGGGGCAGGGTTTTGGAATATCTTACGTGGTAGGTTGGGGAAAAGGTGTCGAAAGGAAGGGGGTTACCACGTCTCACCCGGTGGTGTCCCACTCCCACTCCCCATCCAATAGTGATGGCTGTGTCCTGGCCACCTGGATGACAGATCCCCCAGGGACTAGATAGGGAGACACCTTCAGGTTTCTTTAAGTCCGCCTTGATGGTTTGCAAGGTCTTGTCCACCTTCTTGCCAAAGCAATCCACCCCATTAAAGAGCATGTCCACTACTTTAGGTTGGCCTTCCGGCCGGGGGTTGGTGGCCTGATCTAAACTTTTTTGTACAAGACAGCACCT
Source organism: Ambystoma mexicanum (assembly GCF_040938575.1). Classification (NCBI taxonomy): domain Eukaryota; kingdom Metazoa; phylum Chordata; class Amphibia; order Caudata; family Ambystomatidae; genus Ambystoma; species Ambystoma mexicanum. Next base: position 787,443,767 of record NC_090929.1, on the reverse strand, counting down.
TCGCCCAGTTGTCTGAAGCTGGTGTCTGCAATGCCAACAGACTGAAATGGCGTGGTCCGAAGCAGCTTTGCTCTCTTGAAGCAGAAAGCTTCTGCCTTTTTATCGTCTTGTAGGAATTCGCAAATGGGACCAAACTTCAACCAAAGGTCTCTGTCATACCGTGAGAGGATGGCCATAGGATTGGCCGCCTTGATGTTAATGACAGCTTTGTGATGATACGCTTGTCGAAAATGCTGAGTTTGCCGTCTTTATTGGGGGGACAGAGCATGGCAAGGAAGGGTTGGCTGAGCACTTGCGTGCAGCCTCTAAAACCGCTGAGTCAGGATTGGGTTGAGACCTCAGGTACTTAGGTGTGGAATCTGAAACCCAGTGCGTCTTGTGTGGTGGCCTCGGTAGGTGGCCCTGGGAAGCCAGAAAACCAGGGAAAGAGACTGTGACCCAACAGCAGGAAGAACAATGCCCTGCGGTGAGCAGCTGCCCCACAGAGCGTGGGGTGCCCGGTGAACCTGCCGCCCTCCACCCCCGACCCTCCCAGAAAAAGAAGGAGGCACCATCCGGAAGTCTGAGGGGCTTCGTGGCCTGAGAGGCGTGTCCACACAGGAGACGGCGCCGCCGGCAGACAGAGCAGAGGACGTATCAATCCCTCTCCTCCGTGGGAAAACGAGGTGAGGGACCCCCTGGACCATGTCAGGGTTGGGCCGCACAGATGGCAGAGGGAACGCCCTGTGGGATCTGCTGGGATCACAGTGGGAGAACGACCGGGCCCGCACCCCCCCACAAGAGAAAGTAGGAAGGCCCGCTGAAGCAGGAACCAGTGGGAACCACAAGGCGTGGGGGTACCCCAAGCAGGTAGCTACCGGTGTGGTGAACATCCACAGGAGCACACTGAAGGAGTCAGATTGAGGTGAACAAGGGGGCTGTGGCCCCAGGTGCAAGGCACACATTATTGGACAATTGATCCCTCCTCACTCTGCCCGGATAAACTGCAGCCCTGTAGACAATATGCAGTGTCTGGGGAGTGACGCCTAGCACGGAGTCGAGCCGGGATCTGGGGGACCACCCAGCACCTCTCCCTTATAGATCTTGGAGACACCACCACAGGGCGACACTAACGGGTCAAGAGTCAGATGTGATAATGGGGGAAGCGAAGCAGACAGGAGTAAAGTCCATCGGACCAGCCAAGGAGAGGCGGGTGCGGTGAGAGGGGCTGGAGGAGTGTCCCCATGAGATGTGGGGGCCATTGGGGAGTGAGCCAGGCCTGACCCCCACAACTATCTTGGGGACAAATGCAGACCAGGTCGACTGGGCCTCCCCTGGGCCACGATCTACCGCGAGTCTGGGAGGAAGACAAGAGGCCACCACACTAACTAGGATCAGCTAAGGGGGCATCCCCCGCACAGGGGCTGAGAGGCCCCCGCACTCACCCAGACTATGGGGTGATGGACTAAGGAAGAAGGGGACAGGGGCCAGTGGAGGAAAAGTAGAGGACAGGCTAACCAGTGGAACAAAGAAAAGGAGCAGACCGGGGGGGTTGGGTAGCCCCCATCGGCGCTAGCACTTTGGGATAGCACTGGCCTGGGGGGTGAGAACATCCCCCCCACTCTTCCCCCTGAGGGGTGAGGCGCTCCTTCCAGCCTTTTCACACACGGGAAAATTACCCACGACCTACGGGACAGACTTGAGAATAAGCTGGAGGGAGACGCTCCAGGAATTTCGCTACCAGGAGGTTGCAGAGAGCCGAGGCAGATCAAACTCTAGCAGAATGACTGACCGAATAGCGGACCAGGCAGAGGACTCCATGTCCACAAAGAGAGACATTGCAGCCATACTGCAAGAAATCAGAGACATGCAGGCAGACATAGGTCATAGGCTCGACAAGATGGACCAGAGAATGGACAAAAAGGAACATAGGCTACATGGCCTGGATGCCAACCAATCGTTGGTTGACATCTTAGAAGCTCAGATCGACACCAGATTATCCGCTCTGGAGAAAATGAGAGCCCTGCAAATGGATAATTTCGAGAACAGGGAAAGGAGAAACAATCTGTGGTTTTTCGGCCTTCCGTAGGCGGAGGGGGAGACGTAGAGGGACATATTCCGAGCTATCAAGAACGTGATCCGCCTCCTGTTCGGCAATGAGGCAACCATGGACCCCACCATTGACAGGGCGCACAGGGTGGGGGGCCGAGCTGGGGGCCTCCGTTCTATCCTAGTCCGCTTCCACTAGTATGCCGAAAAGGTAAACATTTTGGAGGAAGCAAGGAAAGCCTCTACCATCACATATAACAATGAAACAAATGATTTTCAAACAACTTTCTGCATTCAACCTGGGCAGACAAAGGATGTGTGGCCGCGCACAATGCCTACGTGAGAAGGGAATTCTGTATCGATGATGCTACCCCTTCTCGGTTTCATTCGCATATATGGGCCAACGATCTAGACTGGTCACCGAAGAAGACATTAAAGGAGCAATCTGAGAGTATGTGGAAACCGCTGAAGATCAGAGGCAACCGATTGGGGAAGCTGCAAAAGGAAAAGGTCGGGGATGAGGAATGAAAGACCGTAGACAGATTCCGGTATCTAGGATATTTAAGAAGTTGAACACTCCACCTCATAACGAAAGCCCATGAGTCGTCAATAGATGAGGTTCGGCCTGGACCGGGCACCTGCAAACATGATAACAAACACACCAGGACCTGGTCAGCCCACGTCTGTCAACAGTGAGTAGGGAGGGAGGGAACAAATTGCAAAGCGACATGTTCACCACAAGGAAATCAATAGGAGGGAACATAATGAAGGGGGGAGATGTCTTCAGAGTGACTGGAGAATGATGGGGGGGCTCTACCCAAGGGGTATTTACAAGGATAGGCCCAGGGGACCCGGGCACGCTGGTGGGCCAGTCAAGTACCAGGAATGGTCAAACTTATTGGCTGGGCACTGGGGAATGGGGCAAAGGGGTTCAGGGGGATGATGAAGGGGTAAGGTATTCAGAATGGGGGAGCAGTTGGGGAGAGGATCTTCCTTTGGGAGAGGGGAGAAATCATAGGGGTCAGGGGAAATGGGGGAGGTGTGTTTGTGGTTTCCAGTACACAGAAGAAAGCCCTGGTAAAGGGGCATCAGCAGGTTCAAAATAGACCCAGTGACACTCGTGGGGCGGAGATGAAGGTTGGGGACAGAGCAACGTCCAAACGACCAAATGGCTGAACTGCTACCCGTTCTGGAGATAGCCTTGTTAAATGCCAGGGGAGTTAACTCCCCCACAAAGATATCCCTCCTAATCATAGAATTTAGACCTGCTCTTTCTTCAGGAAACACACACTGGTTGAGGGGAAAGGAACCGGTCAGGGTGGAGGGATTAGGGAGGTACATTACGCCTCCTACAGGACCAAAAATAGGGGAGTTGCAATATTAATTGCCAGTGACCTGGCCTTCGAGATTTAGGCGACGATAAGGGATCCCGAGAGCCGATACCTGTTCATCAGGGGTGCATTACAGGGGACTCCCCTCACATTGGGTGTGGTCTATGGTCCGAACAAAGGTCAAGTGCCTTTCTGGGAGAGGGACAGGGACAAATTGAGATTATTTGTGGAAGGTACTCTCATAGTGGGAGGCAATTTTAATATGGTGTTGTACTCCGCTAGAGATAGGAAAAGAATGTCGTCACTAAGAACCATGCCGGTTGAAGACTCCACATCGCAGAATTTTCGCAGGATCACCCATGACCTGGGCTTGGCAGATAGGTTTCCTAGCACGACCCCGGGGGACCCTGCCTACATGTATCATTCAAAAACTCACGAAACATTTGAGGATAGATCATATCCTGGTGGAGTGCTCCCTACTCGCTTATATACACAAAGCCTACGGGTTGACCGGGTCCTGTGGATGGACCACGACCTGGTCTGGGTCACGCGGGGGAGGCGGTGGGGGCACCGGTCTAGGGGGAGGTGGAAATGTAACAACACCCTCTTGAAGGATAAGGTAACAGCCCAAACGGTACTAGACCATATAGTAGAATACTTCGAACTTAATGATAACAGAGAGGTTGGTCCCCACACCAGTGGGATGCATTTAAGCCCACTATTCGAGGCATTCTGATAAAAATAGGGGCACAAGGGAAAGGGAAAGCCAGGAAGAAGCTCTATGTGGAAAAATAGCACAAATACAACCGGGACGGGTATCTGGCAGCTCTATCTCCCCAGACCTAAAACCCAGCTTAGAGACCTGCTGTTGAGCAAGACTGAAAGGAACCTTCTGTTTCTTAAGCAAAAATACTATGAAAAAGGGGATAGGGGAAGTGGAGATACCCAATTTCACTGTTTAAGAAACCAGTCATTGTCAAAGAGATAGAGGAGGGTATTATAGACTTCACTAACTATAACAACTGGGACAACACTAACCCCCAAAATTGGTGGGATGCCCTCAAAGCCACTGTAAGGGGAAGGATCATAGCAACCAAGGCCAGAAGGGAACGGGAGCTTAGATTGGAGGAGCTAGCATTGAAAACCAGACTTAAGGAGATCAAGTCTCGTATGAGTGGCAGGATGTCAGCAGCCACTAGAAGGGAATATAGGGCCGTTAGTGGCCATTGAACCTTATGCAGACAAGGGCGGCAGAGCGGAACCTCCTAGCTATGCGACAAAGGTTCTACACGAGAGGCAACAAGGCAGACTGACTGCTGGCCAGGAAGCTGAGGAAAGAGTCTGGGGACAGGACAATCTTGAAAATAAAGGGGCAGACAGTGGTCCTCCTTACTAATAATTCGGACATTGAAGGGGAATTTTGCAAATTTTATGCTGATCTCTACAGATCAGGGGACCCTACGTCTGTAGAACAGGACACTTACCTTTCTCGGGTGAGATGCAGTAGGATTTCACAGGAGGAGAGGGATGAGCTCGACCGAGAGATTACAACGGACGAGGTTAGGTGGGCGATCAATCACTTACTGCTTGGGAAAGCTCCGGGCCCTGACGGGTTCGGTTCTGAATTCTATAAGACGCATAAAGAAGCTTTGATTCCTATCCTCACCAAACTCTTCAACTGTGTAGGCTCAACAGGCGTTCTCCCCAATTCGATGAATGAAGCCAAAGTCATTTTAACACATAAGAAGGGTAAAGACCCGACCGACGGCGCTTCATACCGCTTAATAGATTTGATTAATGTAGATGCTAAAATTCAAACCAAGGTCTTGGCCAACCGTCTGGAAACAGTTCTCCCCAAGCTAATACATAGTGACCAGTCTGGATTTATTAAAGGGAGGCAAACTTCAGATAATGTGAGAAGATTGGCCCACCTGATAGAAAAGGCTCAGAAAAAGAATGTCCCGGCCCTTCTCTTGGCGATTGACGCTGAGCAGGCATTTGACCGCGTGGAGTGGGGGTTCCTGTTTGCGGCTATGGCAAAAATGGGGTTCGGTCCGGGCTTCATTGCAAGGGTAAGGGCTAACTACCGTAATCCAGTTATCCGTCTAGCTATAAACGGCCACACATCAGCCCCAATTAGAGTGGGAAGGGGCACCAAGCAAGGTTGCCCGCTGTCTCCACTACTCTACGCCCTCCACTTGGAACCCTTCCTGCAGACAGTAAGGTATAGAGGGGCTCCCGTTTGGTGGAGAGGTTCATAAGATAGCGGCCTTTGCAGATGACATGATATTTGCCCTGACCAAGCCGATCACCTCCCTATCAGCGGTGGCTAGGGAATTACATAGATTCGGCCAAGTGGCAGGCCTAAAAATCAATGCCCACAAGTCTGAAGCGCTACCCCTCACTCTGTCACCAACTGAAGTCCAGGATCTCAGGAGGGCTTATAAGTACAGGTGGGTTGACTCCTCAAACTATCTGGGAGTTTCCCTGACATGGTCCATGGGCGACCTTTATAAAGCGAATTTCCCTCCACTTCTACAGAAGGTGAAATTGAAATTGGTTTACTTGGGGCCCCTGGAAATTTCGTGGTTGGGGAGAATCAATCCCCTAAAAATGACAATCCTGCCCATGCTCCTTTATCACTTCACGGCACTCCCTGTGCGAATCCCGTCGTCCTTTTTTAAGTCCCTACAAAGGATATCCACTAGGTTCGTTTGAAGTCGAAAAGCTTATGAAAGCTTCTCCCGGCAGGGGTGGGGTGGGTGAGCCGGACTTCAAGGTTTAATATCTTGGGGATGTTTCTTTTGTATTCGTTTACCATCAGTGATGCTGTTATTGAAAATGTTAATAGAAATGTATGGTTAAAAGAAAAAGGGGATAGGGCGGAGGGGATACTGGCATGGAAACTGAGGGAGGCCCAGAAAAGCAAAATGGTTAAGGCCATTGTTAGGCAGAATCCAGGGCAGTTCCCTTAGAGAGCACTACCCTAAATTAGGACTACAGATGAGAGCAATAAATCCCCTTTGGTATCAGTCTGTACCACAAAGATTTAGTTGGTAGCTGTGGCTGAGCAGTCAGACTTATCTCAAGAGGGAGATGAGCAGTATTCAGGGTTGACACAATAGGTAGTACAGTACTATGGAGCAAGGAAACACTGACCAAAGTTTTGTATTAAAAAGAGAATATATATTTATTTTATACACTTCTAAATCAACACATAGATCACAGTTAATAAAGTAAGTTAAGTTTAGTCAAAGGAAAAGCATATACAACTCTCTATTCAATTGTAGACAAATTTGCGGTATAGTGAAAACTGAGCAAAACGGCACAGTGAAAACCAACTATAAATGGCACTCTACCAATTCAACAAAAGGGAAGGAAAGCACAAGTTAAACCGAAATATCTTCAGACACCCCCTAGCAACACTTCCCTGAAGTTTTGTGAACAAGTAATGCACAGTAACACTTTAGCAGAAAGATAAGTGACTGAAAACTGAGCAAAATGGCACTCGACAAGTTAAAACAGTAGGAAGGAAGAGGGGTTTAGAAGATTTAGGTGCATCAACACATTTCTCATTGAAAACCAATCTAGTGAGAGCAGATCTGACAAATCAGCCAGAGTCAATAGGCCTGAGCCAGAGTCAGTGGTACAGAACAAAGAGCTTAGGAGCAAAAATGTTCTTGTAGCTGCAGTCAAGTCTTTAGTAGAAAAATATTGAAGAGGGAAATGCGTGGCGAAAGACAATGTTAAGAGAGAGGGCGGCCGACCCCACAAGTAGTTAAAGGATTTAAAACACCTTTAGGGCTAGCACGGAGAAAGGGCGGCCTGGAGGAACAATGTACCTTAAACGTGGAGAAGTGGCTCCTGCGGTGGCGGTTGTTCCTGGTAGTTCCTGCAGGTCGAGGGGTCCAACAGAGGAAGAGAGGCTCTCGTCGTGGAGGAAGGTTCGAGTCGCTGCACTACCCAGGGATGAAACCAGCCGTGGTGCTGCCAAACGAAGTTTAAAAGGTACGCTCCTTTTAATCGCGGTCCGGGTCGATAGCTGCCTGGCTATCCGGTCTCCAAGTGCGGGGCACTGTCAAGTCGACCAACGCAGGTCCAAGGATGCGATAGGTGAACTGGTTGACCCCACCAGCTCAAGGTAAGGAGGCTCTTTCGCCGAAGATCTCCTCTCGTAGTGCGGATGAAAAGTGGTGAGATGACCCGGCAGTGCTTCACCGGTGGTGTACATGCTGAAGATGTCTCTGGCTTCTCTTCCCTTCGGTTCCGTAGTTCCAGTGGCGATGTCTTGCTCTTCCAGTCCTCAGGACCCTGCTTTTATGCAGAAAGAGACCCATTCATACAGCCTATCTGTCACTCACACAGTGGAGTGGTCTTCTTGGCGGGAGACCCTCCAGCCCATCAGGTTAGAGTGCGACCTGAGTTGCTGTGGCAACTCTGTCTGTGGGTTCTACTCCCTCTCCCAAACAACAGACCCACCCCAGACTCAGTGGTGCCGAAAGGAGGGCTTCTTGGCAGAAGCCCGCCAAAAGGACGAACAAAGGATCCCCGATCTGGGTTAGGAAAATGGAGTAAGACTCGAGAAAGAAGTTTTATCAAAGTTCTGGCAAATAAAACCTACCGCAGTAAAGTTAATAATAAAATAAACCGGCGGTATGTTAGAGGCTGTCAGTAAAAGTGGTAGCCTCGAACAATGGGAAAATCCCATAGAGAAATATTCGCGGTCGAATATAAAAGGTAGTAACCACTGCCACCAGCCAGAAACTTTGTAGAGGGGGGACTTTAAGGTACCCTCTCGAAAATGAACATAGGGGAAAAACTATTAACCCCTTCCAGTACTTCCATATTAAGATGGGGTGTACTGGTTAAGTTCATAAAAATCAACTAGTAAAGTCAATGGGGTCTTTACATGCCCTGGGAGACAGTAGTCAGCCCCAGGGTATGGAGTCTATGTTTGGGGGTCGCTACAACACACCTGTGCCACTGCACAGAGGGTGCTGTGTGACACATGTGCAGAAAGATGGCTCCTATGGGTGAGAGAAAAGATCCCAAAGGCATTAAACACAACAATAGCCGAGAACACACATAGCAAAAATGCCTTAGAGTGGGAAAAAGAGTCTCACTCTTAGCAGGTAAAAAGAAACAAACCCTTCAAATCCAGCAAAGCTGATGGGGGACTCTATAGGTAAGGGAAATTAGCCATAAAATGATAATTCTCCATAACGGCCATAAAAACTGGGGAGGGGATAGTGAGACAAAACACCCCAGGTATTAGGGGGGGCCTTTAAGCATTATTATGAACAACTATACACATCAGAGTTTAATGGTGATGACGCCCTTATAGAAGACTTCCTGGCTCTGCTGCCCATTCTGGGATTGTCAAAGCTGTATCGGTCCAACCTGGCCCCATACCTAGCCCGATACAATGATGGGAGCCATTATAGTGTAACTGCCGAAAAAGGTTAAGGACCCAACACTGTGCTCGTGCTACCGACCAATTTCCTTGCTGAACACGGACGTTAAGATCTTGGCGAAGGTGCTCGGTCAGTGACTGGAGGGGTTCATGCCAACCCTGGTCCATGGAGACCACGTGGGCTTTATTAAAGGGCGGCAGGGGTCGGACAGCTTCCAGAACACAGTAAATCGAATGCACTATACACGAAGGACTGACCTCAACGCCTGCCTGTTTCCCTCGATTTGGAGAAGGCCTTCGATAAGGTGGAATGGAGGCACATGACCATACTCCTACAGAAAATGAGATTTGGGGAAAATATGAGAAAATAGGTGGAAGCGCTGTATAAAGCACCCACTGCGAGAGTCCAGGTGAATGGAGATCTAATGGCCCCCTTCAGCTTAACAAGAGGTACGAGACAAGGCTGTCCCCTATCCCCTCTGTTATATGCCCTTACAATGCAACCCCTGGCGATAGCGGTGAGGAACCATCAGAAAATACAGGGTAGTCAAAGGGGACGGGTTGAATTTAAACTCTCTGTTCGCAGATGATATATTGGGATATCTTGTAGACGCCCCGCCCACAATCCCGGCCTGTTTTCACCAATTGACGCTTTTGGGGCATTCAACGGACTGCGATTTAACAAGTCCAAATCTATGCTGCTGCTCTTCGGGCAGTCGACCCAGGCTTAGACTCAGTGAACCAGCTCTTAGGGGTCAAAGTTGAAAAAACAGCAATCAAATACCTGGGGGTGCAACTGACCAGACCCGCTGATGAGCCATCAAAGCAGATCTACACTGTTGGGGCAGTATGATCCTATTGTGGTACGGCCATATGACAGCAGAAAAAAATTAATGTTCTACCGAGGCTCCTGTACTTGTTCATGACCCTTCCCACAAAGGTGCCGAAATCAATCTTTAAAGAGCTTTGGATCTTGGTACAAAAATGTACATGGCAGGGCAAAACCCCAAGGACCAAACGATCTACACTTACCCTACCCAGGGAGAAAGGGTGCTTCGTCCTCCCTGACTTCCAGTTATATTATAAAGCGGCCCTGCTCAGAGTGATCCTGGAACACATGCAAGATGATCTGGGAACATACGGGGGGGGGGGGTAAACATACAGAGAATCTGTCCATATGGCCCTACCTGATGACCTCACTCTGGGGCTCTGATATAAAATTGGGAGATAGGGGATTCCGCAACTGTCAAGAATAGTCGGACACAGGGCTGGAGAGGGTGGGACAGTTGTTCCAAGAGGGTCAATTCTTATCCTATGAGGCAGTGGAGGAAACTCTGGGGACAGGTAAAATCACTGTATTTGAATGTATCAGATTGAAGGGACTTCTGACAGATCACAAATGGGGAGAGAAATGTAGGCGCCCACTCACCCCGTTCGAGAACACACTAGACACAGCTTACACAAGGAAAGGGATGGTGTCCAAACTCTACAAGGTTATGAACGTATGGGACAGGAAGAACAGGCAGGGGTTTAAACGGTATTGGACCTCACAGAAGAGGCACGGGGAAGGATATATTAGATAGCATTCCATGAGAACCTCTTCACATCCGATATGGAACATAATTTCAAGATACTTCAGGGGTGGCATAGAGACCCCCTTAAAGTCCCTAAAATGTTTGCAGGGGCGTCCCCACTGTGTCGGAGTGGGTGGGCCAGGTTGGTTCAAGGGAACACATGTGGTGGTACTGTCCACAGATTCAGACTTATTGGGAGAACCTGCTGTTAGGGAGAATTCTCGGTTTAGGCTGAATTTCCTAACCTAGTGAGTCCCCCAGCAGCTTTGCTGGACTTTTGGGGTTTATTTTTTTCTCCTGCCAAGAGTGAGACTCTTTTACCCTCCCTCTTGGGCATGATTTGAGTGTGTTTCTTTGACTCTAGATGTGTTTAATGGGCTATGGGGTCTTTTACTCCATAGGGCTTCATGTGTTTTTGTGATGTGTGTTACACAGCACCCTCAGTGCAGTAACACAGGGGTGTCATAGTGACCCCCCAGTATAGACTCCATACCCTGGGTCTGACTACTGTCTCCCAGGGCATGTAAAGTCACCATTGACTTTACTAGTCTTGAATTCTGAACAGAACCAGTACAAACCATCATATTGTGGACGTACTGGCTTGGGCAATTCGATTGCCCCGGGGTCTGTTAGTCGAGGGGGCATGTCTCCGTCCCCCCTGATCGAGTTTTGGCTGGTGGCAGTGGATACTACTTTTTATATTCAACCGCATTTTCCCATTGTTCGAGGCTACTATCTTTATTTATTTAATTACGATAGCCTCGAACATACCGCCGGTTTATTTAATTATTATTAATTCTCCGGTTGGTATTTTTTGCCAAAACTCGGTTCTAAAATGGCGTTTGTGTTCTCTTCTTTGACTCCAACCCAAGTCGAGCCCTTTGCTCCACTTTTTGGCGGGCTTCTCCACAGAAGCCCTCCAAAGGGGTGCCACTCTGTCTGGGGTACTTAGGAGGGGTGGAGGGGGATTTAGGCACCCTGGACTGAGTTGCCTAGGCAACTCAAGTCGCACTCCGTCCTGATTGGCCCAAGTGGTGCGCCGGCCGGCTCACCACTTAGCATGTTTGAGTGACAGCTAGGCTGAGTGAATGGGGGTTTTCTGCATAAAAGCAGGGCTTTGGGGACTGGAACTTCAGAAGTCGCCACAGGACCTAAGAATCCGACGAGGGAGAAGCTGAGCCGACCTGCCATGACGACACCACCGGTGGAGCCCTGCTGGACCGTCTCACCACTTTTCCCAACGACAGAGGAGATCTCCCGCCGGAGAGTCTTCTTCCTTTGACTGGTGGGGATAACCAGTTTCACCGTCTTTTCGCCTTCCCGACGCATCTCGTGGCCGCCTTGCCTGTGCCAAGCATCCTGGCAACCAGAATACCATGTTTTACCACGACAGCGAAATAAAGGGTAATACCTTTAACCGGAAAACTCCACTGCTGGTTTCTTCCCTGGCAGTGCAACGACCTTCATCTTTCCTCCAAATCGAGATCTTCTCTTCCCCTGGACGACAACGAGACTTGCACCCGCTGCCAGGAACAACTGCCACCGCTGGAGGATCCTTCCCACTTAAGGTACCGTGTCCCGCCTGGCTTCCCTTGCCACCGACTGTACGGGGTAGATTTAGCCCCCGGCTTTCGAACCTGCATTAGCCTGGGACACCCTGGCTAAACTTTTCTGAGCCTCTCTAAACTCTTTTCGAACTCTCTGCAAGACTTTCTAAGCCTAGTATAACTGTGTGATCTTGGGCGCATTTGTGCTCTGCTCTCTCTAAGAGTGGGCCCAGCCTATGGACTTTGGCTCACAAGTGACTTTTGCTCTTCTGCCTTGCTAATAGTGTTCCTAAATCTTAGAGTGGTGTACCTTTCCATATTCTGTCTTTTTCCCTCCCTTCTTCATAAACTTATTGGAGTGCCATCTATAGTTAAGCGCTCACCTCTGTCTGGAAATAAGTGGTGTTAACTAAGACTTATCTGATAAGGAATAAGGGTTGTATATATTATAATAGTAACTGTGTTTAGAGTGTTTTACAATAAGAGTGCTGGAGTGTTTCAAACAGTGTGTTTTTAAATACATAATTATATACTTTGATACCAAAGCTCTGGTCAGTGTTTGCTTGTATTATTGTGTCTGAGTGCCTATTGTGTATACTTTGCATACTGCCTAACTGTTCTTGAGGGAAGTCTGACTGCTCAGCCACAGCTACCAGGTAAATCTGGGTGGTACAGACTGCTACCAAGTGGGTTTACTGCTAACACCTGTAGTCCTAAATCTTTTGCAGTGTTCCCAAAGGGAACTGCACAGGTTTCTGCCTAACACCTGCATGGGTGGATGGCGGAAATCACAGGGCAGTCACTCCCTCTTGACCCTCTGCAAATGTTACTGGGTATTCCACCGACAAATTCTGAAACGTACATGTACCCCAGAGCATTAGAGACAATGCTGCAGGCAGGGAGGAAGGTTGGCACTGGCCCAGAATTGAAAAAGCGCATCAATCTCAGATAAAAATGATTGGCTGAAAAAACGTAAGAATATGTTCCTGATGGATACGCATACGGCAATGGTGAATGATGAGTTGGGCTCATTTGGGGAAGCCTGGGATGGGTCAGACAGAAATGGGGATGGGATGTGCACTAAGATGAGGGGTGGTTCCGGTCTCCCATAGTGGGGGGGATGTGGAGAGTCATAAAGATGGAAACAGAAAAGAAGGGGAAGGACCCCTGAACGGGAAGGGAACAGAGTGTTTGGCTGGCTAAAGGTAATCTGCGATGGACGGGACCACTGCAATAATAATCTATCACCATGAAGGGCTGTGTGACCAGTAAGAACTAGAGAACTGGGGGGACTGACCTCGAATGAGGCGATAACTTCAACTTCAACTATGAGAATCAGCTAACACACTGAAAAGTCATACAGGAAACCACTAATGTTTGTTTGACAGGGGACAGAGGGGGGAGGAGGGTAGGGTGATGTATCTACTCTGGATTCATAGAGCTCTAAAGTGAAGTGTGAACACGTTTTTTTCGTTAACAAATGTTGTTAAATGCCAATAAAAACTAAAGTAAAAAAAAGAAATAGAAGTAAAACACTATTAAAATAACTGCTGCCACCAGTTCGTCCCAAGCACACTCGTACAATCACCCAAAAGTCCTTTGAGGGTGTCTAGGGCCATAAAACAAAAAGGACCCCAGCAAATGGTACTGGAAGGTACTTTGTGCACTGTTAAAACGTTACCAAGAAATGGCAACATAGTCAAAGCCTACGGGGAAACAGTTTCCCAGTGCTGACAGTATGAAGGACATGTCAGTTTCCCCATAACAAGTGAGCAAAAGCCCAGGGGCGTTCAGCTGAAGGCTGAACTACACTGGAAACGGTCAGGATAGAAAAGCAAAAAGTTTGGGGGGTACACAAATGGAGGGAAAATTATACATAAATGAAATCTTTCCTAACACTTGCCCCTCCCAGACTAAGCACAGGGGGAACGAACGCACCCCTGGATAGGTCGCATGTTCAGGTCGGTTAAACATTCTGGACAAACCATCAGCATTGCTATGTTGGACACCTGGTCTGTGCTCAATGGTGAAGTCAACCCTTGCAGGTTTATGGACCACCTGAGCAACTTTGGATTCTTTCCTTTCATGTTTATCAGTCACTTTAAGGGATTATGGTCAGTTGGAACAGTGAAGTGGGTCCCATAGAGGTAGGAAAGAACTTGGAGCAAGGGGAAACTGTGTCCTATTGCGCTGGGGAGTTACAAATGTGCGGTGCCAGCAGTGTTTGTTTGTTTGTTTTATTATTTGTAATGCCATCATACCCGGGGATAACAAGGGTGCAGCAGTTACAAGTATATGCAAGGCTTAGTTACAACAGAGAAGGTATACAATTTACATATGAGTCATTAATTACAAGAGGGTATATACAGAGGTGCCTGTTTACAGGTGTAGGATACAAGAGGGGCATATACAAATGATAGACATTTTACATAATATATACAAAGTTAGGGTGATTATAGATAAAGCCGGGTGGGCAGAGATAAATACAAGTATACAGGCAGTGAGTAGGGCAGTTGTAGTTACCACAAGGGTAGCGGGTTGAGAGAAGCAAGAGAGATTACACTTCATACAGGCATAGAGTACCGTAGCAGTGAGTCCTAGCTGCTTGCTGAGCAGGAGTTATCATTTACTGATCATTAGATTTCAGCCACATAATGATGTTCGATCTGAAGTTTTGGTAGGATTGGTCTATTCTCAGTGTGGGAGGCAGGGAGTTCCACAATTTGGCTGCTTTCACAGGGAAGCTGTTGCCCCCAATTGTGGAGCGTTTGAAACTAGGTATGGAAAGGCAATCTCTATTAGCTGATCTAGGTGGTCTCAGGGAGGTCTGTTTGTGGAATCTCTCAGCCAGGTAGATGGGGGCAGCATTGTTAAGAGATTTGTGGGTGAGCAACAGGGTTTTTAGAAGGATTTTGTCATTGGTTGGGAGCCAGTTGTTCTGTCGGCTGCTCTCAGAGATGTGATCTCTGATAGAAATGCCTAATGTGCTCTAAGGGCATTGTTTTGTAATATTTGGATTCTTCTGATAGTAGCTTTAGTTGATCCTAAATAGAGGGCATTGCAATAGTCCAGGCGAGACAGGATGAGGGCTCTGGCCAGGATGGTGCAACTACTTTCAGAGATAAATGGCTTGCCGGTGCGAATAAGTTTGCACGTGTAAGCCGTGGAGGACGCTAAAGAATTGACCTGTTTAGCAAATTAAAGGTTTGAGTCCAGATAAAAGCCTAGTCTTTTTACCTCGTGTTCTACTTTCATGCTATTACCATCAATTATGAATGAGGAATCGTCAGATCCTAGTTTTTTTAGGTTAGGGGGGGCCCAGGATGAGGAGTACGGTTTTATCATCATTCAGGCATAGACCATGCGTGGCCATCCATGCCTGGATGATTATGTACACTCTATTCACCAAGGCCAAATCCTTTTCATAATCTCCTGAAAGCGGGAGGAGGATCTGGGTATCATCTGCATAGTTAGTGTAGGTGATACCGAGATGATCTAGATCATCGAAAACAGGCTTAGTAAAGATGTTGGGGAGTGTGGGTGAGACGCAAGATCCCTGAGGCACACTGCAGGTGATGGGTATGGGGTCGGCAGCTGCTAGAGGCGAGAAGACCCACATTGATCTACCATTTAAGAAGGATCTAATCCAGGTAACAGAGTTGTCAGAGAAGTGTGCTGCTGTGTCAAGGTGGTTGCATAGAATAGTGTGGTCGACCAGGTCAAACGCAGCCGAGAGATCTAGGAGGAGTAGGGCGGATTTGCCATTATCTCTAAGCTCATCAACTTGGGTCTTGAGATCAAGGAGGGCTGTCTCCGTTCCATGTTGGGGACGGAAGCCTGATTGTCTGGCTCCTAATAGGTGGTGTAGTTCCAGATGCTTTTGTCCAGAATTTTTAGAAGGAAGGGAACTGTGCTTATAGGCCTATAGTTAGTAGGTGTAGATGGGTCCAGGGTAGGTTTTTTTAGGAGTGGGAGTACCCAGGATTGTTTAAGGTTGGTAGGGATGATACCAGTAGTGAAGGACGAGTTGATCAGTTTTGTTATGAAAGGTGATACGTCTCAGGCCGTATCCTTGATGAGCTGCGCAGGGCAGAGATTGCCCTGACAGTTGGAGGGTTTAAGGGACAGAATAATTCTTTCCACTTCAGGAATAGAAACTTTGGTGAAGTTGAATCGTGTGGGTTCATCAGCATTGGTATTCCCAATTATTTTGGATGGAGGAGGGTCATTTAGAGAAGCTCTTTTACAGGATATTTTGTTTTGTAGGGTAGATATTTTGTTGGCTAAAGCGTGTTGGATATCTGAACACCATTTTTTATCGTTAGTGCATGTGTAAGGTCAGTGTGGTGAGTAGTATGTGGTTAACCCTGATACCACTTCACAAATTGGGTAGGATGAGAAAACACTTGCACTTCACGCTTGGCTAATACAATACGATTGTAACGTAATGTGCTGGTCTCCAAAATGTTTTACACCATGTGTGTTCATGTGCATGTGCATCTTAAAACGGATTGTGGCGGGGTCGCTGTGGTGCGCGGACAAAGATGGTCGCCTAACGCTCGGGCTCTGCAACCTAAACATCCTTCCAACATAATCCTGCAGTACGAGTGAGCCTTGACATACTAGAAGACAAGGTTATGAATTATTAACATCGCAAGCGCTTGAGGGAGAAGCCCGGTGCAGAAGCGTGGTGCCTAACATCCGTTAGGACGGCAGTCCGGCCGAGGTGGCCAAGAAACAGCAGGACGGCCCGCACGCCAAAAACTAACCTCTCCTTGGGACTGGAGGGACCTGACAGCGCGTATCCTAAGGTGCCGCGGCCCTGTCCTGAGCGAAAGAAAGCAATTGCTGAGCCAAAATAAATACTCACTCATCCAGCCCATTCCCCGAGAATTAGCGGGCGGAATCGCTGAGCTGCAAGCAGCGGGCAGAGCTTTGTCCAGAACCCGCAAAGAGAAGGTACATGGCGACATCACCCCGGGCGGGGACTGCTGAGCATTGCTGGGACCCAAAGAGCACCTAAACCCTCCCTCGAAGAGCACACAGGCAACCATCCGACGTGGTGAAGGTGCCCCCATGGTAGCAGCACACGAGCAGGCACAGTGAAATATACACGACTCCGGCATAATACGCCGACTGTCCGCCCGTGTGTAACATAACCCGATCTGTCTGGGTGAAATTTCCAGCCTGTGTCAGCTCGCGCCTGCAGGGACTGTGCAGCGGGCTGGAGGAGTGGCTTGGAGGCAACTGATGTGACTGGCTAAACACCGGAGCAGATCATCTCTGGCCCCAGGGCCATTCAAATACAACTCTCACCCCTCACAAGAAGAAAGCTCAACACAGTAACGGGGGACCCGCGCGGCACAAAGGCACTTAATCCAGAGTGGAGCGATAAGAAGGCCAGCCCCACAACACTTAACTTCTGCCGGGGGAAGAACAGAAACACAACAAAGCACCAGTGCGTGAGGGACGGGAGATCAACGCGGGTGATATCAGGTGCTGGAACAGAGACTAGCATAACGGTATTTAGTGATCTG
Organism: Ambystoma mexicanum; assembly: GCF_040938575.1. Taxonomy (NCBI): domain Eukaryota; kingdom Metazoa; phylum Chordata; class Amphibia; order Caudata; family Ambystomatidae; genus Ambystoma; species Ambystoma mexicanum. Next base: position 787,426,337 of record NC_090929.1, on the reverse strand, counting down.
AGCAGAAAAGGCATAAAATAACAGCAACGGAGCAAGACCACCCTATCCAGTAAGGCGGTGCAGGGAGAATCTCCAGATCTTTTCAGCTCCCGCTTGGGGGCTAAATCCAAACCAAACACTTTGCCTTCATTCAGCATACCCAAGCAACACACTAGGAATTACAGCAGTAGATAAGCAAGCTCTGTTTATAAGCGCAGAACAACTGCGGCACGGGCCCGCCCTGCCCATTAAGCCATTGTAAGTCGGTGGGTGGCGGCATTCTCCAAAGCTCTTCAACTCCAACTTGGGGAAGTAAATCGTACCAGCACTTCGGCGCCCACCTACCCCCCGGCGCATCCAAGAAGAGCACCAGAAAATACAGCTGCAAGCAAATGAGCACTGTTCATAAGCTCATAGGACAGCCAGGCCACCTGACAGGGTCATGACAAGAGGCGCGAAGAGTAACAAGAGATGGCCTGTGGATGCCTACACAAGTGTGAACACCATGGAGGAACCCGAGCTATCCCAGTCGGCCACCTCAACGACTGGCAAAGCTTGCACTGAAACAAACATGGACCCATATATGGCGGCAATGCAGACAGGCTTCTCAGCAGTAAACGACAATCTTGATGACATCGGCAGCAACATCGCTGCCACAAGAGCCGACACACAGAAGGTGAATACCAGAGTTACTGAAGCAGAGACCAGGGTGAGCACACTAGAGGATACAACTACTGCACACAGCAAGGACATAGATTTAATTAGAAAGAGCTTGAAGGTGGTGCAAGACAAAAGTGAGGACCTAGAATGCAGATCTCGCTGCAATAACATCCGGGTGGTCGGATTGGCCGAGAAATCCATAAGTATCACGATGGAGGTGTTCCTGGAGGAGGCACTTCGCTCAATGTACCCAGAGGCGCAATTCTCACAGCAATTCCTCATGGAGGGGGCCCACAGATCACTGGCCCCACTGCCCAAACCTGATGCCCCACGCACACCATTATTGCTCGCCTATTAATTTACCGTGACCTGACCCTCCGCTTGTCGCAAGAAAAGAGTTCGCTGTCTTTCGACTCTTCCCATATCTACTCAGACTTTTCAAATGGAGTGCAGGCAGCCCAACGGACATAGAACCATGTCAAGGACAGGAAGGTACCATACGTCATGCTGTTAACAGCTCAACTCAGCTTGCAACACGCGGGCAAGGTGTTAGGGAGAATTCTCAATTATGGCTAATTTCCCTCACCTAGTGAATCCCCCAGCAGCTTTGCTGGACTTCTGGAGTTTATTTTTTTCCACTTGGTAAGAGTGAGAGCTTTTCCCCCCACTCTTACCTGTGTTTTTACTTGTTTTTAGGATTGTGGACTCTGAAGTACACCACTTCAGTAGCCTCCTTCTTTTTGTCTGTCACACAGCACCTTCAGTGCCGTGGCACAGGGTTGTCTTTGAGACTTCCCTCAACTCCGTTTCTGATGTGACTACTGTCCCCCAGAAAAGGGCAAAGTTACCATTAACTTTACTTAGTCAATCTACCACAGATCTAGTACACCCCATCTTCCATGGAGTACTGGAAAGGGTTAACTCGTATCCCTTTGTATCTGTACCTCCTAGAGCATTGTTTCGCTCTTTTAAAATTTAGACTTGGCTGGTGGCAGTGGTATCTACCCTAACTTTTCTACCGCAATTATATTAGCCAAGAACAGTACCACGTTTAGCTATTATATTAGCCTCGAACATAAACCCGCTTGACCAAATCATCTTTCTCTTGGCTCCGGTTGGGTTTATTCACCATTTCTTTTTGTTAAAGTCCTTCTTGTGTTTTACTTTGCGCGGCAAACTAGGTTTGCCTTCTTTGTTCACTGTCTTTTGGCGGGCTTCTGCCCAGAAGCCCTCCTCAAGGTGCCTGGGTGTCTAGGTGGGCTGAATGTGAGGGAGGGGTGTAGTCACCCCCTGCACAGGGTATCCTAGGAAACCCAAATCGCACTTTGTCATGATTGGCCAGGGTAGTTGTCCGGGCTGGACAACCCCCCTGCTGGGTGATTGACAGCCAGGCTGTGTGAATGGGGGGGTTTTCACATAAAAGGCAGGTCTCTTGGGCTAGAAGTCAGAGAGTCGCCACTGGAACTACTAGGAACCGAAGAGAAGCGGAGAGAACGACGGCTGCTGCAACTACCCCGTCCCGGTGAAGCCCTGCTGCAGTCCTGAGCTATCTGCCCTTCAACGACTCGGAGAAGATCCAGTCGGGAGTCTTCTTCCCTTGAGCTTGGTGGGGATAACCAGCTCATCTTCTACAGCCAGAGGATCCTCTTCCGTGGTCGAAATCGCTGCACACTGCTGTAGTTGTCCGGATAGCCACCTGAAGAGCCTCTCCTGTTTTTAAGGAGCGCACCTTTTATTCCTTGTTGCTGCTGTCGGCTTCATCCCTGTGTGGTGCCGACCCCCTTCAGACATCCTCCTTCACAACAAAGCTCCAGGAATCGTGGGTCTGCGGGAAACCAACAGGAACAACTGCCAGGGCACTAGATGCACCACTGGAACAAGGTACTGTGTTCTGTTGAGGAAACTGGGTGAATCCCTTTTTCTTCATTTCCAAGGCTTGCCCTTGTCTTCCCTCCTTCTTATAACTTTTGCTTCCGAACATTGACAATATCGAAGTACTTTTGGCTACGTTGAATCGTGAACTGTCTGACCGTGTGATCTTCGGCAACTGGCCCCGGTGTCTTTCGACCCTGGCTCCGGCCCTTTGACTTTTGACCTCCTGTCTCTGAGTTTCTTGATTCTGCCTGCCTAACCAAAATATTGCCTCCAACTCCCTCTGGGTATCTGAGGTGCTAAGTGTGTTTTTGCCCCGGTAGCATTTCATGTCACGGATACGCGTTTGTTTAGTAGACCGAACTGTCAAAAAGTGATCACAATCGTATTCACGGTAACGTGTTTTGTTCATAACACCGGTTCATTCAAACACAGGGTACTTACCTTGAGACTTACTGTACAAAGTGAATTGGTTAGTTGTAGTATATTTAACGTTTGGTTTTTATTGACGTTTAATAGAAGTGTTGTGTTTATAACGAATGGTTTAAAAATAAATGTACTTATATTTTTCTACCTGAAACCTCGAGTCAGTGTTTGCTCGAGTCACAGTAATTGTGGTCCCTTTGTGTAATCTCTGCTACTGCTCATATACTCTTGAGATAAGCCTGGCTGCTCCGCCACTGCTACCACTATGACATAGTAGTACAGACTTGTACCAAAGGTAAAACTTGTATTGCCACCTGTAGTCTTAATTGTGTGTAGTGGTCCCTAAGTGCACTGCACAGGATTCTGCCTAACACAAGGCCCACTTCTAAGAATCACCGGAGGACACCATGGTGTAGATTGAACAGAATATCCCGCCACCATCAAGTAACGGCTGATAGTTGTTTTCAATGTGACCTTTTATTGCAAAGTTCATACCTGAATAGCCCTCTGGACAATCACAACACGAGGGTCATCCACTCTGCTTGAGCCATAGGTTGCTGCTCTTGCAAGCGGGCTGTTCAGAAGTTACCGGTTGTGGCCACACAGGGCCACTCACTGTTTCAAAGAGGTTTTGGTATGAGGCTTCACCGTCTAGTTGAGATTTGGTGAGGGTGGCAAAGGGGGGTGGGGGTGTTGGTTAAGTGAAAAAAATGACGATTGGTTAGGTTACAGAACGTGCAGAGTGAACAACGGATGGGGTAAGGAACAAGTTACTTACCTGTAACTGTTGTTCTCCAGCATGGATTCACATGCTCATGAATATTCCCCGTCGTCAGGCTGGGAATCCTCGGTAAAGAAAAAATCAGTTTCAGTTTAGTTTCTGAACTGTCTTTCTACTAGTAACCAATCGCTGGTCTCTGGGTCATACTGTCCCCAGCCAGTGACTGCCCTCTACCTAAGCCCCTCCTCTGGCAGCCATCTTCAGATTTGGTAGCACGTAAAGTGGCAATTGGACCAAGAGAAGAGCCGCGGAGGGGTTGGAGGGAGGGTTCGCATGTGAATCCATGCCAGACCCATGCTGGAGAACAACAGTTACAGGTAAGTAACTTGTTCCTTCTCCAGCATGGGGTCTGGCAATGATTCACATGCTCATGAATACAAGAATACATAGCAGTACACACATGCACAACCACGGGAGGTGGCAAGGCTCAACATTAAGCATTTCAACAACTCAACATTAAGCATCTCTTACCTCCTCACCAGGCTCACATTCAAGCAAACAGGTTGCGCAGCACTGCCTTGCCGACTCTGGACTCCTCCCTGGAATCTCGGTCGACGCAGTAGAATCTCGTGAAGGTTTGCGTCGACCTTCACGTAGCAGACCTGCAGATGTCCAGCAGGGGCACACCAGACAGGAACGCCGTAGTAGTAGCGATCGCTCTGGTTGAATGGGCTCTCGGACGGCCGGGCAACGGTCGGTTTGCCAACCGGTGACAGTGCATGATGCAGCCGGAGAGCCATCTGGAAATGAAAGCCTTCGAGAGGGCCTTCCCTTGGTTCAAAGGGCCAAAGTTTACAAACAGCTGTGATGTCTTCCGAGAACTCTTCGTGCGGTCCACGTAGAACTTCAGCGCTCTAGCCACATCCAGCGAGTGCACAGTCGTCTCAGCCGGCGACAGGAAGAAAACAGGTAACACCAAGGGCTCGTTGAGATGGAAGTCCGACGGCACCTTGGGCATGAAGGAGGGGTGCGTCCTCAGCACTACCCTTGTCTCGTGGAATGTCAGATTGAGGTTTACAGGAGAGGGCCTGGATCTCTCCCACTCGTCGTGCGGAGGTGATGGCCACAAGAAACGCTGTCTTCCACGATAGGAACTTCAGCAGTGCCAAATGCAAGGGCTCGAATGGCAGACACATGAGCCTGGTCAGAACCACATTGAGCTCCCACGCCGGGGCCTTCACCGGCGGGAACGAGTGGAACAGTCCTTTCATGAACTCCTTCACCAGGCGGTGAGATCACAACGACGCCCACTCCGGAGTTCTGGTGTAGCGGGATATAGCCGCCAGATGGATCTTGATGGAGGCATGTGCCAGCCCCGCCTTGGCCAGCGACAGCAAGTACAGCAGCACTTGCGGAGCCGTAATCCATAGAGGGTTGATCTTCTGTGCACGGTACCAGACAGAGAACCTCTTCCATTTATGCCCATAGCACTTAAGAGTGAAGGACGCCCTGGCCTTTGCAAGGACCTCCTTGCAGTCCGCCGGGATATCATAGCCTCCGAACTCTAGTGCTGCAGGAGCCAGGCCTGCAGGTTCAGCGATCCTGGGTCGCGATGTAGGATGGCGCCTCCTTACCTGACGAAAAGATCCACGTCCGTCGGCAGTTTGACTGGGGGGGGGGACGCTGACAAGTCCAGAAGGTCCGGGAACCATAACTGCCTCGGCCACACCGGTGCAACGAGGATCATCTTGAACCGGGACCGTCTAAGTTGACTGATGAGTCGCAGAAGCAACGGTGGGAAGGCATACAGGAACAGGCCGTCCCAGGGGAAGGAGAATGCATCGCCCTTGCTCCCCGGCTGGGGAAACCTGCTGGCGTACCTCCGGCACTTGCTGTTCATCGCGAAGAGATCTATATGGGGATTGCCCCATCGTCGGAATAGTAGATCCACTTGATCCTGCCAGAGTTCCCACTCGTGGCACAAGTGCAGCTCCCTGCTGAGCGAGTTGACGACAGTGTTATTTACTCCTGCCAGGTGGAAGGGTACCAGGAACATCCCCTGGGTGATGGCCCAGTGCCACAGATCCTGCGCTTCCTTGGACAGGGCTGGGGATCTGGTGCCCCCCTGCTTTCGGATGTAGAACATCATGGTGGTGTTGTTGGTGAACATCCGGACCACCTTGCCCTTGAGGGACGGAAGAAAAGACCTGAGGGTCCTGAACACATGTCAGAGCTCCAGGACGTTGATGTGCAGGGACCTCTCCTCTGGGAGCCAAAGGCCCCTTGCGTGGAGATCTCCAGTGTGCACTCCCCATCCTATCCTTCCAGGAAGGCGTCCGTCATCACTGTTTCCTGGTGCGCTGGGGTCTGGAAGCCCATGCCCGCCAAGAGATGCGCGCGGGCGCCCCACCACCGGATCACATGACGGAAAGTCTCATTGAGTGGGATCTTGTCTTCGAAGCTTCCCGCTGCTTGCATCCAATGAGCGTCGAGGAAAACCTGCAGTGGCCAAATCCGCAACCTGCAGAGACGCACGAGGTAGATGCATGATGACATCATGCCGAGCAGGGACTTGATGCCCCTCACCCTGGCCACTTCCCTGGTAAACAGCCATTGTACCTTGCCCAGGATGGCCCTCGTCCTTTCCTCCGACGGTGAGACCAACCGCGCCACTGTGACGAGTCTGTCTCCCAGGAACAGGGCGTACTGCAACGGTACCAAGTGGGGCTTCGCAAAGTTGATTGAGAATCCCAGTTCCATGAGCAGACAGACGGTCCTCGCTGTGTGGTCGACGGCGAGTTCTCTTGACTTTGCTCGGATGAGCCAATCGTCCAGGTAGGGGTATGCGTGGATCCCCTGCAGGCGCAGCCGCGCCACCACCAGTGCCAGGCACTTGGTAAAGACCCTTGGAGCAGACTTCAACCCTAAGGGCAGGGCCTTGAACTAGTAGTGCCGCCCTTGGACCACAAAACGTAGGAACTTTCGATGTCCTTTGTGTATGGGGATGTGAAAGTAAGCATCCTCCTAGTCCAGCGACGATAGGAAGTCGCCTTCCTCCAGCTGTCCCAGCACGTGCTGAAGGGTAACCATCCGGAACATCTGGGCTTTGATGTATTTGTTGAGGCACCGAAGGTCTAGGATGGGCCGCCAGCCGCCGATCTTCTTTCGGATGAGGAAGTACAACGAGTATACTCCGGAGCCCCGGAGCCTCTTTGGGACAAGTTCTTTCGCGCCCTTTCTCAACATGGCTCGTACCTCCAGAAGCAGCTGTGGAACGTGGTTTTCTTTCCTGGCCACAGGTGGGAACTGTGGGCACCTTCTTTGGAACTCCAGAGTGTGCCGTGGGCCAGGGCATTCAGCACCCAACCATTGGTGGAGATGGACTCACACACACTGACGAAGTTCAACAGCCGGCCTCCCACCGGGGTGCTTAGGCGGGGGCCCGACGTCACGGCCGGTTCAATCCTGTTTCACAGAGGCCTTGCCACCCTGGGCTCCTTGCCAACGACAACGGTATTCACTGGTCTTGCTGCGGCCTCTGTAAGCTTCCTGTGATGAGGAACGGGCAGCTTGGTGGTATGATGATGAACTGCCGCTGAATCCTTTGGATGCACCCTGAGATTTCCCTCCGGAGGTCCGAAAGGACGGCCGTCGTTGATGAAGAGCCCCTAGGGCACGGGCCGTCTCGGTGTCCGCTTTAATGGCCTGTAGTGACTCGTCCACCGCTTTCCCGAACAGGTTGATTCCGTCGAAGGGCATGTCCACTACCCTGGTCTGAACATCCTGACGGAAGTCAGTGGCCCTGAGCCAACCGCACCGACGCAGGCAAACACTGTTGCCCATCTGACGAAAACCGGTATCGGCGATGTCTGTTACTACAGTGATGGCGTGATCCGACGCCACCTCGCCTTCTGGCAGGATTTCCAGGGCCTCCGCCCTCTTGTCGTCCGGGAGGAAGTCCAGGATATGGGCGATCTTGAACCACAGCTCCCTATCATAGCGGGCCGCGAGGGCGTTGGCTGCCTTAATGGTAGTCGCTGCCGACGAGATGACTCGACGTCCCACAGGGTTTAGTTTCTTCCCCTCGCTGTCCGGCGGTGAAGTGGAAGCAGACGCCGTCGCCCCTGCCGCTTTCTTCTTGGCTGCCGCAGAGACTACGGAATCCGGGGTCAGTTGTGCATTGAGGCACATATGAGTGGAATCTGGGACCCAGTACTTCTTCTCGTACCGGTCTCTCTTCGCAGGGGCCGTGGAAGGGTTCTTCAGAAGGGACAGGCCCTCCTCCCATATGTCATCTAACAGCGGGACCAAGAGTATGGTTTTTCTCTTAGCTTCCCGTCATTGGTAAAGAAATCCCTTTTTCTTCTGCTCCTCCGGGCACAGCTGGAAAAGCTCTGAGGCCCTGGCGATCATGGTGTGTAAAAGAGCCCGGGCGGGAGGTGACGGGAGATCCATTCCGTCGTCACCACCGTCGTCAGTCCCCGTTGTCGCCGTCTCTGTCCCTGTCTCCGTTTCGTCCCTCGTAGGAGGGGTTGGGGGTTGAAGGCTGGAAGGTAGGGGGAGGGGGAGGATGGACTCGTCTCTGCTTGCTCGGTGGGCTCTGCTGGATTTACCACTGGGGGTAAGGGCAACCTTGTCCTTATCTCCGTACACAGGGTCTGCAAAGCCATCAAGATTGCTCCTGAGTTCTGTGGCGTAGGCATCGGTTGCCACGGCTGGTACGCGGGGTCCTCCGTTTCCTCCACGGCCCGCGGCTCCTCGTCGGCTCCACCGTTGCTCTCTACATCCGCCTCATCAGGATCTTTCCCGTAGGTCCTGGCCGCCTCGAACTTCTTGTCCAGGATAGCTTTGACACCAGCCAGCTCATCCTCGGAGGTGGTATCTGTGTCGGTTAGGGCTACCATGCCCCCCTCTTTCTCGACAGGCTGGAAAGATGTTTCCCTCCGGGGTGGCAGGGAAACTCTAGGCCCGGAAGTCGTCTCCACTGGGGTAGCCTCCGGAGGCTTCGCCAGGGCCGCCATGACTCCTTCAATCGAGGCCTTCGCTGGATTAATCAGGGCCCTCATGACCTTGGGCGCGTTTGAGGCCTTCACCTTAGGGGGAGGGTCACCACCTCGCCCCCCCCTTGGCTTTCTCTGTTGGGATCGACAAGGGCTTCTCCCGAAGCTTACCCGGGATCTCCGACTTCCTTTTCGACAAGCCAGAGCGTTGGCTCGTGGATGATGGCGTCAGTGACATCGCGCCCTGCCTGGCAGCCGAGGAACCTGAACCAACGGCGCTCCCAGTGCCCGCAGACTCGCAGTGCTTTGCCTTTTGTTGGGCCCCCGTTGCCAGAGCGCCCTCAAAGGTCTTAGAAGACCGCTCAGACTTCCTCTTCTCACCTGCTGCTGGGCTCTTCGCCTCCAGCCAGTCAGCGAGTCGTTTAAGACGGTCCTTCATGGTCCGGCGGGACATGTTCTTGCAGAATGCACAGTCCTCCTCCACGTGTCACTTGTCGGCATGTAGGCAGTAGAGGCACCAGGAGTGCTCGTCCTCCTTAAAGAGGTTCTGCAGTCCCCATCCTGGGCATTTCCTAAACAGTTTGGATCCTGTAGACGTTGAATCTCCTTTGTCCTGGGCCATGTGCAACTCAGGGTAGGCCTCAAAGGTCTTCCGGAATCCTCCAAGAAGTGTAATTCACCGAAAATCCATCCTTGAGGGGCGTAGAAATTTCTGCAGCGGGTCCCCGTTGATCGGAAGAAGAATCGGTGGAGCTTGAGGCTCGAATTGACTGGAAAAATAAGAGAAAACGCTTCGAAAAAACGCAATACGCAGTAAAGCTCGAGAGCTACAGCACGAGGACTCCCAACACTTGAACGTGCAGTAAAAATCTGAAGATGGCTGCCAGAGGAGGCGCTTAGGTAGAGGGCAGTCATTGGCTGGGGGCAGTATGACCCAGAGACCAGTGATTGGTTACTAGTAGAAAGGCAGTTCAGAAACTAAACTGAAACTGATTTTTTCTTTACCGAGGATTCCCAGCCTGACGACGGGGAATATTCATGAGCATGTGAATCCATGCCAGACCGCATGCTGGAGAACAGTATTCCTAGCCCTCAAATGGCGAGACCCGGGCTGAACCATAGAATAAAGCTTCTATCCTGGAACATTAGAGGGCTAGTGAGCCCAATTAAGGGCCGGAAAACTTTGACACATGTCAGGAGATATGAGGTTGACGTTCTTTTGCTGCAAGAGACACATGACATTAGGAGGGTAGTGGAATAATTTACTTGAGACTGGGGTCCCCTACGGATAAGCACAGACTACTCCTTGCAGTCTAGGGGAGTTATGACCCTTATTCACCATCGTACAGGCTTCCAGTTTACTAGACCTGAGGTGGATGGGGAGGGACGGTATGTAATTATATGGGTCACATTGAAAAATCAGAAGGTGATATTGGTCAACACACATGGCCCAAACACGGATGCCTCTGACTTCTACCTTCAGGTTATTACACAGATATCACCCTTGAGAGACTACAAAGTTATCTGAGGAGGCGATCTTAATACTATCTCAGACACACAGAGGGACAGGACCTCCAGACACCCCACAACACACACCAAAGCTGCAGCGACAATATTACAAGGTATGTCTACATTGCTTCTTGTTGACGTGTAGAGAGAACTCCATCCCACCCTAGAGGAATATACATTCCATTCCCCGGTACACAAGTCCAGCTTACGCTTTGACTACTGGCTAAGTTCCCCAGACTACATCCCTCACAACTGTGCCATCCTCTTGAGGACACTATCGAAGCATTCTCCGGATCTGTTGGAAATGGTTGTGGGCATTGTAAAACAAGGCCCGCAACTGTGGCGGATGCTACCAACCCTAAATCGTGATGAAACTATCATTGAACCCCTGCGCTTTGACATCACAGAAGTATTTGACCGTAACCTGGGATCAGTGGATTCTGTGGCTACAGTGTGGGAATTTTACAAGGTATGGGTACAAGGGCACCTACTATCGCAGACACTGGGCACATTACAAGATATAAGAAAGGAACTACACCAAGTGGAACTCACACTTCTCTCACTTGAAAACGTGCACTCACAGACACCAGGACCGGATACACTCAGGCCACTAAAAGATCAGCTAGAGAGGTATAGGGACCTTGCCGACTGCAAAATACTATAAAGTACACAACCAATGAGGGCCAGGCGAAACGGCTAAGGGAATAATGTGGGCAAGACACAGGCAAACCGTATCGAGGCAGAACATGGTTTTAGGCCAATCACAAGTATCGCGGGGGCGGATCGGACAGTTCACAACAAGCCCAAGAAGATTAAAACAGGGTCTTTTAAAACTTCTACTATATGTAAACGCGGAACAAGTCACAGCTGGCGAGTTGGAGCAATATTTGGACTCATTTCCGCTCCCCGCCCTTGAGCAGGATAATAGGGAATCACTTGAAACTCTGCTTACGGTGGAGGAAATTGGGCAAGCGATAAAAGATCTGGGAGCAGGGAAGGCCCCCGGACCAGACGGTCCCCCGGCAGACCTATATAAAACCTACACAGTGTAACTAGCCCCTAGATTATTGGAGGTGTGGAAGGAAGCCCTATCTACCAGCATGCTGAAGAGGTCCATACGGGAAGCAATCATAACAGTCCTGCTTAAGCCACATAAACCCCCGCACAAACCCACATCCTACCGCCCCCTGTCCCTAATAAGCACGGACACTAAAATATTTGCAAAAGCCATAGTGAATAGACTGCTACCACACATGAATACAGTCATACACCCCGACCAGTCGGGATTGATCCCCACTCGATCCACCTCCCTAAATTTGCATAAACTCTTTGCTATAATATCCCAGTTGGACCCCAAGGCAAAGGTAATAGCGATTTCGCTCGATGCTGATAAAGCATTTGATTCAGTTTCCTGGAGGTATATGTATGCCATGTTGAGGCATATGGGGTTCGGACCTCGATCCCTGAGCTTCATTTGACTATTATACAAAGACCCTAAAGACAGGATAAGGACAAACCACACTTTAACCCCTGGATTCCCTCTACCTAGAGACACGCGCCAAGGGTGTCTCCTGTCACCCCTCATCTTTGCTCTCACTATAGAAGGAATGGGGGCGTTTCTTCGGCATACTGTAACACAATGGGTGTTTTTCTTTTTTGGACCTATTAACAGGTCAAACTTACATTCCTACCGTGTATTTGAAATACATGTTAACACTCTATCACGGTCTATGGAGAAGTGATTCTGCTAAACATATTATATATGTATACTCAGTACGTCATATACTCTTAGCAGCACTTATTAGAGGAGCCATCCCTAACATAGGGTATAGCACCATTTGTAACGAAAAGTAGAAGGGAGGTAACTTATTCCGATTCTTGCAGATACAAAAGTTTAAAAATCAGACTTAGTGTTTGGTAGCAACTAAGAAAATGGGTCATTTTACAGTAGACAATGCCCAGTTCTAGATTTTTCTAGAGCTTTCTATGCACAACGTTGAATTCTATTTAATTTTATTGACCAACGTGGTGCTAGCTACTAGAAAAATCTAACACCTTGTACTGATGTGACACACTCGTAAGGATCCTAAACAGTAGGGTCCTTTTTCACACATATAAACTTCATAAAACAGACCTAATAAGTAACTCGGGTCTCATTGAATTCTTTCAGTCTATGTCCGGTTGCTTATTACATAGATCATAAAAAAAGCATGAGACCAGCTCATGCCATAACAGGGTCGACCGGTTTCATAACCACCATTTTTTAGGTCATCTTCTTCAGGACGTTAATTTCTACAGGGGGGTTGACTCCCTTGCGGGAAAAACTTTTCTCCCAATGCTGTGTGTTGTTACTCCTAAAGAGAAGTGAAACAAAACAAAAGGGGTGTATCACTAATTAGACCCCTTGATGTGTAATACTTGTACTTTGTTCCTCTACATACAGTGCTGGGAAATTGTATATCTGAACATTCTGTACTGTATGAATATCAACTGATATAACAAGGCTTTATAACTATATGAAGACTATTTTGTATTCAAACTAGCGCCTTTTGTAGCACTCAACAAGGGGAAGGGGAGGCGTGCTCAGGAGTGCTCCTCATGTTCTGACTCATGCAGGCATTGTGTGCAGAAAGGTTAACCTTATAACCCTCTTGTGCAAGAGGTATACAGAATATGTCTTACCGCCATGCAAAGAAAATGTGGCGCAGACTTTTGGTGCCAATCCTGGTGCACAATATGCAGTATTCCTAATTGGATGCGGCCAAGAGGGAGATAAAAAGAACAATAGAAGAGAAACTTCCATGTAACTGGCACTTTTACTTTCACACTGAAATTTTTCAAAAACGCACAAAAAGATGCAGATGCGTATTCTGGAGGTGCTTACCAGCTCTTGCTATTCTTCACCACTCGTTGCTCGTCGTGGGAGAAAAAGGCTGGAGGCGCTGTGAAATCGGCTAGGGAAGCGGCTGATGTGCTGCTTTCCTGAATGGAAAAAACAGACCGCCAACATGTCAGCATTGCTAGGGGAACTAAAGCTTGTCATGTCCGAGTGCCAACATGGTTCGTCAGCAGGGCAGGCAAGATGAAAAGGGGAATTGATTCCTACCCTGGGTCCTGACGTGTTTATAACGCTGTCGGGTCTGCTGCTCTTGTCACTCTGCAGCTGCTGTTCGCAACGGGCTGTGTGAGGCCGGTATGGTGTGTTGGTGGCTCGCATACGTGAGAGCTCTATGGTTGTACCGCCATGTTGGTACTGGCCAAGTGAGTCGCCATCTTAGGTCAGGCTACTGAAATGTAACCAGTGTGTTACAGCAACTACGAAACTCACTATATTTTGTTCTGCTTTTTCCCTATTTTAGCACAATGAGATCCATTAACAAATAGTGAAATCACAAAAAAATGCCCAAAAATGACACCAAGATGTGAATGAACGTATCTAGCGGCCCATTCAAAAAATGCCCTAATGTTCTGGGGTATCTAGGCAGATTGAGAATGTATCTCCTGTATATCTAAAATGGTGATTGTTTCTATAAAGATTAAGGGCATCTCATTACAGGACATTTTACATTGACACATGTTGCACATTGGAATATGAATGACATTCATGGTGCTTTGTTAGCAAAAACATAGGCAATGCATGCCAGACAATTACAAAAACTGCCCATCACTGTGCGGGTTCTCACATCGTAGGTGGTACCTGTTAGGCAGAAACCTGTGCAGTTCCCTTGGGGACCACTGCAAAAGATTTAGGACTACAGGTGTTGGCAGTAAACCCACTTGGTAGCAGTCTGCACCACCCAGATTTACCTGGTAGCTGTGCCTGAGCAGTCAGACTTCCCTCAAGAAGAGTTAGGCAGTATGTAAAGTATACACAATAGGCACTCAGACACAATAGCACCAGCAAACACTGACCAGAGCTTTGGTATCAAGGTATATAATTATTTATTTAAAGACACACTGATTGAAACACTCCAGCACTATTATTGTAAATCACTCTCAACACAGTTACTATTATTATATATACATCCCTTATTCCTTATCAGACAAGTCTTAGGTAACACCACTTATTTCCAGACAGAGATGGCACGCCAATAAGTTAACGAAAAAGTGAGGGAAAAAGGCAGAATGTAGGAAAATACACCATACTAATACTTAGGAACTCTTAAGCAAGGCAGGAAAGGCAAAAGTTACTTGTGAGCCAAAGTCCATAGGCTGGGCCCACTCTTGGAGAGAGCAGGGCACAAATGCACCTAAGATCACACAATGACAACAGGCTTAAAAAGTCTTGCAGGGAGCTCAGAAAGGTTTTAGTTAGGCTCAGAAAAGTTTAGCCAGGGTGTCCCAGGCTAACCCAGGTTCGAAAGCTGGGGGCTAAATCTACCCCGTACAGTCGGTTGCAAGGGAAGCCAGGCGGAACACGGTACCTTATGTGGAAAGGATCCTCCATTGGGGGCAGTTGTTCCTGCCAGCGGTTGCAAATTGCAGCGTCGTCCAGAAGAAGAGAAGGTCTCGACGTGGAGGAAAGATGAAGGTTGTTGCACTGCCAGGGAAGAAACCCGCCGCAGAGATTTCCGTTTAAAGGTACTACCCTTTGATTCGCGGTAGTGGTAAAACGTGGTATGCCAGTTGCTGGGGTGCTTGGCACAGGCAAGGCGGCCACGAGATGCTCCAGGAAGCGAAAAAGATAGCAGACTGGTTATCCCCACCAGTCGAAGGAAGAAGACTCTCCGGGTTGGAGATCTCCTCTGTCGTTGGGAAAAGTGGTGAGATGGTTCAGCAGGGCTCCACCGGTGGTGTCTTCGTAGCAGGTCGACTCAGCTTCTCCCTCGTCGGATTCTTAGGTCTTGTGGCGACTTCTCAAGTTCCAGTCCCCAAAGCCCTGCTTTTATGCAGCATACCCCCATTCACTCAGCCTAGCTGTCAATCAAACATGCTAAGTGGTGAGCCGGCCGGCTCACCACTTGGGCCAATCACACAAGAGTGCGACTTGAGTTACCAAGGTAACTCAGTCCAGGGTGCCTAAACCCCCTCCCACACCCCCTGTGGTACCCAGACAGAGTGGCACCACTTTTGGAGGCTTCTGTGGAGAAGCCTGCCAAAAAGTGGAACAAAGGGCTCAACTTGGGTTGGAGTCACAGAAGCGAACACAAACGCCATTTTAGAACCGAGTTCTGGCAAAAAATACCAACCGGAGAATTAATATTAAATAAATACACCGGCGGTATGTTCGAGGCTATAGGAATTAAATAATTAAAGTTGGTAGCCTCGAACAATGGGAAATCCCATAGGAAAATATTTGCGGTCGAATATAAAAAGTAGTTTCCACTGCCACCAGCCAAAACTCGATCAGGGGGGACGGAGACGTGCCCCCTCGACTAACAGACCCCGGGGCAATCGAATTGCCCCGACCAGTACGTCCACAATATGATGGTTTGTACTGGTTTCTGTTAATAATTTGGGACTAGTAAAGCCAATGGTGACTTTACATGCCCTGGGAGACAGTAATCAGTCCCAGGGTATGGAGTCTATAGTGGGGGGTCACTATGACACCCCGGTGTTACTGCACTGAGGGTGCTGTGTAACACACATCACAAAAACACATGAAGCACTATGGAGTAAAAGACCCCATAGCCCATTAAACACATCTAGAGTCAAAGAAACACACTCAAATCATGCCTAAGAGTGAGGGTTAAAGAGTCTCACTCTTGGCAGGAGAAAAAAATAAACCCCAAAAATCCAGCAAAGCTGCTGGGGGACTCACTAGGTTAGGAAATTCAGCCTGAACAGATAATTCTCCCTAACAGTACCATACCAACTCAGTACCCACTGAGGATACACTTTACCACAGATAGATTTAACAGGGTTTTAACAGGGTGCACATTGTGTTAGCAACTACCTCGTAGTGCTTTGTAGACATAACATAATTAGCAAGGAAGGGAGACAGTTATTACAGTTGGGAGGCTCTCTCATCATAGATCTGTGAAAACTCACATATCAGAAAATCATAACATTTGAGTACCCACAGAAAATACATTTCAGGGGGGGCGCTGTTGAGCAGCCTGCAAGATGGCTGCCTAGCTTTCAAGCTCCGTGCCCGACTGCTGTATATCCGCCTTTATCAGCGGTTCCCTGTACCATCCGTCGATGGGAGTGAGCTCATCGTCTTGGCTGCCCTCGGAGCGACATATTGATCCGAGTCGTGGTGAAAACCGTGACCTTTTCACCGAGCAGGACCCTTTTTCCTCCCGTCCCGGCTCCACGCTCGCTGAGGCCTACCGCGCCACGTAACGTTGCGGCGGGCTCGGCCCTAGCGTGCTGCTGTGACTGCGACTTCCTAAACCTGGCGGAGCAGCTGCCTACCTCTGGTGCCCTATGGAGCTGCGCAACATCGTCAGGGGGGAGGCCCCACTGGAGGCTGCCGGAGCGGCGGACTATATTTTTTTCTGGCCTTGCCACCTGCGCACTTGACCCTCCACGAACAGCCCGGGCGGTGCCCTCCTCCCGAGCTTCTCCTTATGAACTAACCGGCGCCTGAAGCGGTTCCCATCCTGTGCGCCTCCTGGTTGCTTGCTGGCCTGCAGCTGAAAGATCCGAGCTACGCCCCTGCGGGTGAGGGGGTTGGGGGCTGTGGTTGTGGCTCAGCGCCCCTCCGGCTCTGGGGCCCTTATAATCGTCAACTGCTGTGGAGCTGCAGCCCTGGGGCGATAAACTGAACTGCTGGGGACCCAGCCCTACCATCGCGGACCCACCGCCCCCGAGGCCTACCCTGATTACATTGGGCACCCACACGAGGTGCCGGAGTTGCGGCCTACGTCCGAGCCTTCTCTGCCGCTGCAACTACCGGGACCTGTGATCCTGCTCTGGAACGGTGTCGCCCGGTGAGCAGTTCAGCACTACCAGTACACCGAATTTAGACTCCTGCTGGCGGAGGGGTGGGACTCCCCTGCCTGTCCCGATACTACTGCACCCAAGGGGCCCAAGAATTACAGTCCTAACAATTGGCAGGAGCTGCCCCGTGGTGCTTCATTGCACTCCCGTAGCATGCCAAGTAAATCACGCGGAACCGACAAGGCGGGAGCAATGGACAAATACGCTAAGTCGCTCCCCAGACAGGAGCGGGGGAGGTCACCTCCGAGCCGGGACGACTCTGACCCGCCATCCGGATCCCCGCAGCCTGACCTCACCACCCTGATGGAAACTATGGCGAAAAACTTCGCCTCATTTCACGAAAAATTGGACGAAATAAATGCAAGTGTTGCTTCTATGCGAGCCAAATTTGACCAGCATGGCACCAGACTGGCGGAGGCCGAGACACGCATTGGGACCACCGAGGATGGCGTGCACACTCTTCAAAACACTGTTTCTGAACTAGTGCAGGATATGAGGCAAGTCAAGGCAAAGAGCGACGACTTGGAATCCAGGTCCCGCCGGAATAATCTCCGTATCGTGGGGGTCCCGGAGTCCGCACTAAAGGGATGGAGCAGGCAGTTGAGGATCTACTGAGAGAACTCCTGGGCAACCCCCAACTCTCCCCGTTCTTCACGATTGAACGCGCCCATCGGGCGCTTGCTCCACGTCCCAAACCGGGAGACTTCCCCAGGCCGATCATTGGCAAGGTTCTGAGCTTTCGGGACAGAGACCACATACTACGCTTGGCCCGGGAGAAAGGGGAACTGAAATTTGAATCCCAAACCACCAGAGATTTCCCAGACTTTTCCATGGGTGTGCAAATGGAGTTTAGGCAGTTCAACGGCGTGAAAAAACTGCTCAGAGAAAGGAAAATTGAGTACGCCATGCTATTTCCGGCACGCCTGAAGCTTACTCATCGCAACAAGTTGTACTTCTTCACGGTACCCGAGGAGGCAGTGAAATTCATCGAAGCACACATTCCTCTTCCCGACCCACTCGAGGAGCCAGCAGCGGGTGACTAAAGAGGTGAACATTGACCCATACATGTGGGCCGCCATGGGCGCTACTTAAGCGTGCCCTTTACGCTTCCTTTGTGGTACTTATGAATCTCGCATCATCTATATCCTTTGCTAAGTGTAACCTATTGTTAAAGCTCCCCGTAATGTACCGATTGTTACCGCTGCATAATACACGGTGCGCCGCACCAATCTCACATTCAAGTTGGGTTTACGGCAACAGCGACCCCCGTTGCAGCTGCAATGCCGAGTTTGGCATGTTAGGGCCGTTGTACGCGCCCCAGTTGGGCGCGCAGCTGGGTGCGCCCTTGTTCTGCAGGGCATGCCCCTGCTGGGTATTGGGATGGGGTCTTATATACTGCTTGGTTGGGGAGGGCAGTGAGGGTGGGGGGTGGTAATGTTGAGGGATGTTATTGTGAAAATGGCAAGGAGCGTGTGGCTTGGAGGGTGGAAGATGGTAGCCCTGCATCGAAGATTACTACATGGTCAACAATCAATGCTACGCGGTGCTGGGATGTTCCTTAAGCTTGTAACATGGTTATTAGGCTAATGTCGTGGAATGTGCGGGGGCTCCGTAATTTCACCCAGGATCGTAGGATAAATGCATACGCCCAGAGACATGGGGTAAATATTCTTCTATTGCAGGAAACCCATGCACTTGTGCATCTTTCCGCCTCCCTGGCGCCGGCATGGGGAGCCAATAAATTCTACACAGTGTACTCCTCTCAATCCAGGGGGGTGCTAACCTTAATTCATATATCAGTGGAGTTTTCCTTACGTACTAGCCACATAGATCGAGAGGGTAGATATGTGATCCTACACTGCCTGTTGGCTAACACGGAATGCCTACTGGTCAACACTTATGCCCAGAGTACAGACACCCCCGACTTTTTCGATGATATCAATACCCTACTTTTGAGATACATAGGGATCCCGGTTATCTGGGGGTGGGGGGGACATGAACCTCATACTGAACACTGAGCTAGACAGATCGGGCACTGCACACAGGACACTGTCTAGAGCCGCTCGTCGGCTCCAGGCACACATGGGCCCGGCTGGCCTAATAGATGTCTGGCGAGCACTCAACCCAATAGCTAGGGAATACACGTTTTATTCCTCTGCACAGGACAGCCATTCCAGAATCGATCTCTTTCTCCTGTCAGCCGGGCTGATGGGGAGGAACCTCAGCATGCAGATCTTGCCACGCACACTCTCAGATCACTCCCCAGTGACACTCGATGTTACCCTACAACACACACTACCGCGCCACTCCGGGTGGCGCTTCAAATCTGAGGCACTACATGACACAGCTTTCAAGGCCGACATCCTTGCGGACATCAACACCTTTTTTGACACCAATAAACGTCATGACACAACAGACGGGGTCCGGTGGGAGGCTTTCAAGGTGTACATCAGAGGGATGTGTATTTCTAGGGAAGCAGGGGTCCTGAAAGACATCAAGAACTCTCTACAAAGATCCAAATCGAAACTTAAGGAACTAGAGCGCAAATACGCCTCTGCTCCCTCCCCGCCCAAGCTGGCACAGATATGGGCGGAATTGGAGAGCTTCGAGGCGCATGTCCTCAGGGAAATAAGATATCACGCACGACCCATTGCGGCTCGCAAATATGGCGAGGGGGAAAGACCCGGTCGAACTCTTGCCAGGCTGACCCGGATGGAGGGGGGCAGGACCTGTATTGATAGCATTAGGGGCGAGGACGGCATACGTCACTGGGCTGACCAACCCATTCTGGAGGCCTTTTCTGACCCCGGACCAGACGGCCTGACAGCTGAATTTTATCAAGAGCATGTCGCTCTACTGGCCCCGCGCTTGCATGAAGTATGGGACGAGTCCCTTCGCCTTGCCACTCTCCCCCAGTCCCTGCGCGAGGCTATAATCACTGTACTCCCAAAGCCAGGCAAGCCCCCGGAGGAATGTGGCTCCTACAGACCTCTCTCCCTTATTAACACAGACACGAAAATTTTCGCCAAGATAATTGCGAACAGATTCCTTCCCATCATGTCGTACCTTATTCACCCAGACCAAAGCAGCTTTGTCCCTGCCCGCTCTACCTCCTTAAATATCCGACGCCTCTTCAACATCATGTCTAGAATTGACCCCAACGCTAATGCGGTTGTGGTGACACTGGATGCCCAAAAGGCGTTTGACATGGTGTTGTGGCAATACCTGTGGGCCGTGCTGGAAAAGATGGGAATTGGCCCACGCATGCTTTCCTATATCAAGCTACTGTACACGAACCCAATGGCCAGATTCCTGGTTAATTCCCATATTTCGGCTCCCTTTGCCCTCCACAGAGGGACGCGCCAGGGGTGTCCATTCTCCCCCCTACTATTTGCGATGGCTATCGAGCCAATTGCGGACAGTGTCAGAGACAAACACACTCGTAAGGGGATTCGTCTGCATGACACACCTGAAATTATATCTTTGTATGCGGATGACGTAATTCTGTATGTCAGGGACCCCTGGGTCCACTTAGACCCAATCATCCGAGAGATCATCAAAATTGGCACATTTTCGGGCTTCACTATAAACTACACCAAATCGGACATCTTCCCTCTCACACTGGCAACCCCCCAACCATCATGCGAATTCCCAATCAGATGGGCCCCAGAAGGCATCAAATACCTCGGGGTCCAGGTCTCACTGGCTAGGGCTTCCCTCTTGGCAGACAACTACAGTGCTGCAGCACAGTACGTGGAGGCAAAAATGGAGAGGTGGCGTAATCTCCCCCTGTCCTTAGCGGGAAGACTGTCGCTAATCAAAATGATTATAGTTCCAAAGCTCATATACATATTCGCCAACGTCCCACTCTGGCCCGGGAAGCACTATTTCACAAACATGCACGCAGGGTTCGCCCGGTTCCTGTGGCACGCTGGGGCCGTTCGCAGGAAGTGGCAGCATATCACCTTACCATACAAGAGAGGGGGACTCAATGCGCCGGACATAGCACAATACTGGATAGCCGCACAGGCCCAACACGCGACCCATTGGTACAAACACCAAGACCCACCTCCGCATGTCAAACTCGAAATCCTGGCAACTGAGGAGATAAATGTTATGTCATTGATCCTCTTCCACTCGTACCAGTCTGACGCCCCGGCGGATCCAGTGTCCACCACTATCAGGGCATGGAGACATATGGTGCAACCCCATTCTAACCGCCGTCTGTACTATAAATGGCTTCCCATATGGTCATTCCCAGGCCTTGCCCCCACGCAGGATAGGCTCCTCATGCAACACTGGCAGGACTTGGGGTATTGGGCGCTCTCTGACCTGTTCCCAGAGGGGAAATTCATCACCCCGCAGACATGGAGGCTGGGACACTCAGGCTCACCACTGGAGTTACTGCAGTACTTTAGGCTCAGAGCGGCTGTGCAGGACATGTGGCCCTCATACCCGGACGAACCCCCAGAGTCCACCGAAATTTGCTACATTGCTAATTCAGCGGGGGGTAGGGGCATGATATCCGCACTTTATAAAATGTTGGCTGAGCGCTCTGCGGAACCATCTTGCAAAGTTCGCGACGCTTGGAGCCAGGAACTGGAGATGTAGGTCAAGATGTGTGCGCACACGCGTAAGGTTTCCCTCAACTCTAAATTTAGATGCATACAATTCAAACTCCTTAATCGTCTGTACTACACTCCTCAAGTGGTTGGGAGGTTCGCACAGGATCAACCCCATGTTTGTCAGAGATGTAAATCCAGCGAGGCGGATCACGCACACAAGTTTTGGGCCTGCAGGCCGTGGTCCCGTTCTAGGAAGCTGTGCTAGAGGCCCTCTCGGAGATGGTGGGATTCCGGATAGATCCTGACCCCTTGGCTGTGTTGTTTGGGAGGTGGGAGGGTGAGAGGACTAGACGGGTTGTAAAATTCTTGAACATGGGAGCCATAGTGGCCAAGAGATGCATACTGCAGTGCTGGAAGCTGCAATCCCCCCCTACACTAGAAATGTGGCTTAAAGCTCTCACCTGGACACAGGTTTGTGAGGAGGACTATATCAACACATTGCCTGTGAATGCTCGCCCTAAAACATATGGACTGAGTTTTGTAGCTACCTGAACGCTAAAGCCGATCTGGAACTTTTATCCTCGCCTCCAATGCCGGATCGGGCAGAGGTGGAGGCTCTACTGTGACTCTCCCCACGAGACTCGATCTGCTTTCTTTGAATGTGCCCGCTCTGCCGCTAATGTATTGATTGTCTGTCCATACCCTCGTTTATGCAATATGCTTTGTTTTTTTTTTTAATAATTCTGTTTATTACGTTTTAGGAACATAAACAACAAGACAAACATGAATCAATGGTATACAACAGATCGTGGTAGCAAGGCAGTTTACAAAAGGCAAAAGGAACCCAGTCGGGTCAGGAACCAGCAGGCATGTGTGGGATTGGTCAGGTAACCAATGTTAACATCTGTACATGTCTGTTTTCAGTGATAGATTTCAGTTAGCGTCCAACCACTTATCCCATATTTTCCCGAATTTGCGGGGGCAGCCTCGTGCATTATAAATCCGGCGCTCCACGGCCGCGCATCTGTCCAGCTCATTGCTCCAGCGGTTCACGGATAGCGGGTCGGCAGAGCCCCAGCTAGCCGCGATCAGTCTTTTGCTTGCCCCCAATGCCAGTGTCAGAAATATTTTCTCATATTTCGACAGGTCCACCTCACCTCGGATTCCCAGCAGTATCATTTTGGGGTCCCTGGGGATTGTTGTCGCCAGGGTGTCTGCGATCTTGTTGATACAGCTCTCCCAGAAGACCTGTAATACTCGGCAGTCCCATAACATATGGTAAAATGTGGCAGGTTCTGTTTTGCACCTGAGGCATGTCCCGTCTTCCAGTCCCCCCCATTTGGCCATGTCAGTGCGTGAATAGTATGTGCGGTGGAGGATCCTCAGTTGTATAAGCCTGAGCTTGGAGTCTATGCCTATTTCTCTAGGGGACATCAATGCCTCTACCCAGACTTCTGGTTCCATTAGACCTATGTCCTTTTCCCATTTTTCTTTGAGCCCATCTAGCTGCGTCGCCCCAAAGGAGTTGAGAGCTTGATAGAGCGTGGAAGTGACCTTGGTGACAATGTGTTGCGAAAGGATGTTGGTCTCAATGGGAGTATAGGGGGGTATAGTTGTCGTATCAGGGAATTGTGTGCGGATAGCGTGGGCCAGTTGCGCATGTCGAAACCGGTCCATGGGAGCAAGGTCGAATCGCTCCTGCATGGTCTCAAAGTCAAGGAGGTGGCCGTCCTGTATCACATGCGCTAGTGTATGTATCCCTTTCGCGCACCAGTGGCCGAAGGGGCCCATCTTAACAATTTCCGGGAGGAGTGCGTTGTGCCATAGGGGTTGGGATAGTGTCGGTTTACCTTTCCAGCCTATTAGTTTGTGCGCGTCCCGCCAGGCCCGGCTAATGTGGCGTGTCATTTTGGGCAACAACGGAGGTTGGTCGTGGGTGGCGTACAGAATCTGTAATGGGGTTAGTGGGGTCATGCTTTCTATTTCAAGACGGATGTGGGGGAGTGTGGGCTCTGCGTGTATCCAGTCGTTTACCACCCCAATCTGGGCTGCAAGGTAATACGTGCGTATGCATGGCAGACCGATGCCTCCCTCCCACACTGATCGCTGAAGCGTTTCAAGGGCGATCCTGGGTTGTTTCCCTCCCCACAGCAGGGTGCGAAGGCGTCTGTCTATGAGTGCGAAGGTGTCTCGGGGGATGGGAAGGGGGGCGTTTTGGAGTACATACAGCAGTCTGGGGAGGGTCAACATTTTGAATAGCGCCGCTCTGCCCATTAGTGATAGTGGGAGTGATTGCCAGTGGGAGGTGTCCCTATTGAACCGGTCAATTATTGGTTGTAAGTTGAGTTGCAGGAACCCACCCAGTGTCGGGTCGAGTCTTATGC
This sequence comes from Ambystoma mexicanum, assembly GCF_040938575.1. Taxonomy (NCBI): domain Eukaryota; kingdom Metazoa; phylum Chordata; class Amphibia; order Caudata; family Ambystomatidae; genus Ambystoma; species Ambystoma mexicanum. The sequence continues at coordinate 787,402,333 of NC_090929.1, read as the reverse complement.
CCAGGTATTTGAGTTCTCTAATGGAGACGTGATATGGGCAGGATTCAGGGATCGCAGACTCGTTTCCCTTGACCGGGAAGTAAATGGTTTTGGTTTCGTTAACCTTAAGACCTGCAAAGCGCTGATATTCACTAAGGATGCGGGAGACAATCGGGCAGGAAGTGCGTGGGTTGCTGAGGTATATGAGGAGGTCGTCCGCGTACAGGGAAAGTCGGTCTTCCCCCCCCTCCCGGCCAGGCAAACCCTGACCAATTAGTGTTATTCCTAAGCTCAATTGCGAGGGGTTCTATGGCCAAGAGAAAAAGCAGCGGGGAGAGGGGGCATCCCTGTCTCGTACCACGGCCTAGGGGAAATGATCGGGAGTATCTGCCGTTCACCCTTACCGTGGTCTCCGGTTGTGCATACAGGAGTTTAACCCACGATATAAACGTCTGCCCCAAGTTCATCCGAGCCATGATTGCCCACAAGGCCTCCCAATCTATAGAGTCAAATGCTTTTTCGAAGTCCACTGCCAGGAGGGCCAATGGGGCTGGTATTTCCTTAGCTCTGCTCAGCGCCAACTGGACTCTGCGCAGGTTCATGCGGGTGGATTTGTTGGGCATGAATCCGCATTGGTCGGGGTGGACCAGGGCCTCTATAACTTGCAGCATTCTGTTGGCTAGTATTTTGGCGAGGACCTTGGCTTCGCCGTTGATCAAGGATATTGGGCGATAGGAGGTACATTCCTCCGGGGGTTTCCCGGGCTTATGTATGACTATTATGCATGCCTTCCTAAGGTCCGGGGGGAGTGCCCCCAGCTCTCTGCTGCGTAGAAACATGCGGTGCATGTGGGAGGGCAATGACCCGCCAAGGCATTTCCAGGTTTCTGTAGGGAACCCATTAGGACCCGGGGTCTTCCCAGGTTGGAGCTGTGCGAGCGCCTCTTGTACCTCGGTGACAGTGATTTCGGCATTCAGGAGGTCTGTTTGGCGCTGGGAGAGCTTCGGGATCTCGATCTGGTCAAGGTAACATGCGGGTTCGGAAGACTGTCTCTCGGCCGGTGGAGTGTAGAGTTTCTCATAGTAGGCGGCGAATGCCGCAACAATGTCCGCGTCGTCTGTGAGGAGCGTTCCGTCTGGAGATGTTATTGCCCGCACATGTCCCCTGGCCTGTTCGCGCCTTTCCAACCAGGCCAGTGTCTTATTCGCCTTGTCGCCTCGATCGTAGATTTGGCTCCGGACTAACTGATGGGCTATTCGTGCATTGTCTAGAGCCAGGTTGCGAAGGGCCTCTTGTGTTGTGATCAGCTCCTCCTTCGCTTCTTGGGTGCCGTGTTTTAGGGTTTGCCGTTCGCACTCCAGGACACGTGCTTCTGCCTCTTTAATCTTTTGGGTTTGTCGTCTTCGGTAGGCCGAAACTTCCGAGATAGCCTCCCCGCGGAGGACAGTCTTATATGCCTCCCAGAGTGAGATCGGGCAGTCCACTGATCCTTCGTTGTTTTCAAAATATTCTGTTGTCCTCTTTTCCAGTTCCTCCGCAATTTCGGGGAGACGTAGGTGATACGTGTTCAGGCGCCAATTACGATCCGGACCACGGCCGGAGTTCTTCATGGACAATAGGAGCGGAGAGTGGTCAGAGATACCTCTTGCGAGGAATTCCGCATCGAGGAGCCTGTGCTGTATATTGCGGGGGATGAAGGCATAATCGATTCTGGAGAATGACTTATGGACGCCTGAGAAGAAGGAGAACCCAGCCTCGTTGTTGTGGAGCGAGCGCCATGCGTCCGTCATACCCAGGGTTTCGGCGAACGTGGCGAGTGGTGTGGGGGTAGGGCAGGTGCCTGACCTCCTGTGAGACCTATCGATTGCAATGTTCATTACTTCATTAAAGTCTCCGCCAATCACCCATACATCGGCCTCATCTTCTAGTAATCGGCTCTGTAGCTCGGAGAGCAATTCTTTCGTTTGTGAGGGAGGTGCGTAGATTGCAGCGAGGCCCCATTTCTCGCCCCAGATATCAGCCAATATCATGACATAGCGGCCCCGGGGGTCGGTCTTGACCTTCTTGACCTGCAGGGGGACTCGCTTGTGAACCAGGATCATCGTGCCCCTGGCTCCCGTTGTGAATCCAGCCTGGTAGGCGTGGGAGTAGTTGGATCTTTTGAAGAAGTGTGTGCTCGTACCGAGCAGATGTGTTTCGTTTAAGAGGGCTATATCGGGCGAGTGGCGATTAAGATACTGGAGCACTAGTCTTCGCTTTATGCTGGAGCCAAGGCCGTTAACGTTCCAGGAGAGCACAGTTATCTTGTTGGAGTCCATTCTATCTGCGTGGGGCGCATATCTGGGCATCGAGGATCAGTGGTAGTCTTGTGCGCTCGAGAGATGTATGGCGTTGTGTTTCCGGGGGAGACGGTCGGGGGTCGTCTCAGGTTGGTATATCTGCTGCCCGGATGATGATTATGTCTGTGATCCTGTCCACAGATTGAGCTCGATTCCCTTGCCAGTGCTACGATATGACTCGCCTTCATATTTCTTGATTCGGTTTCTTTACAGTCCTTGAATTCCCCCCCCACCCTGTACTTCCCCCCCAACTGGGAGCACCTGTCGCCCAAACATTGAACTTATAACTTTATAAACTTCTTCGGGATAACCCGGCTGTGATAACGCGCGCTCAGCCTTAGGGGGCGGCGGCCGCTAGGTGCTCATTTCCATTCTACCAATCTGCAGTTTGGTCCCTTCAGTACCGGGTACTCAGCCTTTTCCCGTAGGAGTTCTTGACGCGTCGTCTTCCGCATCGGACGGGGGGTGAGGAGGCGAAGGTCTCCCAGGTCGGGGTCGCTGCGCGGGTGGGCCCGGTAGCACGCGTCTCCCACTGGGGTCCGTGAGGACATGAGTTTCAAGCCAGTCCCATGCATCTTTGGGGTTGTAAAATAAGTGAGTGGCGCCCTCATACTGGACTTTTAGCAATGCCGGGAAGAAGAGGGCATATTTGATGGATAGTGACTGGAGCTTCCTCTTGATGGAGTCAAAGGACTGGCGGGCTTTTTGGACTTCTTTCGTGTAGTCAGGATAGAAGCCGACCTTGTAGCCGTTGTACGTGATCGGGCCCATGGCCCTTGCCATTTGTAGGATCGCATCGCGGTCGCGATAATTCAGTAGGCGTGCAATCATTGTTCTGGGCGAGGCACCCGGTGTTGGTCTGCCGGTGGGGACTCTGTGTGCCCTTTCCACCGAAAAGAATTTAGATAGCTTCTTCGGGGCAAAGATATGAGTGAGCCAATCTTCTAGGAAGAGTTCTGCGCTGGGGCCTTCCTCTTTCTCTGGTATACCAAGGATCCTGAGGTTATTGCGTCGCGCTCTCCCCTCACTGTCTTCGGCGCGGTTTTCCAGTTGGGTCACTTTTTGGGTAATCGCGGTGAGCTGTTGTTCCATGCGATGGACTGCATCTTCAGTGTTAGACACCCTCTGTTCCGCTTCCCCCACCCTGGTCGACAAGTTGCGGAGGTCCTGGCGTATAAGGGACACCTCAGAGGATAGGCCACCTATTTTTTGTTCCAAGGACGTCCTCGAGTCCCCAATCGCTTTCATAAGATCTGACAAAGAGATAGAAGGGTCTCTGAGTACTCCAGGGTTACTCTCTTCTTCTGGGGGTTGAGGTTCGCGCGGGGGCGGGGCCCCTACGGTGAAGAGGTCCATCTTGCTCTGTAGTGTTTGCCTCTTGGTTTTCTCCTTTCCCATGCTTCGGACGGGCTCTATGTCGTTGGGATCTGGCTGCCCTCCTTCGGTGCGCACTACGAGCCGCCGCCAAAGCTATTTTTTTTTTTTTGGTATGGCCGCAGTGTCGTCGCTCAGCCTCGCTTAGTTGCTCGGTGTATAGTAGGGATGACGTGGGGAGGACTGTACCCCTTTTCTATCGTCGTTATGGGCCTGTTTCCACTGTGCAGGGTGGCCCTCCGTGCGCGCTGCGTTTCGGGCGTTGGTTTAAGCCACTCGGGGCGGTCCCAAGAGGGGGGTGGGGCAGGTCTTGGGGTCCACCATGGACCGGGGGAGAGGTCCCCCACCCTCTCAGTGTGGCTGCGTTTGTGGCTCGTGGGACTATGGTGCAGCTGTGCTCTGTGTCCTCCTGTAGCAGGCTGGTTGCCAAAAGGGGGTCGTGGGGGGGGGGGGAGCAAAACAAACATCCACCCCCCACACCCGTGTACCTTGCCGCGGGTGCCTCTGGTTGCTGCCTGTCCTCCTTCAACGGGGGAGCGCAGCTTTGGGCTCGTGCTGCCGCTCGACCCCGGGTATTGTAGTCCTGCCGATGAGGGGGCCCCACTGGGAAGGTTGGCGATGCGGCGTCACAAGTGGATCGGGGGGTGTGTGGGCAGTCGGCGGGGCCTTAATCCGAGCGTCGGCCCCACCTGGGAGCCGCAGCAAACTCAGCGTCTCCGGGGGGGAGGGGCGATCCTCTACTCCCGCCCGCGCCGCGATGGCCGCGATTCAACCGCCGGCGGTCCGCGGGCTGGTTCCGGCGTCTCCCGCTCCGATTTCCCTTCGGAGTGCGCCGACAGCAGCTCCAGCTGGTCCGCCGCCGTTGGTGGGCGGCTGAGGCGCGATGGCCGCGATTCAACCGCCGGCGGTCCGCGGGCTGGTTCCGGCGTCTCCCGCTCCGATTTCCCTTCGGAGTGCGCCGACAGCAGCTCCAGCTGGTCCACCGCCGTTGGTGGGCGGCTGAGGCGCGATCGGTGCTCGTGGAGTGGAGAAAAAACAGGATAATGGTAGCGGCCGCCGGGAGCCGTTAAGTTTAGTCCCGCATGCGTCGCGCGCGCATGCGCAGTGAATCGCAATATGCTTTGTTGATGTAATATGTGATCCACCTGCTACTGCTTCTTGCCAATAAAGAGAAGTTTAAAAAAATAAAAAAAGAATACATTTCACCAAAGCTGGGTTAACGTGGGAGAACTGCCAACTCGTTCCATTGGATTTGTTCGTACAAACCACTTTTATGCGTGTTTAATCTAAAAATCCAATTTTGTTCCCTCCTCAGGAGAATGTTATGCTAATTGCCACCTCGTTTGTGAATTTGTATTTTTTCAATGACAGTCCATTTAAAATCTTCAGGGCCATGTCCTTTTGATATAAAATGGTTGACCATTGGGGCTGTGAGTTTTTTAGTTCTCAGGCAAGACCGATGTTCTATCATCCGTTTTTTAATAGGTCTCATTGTCATGCCTACATATTTCAGGTTGCATGGGCAAACTATCAAGTATATGACTCCTGACGTATTACAATTGGTAAGATGTCGTTGTATCCATGGAGTGCGTAACCCAAGATCAATTTCCTTTGTGCGTTCCGTTTGTGGGCAAATGGAGCAAGCCCCACAAGGGGAATGCCCTGTAGGATAACTGCTTTGCCAAATTGTTGCCGAGCGTTTTTCTCTGTCCTCACGTAATGTTGTTACTAATTTGTCTCTGATATTTGTTCTTCGTTTCAGAGCAAATTTTGGTTCTTCCAGATTGTGTTGTCCGGTGTTGAGAATCGGCCACAGGTTCTTTATTTCCTTTTTTAGTTTGTTCACCATGGGTGAATAACTCAGAACTACCATTATATTATCCTGTTGAGGTGGTTTAGGATGTTGTTGGAGAGTAGTGCTCCTAGGGATATTACAGGCTCTCCTATAGGTGGAATCAATTATCCTTTTTGGGTAGCCTCTGTTAGTCAGTTGTTTTTTGAGATTTTTACCTTGTTCTTCAAAATCAATTGTTTGGGTACATGTTCTTCTGTATCAAAGAAATTGGCCAAAGTGCAAATTGTGAGCTGGTCTCATGCTTTTTTATGATCTATGTAATAAGCAACCTGACATAGACTGAAAGAATTCAATGAGACCTGAGTTACGTATTAGGTCTGTTTTATGAAGTTTATATGTGTGAAAAAGGACCCTACTGTTTAGGATCCTTACGAGTGTGTCACATCAATACAAGGTGTTAGATTTTTCTAGTAGCTAGCACCACGTTGGTCAATAAAATTAAATAGAATTCAACGTTGTGCATAGAAAGCTCTAGAAAAATCTAGGACTGGGCATTGTCTAATGTAAAATGCCCCATTTTCTTAGTTGCTACCAAAACACTAAGTCTGATTTTTAAACTTTTGTATCTGCAAGAATCGGAAAAAGTTACCTCCCTTCTACTTTTCGTTACAAGTGGTGCTATACCCTATGTATCTTCGGCATAGACACTCATGCCATGGTGTTCGAATCCGGGGCCCCCCTCAATTCATTTCACTTCACGCGGATGAGATCATGCTATATATGAGAGACCCCAAAATTAACCTGGCCCGATAATGCGAGATGTAACGAAATTTGCAAAGTACTCGGGATATAGAGTCAACCAGGCCACAATGAGGTGCTGGGAGGAGGTGGGCATTGCAATGTAGGGGGACCTGTATGAGAATGGTACCTATAGAGTTTTTTCTGACCTCACACAAAAAGAGGGATTGTCCAAAGGGCAATTCCTGAGACACATGCAAATCACCAAATATGCAAAACTAACCTGGCAGGACTGGCCGACAGAACCACAGTTGAACGCTCTTTTATCGCTCATGTATGAGTTGGAAGACGGCTGAAGGCCTGTGTCCCGGTTGTACAAAGTCCTTATAGAAGGCATGCTTAAAGACCACATGCAGCTAAAAGCTAGGTGGGAGACTGACCTAGGCATAGCTTTCACGGACAAGCAATGGCAATAGGTGCTCGGCCATGGTGGAAATGTTTCACGAAATGCGAGGTTTCGGCTCCTGCAGCTTAATGTGCTACACCGAACATATTTAACTCCGGCTAGGGGCGCCAAATTCAGCAAGGAAGCGACACCTAATTGCCCCAGGTGTGGTCGGGCGGAGGCACACATGATGCATATGTTTTGGTAGTGCGAGTCTGTGCAGAGGTTCTGGGGGGCGATTAAGCACACCAGTGTAAAGGCAGGCATCACAATGGTCCCCACAGTAGTGCATTCTGGGTATGTACCCCAGGGTTGATAAACACAAACACACGGTCAGGTTCATGGACTTGGCTTGCATTTTGGGCAAGAGATGCATAGCCATGACGTGGAAGTCAAGCAAGGGACCGAAATATATGGTGTGGCTGAGTGAGATGTGATGCTGGTTTTGGCGGAAACTACGGCTTGGGGCAGGGCCATAGATGTACATGGTGGTGAAGTCGGCCTCCTCTTTGAGGCCTGGAAGTCCCTGGTTAATACTGCATTATATCCCTCAGATGACAAACCCCTGTGAACTTTGGACACCTGATACATGGTATACTCAACTATTTTGTTTACTTTGCAGCACAGACTTTGTGACATAGAGACTTACACCTATACCTGAGTATGAGTTAATACTAGTGGAGGTGGGGTGAACCGGAATTATAATGACATAATTGGTTGGTTTTCAGTTTCCTTTTGTTCCTTGTTGCTTTCTTCCTTTGTTCTCCCTTTCCTTAGTATTGTACTCTTTCTTTTTTCTTTCCCATTTCTTCATTTAAAGAATGCCGCATAGCAATATGACGTGTATAACTGCCTTCTGTCTCCTTTTGATTCTTACTGTTTAGGCTTGTTGGCCTGCTTATTTGAAAATGTTAATAAAATACTTTTTTAAAAAAAGAGTCAACCAGGCCAAGTTCGAGATCATCCCTCTGATGCCAGGGGCTGAACGGTCGGACACCACAGCGCACTTCTGATGGTCCCCGAGCACAGTCAGCTACCTGGGAATAGTAGTTGCCACTGATAGACACTCTCTATATACTGCTTACTTTGAACCTTACATAACACAAATTGAGACCAAGCTGTCTCTATGGAACAAACTCAAGATATAAATGTATGGCTGCATAGCCCTCCTTAAGATGATCGTGGTCCTCAAATTACTATATCTGTTCAGCCATGTCCCAATATGGCCCGGTTGACTGTTCTTCGACAAACTACACAAGCTTGTTTCCAACTTTGTTTGGGGGGGGGGGTTATGGTTAGAATGAAATAGGCCATGCGAGAAATTTCACGCAGGTGGCCTGGCGGGCCCTGATTTTGTGCTCTACTACTATGCTGCACAAGCACCATTCGCCAAATACTGGTTCCAGAACACAGAAAAATATGCCCACATACAGGTCGAGAAATACGCTGCAGCCCCCATTGACTTGCGCTTCTTGATATTCTCTAAGAAACACAGTGGGCTGTCGAGATTGACCCAGCGACCTGCACGATCCATGCCTGGACTGCCTTATTTCAGAGGGTAGACTGTGCAGCCCCGTTCTGGACACCTCCCCTCTCTGGCATTACCCTGACATTGCTCCCACACTGACAACGATGCTGCAAAGAATCTTGGACCCTGGGAAGGAATTGACATTGGCAGATCTTTTTCCGGGTGGGGAGTTTGTTAAACTGGAGTAAATACAAAGGAAGGTTGGCACAGGGCTCACTGCAACATTGCAATATCATCGCCTGAAAGCTGCCTGCAGACACAGATGGCCCTCTTTCCTGGCTCAACTGGCCCCACATCCGTTTATACTCTACCTTATAACACAGGAAGGGTTCAAAGGGAATGTCTCCGGGCTATATAACATGGTGCAATCCCACTCCCCATCCAAGAACACAATTAAATCAAAATGGGAGTGGGACCTTGGAATAACAATAGAGGAAACACAGGGGGCTTGGATGGACGGCCATGCGGTGAACATGCAGAACCTCAGAGCTCCCGAGTGATCCTGCAGGAAGATATATCATACTGGTCCGATTTGCCTGCAAACTTAACGAAAAAAAAGGTGTCGGAAGACGAAGAGACCAAGCGAGGTTAAAACTGGCGTGAGAGGAAGCGCAGAGACAACATACGACGGCCTGAAACGGAGCGACAAACGCTCTAGAAACAAGATGGCGGATGTGTACTAGCTGCCCTGTGATAGAGGCGGATAGCTGAGCGCGTGCAGGCAAAACAGGGGTATTGGAACACCTTCGGCAGAGTAGAGGGGGACGGCGGAGCGAGTCACACATAAGCGAGACAGATAATCGGAGAGGAGGAGCTGATCCGATGACAGATGAAGCATTGAAAGGAGCCAGAGGAACAGGAAGGCGCGGGTCCGCCGTCCAGTGCTGAGGAGCAGGCTGCTCCGTGGGCAACAGCAGGAGGCAGCGGAATAACAGGTGAGCCTGGGGGGGTAGGGATGGGGGGGGTGCGCGCACTGCCAAAACAAACCAAAGTGCTGAGAGGGGGCCCACGGCAGAAAGCAGCGGTCCCTCTAGGCCCCCTGCTCACCTGCAGTACGCCAAACGCTGGCTTGCGCTGACGACTCCAATTGCAGAGTGCTGAGGGGGAAGACAACCCACTGAGGTGCACAGGAACACTCCGCCGACCAAAGGGGGAGCCACTGCGAAGCAGCTGCCTTGCAACCCCAAGGAGCTTAACTGTGAGGAAGCGCCTCTCCATTGGGGCGGACTGGGTAACAGACAATGCAGCACACAACATGGGGGCACAGGCAACGCACTGCAACAGAGAGTAGCGCAGGAACCCCCACACCTAACACCTCTGGGATACAAAACGAGGTGTTTGGTCCGTGTTAGGCAGAATCCTATGCAGTACACTTAAGGAACACTACAGGTGATTAAGTCTACAAGTGGCAGTACAATTTCCCCTTTGGTACAAGCCTGTACTACACAGCTATAGTGGTAGTGGTAGCAGTAGCGGAGCAGCCAGACTTATCTCAAGAGCAAATGAGCAGTAATCGGGATTACACAAAGAACTACAATTATTGTGACTCAAGCAAACACTGACTCAAGGTTTCAGGTTAAAAAATATAAGTACATTTATTTTTTAAACCATCTGTTCATAAAACACTTCACTTCTATTAAATAAAACCACACTCTAAATATACCACACAACCAATTCCTTTGGTTTAGGACAATTCAAGTACATTAGGATTTGACAGACCGGTGTTGTGAAACAAAAGACGTTACCGGGGTTAAGAACCGCTCACTTTTTGACAGTAATGACAGTTCGGTCTTACGAAAGAAAAGCGTACCCGTGGGAAGAAATGCAACCGTAGTCAAACACACTTAGCACATTGAATAAAAACCAAGGCAAAGGGGATAAAAATCATAGGCAATACTTTTGTCATGGCACTAGAATCAGAGGACGTGTTCAAAAATACAGAAAGTCAATAGGCCTTCGCCAGTGTCAGATGGAGCAGGGCTCTGTTGTCGAGGATCACACGATTAGAACAGTTTGAGATTAACGTTGCCAGGAGTACTTGGATATTGTCAAAGGAAGGCAAAAGTTATAAGAGGGAAGGAAAAAAGGACAAGCCTTCGGTAAGAAAAAGGGTTCACCCCGATTCCTCAAGGTCGGACGTAGAGAACGACCTAATATGCTCAGTACCTTATTCGAATGAAGAAAGCTGGTGCCACGGCAGTTGTTCCTGGTAGTCCCTGCAGACTCATGGTTCCTGAAGCTTCCGTTGTGGGGACAAGAAGGAGGACGTCTGGAGCGATCTGCAATACCCAGGGATGAGGCCAGCAGCAGCAAAAGCAACAGTGAATAAAAGGTGCACTCCTTTAAAACAGGAGAGGGCTCTTCTGATGGCTATCCGGACCACTACAGCTTTTTTCAGCGATTTCGACCCAGAAGAGGATTCTCTGGCTGTAGAAAGGTGAGCTGGTTGATCCCACCAGGCGCAAGGGAAGAAGACTCCGGACTGGATCTTCTCTGTCGTTGAAAGGTAGATAGCTCAGGACTGCAGCAGTGCTTCACCGGGACTCGGGGGTTGCATCAGCCGTCTTCTTCTCTGCTTCTCTTTGGTCTTGTAGTTCCAGTGGCGACTGACCTCCAGCCCAAGAGTCCTGCCTTTTATGCGAAAATCCCCCATTCACACAGCCTGGCTGTCAATCAGACAGCAGGGGGGTTGTCCAGCCTGGACAACCACTGCAGCCAATGGACACAAAGTGCAACTTGGGTCTCCGATGAGACCCTGTGCAGGGGGTTACTAAACCCCTCCCTCACATTCAGCCCACCTAGACACCCAGACGCCAAAGGAGGGCTTCTTCGTAGAAGCCAGCCAAAGGTCGGCGAACAAAGAAGGCAAACACAAGAAAGATATTAACACAAAGAAATGGCGACTAAACCCGACCGGACAACAAAAGAAAAAGTATTTGGTCAAGCGGGTTTATGTTCGAGGCTAATACAATAGCCTAAAACAGTACCACGTTTATATAGTATAATCGCGGTAGAAAAGATAGGGTAGATACCACTGCCACCAGCCAAATCTTAGTGTTAAGGGATCGAAACAAGGCTCCAGGAGGTACAGACTAAAAGGGGTTAGAGTTATCCCTTTCCAATACTCCATGTAAGATGGGGTGCACTGGGTCTGTAGGTTAAATGACTACATAAAGTAAATGGCAACTTTACCTGTTTCTGGGGGACAGTAGTCAGCCAAAGAAAAAATGAGTCAGTGGGAAGTCTTAGAGACAACCCTGTGTTACTGCACTGAAGGTGCTGTGCAACACACACAAGAAGTTGGGCTCATGGAGTGGTGTGGCTCCAGAGCCCAAGATCACACAAAAGTAGCAAGACACATAGCAAAACACATGTAAGAGTGGGAAAAAAGGTTCACACTCTTACCAGGTGGAAAAAATAAACCGCAGAAATCCAGCAAAGCTGCTGAGGGACTCACTAGGTGAGGGAAATTAGCCATAAATGAGAATTCTCCCTAACAGTCTGGTACTGGCAGACAGAATGAGCACAGCGGAGCAACAAGTGCAGGATAACACCAGTAACACAGCAGGAGCCCAGTCCCAGATCACAGAAATGCTTGGAAAAATAAAAACCTTAGAGATCAGGGTTGAGGACGCAGAAGGGAGAGCCTGGCGCAACAACATACGCATTATCGGCCTACCGGAAGGAGAAGAGGGCAGAGACCCCACGAATTACGTAGAAAATCTACTCCTGCAGGAGGTTGGAGCAGAGAGACTGTTGCAAGGCTTTCAGTGGAGAGAGCCCATAAGACTCTAGTCAAAAGAAAAAAACCCAGGGCCCCACCGAGACCCATGATAGCCAAAATAATGAACTTTAAGGATAGAAAAAAGATACTGACATTCTCGAGAGAAGGTGGAGCCATAACCAGAAATTCCTCAAAGTTAGCAACCTATCCGGACTACACCATGCTGGTACAAAGGCAAAGAGCACAGTTTAGACCAACGAAAGAGCGCCTCAGGAGAGCAAACCTGTGCTATATGCTGCTATACCCTGCTTGTTGGATGGACCAACAAGATATACCCCCAACCTGAAGCTAGAAACATTAATAATAACAGAAACACACCCCCATGACCTCATAAACATAGAGCGGGAGACAGAGAAAAAGCAACGGCTAGGCCGCCTTGACAATTGTCACGACAAGTGATCCCAAGGAATGACAAAAGTTAATGATGCCAGTTAGAAGGCATTGCACTGCGGCGAGCCAATCCCAGGTAACTGGAACTGTGCGAGAAAAGCAGCGGAGCCTGAGCAGGGGAGGGTGGCTGGGCGTTTGTTAAAAGTTTATGTTTGTTGGTTGAATGTTAGATCAAGAGTGGGAGCACATACCATTTTACGGAAGCAGCTAGCAGGCGCACAAATCAAAAGGATAAGCATACAGAGAAGGAGGGCATTATATGAGACAAGCAAGAAGCATACAAAACCATGTCAGAGCCTCCGGAGGCGTGACAATAGACAACGCAAAAGCGGAGACGAGCAAAGGGGACAAAGGCAGAAAACCAAGCAGAAGCAGTCTGAGGTGCGAAACGTGCGAGACGAGTAGGCCCATGGGAAGAGACGGGTCACACCAGGAAAGGCAATGGGGGGACCAGAAGAACTTCGTATAGTCACGTGGAATGTACGAGGACTGAATAACTACGTCAAAAGACACAGAGTGTATGCATGGGTAAATAGGCTAAAGATAAAAGTGGATCTGCTACAAGAGACACACTTGACAAAGAACAGACAGTTCAAGATAGCGAGAAAATAGGGAGGGAAAATATACGGATCAACTTACTCGAATTACGCCAGACAGAATTCTTTAAGACACTGACCCCCGACTGACCCCGTACAGAGGGGCAACGTACATCTGGGGAGATTTTGTCATGCGCTTACCTCATTCACGGCCCCAGAGTAAGGCCTCTCCTGGGCTCCCGCCACACCGCCGACTCCTAGGCCGTCTTGCTCTTGGCACCGCCATGAACGCTGGGGCTTGTGGGCTGCCATGATCCACCCGCTGCCGTTTGCCAGTGCAGGGACGTCACTGGGAGGCTATGGGGAGCTGCGCATTTGCAGAGGACGCCGCATCATAGTTGGCGGTTGCCATGGCACCTACTCGATGCTCACCGAACGCGCCCCGCTAGAGACGTAACCCGCAAGGGGTCACATGATCTGTCAACCAGGAAATTGGTATAAAAAGGCACGTAACAGGCCATCCAGTGCTTCTCAGCTGTGTTTCCCACCAGCGTTTGGCGTCTTGTGTTCCTTCTGCTCCTGCTCCTGTGATACCCGACCATGGCCTTCTCTAGCGGACCGCTCCTGTATTGTACCCTGGATTTTGCTGCCTGTGTTTTTCCCTGTGTTCGTTTTCCTGATTGATTTTGTATGCTCAACCTTTGGATTGGTTTCTGGACTGCCTTTGGAACTTCCTTATGCTTTGGTGAACTGGATCTTCCTTGCCCCTGTTTTCTTCCCTGGATACAGAACTGTGGTTTTTTGTGGACTCTCAATTTGGATTACTGCTTGCTGGAATTGTTCAACCTCCCAGCTGCCTCCTTCTCTGCACCGCTGCAAAAGAGGAGTCTCTCCTGCTCCTGGGGTTCTCTTCTTTGCTCATCTTCAGTCCCAGCCACATTACCCCATAGGTAGGTGGTTTACTTGGCTCTGCAATTACTGTGTGGGTAGCTACAGTGTCTTAACCTTGTTCTGTTCCTTTTCATCTGTCTGGGGCCCCAATAACCAGTCAGCGAGTGGCTATTGCCTCTCTGACTGGTGCTTGGGGACGGAGGTACTTTAGTCCACGTGGAAATCCACGTCTTGACAGATTTCAGCTGCACACTCAACCCGATGCTAGACCGATCAGACAACAAATACACAAAGCCAGCAACACTGGCAAAAGCCTTGTCGACACTCCTAAATCAGTTGTGACTGGAGTACATTTGGAGAACGATACAAAATGAAACGCGTGGATACTCCAACTATAGTGCCCCAAATGGAACATACACACAAATAGATTACATCTTCACAGGGACCGAAACCCTGAGTGAATTTACAGACATAGAATACAAAGCCAGAACCCTCTCAGACCACGCCCCTCTGCTGGCAACATGGAGATATACAAACAAGAGAGCCTCTATCCCTACGTGGCGCCTAAGGGTAGAAGCGCTATTGGAAAGCAAATTCCAGGCACATATGCGGGAGACCATAGAAGAATATTTCCATAGCAACACAGGCAGCGTAGATAAAGCTGGGACTTTATGGGATGCCTTTAAAGTAGTGGCCAGAGTAGCGGCAATAGGGAAAACTGGGGGACTCTGGAAGACCACGCTGATAGAGCTCACAGAGGTCGAAAGAGAGAAAGGTGGCGGAGAAGCAGGCAGGACTAACAGGAGAAGAAGCAGCCGAACTAACCTCATTGTCATGATGCCTACCCCCGGGGAACCAGACCAGGTCCAGCAACCCCGGAAGCAGGCATCAAGTTATTTTGAGCAAGCCCAAAAACCCCTGCTAGGGGCTGTTTGGGCGGGGTCCTGGCGCCTGTGGCGCCAGGCTCATATGGAGAGTCAGTCCTGGCGCCATAGGAACCAGGCTCATAGAGTAGAACTTACCTGATGCAGACCATGCTGAAAGCTTACCTGATGCAGACCATGCTGCAGAGCTCCAAGCCAAATGAGGCTTGGAAGGGACTATTTTACCTAGGGACTATTTTTTTACTCGGGTGGGGCTGGGGAGGAATACTTACCTGGGACTACTTTGGAGGCTATTTAAACCACGCCCAAAGAGCAGCACACGCTTCGCGTTATTCTGCATCCAGCAGTGTAACGCTCACCGTGTCTGCAAGCCTGCATCCAGTCTTCTGCCACGCCCGCCTCGAGTCTGCAGCCCCTAGAAAAAGGGAGGAACAGAAGGAGAAAAGGTTAGAATAAGAGCAAAACCTTTGATCCTTACCTGAATTCCGGATCCACCGTGCCTTCGAGCTGGAAGAAAGAAGCATTTTACGTGCGCTGCCTCGCCTGCTGCAGCACCGCGCTGAACTCACCAGCCTCTGCAGCATCCTCACGATCCACCGCATCCTTCTGCACGTTCCCGCCGCTCTCCGGCACCTAAGGGGAACACAAGAACAGCAGAGGTGTGCAAAGGGAATAAACAGAGGCAATAGTAACTACCCCCATAGACTTAACTGATTACCGCCGGGGGTACTATTCCTCCTCTTCAAGGGTCGGCGCAGTCTCCATTGCATCCTCGCCGTACCCCGGCCCCTAAGGGGAACAAAAGGACAACAAGGTGAGGTAAAGGGACAAACAAGGGGAACTCTTCTCACCACAATAGCCTTACCTAATTTTACCGCCAGAGGCATTATTCCCCGAACTTCATATTTTCTCTCCACACCTGAATAAGGGAGCAAGCAACAGGTTACATTCTGGCCTTATTTTATTGAACTGTGTAGGATAAGCCAAATCCTTACCTGAACTTCGTCAGCTACCACGAGGAACTCTTTGCTGGGGTCAAGCTGCAAACTGCAAGGAATCGGACAAGAGTGAAAGTCAGACATGTGAACTCTTACGAACTACATACTTTTCGGAGTCAATATTGTTCTGGAACTCACCAATTCCTTCGAGCAAGTGAAGCAACTGGTTATCAACGCGCCCCTGCGCTCAATGCAGGATGGAGAGCTCATCTTTTCAAACCATCAGGTGAGACTATAAGAGGGGAGATCAAAGGTGATCTGTGGGGAGAACAGCGGGGGTGGGGGGATTTACGCTCAACTCCACGGGTGGTTAATTCCCTTTCTCCATTTGCAGAAGAATATTCCAACGGGCCAAGCAAACAAAGCTAGGTGGGCCAGTCCAGTCTGTCATCTCGCCCCTACGCGTCACGTTGATGGAGACCGCAGCTGTCCAGTTCAGATCGACGCCTCTGTGGGAGCCAGGTGAGCATAACACTCATTAAGACTAAAGTGCACCAACATCTGGGAGAAGCTGGGGAATCTAGACTATGCGAAATACGTACAGAAGCTACATGCCGATGGGGATAAACCAGCCAGACTCCTTGCCTGGCTGACCAAGCAGGAAAAACAAAGGGACACGATAAATGGAATAGAAAATGAAAAGAGAGAAGTGCTGAAAACCCAAGAGGACATCAACCAGGTGTTCTCACACTTCTATGAAGATTTGTACTCCTTGAGTCAAGGTGCAGAAACTTGGGAGATACAGGAGGCCTTAAACCAAATAGCACTCCCCAAACTGACAAATGAACCAGTAGCTGCACTGCAAGCACCACTAACAGCAGAAGAATTGGAAACTGTAATCAAAAGCCTGCCAACAGCCAAGACCCCTGGGCCGGATGGAATACCAGGGGAGTTCTAAATGACATACAAGCAGCTGCTAGTAACAAAACTGCTATAGACCTATGACGAGGCGTACACACATGGCCAACTACCAGATAGAATGATTGAATCATTAATAATACCAATCCTGAAACCTGGAAAACCGCACTTGGACTGGGGCTCCTACAGACCACTTTCCATGATTAACCAGGATACCAAGATCCTCAAGGAAACCCCAGCAAACAGGCTTAAACAGGTCATACAAACCCAGGTGAATTCGGACCAAGCGGGATACGTCTCGGAGAGTAACACCATGTGGAATCTGAGAAGACTGCACCACGTCATAGATCAGACAAACCACAGACTGGCGGAATGCGCAGTGGCCTCCCAGGACCCGATCAAGGCTTTTGACTCAGTAAATTGGAACTGGCTCCTGCACGTACTTGAACACTTCGGGATGGGGGAGGGCTACCTACGATGGATCAGATTGTTGTACACTGAACCGAAAGCAAGGGTGAAGACAGGTAAACCCGTCTCAGCTGCATGGAAAATAAGCAGAGGCACAATACAAGGGTGCCCCCTCTCATCAATACTCTACATATTGGCACTGGAACCACTAGCAGCCTTCCTCAGGGGAGAGTGCACAATGCAGGGATAAGTATAAACAACTGTTAGGATAGATTTCGTAATTGTAGGTAATTTTCCTTCCATGTGGCAACCCCTAAACTTTTCGCTGTTGTTTTTCACCTTGTTCTTGACTTTGCCAGAGAAGTGCAGCCTTCTGACGCACTCCTCTGGGATTTCGCTCCTTTTCTTATGGGGAAACTGACATGCCCTTAAGACAGTCAGTACCGGGGAACGCTGTTTCCCGTAGTTTCTTTTATCGTGTTGCGGCTTTAGTGCAACATGACACAAGAGGGCACTGTAAGCTAAGTTACAGCTCTCTTGGGTCTCTAGCCTTCTACAGGCCCTAGATACTCGTTTAGGATTGTATTTGATCGGTGCAAGTCATTCACGGACTGGAATGGTGGCAGCGATCGTTTTGTGTATTTTGAGCTCCTTTTGGCGTTCTGAGCGCATTTTTCGCGCTGAACCCAAAATGGTGGCCTGGCTCCCAAAATGGCCAGACCACGAGGCTCCTTTGTCCTGTCCGCTGACCGTCTTGCTCCCTTCACCTTCCCCAGGTCGAGCGACCCGGGGCCTTCCTTATTTGGGCATGTACTTTCCCGCGAAACACTGATGCTTTCGCGGGCTTCTACATGTCTTTTGTGTGCCTCCAGGGTGTGGGCTGGGATGTCTGGTCCCAATACACATCCTGGGTGCCAGAGAGTCTAGGGTAGTGTGAATGCCTGGGACCACCGTGGTCCGTGATTGGTCCACGAATGGTGTGTGTGTTGATGAGCGGATCTCCCATTGGCTCCCCTCCGTTTTGGCGCGAAGGGAACCGTGGATAAGAGGGGGCTGGAAACACCACTACCATGTCGATCTCCTGAGTTCTCACGAACGAAGGAATACAGGAGCCAAGTATCCTGCAAACAAGAGGCTGGACCGAGGAATCGCTGGTGACCCGCTGAAGGACTCCTCCTTTGCACTGCTGTCGTCCTGTGAAACCCTTTCCTCCTTTGATCGAACCAGAAGGCCTGTACTGGTGCTTCGACCTTTGGAATAGCAGGAACAGCTATTCTCGGCATCTTCATCATCTCCTGCCAGTAAGCCTTCGGAAGCATCTCTGGGCCATCCAGTTGACTGACCAGCTTACAAGGGAGTCTTGCTCTGTAACCGCCGCCAGGTTGTGTTGTATTTCGAGTCCTTGTCACTCTCACACGCTTCGTACACTTGGCGTTCCCAAGTCTGAAGTGAGTAGTGTACATTTGGCTCAGATACACACGGCCGCTCCGTTGCCCTGCTGTGGTGACAAAACTGTGCAGGTTTCTTCGATTGGGACGTCTTCTTTTCTCTACACGACGACGAGGCATTCCCGGCTCTTCTGAACCTGCCAGCTGCTGAAACTAACATGGAGAAGCCTGGGTCTGCTTGCATCGGGGACCGGTGAGTAGTATAGCTAGGATCTGGTCGCCCTCCTGCAGTAGCCCATTGCTTTTCCCCGCTGTGTAAAAACAGCACCCTTTTGTCCCTACTCGCGCTCTGCTTCTGCTCACTGTGGAGGCTGCGCTTGAGTCGCAGAACCTGTTCTTCTTCTGTTGTGCACAAACCCGAACTGCCTGACTTCCTCCGAAGAGCTTCTCCTTTTGCCCGTTGGCACCAGCGTGTGCAGGTACTTTGAGCACAAGGCTCCACTCTTCGCAGAGCTCGGACTTCCATCTAGTTAGGTGCCTCTGAAGGCGAACTGAGTCTAAAGCATTGTATCGCACTGCCTGTTTTCCTTCCCTTGCAGGTGGACTACACATTTCATGCATATAACGCTTGCGACTGTCGTATTTGTATATATATTGTGTTGATATGGTATGTGTTGGTTTAATATTGTGATATTGTGATTTTCTCGCTACGGTCATTGTTTTAAAGGCCTTAAAATAAATGTGTATATATTTTTGATATAACAACTGTTTGGAGTAGTTTGTAAGTGATCTTGCTTTGTGTGCTCATTGCGGGCTTTCAGTCACCCTCACCCCTCTTGAGACCTAGTCTTGACCGCCGCGATCGCTACCTTGATTGGTCTGGCTCGTCCAGAGGTTACCCTGTTCCAAGTAATTAGGTTGGCCTTCTGAACTTCTGCGCCACCAGGACAGAGTTCAGAAATCCGTCTTAACAACAACATCATCCACTTAGTCTCGCTATATGCTGACGACATGCTTTTGTATATCAGGAACCCACGAGACAATTTGCCACACTTATTGGATGTCATAAAGGCATTCAGTAAGTTGTCAGGTATAGCCATCAATAAAGAAAAATCCTCCTTGTAACCTCTGGCGCTGCTCAGGCACATAAAATTAAAGCACTTGCCCAGTTTGGGTCTGAAATGGGTACCGACCACCTTCCGCTACTTAGGAATATCCATATACCACAACCCAACAGCATCACACACCAGCAACACGCTGGCAGCAATCAGAAGCATCACAAAGTCCATGTCATTCCAATGATCGGCAGAGCAGCCCTGCTCAAGATGGTAGTACTCCCCCGCCTCCTGTATTACTTCACAAACATATCTTATAATATACCCTGCACGTTCTTCAGACAACTGAACACAACAAGGGAGTTCCTGTGGGGTGGGGGAAGAAACAACCTGGCACTAAGCAATCTACAGAGAGACTACAAGTCTGGTGGAATCAAACTACCAAACCTCGAACTGTACTATCTGGCAGGGCAGCTGTAGTTCGTGGTATGCTGGCTGGGAGATGAAACCTCCATAGACACACTATTATTACAGCCTGCACTGTGGCACTGCTACCTGAGAGAGATTATATGGATGGAAAAGCCTCTGCATCAAAAACTCCCTTCTATAGCCACGCTGGGCCTAACCTTGTGGCGGAAAGCATGGAAAATCCAGAAAAGCCTGGACCCTTGCTCGGCCCAGATCCCGTTAGCAGGACTCGTGAAGACCCGAACAGATGCGCTCAGGGCGTACCGCAGACAATGGGAAGCCAGAATAGCTCAAGTAGGAGACCTATGGAAAGAGGAACGATGGGTGGAATTCCAAACCCTAATAGAAGAGCATGCAATACACCAAGGACAATTCATGCTACACAAAAGCATGCTGAAAGCCATCAACGAAAGGTAGCCAGGTCTCCAAGCCGGAGCGGAAATGGGTGAGGCACTGGATGCATGGTACGATGTGGCTGAGGGCGGTGTTAGGGAGAATTCTCTTATAAGGCTAATTTCCCAAACCTAGTGAGTCCCCCAGCAGCTTTGCTGGATTTTTGGGGTTTGTTTTTTTCTCCTGCTAAGAGTGAGACTCTTTTCCTCCCACTCTTAGGCATGATTTGAGGTATGTCTTTGACTTTTTGTGTGCTTATGGGCTAGGGTTTTTTTTTTACTCCATAGGGTATCATCTGTTTTTGTGTATGTGTTACACAGCACCCTCAGTGCAGTAACACAGGGGTGTCATAGTGACCCCTAAACAGACTACATACCCTGGGACTGACTACTGTCTCCCAGGGCATGTAAAGTCACCATTGACTTTAATAGTCCAAAGTTGTGAACAGAACCAGTACAAACCATCATATTGTGGAAGTACTGGAAGGGGTTAATACGATTGCGCCTGGGTCTGTTTCCAAGGGGGCACTGTCCAGTCCCCCCTTGTCGCGTTTCTGGCTGGTGGCAGTGGTTACCACGCAAAATATTGCACTGGAATATTTCCTATGGCATTTTCCCATTGATTTTAAACGCACCACTTTTAGGTGCAATGTAAAAGGTACCACCGGTTTATTTATTTAATATAAAATCACCAGTTGGGTCTTTTTGCCAGAACTCTTTTCTAAAATGGCGTTTGTGTCCGTCTCTGTAACTCCAACCAAGGTCAGGCCCTTTGCTCCACTTTTTGGTGGGCTTCTCCACAGAAGCCCTCCAACTGGTGCCACTCTGTCTGGGTTCCACAGGATGTGTGGGTGGGGGAATGGGCACCCTGGACTGCGTTGCCTTAGTA
Source organism: Ambystoma mexicanum (assembly GCF_040938575.1). NCBI lineage: Eukaryota > Metazoa > Chordata > Amphibia > Caudata > Ambystomatidae > Ambystoma > Ambystoma mexicanum. The sequence goes on along the minus strand of NC_090929.1, from coordinate 787,381,194 downwards.
ACTCAAGTCGCACTCTGTTCTGATTGGCCCAGTGGTGAGCCGCCTGGCTCACCACTTAGCATGTATGAGTGACAGCTAGGCTGTTGAATGGGGGGTTTTCAGCATAAAAGCAGGGCTTTTGGGACTGGAACATCAGAAGTCGCCACAGGACCTAAGAAATCCAAAGAGGGGAGAAGCTGAACCATCTGCAACGACGACACCACCGGTGGAGCCCTGCTGCAACGACCTCACCACTTTCCCGACGACGAGAAGATCTGCTGAAAGAGTCTTCTTCCTCTGAGCTGGTGGGATCAACCAGTTCGTCATTTCGCCTTCCAGGACGTCTCTTGGTCGAATCGCCCGTGCCAAGCACCCTGGCGGCCGGATAGCCAAGCCGCACCACTGTGACCGCGAATACCAGGAACGCACCTTTTAACCAACGAACTCCGCGGCTGGTTTCTTCCCTGGGCAGTGCAACAACTCCAAGTTTCCTCCTCGACGAGATCATCTCTTCCCCTGGTCGAAACCACGAACTGCACCCGCTGCCAGGAACAACTGCCACCGCTGGAGCTTCCTCAACTTTAAAGGTACTGTGTTCCACCTGGCCTCCCTTTATACGGTTTGCTAAAGGTGACCCTTAAATCCTTTGCTTTCCAACTGGGTTGGCCCCAGACCTTCTAAATTTACCTTCAGAATCAACCCAACCTCTTTTGAACATTTTTGAAAAGACTTGAATGCATTTCTCAACTGTGTGATCTTGGGCACATTTCACCTTGCTTCATTTAAAGTGGGCCTGGCCTATGAATTGTGGCTCTACAGTAGACTCTGCCTTCACTAACTTTTTTTGGTCTTTTAAAAGTGTTGGGAGCTGTTTTATTTTCATGACCTGCCTTTTTCTCTCCCTTTAACTTAATTATTGGAGTGCCATCTAAGTTACGCGCTCGCATCTGTTTTTACAAATAGTAGTGTTTTGTCTTAGACTTGTCTAATAATTCTTACGGGAGGTGTGTATACTTTTCTGATTGTGTTTGAACTTGCTTTGATTTATAGTGCTAGTGTATTTCCTTAAGTGTGTGTTAAATAAATAATTATATACTTTTGATACCAAGCTCTGGTCAGTGTTTGCTTGCTCTACTGTGTTTTTAGCCCTATTGTGTATCCTCTGTATACTGCCCTACTCTTCTTGAGAGGAGTCTGACTGCTCAGCCACAGCTACCAAGTAAATGTGGGTGGTGCATACTGCTACCATTTGGGTTTACTGCTTACTCCTGTAGTCCTAATCTTCTTGCAGTGTTCCCCAAGGGAACTGCACAGGATTCTGCCTAACAGGCGGACACACTGTGTCCAGGTTAAACAAACTGCTCCTGGGCAACCAAAATACCACAGAGCTACCGGCACAGGAAAGATGGTAAAAGTAACTCTGGATAACCCTCACCGACGAAGAGTGGGCTAGGACTTGCATTACACAAAGAGGGTCTCCAGAAACGCGAGATTCCAACAAGCATAACTCTACGTCACACACAGAGCATATCACAACCCCAGTAGAATATCCTACATGGGAAGCAAAACAAAGCAGGTCTTCCCCAGATGCACGGAAGAAGACGCAGACATGCAGACATGATTTGGACCTGCCAAGTGATAGGGACATTCTGGGATAAAATGAAAGCAAGGGCAGCGCCAGGAGGAATACAGATGCAAGCCTGGACACCAGAATCCTATTTGCTGGGACTATTCCGGAGAGGCGGCAAGCAGAGGGCAAACCTGGCCAAAATGAAAGATCTAATAGGATCCTGGTGAAACGCTTAATAGCGATGACCTGGAGATCCAAAGCGGGCCCAGCATTTGAGGCATGGTGGGCAGACCTGAAGCAATGGTCACTGGCTGAAACAATAGTGTGGACTACAGCAGTACAAAGCGGGGCACATGAAAGCAGCGAGAAAATACTGGCATGGAACATGATGGTACAAGAGTTATTCATGCCCGCAGCTGGAAACAACTCAGAGTTTGAATGACCAAGAAAACGCAGACACGAACGAGGGAGAAGAGTGAGTGCACAATATAAGCTGCCATCCGCTGAGAAGCAGTGAGACGCGGACTGATACTTTGAACCTCCTCCCACGCAGATACATCCAGACACTTGGAGTACAATGAGATGCAAGAAACAAACTGAAAAGTGTGCAGAAAAATTAAGCTCAAAGACGCTCCAGCCATTGAGTGCGGGACTGCATGTAAAGTTGTTTGTACGTTTGTTGTTGGTTGGTTAACTACTGTATGCATAAAATTAATAAAAGGGTTTAACAAAAAAAACAATAGAGGACGCACAATGGGCCAAGTACTGCCAGCAGACTAAATCCATCTCCCTCAACGCTAACTTTAGGTTAGTGCAATTCAAAATCCTTAATCACTTACACATCACTCCCGGAAAAGTTGTGAGGTACGACCAATCCAATCAGGCCCTGTGACCCAAATGTAAACTCCTGGAGGCCAACTCTATACATGTATTGAGAATGCCCACCCATACGGCCGTTTTGGGAAGAAGTGGCCACTTCACTAAGTGAGATACTCGACATCCATATCCCAGCCACCCCTTTGAAATAATTACTCGGGGACATAGGGAAAGTACACATCGAGACGCGTAGGCTCTACTCTGTAGCAGGGGCGGTGGCCAAACGGAACATCCTTAGATGCTGGAAAGTGAAATATGCACCCACAGTCCACGCATTGCTCAAAGAACTGATTTGTGTTCAAGAGTGTGAAGAAAGTTAAGTAAAAGTGGTTGCACTCACGAGTCGGGTGCAACCATTCGACATATGGGCCCCACAACGCAGCTATCTGGCGATCAGTCATAAAGAGGTCTAACTAGAGACAAAACCTGTGAGCCCTATAGTAGGTCAAGTACATTACCCGAGAAAAAGTATTGAAATGTGAATGTAAATCGCTCTGTAACAGCGTGTCTGCAAACTGTTATAATGTATTGTAACCGTCAGTGAAAAATAAAGTTTAAAAAAAATTCAAATAAAAAATAACTGATTGTGGCAATTATCTAATGTGTAACAAATATTATTGTGGTATATGTTATGGTGCAATATGCCTATGAAATATGACTGTACATCCTTGAGAAAGACTTCTAGGCGAAACACGTGTTGGGTGTTTCTTTTTCACTCACTACCAGACAATAAATTGGAATACCAATCGATGGAAGACTTTGGGATATTTTTGACATGGACACATTTTGCCAAGATAACATAACTGTATTAGCCAAGTGCAAGTGGTTTCTCATCCTACCCTTAGAGGTAGGGCCTCAGCTTCCTTAGGGCCCACACGACAGAGAAGAACAAGTTACTTCTTGCCTGCTTTCGATGGGATGTTCCTCCGACGTATTCCTTATCTTGATAGATCATATCCAGCTTGCTGGCCTCGGAATTATTTTTTCAGTAGAGGGCGCTGCGCGTCGATGTCCCTCGATCCGATGTCCCTCGACAGCCTCCGTATCGGCGCCAACGTCATCATGCGTATAAATAGACTCGCGCAGCGTCCGTTGCTCAGTTCCGTTTTGACGTTAACAGTTGTTTTACATGAATTGGTTAGTGACCCAGAAGGAGCGTAAACTATAACCACAAGGGAAGTTTTACTGAGGGGATGCATGGGAGGGGCGATAAGGAATACGTCGGAGAAACATCCCATCGAAAGAACGTTACCAGGTAAGAAGTAACTTGTTCTTCGAAGGGATTGTGTCCTCCGATGTATTCCTTATCTTGATAGACCCCCATAGCAGTGGTGTGTAACTGGAGGTGGGAGTAAAATTGCCATGTTTCCCTTCAAGAGTGAACAGAGTGCAACACAGCTTTGCCAAATCTAGTCTCTTGGCTAGAGGAGGAATCCAGGTTGTAAAATCTTGTGAAGGTATGTGCAGACGACCATGTGGCAGCCGCACGTATGTCTCGAATCGGTACCCCTCTTTGGAGGGCCGAAGAGGCTGCAATACCCCTGGCTGAATGAGCCCTAAGATTTAGTGGAGGCTCTTTCCCTGCCAGTTTGTAACATTCCAGAATGGCTAAAATAATCCATCTGGAAATGGTCTGTTTTGTTATCGGTAATGCCAATTTGTGCCCTGAGTAACCTACGAACAGTTGGTCTGCTTGCCTAATCCTAGCAAGTCTGCTGATGTAAAAGCTCAAAGCCGGCCTTGGGTCCAGCCTATGCAGCCTTTCTTCCACTTTCCCCGGATGGGGAGGGGGATAAAATGGAGGCAAGGTAATCTTCTGAGTGATGTGGAATTCAGAAACCACCTTTGGGAGAAAATCAGGCTTCACTTGTAGAACAACTTTGTCTTTATGAAAAATTGTATGAGTGGGTTTACAAGATTGAGCCTGTAATTCGCTCACCCTCCTAGCAGATGTCAATGCCACTAATAAGACAGTTTTAAGGGTGAGAAACCTTAGTGAACAAGAGTGGAGTGGTTCAAAAGGAGTACCCATCAGGAAATTTAAGACTAAATTTAAGTCCCATAAGGGAACTTGGAATGATCCTGGAGGATAGATATTGGTTAATCCCTTCAGAAATTGTATTACTAAGGGTAACTTGAAATACGATGGTTCCTCTGCAGTGCGCTTGAAGATCGATAGCGCTGCAAGATAGCCCTTGATAGTGCCAACCTGAAGGCCCGAATTTGCCAAATAGAGTAGAAAAGATAACACCGTTGGTTTACCACATGAAAAGGGGTCGATATTCTTTTCTCTACACCAGCTGCAAAATTTGTTCCAACGGCAGCGGTACCAAGTCTTTGTTGCTGGCCTTCTTGCCGAAAGCAACACCTCCATGACGTCATCTGGGAGGTCCCAATCCTTGTATCTCAACCTTTCAGATACCAAGCGTGAAGGTTGAGGGTTCTGATGTCTGGATGGAGAACCTGACCTCCTTTCTTCGAGAGAAGATTCTCCTTGAGTGGAAGACGAATTGGAGGGCAGATGGACATGTCCAGAAGGTCCGGGTACCACGTTCTCCTGGCCCAGTCCGGGGCAATTAGGATCATGGCTTTCCGGAACCTTCTCAACCTCCTGATCATTTGAGGAATGACAGGGACTGGAGGAAACGCATACAGAAGTGGAAACTCCCAGTCCACTACAAACGCGTCCCCTAGAGCTCCTCTCGGGGGAAATTCCCTTGAACAAAACTGATCGCCACCAGCATCAACAGGAAGTGCGAACAGATCCACTTGAGGGGTTCCCTAAAGGGTGAAGATCTGTTGAAGGACTTCCTGAGCTAGTTCCCACTCGTGGGAGACTGTACTCTGCCTGCTCAGAGCGTCCGCTGTCAAGTTTTTCTCTCCGGCTAAGTGAACTGCCGATAGAGAGATTCATTCTCGGATTGCCCAAAACCAGAGCTGCATCGCCTCTCTACACAGAGGCAGTGATCCTACGCTTCCTCTTTTGTTGCGGTAGTGCATGGCCACTGTGTTGTCCGTCATTATCAGGACATTTGTCCCCTGTACAGATGGCAGAAAAGCCTTCAGCGCTAGTCTGATTGCTCTCAGCTCTAACAGGTTGATATGTAGTCTGGACTCCGATGGAGACCAACGACCGCTGATGGTCAAGTCGTTGGTATGGGCTCCCCACCCCGTGAGTGAGGCATCTGTGACTACTGTTATCTCCGGCCATGGTTGCCAAAACAGTTCTCCTTTCAAGATGTTCTCCTGGCAGGCCCACCACTGAAGGTCTCGAGTCACCTTGTCCGGAACTTGAAGGAGATCTGTCATTCTCCCTGAGAATTGCGACCACTGAGTTCTTAGTGCCCACTGAAGAGATCTCATTCTCAGGCGAGCCTCTGGCACAAGGAAGATGCAGGATGCCATGAGGCCTAGCAACCTCAAAAAGTCAAAGGCTGGGAGACGTTGGGCATTTTGAAACTTGGGGACCATCTGCAGAATATCTTGAGCCCTCACCTCTGGTGGTGAGGCTTTTCCCAGGGAAGTGTCCAGGACCGCTCCAATGAACTGGAGTCTCTGTGATGGTATCATCTGTGACTTCTTTAAATTGAGGGAGAAGCCCAGTTTGTGAAGGAAGTGGCAGACATAATCTAGCTGGATCTGAGCTTGTTCCGGAGATACAGCTCTGATCAGCCAATCGTCCAGGTAGGGGTAGACGTGAATCCCTTCCCTCCTTAGACTTGCAGCCACTACCGACATTAGCCAAATGGCAGAACTCGAAATTGATAATGAAAGCCACCAATTGCGAACCTCAGGTATTTCCTGTGTTTGAGATGGATTGGCACATGGAAATAAGCATCCTGAAGGTCCAGAGATACCAGCCAGTCCTGGAGCTGGAGGGCCTGAAGGATCTGAGAAAGAGTTACCATCTTGAACTTGTCCTTCCTGATGAACTTGTTCAATTCTCGTAAGTCCAAGGTAGGTGTCAGTCCTCCGTCCTTCTTCGGTATTAGGAATTAGGGGGGGGAGTACCAGCCCTTTTTCCTCTCCGCTACAGGTACCGGTTCTATGGCACCTTTCTCCAGCAGGTCTACAATATCCTGCAAGAGGAGCGGATCTGGAACTTTCCGAGAGCTGTTCCCCGGTGGATGACTCTGAGGAATGCGTAGAAAAGGCAGGCAGTAACCTTGGGCAACTGTCTCCAATGCCCAAGTATCTGACGTAATAGCCTGCCATTCCGTCAGATGTTGAGTTAGCCTGCCCCCTACTGGTGTCTTGTGAGGAGAGTCCTCAGAGTGATTTAGAGGCGGCTGACACAGGTGCCGAGGGTAAAGAGGTACCTGCTGCTGCTGCTGCGGCTTTTGTATTTTTACCCCGTCCACCTCGTGTGAATCTTTTTGGACCTCTTTGAACCGACTGTCCTCTGCCTTTTCCGAATGAGGAATAAAAGCGAAAGGACTTACCTCTCAAAGAGGTTCCTGAGGGGCGATATGGCGTTTGACGGATTGCAGCACCCAGGGATTTTGCTGCTGCCTTCTTACCAAACAAAGAAGAGCCGTCAAAGGGCATATTTAAAAGTCTGGCTTGTACATCTGGAGAAAACCCAGACTTCGCAACCACGCAAATCTGCGGGTTGTAGTACTTGCCGCCATGGCCCTACTGATGCTGTCAGCAGAATCAATCCCAGTTTGAAGGGATTCGCACGTTGCGTCTTTACCATCCTTAATGATGTTTAGAAACGCTTCCCTTTGTTCTCCCTCTGGGAGGCAGTCAGCCGCTGATGAAGCACGCTCCTAAAGTGTATGGCTGAACCTTGTGAGCGTACAAGTAGCGTTAATAGATTTCAATGCCATACTACATGCAGAAAAAAACTTTCTTAGCCATAGAGTCGTATCTTTTGTCATCCCTGTCCTCTGGAACACTAGGGTATGCCGATCTACTGCCTGATGCAGTTGCTGCTTGAACAACCAGACTCTCTGGTGTTGGATGTTTAGACAAAAACTCAGGGTCAGTAGTAGTTACCCTATATTTGGCTGATAACTTTTTGTTAACCGCCGGGATAACCTCAGGGGTTTCCCAGTTAGCCAATATTTTTCTTTGTAATGCAGCGTGAAATGGAACCACAGGATCCTCCTGTGGGCCTTTAACTAAAATGTCTGTAAGGTCATCCTGTTGGAATGCAGGTGAAGTGTAGACCAACCCATGAATTCTATAATTCTTGCTATTCAAATTCTGTAAGGGATCTCAGCATGTTCCCCTGGGTCTGGTTTGGCAAATTCTATTTCTGGGGAAGTATCTAACCCACTTGCCTCATGTAAGGATTCTCAAAGGTCTTTTAACCTATTTTCCTCAGAGGTAAATTCTGCAACCCAAAGGGTCTTTCTTGATCCGAATCCTGCCCTTCCTCATTAATTTAAGACAAAGGTCTGAAATGATCAGACCATGGAAATGGCTTAAATCCCATTTCCAGAGCAGAAGGGGCTAAATTTGTCATAATTGGTTGGGAAAACATCGACGTCGTCGACGCGGACATTAAAGGCTTCGAAAACACCGGAAAAGGCGCCGAGAAGATTGGAAGTGGCCTCGAAGAACTCGAGGGGATCGGGATCCTACTCGAGGTTGTCGATGGCCAAGAAGTCATGTTAGAGGCTCTGGGTATGACCACTGGCTGTGAGGTAGTGACGGCCGTGGGTTTGCTCTTTTTCGGCGTTGACGTCGAAGACGGCGTCGATTCGATCGACCTATGCATCTTTGAGCCCTTCGAAGATGGCATCGATGACGCAGATTTATGCGTCGAAGGGACCTTCGACGATGGCGTCGATGGCACAGTGCCTTTGTTCAAGGGTTCGTGATGCTCTCAAGTAGTTTCTTTCGCCGGGTGCAACGACTTGCGGCGTTTAGATTTTTCGGCTCTTTCACCCAGGGTATCACCCTCAGCTGTCTTCAAGGGGGTCGAGGCCGCTTTCTCGAAGACGCTAAGCATCCTTTTACGGAATTCCTCCCACTCAGCCTGAGAGCTATGTTTTGTGGGGCAGGTGACTCTTGCCGGAGAAACAGAAGAAGACGAGGAAGGGGATCTTCGACGTCTCTTACTTGAATGCTTGGATCTCGAAGAGTGGTGGGAACTGCTTCAAGACCTAGACCGAGAATGTTTCCTGTGTCGGCGAGGAGACAAATGTCTCGACTCGGCCGAGGAAACATTCGAAGGAGTTTTAACTGTCTTACCTCTCTCAAGCTTCCCCTTACGCTCCTTCAAGGCTTTCGCCGTCATGGACATGCAGTCCTCGCACTACGAACATTGGTGCTCCGATCCCAGGCACCACAAACAGATCCTGTGAGGATCTGTCAACGACATTTTCTTTCCACAGTCTCGACATTTTTTGAAGCCGGACCGTGGAGTCGTCGGTTCGGATGAGGAAGCCATCGAGTAAGAGTTGGTATTCTCGAGGAATAATGAAGAATATATTCTCTGACTAATGAACTGAGCAACGCGATTCCGAGGCCCACGAAGCGCGGAAAAACGGAACTGAGCAACGGACGCTGCGCAAGTCTATTTATACGCATGATGACGTTGGCGCTGGTACGGAGGTTGTCGAGCGACATCGGATCGAGGGACATCGACGCACAGCACCCTCTACTGAAAAAAAATTCCGAGGCCTGCAAGCTGGAGATGATCTATCAAGATAAGGAATACGTCGGAGATCACAATCCCTTCGAAACATTTTTTTTCTATTGTGGACAACCTGAGCTTTCTGTCTTTAAACTGGCGACTAATGAATCCAATTGGGTGTTCCTTGCCTTTCTCATCTATTTGTGAGAGTACAGCACATATCCCAGTATCAGAGGCATCTGTCTGCACAATAAAATAAGGTTTGTAGTCGGGGGCCCTGATGACAGGGGCCTGGCATGGAGTCTTTCAACCCATTGAAGGCATTCTCACACTGCTGAGTCCAAGAGACCTTCTTAGGTTTCTTTGGAGTAGGGAGAGCAGCCGGAGGGGCAGCTAAGGTGCCATAGTCTGCCATAAAATGTTGATAGTACCCAGTGAGTACTAAGAAGGCTCTCACTTGGGTTTGTGTAGTGGGGGTAGGCCAGTCTTGTACTGCTTGTACTTTAATGGGTAGAGGGTGATTCCTCCATCCACCTAATTCATGCCCAAGGTAGACCACAGATCCGTGACCAGTCTGGCACTTGCTGGCCTTTATGGTCAAGTGGGCCTTCTGAAGAGCCTGTAACTGTAACACAATTCTAAGGTGCTCCACATGTTCCTCCCAGCTGGCACTGAAGACTGCTACATCATCCAAATATGCTAAGCAGAATTCATCCATCTCATTTAGAACATTTATTTTAAAAACTTTGTTTATTGGCATTTATCCGTAAATACATTCTAGTAATTACAGCAAATCATAATTGCAAAAGGAAATGATACAATCACGTCTCTGCTTATTTGCTCAGCAGGTCAAAAAAGGCCAATAAAACTGTTAAACTAAACAACAAACAAACGTTCCGTACAAAGTCATACTCATTTACTTGTCAAGTGTGGGATGGCCCACTAAATCAGGGGCTGTGATAAAATGGAACGTTGTTAAGGTGTTTTACAGGAGGGATACCACCCAGCAGTGTGGTCCTGGGCAGCTTTGTTGTGTACCACTTACATCATTAATTTATGCTGGGCGTTCATGGTGGTTTGTTGTCTGACGAGTGTAACACAGCGTCAACCAATGATTTCCAGGCTTTCAAGGTGATAGCAAGGTTATTATCCTGAGTCAATACTGGTTTTTCCCAGGCCCTTGTCTCTGCCTCGCACCAGGTTTTAAAGTTGTGGAGACAGAGTTTGTAATGGGGGCCCTTCAGTGATTTCCATGACAAGGCGATCCGTCATTTTGCAAGTGTGCATTCTAAGTCCATAAATGTGGTGACACATTTATGTTTACTTTGTCTAGGGTATGCTCCCAGTAGACACTCCAGTGGGCTCCAGGAGTATCTAACAACCCCTGCCGCCCTGCAGGCGTGTTCGATTTGGGACCAGAAGCCCTGCACTTTGACGCACTTCCAGAACACATGTATGAGATCCGCTTCATCTTGGTGGCATCAGGGACACTAGGGCTGTGCCTCTTTGCTGAATTTAGTTACCCTGTTGGGGGTCATGTACATATGATGGAGCACGTTAATTTGGAGCAGTTTGAACCTAGCATTTCATGACATGGTCTGGGGAAGCTAAGCGCCCGTTCCCACTCCAGGTCAGTGATGACAGAACCCATGTCCACCTCCCATTTCAATTACAAATTGGGGTCCCCAACGCTGACTCGTTCCAGCAATAGACTATGTAGTCTGGTCATTTGCGTCTTGCGACACCCCTTACTCTCATGTATTGCGGGAATTGTCCTTCGGGAAGGCACAACAGTGATGATAAATTATGTATGTCTCTGAATTGGCCGTTTTCGTACATGTCCCCCCCATGTATAGACCCTGACTCCTCCCAATGCCTAGCAGCTCCCAGGTCTGCCCTGTTTGAGCACACATAATCAATTATTGGTGCATTAGGTGAATATGGGTTATGTATTTTGAGTAGTTTTATTGCCCTACACCAGATTTGCTTGCCCAATCTCACCAGCATTGGGGATGTGTTCGCACAGCTCACTGGGAGCCATAGGATTTCATTGAGTCTGGCCAGGATCACCAGCTGCTGTATCAGCCACGATTCGGATGTGGGGGGTTCTGCCAGCCATTTTGTGACAAAACTTATTTGGGTGGCTAGATAATAAAGTTTGAGATTAGGTAACTGTACCCCACCATCCTTATAAGATAAACGCAGTACACTGAGAGCTAGCTTGTGGCGACCTGTGCCCCATATAAAGTCCCTGATCACCTAGTCAAGACGGTGAAAGAAAGCTGTCCCTGTTCAGTGGTGAACATTTGTAAAGCTATAAAGAAATATCGGGAGCACAATCACTTTAATGATGGCGATTCTGTCCATAATTGACAGCGGCAGTCTAGACCAGAAGGACATGAATTTCTCAAGGCCCCTCCATCACCCGGAGCGTGTTGCAATTGTGTTTCTCTATGGGTGTGTGGGCAATCTGTATACCTAGATATCTAAATGATTTAGTCTCCCAAGGGAGTCCCAAATCCGGTAAAGCGGCCAAGTCCACCTCGCGGAGACCAGCCAGAGGGATGAGGCAAAATTTCTGTCTATTGAAGGAGATCCCTAATAACTCAGCAAATCTATCCAGTACGTCCAGAATAATGGCGAGGTTATGTCGTGGCTCACAAAGGTAGAGCAGGGCATCTTTCGCGTAAAGCGATATATATATATATTTTTTAATAAAGCATTTTTATTGTTTTTTGTAACATAAGCAAGGCGGCTCCCCAACCGGGGGCCGAGAACAACAAAAAAGGGGACCATGAAAATTAAGAGCACTCCAGAACAGCGTATTCAGTCACAAGTTCACATGGTGGTATCAATATCTCTCCTCACTCTCCTCACCATAGGTCACGATCTCCCCGTCCCTCCCTCCAGTCGCTCATGCAGAGATCACTACTGTCCCTGGATGTCAAGGCCCAGTTTCTTCCCATTTCCCCCATATTTTGGATGCTTTATTCGGGCATCCTCGTGCGCCATGACCCGGTGCTCCATCCTGGCACAGGAGTCCATGTCTAGTATCCATTGTTCCAATGTCAGAGGGTCAGGCACTCCCCATTTTTGTGCAATATTGCGTTTCACCAGGGCCATCACAGTGTTCAATAGCAGTTTTTCCCCATTTATTAGAGTCAGACATATCCGGTACACCTAGAATTAGAAGCCTCGGATTCAGAGCAATGGGACAAGTAAGAGTCCTGGATAGTTTCGTACAGCATGCATTCCAGTAGGCCCGAATCCGGGGGCATGACCAGAGTGTATGGTAAAAGGTGCCTTCCTCCTCTCCACAGCCGAGACAGTTCGGACTTGTTGCCCTCTTCCAGCCATATAGGGTAGTTCGAGGGTAGTACACCCTATGCAGGATTTTGAGTTGCACCAATCTGAGTCTGGAGGAAATAGCCACCTCCCGCGGGTGCATTAGGACCTGGATCCATTTCTCAGGGTCTATTTCCCCCACATCCCTTTCCCATTTAACCTTTAATCCTGACAGCTAGGGGGTTGCGCAGGAAGTGATGGCGTTGTAAAGAGTGGACGTACATTTGCTGGGGATATATGCAGGCAGCATATTACGTTCTATTGGAGAGTAATCAGGGACTGTATCACCCGAGGGTATATGGGTTCGGAGGGCATGGGTCAGTTGTGTGAAGTGATATCGCTTGGTGCTGGGTAGTTGGAATCTACACTGCATGTCGTCAAATGAGGTTAGTTTCCCATCTTTAAGGATGTCTTCAACTCTCAGAATTCCCGCTCTCACCCATCACGGCCATGGTTCAAATTTCTCGATTTCCTTCAGATTGCCATAAAGGCTGTGCTGCTGTTATTTTATTCCCCCAGCCGACAAACACGTGTGCCTGTCTCCAGACAGTGGTGATGTGAGCTTTGATTGTAAGCGTGGGGGGCCTTCCCAGAGAATGGTAAAGCACCCGCAGTGGGTCCGCACCCTGCATGGTTTCCACCTCCACCCTAATGTGGGGTAGCGCCCGGTCCCCATGGAGTAGGTCGTTGACCACTGAGAGTTGTGAAGCCCAGTAGTAGGTTTGGAGACGGGGTACGCCAATCCCACCCTCCCAGACTGACCTCTGCAAGGTACTCAATGCAATACGTGGGTGGCCTCCCCCCGAGATGAGTTCCCTAAGGAGGGTTTCTATACGGTTGAATTCAGGGGCGGGGATCGGAAGCGGGGCATTCTGTAGGACATAAAGGAATCTTGATAGTGACATAATTTTAAAAAGTGGGGCTCTCCCCATGAGGGTCAGAGGGAGGAGCTTCCAGTGATGGACGTCGATGACCAACCTATCCATGATCGGCTGGAGGTTGTGCATGGCATACTTAGTAAGCTCTGGTGTTACCCAGATCCCCAGGTATTTAAAGCCTTGCCGTTCAAGCCGGTACGGGCAGTTCGGCAACTCGGCCTGTTCCCCTCCTTTCACCGGAAACAGTACTGATTTCTTCCAGTTTATTTTCAACCCGCTGAATTCCCCATAAGTGACAAGTATTTGAGTTACTACGGGGCAGTTCCGAGCTGGATCAGCCAGGTACAACAATAGGTCATCAGCATAAAGAGATATGCGATCCTCATGTCCTTCAGGCCAATTAAATCCCATCCATGCCCCGCTCTGACGAAGCCACAGTGCAAGCGGTTCAATGGCGAGGGCTAAGAGGAGGGGGGAAGGGGACAGCCCTGTCGTGTGCCTCTACCTAGGGGAAAGGTTCGGGAGGTCCACCCGTTCACTTTAACTTCTGCCCGGATATTTGTGTAGAGCAATTTTACCCATCTTAGGAAGCCTTCTCCAAATCCCATACGGATCATGATTTCCCAGAGGCAATCCCAGCGGATAGAGTCGAATGCCTTTTCGAAACCAATTGCCAACAAGGCCAATGGGGTATCAAGGGTGGGGGCCCGTACTAGCGCCAGGTGGAGTCGGCGTAGATTCATCCGGGTTCATTTAGGAGGCATAAAGCCACATTGGTCTGGGTGTATAAGTGTCTCCGCTACCAATTGGAGTCGATTAGCCAGGAGCTTGGCCAGGACCTTGGCATCGCCGTGAATTAACAAGATCGGCCTATAAGAGGCACATTGCTCTTGGGGTTTATCTGGTTTGGGGATAACCACTATGGTGGCTTTACATAGGTTGTCCGGGAGAGAGCCCCGCTCCAGCGCGGCCAGCAGCATCTGATGCAGGGGAGGTGCTACGTCATTACCTCCCAGTTTCTGCCAGGTTTCTATCGGGAACCCGTTTGGGCCCAGGGTTTTCCCCGGCTGCAGCTGTCCAAGGGCTTCTACCAATTCGGTCTCAGAGAGATCAGAGTCCAGCATCTCCCTTTGCTGCACCGATAGAGTGGGGAGCACCACTCCGTCAAGGAGGGTCTGGTCCAACGGTAGGTCCGGAGCCCGGTATAGTTCAGCATAGAATTGGGCAAAGGCCTCTGCTATTTCGGCGTCTGACCGACAGATCTCGCCCTGCGGGGTAATGATCTCATGGACCGAGCTCCGACCCTAGTCCCTCCTCTCCAGCCAGGCCAGCATCTTCCCGGTTTTGTCCCCCAACTCATATATCCTAGCTCTGGATTCCCAGTGGGCCTGTTTGGCGTTGTCTAACATAAGGTTTCGAAGGCAGTCACTGGCACGTTGAAGGGACACATGGGTTTGTGGGGTAGGGTCCAGGGTGTGCTCGTTCTCTCGGTGGGTTACCTCTGTTTCTGCCTCAACTATCTTCCGGAGCCTTTCCCTTCTTTTATTCGCTGTCCAGGAGATTATCTCTCCTCGCAGCACGGTCTTGTAGGCTTCCCATAGCACTATCGGGTCATTATCGCCAGTGTCGTTAATCTCGAAATACTCAGTTGAGATTTCCATAAGGCGGTCTACCAAATCCGGGCAACCCAGATAGTAAGCATTCAATCGCCACGTTCTAGGGGGGGTTGCTCCTTGCAGCCGCATCTCCACCAGGAGAGGTGAGTGGTCCGAAACCCCCCGAGGGAGCCAGTCTGCCGAGAGTGCTCTAGAGACGTCTATGTGCAGAACAAATAGGTAGTCAAGCCTGTAGAGGGCGCCATGGGCCCCTGAGTGTAACAAATAATAGTTCCCGCCATACATCACCAAGACCCAGGTCCGACGCAAAGTTAGACAGCTTTGTGGGGAGGTTCGGGTTGCGTTGTCTAAGGTGAGAGCGATCTAGGGTGTTACACATGACATCGTTGAAATCACCCCGAGAAACCACTTGTCCGGTTGGTGCCTACCCATCAAAGAGGTCAGGTCATCGAGGAGTTCCTGTCCCAGCCCAGGTGGCGAGTAGATTGAGACAAGTCCAAGTGTTTCCTCCCGGAGTGTCCCCAGCACCATCACGTAGCGCCCACGCAGGTCCTGCTCTAGTGACTGCAAAACAAACGGGACCCGCTTATGTATAAGAATGAGGGTGCCCCTAGATCCCATGGTGTATCCCGCATGAAAAGCGGAACTATTATTGGTACGCAGAAAGAATTTACAGTGTGCCCCGGCAAGGTGTATTTCAGTGAGCAAGGCCACGTCGGGGGAGTGTCTGGAGAGTAGCTGCTTGACCAGACGTCTTTTGATCGCGGAGCCCTTCCCATTCACGTTCCAGGTGAGGACCCTAAGGGAGCTGGGGCGCGTAGACATGGATGGATGAGAATGGTCAAGTGGCATCTAGTAGAAGTATCAGAGGGGTAGGCAAGCTGCCCGCAAGGGTGCAGCCCTGGTGTGTGATTGTATGGTGCAAGAGAGACAAAGGATGAAGTCTGAAGCGCTGTTTGTGTGTGGTGCGGTCCCAACTAGCCAGAAGCTTCACCATCCCCTGAGAATTACCAGGGAGGGTCGATCCCGATATAACAAAAAACTTCCCCCAACTAACTCCTCCCTCCCCCACCCAATACTCCACCCCAACTTGAAGTACCTGTCAACCCAACATTGCTGACAATCAAAGAAGGTAGATTGTCAGTCTTAACAGCCCTTGTTAAAGTTCAACTAAGAAATCGGGGGGGGGGGAGGGCGTTGTTGGTGTTTTCCCCCTTCATAAACACCTAAACACCCTTTTGGAAGGGTAGCAATCCCCCGCTTACCGCAATGTAAATATGTGAAGTTGCTTTTGGTGGCCTCATGACTCTGCCTCGTCGGCGACCACGCAGTGGGCGCCCTCTGAGCAGCGGGTGAGGCCCTCATCAGGGTTCAAGGCGGGAGCCCGTCACCTCCAGCTTCCGGCGGGTCTGGCAATGGTGGTCGATCTGGGCCGGGGCGCCGCCCCGGCAGCGGTCTGGGGTCCCTGTTTCTGTTGCTTCGGGGTGTGGAACAGTCCCCTTCAATGTTCCGCCCAGCGCCATGCCTCTCCGGGATCGTCAAAGTGGACCGTTGTGCCTTTGAAGTAGATTTTTAATTGTGCAGGGAATAAGAGGCCGTATTTGACTCCCAATGCTCGCAGTTGTTTCTTGAGTTTCCCAAAGGACTGTCTCGCCTTCTGTACTTCCCTGGTGTAGTCGGGGGTAAAAAGGCCAGTTTAGATCCGTTGAATGTGGTATTACCCTTGGTTCTTGCGGGTTGTAAAAGTGCATCTCGGTCTCGGTAGTTTAAAAACCTCGCGATTACAGTGCGTGGGGGAGCGCCGGGTCATGGTCTGCCTGCGGGCATTCGATGCACTCTCTCGATAGAGAAGAATTTTGAGAAGGAATGCAAGTCAAACAGGTCCGTTAGCTGTTCCAGAAAAAGTTCCATGCAGGGCCCTTCCTCCTTCTCAGGGATGCCAAGGATGCGGACGTTATTATGCCTGGACCTTCCTTCGCTCTCCTCCATCCTGGCCTCTAACGTCTTGAGTGTGGCCGAGACTCCCTGAAGTTGTTGTTGCGCAGAGTGTAGCCCGTCTTCCATCGTTGTGATCCGCTGTTCTGCCTCCCCAGTGCGTGCAGAGAGCTTCTGGAGGTCGTGTCTAAGGAGGAAGACATCAAGGCTTATGCGAACTATCTTCTGCTCCATAGATGAACGGGAGTCTGCAATGGCGGCCATGACGTCCTTAAGTGAGAGCGTGTGTTCGACTTCCATCTCTTCAGAGTGCAGCGGTTGGGAATCAACCTGTTGTGACGATGGCACAGTGTACTGTTCAATTCTATTCTGCATGTTGGGCTTCTTCGTCTTTTCTTTGCCCATGATCGCTCCCCGGTTCGGGACTCGTGGCTTGATAACAGTGTTTTCTGCCAGGGATCTCAGCAGTGTCTGTTGGATTAATCACGTCCCAGCCGTGTTGTGGTTGAGCTGAGAAACTGTCTTGTTATTATCACGGTGCCTGGCCTACCTCTCGTCTCTTGCAGTCCTGGAAGCACAAGGGAAGGCCCAGAGAGTCAGCGCCCGCGTGTGCGGCTTCCGTCGCCCCAAAGAGTTCTGGTTGAGGATCCTCGTGTCGTGTCGATGGCAATGTGTAATGTCTGATCCTGTTCTGTAGAATGGGCTTTTCCATTTTATCCACACCCGTGGCTGCCTTGCAGTCTAGCAGTCGCGATCCTACAGTGATACCTCCAACAAGGGCTTCCTTGGGTTCGAGTCAAGTCGATCCCGCCGCGGCCCGTGACCACAGACCAACGGGACCATCCCAGTCTCGATGGGAGAAGAGTTGTTGGGGGCACGGAGAAGCTTGATAGTTGTTGTATGCTCGTAGGTGTTCTGGTCCCAAACCGCTGTCTTGAGTCGTGCTAGCAGGTGCCCCCTTATGGCCGGCCTGTCAGCCCCTAGGCTACCTGTGTGTCGCTGGTGGGGTATCTCCCCTGAATCGCACTGCAGGAATGTTTTGCGATAGGTCCACCAGTCAAGGCGTCTTGGGGCAAATTCAGTATATCAGTTTCAGGCCCAGCGTCGCCCCACACCACATCAGGCAGTGAGCAGTCCCGTGTAGCAGCAGATTAGCTCAGCGCAGTCTCTGATCCCTCACCCCAGTCGGTTCCACAAAGTTCCAGGTGTGGGGGTTGGTCGCCTCACCCCTTGTTTTGAATTATTTGAGGCTAACTTGGCACACGCCCCATATTATCCACGGTGGTGGACTCAGTTCCAGTTCAGCACTACTTGATTAGAGAGGGACCCAGGGGGGGGAGACAGGATATGCTGTGCTGTACCCTGGTGCTGTACCTTGGCACTGTGATCCGTCGCTTCTTGATTCGTTCCGGGGTCTCCTCTGCTCCGATCTATACCGCTGCTGACAATCCTCCACGGGGAACACCAGTGCGGTATGCGCTCCTGTGTTTATTTGTTTGTTCGTTTCCCCCGCTACAGTGAGAGGGCCGGGGTGCCGCACACACGCCGCAGCGCAGCCCCGCTAGTCGCCACACTCTGTGCCCACAGGAGCCTCCCACAGCCGGGGCCAGGAACCAGAGTCCAGATCCTGGGCGCAAGGGAGGACGTCGCTTTCCACCCCTCCGAGGGTTCCAAACGCACGCGGCCACCTCGGCACCACCCGCAGGGCCGTTCAGGACCGCGGGCAGCCTCTCTTTATGTCCGGAGAGGCAGCAACTGTCTCCGGCGCTGGCAACCACGCGGCAGGGCTGGTATACCAGGCGCGATCGCCTCTCCGGCGTCCAGGCTGGGCAGCGGTCCCACCGTCTCCCGGGTTCCGCGGCCGGCACCACCTCCCCTCGCAGCTGCATACAAAGTCTTATCAGGGATCCCAAGGCGGCGCAGGGGGGGATTCCCAGATGATCGGGTGGACGTAGGTAAGCCCTCTTCCGAGCGCCAGGCTGTCGCCGTCTGAGCCGCTCCTCCGCTGTTCACCTTCACACCAGAGTCGCTTCTCCAGCCCCTGCCGGCGCAGCCTCACGGACACGGCCGCGGGCGCGAAAGTGCATTGGCGGCCATCTTGTCCGCAGGGCCCCTCTCACCTCGCCAATTTCCAGAGTGTGAGTATTCTGCTCTGCAGATTGCACCGGCTCCCCAATTTCAACTAGGCATGCCGCAAAAGGACCCCTTTTGCATGGTGCCTTTTAAGGCAGATAGCGTTCACATTAACAGGCTATATCATCAGGATTCATAGCGCGGCAGCGGGAGCCGAAGGGACTCACGTCTGCATCTCGTCGCTGTTGCCCACGCCCCCCTAAAGCGATATTAAGTATTTAAAGCTGCCTATCAAAATACCTGCTTCCAGGTATTCCTGGCGTAGGAATGCTATGGGTTCCATTGCCAGTATGTACACCATTGGCGAGAGCGGACAGCCTTGACAGGTTCCTCGTTATAATTCCATATTCTGGATATCTTTTACACAATTTCAGTCTAGCCACCGGGGAGGTGTATAGGAGTTTAACCAAATGGATGAATTCCCTGCCCAGCCCAAAATTTTGCAATGTTGCAAGCAACCATTCCCAAAAGACCGAATCGAAGGCCTTCGTGGCATCCAGGGAGATGCCACCACATAGTGTTCTTTGCGGGTGTGTGTTTGATCAATGATATGATGGAGTCTTTGAAGGTTCAGGACCAGGCAGCACACGGGTATGTACCCTGTCTGATCCGCAGGTACCAATGTTATGATGACTTTACGGAGACGTTTTGCTAACACTATTTTAAGTATCTTTATGTCGGAGTTTAGAATGGCCAGAGTTCTGTACGAGTCACACCTATACATTGGTTTCCCAGGTTTGGGAATGGGTATCACCAAGGTGTCCCCCATGCCTGCTGGGAATATGGCGGCGTTGTAGGCTTCTACAAACACTTTCAGGAGTGTTGGGGCCAGGGTAGTAGCATATGCGTTGTTAAATTCTGAGGGGAGCCCATCTGTGCCCGGGATTTTACAAGTGGGTAAGTAGGCTATAGCTTCACCCAGTTTTTCAATAGAAATAGGGAAGTTCAGGGAGTCTCGTTGACTGTCAGAGAGCCTTGGGAGGTGAATCTGAGAAAACATCTCGTCCAGGTATTCTTGGGGAACTGGATTATCACGTTTGTACAATTGTGTATAGAATGAGGCAAAGGTCTCGCTAATTGCTAGTTGGGATCTCCATGGAGCCCCTCACTCATCAGAGCAACGTGTTCTGGGGTGTTCCCGTTTGCAGAGCCATGCCAATAATCTCCCGACCCTGTCCCTGTCCTTGTCCTTGTGAGCTCGGGCTATCTGGGCAGTGTAATCAAATTTAGACAGTCTCCTGGATCGTGCCTTAGTCAATTTCTCCTCCTTTGACTGTTGGCCTGGGTTTTGGGACTCCAGCATTTTAATTTCCTCTTCAGTGGACTCCAGCACCTTACGTAGTATCTGGCACTAGCTATAACCTCACCTCTGGTCACCACTTTAATGGCTTCCCAGAGGATGCCCCAACTGCTTACGCTTCCAACATTACTCTCGAGGAAATTAGGAAGTCTGATAGTGATCTTTTGAAATCTATGTCAGTTAGTGCCCCAGTAGGCCAGCGCCACCATTCAATCACCAGAGGAGAGTGGCCCGACATTGTGCGGCCCGTGTATTCTGCACTGGTGAGTTCTGCAAGATGTAATGATCCCACAAAGAAATAATCAGTTTTTGCATGCAGATTGTGAGGGGCTGAGCAATAGGAGTAACCCCTATTGTCTTGGTGTATTTCCCTCCAGACATCAACCAGGTTGAGGTCCGTTAGCACCGTTTTCAAGGCAATGTAGGCCGGACGGGGGCCGCTATTTGGAGGGGACGATTTGTCCAGCGTAGGGTTTCTTACACAATTAAAATCATCACCGCATAGGGCAAAGCCCTCACTTCTGGCTGCTACAAGCTTACTTAAAATGTGTGCATGTGCTGGGATTTTGTGATTTGGGAAGTATGAGTTGACTATGTAGATCAGCCTATGTTTAAGATACCCCGTAACAATTAGATAATCGCCCTTCCTCATCTCTTTCTACTTCCGATAGCTGGAAGGGCAGTGTACAGTCAATCTAGGTGAGCACTCCTCTGGCAAACGTAGAATAAGTGGCCCGTATCCTGTCCCACCCCAGTGGGTCAGTAGTGCCTCCTGTGGCTCGGTGAGCAGGTGTGCCTGCTGGAGTAGTACTAGGGATATCTTTTTGCGTTGTATGTAGGATCTCACCCTATTTCTACTGAGGCAAGAACCCAGGCCCTGCACATTCCATGACATTATTCTTATGGTAATCCCCATTGCACTGTGTATCGGCTGACCCTCCCGTGGCCCAAGCATCTTTTCCCATGGTGCAACTCAGCTGCCATGTCGCTGTTAGACTTTTGCCTGCATAGTATGTAGTTCACCAGGAACCCAGCACAAGCATGAATATTGCTGATGCCCCTGACCAAAAACTTCAATGACCTTCTTGCCTGCCAAACGGAGTCCCCTAAGAGTCGTATTGTATGGATTGCACAAAAAAACAATAACAACTTGAACATAGTGCCCAACACCACCAGGTTGTTCAGGCAAACCTGTACCTTCAAGGCCTGGTCTGGCCATTGTGTACCAGGTTTAGGGTCCAGCAACGGGCTGGAGCCCTTTGACATCCTTTGTGTGGGTGGAGAAGACCAACAGCGAGTAGCTGGGTTCCGCTCTCACCAATGCATAAGGACATTAGTAGCGGTAATTGTTCATGCTCCTTGTTTGGCTAGCAGATTCTGGCTAGCCCTGAGTAGCAATAGTTTGTTCCCCTCAAAGATGAGTTAAGTGTATCAAATGGGCTCAATAATGTCTGCTGTACCATATGTAATCTTTTGTGTGAGCGCCAAGGCCCGCAGTCCAGACCCTTCTATTATAAAGAACTTACTGTGCACCTCATGTGTTATGGATCAGAGTCGTTCTTGCTAGACAGGTCATTGTGGTCCATCCACATGGCCGCAGCCTCTGGGCGGTCTAGAAATTGCGCTCTGCCTTTATACAGGATTTTGAATCTTGCAGGATGTTAGGCAGAATCCTGTGCAGTGCCCTTAGGCACCACTACACACAATTAAGACTACAAGTGGTAATACAAGTTCACCTTTGGTACAAGCCTGTACTACACTGTTAAAGTGGTAGCAGTAGCGGAGCAGCCAGACTTATCTCAAGAGCAAATGAGCAGTAGTAGAGATTACACAAAGGACTACAATTACTGTGACTCAAGCAAACACTATTTTTGGTTAAAAAGTAAAAGTACATTTATTTCTAGACCATCTGTTCACAAAACACTTCACTTCTATTAAATTAAAACCACACGTAAAATACACTACACACAACCAATTCACTTTGTACAGTACAATTCAAGGTAAGTACCTTTGGATTTGACAGACCGGTGTTATGAAACCAAGACGTTACCGGGGGTACATACGCGATCACTTTTTGACAGTAATGACAGTTCGGTCTTACGAAAGAGAAGCGTACCAGCGAGAAGAAATGTTACCGTAGTCGAGCACACTTAGCACATGAATTAACACAAGAGAGTTGGGGTCAAAAATCATAGGCAATACTTTTGTCAAAGCAGATAGAATCACGAGACACTTTCTAACACGAAGATAAAAGTCAATAGGCCTGCGCCAGTGTCAATGGGACAGGGGTCCTGTTGTCGAGGATCACAAGGTTAGATTCGAGATTGCCAGGAGTACTTAGATATTGTGAAAAGAGGAAGCAAAAGTTATAAGAGGGAAGGAAGACAAGGGCAAGCCTTGGGTGAGAAGAAAGGGTTCACCACAATTCCTTGAAGCTGGACACAGTCCCTTATTCGAATGAAGAAGAGCTGGTGCTATGGCAGTTGTTCCTGGTAGTTCCTGCAGACTCATGGTTCCTGGAGCTTCAGTCGTGGGGACAAGAAGGACGTCTGGAGTGATCTGCACTACCCAGGGATGAAGCCAGCAGCAGCAAAGCGACGGTGAACAAAAGGTGCACTCCTTTAAAACAGGAGAGGCTCTTCAGATGGCTATCCGGACCGCTACAGCTGTGTGCAGCGATTTCAACCAAGAAGAGGAGCCTCTGGCTGTGGAAGGTGAGCTGGTTGATCCCACCAGGCTCAAGGAAAGTAGACTCCAGACTGGATCTCTGGATCTTCTCTTGTCATTGAAGGGTAGATAGCTCAGGACTGCAGCAGGGCTTCACCGGGACTCGGAAGTTGCAGCAGCCGTCTTCTTCTCTGCTTCTCTTCGGTTCCTTGCAGTTCCAGTGGCGTCTGACTTCCAGCCCAAGAGTCCTGCCTTTTATGCGAAAATCCCCCATTCACACAGTCTGGCTGTCAATCACACAGCGGGGGGGGGAGGTTGTCCAGCCCGGACAACCCCTCCAGCCAATGGACATAAAGTGCGACTTGGGTCTCCAAGGAGACCCTGTGCAGGGGTGACTACACCCCTCCCTCACATTCAGCCCACCTAGACACCCAGGCGCCAAAGGAGGGCTTCTTCGGAGAAGCCCGCCAAAAGATGGTGAACATAGAAGGCAAACCTGGTTTGCCGCGCAAAGTAAAACACAAGAAGGACTTTAACAAAAAAAAAATGGCGAATAAACCCGACCGGAGCCAAAAGAAAGAGTATTTGGTCAAGCGGGTTTATGTTTGAGGCTAATATAATAGCCTAAAACAGTATCACGTTTATAATCGCGGTAGAAAGGTTAGGGTAGATACCACTGCCACCAGCCAAGTCTAAATGTTAAGAGAGCAAAACAAAGCTCAGAGAGGCACAGAAAGAAAGTGGTAGGAATTAACTCTTTCAGTACTCTATGTAAGATGGGGTGTACTGTGTCTGTAATTTAAAGTGACTATGTAAAGTCAATGGCAACTTTACATGTTTCTGGGGGACAGTAGTCAGCCCCAGAAAAATTGAGTCATTGGGACGTCTTAGAGACAGCCCTGTTTCATTGCAATGAGGGTGCTGTGTAGCACACACCAAAAGGTGGGCTCATGGAGTGGTGTGCTCCAGAGCCCGAGATCACACAAACAGTAGAAATACACATGGCAAAAACACATGTAAGAGTGGGAAAAAGGTTCACACTCTTAACAGGTGGAAAATAAACTCCAGAAATCCAGCAAAGCTGCTGGGGGACTCACTAGGTGAGGGTAATTAGCCATATAATGAGCATTCTCCCTAACACAGGATATAGAAGCATGTTTTTGAGTCCCAGTTTTCTTAACCTCACTTTAATAGGGATGAACGAGTTCCTGGCCCTTTGGACTGTTGGTGTATAGTCTGGGTAGATAGCAATCTTCGAACTACCCCATATTATCTCGCCCCCATCTCTGGAGTGTTGCTTGATGACTTCTCTATCCCGGAAATTGAGGTACCTGGCAATCATCGGTCGGGATGTGATGCAGGTGGGGGTCAAGAGATCGGTGGGTCCTTTCAATGGCAAACCCCTGTGCAAGCTTGCCTGGCCCAATCTCCAGGAGCAGCAGGTTTTCAATGTAAGAGGTAGGGTGTGGCCATTCAGTTCCCTCTGGTATATATACAAAGCACCCGCACACTGTTCCTACATTAGTGTCTTCAGCACGCAATTCCAGTGCAGCGTTTCATTTTTCAAGCTCCTTGACCCTTATTTCTAGGTCCGTGGTAGAGTCTGATGTCTCTTTCAGGAGCATTTCAGGGGACGTGACCCTTTCGGCTAGTTATCCGACATCCTGCCGGAGGAGCTGAACATCAATTATGACCTTGTCTATCTTTGATTCTGGAGATGAGCGCTGCAAGAACCGATTCCGTTGCAGGTCTTGTGAGGTCTTGTGAGGTTGCGGGGACCGGTTGTTGGTTGTGCTCTCCGCCTGTGTGGCACAGCAACCTTTACCCTGGACCATAAATGATTTCATTGTCCTTGCTTTTGGTGGACATGTGGTATTCCATCGTGGGCAGGGTTAGGTAAACAGCATCTTGTCATACAGCCAGGAGGACTCTGATATTCCTGCAGTGTGTCTCCAGGCGCAACCCTTGTAGCGGCCCAGTCTGAGGCACTGTGATTTAATGGCAGTTAAAAGCAGGCAGGCTACCAGGTGGGCAC
Organism: Ambystoma mexicanum; assembly: GCF_040938575.1. Lineage (NCBI taxonomy): Eukaryota > Metazoa > Chordata > Amphibia > Caudata > Ambystomatidae > Ambystoma > Ambystoma mexicanum. The sequence goes on along the minus strand of NC_090929.1, from coordinate 787,356,271 downwards.
AGTTTCAGGGTGCAAGAAGTAGGTCTCTGCGAATTGGTGCCTACTCTCCAAGAGATGAAGGAGATACGTGCGAGCTGCTAGCACAGTGGTGGATTTTGTAGGATCAAGGACTCTAGATGTGCAGGTGATCCACCCTCAGTGTTTTGTTAACCAGTATGGTTGCCCATGCCTTTGGCAGACTGCTTTGGGCAGGTGAGTGTGCCAACAGTCATTTGAAGCAGGGTCCGGACTACTGCTGCAACAATCAGATTCCCATTATCAATGTACCAAGAAGCAGAGAGTCAGAGTGGTCCAATTCCGTTGATGCAGGCAATGGTAGAGGGTGTACAGGCAGCTGGCCGAAGAAAAGTCAGGGGTTTCCCACTTGGGCCTCCCTCGCCTGGCCACAAGACAGGTTTTGCAGAAGCCTGGTGCCTCAGTTGGGGCCACGCGTAATTGTGTGCAAGTTAAGAGCCCTTGGGTGCCACAGCAGGCAAGAGGCACCTACCGTGTGGCGAGGAGCAGGGGGTCAGGGGTTAGGCAGCGGGAGTAGTGCTACAGGCAGTTCTCTGCATTCCTGGGCTATCAGGTGTTGGGTCAGCTGACTCTGATGTGTCTGTTTCCCAGCGGAGTGGAACAGACAGCGCTCCACTCAGGCACTTTGGTCGGCTCTGTCGGGTAGAGTCACAAGTCCCAGCCTGTACACCTTGTTACTTGTGAGGGCTGGCGACGGGTCAAAGCAACGCTGTCTGGGTGGCACTCAGAGTGCACTGAGCTAACAAGCAGCCAGCAGACCGCAAGGGAGAGCTGGATCGGTGTGGCAGGTCAGAGCCAGCAGTATTTAAGAGCTTCGCTGCTCTTCACTTTCCCTCCCTGCGGCGGCCATCTTGGAGCGCATGGGGACTCCAGTTCTTAATTTATTCTGCTTCCAGATTCCAATTTTCTTCGGGATAAGGCTTGTTGGTTGGGCGTTGCTTTCACTTGCCTGGGAAAGCATTTCAGTGCAGAGTCAAGTTATCTTGGCTGCCGCTGCAAGGATCGGGCCAGGATCTAGGGGGGAGCTCCATGCAGCTGGGTCTTGTTGCGTTGGCTCAGGCCACGCCCCCATCCCATTTAGAACATGGTTCACAAGCCTCTGAAAAGTGGTAGGGCGTTTTTCAACCCAAATGGTATTACAGTGAACTGTTAAAGGTCTTCTGTAGTAGAAAATGCTGTCTTCTCCTTGGTATGTTCTGTTAGGGCTATTTGCCAATACTCTGCAGTAAGGTCAAATGTGCTGAGGTACTTGGAAGCACCCAGGTATCCACCAGCTCATCAGTTCTATGTAGCGGTGAGCATCTGTCCTGGTGACAGCATTCAGAGTCCTGTAATCCACACAGAACCTAAGTTCAGAGATACCAGCTTTTGGCACTTAAACCACAGGACTGGACCAGGGTCTCCTGGAAGGCTCAATGACTCCCAGATCCAACATCTTGTTGACCTCAGCCTTGATGTAGGATCTCACCTTATCCGACATTATGTATCCCCTACTTTTGGTAGGTACACTATCTCCAGTGTCTATCCCATGTTTGCACCAAGGGGTCAAAACTGGAGTCAATGAGAACAAGGAGGAGAACTGCCTCAGGAAAGTTCCTAATTACCCTTGTTGGTCCGAAGTCCAGTGAGAGGCCACTTGGACACCCTCAATGGAGCCATCTGAAGGACCATTCTGGAATAAGTCAGGGAGGGGCTCTGATTCCTCCTGTTCTATATATCTGATGCCAGTAGCAGTGCAGCTATTTCAACCCTAGGGATGAAAGCCTTCAGCCTATTTATATAAAACACTTTTGGGGCCTGTCCTGGCCTTCTAAGGTGCACCAAATAGTTGATCACACCCAGCTGCTCCACAACTGTGTAAGGGCCTGGCCATTTATCCTGTAGGGCTCGAGGCCTTATGGGGTTCATGATCAGTACTGCTTGACCTGGGTTAAAGTGAACAAGTGAAGCTTTCTGGTCATACCAATGTTTGACCAATTCCTGACCAGCCTTCAACTTGTCACTGGCCTGAGCCATCAGAAGGATCATCCTCTGCCTTAACCCCAGCACATAGTCTACTACCTTGGTAGTGACAGGAGGAGTGGGGAGTACCCACCCTTCCTTGACGATGGGCATTGGTCCCCTTACAGGGTGACCAAAAAGAAGCCCGAAGTGGCTGAATCCAAACTCCTCTTCAGGAACCTCTCTGTAAGCAAAGATTAAGCATGGTAACCAGAGATACCATTTTCTCCTTTGGGGTTCTTCCAGAGCCCCAATCATGCTCTTGAGAATTCTATTAAACCTCTCAACTAAGCATTTGTCTGTGGATGATAAGCTGATGAAAACCTATAAGTGACCCCACACTCCTTCTACATGACTTGCATATACTCGGACATAAAGTTGCTGCCACTGTCAGACGTAACTTGTTTAGGGAAGCCAATTCTAGTAAATATGGCAAGAAAAGCTTTAGCAACTGACTTGGCAGTCACTGCCTTCAATGAGATGGCTTTAGGATATCTGGTGGCGTGTCGACCAGCACCAAGATAAACCTATTGCCAGAGGATGTCTGAGGGTCAAGGGGACCAACAATGTCAATTCCTACCATCTCAAATGGCTCTCCCACAACAGGTAGTGGCAGCTATGGAGCCTGGATTGTTGAGCCACTTGTACCAGAGATCTGGCAAGTGGCACAACTCCTGTATTGGCTTTCTACTTGTACCCCCATCTTGGGCCAGTAAAAGTGCATGGATAACCTTTGCTTGGCTCTCTTGATCCCAATGTGACCAGCAAGGGGGACTTCATGCGCCAATTGCAGGAGGAAGGGTCTTCCTTGAAGGGGGACCACCAACCTATGGTCTCCTTCAGTAGACTATGGGCTTACTGTACAGGAACCCACCTCCCCAATAAATCCTATGCTTCCCCGGAGGTTCACCCCCAAGATGGGAGCAGGCCCGTCTCCTTAGGCCTTCTAAAGATGAGCACTCACGTTGGCCCTTAATGAACTCTTCCCTATCAGTACCACCTTCAACCAATAAACTTTGGAGTTCAGGATGGTCATGTGGGTTGAGAATTTCAGGCAGCACCTCTTCCTCATCAGGTTCAGGTGCTTGGTCAACTACCTCCACCTCAGTGGTACTAGAGTTTGGGGGAATATTCCCGTTCCCTCTTTTTGATTACCCTTTTTCCATTGGCTCAGCCTTGGACTTGGCCAGGGCAGCTCTTGTTTGTGACCGTGTGCAGGGTCTCTCTGCTGTATCCCCCACTAGACCAAAGTCTCTGAGGTCATTTCCCAGCAGGACCTTTCCAGGGACCTGCCTCTGTATGCTTACAGGAATCCTCACTACTGTACAATTGATAGTTAGATTTACAGGCTTTACTGGGAACTTGAAAGGGGGCCATCTGCTAAATTGGAATTGGTGGACATCGGCAGCGCTCTGGGAAGCTCCTCCTGGTTGACCAGTGTGGCATCCACCACAGTTCTGCTGGCTCCACTATCCCTAAGGGCAGGAGTGTCTACTCCATTGATCAGCACACTGTCTTTAAAGTAGTGCTTGGTGTTATCAGGTATCCTAGCATAATCATCTGAAACTCTTGGCTCCCAGGAACCCAGGGAAACTAAGACTACCTCAGATTCTATCGCACTGGGGATGGAATCTGAGGAGAAGGATGCCCCTGTGATAATGTCTTCCTCTTCATAGGAGGGGATGGCCAGACTCACAGAGTGGACCCCCAAGGTTTTGACCTTACATATGGGGTCCCCCTTCACATGGCTACTTTCTCCACAACCCATACATGATCCGCTGGGTCTGTGTACATAGGGAGGCTTACTTTAACCTGGGCTATGCTTGGGAGGGTTACTCCCACTGCTCTCACTAGTATCAGGTGACTTACGCGTTTTAAACTTTCTGTGGCCCTTCTGAGAGGAAGATTTTTCAGATCCCCCAGCCTCCTTATCTTTGTGCTTTTTCCCCTCCTCCTGCTTACCAGAAGCAGGCTTGTCCTTATGGACACTCTATGTGATATGATATGATGATAGGTTATTTATAACATGCTTAATACCCAGAGGTTTCTAAGCGCGGACCCGGGGATCGAACCTGTGTTGCTCCGTGTCGTCTTGCTTCCAAGGCAAGCACGTTCCCGCTGAGCTATCCTCCCGGGACAAATAATAATGACACCCATAAATCTGCAGCAATGGCTAACGCCTTAGGACCTATCTCCTTAGAGTCAGCCAAGTGCTGCTTAAGCTCAGGGGAACAAGAAGCAAAAATATGTTCAAGCATGACCAAAATACATCATACCCTCAAAGGTAGTGAACCTGTATCCACCCAACCAGTCAAGTTGTTGAAGGAATCAGCAACATAAGAAACTCAAGTACTACCTTCTTTCTTTAAGTATTCTCTGAATCTTTTCAAGTATTGGGCAGGAGTCTTACCAAACATTAAGACTAGAGTTTGCTGCAATTTCACAAAGTCTTTTCTGTCAGCCTTGGACATCCCCATAATAGCTCTGCAACCAGAATAGGGTAGTCGACTGAGCAACCATGCAATCTTATCAGCATCCACTACTTCTTGTACCTCACAGGCATACTGAAATGCAGTCAACCAGTCCATAATGTCATTCTTGTCATGTACTAAGCAGATGTATCGAAAATCTTGGATGAGAGGAGGGGCCAGACCCATTACCAGACCCTCTAGTGGAACCATTGGTGCTTTGCAATCTAGCCAGCTCCAAATGGTGGCCCCGGTCCATCTGCTTCTCTGACCTCTCCAGATCCAGTTTAGCCATGCAAAATTCAAGCTCCTCTGCTTAAACAGCAGCTCTTGCTTCTTGAATTCCAGCATAGCCTCAGCCTCAGAGCCGGCCAGCAAAACAGGGGATCATCATCATTGCTCCACTCTACCATAGCACTAGTCATTGCATTACTGGTACTTGGGATAGCCCCAGTACCTTTGGCACTGTCATAAGAGGGAAAAGCCAGAATCTGCATTTCCTGCCAATCTGTGATCCTCTGGATCTTTTTTTATTCTTTTTTTTCCATATAACTTTTTATTAACTTTTTCACAACAAAACAAATGTAACCCCCTCTCCCCCCTTGTCCGACCACCGCTAGAGAAGTTCTTCTTGAAACATAGTGAGCATTAGTCTCTTGAAGGCATTTCACTGGAGTCAGTCCACCAGGCCTAACAGTTTAATTCAACTAGGGCACCAGTTCCCCCTAGGCACTCTCTGAAGAAACCCCATTACCATTGTCCAATCCTCCCGGAAGCGTTGCTATTCTCTTTGCATGGAGTATGTGGTCAATTCCAAAAGAGCGAAGTTCCACCCTTTCCCCACCCAAAGACTTTCGGAAGGTGGGTCCTTTTGCGATATCCCCAAAGCACCTGCCATCATCAAAATAACGTACATTTTCGATCAGCTTAAGACTTTAACTTTTACAATTGACCCCCGCAGACCCAGTATAGACAGGCCACTCATACCACCCCCTTTCAGCTTCAACGCCTCCTCCAGAGCACCCCTTATTGTCTTCCAGTACTCGCTGATGTGAGGACATTCCCACCATATATGGCTCCAAGTGCCCACTTGACCGCATTGTCTCCAGCATAGATTTGAGACCGCGGGATAAAAAACATGCAGCTTCTCCGGGGTTAGGTGCCACTGGAACATAAACTTAATTAATATTTTTTGGTTTTGTAGGGACCTAGACAGTCGTGGGATGTTATCCCAAAGTTGCTCCCAGTCCCCAATCTCTATTTCTTGCCCCTGCATCCTCAAACTTTAAGACATATCCCCTCCCTCCCGGGGCCTCCCCATGTTTGATGAAGGCATATATTGCTTCGACTACGTGTTTGTCTTCCGAGTCCGTTTTAAGTATTTCTCGAATGGGGTTAGTTCTCGTAGCCGCCCTTCTGATCGTGGGATGTGTGATCCAGTGTCTTATCTGGAAATAACGGAATCTCTGTGTCTCTTCCAACCCAAAGTCCTCCTTACACTGGGTTAATGTTCTGATTTCTCCTCCCATGTACATGTCCTATATCTTAAGGCATCCCCCCGTCCTGCAATGCTCTGAAGGCCCGCACCCGTTTCCTGAGGAAAACCCTGGGTTGTCAAAGATTGGGTAGATGGCGATGGAGACGTGGTAATTTGGGCCCTTTTTATCGCTGCTTCACCTCCCACTGAAAGTATTTCACTGCGATACACATTCCCGAGTCTATCTGCCTTTGGTTTCCACAATACCACCTCTATGTTCTCCCCTGTCAAGGCCTTATCCATTGTTCTCCAAATGTTCCCCCGATCATCACTCAGCCAGTCCCTCAGTATCCTAATCTGGGCAGCCAAAAATAGACAATCATATCCGGTTCCCCCATCCCCCTCTATTTCTCTGCAGCATCATCACTATCCTAGAGATCCTTGGTTTTTTGTTATTCCAGATAAACCTTCCCGTATGCTTCAGAATTGCTCAGAAGAAGCTGTGCGGGACCTCAATTGGGAGAGTCGTGAAGTGTGAAAAGTAGTTGAGGGAGCACCACCTTCTTCCCCACGTTAATCCTGCCCATCCATGTAATAGATAGGGGTCTCCAGTCCATCAACTTACTTCTAATTATCTGCAGGAGGGGGCTGTAGTTGGCAGAGGACAACCCCTCCATTGTTTTGGTCAATTTTATCCTCAGATAGGTTAGGTGCTTGTCGACCCATTTATACGGGAGGGTACATTTAAGCACCTCTACCTCCTTAGGGATTTTAAGGTTAAAAAATGTCAGTTTTCGTGGGGTTGATTTTTAGCCCTGCTACCCACCCAACAAATATTCACCTCCTCTTCCACTGCCTTCAAGGAGTCCTTTGGGTCCCCTAGAGTCAAAAGCATGTCGTCCGCAAAGGCAACCACCTTGTGGACCCTTCCCTCGAACTTTATCCCCTCTATATCCCCATTTGTTTGTATTGCTGACAAGAGAGGCTCTAAGTAAATAACATATAACAGGGGGCAGAGAGGGCATCCCTGTTTCGTCCCCCTCTGTACCCTAATGGGCTCTGAGAGCTGGCCATTTATAAAACGTCTTAATGTTGGGTTCCGATAATTGGCTTTGATCATGGTAAGGAATCTCTGCCCAAATCCCATTTGCTGCATGGTCAAGAACAAGAATCGCCACTCCATCCTATCAAACGCCTTCTCCACATTGAGCACCACTAGGATGGCCAGGAAACCTGTGTTGTTGACCTTTTCAATGAGATGGCCTATTCTTCTGGTGTTATCGCTAGTACGTCTTCCCCTATTGAAGCCCGACTGGTCTGGGCCAATTATACTGAGAAGCAGTCGGTCCAGGCGGTTGGCCAGGACCTTAGTGTATATATTTGCATCCGTGTTCATCAGGCCTATTGGCCTTTAAGAGCTGCATACCGTCGGGTCTTTTCCCTCTTTGGGGAGAAGGACCACTTTCGCCTCCTCCATGGATGCTGTTATACTACCCTTCCTCCCCATGCCATTAAGGGACCAAATATGGAATCAGGATTTCTCTGTATGTTTTGTAGAACTCTGTGTTGAATCCATCCGGACCCCGAGATTTGTTACCGGGAAGGGTCATAATGATACTCTGCACTTCTTCAGCTGAGATGACTTGCTCTAGCAAATCCCTATCTTGGGGTGTAATTTGGGCCAGTACCTTGGTTTTCAAGTGTTCGACTTGATCACATCTGGTGGGTTGGCCAAACTGTAAAGCTCCCTATAGAACTTTCAGAACTCCCGAATTAAGTCTGTTACCTGTACTCGTACCCCCTGCTCCCACCCTTAGTTTGAGAATCATTTTAGCTTTTTCCTCCCTTCTAAACATTCTCGCCAGCAGTCTATCCGCTTTATTAGCCTTGACATAACATTTTTGCTTTAGGAGCTCAAGGGATTTTTCCGCTGCCCTTGTCTGCATAATCTCCAACTGGGCCTTGATCGCTCTAAATTCCTTCCTCGTGGCTCCACTGGGACCCTCCCCCATTTTTGAGATTACTTCCTTCAACTTCCCCTTGAGATTCCATTCCTCTAGTCTTAACTCCCTCTCCATCCGTGATTGGATAGTTATGATTCTTCCCCTGATGGTGGCCTTGAAAGTGTCCCATCTCGTTTGTCCCGATGTCTCATTAACCTTGTTGTTAGCAAAGTAATTATTTATCTGCCCCTCCAGTTCCCTCCTGAGACTATTGTCTTTGAACAGGTATCCCAGGTATCTCCATTTCCATAGACCCATGGGGCCTGGCCTTCTGGTTATGTGCACCTTTATAGGGTCAGTTGAAGAAATAGCCCCCACTTCGATGTGTCCTACCCGGACCAGGAGTTTCCTAGAAGACTCTTAGGGAGAATTCTCATTCTATGGCTAATTTCCCTTACCTATAGAGTCCCCAGCAGCTTTGTTGGATTTGAAAGGTTTGTTTTTTTCTCCTGCTAAGAGTGAGACTCTTTTTCCCACTCTTAGGCATATTTGCTATGTTTTTTCTAGGCTATTTTTTGTGTTTAATGTCTATGGGGTTTATCTCACCCTCACAGGAACCATCTTTATACACATGTGTTACACAGCACCCTCCGTGCAGTAACACAGGGGTGTCGTAGCGACCCCCAAACATAGACTCCATACCCTGGGACTGACTACTGTCTCCCAGGGCATGTAAAGTCCCTATTGACTCTACTAGTCAATCTTTATGAACAAAACCAGTACAACCCATCTTACTATGGGAGGTACTGGGAAGGGTTAATCGTTTTTCCCTTATGTTCATTTTTGAGAGGGTACCGTACAGTCCCTCAATCAAAAGTTTCTGGCTGGTGGCAGTGGTTACTACCAAAAATATTCGACCACGAATATTTCCCTATGGGAATTTCCCATTGTTCGACGCTACCACATTTACTCACAGCCTCTAACATACTGCCAGTTTATTTTTATATTAACTTTACTCCGGTAGGTTTTATTTGCAGGAACTTTTATATACATTCTTTCTCGTGTCTTTCTCCAAGATCCTAACCCAGGTCGGGGATCCTTTGTTCGTCCTTTTGGCGGGCTTCTGCCAAGAAGCCCTCCTTTCGGCGCCACCGAGTTTGGGGTGGACCCATTGTGTGGGAGGGGGAGTAGGCCCCCTGGACAGGGTTGCTCAGCAACCCAAGTCGCACTCTGCTCTGATAGGCTGGAGGGTCTCCCGCCAAGATGACCACTCCACTGTGTGAGTGACAGCTAGGCTGTATGAATGGGGGTCTTTTTGCATAAAAGCAGGGACCCGAGGACTGGAAGAGCAAGACGTCGCCACTGGAATTAAGAAGCCGAAGAGGAGAGAAGCCAAAGACATCTTCAACGACTGAACCACCGGTGAAGCCCTGCTGCAGCGTCTCACCACTTTTCTCCACACGACGAGAGAAGATCTTCATCTGCAAGAGCCTTCTTCCCTTGAGCTGGTGGGGCCAACCCGTTTGCCAATCGCCTTCCAGGACCTGCCTTGGTCGAATCGCCAGTGCCCTGCACTCAGAGACCGCATAGCCAGGCACCCGTCCACCATGACCGCGATTTAAAGGAGCGTACCTTTTAATCCGTTTCGGCCTCACCGCGGCTGGCTTCTTCCCAGGGCAGTGCAGTAACTCGAACCTTCCTCCATGAAGGGAGTCTCTCCTCCTCTCCTGGACAACACGAACTGCAGGGACTGCCAGGAACCACCACCACCGCAGGAGCCGCTTCCACTTTTCAGGTACATTGTTCGGCCAGGCCTCCCGTCTCGTGGGGTACTGCTAAAGGTGTTTGAAATCCTTTACCTACCTCCTGGGTTGGCCGCCCCTATTGACTAACATTGTCTTTTGCTTTCTGCAACCGCCTTTTCAAATCGTTTAACAAAGACTTGACTGCTTACAAGAACATTTTGCTCCTAGGCACTTTGCCCTGTACCACTGACTCTGGCACAGGCCTATTGACTCTGGCTAAATCTGTTATAACTGCTTTCTCTAGATTGCTTCTCACCTAGAAATGTGTTGGTGCACCCAACTCTTATAACTACCTTTTCCTCCCCTTTCTTTAAACTTGTGAAGTGCCATTTTTGCTCGGTTTTCACTCAATATATTACATGCTAAAGTACTGCCTTGCCTAAACTTGTTCACAATCTTACTGGGAAGTGTTGCTAGTGTGTCTAACAGTATATTCCTGTATAACTTGTGCTTTCCCTCCCTTGTGAGAAATTGCTAGAGTGCCATTTGTGTTTGATTTTCGCTGTGCCATTTTGCTCAGTTTTCACTCTTGCTCAAAATTGTCTACAATTTAACTAGGGAGTTGTGTATACTTTTCTTGACTGATTTTAACTTGCTTTAATAACTCTGATTGATGTGTTGAACTAGAAGTGTGTAAAATAAATATATATTCTTTTTAATACAAAGCTTTGGTCAGTGTTTCCTTGTGCCATGGTATTGTAGTCCTATTGTGTAAACCATGAATACTGCTCATCTCCTTCTTGAGATAAGTCTGACTGCTTAGCCACAGCTACCAACTAAATCTTTGTGGTACAGACTGGTACCAAAGGGGATTTATTGCTCATACCTGTAGTCTTAATCTTCTGTAGTGCTCCCTAAGGGAACTGCAAAGGATTCTGCCTAACAAGGACCCCCTCCATACGTCCACTATGGCTCCTCTAGTCCCCCGGTGCAAAGAGGTTAGCTCATTCAGCTGTTTAGTCCAGGGGCTTGAGCGGCGTGGGCCTTACTTGTTCTGGATGGGCCAAAGAGTTTCTGAGGACTTGTTTCAGACCGTGTCCAACGATCTCCATCAAATGGGGGCATTTATATTTCCCTCACTGGGTGGCTTATCCCGCGTGGGCTCTGCCCCTCCAGTAAGTCGCTCTCATGTGGGATGATGAGTATTGGGGCCCCCTCGGGGGTGGCGCTGTGCAGGGTGCTTATGTGCAACCTCTCTTTCTCTATGTTACCTCAGCTGGGAAGGGCATCCCCTATATCGGGCGTTATCTCCTTCTCCCCAGTGATTAGCTGTGGTAGCCCAATCCGCTCTTGAGGGGAGGCCCCCGCGTATCTCTGGGTTCACAGTGAGAAAGCAAATGTACCTTTCCTCGTATTCCCCCTCGGCCTCTCCAATTCTGTCAGGTCTCTTTTTCGACTCCTCGCTTACCGCTTGGCTGAAGATTTCCTACGTTGCAGTCGGCAGGTGGCCGATTGTTTGACGATTGTCTCCCTTCGATCTGTGGGCCTTCTGATGCCGGAGCCTTCTCTCCCGCAGCCCTGTCCGCTCCTCTTATACAGTATTTGCCGCCGTGGGGGGGGAGGGGGCTCCCTGAGCGGGGGTGCGGGCGATTCCTTTTCCTCCTGGCAACTTCTGAGGGATTGCCACTGCTTCTTTCCCCGGGGATCCTGGTTCAATCTGCTTCGCTGGATTGCCGTGTCCATGTCCAGGGGTCTGTTATCTTCAATGGCGAGTCCACTAGTTGAAGACGATGTCGGCTGCTCACTGTCAATTCTCTCTCCTCTTTAGAAGTGAGGACGGGAGAGATTGCCCCCGCTTAGTCAGGCTTTGCCACCAGCAGTTTCAGTCACCTGGGGAGGGAATGTCTGCTTAATTAAGGTGGATCAGGAAAGCATCAATCACAGTGCTCTCCCACTGGCAGCCATCTTGGAATCATAATTTTAGATATAGTACCAGTGTCCGACCGCCTCTTTCGGTACAAATCTTTCTTAGTGTCTCAGATTTAGAGGCACTTAAAGCAATGTCCGTAATTGCTTCCATACTATAAGTAAAGGCAGGTGGCTTACAGTTAACTTTAACCCAAGGACACTATGGGCCTCATGACGAGTTGGGCGGTAATGCCTGCGCTATTAGAGCCAACGCTAATAGCCCTACTGTCAACCCCCCCGGCGCCATTAGCGCCGGATCACGGGTTTGGCGGAAGGGTTATTGCCGATTCCCCATTGGGCCCTTTCGGGAATTCCTCATTCCCCATTGGGCCCAATGGGGAAAATTTGCGCTATTACCGGCAGCGGACTTCCCGGCGGCAGTAATCGTGCTGAAAATCGGCAATTTTGCCACGGATTTCACCCCAGCTCAGAGCTGGGGGGAAATCCGCCAAAGCCATGATCTGGCAGACCCTTACTGCGGCAGTAATAGCGCTACCGCCGCATTTAAGGGTTACCGCCAGACTCGTGATGAGGCCCTATGTCTCTTGTTTAAGTGTAACCTGGGTACCTTACCAGTGTGCACCACTGGGTACCTCTGATCTTATCCCACTGCTACCACCAATTTGTTAAGATGGATTGCTAAACTCTGACCTGGTGGGAAGAAGTTTAGGAGGCCACCCTCGGTTTAGTGAAACAGGGGAACATTCTGGACAAGCCAGACCAATCTAGGTAGCTTGGCAGGCGTTCAAGACTAAGTCTCAGGAGGGGTGAGAGTGATTGGAAGCCCACAATGAGCACACACAGCAACAAACCACAAATTACTCTTAGACAAGTGTATATGAAAAATATCTATACATTTATTGTCGGCAAAACCAATATACACAAGTGAACTTTAGTTATGCAAAAACAGTTACCACACAAACTACTCTACTATACAGCATATGTACAATAGGTTTCCTAATGCTATAATGCTACAGCCACAACCTGCAAAGAGAAGGGTGGATTAACACACATGGAGCATTAGGCAATTCTTTGGAGTCGTTCCCTAACTTTCAAGTCCAGCCCTAAGAACTGGGGAGCCTTGTGCTCAACAGTACAGTTGTGCGTAAAAATGCACAGTTGCGCAAGTGAAGTAGAAAGCGGGTCTTTTTGGGAGGGCTGTAGCAGGTCAGGAAGGGGCTTGAGGCGATGAAGAATTGGTTCCCACTATTCGAGTAGGATCTGTCCTTGGCGGCAGAGTAGTTTTCAAAACATGAGAATAGCCAGGGAACGTAGGCTAACCCAGCCAATATTGAATACCTTTAGGGCCTATTTGTGCGTAAAAGGGATCGGTTGTGGCAGGGGGCCACCGGTAAGTGATGCAAGTACTCACCAACCCTCGGCACAGTCCGGACCAAACGTTGCCAGTTTAGGCGAGGTCGCTAGTAGGTTCGAGTGCTGCAGTTCCCAACGGCTGTGGGATACAACGATTGTCTGACAGGACAGTTGCCTTTTGTCAGCTTCCAAAGGAGGTATGTAGAAAATTCCAGTGCAGCAGGCATCAGGGCACAGGAAAGCAGAACAGCAAGGCACCTATCATGACAGTCACCAACAGGTAGTGACACAGGATTCATGGGTGTGGGTTGTGTTATGCACTCGCCTAATTCGGGACCTAGAGGGGCTAGGCCTGCGTAATTTGGCCGGAGATTGCACGGGACCACATGCAAGCGATGTCCCAAATCTCAGGCTTCCACTCGAGATAGCAGCGATTCTGCGGGATACCCGGAGGTAGAGTTGGACAGTTCACTGGGTGGCCCAGGAACACTTCTGAAGGGGCTCGTTCAGTGGGTAAGCAGGGGGCGCCAAAGGTAGTTGTTCCCACTACTCCAAAGGGGCGAAGCGCCAAAACCTTCTAGAGCGTCTGCGACGGTTTTACGACTTCATTTCTTCGAGCAGGATAGTTGGCTCATTCTGCAGTTCAGGGAGAACTCAGGTGATCGACCTGGAATGGATGCAGAGCCCCTTCTCTTATCCAAGATTAGGCATCCCAGTCGTGGACCAATCACGGTCCACAGTGATCTCAGTCATTCAGGCACCCCAGACATCCTGACACCAGTAGTTTGGATTGAGACCAGACAGTCTGAACCCACTTCCGGGGCACACAGACGTGACAGGCAGAAGCCTGCGAAAGATCGGTTTTCGCGGGAGCCTGCATTCCCAAATAAGGAAAACCTGGGTTACTTGACCTGGGTGAAGGCAAGGGACAAAATGGCCATGGGACAAAACAAAAGACTTTGTGGCTGTGCCATTTTTTCAGACCTGGCCACAGTCTTGAACCAAACACAGTAAACACAGTGAGATTCAGTAAAAATAAGTAGCACACTATTAAAAGTACCTGCTGCCACAAGTTCGTCCCAGGCACACTTGTACAATCACCAAAATATCGTTCGAGGGGGTCTATGGCCATAAAACAAAAAGGATCCCAGCGCACAGTACTGGAAGGTACTTTGTGCACTGTTAAAAAGTTACCAAGAAATGGCAACATAGTCAAAGACTAAGGGAAACAGTTTCCCAGTACTGATAGATAGTGTGAAGGACGTGTCAGTTTCCCCATAACAAGTGAGGAAAAGCCCAGGGGAGTTCAGCTGAAGACTGGGTTCCACTGGAAAAAGTCAGGATAGGAAAGCCAAACAAAAACAAAACGTTTGGGGGCGGGTCCACAAATGGAGAGAAAATTGCACATAAATGAAATCTTTTTTAACAGGGACGAAGGCCACAGGAACCAGAGAAACCCAAGGCAACAATGGAGCTGGGGGAGTCAGGAAAACATTGTGTAATCAAGAAACATTGTAGAAATGTAGACGAAAATGTCAAAGAATTATTGAAATTTTTTTGAGGACTCCCAACACATAGAAAATCTGAAGATGCCTCCATTGGTGTGAGCAATGTGACCCAAAATGACTCTAGTAGAGAACTAAAGTGACTGCAGTTTTAATTTTACAAAAAAACTGCTCTATGTTACTGAGGATTCCCAGCCTGACAATGGGGAATATTCATAGAGCATGTGAATCTATGAAAGATCCAAAGTTTGAGAAGTGGTGCCAACAAGTGCTCATGGCAACATACGTAGGCACCTTAAACACAGAGAACATTTCTGGATTGACACATTAGACTTGTTAACCCCAGGAGGAATAAACCAAGATTGCAACTTAGCTTGCTTTTTATCATGACTTTTCATGGCAGGAGATTACCATATTTTCACAGGAGCTTTCTATCTGCAACTTCCCTGCATCTATCCGATTCATTTAATTTATTATATTTTCTAGTTTTTCAGTTATTTATGTGGTTTATTCCACCACATAGTTTTGGTCCATTTCTTCTGTTTGATTATCCTGTTTGGCACTTTTATCGCCTATCACTGCCCATCTGTATCTCTATACGATTATATTTGACACGACATTTACATCACATATACATATGTATATTATTTCCACATCATGTATATCCCCACTTCTTTTGTTTTGCTCCATTTCTATCTTTATTTTTTTTGCAATTTTATTAATTGCTTAATTTTTTTTGGCCCATATCTTTTTGTATATGTGAATTTTTCTCATTTCATGTTCATTCATTTTCTGTCATCTTATTTTGCTTACCTATTATAATAAAGTTTTTTCAACTTTCTTTGCTTTTACTCTCAGAATCATTGTCTGTCCACGCACCCCCCGTTTTTACTATCTGAAATCTAGCAGTTTATACCCTGGTATAGCTAGGACGCTTCATTGAAGTAACGTGATGAGGTTGGACTGAACGAGCCTGTGTCGGCGTGCTGTTGTCCTGTGTCCGCGTACCGTTGTTTCTTTTCTATTTAGAACCAACTGTGTTTTTACAAGAATACCAATCCTTTTTCATCAGACACCAATGCAGGTCCAGGAGCTTCCTGGTAACTTTGGTATGTAATGGGAGTTTCATTTGGATCACTTGGGATTCTCTTTAAATAAATAAAAAATATTTGTATTGAATTTTCGCGTAATTCTAAATCTCAACACATTCTCCCCCTCCCCCACCCTAAGGACATACATTAAAACGCCATAAGGTACATGTTATGTGTATCGGGTTTCAAAGGATCTAGGATTGTATAGGATAAGCCCTTATTCAGCCTGTAAGATTTTAGAAATCTACTGAACTCCTCCTACATCTCTGGAAGCCCTTTACGGAGATTCAGGTGAGAATGGAAACATCCACAAACAAAACCCTTGCAGCACTTGCTATACCGGGTCGATTGCCCATCTTTTCCATACTTGGACCTGTCCTTGCCATGTCCCAACGCGTACCTACCCCTTCATGCTGTTATCTACGACAACACTGCATTAATGGGTGGAGAATAAGCCCCACCTTCAACTCCTCTACCTTCCCAAAACTGAGTGAACTAGCCCCAATTCTCCTCAAAGGAACCCATATTGTTGTGTACCACTGACGCCACCTTCTCTCGCAAATAGATGTCCCAAACCTTCTGGAGCCAGTCCTCCTCAACAGGGAATGTCTGGTTTTTCTATTGTTGGGCTACTGCAATCTACCAGCCCATAACATAGCTTGCCACATTCTTGGTAACCAGTACAAATCACTATCCTTCAGTGGGATTACCCAGGAGAACCATCTCCTGGGTATCAGCTCAGGGGCAACGTGCTCACCTTGGAAGCAAGACGACACGGAGCAACACAGGTTCAATCCCCGGGTCCGCGTTTAGAAACCTCTGGGTATTAAGCGCGTTACAAATAACCCATCATATCATATCATGGAGCATAACTCCAACTGGACTGCTGTTGCCTCTTTCATCCAGCTTAACACTTCAGCCCAGTACATTTGCATAAAAGGACAGGAACCCCCCAGACATGATCCAGGGGAGCTACCTGCCACACCCCCGAGACCCCAGATAGTGGGGAGACCCCGGGAAACATTTTAGATATCTTCAGGAGTCTCTATGCCACCCATGAAGCATCTTAAAGTTGTGTTTCACTGCGTGGGTGGAGAGATTATCATGGTAAGTGACCGTAAACATCTTTTCCTAGATGAGTTTCTGTACCTCCTTACCAAACAATTTCACCAAGTAGTTTTTAAAATGTTGACTTCCTTCTGGGTCATTAGTGAAGATGACCTTATATATTTTTGAAACAATCCCTTTCCTTGTGATAGATTAATTCAGTGCGTTCTGAAAATTTGGGAGAGATACTTATCAAAAGGAGTGCCCGATCTTGGATTCGTCAAGTGCCCCTTGAGGCGCAAATACTCAAAAAGCCCTATATTATCTTGTACCAACATCTTGCTCATCTCATCATATCCCTTAAACTTGCCATTCTGGAACAAATGACCCATTCTTTCTAACCCGCTATCTGTGAAGATTGGAGATCCAATCGAGATAAGTCCACCGGTGTGTGCCCCAAAGAGAAGTCAATGGGGAGGGCCATGACGATAACTTCACGGTCTGGCCGGACTTCTCGCACATGTTCTAAAGTATCTCAAACATGGCGTGGAGTGCACTTTGCTAGGGACCTTTTTCACTGGAGACCATAGTAGACTCAGTCCTCTAGAAAAAAACAATATGTACCAGGTCATCCCTCATATGCTTCAGGAGAATTCTGAATTGAGCTGGCCTGTAGTAGTTAAAAAAAAATGTCAGGGAGTCTGAATCCCCCCTGGTCCTTCAGGAGGGTCAACGTTGCCATTTTGATCCTTGGTCTTTTTCCCTGCCATATAAATCTCTAATTCTCTAATAAAAAATCTCGGGGAGAGGAGTGGTGGGGTCATAGTGAAGAGAAAAAGTAGGACTTTTACACCTGCATATCATATTGCCCCCTTCTCCACCTTGATTCCGTGAACCACACCCTTCCCCGATATACTCGATCTTTTTATATATATTTGCAGGACACTGGAATTAGTTGCATTTATTCTCAGACTGGCAAATTGCCCAAACATTTCCATTGTCCTCATCATTTCCATCAGTGACGCTCCTGTGTCATCCAGGTATCACAAAACATCATTGGCAAATAACCACAATTTAAATTCAACATCTCCACATTGAATGTCACTTATTGGGGTTGCTTCTAATTGCGATGGCTAGAGGTTCAATAGATAAAGCGTACAGAAACGGGGATAACCGACATCCCCGTTGCATACCTCACAGTCATTTAATGGGCTCAGACATTATGCTATTTACTCTTACCCTTGCAATTGGGGAGTTATACAATGGTACTGCCCACCTATGGAAATTGGAGTCAAAGCCTAACCTTTCCAGGACATCCTCAACCTGCTATTCTACGCAGTCGAAGTCTTTCTCAGGGTCGAGAGAAATTAAACACGCGTCAGTACATCGTCCAGTGTTTTTCTAATATTATCTGAACCCTGACGACCTCTCACATAAAACCAACCTGGTCCTCATGGATAAGGAAGGGGAGAACTCCCTCCAATCTGTTGCCCAAGACCGTAGCAAATATTTTAACATCTCTGTTTAACAGTAAGCCAAATCTATAAGAGGGGCAATGATTGTGATCTTTTCCTTCTTTGTATATGACCAATATTATGGCCCGAACATCGATTCCGGTAGCGTACCCTTCTCCTGGAACTCGTTGAACACCCTGGCCATGATCGGGCCAAGGTTGATCGTAACATTTTGAAGAATGGAACTCTGAATGCGTCATCCCATGTGGTTCTACTCCCTTTCATGGTTTTAATTTTTAACATTATTTCCTCCTCAATAATAGAGAAGTCCAAGATCTCAGCATTTTCAGGGGAAACTCTGGGCATGACCAGCAAATCTAGAAAGCCGGATATGCAAGTCCTGTCACCGTTATATTTTGAGGTGTACAACTTATCATACTGCCTAAATTCCAGCCCGATATTATGATTGTCAAACACTACCCCCAAGGTTGGTGAATTTGATGGCAGGGGTGTTGCTAGGTCTGGAAAAGATCCGGGGCTACGCTAATGTCGGGACTGTCGGGACTAGCTATAGCCTTTTGGTTGTAGCCCCTTAGATTCTATCCGGGGCTACAACCAAAAGACCCGGGGCTCAGCCCCCTAACCCCCCCCCTAGCAACGCCTCTGTTTGATGGACCCATCTTTAATTTCCTTGCCTAGCTAAGTTTCCATGTCAGGATTCGCTCAGTCTCTTGCCCCTTTTCATTATACTTTTGTTTGAGAAATTGCAGATTCTTACCAGTTTCGTGTATCAGCAATTCGTTCAGCTTTTATTTATATATCTTGAGCTCCTTTGAGACCGCCAGATTAAAATCAATTCTGCCCAGTCCGCGCAGCTGGAGGGTTGCAATATTACCCCTAAATAATTCTTCCTCCTTTTGTCTCTCCCGTTTTTTGCGACAGCCTATCCTTATAAATTCACCTCTGATAGTGGCGTTTAAACTCTTATCACACCGTCGAGGTTGAGACCTCCCATTGTTGTTAAATTGAAAATACTCTTTTGTGGTTAAAGGCAGACCCTGACCCACCTCTCTATCCCTAAGGAGGAAATCATTACATATCCAACAACCTCTCTTTTCTTACACAGTGAAGTCACCCAACTTGATAAGAGACTAGATCATGATCCGACCATGGGAATCAGTGAAAGGCCTACCTCTTGTACTTTACCTTTGACCCTTGCCTCAAGTAAAAAGAGGTCAATCTTAGAATAGGAATCGTGTTCTGAGAAGTAATGGGTAAACAGAGGGTCTCCGTCTCCCCCTGGCTCCTAGGCACCTACCAAACCTAGCTCACAGTTAATATCACCAAACCTTTGAGATTCTTCTACTTGACTCAGCGAGGCTCTAGTGTTTATTAGACTTTTTCTGTCCCTATTTGCATCAATCAACATGTTAAAATCGCCTTCTATGATTAGGATTCCCTCCCCAAATAGCTTAATTTTCTAGAACAGACTTGTGAAAAGGAATGCATGCCATGTTAGGGCAGAGAACCAATCCCATTGTGATCTTAGACCACATATAATTTCCCCTCAAAAACAGATACCTCACATCCAGGTCTCGTAGTACCTATGCCACTGTGAATCTGCTTCTTTCATCCACCATTATAGCTACTCGCTTCTTTTTAGTTGGGGCTGAGGCTAGATGCACCTTTTCAATTCCCTTCCCACGAAGTGGGGGTTCCACCCCCTTAATCCAATGAGTTTCATGAACACAGAGGAAATCTAAGCATAATCTCATAAATTCACATATGAGCATAGAACGCTTTGCTAGGGCATTCAACCCCCTTACGTTTAGGGTGCCGCCATAAGGGCAGTAGTTAGGTCAGACATATCCAAATATAATGTTCAACTTCCATATTTCCCGTTGTATGTGCCCTGTCAATACCTCCTGTACATTTAGCTAATCACTACCCCACATTTCGTACAATTCCTGCTGTTCAAAAACAAAACCCATACAACCCCGCCCAACAACTTTACCCTAACCATTTGTCTCCCCAAATCTCCCCCAACCCCATGCGTGGAGCTATGGTCGTACCAACTTGGCATTACCATGCTGGACCACTAGGTCCTCCCCTCGCCCTCCTTATTTCAATCTAATAAAACACACCAACCCTGATCCCCCAGAACTGTTGATGCAAACAAAACCCTTTTTGGGTACGCTTTTTGAAAACCATTCCCCTCCATCCCTCACACAGGACTATTAACTCCATTGTAGTCAGTGTTCCCAAACCGAATTCCCTTCCTCGTCCTTCCTCGCCACAAGGTGCCTCATTACCCTCTCCCTTTGGGCAGACCTGGGACTACCTCCCTCCAGCGTCAACTATAACCACAATGCATATGTACCCCCCTCGGAACCTTTCAAGTGAGTTTCTTCTCAGGAAAACCGTCTCAAGATCATCTCTTCCTAGGCAATGGCGTATTCATCTTCTTGAATTTGCGGGAGCCCCGCACTCTTTGTCGGTCTGTGCTCTTCCCTTTCCCAGGGGGAGACCGCGCTGTGGGCTTTCTTCCTGGAGCTGGGAACTTTCTTCACCCAAAATTTCACCTGAAACTCTCTGTACGTCATCCTCCGGGACCAGGGAGCATTTCATCAA
This sequence comes from Ambystoma mexicanum, assembly GCF_040938575.1. Classification (NCBI taxonomy): domain Eukaryota; kingdom Metazoa; phylum Chordata; class Amphibia; order Caudata; family Ambystomatidae; genus Ambystoma; species Ambystoma mexicanum. The sequence continues at coordinate 787,335,612 of NC_090929.1, read as the reverse complement.
ATCATATTCGAAGGAGTTTGAGAAGGAGATACACCATCGGTCCTTCATCCTCCTCTTTCTCAACGAGTATGTCTGAGGAAAGCACAGACACCTTCTGGTCAGGCTGGAGCCTGGGAGGTCTTAGAAGATTGAAATCTTTGATGTTCCCTGGTCTTTCAGGCATTCTGTCCATGCCTAGCACCTTTGATTTTTCTGAGTAGTAGTGACATTTTGAGAGTACTGATCGAGGCCTCTCCTACCAATCCCTGCACGGTGTGCTCTGTTGATTGTCATTTGTTTGGACACCTCTCCGCCGAGAAGGGTGTGGAGAACCTCTTGTATTGCTCTATGGCATTTGCAGTTTCCCCTTCCCTGTCCGGGAAACCCAAAGAAGTGGAGATTATTTTCCATCTTCAGTTTCATGGCTTCCTCTTGACGTCCCAATTTGGAGATTCTCATATCGAGCTGTGTCTCCAGGATGTCCACCAACATTTGGTTAGCCTCCAAACCTTGCAATCTCTCGTCTAGGGATTCCACCTTTTTATCGAGGCCATCAATCATTTGGCCAATTTCAGACCTGATCCCTCTCATCCTTTCCAGGATGGCTAGAATGTCACTCATGGTGCCCCCTTGTTCCCCCATGACTGCTGGAAAAGTACTGCCTTGTGTGTTCCCAACAATCCCTGATTGGTTAGGATTTTGTAACTGCTGCAGCATCTCTTTCCAATGCATCAATGTGGTATTCGGAGTTAAGAGGGCTCCCCCTACCAGGTAGATCTAACCTGCTTTGATTCAGCACAGTAGGGCTGGACTTGCTGAGGGTTTCTGGAAGGATGTCTCCGGGGAGGCTCCCTAGCGAACTTCCAGGTGGTCACAAGGGTGTCGTAGGGCTCCATGTGGAACCGCTGCGTGCCATCAACCCATGGGAAGCCCAGACATTTCTGTTGGCCCAATGCCAGTTATGGTGCGAACTCTGGACCCTTCAATTTGTTTGATCCTGGAGCGACTTGTGGCTTTTTCAAGAAAAGTAGTGCATCCCTATCTGTTAAATTCATATTTCTTCAGGTTTTGCTCAACATATCTCACTGGATATCCCGCAGCTTGTGAGAATCCTCTGCACACTTCTCCTGGTGCGCTTCACTTCCACGCTTCTGCTGGGTGAAGTAAGTTCTAGCACTCACTTCTTAGGGCCCGTGGTGACCTCTATGCACACCACTGAGATGACATGCGGGGAAGTGGGGCTACGGCAGCAGGGTTCTACGTCGCGCTGTTTCCCTCAGGTTGTTTCCCCAGTGGGGTCAACCTCCACAATATACTGGCCTCCTTAGGCACTGCCGGGGACTCCACAGCCGGTGGGCCCCTCGCTCCCGTTCTCCCCGTAGCTGTGAGTTTGCTCACCTCACACATTGTGCTAGTTCTGATCCTGCAGGGCTGCAGCCTCCCGACACTCCCTCCGTCTTCAGTGCCGACTCGCCATCTTCGGTTCTCAACAGACCTTCATACTCTGGGGGCCTTCACCTTGCAGACTCAATCACAACCTCTAATCCAGAGGTGCCAATCCCCTAGGCTGGGGTGCCGGATGCAACCTGCTTCCCCAGTGCCGTGGTGCACCTGTGCCTCGTCTAATCCCTGCTCGGGAGACGTAGCACACTACAGGACCAGGAGTCTGTATCGAGTTATGCCGCTTGCAAGTCTGGGCACAGCAGGGAGCTGCAGATACGTAACCCGGACTACAGGTTCCACAAGTGGAGATACGCATTTTGGGTCAATCCATTCTAGTAATTTGGAATTCATATCTCTCATTACCATGTACAGGGTATATGTCCTTCTTACATGGAACATCACTGATGATTCAGACTTACAGTGAGAGATGATGCAGGTATGATGGATTAAACAGTCTTGCCATAACGCTTTATTGAGCACTAGCATTTAACTCAATTTTGTTTTATGTTTTCTTCCTTATTTTTGTAGATTCAGCCCTGATGATGGACTCGGTCCAAAATGCATTGACTAATTAAATCTGATCTGTATATGTTTTCCTCGATTTTTATTCAAATTACACTTCTGAATCATCATCATAACTCTAAGAATGGAACCTACCTACCAGAGATTCAGGAAACATTTTAAAATGTGGCTCCTTGCGTAAGAGACCTAGAAATAGTTTCTCACGCCTGCTCTTTGCCTGTACTTCACCGTTGCACTTTCTCTGTACTGTATCTTGTTGTATTTCACTAATCTATAGGTAATTATGGAACAATGCCTATGCAAGAAACGCGCCCAGATGCCTCAGGGCTTGGTATGCTCTACAAATAAACAAAATACAAAATAAAAATAATTGCAAGAAAGTGTTGATTTCCTTTACCCTTCTTTAATTGTTTGAGAGATTAGGTGTTAGCACTACTTTATGCTACTCTAAAAGGGTCTTTTTAACTCAACAGGTGATCACGCAGTACATTGAGAGGTTCTCTGGGTATAACATTGCGAGTGTATTATTCGCCTGATACCAGGGACATTTTCTCTGCAGTGCTCCATACTTTATAACTACCTACATTTTGTATACACTTTTGCTACTGTGGTGGTGCCCACCGTAGCACTTGTTTAAGTTTATGAAGCTGTGCAATTTTTTGTACATCAAAAACAATGGCCACTGTGATTGTGCTCTCTTGTGTGTTTTGACTCTTTGCTGTTGCACCATTATCTGTTCCTTTTGTTTGCCATTGAGAGTTTACTATCTGGTTTAATGTTTTGTTCCCTCAATTGTGCTTTCAAGTTTGAAGCTGCTCCTTTCGATTTACCAAATGTTCACTATTATATGTGACCAGAGTATGATTGTGCTCCTTGTGTGTTACCACTACGTTTTGCCCAATTGATTTACCACACTTGGTTGTGCTCCATATGTGGTTTTAATTCTAAGTCTGCTCCAACATGATCTTGGCAAAAGGTTTGCCTCTCGGCTACTGAACTCATTGTCTGGCTACTTATTTCTGCATTTTGCCAGACATGATCTTCCCCTAGGTTATGTACCATTGTGAACCTGCCATTAGATGTTCCCGCTCTTTACGTTTGACTGAGGCACTTCTGAGCCCAAGGCACTAGACGGTGCCTTCCTATACAGCCCGAAATGCGCTAGGTGGTGTCCCCATACATCGGGCAGCATAGGCCTTACAGTCCCAGACCTTCATTGATAATACTCACCAATACAATGTATTACCAAGCATTCAGGGCACACTGAGGGTCAGAATCCTACTCCCTTCCTGTATATGCTTTCCTTAATGTTTCCTTTCACATCTTCCTTGTACACAGCCTACTATTTACCCTGCTACTCTTGGAAGCCAGGCTAGGCAGTCTCCGAATTAGGATTCTGGATTTTATTTTGGCTCAGTAATTACAAAAGCAAAGGAAATTTGACTCCATGCTACAAATGTCCAATGGTAATTAGGCACAATACAAAAGTTTTCTTACATAATATAACGTGTGTTTGCCGGTGTTTTGCACACTGAATGTACACCAACAACATGCTGTCATATATTGTGGGCACAGGCACCATTATGAAAGTCATGTGATGAATCTGATGGTTTCACCACTCTTTTCCCAGAGGTGACCTCTCGCCATGAGGCCGGGGGATGGCAGAAGCTACCCGATCCTGACCCTAGGGGCAGCTATATGAGGATCACATAGTGGAGGTAGCCCTTGGGGAGGTGTCATGACATCATCGGATGAGACTTGGTATCCCCCTTTTTCTTTTGAGGATCTCCCCACAATTCCCCATGCCTTAATGGCATATTGTCTTACATCCTCCCACCCATCCAGCAAAGGTACTGAAAATACTTTTACAGGATCTGTCCCATGAACAACTCCCATTTTATGCGCAACTGTGAGGCTTCAAGGTAAAAAAAAAGGTTTGGGAGCCCCAGCCCCCTTGCTTTCGTTGGGGCCATTAGTAGGGATACGCTAACCCATGGCTTCTGCCTTCCTAGAAAATGTTGCCTGTGATCTTACCTAATCCCTGGAAGAAAGCTTTAGGGACTGCCAGAGGGATCACCTAGAAGAGTAAAAGCAGTCGTGGTAGGGTTACCATTTTCACCGCCGCTATCCTGCCAAGCCACGATATTCAGAGGTTCCTCCATCTTTGGAGATCCGTTTTAATGGTTACTAGCATGGCCGGGTAATTTGCTGCATACCATCCAGTGTGCTGGGGCATCATCCTAATTCCCAGGTACTTTATCTCCTTAGGACTCCATATATACGGTGAGTTTTCTTTTAACTCCGCCTCTACTACACCTTTCTCAGTGATGTTTAAGAGTTCCAATTTTTTAATGTTTATTTTAAGCCCCAAGACCTCCCCAAAAGCCCCCAGAACACCCCTACACACTTGCAGCGACTCCACGGGGCTCGGCAGCATGTTGTCTGTCAACGTTGTGACCTTATGATGTACGCCCCCAAATGGGATGCCGTGGATCCCATGCTCATTCCGCATTGTGACCAGCAGAGCTTCCAAGAAAATGGCATATAGCAGGGGAGACAGGGCACCCCTGCTTGGTTCCCCTCTGTAGCTTGATTCTTATGAAATACCTCCTCAGCCCCATTTTTTCCATGACTTTGAATAGAAAAGACCATTCCACTCGGTCAAATCCCTTTTCAGCGTCTAGTTATAGTAAGACTGCAGGAGTCTTTCCTTGGTCTGCCAATCCCAGCATGTTGATGTTACGCTCACCTGGACCCCAGAGGGGTGTCGATAGGACCCGGACAGCTGCCGTCTCTGTCAACGTGATGCGGGGTGCAGAGATGACTGTCTGGACTGGCCCGCTTAGTCTTGTCTGCTGGACCCGAAGAAGTATTTTCCTGCAAGTAGAGACAGGAATTAGCCACCTGTGGGTTTTAGTGATGGCCTCCCAACTGTTCTCGCTCTCCCCCACTAATCACCTCCAATATCCCCTTAGTAACCTCACCTTATGTTTGTAAAAGATGAGCTCTCCATCCTGCATGTCTTGCAGGGGCGAGTAGATACCAGTTACTTCACTGGTTTGAAGGCGTTGGGAGAGTTCCGGTAAGCATTGACTCTGAAGTCCCAGACGGGATTGGTAAGTATCAAGTTCAAAGAGTTCAATGTGCCCGATGTTCACTCTTGTCCCCTTCCTTCCTTAAGTTGCAACTGAGTTCGTGAGAAGAAGGTCTCGTAGCTGCTGCTGGCATTCAGGTAAGAGTCTGTGTTACCCAACGCTGTCCGGTAACTATTACATGCGTTAACGTGTTGTTTTTCTCCCTCTTTACAGATGCGGCATATGAAGATATGGAGAATAATACCGCCGGTGGTAAATCAGGTAAGTCTATGGTGGTAAGAGGTATTTGTTGATTCCCTTGGCTCACCTTGTTATTCTTGTGCCCCTAGGTGCGGGAGTACGGCGAAGAAATGATGGAGACAGTGCCGGATCGAAAGATGCTGTGAGAACTGGTGAGTATGGCGCCGTGCTGGAGCTGGCAAAGCGACGCGTGCAGGACTGATGTACTTCCAGGTCGGGAGATGAAATGGATCCGGAATCAGGTGAGGAATTTGAAATAAGTTCGTTTTCTAACCTTGTCCTTTTCTTCCTCTTTATTCTAGGGGCTCCGGATTCGAGGCGGGCGTGGCAGAAGACTGGATGCTGGCTGCAGGCACGGTGAGAGTCACGTTGCTGGATGCAGAATAACACGAAGCATGTGCTACTGTTCGGGCGTGGTTTAAATAGCCCCCAAAGTAGTCCGAGGAAAGAAGTTCCCCAGGATCACACCTGAGTAAAAAATAGTCCCTGTAGTAAAATAGTCCCATCCAGGCCTCACGTTGGTTTGGATTTATTTGCAGCATGGTCTGCATGAGGTAAGTAATGTCTATGAGCCTGGCGCCTATGGCGCCAGGACTGATTTTTATTATGAGCCTGGTGCCTACGGCGCCAGGACTGAACCCAGACAGCCCCTAGCTGGGGCTGCTGGGGTTTTTGTAAATGTCTGGATGCCTGCTCCCGGGGCTGATGGGCTTGATCCGGTTGCCCGGGGGTAGGCATCATGACAGCACTCCCCCCCAAGGCCCCTCCTAAAGTTGTTCTTCCCCTTGGCCCTGGTTTGTCTGGGATGTTCCGATGGAATTTCTTCACCAACCGAGGTGCATGAACGTGGTCACTAGGCTCCCATGACCTTTTATGTGGTCCGTAACCTTTGCAGTCGATTAAATAAAAAGTATTGATTTAACCAACTTAGAGTCCAGGATATTCTTTACCTCGAATTCAGGTTCTCCATCTATTAGGATGGGGTCAGGTGGTTTGGCAAGTCTTGTCCCGGGTTGAACTGGTTTCAGAAGTGAAACATGAAAGACAGGATGGATCCGCATATTAGAGGGTAATTCCAACTTGACGGCCACCGGGTTGATAATGGCCTTAATAGTGTAAGGTCCCAAATACCTAGGATTAAAAGTCTGAGTTCCTTTTAGAGGTATGTGTTTTGTAGCCAGCCAAACTTGATCCCCAATCTGATATCGTGGAGAATCGCTTCTATGTTGATCAGCATTTTTCTTATATTTCTCTTTCACTTGTTTCAAATGTTCTGTTGCCTCCTTAAAGGCTTGTGTAATAGTAGAGTGTAAATGGCTAACTGCAGGCATTTCTAAGTGCTGAGGCGAATCGAGTTCTGAGGTTCGAGGGTGATGTCCGTATATGGTATAGAAGGGGCTTTGTCCGGTTCCAGAATGTAGTGAGTTATTGTATGCATATTCGGAAATCCATAAAATATCCTTCCAATTGCTTTCGGTCTGGTGCAGCATGCAACGTAGGTACTGTTCAAGGTTCTGGTTGGTCCTCTCCGTCTGACCATCGGTCTGCGGATGGTGACTGGTTGATAACCTCAAGTCGATTTGCGCCAATTGACAACATTTCTTCCAAAATTGTGAAATGAATTGACTGCCTCGGTCAGAGACCAATCCGGAAGGAAATCTGTGAATTCGAACAATGTTTTCAAGGAACTCCTTGGCCAAAATTGAAGTGGAAGGTAATCCTTTTAAAGGAATAAAGTGGGCCATCTTGGTAAAAAGATCCACAATAACTAGGATGGTGTTAAATCCATTACATGGAGGTAGATCTGTAATAAAGTCTAAAGACAAGGTGTGCCATGGTGTAGGTGGAATATCCAAAGGTTGTAAAAGGCCAGCAGGTTTTTTCTTCTGGCTTTTGTTTTGGGTGCAAATGCCACAAGACATCACAAATGACTTTACGTCTTTTCGCCAAGTGGGCCACCAGAACTGTCTCTTAATTTTCGCTTCAGTTTTTGCGATACCTGGGTGCCTTTCCATTAGGGTGTCATGGTAATTGGAGATGACTAGTTCTTGTATTTCCTTGTGTGGTAGAAATAGTCGTCCTTGATAGTAAGGTAGGTCATTGACGACTGAGTAGTCCGGGCCTTTCTTTACCCAGTCCTGCAGGGTTGTTGATCAAAGAGTTGTTGGATTTTTGAATGAATATCTTCTAGTGTCTGTAGAGTAGTTATGCCAGGAATTCTTTGCTCAGGAATTATTGGCACCGGTTCCGGGTTTGCATATGCTTCTCCCATCCCTATTCGGGATAAGGCATCTGCTTTGCCATTTTTGCGGCCTGGTCGATAAGTGATCACAAAATCGAATTCGGCAAAAAACAATGCCCATCGAAGTTGTTGCGATGATTGGGCTTTGGCTGTTTTTAAATACTGCAGGTTCCGGTGATCAGTGATTACGGTAATGGTATGCCTGGCACCAAGAAGGTAGTGCCGCCAAGCCTAGGCGGATTTGATAGCTAATAGCTCTTTATCGGTAATCGCATAGTTTAACTCAGGTGCTGAGAACTTTCTGGACCAAAACGCTACTGGGTGAAGTTGACCGGTTTCAGGATCCTTCTGCGACAGGATATCTCCCATGGCTAAACTGGATGCATCAGTTTCTACTATGTATGGAAGCTCAGGGTGTGGATGCTTTAAGACAGGTGCTGATGTGAATTTCGCTTTCAGCTCTTGGAAGGCCTTTTCAGCCTCTTCGGTCCACAAGAAGCGTTTGTTTTTTCGCAAAAGTGCTGTGATGGGGTGTACAACATGGGAGAAGTCCGGAATGAATCTGCGGTAGAAATTAGCAAATCCGAGCATGCTTTGTACCCCTTTGACTGAACTGGGTGATAGCCACTTGAGAATTGCATCCACCTTTCGAGAGTCTATTCAGACTCCCTTTGGAGTCAGGATAAATCCAAGAAATTCAACTTCCGTAGCATGAAAAATACATTTTTCCAATTTTGCATATAACTTGTGCTGGCGTAGTTTCTCAAGGACTGCACGCACATGCTTAACATGGTCTGATTCTGAGGAGGAGTACACTAGAATATCATCTATGTATACGACGACACAGACGTCAATGAGTTCACGAAGGACATCGTTCATAAAATACTGGAAGGCTGCTGGTGCATTGCACAACCCGAAGGGCATCACCTGATATTCGAATAATCCGTACTTGGTGCGAAAGGCAGTCTTCCATTCATCGCCTTACTTGAGACGTACCAGATGATATGCCCCTTGGAGATCTAACTTAGTGTAGATACAAGCATCCTTTACTTGGTCTAGTAATTCGGGGATCAGAGGCATTGGGTATCGGTTTTTACCGTAATCTGATTTAATGCGCGGTAATCTATGCAAGTCCTAAGGTCGCCTTCCTTTTTTGGCACGAAGAATAAAGCTGAGGATGCAGGAGACTTGGAAGGACGAATAAAGCAATTAGCAAGGTACTGGTCCAAGTATTGCCGTAGGTGAAGATTTTCAGGTTCCGTGAGGGCGTAGATTCTACTGCATGGGGGTTGTGCACCGGGTAGGAGGTCGATTTGACAATCGTATGATCTGTGAGGAGGTAATGTATTGGCCTGTGCTTTTTGAAAAACATCCTGAAATTCTTGGTATTCCTGAGGTAACTGCACGATTGGGTTAACGACTGTAGCTAGGCCTTTGTTCAAAGTTTTCTCCGGGTAACAGGTGTGTGCACAATCCGGGAAGGTTATTCTCTTCTCTCGCCATTCTATACAAGGATTATGTGTTTCCAACCATGGCATCCCCAGTATTATCTGGAACTGTGGGGCTTTGATTAGATCAAACACAATAGCCTCTCGATGCCCATCTTGACTCAACAGTGTCATCTCTGTAGTGGAATGAGTTACACACCCCGAGGCAATCTCAGTTCCATCAACTGTGGTGATGACATCCGAAGTGGTCTTTTTGCAAAGAGGTAGATTCATCCTTGACACCAATTTGTGGTCCATATAGTTTCCTACGGCCCCGCTATCTATGTATGCCCTTACTGCGTGCATACGTGATGGCTGCCTGGGATCAAGTAGGACCATTGGGATGATCAGATGCGAGGTCTGAGTGTCCTTCTTTAAGCTCGGCAAGCGGACCTCTACGCTTGTCGGGCGTGGTTGTTTCCCGAATCAGGCTCTATGTGGCTTTTATCAGCAACTCCTACCACCTTCTTGGGTGGTTTTGTAGGGCAATCCCGTAGAAAATGTCCTGAGGTTCCACAGTACAGACGCAACTGCATCTGTCGTCTTCTTTCTCTTTCCTTTTGAGTTAAGAGTTCTTTTTACCCCCCGATCTGCATAGGTTCAGATGCATCTGTTCCTTTGGGTGCAACGTTGGGTTTAACCAATACCCGATTCTCGAACTTAGCTCGATCAGTCTTTCGGTTCTGAAGTCGGTGGTCTAGCTGGACCACTAAGTCTATAAATTCTGTGCAATCCTGAGGTGGGTTCACAACTTGAGCCAAGACGTCTTTGAGTTCTCCCCGAAGTCCACAATGAAACAATGTAATTCGTTTTTCCTCCGGCCACCCGGTTTCCACCACCAACCTATTGAAGGTTGCAATATAGGTTAGCAGTTCCTAGTTACCCTGTCGTAAGGATAAAAGTTTGTTGTCCAGGGCTTGACCCTGTGAGTGTCTGGTGAATAGTTTTTCCATGCTCCTTTGAAAACCCTGAAAATCCCGGAGAAGAGGATCATCCTGGTTGACTAACGGAATGGATCAATCCGCTGCGCTGCCACTAAGATATGACAATACAAAGGCTACTTTGGCTTGGTCATTTGGAAAGGCTCCCGGTCTGCATAAAAAGTACAAGCGGCATTGGTTCATAAACACGGCGAACCTTTTGGTGTCCCCAGCAAAGCGTTCGGGTGGAGCTAACGGAATATTTCCTGGTAAAACCACTTGCACAGGATTGCTTGATGAAACGGGGGTTGGGTTTCCCCCATATCCAGGTAGGGGCGTTTGCCCAGCTTGGTTTTGCAGTAGTTGCCTAGCCAGATCCATCAGTGCGCTCCTTTGAGACAATCAGTTCTCTCCTGAGGGCATTAGTCTCTTGGCGAGCGGCATGTACTTCTGCCCTAAATTCCCCCAATAATTGGGCCAGTTGGTCGGTTTCCGAGGTTTCCATTACACCCGGGTGGGTATTTTTAGAAAGGCTTTGTGTTCTGTTACGCTCACCTGGACCCCACAGGGGTGTCGATCGGACCCGGACAGCTGCGGTCTCCGTCAACGTGATGCGTAGTGCAGAGATGACTGTCTGGACTGGCCTGCCTAGTCTTGTCTGCTGGACCCGAAGAAGTATTTTCCTGCAAGTGGAGACAGGGATTAGCCACCTGTGGGTTTTAGTGATGGCCTCCCAACTGTTCTCGCTCTCCCCCACTAATCACCTCCGATATCCCCTTAGTAACCTCACCTTATGTTTGTAAAAGATGAGCTCTCCATCCTGCATGTCTTGCAGGGGCGCGTAGATACCAGTTACTTCACTGGTTTGAAGGCGTTGGGAGAGTTCCGGTAAGCATTGACTCTGAAGTCCCAGACGGGATTGGTAAGTATCAAGTTCAAAGAGTTCAATGTGCCCGATGTTCACTCTTGTCCCCTTCCTTCCTTAAGTTGCAACTGAGTTCGTGAGAAGAAGGTCTCGTAGCTGCTGCTGGCGTTCAGGTAAGAGTCTGTGTTACCCAACGCTGTCCGGTAACTATTACATGCGTTAACGTGTTGTTTTTCTCCCCCTTTACAGATGCGGCATATGAAGATATGGAGAATAATACCGCCGGTGGTAAATCAGGTAATTCAATGGTGGTAAGAGGTATTTGTTGATTCCCTTGGCTCACCTTGTTATTCTTGTGCCCCTAGGTGCCGGAGTACGGCGAAGAAATGATGGAGACAGTGCCGGATCGAAAGATGCTGTGAGAACTGGTGAGTATGGCGCCGTGCTGGAGCTGGCGAAGCGACGCGTGCAGGACTGATGTACTTCCAGGTCGGGAGATGAAATGGATCCGGAATCAGGGGAGGAATTTGAAATAAATTCGTTTTCTAACCTTGTCCTTTTCTTCCTCTTTATTCTAGGAGCTCCGGATTCGAGGCGGGCGTGGCAGAAGACTGGATGCTGGCTGCAGGCACGGTGAGAGTCACGTTGCTGGATGCAGAATAACACGAAGCATGTGCTGCTGTTCGGGCGTGGTTTAAATAGCCCCCAAAGTAGTCCGAGGAAAGAAGTTCCCCAGGACCACACCTGAGTAAAAAATAGTCCCTGTAGTAAAATAGTCCCATCCAGGCCTCACGTTGGCTTGGATTTATTTGCAGCATGGTCTGCATGAGGTAAGTAATGTCTACGAGCCTGGCGCCTTATGGCGCCGGGACTGATTTTTATTATGAGCCTGGTGCCTACGGCGCCAGGACTGAACCCAGACAGCCCCTAGCTGGGGCTGCTGGGGTTTTTGTAAATGTCTGGATGCCTGCTCCCGGGGCTGATGGGCTTGATCCGGATGCCCGGGGGTAGGCATCATGACAGCTGGTCTGTAAATCAAGGAGGGTTGTCTCTATGCTATGGTCGGATCTAAACCCGGATTGTTTGTTGTGAAATATAGATGCTGACTCAAAGTACACTTGAAGTTGTTTCGTAGCCACCTTGTCTAGAATCTTTAGCAACTAGTTTGTATTGTTGATGGGCCTTAGGTTTTTTGCGTCTTTTGGGTTTAGACCTGCTTTCTTCACCAGGGGGTAATGGTAACAATCTTTATTTTATTTGGGACCGAGGTGTGATCGAACGAGGACAAACTTCTTACCATTCTCCAGAATAAGTTTCACTGGAAGGATGTTTTCAGAGCACAAGGTAGGGTGCATTGAGGACAGTATTGACTCCATCTTGAGGTTGGTTACATGGGTAAAGTTTGGTTGTTCGGGCTGTTTACTGACATTGGTCGACCGCCCCTGTTCATTTAGGCCATTGCGTAAGTCTTTTTCAATTTTTTCCCGGGCTATTTTAATTTTGTTTGCAAAGGCCAGTTGGACATCATCACAGTCTTTATCTGTTGGGTGAATGGGTTGTGTTAATTCCTTAGGTTTCTCTAGAAGCTTCAGGATCTCAAATATATTTTTGGTGTTGTTCTTGCTCCTGTGATTTCTTTGTTAAAGAAATCCTTTTTTGCTGAGACAATTTTGGCTTTATAATCTGCCTCCAGAGCCTTCCATTTTCCCTAGTTTCGGACTGAAGGATGTTTTAACCAGGACTGTTCAGGCTTAATAGTTCATAAGTAAACCATTTATTGTGATTTCTATTGTCTCTCACCGATTTCCTTGCTATAGGGGCCACCTTGCTCAGCATTTTAATCAGGATGTTATAGATTTCCACCAGTTTCTCTGGGCGTCAGAGCTGTTTGTGGATAACAATTTCCCGCAGGCAACTCTTAAGGTGGGTAGGTTTCACTTTCTTCAAGTTACAGTTATACACAACCGTAGCAGGGTTTAGGGAGACGTTTGTTATTTTTTTTAAGCATATGGTAAATTCAACAATACAATGGTATGACCATATGCATGGAGTAGTGCTCTTTATGACTTTCTCAAGGTTTCTAGCAATCACCCAATCTAAGATATTTCCGGAGATTGCAGTGGATTCACTGTCCTGCACTTTACATCCCAGTTCCAGGAGTGATTCTTCTAATGAGACGGTTTCTTTGTCTTTGGGATTGTGAAGCCATCGATTTAAATCACCTACTACCAGTGTGGAACAATTCGGGCCATCGATTGTTTTTTACAATTTATAGTAGATAATCTTTAAAGTGGGACATATGCTGGGGTGGCCGATATACTAGAATAAGTTTAAAACTGCTATACAGGGATGGGTGATTTTTAAGTGTAGTACCTCACAGTCGTCGCAGGTGCTCGTGCTTTCAAAAAACAGAAAGTGCTTTTTGCAATGACTGCCACTCCAACTTCATAACCTCTGGCTTGATTTTTATCAAATAATGAAGTATCCTTCCGGGATTGCTGAGTCGATGATTGGACCGTTGGTATCTGTAATCCAAGTTTCAGTCAAACAGAAGCTATCAAGGTCATGGGAAACAAGAAAATCATGGATATCTAAAGCATGTTTGTTTAGTGATCTTGTGTTTAGCAGGGCAATTTTTATTTCCCCTCCATCAATCAGGTTCAGACGACACCTTGATATGAGGGATTTTCTCTGCATGGTTGCTAAATTGCAGATTTCATGCATACTTGAGGAGTTTACTGCTCCGTAAGTCTGTGATTCACAGGCAATTCGGTAAGCTGTATTGGGACGTTTGGGCTGGTTAGATGTGATTTAATTGTCCCTTATGTGGTAATGGATGTGTCTTGTGAACATTCAATCTAGGCATTGATATGAGAGGGAGGGTTTGAATCTAATTTCAGCGCTAGGTATTTTTCTACAATGGCAAGTCTCGCCTCTTTTGAGCTGCCACAAAGAGGGAAAAGTCAGGAGGAAAGCCCATTCCTGAGCCTTGCTTCCTCCAGCATTGTGGCCAAAATCAGACATTAGCACTTTGTGGTCACTTCAACAGTGGATTCCCATGTGTTCCGACGATGCCGGACGATGACCGGCGAAGACCGGTGTTGTCTCAGGTGCACCGGCACTGGTGTGCCTGGGTTCCAAATTCTAGTGGCGCATTAACATCATTTTCATATAATAGTCCCTTTTTTGGAAGCATAATTATTTATAACTAGCTATAACGTTGCCCGGAATTCAATTTTCCCCTAGGTACTATTTGTTAGAAATACCTTAAGGTAGCGTTACGCTTTTCAGAAAGGCCCCATAAGAAAGGTGAAAATAAAACTTCTCTAAATGTTTTCGGTTATATAATATTTTACAAATATTTTCTTGTAAAGACTACAACACAATTTTTTGTTCTTCTTAAAAACACATCCTGAAAAGTATAATTGTACGTCAGAACAACATGGAGATTCCAGAGCAGCATGATGGGTGACATGATGCTGACGGTGCCAACAACTATGGACCTAAAGTTGAATATTACCAAAGTACATGTTCATTGTAAGGCTTGTTTATACACAATATTTATTGTTTTTCCATTTGAAGCAAAGATAAACAACTGGTTCTGGGAACCCATTCTAGAACACACGACATAACTGCCCATGGTAGAAACATGGAGATTGCATGCTGATAGCAGTGCACTTGATTGACAGGCCCTGTGCCTTGTTGATCGTCATACCAATTGCAGCCTAACCGGGAACTGTAAGTCAGGCTGGAAACTGAATGGCATGTCTGTAAGAATGAGTGGAATGTGCGGTGTGAAAAACCGGAGGGTATCCTCACACCTACTCCCCCTTGAATCCTCTTCTCAGGTGGCCAGGGAAAGGTCATCCCTTTTGGATCCTGATCCTGGGGGTGGAGAAGAGAGAGAGGATCACCTGGGTGGAGGGTCTTTGGGGATTGAGGAGAGGATATCCACAGGCGAGACATGGTATCCCCCTTTTCCTATTGAAGAACAGCCTAACACTCCCCCGGCCTTTGTGGGCTATTGTAACACCTTCCCCCACATTTTCCATCATTTAACACACTGTAGTACTGGGACGAGGAAGAGGCCTGCAAAGTATTGTGAAGATCAGGCATGTGCCTTTAATTATGGTCAGGCAATTGGACTAAGTGAGGACCACCTGTGGGCACTTAGTAAGCCCAATGAGTATAAGAATGCAGGCTTTGCAGGTGGAGAAAGGTTGCACAGCAGTCAGGAGTGTGGGGCCAGATGGAAGCTGGCATACTGGAGAGACAGGAGAGGGAGACGCGAGTGTTGGAAGCTGTGTTGGGAGACGACCAGAGATGCCAGGGAAAGCTCAGAGAAGGTCAGGAAGTCCTGTGCCCCCTTTATGTCGGGTGCAAGCAAAAGCTGTGAGGAGCCAAAGTGCTCCAGTCGCAGCAGACCTCATGGAGAGTCGGTGATGTTCTCCCAGCCATCCACAAGAGATGCGCAGAGACCATGGAGACGGGAAAAAGCCAAGCAAGGAATAAAGAGAAGCCGACGAGAGATGCAGCCAGTAGCTGGTGAGTGCGGAAGGGGAACACTCATACCAGGGTGCTATGCATACCAGGAATAAGACTTTCATGAATAACGAATGTTGCAGAAACTGTTAAACACTTTTGAATATGTAGACAAGCGTTTGCAAACGAACAAACTGACAGCATTACTAAACCTGTGAGTTTTCAATATTGAATGAACTGAAAGCCTTACAGAAGATTGAACAGAATGAAAATGGGTAGCAGGATGATTGAATGAGCCATTTTGAATGCCACACAGAAAGAAAGCAGAAGAGTATATTCCAAATGGAATAAAAGCAATGTTGTGCAAGGGGCGAGTGCCACAAAATGAATTGACTGAAATACAAGTATTGGCAAAGCACGTTAAATGCCAAGAAGGGTGCGAGAAGATCATTGACACAAGTCAAAAGGCCAAATAACTGCAAGTTAGGAGGAGACATGTGCTGGCAGGAGCCAGAGAAGTATCAAGAACACAACTAAGTGAATGGTGGCCAAGATAGCCACAAGAAGGTGTTGAAAGAAAGTAAATGTGCTGCAACCATTACTCTTCACTGTTAAGGGAAATCAGTGAACCGTGCTTGATAAAGCAGATGAAAAGGGGTGCCTGTTGCGTGACCTGTGATGGGTAGACTGTGTGGTCTGTTAACTGCGCCTAGACAGAGGTGATGCTTGCATGAAAGTGATACTAGTCAATAACAGCCAAGAAAGGAGCATCGGTTGTGTGACCTGTGATGGGTGGACCAAGTGGTCTGTCAACTGCACCTAGACCGAGTGCTACATATCAAAAAGTGGCAGAACTTTGAAAGCAAGAGTGTTGATGTCAAGAGGAACACGTCAATGAAAATGTACAGAAAGAGACTTGTGTGATTGCGAACAAGGAAAAGTAACCCTGCTAAGGAGGTTGGGAAGGATACCAATCCTTGGTGAACTGTTTTGAACTCTGGATCTTCTTGAACTTGGGAAAGGTACCCCAAGACTTTGTGGAACTGTATTAAGGGTACAAGGTGAGAGTTTGTGGGATTCTATTGAACTTGGGGAAGGATAGCTGGAAAGTAAGCTAGGAGCTGGAAAAAGCTCAGTACTTTATTAGGAACACTTTTTATTTTAGTATTTCCATCCCTACACATTGTTTAGTTTTAGGTTTGAGGGCAAGTATAGGTTTTGGACACAGATGGACTTAAGTTGAACTTCCTGACTCAGACTGTTAGGAAGGGGAAATCCCGCTTTAGCATAGGGCAAGTTAGGCCTTCAACCATCCTGGCATTTATGTTAATAAAACCTTTCTGTTCGAATTTTGAATCTGTTGTCTCTCTCTTGGTTCATGATGCCTTCATAGGGGGATGAATACATCTTCTCCTTTTCCCTTCCCGGTCAGCACTTTTGTTTCAATTACATTGGGCAGCAATTTTTAGTACACACAGCATTGTGCCATTACACAGCCTAGGTGGGTCGAAATTGCGTAGTAGCATGATGGGTGACTGGACTTTCAGTCGAAGGTAAAGTGGTAGCATTCCTTTAGCACTATTCGTAGGAGAGTTCCAGAAATGCCTGCCACACCTCTTTATACAGCAACAATTTGGAAACTTCTGGAATGCTAACTGCCTTCACCATCGCCTCGCAGGTCCATTTGTCTTCCATACGCTTTGGCTTCGCCTCCCATTTGCCTTCTCATATGCCTTCACCTCCCATACGCCAACACTTTGCCAAGCCACAAAGCCACAAACCCATTTTGACACATATATATATATATATATGATACATTGTGGGACTATTTAGAAATGTTATAGAGAGCCCGGGGGGGCAGGCTTTAGTGATCTGCTCTCTGGGACTCCTGTTAATTTTCAGATTACCAAAAAAGTCTAGATTTGAAAGAAGAACATGATCTGTGGGAATCCTGAACTGTTCAATATTGTGGATATGTATATACCAGCGCCCCATCTCCGACCCTAAACTAGTCTATGGCCTGTTCCTCAACATGGTTGCATGTATCTTGTGCTCTGCACAGTATTAGGTCCTCTCTCAACTCTGTATAGAGTTTATACTTGCATCTATCTGGTGGATAAAGCCTGACTGAAGAAAATGTTGGCTGTTTTTTTTCCGGCTGGCAAGGCATTGGCTTCTGATAACCAACAGGGGATATGTCCATTATTAGCGCTTATTAGAGTCACCCCCCCTCTGTCCTCCTGTGTCCAGGGGCAGATGGGGGAGGAGAGTGAAAAGGGTCCTCTTGGTCTGTAGGAAGGACGACCCTATTTAACTAGTTTATCTGCATGTTTTTAACATTAATTATGCAACTTTTAACTTCCTAAATATAATTCATTATTCAGTTCCTGAACAGCTATCCCAGGCCTTCAGTATCTGCGCAACAACTGTCCCATCCATGGCTTTATTTCCATATCGACTTTGATAGTTGGATGTGATCGTAGATCATTCATTGTGCTCGTACACAGCACGTAGCACAGTGCTTCATAGCATACAGCTAAGTCCCACAAGCTGTTCACATAATACCTACTAATACTATGTATATGTACACTGCATATGTGGTATAGAAGAGCCTCTTAACTGTGGGGAGTTGCGATTGAGGTACATAATCTTTTCTATTCAACTACAGTGCGCCTTGAGTGCTGCGCCCCATAGAAAGAGTGCCATTACTCAGACATCTGAGTGCTTGATACATACCCGTATTAAAACTGTGTTAAGAAAATAAATAGAAACAGATTATCTTAGATTTTACCCTGAAAGGCCAGAAAGTTTGGCGGGATGAGCTATCACTACCTCAACATATAAAAGACAGTTCTAAAAAACGTATGCAAATTAATGTATGCAGTTACTTTAACAAAAGGGAAGAATACGGGTGCATTAGCACCATATTCATTAGACCTCCACCCCACACTTTGCATTTACTCCTACATTGAAAACGCCTGAACATTTAGAAGAACAAGTTACTTACCCCTGGTAACAATATTTCGACTGGATGTTCCTCCCACATATTCCTCATCTTTGATATATTGAAGTCTGCTTGCCCGCTTGCTTTGGAATTTTTTTTCACTGGGTTGAGCGTTGTGCAGCGTCGAATCTTGGTCCTCGACAAGCTCCATAGCGTCCTTCATGACTTCAACGCTGATATACATTGGAACACGTGCTGACCGTTACCTCAGTTCTTCGTTTTTTCCCCTCCTTAAGTAGCATGCTATGTTCCAGGAGGGAATAACCTTGACGTTGCGAGAAAGGAAGGTGTAAGACACTGAAATTCTAGGGCAAGAGGGAATGGATGGGAGGGCAATGAGGAATACGTGGGAGGAACATCCAGTCGAAAGATCGTTACCAAGGGTATGTAACTTGTTCTTCAAATGGATTATGTCCTCCCACATATTCCTCATCTTTGATAGACTCCCACAGCAGTTTGAGTTTTGCACAGGGTGATAAGAATTTACTTTATTTGTTAATGTTGTGAAGGACAACTTTGCCAAATGTGGCTTCCTCTCCTGAAAAAGAATCTACACAGTAGAATTTACTAAATGTATGCAGTGACTTCCATGTTACCACTCTGCAAATGTCCCTCACTGGTACACCTCTTTCAAGAGCCGATAAAGCAGCCATTCCTGTAGTAGAATGCGCTCTAAGACCTTCAGTTGAATCCTTGCCTTGCCAGCAAATAAGTTGCACTCAGTTATGCACATAATAATCCATCTAGAGATGGTTTGTTTTGTGACAGCTAATCCTAACCTATGACCAACATAACCAATAAAAAGCTGATCATCTGGCGAATATTTGCAGTCCTCGTGATATAGAAACTTACAACCCTCTTTGGGTCTAAACGATGAAGTCTCTCTTCCTCCTTAGATGAATGAGGAAGAGTAGGATAAAAAGAAGGTAGTGCAATACGTTGCGCCAAATGAAATTCTGACACAACCTTAGGCAAGAAAGATGACTTAACCCTTAAAACTACCTTATCCTTGGAGATGGTCATGAAAGGTTGTTTAGAAGATCGATCCTGTGGCTCACTTACCCTATGGGCAGATGTGATAGCCACTAAAAAGGCAGTTTTTATGGTGAGCATCCTTAGACGGCGTGAATGTAAAGGCTAAAAACGAGCTCCCATAAGACCTCTTGGAACAATTTATAGATCCCATGATGGCATGATTAAGGGAGTAGGTGGGAACAAACTTGTTAAGCCTTTCAGAAATTGTGTCACAATCGGTACTTTGAAATATGATCCCTCATCCGGAGATCTTTTGAAAATTGAAAGGGCCCTTAAATAGCCCTTCACCGTGGCTACTTGTAACCCAGAATGGATTAAGTGAAGTAGGAAAGATATAACCTGGGGAAGTTTACATGAGAAAGGATCTAGTTTATTTTTCCTGAACCAGCTGCGAAATCTATTCCAACGGCAGCAGTACAGGGATTTAGTTGATGGTCTTCTCGCCGAAAGCAGCACTTCCATTAAGTCTTCCTGAAGGTCCCAATCCTTGTATCTAACCCTTTCAGTTACCAGGCGTGAATGTTGAGAGTCCTGATCTCTGGGTGAAGAAGGTGACCTCCCTCTTGCGAGAGCAGGTCCTCTCTTTGGGGAAGACTAACTGGAGGGTATACGGCCATTTCCAGAAGGTCCGGGTACCATGTTCTCCTGGCCCAATCTGGAGCAATGAGGATCATGGTTTTCCCGAACTTCCTCCACCTCCGTATTACATGAGGAATGACGAGGACTGGCAGAAACGCATACAGCAGTGGAAATTCCCAGTCCACTACGAACGCGTCTCCTATAGCTCCTCTTTGGGGAAATGTCCTGGAGCAGAATAGCTTGCAATTCCGGTTGACACTGGTCGCAAACAGATCCACTTGAGGGGTTTCCCAAAGGGCAAAGATCTCTTGAAGGACTTCCTGAGCTAGTGCCCACTCGTGGGAGATCATACTCTGCCTGCTCAGAGCGTCCACCGCTGTGTTCTTTTCTCCAGCTAGATGAACTGGCAGAAGAGTTATTCCTTCTCTTAGTGCCCAGATGCAGAGCTGCATTTCCTCTCTGCACACGGGCAGTGACCCTACGCCCCTTCTCCTGTTGAGGTAATGCATGGCCACTGTATTGTCCCTCATTATCAGGACATTTTTCCCCCATATCAAGGGCAGGAAGGTCATCGGCGCTAGTCCGATTGCCCTCAGCTCCAAAAGGTTGATATGGAGTCTGGACTCCAACTGAGACCAGTGTCCGCTTATTAAAAGCTCTCTCATGTGCGCTCCCCATCCTGAGAGGGACCCGTCCGTCACAACAGTCGTCTCCGGCTATGGTTGCCAAAAATGTTCTCCTCTCATCACATTCTCTCGGCTGGCCCACCACAGGAGATTCTGGGGGACCTTTGTTGGAACCTGGAGAAGGTCAGCCATTCCGCCAGAGAATTGAGACCACTGGTATCTGAGAGCCCACTGAAGAGATCTCATTCTCAGACGGGCTTCTGGCACCAGAAAAATGCAGGATGCCATGTGGCCGAGCAACCTTAGGAAGTCGTAGGCCAGAAGACGCTGGGCACTCTGACATTTTTGGCCATCTGCAAAAGATGTTGAGCCCTTAACTCAGGTGGTGAAGCTTTTCCTGAGGCTGAAGTCAGGACTGCTCCAATAAATTGAAGCTTCTGAGCGGGTGTCAAATGGGACTTCTTGAAGTTCAGGGAGAAGCCCAGCTCGTGGAGTAGGTGGCAGTTGCTCCTGAGATGACCCTGACACTGTTCCGGAGAAACAGCTCTGATCAGCCAGTCGTCCAGGTAGGGGTAGATGTGAATCTCCCCCCCTCCTTAGACTTGCTGCCACCACTGCCATAAGCTTGGTGAAAACCCTTGGGGCGGAGGTGAGCCCCGAATGGCACAACTCGAAACTGATGAGTATTGCAAACCTCAGGTACTTTCTGTGCTTCCGATGTATTGGCACATGAAAGTAAGCATCCTGAAGGTCCAATGACATCAACCAATCCTGATTCGAAGGGCCTGAAGGATCTGCTAGAGAGTTACCATCTTGAACTTGTCCTTCCTGAGGAACTTGTTCAAGCATCTGAAGTCCGAGATGGGACGCACTCCTCCGTCCTTCTTTTGAATTAGAAAGTAAGGAGAGTACCAACCTTGGTTCCTTGCTGCTACAGGTACCAATTCTATGGCACCTTTCTCCAAAAGGGTGAAAATCTCCTTTTGGAGGAGCAGATCTGGAACCAAGGTTGATTTTGTTCTTGACAGGCAATCAGGAGGTCTTTTCAGGAATGGTAGGCAGTATCTGTCTGCTACTGTTTGTAGCACCCATGCGTCCGAAGTTATGCTTCGCCAACTCTGGACTTGGTAAGGCAGTCTGCCCCCTACCACAGTTCTGTGGTTGAAGGAGTCATTTTGCTCCTCCACCTGCAGCTGAGGGTTACTCTGCAGGTGCTGAATGGGCAGCCCTTGCTCCACTACCTCTTCCACAATAGGGTCTTCTTTGACCTCTTTGTGGAAACTGACCTCTTCCTCTAGATATGGAGAAATAGAAACAAAAAGAACAACCTCTCCATCCTTGACTTGTAGATTGCGGTGGTCTTATTGCCGCCCCTAAAGATTTTGCTGCAGCTCTAGAAGCTTGAAGTTTATCTAGACTATCGGCCTTCTCCCCAAAAAGAGAAGTAGTGTCAAATGGCACAGGTGTGCCTGAACATCCGCTGAAAATCCAGATTTGATTAACCAAGACATACGTCTAAGTACTGTGCTGGTAACCATGGCTCTACTGGTCGAGTCCACTGTATCTAAACTAGATTCAAGAGATTACCACATGGCATCTTTGCCATCTTGTATAAGGCTTAAAAAACCCTCTCTCTCTTCTCCCTCTGGTATGTGTTCTGCTGCTAAAGCAACGATGCCCCAAAGGGTATGTGTGTATTTCACTAATGCACTGGTAGCACTGGCAGGTTTTAATGCCATACTTCCTGCAATAAACACTCTTTTACCCAAAGAGTCAATCCTCATATCTTCCTTATCTGCTGGGGCAGAAGGGTAGGCTGCCGCCTTTGAAGATGCTGTTGCTGCTTGAACCACTAAGCTTTCAAGTGTTGGGTCCCTGTTCAGAAACGGAGGATCTACAGAAGCGGTCTTGTATTTTTTTGTTAATAACTTATTAACAGATGGAATAGAATCCGGTTTCAACCAGTTTTCCATTACCCTTACTCTCAGGACTGCATGGAATGGTAATACAGCTTCTCTAATTGGCCCACTGTCTAAGATGTCAGTGAGGAAAACTAAGAGTGTGGTGTCTCACGGGAACAAAATCAATTCACAAAAAGGGCTTTAGACAGACATACAAAACGATGGCACAAAAGGTTCTGCAGTATGCACATATTTTATTATTATAACATCATAATTATCTTAAAAAAACATTATTCTCACTTGGTTGAACATGAAAGACAAATATTCAACATAAGAACATTCAAGACAGACGACTGTGTTGAATGTTTTTAAGTTGAATATTTGTCGAGACTAAAATGAAATATATTTATTCATTCAACATAGACCTGTAGTTTTTTAGATATTGAGTTCTAGCACTCTATTGCGTGCATGAGATGGGGAGGTGTTTATATAGCACTCATGTTAGTTACTCCTCATTCAGTGGAGATTTAATTGCCTTTTTTGCACATTACAATTTGTTGCTTCTTTATGCGATGTTTTTATAGATATAAAATAGACTATGTATATTTGTCTTTCATGGTCAACCAAGTGAGAATAATGGCTTTTAAGAAAATTATGATGTTCTAATAATAATAAAATAGGTGAATTGTGCAGAAGCTTTTGTGCCATAGTTTTGGATGTCTGTTAAAGCCCTTTTTGCGAATTGATGTTATTCCTGTGAGACACCACGCTCGTAGTTTTCTTTAATGATTTTTCTCCAGGTGTCTGCGATGGAGCTGTGTACCCACACATAGTTGAGATAAGATATCAGTGAGGTCATCAGTTTCCACAGCGGCTGCAGGTCTGGACTATCCCAGATATTCAGCTACTTTACTAATAACCATCCTGTTAGAAGCATCAGTATAACGAGATATCTCAGCATTTCCAAATTCTGCCTCTGGTGAGGTTTCCCCAACTACTGGTGTCCTTTAATGTTTCCACAAGATTCTGTATCTTGAACTCTTCTGAAATGAATTCTTCTGCAACATTTGGAGTTCCATACTCATATCCAAAATGGGGCTGATCTTCTTCCTCCTCAACATCTTCAAAGATAGAACCCATCTGCCTGAAGAAATCAGGTCTTGGAATGGGTTGGAACAATTCAGGCTCAGGATTAGATTTTACAATCTTCAAGTGCAAAGAATGCTCTGATGAGGTCGAAGGCTTCGACGGCTTGTTCATAACTGTCGATGAATGCGTCGAATCCTTATGTTGCTTAGAAGGCTCAATGGCCCTCATTACAACACTGGCGCTAAACCATGGCGCTATTAGCGCCATGGTTGGTGCCGGTGTTGTAACGAGTCCGCCATGGTGAAATAGGGAAATACCGCCCCATTCCAAGGTTGGCGGGGCGGTATTTCCCCATTTCACCATGGCCCTGCCCCATTCCCATTTTTGCCCCGTAGGGCTCAATGGGAATGGGGAAGGCGGCAATTACGGTACGGCAAATTACGGTACCGTAATTGCCTGCGAGGTCCCTTTGCGGGTCCCTACTTTAACAGCTGGTCCAGACCAGCCGTTCAGGTCGGGTCCCGCAAAGGGACCTCGTAGTAAGGCGCTAAGTGGTTAACGGCGCCCAATATGAATCATATGCCTCGCAGGCTCAGGTGACAAACATTTTAATTCCTTAAAAGACGCCTTCAATGTCATTAGTGAATGTTTCGAGGTAACAGACACCAGCTTTTTCTTGTGCGTCGAGGAAGATTCCTTCGATTTAGGTCGAGGAACCTCTCCTTTTGGGCTTTTGGGCGCACGAGAAGGGAACACACAAAACTCCCTACCGGTCTCAATAGATGCCAAGGGGAGGCCACTATTCCCGGACACCTTTAGAGGAACACTCGGAAGAGCGTGTTTTAAAAAAATGTCTAACACCTTTAAGTAGAAGTTTTCTAACTTCGCTGAAGTCGAGTTCTTCTTTGGGAAACCAACTCTTTCAGAAGAGGAAGATGAAGACGACGACGACGACGACGAGGACCTACAGCGCTGTTTGTTATCCTTTTTATGGGAAGAGGAAGACAAGCGCTGTGAACCGGACCTCGAACGTCTATGTTTTTAACGTTTTTTTACAGGAGAGACATCTCTGAGTGGAAGATTTCCTCTTTGAAGGGGCAAGGGCCAGGGATTTGGGGGAGGGCTTACCTGCATCGAGTTTCCCCTTCCTTTCCAGCAAGGCCTTAACCGTCATAGACTGACACGAGCCACAGTCATAAACCTTGTGGCCCGATCCCAAGCACTACAGACAAACACAGTGCAGGTCTGTAATCGACATGTTGGCCCCACAGTCCGAACACCGCTTGAAGCCAGTCTTCGGTGTGGAGGCCATTCTTAAATCGCTGAGGCGAGTAGCTCCGAAGCATGCAGCAATGCAGAAAAAAAAAACGGAACTGAGGTAACGGTCAGCACGTGTGCCAATATATATCAGCGTCGACGCCATGAAGGACGCTACGGAGACCGTCGAGGACCAAGATTCGACACTGCATGACGCTCAACCCTAGGAACATTTTTTCCAAAGTAAGCTGCAAGCAGACTTGAATATATCAAAGATGAAGAATAAGTAGTAAGACACAATCCATTCCAAATCATGTTATATTTTTTTACTTGTTTTAATAAAGAATCTTTCCCTGGATTTTAATAAAGAATCGCCTAGGTATCATGTATGGTATGTTCCCAAAGTAGTGCAACAGCCTAGGCAGTACCACCGTTTTCAACAGAGCTACTCTCCCCATCATGGCCAGCGGGAGTTTAGCCCAGAACCTCATGCTATTTTCGATGTTGGCCACCGCCTTCTCTGTTTTGTGTTTGTGTTCAGCCTCAATACTGTGATGTACACCAATCCCCAGGCATCTAAAGGTCTTGGTCTCCCATCTTATTTGTATTACCAGCAGTTCCTCTCGTGGGATCCCTTTGTATCTGCCCAGGGGAAATATACACAATTTCTTGGGGTTCACTGTTATGCCAGAGAGCACTGCGTATCGACCCATTACTTCCAGAATATATTGTAGGTTCTCTTCAGGATATTTCAAGTACAACATATCATCCGCATACATTGATATCAGATGCTGCCCTCCCTTCGTGCTGATCCCCTCCTCTCCATATTGTTGTCTCAAATATATCGCCAATGGCTCCAGTGCTAAGATAAACAGCATTGGGGACCATGGGCATCCCTGTCTAGTGCCCCTACTTAGTTGCCATCGATCCGAGATGGTGGCACCTGTTTTGACACAACCTAGAGGTTTGCTGTACAGCATCTGGACCCATCTCAAGTACGTGGACCCAACCCCATATTCCTTCAAGGCCGCCAGCAACCACGGCTATCTGACAGAGTCGAAGGCCTTCACTGCGTCGAATGAGATAATTGCGACCTCCTGGGGGTCCCTTTCCATTTGTTCCATAACATGATGGAGCCTTCTGAGGTTGTTGGATATGCTTCTAGGCGGAACATACCCAGTCTGGTCAGGGTGTATGAGTTTGTTGATAACAGTTCTCAGCCTATTCGTCAACAATGCTTTAAGTATCTTGCTATCTTGATTAAGCATGGAAAGCGGTCTATATGACCCGCAGTACGTGCATGGTTTTTAGGCTTGAGGAGCGGGATGATAATTGCTTCCCTCAGAGACTCTGGCAGCGTCCCCCTGTCCAACGCCTCGTTTAACATTGCTAGCATCGGGGGCAGCCACTCTGCCTTGTACGTTTTGTAGAACTCACTAGGGAGTCCGTCCGACCCTGGGGCTTTGCTAGTAGGCAAGAGCTTGATCACTGCTTCTAATTCCTCTTGCGTAATTGGGGCCTCTAAGTTCTCCCTCTCCGCTGCCTCCAATTTGGGAAGGCCGATGTCCTTCAATGTTTCCATCACATCTATCTCTTCCTCCTCGTCAACATCCATATACAGTTGCTGGTAGAACTCCAGAAAACCTTTGTTCACTCCTTCCTGGGTGTCTAGTATCTGTCCATCCACCCCCTGTACCGCTCCGATTGCTTGTCAAGGCGTCTCACTCTTAAACAACCAATCTAACAACCTTCCCTGCTTATCTCCCCCTGCATGCTGCCTTTCGACACATTTTTTTTATAGTTCAGGTTACATAATCTCTCGCAGTACTCCCTGCAATCCTGTTGTAATTGTCGTATAGTTTCATCCTCCTCTGGGGAGTGCCCCGAGTACGCATTGTCTCTAATTTCTTTTCTGCTTCATGTAACTCATGTGTTATTCCACCTTGTAGGCCTTTAGATTTGGATATTGCCGCCCCCCTCACTACCACCTTAAATGCCTCCCATAGTGTGCCCACTGATTCTACGCTCTCAGTGTTATGTTCAAAATATTCCTTTCTTTCTTTCTTCAGGTCCTCCCTGAACGCTTTGTCTCGCAAAGCTTCGGCCCTGAGCTTCCATGTCGGGATCTTTGCTCTGGGCGGCGAGTACTGCCATACTACAATCAATGGTAAGTGGTCTGAAAGGACTCTCGCTTTGTATTCCGACTGCACTAGTTCCCCTGTCAACTCTGGTGCAGAAAATATGTAGTCTAAGCGCGTGTGCAGGTTCTGTGGGGCTGAGTAGTGGGAATATTTCCTATCTTGTGGGTGGTGCATTCTCCATACGTCCACCAATTGAAAATCCCCCAATATAGTTTTCAAAACCTTAGCTACCGGGGTGGGCTTCTTCATCTTCTCATCTGATCTGTCAACCCTGGGATCTAGCGTGCAAATCCCCTCCCCACATAACTGCCCCCCAATATATGGGCTGATCTTGCTGTATAGCGTTCTGAAATAGCTGGTAGCATCTTGGTTCGGGGCTTACATGTTAATAATGCTCAACTCCCTTTTTTCCACTAATCCTTTTATTAGCACCATTCTCCCGTCTGGCTCTATGGTAGACTGTAACAGCTGAAGGGGCATGCAGCGCTATACACGTGATTACCCCTCTGGCATACGCCAAATAAGTTGCTCTTATGGTGGTCCCTTTCCACTTCTTCCCCGCCACCTCCTGTTTTTCTTTTGTCAGGTGAGTTTCCTGTAGTAAAGCAATATCTATTCTTTGTCTCTTCAAATACATCATGACCTTATTCCTCTTCAAGTAATTATTAAACCCCCTGACATTCCAGGTCGCTATCCTGAGGTTCCCCATCTCATCCATACCCCATTCCACTCCTGTCTGCCCTTGTCTTCCGCTTCCGCAGTGATTTATAGGTGTAGGCTTGTACCCCAACCCTTCCAAAGCTTCTCATCCCCGCCCCGCCCTTCTCCTCCAACTACCCCATCTCCCCTCCCCCCAATTGCCTAAAACTGTTTCCCAGCCCCCTCCTCCCTGCCCTTCCCCAACTCTACCGCCCCAACTACCCTTCTACCCGCCCCCAACCCGACCCGAACTGTTGCCTAGCTCCATCTCTAGATCTCAGGCTATCCCGCATCTAGTCCCTTCCTGGCGACTGTCGGTACTTGGAACTCTGCAGGGGGACACTGCACTACTGGCTTCTCAACTAAACTACCTAATGGGGGTAGGAGCGTGTTCCTACATTAATGCGACAACCTACTACGCACGTATATATTACCAGCTGCTCGTGCACTCATCCTTTGCAATATTTATCTATGGGTCTAGAAGACTATATCCCCAAGTATCTGCAAGTACAATCCACTTTGGTTAAAGGTTTACCATCTCGGCCCAGGTTCAACATGTGCATTCTTGTGCAATGTTAATGTTCATGTTACCTCCACCCTCCCACCCCAATTAATCCACACATTCGCCCGCTAGATGTTAAGTGCTGTTAAGTGCTGGTTCACTCATCCTGCCCCCTCTGTGATTGGCTATCCGCACCCTCTGGGCAGCCCACCGAGTCCAGCCATCCTGCTGCATCCTCGGGGGTTTCGAAGAACAGCGCTTTGTTTTTATGCAGCACCTTCAGCTTCGCCGGGTATAGCAGCATGTACCTGTAACCGGCCTCTCGTAACCGCCTCTTGATTGCCACGTAGTGGATCCGCTGTTTCTGCACCAGAAAGGTGGAGTCTGTGTAGGCTGTGATTATCGCTGACACTCTTCTTATCGTCCCTCCTTTACGGAAGTGTTCCAGGATCTTCTCCCTATCCTTATAGTTTAAAATGTTGGCGATAATCGGTCGGGGGGGAGCCCCCGGTGGCGGTTTACTGGTTAAGGCTCTATGCGCCCTCTTGATTGCGAACCCTTGGGTGAGCGCTCCTGCGCCAATCTCTTGCAGCAGCACGTTTTCTATGTAGTCTGTCGGGTCCTGGCCTTCTTCCCCTTCCGGTAGTTCCAGAACGCTTATGTTGTTCCATTGTGCCCGTCCCTCTGCCTCTTCTGCGCGGTTTTCTAAGTTGCGAATCTGTTGTTGTAGCACAGCCACCTCTTTGGCATTGGCCACGCTAGTGTCAGTATTGACCTTCACAGTGCTCTCAAGGCCGCTTGTACGCTCTGCCCGTGTTCGTACGTCTTGACGCAAGAGATTAACATCCACGCTGACTGCATCAATCTTGATTTCCAGTGAGGATTTCAATTCCGCCATGGCAGCACCGAGCCTGCACCCCCATGAGGACTTTAACTCTGCGATAGCATCCAGGATCTGCTGGTCGCCCCTCAATCAGTCCATCCCTCCTCGCACGTCTCCACCAGCATGTGTGGCACCTCTGGGTGATTGAGCCGGTTTCGTGAAGTGTCCATTGTGGGTTGCTTCACCTTGATCTTGCTTGCCTTGGATGCCATCTTCGTTGTATGTGTTGCCTATCAGCTGTCCTCCACTCCGTTGGTATGGCCTCTGGAGGTCCCAACACCCACTCGCAGCCGTAACTCGCCAAGCATGGGGTTCACCAGATTATTCCGATATAATGCACAACCATCTCTTTTAGTGGTATCCTCTCCCCCTCCACTGCTTGCCACTATTTGTCTTGGTGCATATTTGTGGATGTCTTTTTTAGCAGTCTCCCTGGTCACTCAGCTCAGTCTCACAGTTTGAGGCCTCTACCTCTGTACAATAACAGCAATCCTCAAGATCTCCTCTTTGCATTGTCTCTTAGGTATTGTGCCCTCCCCCTTGAGGGCCCTCTTGGTAAGACCTTGTGTGTCTGGTTGCACTTTGATGGCTGTGCACATTGGTTGCTCAACTGTTGTTGTGAGCCTCTCACATTGATATCCCACTCTTGCCACGCTCCGTTCACTCTCTCCCCCATATGCGAGCAGAATACAGATTGCTCATAGGCTCCGTATATTGTACCCGTGAGGTGCCGTTCAGACCAGTGTCATCAGATTATGGGGCATGAATCAGTGGGTATAGCACAAGGGGTAACTCCACTGTACCTCTGGGCACTTTCCAAGTGCCTCCTCATTATCACTGGCGCCTCACGATCACATCAATGCCTGTATGCAATCTCTGGGTGCAGTGGCTCTTCATAGTGCATTTTCCCATTACTGCACTCGAGTCTCGCGGTGTTCACTCGAGGGTTAATCGCTTAGCAATGCAGCCGCATTAACCTTGGGTAATTCCGTTCGGGACCTGTATTAGTTTGTTATAGCCATAGTTTTTGTAGTATTGCATTGGTCGCCTAGGGTACGTCACGGGTCTTCTTTCATCCGCGCTTCTTGTTTCGGGGCTCTGAACCTTCTCACAGGTCGCCACCTCAGGTGTTATTACGGCACAGCTTCCGTATGCACACTAACTTTGTACGGGTGATCCATGGCCTCCCTGTGTTCCAGGGACCTTCGATTGTGTGTCCCCGTCTCCCTCACCAGCCACCGTTGGCCTGCTTTTCGTTTCTTTGTTCGTGCCAGTATGTCGGGCTCCCATGACCTCTATCTCCGCAACGGTGTAGAGTTGGATCGTGTGTCAGGGCTCTCTTTGCACAGTGTCTACTGGCACACTGCGATGACTTCTCTTGCGGCTTCGCTCAGCAGAAGTTCGGTCTGCCGCATGCAACAGTGTATCGCTGCAGTGTCGCGTGACAATGTAGCACTACAGCACACGTGTCTCGAGGGCTAGCTGGAGTCTGAATGTTCCCTGTTATGAATATGTTGCAGCTCTTCAGCTGGTTCGCCCGTCTTGCCGTGCGCTGCACTACGGTCACTGCCCCTGCCCAGCTCCTCATCCCAGGGTCTCCCTTTGTCTGCAGGCGTCCACCATTTTATCTCCACCGTCGTGGGACCGATCCTTCATCCAAAGTCTCACAACTCTTGTTCCGCCTCGCCATTCCATACAGAAGGAAGTTTATTGCAAGCCTCTCGCGTTCCGACAGCTGCCAGTCTATTTATATGTAGTTTCAGTCATCTTTGATCGTCGTATGCATCAGAATCATTGTAGGATAGGCAGGAGCTCGCGGGAAACACAGCATATTCCATGGCTGCTAAGCCACGCCCCCCAGTTTGTTCACCTTCACTCTTTTTTCTCTGTCCTTTTAAGATGCAGGTCCTAAGACCTGTTCGTGAAATAGCATATGGGTCTTTTAGTTCTTCACATACTTCACTTTGCTCACTGATGGTATAGCTTTTAGATTTATTAGCTTCTTCACATACTACATTTTGCTTGCCGAAAGGTACTTCAAAGCAGCACACACTTTCAGGCAACCCGGTAACCCTCTCTGCTTCCCTGGGCTCACCTGGTGCTCCAAGTGTCTCTCGTGCCTCTCTGCTTCTGTTTTCTTCGGGTTGCGGGCTCCTCGTTGAACCTGTAATCTGCTGCGCCTCTGCCGTGCCAGTCTTTGATTTGTGCTGCCTCTCTCTCTGGGGCAGCGTGTCCTCTGCACTCTGGTTGTTTCTGCTGCTGGGCAGATTAGCTTCGGTAGCGTTTTCCACAGCATCTTCTCCCCCAACGTTAAGGGCCGTTGCTGGTTCGGGTAACCTTGCAGCTCAGTGTCTGCAGCTCTTTCTTAGCTTCGATTGTGTGGGTTTTAACCTTCAGAGTCTCATTAAAAAGTTTCCAAAGACTAGACCGCAGCGTAGGTTTCCTGGCCTTGATGATCTTTATTGTTCTTTGTCTCTTCCTTGTCTCAGTAGTTTATGGATGATTTTTTTATGTGTTGCTGAGAAAGCTGGCATGGCATTATTTCAGGAGTAATCATTACTGCTCCCTGCCTCTTCCTCATCTCAGGAATTAATGTATTACTCTGGTTATTATGTTGGGAATATTAATACTAGATTCAGTACATGGATAAGTGGTGCAATAGGCCGTTAAGGCTTGAGGAATGGAGGTAACATCCCCTAGAAGGAAAGGGGGGTATGTGACATTTCCCAATGGGGTTGTCCCTTCTCCCAGAGGGTCCCTTCCCCCCCCCCCCCCCCCGAGGTAGTCCTCCCTCATATAGCCACCCCCAGGATCAGGATCAGGTAGCAGGATCTTTGGTCTTGGAAGTGCACAAATGTTCAAATTCAAAAGGAAATGCATAACTCCAAAACAAAAGTTCCCAATGATAAAGTTCACAGCTCCAGGGAAATGCTGCCTTCCCCAGGTTTTATCTTCAGGATATTTTAAATTCCTACAGGTATGAGTATGCCATGGAATTCTCTGATCAACAAAAACAACTTGTATACAAAACAATGTGGCCGTTAGTCCCACTTTCACAGGATACCTAGTGTACTCCCCTGCCAGGTTTCTTCTCCACTTTAGTGTAACCTTTTGTCACAGGCTTGGCATCACCTGGTGTCTTCTCCTACCAGGACCTCCTCATGTGGTTCACTTTACACATTTTCCAACTTGATTTTGCCTAGCATACTCTCCTGCAAGGGATTTATTTTATGTTTCACTTGACACACTACTTGCAAACTTGACTTGCATACATCTTGCATTCATTCTGTTATTTCCCTTTTAAACATTGGGTCTCATATGCTCTTCCTTTATCTTTATTTGTCCTTGATAAGGTTGCCAAAGTGCCCCAGTGTCCCAGCTTTGCTCCTGAGGACTCACCAGCTTTCTGTGGTGAATTTGGCAAGGTTGCCAAAGCTCCCCAGTGTACAAGTTTCCCGCCTGAGAACTCACTGGCGTCTTTTGGTTCTCCGGCAGTGTAAATGAAGTGGCTCTTCGGCATCCCGACCCCACTAACCAGGCTCCCCAGCTTTGCTTGTTGGATCCTGCATCCTTCGCGACTCCTGCCTGCCTGCTGTGTGTTTCTATGTGTTTGGGCGACATGGATACTGTTCTTCGGTTCCTGGTCTGCCCCTCTCATTCTCTCGTGGCTTCTATGTGGCGGACCAGTTCCTGTAGCCTTCTGTCTCTGTCTTTCCCCTCGAGCCGGTTGGCTCCATGCTCTTCCTTGCAGCACAATAGACACTCAGTCAGCGCATAGAGGACGAGGCTTCAGCAGATTTTGTATGCCAACCATCAGCTTGTTTGGGTTTTTAAATGTCTCAGCACCTATTATGCGCTCGCAACCACTAGCGCTCATCTTGTGCTTCTTGCCTTTACTGATCCTCATTACTCTGTTCAGCTTTCTCATAGCAGTACTTTTACATGCATGGAAATAGTAGCCAGTTCTTGGCAACTGATTTTAAGAACATTGGAAGGTATTCTCAGTAGTTTTCATGGGTGGTTGAAGGGAGTCATGACAATATGCCATTAAGGCATAGGGAATGGAAGGTGTATCCCTAAAAGGAAAATTGGGGATACCATGTCTCATCCGATGATTTCATGTCACCCCTCCGAGGGTCACCCCCCCCCCCATGTGGTTCTCCCTCATATAGCTGCCCCCAGGGTCAGGATCAGGTAGCGGCTGCCATCTCCTGGCCACATGGGGAGAGGCTATAGCCGGAAAAGGAGTGATGACATCCAATTCATAACAGTACCTTGTCATACTTTTTTAGTTATGCCCAACACCACCTTGGCTGAGGATCTTCTTCACTTCAGAAATATCTTTCGCATGTAGCTTTTCATCACCTTGAGTATCTTGGATCTTTAATTGCTATCATTTATTGACTGATAATCATTTATTCGACTATAGAGTCATCAGGAAAATGCAACAAAACATTGAATTACATAAAAATCATTATTCCATTAATCCAAACAATACCACAATTAAAACTCCTCTTCCCATTTCTACACAAATGACCACTGTTCTGAGTATACATGTACGGGGTCAGAAAAATGCATTATTCTCCTAAATTGTTAAAAGTAACAGTTAAAACAATATTTCCAGTTAACCATAGTTTGCAATTAAACGTCCTCAATTGCTTTCCATAATCCAATTATAACATTTTACGGTAGACATAGGCAGCAGAAAACACTAACTAGTGTGGCACCCTAAGTGTTTCCATAAGCAGGCTCAGTGAATATGGGATACATTACTCACCGTAAACGTATTTCTGATGCTTGTATCTGCTTAGATTCACATGCTATGCATAGGCCGACATCTAGTGGAAGCTGCAGAGTATTACAGTTTTCGAAACTCGAAAAGGGACGCCGACAGGACGTGCCAGTAATACTATCCATAGTGTGACGTCCACTGTACCCATAGTGCTTCACTTGTCGAGGACTCTCAGATTGTTTTGTTTCTGACATGAGGTAGCATGAAGTGTAACATGAGTTAATGTGTATTAAAGTAGATATGATCAGATAAAGCTCATATAAAACATCTATGCACCTTCTTTCCAAGGGGAGGAAGGGTGGGCGCATGTGAATCTAAGCAGATACAGGCATCAGAAATACGATTACGATGAGTAATATATCCCTTCTGTGGCTTTTGGAATCTGCTTAGATCACATGATATGCATAGATTAGCGAGCAGTGTTAGGAGAAGGTGGTAGGTCGTGAGAAGGTCCAGCGGCATATAGATGTTTCAGAACCGCTTGTCCCACCAGTGTATCTGCTTTAGAATGAGTGTCAATGCAGTAGTGCTGATTGAAAGTGTGTACTGAGCTCCATGTAGCTGCTTTGCAAAAGGTGTCCAGCGGGACATTTGCGATAAAAGCCAAATTAGCTCCTGTACTCCTTGTGGAGTGAACTCTTGGTGTGAAAGGCAGTGTCTTACTTTATCATGAGTAACAGAGCTGTATGCATCTGACTATCCATCTGGAGATGGCATTCTTAGAAATGTGGTCTCCTTTGCCTGGTGCTACAGAGACAAACAGTTTGTCTGTTTTTCTGAGCTGTCTGGTCTTGTTTACATAGTAAAGGACCGCCGACTTACATCTTTTTAAAAACACTTTCTTTATTATTTTTATAGTAAACAAGTACCCAACTGGGTATACAACTCCCAACACGTCCCCCCTCACCCACCTCCCCAACAATTGACTCACAACTTTACAATCATTGTTAGCTTTCACTGTCAAGTTCACAGATATACTACCACTTCAAGCTTTCGTAACGTCCACATAGGGGGCAGTTCTTCACATAGCCCTCTTCCACCGTAGCTACTTAGGAGATGATTTAGGGGATTGCACTACTTGTGTCCTGTCCTTTTGATACTGTCTGAATGGGGGCCGATAATCAAACGGTTGGCTTGTACTTGGGAGTGTTGAGGCAAACATAGCTTCCCTTTGTTCGCATAGGACCATGCAGTCCAACCACTTAGCAAAAGTGGGAGGGTTTGCCTTCCCCCACGCTCTAGCCACTAGGTATCTTGCTATCACGGAGGCCATGCCCAGCAACTGTTTTTCAGTGCAGGTACTCCCTTCAATCAGTGCTAGCAGCCACAGCTCTGGTACGTATGTACGCGCCGGTGGCAACATCTCAGACGTGGCCTCCTCTATACTGCCCCAGAAGGTTCTAATATTGAGGCAGCTCCAGCTGACATGATAATAGTCAGCTTGGTCTCTACCACATATTTTACATGTAGATGGCCTGCTGGGGAACAACTTGCTGAGAGTGAGCGGAGTGTAGTAGACCTGATGGATATATTTATAGTGAAGCAGCCTGTGCCGGCAGTTCAGGGAGATATATCGAGTTTGAAGGCAGATGGCTTTCCATTGTTCTCCACTTAGTGTTTTCCCCAGAGATGCCTCCCATGCAGTCCTGTACGTTTGCTTCTGTACCACTCGCCCGCTCCTCACAAGTTTATAGATGGTGGAGACCAGCTTTCCAGTGAATGTGGGACGAACTATGTAGCACTGAGCGGTTGGACGGGCAGGGCTTGTGGAAAGTCAGGCCATTTGGCCCTTAGCATACTCCGCAGTCTATAATAATGAAACAGTGTAACTGCATCAGTCTCACCCCTAGTACTTAGTTCATCCCACTGCACAAGCCGACTCTCCTGCACCAGATCCCCCAGGGTTTGTATTCCCAGCATTCAAAACCGCTCTCTGAAAGGCCTCTCGTGTGTGAGTAGTGGTCCTACCACACCGGCAGCTCTGGTACAAAGTAGGGGGTGGTTTGCAGTGCTTGGTTTATTCTTTCCCAGGCTCTACAGGTTATCTCCACTGATTGGATCTCACCCTTCGGGACAGTGTCTCTCTCACCCCACAGCATACCCATTAGATTATTCGGGTGATTAATGGCCTTAGCTAGCAGGGCGTGCGGAGACTCTGGGTTGGGAGAGTTCCATCCAGATATGTATTGCACTTGGGCAGCTAGGTAATAGAGATAGATACATGTCGGGATACTCCAGGCCACCCATTTCATATGGCTGCACAAGAGTGTCATATGCGATCCTGGGTTGTTTGCCCACCCATACTAGTCTCGTCATCAATTTCCTAATACGGGTCCAGTACCCAACAGGGTGCCATATCAGGACATTATTATATATGTACAGAAGTTTAGGAAGTAATACCATTTTTGCAAGTGCAATACGAGCGGCCTGGGAGATAGGGAGCCTTATCCACACTTCTACTTTCTGTTGCAGGCTTTCTAACGTTGTGACATAATTGTCTTTATATACCTTATCCCAGTCAGTAGACACTAACACCCAGGTAGCCTATGCCCTCCAGGCACCAGTGGAATTCATTTCCCACATCAGCTCTTCGTACTACAGGAGTTAGTGGGAGGACCTCAGATTTCTCCCAATTTATCCTGAGCCCCGATAAGTCCCCGAACCTGGTCACTTCTTGCATTAAAGGGGGTAGGTTTTGGTGGGGGTGTTTAACGTACAGAAGAATATCGTCAGCATATAAGGATATAATAGAGAGGTGTGTGTGTGTGCAAAGATCCCTTTCAGCGCGTATAGCTCTCGAATATGGCACGCTAGGGGTTCCATTGCGAGAGCAAACAGGACAGGGGAAAAGGTGCATCCCTGTCTTGTGCCTCGCGTGGGGTATTTATGTGTGGAGATGGAGCCGTTTGTGTATATTGCCGCCCTTGGAGCCGAATATAATAGCTTGACCCATTTGATGTATGTCAGCCCTAGGCCGGAGCGCCGGAGTACTTCAAAAAGGAAGGGCCACTCGATAGAGTCAAATGCCTTTTCGGCGTCCAAGGCTGCTACCGCCATTGGTATTTCCGGGTTAACATTATGCATAAGGGTGAACAGGCGCCTAAGATTATTCTAAGTAGAGCGCCCAGGAATGAAGCCAGCATGGTCTGGCAGGACTAGGGCCGGCATATGAGGGAGTATGCGCTCTGTGAGTATCTTGGCCAATATCTTATTATCAGTATTGATAAGCGAGAGCGGCCTATAGGATGAGAGTCACAAGGGGTCCTTTCTAGGCTTCAACAGGACAGTAATTAATGCAGACCTATTAGACTCCGGAAGGGTGCCATTGGCCAGGGCGCTGTCATAGGAGATGAGGGATGACCAGGTCCGCATATGCCTTATAAAATTCAGCAGCGATTCCGTGCAGGCCAGGAGCCTTCCCGTTGGGGAGTGACTTTATGGCCCTGCGGATCTCCTCTCCTGTAATAGGATCATTAAGGGCGCTCCCCAGTTCCGGGTCCAGCCACCCCAGAGCAATTTCATCTAGATATCGCAGCAATGCGTCATGTCCGGGTGTGGGCCGTGATGTATACAGCCGATCATAGAATTCCCGGAATTCTTCATTAATCCCTCTAAGGTCTCGAATGAGAGTCCCCTTTCGACCCTCAATCTCCGCTATGCTGGTGGAGGGACGCTCCCTTCTAACAGCCCACACTAATGTCTTACTTGGTCTATCGCCCTCCCCGTACTTGGCCACTAGTATTGTGTCCCCTAAATATCTATCCTCCTCATTTTCTAGTTCACAAAGTTTCTCCCTATGCGCTCTCAACTCCCGACGGAGCTCAGGTGTGTTGCTTTTCCCCCTCTCTTATAACGTCCTCAAGCTTTCTCATGGATCTCCTGATAGTCCTCAACACTCCCCCTTCCTTAGATATACAGCATCCGCGTATATATACTTTAAAGGCCTCCCGGATCATGCCTGGGTCTGGGACTGACCCTTCATTGGTTTGAAAAAACGTATCTATGTCCTTTCCTATCTCTGTCCGGAATGCTACGTCCCCAAGGGCGGAAGCCTTGAAGCGCCAGCGAAGCTGGTTGGATGGACAAGTTGTGGGTCCGAATCTGACCAGTATTGGTGAGTGGTCAGATAGAGTCCGGGGTAAAATAGTCGCCTCTGTTACCGCTCTGAGTATAGAAATTGAGGACATCACATAATCTATCCTAGACGGCCCATGCACCCCTGAGAAAAATGTATACTCCTTATCCCTAGGAAGCAGGGTACACCATATATCATGTAGATCATGCGTCTGTGAGATGCTAGACCACGCCTTAGCTGCTTGAGGAAGGGTAAATTGCGTCGTGAAAGCTTTATCCATGTCTGGTGTAAGGGCCAGGTTGAAATCTCCCGCCCATATCGTTTCATACCCGGGGAACCTATGTCAGTGACTTGCGCATTGATAAAAGAACCCTGGGGAATCTGTATTTGGCACATAAACGTTTATTATCAGGAGCCTAATTCCTGGAATCTCACCCACCAGTATCAAGTATCTCCCCTCCTCGTCCCGGATTTGTTTGTGTAGTCTGTATTGTAATGCTCTGTGAATATATGTAGCAACCCCTCTGGAATGGGAAGAATAGGAGGTGCCATATCTATGGGTGCCCCATTAAGCCAGCCCGGGGGGGGGCGTTGCCCTTGTCTAAATTAGTCTCTTGTAGACATAGTATATTCACCCCATGATTTCTACAATAGTTAGAAATGAGTCGCGCCTTCTTTTGGTTGGTCATCCCTCTAATATTCCAGGACAGCATGACACATTCACCCCAGAGTTACTTCTTACTACGGTCGGAGCCATCTAACCGGTGTGAATTAAACCTCATATTTCCCTCCGCAAAGTGGACATACATCTTGAGCTCTTTATCATTTTGATACGGCAAAGACATACTGATCACAGTGAACTTCTTAGATAAAATTGGAGTCTTACACCCCGAACTAGTATGACATTTAGGCCAGCACTTCGGCCTGCCCCCTCCCCATTCCCTCCCATGCCAGGAACAAGAAATTACCGGCTCCCGCCCTGCCCCCCTTCCCTTAACAGAAACCATAGTCAATCTAAACAATCGGCAGTGGGTGCGGTTCGTGGGGTGCTAGTGGCGGCCAATGAGCTCCACATGGTTACGGCCTCCAAAGCATCGCCACTGAGCCCTGCTCGACTAGGTCTGAAGCCTGATTTAGATAGTTAAGAAGTAAACACTCTGGGGGGCATTCTGGCGTCATGCATTTTCAAGGACTGCGTGAGGGGGGCCCGGGTGCGCACCAGGATCGGGCAGGTTAATTGCAAACCTCTCTGCAGCTTCAGGGCTGGTGAAGAAGGCTGTGCATCCATTATGCTGCACTCGGAGCTTGGCTGGGAATAGCATTGCGTATTTGACTCCTTTTTTCCGCAGGGTTGCCTTAGCTGCATGGAATGATTTTCGTTGATCTTGTACTCCTAGGCTGAAGTCGGGGAACAGCTGGATTACGACGGAGCCCCAGCGTAGCTCCCCCTTCTCCCTGGCAGCCCTAAGGATAACGTCTCGATCTCTGTATTTAAAGATCCTAGCTATTATCGAGCGTTCCGGAGCTCCCGGGGGTGGTCGAGCGGTCAGCGACCGGTGGGCTCTCTCAACCATAAACATCGCTGTAAGCGGAGGATTGCTCAGTATTTCCATTAATAATGTTTCGACAAACTTCTCCATATTGTCAATGGCAGTCGACTCAGGATCGCCAAGTATCCGGACGTTATTTCGTCTGGAGCGTCCTTCCAGATCCTCATTCTTAGCCAGGACCTTCTTCACTGCCTGCTTCATTTCTGCTATTTCTCGTTGAAGAATGGCAACCTTGTCCTCGCTATCTCCAATCCGCTGCTCTGCTTCAGACATACGCCCACACAATTTATCTATTTGCACCGACGATATGTCCACTTTACATGTTAAAGCGTCAATCTTTGCCCTTAGGTTGTCGGTGCTACTCTTTAGGGCCAGCAAAGTTTGATTTAAGGCTGCCACATCTAATTGGGACTGGGGTTGGCTTGCAGAGGGTGTCGGTGATAAACAGGCCTTTTACGAGCGAGCAAATTGATCCATCCTGGCTTGCCGCTTGGTATTTACCATTATGATACCGCCTTTGGTGTGGTACTCCACTACAGAGTATCTGTTTGCCTCTCACCAGGGGTCAACGTTGTCTCAGCAGAGCGAAGGGAGCCAACACACAACACTTGTGCAACGAGCTCTGGGGACTGCCCCCCGCCAAGAGCCGGGTCCATGTGAGTTCAGGTGCTTGTACGTCCCAGCGAACCTTCACCTTCCAGGGTCCATAGTACCTGTGTATTGCCCTTCCCAGTAATGTTGCCAAAGTCGTTTCTTGAATTTGCGCTTACCAGTATATGCCCCCGGGGCTGCACCCTGGGGCTGCTTAGTAGCCTACCTTGGGTTAATCCCCTCCAATGGGTGCTCTAACTGCCAACAGGATGGGCCATCTCAACTGGGCGCGGGAGCCCGACCCAAGTAGAATGTCTGGGTTCGAAGTGGCAGTGGGAATCAACAGTGTCCCCCAGAGCCCAAGGAGCTCTAGGATGTAATGGCAGGGTCCATTGGTAACCCTGTAGGTATTCCCTCTCCACCGCTGGCCCCTATTTCAGAGTGCCGCCCGCCCCGGACAGCCACCACCGTCAAGAATCAAAACAATAAAACACAGCATCCCTGCGGCAAAAACTGAGGCTCCAGCTGCTGCCTTTCTTAAAATTGCCTCAGTATCCCCAGCACTCTGCTGGACAGGGTACTTGCCCTGTTTCGATCCATGCACGCCGAGACACAGGAGGTTACTCCAACCGCGGCACAGCCCTCCCAATACAATTGCTAGGCGAGGAGAGGGGGTTCCACTCTCACCCGCCACTCACCACTCTCACCCCGTCGCGGGCTGCCGATAGCAGCAACTCTCGAGTTTGGGCAGGCACCGGCTTCAGGTCTCATGGGCAGCTGCAGCGTGTCCATCGGGAAGGCTGGGGAAGCAGGCAGCGGGCCCCCCCTTCCGAGCCCAGCCGCAGCAATCAGTGGCGTCTCCAGCCAGGGAATGCATGGGAAGGGCACTGTTCGCTCCGGCGGTCCCCGTCCACGTCTCCTCCAGCCACTGAGCCCTCTCCCTGGTTCAGCCCTCAGAGGGGGCGGGAAATTGGAGGCCGAGATCCACTCCGCCGTTGCCTCCGCAGGTCGCTGGTCTCCGCAGGCAGGGGGCGCCGCCCCGAATTGGGCAGGAGCGCAACGTCCCTTCCGCACCTCAGGGGAGGATCGGGCTGTGGGCTAGTGTCCCCAGCAGCGCTTGGAGAAGGTGTTCAGGTGGAGCCCCTCTCGGAGCTAATCCAACGAGGTGACAGGAGCCCTTCACTCAGTATCGCATCAGCCAGTGGGGGGCCGGCAGTAGGGTCGCATACGCAGGATATTCCCCGTCTCAGTCTTCACCTTCATATATCACTGCAGCGCAGCCCGGTGGCCAACGTTGTTCGGGTCTGCATGACCAGCTTGGCAGCAATTTCACGCGGCCACCCCTCCAACCCTTCACTCCAAGTGCGTGCACAGGGCCGTGGCACACCGAGGACCACACTGCTCCTCCTTATGCACCGATGCCGCCAAGTTTGGGCTTAATGCAACCCCAAGGTCTTCATAATTCCGAATATGAGCTCCAAGGGTCGAGCTCGGACCCTAGTAGGCAGGATATTTGTCAGGATATAAAAGCCATTCCCGGAGCCTCTCAGGCAGCGGCCATTTTCTAAGCCACGCAACAGCACCCCCCACCCTCTTACATCTAGTGTATGGAGTTTTTCCTCAGCTGAGCTAGTTGGGTTCTGGGAGAAGGCCGGCAGCTCAATGGATTGGTTTACGTGGAATTTTGAAATGAATTTAGGTGAAAACCTAGGGTGTGTACATAAAACCAATTTATTCTTGTGGATGACAATGAATGGGTCCTGCACTGACAATGCTTGAAGTTCACTAATTCTTCTTATGGATGTAATAGCCACTAAGAAGGCAGTTTTATTTGTCAGGTGTTTAAAACTTGACTTATGCATAGGCTTAAAGGAGGAGAGGGGGGTACCATGAGCTTTGTGAGTACTACATTGAGGTCCCAGCCTGGTGGTGTGCTTGAAATTGGAGGGTGGAGACTTGCCACCATGACACCTTAATCTGAGAGGTAGTTTAAGCTGATAAAGTCGCCAGGTGAACCTTTATAGAGTTGAATACTAACCCAAAGTCTAACAAGTGGAGCATATAGTTTAGAATGTGGGAATGAGTACATTCTACAGGGTTTGTTTAGACTGGCCCCAAATGACAAATCTCCTCCACTTGCCGAAATAACAGTGACTGGTGTTTGGTTTACGTGCCTCCTTGAAGATATCCATA
The DNA here is from genome assembly GCF_040938575.1 of Ambystoma mexicanum. Lineage (NCBI taxonomy): Eukaryota > Metazoa > Chordata > Amphibia > Caudata > Ambystomatidae > Ambystoma > Ambystoma mexicanum. The sequence goes on along the minus strand of NC_090929.1, from coordinate 787,293,420 downwards.
CACCTCTGTGGTAGATTTAGGTATCCGTACTCTATGACCTCAGGAGCCATGCTGCCAAGTTCATTGAGTGAGGTTGAGGGTGAACTGTTATTCCCTGTGTTGAGTCAGCAGATTGGTCTGGCACGTGAGTCTGATAGGATCGCACATCGCCAGTTTGCGCAGATTTGGATACCATGGTTGTCTTGCCCACGTGGGAGCAACTAGGATGAGCGTCATCTGTTCTCTGTGACTCTTGTTCTCCACCCTCACATTATAGGAGTTGGGGGAAAAGCGTAAACAAATTTCCCTGACCAGCTCATCCATGGCCGTTCCCCTTGGAATCTGGTTGGGAAAACTGGACGTAAAGTCTGGGCATTGCTTGTTTTCTCTTGTAGCGAACAAGTCTAGTGTGGGGTAACCCCACTGTGAGAAGATGTGGTCTACAACATTTGTGTCTAGTCGCCACTCATGTTCCTCTTGTAGGGTATCTCTGCTTAGCAAGTCTGCAAGGGTATTGAGTTCCCCTGGAACGTGTTGGGAAGATCGGAACATCCCTCGTTTGAGTGCCCATGTCCATATTTTTGGTGCTAGCTTGGACAGATTTGGAGAATGTGTGCCCCCCCTGCTTGTTGATGTAGAACATTGCAGTGGTGCTGTTGGTTAGGATCTGTACCGACTGATTTGTCAGCTGTGCCTCGAATGCTAGAAGTACCTTGAATGCCGCTAGAAGTTCCAGCAGGTTGATGTGATCAACAGGGGAGAAGGGAAGCAAAGGCAGAGGCAAAGAGGAAGGTATTGAGATGCTTCTGGAACAGGAGATGGCTTTCCTCAAGTTTCAAGGTACCCGGGAGGCTGTTCCAAAGGGAGGCACCAGCAGAAGACATATCTACCCCTAGCTCGTTTCTTTGCAAAACGAGTAACCCTGGGGGAGTTAGAAGTGGAGGAGCAAAGGGCTCAAGAGGGGAGGTATTTACGGAGGGATAGTTGAAGGTATTTTTGACCCAGGCCCCAGGAAGCCTTGTGGACAATGCAGAGGGTTTTAAATGTAATCCTTGCATCTACTGGGAGCCAATGCAGGGTTTTCAGGGCTGGAGAGATACGATCCCAGGGCTTGAGGCCAAGAACAAGTCTCACAGTCCTGTTCTGGATTAGTTTTAAAGGGCAGAGAGTGGAGGCAGGTAGATTTAGAAAGAGGCTGTTACAGTAATCCATTCTGGAGAGACCCAGAGCTTGGGAGACAGTGAGCTTTTGGGGGAAGGAGAGGAAAGGCAGAGTACCTCTAAGGAGATGCAATAAAAAAGTTGACTTTTTGGAGACGTCGGAAATGTGTGCGGAGAAGCAAAGTGTAGAGTCATAGATAACCATGAGGTTCTTGGCCGCTCAGGTGGGGGTAGGAAGAGGGCCAAGGGAGGCCGGCCAGAGAGTGAGAGGAAAGGATGGACATGGTGTACCAATTAGGAGGATCTCTGTCTTGTTGGCATTTAGACATAGATCATTGGCGGCACACCAATTTTGAATGGCGATTAGACAATCAGAGATGAGGGAAGGAGAGGAGGCGGCTGAGGGAAGCCTGAAAATGAGTTGGGTATCGTCAGCATAGCACTAGAAAGTTGAGCAGAAAATGGAGATGCAGTAGGCAGGAGTTGCCAGGTATTGGTTGAAAAGCCAGGGTGAGAGGTGAGACCCCTGGGGGACACGGCATGTGGAGAGGGAGATAGAAGATAAAAAGGACCCAAGTTGTACCTGGGAGGGTCGATCAGAGAGAAAAGAGGTCAGCCAGGCCAGAGCCTGATCAGTGATACCCAGGTTGTCACAGAGACGATTGAGCAGGGTGGTATTGTTGACCTTTGTACAACGCAGAGGAGAGATCAAGTAAGATGAGGGCAGAGGGAATGTTAGATTCGAGGTTGGAGAGCAGGTCTTCACTGATGTTCAGGAGAGCAGTTTCCGTGCTTCTGGCAGCTCTGAAGCCAGATTAGTGGTCATGGAGGGAGCCAACAGAGTCAGAATGAAGATTAAGCTGAGAGATGGCCAGCTTTTCCAGGAGCTTACCCAAAAGGGAGTATTGGAAATTGGGTGGTAGTTTGCCGGACATGATGGATCAGCAGTGGATTTCTTGAGGAGAGGATGCACAAGGGAGTGCTTAAGAGGGGAGGGGGAAGAGCCAGAGGATTACTTCTTGTAGCGTTGTCACGCAGAATTTTTGTGGCTTGACATTAGTGTTTGCAGGGCACATTTTTAGATCTTTCTTTGGCACAAGGAAGTAGGTTGAATAGATACCCTGGTTTACCTGGTTCGCTGGGACGATTTGGATGGCGTCCTCGAGCAGCAGCGTTGCGACCTCTTCTAGAAGGATGCGATGTTCCTCCTTCTTGGTTGGTTTTTGATGCAGGGGATGGTTTGAAGGTTGCTGAAGTTACTCCACGCAATAACCGCCTGCCACGGTTGAAAGCACCCACTTGTCTGAGGTGATTCCCTCCCATGCGTGGGTGAAGTGTGTTATATGACCTCCTACTGGAGAGGCACGGGAGGGGATCTGGAGAGGGTGGTCATTGTTTAGGAGGTGTTGCTCCATCTCTGGAAGTGGAGTACCCCCCCTGCCACAAGATCTAGGCTGGCCCCTTTGGAGTCCTTGCAAGGCTTGTCTCTGGTTGTTTCCCCAAGACGAGCCCTGATAATAGCCATAACTGGAATCCCTTTGCGAGCTCTGTCCTCGAAAGCGATGAAAATTGATTCCGCCTCTTTGGCCTGGTGGCTTATTAGTTAACCGGCCTAAAGATTTGGGAGTGTCATACACTTCTTTGGCCGATTTTAAAGCATCCTCAACAGCTTTCCCAGACAGGACATTGGGTTCTATTGGCATGTTCAGGAGTGTTGCTTGGATCTCCAGTTTGAATCCAGACTGGCAAAGCCATGCATGTTTTTTTAAGATTGTCCCTTCGGCAATGATTCTGCCTGCATTGTCTCCGGCATCCAAATTATTCTTGAGGATGCAGTTCGACACTGCCTTTCCCTCCGCTGCTGCGAGGGACAGGTGGGATTTGAGTGGTTCAGGTGCTGATGACATTAGAGTTGCAACCTCATCCCACTTATGGCAGTTGTAACTCGCCAATAATGTGGTATTATTGGCAATCCTTGTTTCGAAGGCCGCTGAGGTAGCCACGTTCCTCCCTAGAGTATACAGCTTTTTGCTCTCCTTATCTGGGGGAGCTTCAGAAGAGGATAGCAGTGTTCCTGTCCTTTTTTCATTTAGTGGTCACTACTAACGAGTCTGGCTTCAGTTTTCCCCTTATGTAAAGTGGACCTGTGGGCGCAGGGCGGAACATCTTTTCTATTCATGAGTTTACAGCCCGTGTTTGGCTTGGCGTCTCTAGAGAGGACTGTATTCTCCTTTTTACTGATTGGAGGAGGGGTATAAACTGGGTAACAGCTCTCTTGTCCCCCAATATGTCCTCTACAAAATCTTTATCTATTTGCGTTTCCTGGGTTTGGATCTGGAAATGCTCTGCTGCTTTGATGAGCATATCATTAAACTGAGGTTGATTGTCCACCGGTGAGTCTGCCACTGGTGTGTCAAGGTGATCGGGAGAGGGTAGGGTGTAAACCTCCTCATCATAATAATGATCTTCCCCACCTTGGGTATCCGGCTCCTCAGTGTCTGAATCTGGATCATAAGGATCATATTGGACAGGGTCTTGTAGAGCACTAACTAAGAGGGTGTCAGGACGTGGCCTCTTTACTGAGGGTTGTGAAGGGGAAGCACCACTAGTAGCTGGCATGTTCTGTAGGCTGTGTATTGCCTGTGGATTCTTTTCAAATAAATCTTCCATGAAAGACATTCTACGCATTACCCTGTCAATGTCTTCACAGGACCGTTGACTGGAGCTTGGTATGGTAGGAGTCTGTGTTAAAGGAGTCTGTGGGCCACTTTTACTACCCCCCACTGTGGTATCTGTGGAGTAGGCTGCTTAAGTCTCATAGCACCTGCTAAAGTACTCTCCCCATGGGAAGTACTCCCCTTCTCCTTGCGAGGTGTACTACCTTTTTCCTTATGGGAATGTAGACCCTTAGAGGATTGGTGATTTTTAGAGGAAACATTTTTTCGGGACATGTTTTTGCACTAGCTGGGCTATTTTGGAGAACCTGGTGTTTTTTGTCGCTTTCAATGTTAGTGTCGATAGGAGGTCCAAAGCTGCGCCCAACAAAGCTTGGCTTTCAGTGCTGGTTTGGACAACTTTGGGGGCCTGTCGTGTGGCGATTGAGATCTTGAGTGCTCAGAGGACAGGGAGCTTGTGGACCTAACCCTTGGCGTTGCGTATGGCCGAGTCGACAATGGCGTTGTTGACTTTCGGCCATGGGGTATGGGCTTGGTGGGAGTTGCACTGTGTGTACTACTGCCGCCAGGTGTCGTCCCCGTAACAGCGCCGCCAGCCTGTCTATTGGGGTTAGGGCTACCACGTGGGAATCGATCGGTTCCACATCGCCTTCGTCATCCGAAAAAAGCTGCCGTGGCTGGATGCACCCTCCACGTCCAAGTCGGCCTCGGCCTGCATGGCGTGATGGGCCCAACGCTTGGTTTTTCCGTCCGTAAGTGTTTTTGGTTTGAAGAGCTGACAAGCTCGACAATGGACCTCGTTGTGGTCCCATGCAAGACAAAGATGGCACACCCAGGGCTCGTCTTTCCAAGGGAACTTTTTATTACAACTTGGGTAGAATTTAAACGGTATATTCTCCATATTTGGATGGAAGGGCAGCAAGGCGAAAATAGAGAGGGCAAAGGGGAATATGCATTCTCTTAGATTCCTAAGAAATGTCCACCCCCTCCCCCCACTCTCCTTACTGTGTGGGCCGAGGCTCGGAGCGGCCTTTCAAGGCCGAAGGGGTGCGTTGAATCAAGGTCTTTGACGTTTGTCCTTTCCACCGCCGTCGAAGAGGTTGTCGAAAGTCGGCGGTTAAAAGGATAGCAAGAGTTAATAACTAATTATTTTTAAATCAATGGCGTTAGCCGAAATAGGAACTCAGCGATTTAGCATGGAACCCGAGGACTTCCCAGATTTAGACATGTGTCGGAAACTGACTTTAACGTCAGTTTCGGGGGGCCTGTCATGTGGTGATTGCGATCACAATGGCCCAGAGGACAGGGAACTTTCGGACCTTCCCCTCGACACCGCGTGTGGCTTATCGGTTGACAACGTGGTTGACTTTCGGCCATGGGGTATGTGCCTGGTGTTATGTGACTTGGTAGAACATGACCCGCTGGGTGTCGTCCCCATAGCAGAACCACCGGCCTGCCTGTTGGGGTCGGAGGCTTGCATGGGGGAATCGGATGGATCCCAATTGCCCTTGGCATCACTTAGGACGCTGATTCTGCCATTGCTGGAGGCTCCCTTGACATGCCGTGGCGGGCCCAGCGTATAGTCTTGCGGTCCTTTAAAGTTTTTAGCCTGAACAGTTTGCAAGACTTGCACGGTTTTTCGGTCCCTAAAGAGGCAAAGGATACACACTCGGTGCAAATCCTTCCAGGGAAACTTCCTGTTACAGGAAGGACAGAATTTAAAAGGAGTGTTTTCGATCATGTATAAGGATGGCAGCCTGGTGAAATAAATAGGAGAAAAGGGGAATATGCATTCTGAGACTGAAATATTAACCTCCGCCCGCTCTCCCTACTGTGCAGGGCCGAGGCCCATTGGGGTCCTGAAAGGCTGCAGGCAAGAGTTGGTCGAGACGGGAATCGCTGTCGTCAACGGATGACCTTGTCCTTGAAGCCATTGCCGGAGATCTTGCAGTAAACGGTTGTCAAAAGGACAGAAAGTAATGGCGTCAGCCAAAAAGGAACCCTGCGATATGCATCCGACTGCGAAGGCAGAAAAAAACTACCCGAGAGACCTAGATGCGTGAAGGACCTTGGGTACAGTGGATGTCACACTAGGGATAGTATTACTGGCCTGCCCTATCGACGTCCCTTTTCAAGTTTCGAAAAAAAAAAAATGTAATACTCTGCAGCTAAAATGTAATACCGGCACCCATACTGATGGCTCGTCTCTGAACAAATCCACCAGAATTATATCTGGCCCCACAGCTTTCCCCACGTTTTGTGTTTTTAGGACATCCTCAATGTCCTTCTTGGAAAAAAGCAAGTATCCTCGCTCTACCCCTACTGGCCTCCTAGTGCGCCTGGGTTTAAGTTTACATCTAAGACTATCGGGTCCGCCTTCTTATACAGTGCTGAAAAGTGCTCCCTACACACTGCCGGGGAAATGCAAGTCTGCAATGAGATAGTGCCTCCTAAATCCCTATCTGGCCTACCTCAAGTGCCACCCACGTATTGGAGAGGAAATCCTTTTTCTTTCTCATCCATGCTCTATAGGCTGCTCTCAGAGATTTCAAATACTGTCTATCGACTGCCATGTGTGAATCAAGGTACCAAACTATGGCATGCTTGGCGTCTCTACATGGACAGGAGACAAAAAGAGCAATACTGGAAAGCATACTTCCACATTTTGTAATCATGTCCTTAGCATCGCTGGACTGTGAGCATAAACCTCTGAATTGCCTCAATATTGCCTCATAAATACGTGGAATAGCACCATCTGCCATAACTTTGGGCCACCTAATGGCATGTCGTGCATGGCCCGTCACTAACGAGTCTGAAGTGAAAGATTGAACCAGGGTTGCAGAATATTTCACATCCCCCATGGACATAGAGATTTGTTTATGGTCACTTTCATGCCTGTATAACAACAAACAGGGTATGTTGTTGGGGTAAAAAACCAAGGGAGGGCACGGACAAGCCATTGGATTCCTTTTAACCGTTAAATATGGATCAAGCGTGGTAGCACAAAAACAGATACATTGGCATGACTGCCAGGGCAGTTCGGATACGCATGGTAGAACATAGGTCATGTATACGTACCAACAAACTCACTGCTCCCCTAGTCCAGCATTTTACAGCTGAAGGACACACAGCTGACTCATTTAAATGGACCATCATAGAAAGGGTCACACCCCCTGTGAGAGGGGGCAACTTTAACAATATTCTCTTTAGAAGGGAACAGCAGTGGATTTACAAACTCAACACATGCTCCAAAGGACTCAACGAAAACATCCAGTGGCACGATCTAGCAGTGCTACCATAGACAGCCTGGAATATAGGCCTTGTCCAGCTCACATCTCTTCCCTGGGTTGAGGGTCCGTCTGTGTGATTGTGCACATCACACACACCCCTCCCCTTTTTGGGTTCTCCTGCCACATTGACATCCCTTTGCTTGGCTGCTTCTGGCCCCCCTCTAGTGCCCCGCACCGGGCCCCATTTTAGATTTACCCCCCACGCCCCCCCAAACCCCCCTCCCCCCCCCCTGTCCATCCCACCCAGCCAGTAGCGATTTAAAATGTGCACCCAGCCCCCGGGCACTTTTTCCAGCTGGAGCCCCGTACAGCATCCAGCAGCTGTTTACACGTGTTTTTCGGCACTATTCACGGGCGATCGTGCACGTCTTCCCTGTGTGGACCTTCACCGCTCCACACAAGACGTGGCCACGACGCCCGCTGACATCATTTTGACGCGAGATGAGTGCGCGCTTCTCCTTTGTTTTTAGAGGCGGTTGGCCTTGCTCCGACACCGCGCTCATTCCGAGCTGCACCATTGAAACGAGCAGACGCCTCTACGGAGACGCTTAGCAGGTACTGTCCTTGCCTCCTCTGTACCATAGAACAGCCTGTTGCTTCCAGCACCTTTGCTTAGCCCCTTTTTTTGACAGAACCCTCTCTCTGCCTTCCAGAGCCACCGATCAGACAGCGACAGTCCTCCTGCAGCACATCCAGCCTGCACAGAGGTACCCTCGACCACATGTAGTCATTCCTCTTTCCTTCCCAGCACGTCCAGCCACCGGGTTATCACCTCCCCCTTCCCTGTTCACACCCCCTGCCCGCTTTGATGAGTCACTGTTTTTGACACCGGTGATCAGGCACCTCAATCCTCCTGCTACCTTGCACCTCCAATTTATTTGGGTTTGAGTCACACTGTTCCTCTTACTATTTGGGTAAGGTGTCTAGCAATTACTGCTTGTCAAGGATACAATTACTATACCCATGAGTCTTCATGCTCTACAATTGTTTCTCTCCCCCCACCCTTCCTGTATCCCTACATTACAGCGCTTGTCCTTGTTTCAGACACTCTGAAACCTCTGGATTCACCCCTTGTTTTGAACAACGGTCCTGAAGAAGATGGCTCCAATATCATTAGCCATTGAAACCGGTCGACCCTACAGGTCATGAGGGCTCTCATGACCTATAACAAATATCTCAATCGAAAGGAATAAGATATTGCGTACACAACTGCTCCAGCACACTCCCAGATGGTATGAGTGTGAAATTTTAAAAGAGCCTCCCCTCAACACTTGGCCCCTTGGCCAAAGAATTCTTTTTAATCTGTGCATTTCCAAGCGGCAAATATCTCTGATCCTTTGTTACCCACGGGAACCATTAAAGAAACTATACAGAACACAGAATATGAACAGCTAACCCGATCCAGATCGGACGACCACCTCACAGCTCCAGAATCTAATCCCCAGTCCTGGACAGTGAAGCACTAACCCCTTTGGATTTGCTACCCTCCTGTAACGCCTTGCACTTACGAGTTAGAGGATACACACCTCCAGCTTTTTGCCTCAGATTTTTCAAGCATTAAAACATTATTTCCTACAAAACCGTTGTTTTTGCACTTTCATGCCTGTTCATTACCTGAAAGTCCCTTATCAGAGACCAGTCAGATACCAAATTGAATATAAAATCAATTCGAGACCTGCCCTTTGGACCGTAGTGCACATCTATTGCTGGTTGGACCTTGGGAAACTGGCCATTACATGGACGTAACCCCAGACTCTATAGGGCTCGATTTCATCACTGGCACTACCTTGAATTCTTTTTATTGGTGGGACGTTTAACACTCCTATTCCACAGGCCTCATATTCATCTTCTCATATTCCTTCTAACTCTCAGATTGGCTCCAGCTGGAAGTTAAAATCAACCAGAACAGTTAACCCAAACAACCCACCCTTTGTGCCTTCCAATGTTGCTACACATTCCATAATAGTTAAGATAGTAGGTAAGATGCTTTTTTTGGTTTGGTCGATTATAGACAAACTTCAGCCATGGCTTGCAGCGTAGCCTTTGAATTTCCAGGTGTTAGAAAACGGGAATACATGCTGTCGATTTGCATCTCCCAATTAAGGGAAACCTCCACTCACTCAAGAAGGCCCGCCGACGGTCTCCCCCTTTGCTTTTTTTGGGTCCTTAATATTAAATTAAGAGAATCCCTGTAGGTCCACATCCTCATGTGCCCATGTTTCTTGTATTGTATTTGGTTAAATAGCTCTTGTTCCCCATTTGTATGGCCTTGATGCGCTTTGTGGTTGAAATGCCCTCGGTGACCGCAGTCAATGTGCTGGAGGTTCTAAGAGTTTTAGATTAGGAGATGCATGTGTGCATTTTTCCCAGTCTAAGACTTAGGTGGCTAGCTAGGCTCGACTAAGCAGCCCAAAAAGGTAAGGCTCGTGGGTGGGCGCTGTTGGTGGTTTGCGATAGTGTGTTGAAAAAGTCTATGTGTGGCAAGCTATACCAAATTTATTTTTTGTTGGTAGTCGCTGTATGCATGTGATGTGGCAGAGGTGTTGAGGGACGTTATGTCTTTCAGTGTGGACTATATGCGCTGCTAGACCAGATGCGCATAGCCATAGCTGCATTCTATGGTCCACAGATGTTTGGCTGTGCTTGCAGCCTGTGTCCACAGACGTGTTGTAAGGTATACGTACCATAGGCTTCAATGTTGTTCCGCTGCAGCGATCTTTCTCCAGCGCAGACAGCATGGTCTCATTATTCGTGGTCTCTCTGGTGTGAGAGTCTGAGCGGTGAGGGCGAGTGAGTATATTGCGATTTGCTGCAGCAAAGGCTTCTGGCTTCCCTGGTGTATTTGTCAGGTAGGAATGTTTTTCATGGGGCGATAGTTTGTCAGGTGAGCCGGTGCAAATGCTACCGGCCTCTGTGTTGTAATTGGTGTATAGGAATGTTGGGTTTAGCAGTGTAGTTCCGAGAGGGGGGATTCGGGAGGATATTGGGAAGAGACAGGATTTTTGGGCCTTTCTGAATTTCAGGTGATTTTCAATGTTGTGAATGTGTAGCGGTAAGGAGTTCCAGATGAGTGACGCTTGGACAGAGAAGGAGGATCCGCCCAGCCTGGAGGAGTTGTGAGGTGGGACCACTATGCGAAATGCTGTGCGAGATCTGAGATTCCTTGAGGGCTGGTAGGGAAGGATTTTGTCTCAAAGGAATTCCGGTCTAGTGTTGTGGATGGCACAGTGGGTGATGCACGCGGCTTTAAAAAGGTAGTGCGTCGACCAATCGGGAGCCAATGAAGGACTTTTAGTGTAGGGCTTATGTGTTCTGTAGCGGGTAGGTTATTGAGCAGGCGTGCTGCCGTGTTTTGGATTCTTTGGAGTTTCCTTAGTTGAGATGCCAGAGCGCCTAGGAAGAGGCAGTTTGCCTAATCTAGGCGGGACAGGGTGATGGGTTGATGGCTGAAAAATGGTGGGGATAGGTGAGGCAAGGGAAGATATGCCTGAGAATCCATAGATGGAAGGAGCAGGTTTTAGATACAGTAGTAGTGTGTTGGGCGAGGGATAAGTCAGAGTCCAATGTGCATTCGAGGTTGTTTAGCACGTTAGAAATTGCCGGTGTTTGTCCCAGGGATTGAGGCCATGGAATTGGTTGGGAGGGTTGGGGGGGGGGGGCTGTTTTCCCGCAAACTAGGATTTCAGTTTTCCCAGGGTTGAGGGTTAGGTGGTTGGTTGTCATCCACTGGTCAATATCCGAGAGGCATGACAACAGGTCCGGACTGCCGGTGCCTTGAGTTTTGGGGATTTTAAGGATGAGCTCGGTGTCGTCTGCATAGTTGTAGCAGGTAAGATTGTATGAGCGGATGATTACGGGCAGGGGTTTTAGGTAGAAGTTGAAGAGTAGAGGAGATAGGGATGCTCCTTGTGGGACACCTTTTCTTACTGGTCGTGATGTGGATGTGAACTGGTGGAGTTGTATGATTTGTGATTGATTTGAGATAAAAGGAGATCCATGAGAGGGCTGTGTTTCTGATTCCTGGTGTTTGTAGCCTGTCTAGTAGGATAGTATAATCGATGGTATCGAAGGCTGCGGAGAGGTCCAGTAGGATGAGTACAGCACAGCCTTCTGCATCGGCTGTTCTTTTTAGTTCGTCCCAGATGGGGACTAGGGAAGATTCTGTTCCCCTGAGGGGCCTCAAGCCTAATTGTGCAGGGTCTAGGAGGTTGTTGGCTTCAGCGAAATGGCCAAGCTTTTTGTATGCCATGCAGTCCATGAGTTTGGCGATGAAGCATGTGTTGGAGATTGGCCAGTAGTTCTGGAGGAGGAGTGGGTCGAGTGTCCGTTTTTTGGGGATGGGTTTGATGTAGGAGGTTTTTAGGGCTTTCGGGAAAGACCTTGATGTGAGTGAATGGTTGAGGACTGTGTGTGCAACACTACCTGCACAGGTAGAGGCTAAGATGTTTTTGAGGAGTGAGGGTGGGCAGGGGTCCTCAGGGGAGCCTGAAGGGCAACTATCTGATACGAGCGAGAGGAACTCTACGTGTGCGATGGGAGAGAAAGAGTTGAGGATTTGTATCAAGGGGGGGGGGTTTTGAAGGTCGGTGGGGGGCATATGTTTTAAGTTAGAGATGATGGCAGAGTGTCTGTCATTAGCAGCATTGTGGAAGTGCAGTGATAAGGTGTCACATAGGGCTTGGGAGATTGGTGAGGGCTGGATCAAGCATGCAGGGGATCTCAATTTGGATAAGATTCAATGTAGTTCCCTGCTTGCGTTTCGACCATTTAGGATTCTGTTCCCATAGAATGTTTTCTTGCTTTTTTTGATTTCCAGTCTATATGTTCTGGTTGTTCTTGCTAGGGCGGTTTTCATCTGGGCTGTAGGTTCAGCTCTCCTGGTCCATTCCAGACGGTGCTCGAGAGTTTTTAGAGATTTGAGATTGGCGGTGAACCACCTGGGTGTTGGTCCTGATCTCTGGGAGGTCTGTTTTGTTGGGATGAGGGGTGTGAGGGTGTTTGTAAGCCAGAGGTCAAATGATTTGATCCCTGGAAGTCCTTCCTGGAGCCAGAGAGTATGGATATAGTTGAGGAGTGAGTGTGCTGGGCCTGGGGTGATTGCGACTTTGTTCCGTAGTGGAATTGTGGGGGATGGTTAGTGGTGGTTGTGTGTGGCTTTAAATGCCAGCCGCGCCGTTGAAAGTATATTGCTGAGTGATCAGACCATGTTAGGTTGCGGGGGGCTGGGTAGATAGGTTTGTCGTGCTGAAAATGACATTGAGGATGTGACCTCCTGTGTGGGTGGGTGTGGAGATGTATTGTGTCAGGTTGAGTGATTCTAGATTGTCTGCGAGTGATCGGGTCATAGGGTTTGAGGATGAGTCAAACCACATGTTTAAATCTCCTAAAATGGTAAGTGTTGGATGTAGGATGAGGCTGGTGGCCAGTGCTTCACCAAGTGTGTCTGCAAAGTTTTTGTTGTAGCTGGGGAGGTGGGGTCTGCAGATGAGTAGGAAACTGTGAGGGTGAGAGTTGCAGTTTTACCATGAGGGATTTGTAGTTTGTGGTGTTGGTAGAGATGTCATTAATTATTAGCGGGAATTGGCGTTTGTGTAGTATGGCAAGCCCCACCTCTTAGTGATCTGTTCCGGACAGTAAGGTTGTAGCCAGGTGGGAAGGCCTGTTGCACGATGGGCTCTTAGTCGTTGGAGAACCAGGTCTCAGTAATGAAGAGGATGTCTGTATTTTCTCATGTGACGAGGTCAGAGATGTGGAATTTATTTTTGGAAACTGTCCTGGCGTTGATGAGGACGCAGGATAGTTGGTGGGTTGCCATTGTAGGTGCTGGACGGGTAAGGTTGTAGGGGATTGCAGGGGCCGGAGTGAGGGCGGACAATGAGCGAGGTGGGGCACGGTGAGGGGTGGTGGTGCAGTGTGGAGAATGTGGAGAAAATGGAACAACGGGAGTGGGAGAAGGGGGAAAGGGAGAAGAGGGGAATAGGGCTAGGACCGGGTTGGGTGCGGGTGGGGAGGATTGGGTCCTATAGTGTGGTGGCAGTGTGTGCGTGCTGGGTTGGAGGATGGGTGATGCTAGGAGTGGCACAAAGTGTCTTTGGTCTCAGCCTTTCCTTAACTTTTAGATAGTCCAAGGGTTGTGGGAGAGAGTGGTAGGGGCTGTGGAGCTTGGGGTTTTGGCCAGAGGTACTCTTGCTGCGCTAAGGCTAGGGAAGTGTGAGTTGGAGGTGCTGTGTTGTTTGGAGACAGTGTGAGCAAATGGTGTGGATGAGTGGTTGGTGGCGGGGGTGGTGTGTGATGGGTGTTTTTTTATGGCTCGCTGTTCCGTCTGTTATGTTCCGGGGAACAATGTTCTCTGCTCCCTCTCTCCATCTTGCCATCCTTAATTGCGCAAAGCGGGATCTACGTGGGAGGGAGGGAGGGGGACCGGGTCGGTTGAGATGGGTTGGTCTGGCGAGGAGGAGGGATAGGTGAGGTGTGAGGGTTGCAGGTTGATCGTGTGCAGTGGTGAGGTAGTGGGCTGTGAGTTGGCGGTGGTAGAGTTATGATGCAGTGGGTCTCCTCAGGCCTACTGGTGCGCCAGCGTGGTGTTCTGCTTTGACCAGTGTGTGGCATGGTGTCTGTCTGGTCTATGGCACTTGGTCGGGCAGTCGAGCGAGTTTTGCAGGAAAGGCTAGGTTTGACAGAGGGAGAACAGACCTAGGGCCTCATTACGAGTTGCCCGGTAATAGCGGCTCCATTTCCGGAATGCCGGAATGAGCGTGCACGTATGAACCTGCTAACAGCGGGTGATTACGAGTGCGCGAGCACGCGCGTTCCCCCATGCCGGCAGTGGCAATCCCGCCATGCCGGTAAAGTGCTATCAACCCCCTTATACCGGCATCGCGCGGCCCGCCCATAGCGTTACCGCTTCATATCAAGACCTGAATACCGGCACGGTATCACCGTGTATGTAAAAACCGGATCCGGAAATTACGTCATCGCGCAGGAACGGGAAATGGGCCGCCGGCCATCTTTAAAAACACAATCCATTGCCATCCTCCATAACCACCACCACACCCGTGTTGTTGAGTGCCACAACTCAATCAGGATGTCGAAGGCCACCAGAAAAAGCACCCAAAGGAAGAAGAAGCAGCATTTTTGTGATGCTGAACTGACAATGCTGGCAAACACCCTCGAACGGCATGCTGACATCATCAGAAGCACAGACCTTAAGCATGCGGCCCAAACCCAAAAAAAAGAGGTGTGGCAGGAGGTTGCTACGAGGCTGTCGACAGTGGGGAGCACCCCAAGGAGCGTACGGGATTGCCGAAAGCGCTGGGACAACCTCCGCCTCCGGGTCCGGAAGATCCTGGCGGAGAACCGGAGGGCCGCAATGGCGACAGGCGGTGGCACACACTCCCCTGTAAAGCTCACCGCATGGGAGGAGACCGCAAGTGGATTTATTGACCCGGAATCCATAGAGGGGATAGGAGACCAGGAGTTTGGCGCAGCAACTACAACGGAGGAAGGTGAGTGAACCATCACATCCACGTATAAGAAAACATGATGTGACACAAGTGATGTTGAAGTCAGATTAGGCACGCCAATGCATGTCCCAAGGCGACATCAACACATCAATAGAATAATGAGTGCCACCCCCTGCACCACACGCATGATGAGTGAAAATTTCAATCCCAATTGAGGTGCAACATGACGGCTGAAACCCCCTTCGAGGTCCGTCTGGCAAGGGTAGAGGCCCGCCAAGAAGAAATGCTCCAGATAATGCGACAACAGGTCGTCGCTGGTGATGAGGCCATGAAGGCCATAGCCACAGCCATTGCTGCCAATACAGCTGCCGTGGAGGCATCCATGTGTGCATTCAGGGAGTGCATGGGGTCACTGACCCAGGCCCTTCTTGCGAACATCACGCAAGTGCAGCAGCCACACCATGGCCCAGCCAGGGGACGGCCAATAGACACCTCTGCCACGTCATCCCCTTCCACCTCGGTGCAATCAAGCCCTGTGCGCTTAACGCGCAGGAGCGCACGGCACTCGGCCATGGCACCCCCAGGCCCAAAAGTCGCAAAGAAATGACATTATGGGAAATGACAAAATGTGAGGAACTACAATGGTGAAGGCAACACTGTTTGTAGCACACATGGGGACATTTGGGATCTGTGGGGTGGGTGGGGGAGTTTGTTGGCCTATTCACTGGGGTATGTGCGGTGGGTGAGAGTTTGTTGGGGGGTTTCTGGGAGGGGGGAGTGGGCACAGTTTTGCTGTTACAAATAATACACAAGTTGTGATGAGAAAAATCCATGACTGGACATTGTTATTTTTCGTGTTCATCCATTTAATGTGTTACTGTGTTCAGTGCCCAACTACCAACATTCCCTTTGTGCATGTTCACATTGGCCCAGTGTCTGACTGACACAAGTCATTCATCGTCCCTGTGTTTCAAAAGTATTCGTCAATTAGTGCTTGACGTACAGCATGGCCGTCCCGTGGCAGGGGGGCTCCTTCGCCTCCGTCTCCATCCCCTTCATCCTCACCCGGCCCATGCATGTCAATGTCAGGTGGCAGTGGTACATTCCTTCGGACGCACATGTTGTGCAGCATGACACAGGCCATGGTGATCTTTGCCACCTTCTCAGGCCTATATAGGAGTGCCCCACCAGACCTGCTTAGGCAGCGGAACCGTGCCTTCAACAGGCCAAAGGTCTGCTAAATCACAACACGGGTACGAGTGTGCACACGATTGTACTCCTCTTCATGGCTGTTCTGCAGGTTCCGCACAGGGGTAAGTAACCACAGCCTCAAGGGATATCCTCCATCACCTGCAAGCAGATACAAATAGGCGTGTGTCACTCTGAACTGCCACCTTCAGGGAGCACGGCCATGGCAGCAGCTATTTGGTGTGGGCATGCACATGTCCTTGTACGTGTACCAAATAGTCACCTATATGGAATGTATACTGTAAAGAGGTGTGGAACACTGGATGGGTTTGAATAGATGATGCAGGGTGTAATCATGCATGCTGAGGCAGATGTGATGTGGCAGTGCGACAATGTTTAGCCTCCAATTCATGCTGTATACTCTTCACTCATTTTACAAAAAAGGGGAAGCCCCCTGCGTGTTCAGTGAGAGTTCGGGGCAAGACAAAAATTAAACACAGGGTTGTAACTCTCACTATCATATGACCAAACAATGTATGATCTAGGTTAATATATTAATTTTCCCAAACAATGAATGTTCTGCTTCTTGAGAAGTCAGAAAAAATATGAAACTTCCAGAGTGAACAATTAGGGCAAACTACATGTATATAGTCATACATATTGTTTATTAATGTAAACAAAAAAAGGGAGGTTTAAAATGTTTTCATTATACATTGAATTTAAGTAAAGAATAATGGTTCTGAACAGTGCCATGAAAATATACACATAAGATATTCAGACAAAAGCTTAAACAAAGGAAAACAAAAGGGTGACCACTTAAACAGTTCATGTTTACAAACAGGATAATTCAAGATATAAATGCAATAAAGGGAAAACAAGGGAAAAATACTTTCATATTAAAGCAAACAAAATGCACAATTGAAATCAATGTTTGAAATGCTGAATCAAACTTTCTTGTGGACAAAGGTACCTATCCTTTGTATGTATTCATGATCAGCATTTGATCATGTTTTGAATAAAGCTGCTATACTCTTCACTCTGCATGGTCACACTAGCCGCATTGCCACAGTTGCCATCCTATTCTATTCTATTCAGTCATGCATTGCTTGCCATCACCATGGTCCCCCGGTTGTGTCTCTTACTTGTTGTCATCCATATGCATTATTTGTGATATGTGGCCCAGTGATGTGTCATTTTCCGTTTGGCTAGGTCAGGTGAGGAGTGTTTAGCTCTGCATTCATTCTCCACTCACTGGCTATTGCCACCCAGGTGTACTATTAACCCCCCTTTCCCACCCTGGTGAAGTATCCCCCCCCCTTTCCCACCATGGTGAAGTGCCCCCCCCTCCCACCCGGGTGCAGTAGCCTGTATGGCCTAGGTTTCACCGTGCAGTAGGTCAAACAATCTAATAGGCAGATATGGGAGGGGGGGTGGGATAACCTGGACTTGAGAGTCCTGAATGGTGGGAGAGAGGCCTAGCTTTCACAATACAGTATGTTTCACAATATAAGAGGCAGGTATGGCCTAGGTTTCACAGTGCGGTAGGTTACACAATCTAACATGCAGATATGGGGGGGGGATAGAACTGGATTTGAGAACCCTGTATAGTGGGAGAGAGGCCTAGGTTTCACAAAACAATTTGGGTACGGGGGAAATACACCTAGTATTGAGAGTCCTGTATAGTGGGACAGAGGCCTAGGTTTCACATTACAGTAGGTTTCACAATATAATAGGCAGATATGGGGATACGCCTAGATTTTGTTTTTTTTATAACACATTTTATTGATTTTGAAAGAACAACACTTAGTCAATACATTTCAAACATACAAACATACTTATTGCATAGCTCATACGGTTAAGAATTGTATGGGTACTTCTACATATCTCGGCCAGTAGCCTTGTGTTATATTTACAGATCAGGTCAGTCTCACATGTTTATCAAGCCTCGTATGATGCAGATTAGTGTCACTAATTTTCCTCCCATCTTTGCCAAATTTTATGCGCCTTTCTGGGGCAACCTATGGTGGTGTGTACCCTGATCTCCATTGCAATACACTCATCCACATCTGCCACCCATTGCTCATATTGTGGAGTGAGATTTGAGCCCCACAGTTGTGCCAAGTTCCTTTTAGCGAGTCCTGTAACCGTTGAAAATAACAGTCTTTCGAAGCGGGACATCTCAGTGTCTACATCCACTCCAAGTATCAACAATTTGGGGTCCATGGGTACTACTTGGCCAATGACCGTCGAGATTCTGTCACAGCATTTCTGCCAAAAGAGTTGGATTTGTGGACATTCCCACAGGATATGAAAGAAGGTTCCCCTCTCTTGGCGACATCTCAGACAGTTGGGGTCTGTTGTTTTCCCCCATTGGTATAGCGCCTTTCTTGGGTAGTATATCCTGTGCAGTATTGTGAGTTGAACCAGTCTGATTCTAGCAGAGATGGCTGTTTCCCTGGGGTACATTAGGGCTGTGGTCCAGTCCTCTGGTTGCAATGGTCCCACGTCTTTTTTCCCATTTGGTTTTTAGGCTGCAGAGCTCTGGTGTTGCGAATGAGGAAATTGCATTATACATTGTGGAGGTTAGTTTGGCATCAATTCGGTCTAGTACAATATTTCTTTCAATTGGTGAACATTCAGGCATATCGGATAGGTCTGTCACATGCTTTGTGAGTTTGTGCATCATTTGCCTATAGTGGAAGTGTTCTGTCAAAGGTAGGCGCCAAATCTATTCCTTAGGGTCTCACAGGACACTATTTTATCATCTTGTGTCACATCCCCGATCCTGGTTACCCCAGCTGCTTCCCAGCTTGCCCACTTTGGAAGCTTGTTGAGCTCTGGTACAGGTCGTTTTCTCCACAGAGGCTGCGCCGGTGTAATCTTCCCCTCCCAGCCTAGGTGTTTCTGTGCGTCCATCCATACCTGTGCTCTATGAGCAGTTGTTGTGCTAGGGGTTGGGCGCACTATGGTCTGATAAAGACTCTCCAGTGGGGAGAGCCCCTGTCCTACACATGTATCTGCATGGATGTGTGGGAGTTCGGCATTGTTTTGCAAGATATTGTTTACCACTGCCATCTGGGAGGTGCAATAATATGTTTGCAGGTGGGGGAGTCCGATACCTCCTTCCCAGATGGAACGTTGCAAGGTGCTTAGGGCAATCCGCGGGTGTCCGCCTCCCCATAGTAATTTCCTGAGTATCCTATCTATCCTGCAGAATTCTGTCTTATGTATGTGTAGTGGCACGTTCTGTAGAGTGTATAGGAACCACGGGAGGGTCAGTATCTTAAACAACGCCGCTCTCCCCAGTAGAGTAAGAGGAAGAGCCATCCAGTGTCTCGCATTATTTGCAAATCTATCAATGATTGAATGTAGGTTCCTGGGCACATATTCCGTGAGGTCAGTCGTGATCTGTACGCCGAGGTAGCGGAATTGTTCGGTTTCCACTCGGTACGGGCAGATATATGGGATCATGTTGCTTATCCCTTTGATCGGGAATAGTATCGATTTGTTCCAATTTACCCTCAACCCGCTAAACAACCCGTACCTCTTAAATATTTGTGTGATAACGGGACAGGATTCCGACAGGTTAGTTAGGTAAATCAGCAAGTCGTTGGCATACAGGGAAACCCTATCCTCCCAGTCATGAGCCCAGTGAAAACGCCTCCACGATTGCATGTCCCTTAGTAGTATTGCCAGGGGTTCAATCATCAGCGGGAACAACATTGCAGACAGGGGGCATCCTTGTCTTTTCCCCTTGCCCAATCTAATCCTCCGCGAGGACCATCCATTTACTGTAACCTCAGCTGTTAGGGCACTATACAGGAGCTTAACCCAGCCCATAAATTGGTCACCAAATCCCATTCTACTCATTATTATCCACAGGGTCTCCCAATAGACCGAGTCAAATGCCTTCTCAAAATCGATGGTGAGGAGTGCAAGTGACTCCTGTAGTGCTGGTGCCTTCTCAATAGCCACGTGAATCCTACGGATATTCATCCGTGTGGACCTTTGGGGCATAAAGCCGCACTGGTATGGGTGGATGAGAGAAGTTATTCACTTTTGCAGTCTATTAGCAAGGATCTTCGCTAGGACTTTGGCCTCTGTATTCATGATCGAGATCGGCCGGTAGGAGCTGCATATATCTGCTGGTTTGCCGTCTTTATGGATCACCACTATGCTGGCCTTTCGCGGGTCTCGGGGGAGGATTCCCTTTTTTTGGGGTGGAGAAACATATTAGGCATGTGTGGTGCTACTTCACTACTCCCAATCTTTTTCCATGTTTCTACTGGGAATCCATTTGGGCCTGGGGTTTTCCCAGTTTGGAGTTGGGATAGAGCAGCTACTAGTTCTTCTGAGATCTCTCTTTCTAGGTTCATCCTTTGTGTATCATCTAGGGAGGGAAGGGTAACTTCGTCTAGTATGGCAGGATCTATCGGATCAGTGGGGGCAGCGTACAGTGTCTCATAATAGGCCGCAAAGCCCTCTACAATGTCTCGGTCAGTCGAGACCCGCCCTAGATTTTCAATGATTATGTTTCTAACTTGCTGATGTCCTTCGTCCCTCTTTTCCAACCATGATAACATCTTACTGGCTTTGTCCCCGGTCTCATATAGCCTAGCCGGCATTGTTCTGTGTGCTTGCTTTGCGCAGATCAGCATTACATTTTGTAGCTTCTTTTGTGCCAGGACTAGGGCTCGGTTATCCTCAACTGCTCTTGTGTTCGTATAAAGTGTCTCAGCTCTCTGCACCTCGATTTCAGCATCCTCCGCATCTTTTCTGTGCGCTTTTTTGTGTGCTGCTGTCCACCCCAGGATTTCACCCCTCAGTTTTGCCTTATACGCCTCCCACAGTATCACATTGCCATCTATCGAGGCCTGATTCAGCTCAAAGTATGAGGATGTGGCCTTTTGGATTTTCTCCACCAAATCCGGGAAGCCTAGATAATAGTTATTTAACCACCAGTTGGTGGGGGCTGGGGTTTTCCTGTTTCAAGTAGTATCATTAGCGGTGAACGGTCGGATATACCTCGGGGAAATAGGGTTGCCTCCGTTACCTTATGTACGTTTTCAGCAGGAGTGAAGAAATAGTCCAGCCTGGATAGTGACGCATGTGCACCGGAGTGGAACGAGTATTGGTGCTCTGTCGGGTGTAAGTCCCGCCACACATCTCTCAGTCCCAGTGCAGATGCGAAGGTAGCCAGTTTGGTCGGTATTGCTGGGTTTCTACCCCTTATATGTGTGCGATCTTCCTCGACATTAATTACTTTGTTGAAGTCTCCTCCTATTATTAGGGTGTCTGCTACATTGGTAGATATTATGGGGGTGATATCTTCCAATAAGGCGGACATGAGCGGTGGGGGTGAGTAGACCACTAATGTGGCAAAAGTCTGATTCCCCAGTGTACCATGTATGAATACAAACCTTCCCCCTGTGTCCTGGATTATGTTTGAGATCTCAATGGGAGTTTTTTAATGAATTAATATCAGTACTCCTCTCGAGCCCATGGAGAATCCTGAATGTATTGCTGTACGGTATTTAGTTCTCTTGAAGAGTTGGCATGTTGTGCCCGCCAGGTGGGTTTCTGTGAGGAGTACTATATCTGGGTTATGTCTGTTTAGAAACTGTGTCACCAACCTTCTTTTAATACTATTACCTAGGCCGTTCACGTTCCAAGTTAGGAGACAAAGCTTTTTGGTGTTAGGCCCAGTTAGAGTCATTGTGTGGTTTACAACCATCGGTTTTTAGGCTGTCACAGCCTCTATAGGATGTGTTCTTTGTTTTTTTGATCTGGGGTACCCTATTACATTCTGTGTTTGGTGTGAACAATCGAGCAGTGCATGCTGTACTAAGAACTTCCCCAATTCCTCTTCCCCATACTGCATCCCAAACTGAAGCATCTGTCGCCCTAACAAATTAAACATACATTAACCAATCAACTCCCTATGTTCAACATCACCAAATCTGCAAAATCAGGTATACAACAGTTAGTTAAAGAGTGTTATCTATCTCAATCTCAAGGCAACTTTTAGCGGGGATTTGTGCGGTCTGGGGCCGCCAGCCATTCTGAAGTCAGATGCATTTCGACCACTCGAATTTGGATTTTATGAAGTAGCTAACAATCCGCCTCGCTTCTTGCCTCTTCGTATAACATTCGCCGCCAGGGTCCCTGCGGTTTGAGCCACTGGCTGTTGGCGCTAGGTTCAGCAGCAGCATCAACAGATTGTTGCGTGGTCGTGTCTCGGTGTCGTATCATAATGCATTTCTTATTGCTACACCCTCTTTGTGCATGTGTCAGTCATTATCTTCGTGCGCGATTGCTTCGGGTTCTCGTAGTGGATGCTCAGGAGATGCTCTCTCCGGCCGTGGTCTGTTCCTGCCATTTTCTTGCCTTCGGTTCAGCCTCCAGTCACCCTCCAGATGGTTCTCTGTCCAGTTCCATGCTTCCCTGGGGTCCGTGAAGTGTACAGTTGTTCCATTATGGTATATTTTACATTAAAGGACTGCAGTTTCCTCTTAGGTGGATCGAAGGATTGTCTCGTCTTTTGTACCTCCCTGGTGAAATCAGGGAAGAAGGCAATTCTGGATCCATTGTATGTTACGGAGCCTTTGGTTCTGGCCATTTTAAGTATGGCATCTCAATCCCTATAATTGAGGAGTTTTGCAATCACTGTGTGCGGGGGTGCTCCGGGCACTTGTCTGCCCGCTGGGATACGGTGGGTGCGTTCGATTGAGAAAAATTTTGATAGGGCCTTGGGAGCGAATAGATTAGCAAGCCATTGCTCAAGAAATAACTCCATGCTCGGACCCTCTGACTTTTCTGGGAGTCCTAGAAATCGGATGTTGTTCCCGTCTCGCTCTTCCCTCTCCCTCCTCCACTCGTTCCTCCAGTGTTTTGAAATGCGCAAGTGCCCCTAACATTTGCTGACTCACGGTTCTCAAGCCGTCTTCCGTTTCAGATATGCGCCCCTCAGCCTCTACCGTACGAGCATTCAGCTTCTGTAGATCGTGACACAGAAGTGAAACCTCTGTGCCTATGCCATCCGTCTTTTTTTCCATAGAGGTTCTTGAGTTGGCTATGGCATTCATAACATCCTTCAGGGACAGTTGGTTTTCAGCATTCCCCATTGCCTCGCCAGGGTTGCTTTGTTCCAGTGTGGGAGTTTGGGCAGGAGTTGTGTACTGTTCCATTTTATTCTATGTGCTCGTATCCTTTGCATTTTCTTTCCGCATGGTGGCGTGGCCGATATTGCCTCAGTTGGGTACTCTTAGCGCTGCACAGGGCCCACTGGCGGGGGGTATATTTCCCCATCTAGTGGGCAACCCACAGTGCTTTGTGTCGTGTCAGCAAGCAGTGTTTGCGCAAGACCCTGTCTTGGCTTTATTCGTTGCTGTTTATGCTGCTGTATCATGTCTTCCATTGACAATTTAGTACATTTTGTAATTTGCACTTTAGTTTTAATGCGACAGTGTGTGTCCCCCTCTCCCTTTTAGTAGTGGTTAGTACAGCACCAGCTTCTATGTCTCGCTTAGTAGCCCTCCTTCTTAATATGGTGCCGTGTGCATTTACTCTCAGTGTAACGCCGTAGTGGTGCCGGAGCGTTGTATCCACCTTGCACCAAGCCTAATTGGAAGCCGGCTGTTGTTGTAGTTGGTGTAGTAGTTGGGGCAGCTTTCCTCTCTCACGTGTCGGCGAGGGCTTGCGTTTGGTGCTGGTAATGCCCAAGATGCTGTACAGTCACTTTTATGCTCCCAACATTACAATGTCGGCCGTGTCCCTTTGGCAAGCTGCGTGGTGATCTAGCCAAATGTTCTAGTTTGTGGCTTTGTCTGGATTCTCGGGTCTCTTTCGCTTATCTGCAGGTTGGGAGGCCTCTATTATGTCCTGCAGTGTCCGCTTGCTTCCGTTAGTGCCTCTCTATTTGGGAGCCCAGTTCCACCTAGGCGGGCAGTACCAACCACTGTGTGTTAGTTCATCGTTTGGTTGTGGCTATCCTTGGCCATATTCATTGAGGGATCTTTCATACATTCGGTTCACGTTTTCAGTGGTGGCTTAGTGTCCTGCAGGGTCAACACTTTGACTACAGTGCTCCAACGTGTGTCGCTTCCTTCACTCAGGTAGACTGTCTCGTATTTCAGGCTTGTATGCTTGCCACCCACGTAGCTGGAGACTAGCGTGTATTGTGTTCCAAAGGCACCATCTTGTTTCGGCTTCTGCTGCTCTTGTGTGCTTAGATGTCACCTTAGGTGAAGCAGCGTGTGTTGTTAGGGATGGTGCAGTATTTATACGTTGCACCATTTATTGGATATCCCACTGTTTTATTGTAGTGCTTTCCCACTACTCACAAATTTCTGCTCACCGCTGGGGCCGCTGCTAATTCGGCGAGTGTGTACCTTTTTTATCAGTTCACCCGCTGCTGTGCTGCGGTCAAATCTCGTCGTCCCACTCTCCCTCTCCGGGTGGCAGTAGGGGGAGCAGAGAGAGAGCCGCTGGTTCCCCCAGCAGATCTCTGTTGCACGGCGCCCGCATGCATTCATTGGTCCACACTGCGCCTTGGGCCGTAGTGTTAGTGTGTTCCGCTAAGCGCAGGACAGGCAGCAGTCCAGGGGAGCAGGCTGTAGCAGTCTCAGGGGGTATGCATAGGACCAGCTCCACCGGTGTCTGTCCCGCGAGCTACGTCGCCATGTCCCAGTGCTCATGGTGTATGGGTCCGATGGTGTTGAGCAGCCTCACAGTGTCCGTGCGCCGGTCCTCCAGGAGCCCCTCACAGCGCGCCTACAGCAAGTCTCCACATCAGCGCTGACCTGGGAGGTGAGGTCACTGGGTAACTGCCTCAGCGTATTCTCGTCCCTTGCATGATGATCCGCACCACCTCGCGGTCACGTCGGCCATCTTGGGCAGTCCTTGCAGTTTACAGCTATGGCACTTCCACTGCGTAGATCTTCGGTTCCAGCTCCCGTTTCAGCTCCACAGCTCAGCGACCCGTTACAACCATGTTCCGCTGCACATATGCGTTGTTGTTGGCAGAGTAGTAGTCCATTTTGCAGGATCTAAACAGGATATTGCTGGCGGCCTCAGGAGCACCGATAGATCACGTCCACATTGCGTGCTCGTTGGCCACACCCCCTGGTAGACCTAGATTTGAGATTCCTGCATCGTGGGAGAGAGGCCTAGGTTTAACAGTGCAGTACGTTACACAATCTAACAGGCATATATGGGGGGCGGTTACTTACCAACTGTAACGTTCTTTCGACTAGATGTTCCTCCCACGTATTCCTCATCTATGATATTCGTATCTCTCAGCTTTGCTGCTTTGGAAAAATGTTTTCGGCAAAGGGCGCTGTGCACGAGGTCGTGGGGTCGATGTCCCTCGACTGTCTCCGTAGCGTGTCGATGTCACCAGTCGTATAAGTAGCTTGTGCTGCGCCCGTTGGCTTCAGTTCTGTTTTTTCGTGGTATGATTCGAGGAACACCGAGGCGTGCCTCACACTGTAAGCTCTTCGTGAATGAGAAATGTAATACCGTAAACTGTACTGTGGGGTAGGATGGGAGGGGCGATGAGGGATATGTGGGAGGGACATCCAGTCGAAAGAATGTTACAGGTGGTCAGTAACTTGTTCTTCAAATGGATTGTGTCCTCCCACGTATTCCTCATCTATGATAGACTCCCATATCAGTAATAAAATTTGGAGGTGGGAGTACTAATCTTATGTACGAAATGACGTACAGCTTTTGCAAACAGTCCTTCCTGGGAAGGCGAGGCATCTAAGCAATAATGCTTAACAAAGGTGTGCATTGATGCCCATGTTGCATCTGAACAAATATCAATTACAGGGACTGTAATGTGGAATGGGCACAAAGTCCCTTCGGTGGGTCCTTCGCAGCTAATCTGTAGCACTCTACAATAGCCAAAGTAATGCAGCGGGATATAGTTTGCTTTTTTACAGCTAATCCCAGTTTATGGCCAGTGTAATCAACAAAATATTGGTCACCCTGGCGTAATTTTGACATTCTTGATATATAAAAACTCAGAGCCCTTTTTGGGTCAAATCTGTGTAATCTCTCCTCTTCTTTGCCCAAATGAGGAGGATGATAGAAGGTTGGAAGTTTAATCTTTTGTGACAAATGTAAGTCAGAAACTACTTTCGGCAAGAAAGAAGGTTTAACTCCAACCTTATCCTTGTAAAAGGTACTATACAGTGGTTTGCATGAGAGAGCCTGCAATCCACTAACCCTGCGGGCTGATGTTAAGGCCACAAGAAGGACAGTTTTGAGTGTTAAACGCCTTAAAGGACAGGAATGTAGAGGCTCAAAAGGAATACAAGTTAGGAATGTTAACACAAGATTTAAATCCCAAGTAGGGACATGAAAAGGTATTGGGGGGTACACATTTGTGAGCCCCTTCACAAATGTAATAATCAAAGACATCTTAAAATAGGAAACCTCTTCCGGGGAGCATTTTAATATAGAAAGCGCTGCCAAATAACCTTTAATTATCCCAATCTGGAGCCCCAGATTAGCCAGATGTAATAGAAAAGACAACACTATAGGAGTGCCACATTGAAAAGGGTCCACATTCTTATCTTTGCACCAGTTACTGAATTTATTCCAACACCGGTACAGAGACTTAGTTGTTGGCCTTGTGGCCGAAAGGAAAATCTCCATTACATCATCCGGGAGGTCCCAATCCTTATATCTCAACCTCTCAGAAACCATGCGTGAAGGTTGAATGTCTTGACCTCTGAATGGAGAACTCTGCCTTCCCCTTGTGAGAGAAGATCCTCTCTTTGTCGAAGACGTATTGGAGGGCAGATGGACATGTCCAGAAGGTCCGGGTACCACGTCCTCCTGGCCCAATCAGCGGCAATTAGGATCATGGTTTTCCTGAACTTTCTCAACCTCCTGATTACGTGAGGAATCACAGGGACTGGAGGAAACGCATACAGAAGTGGGAATTCCCAGTCCACTACAAATGTGTCTCCTAGAGCTCCTCTTGGGGGAAATTCCCTTGAGCAGTACTGATCGCACTTTCGGTTGACCGAGGTCGCGAACAGATCCACCTGAGGGGTTCCCCCAAAGGGTGAAGATCTGTTGAAGGACTTCCTGAGCTAGTTCCTACACATAGGATACTGTGTTCTGCCTGCTCAGAGCGTCCGCCCGGGGGTTCTGCTCTCCGGCTAGGTGAACTGCAAACAGAGAGATTCCTTCTTGTATTGCCTCTCTGCACAGTGGTAGTGACCCTACGCCTCCTCTCTTGTTCAGATAGTACATGGCCACTGTGTTGTCCGTCATTATCAGGACATTTTTCCCCCGTACAGAGGGCAGGAAGGCTTTGAGCACTAGTCTGATCACCCTCAGCTCCAAAAGGTTGATGTGTAGTTTGGACTCCGATGGAGACCAACGACCGCTGATTGTCAGATCGTTGGTGTGGGCTCCCCACCCCATGAGTGAGGCGTCCGTCACTACGGTTATATCCGGCCATGGTTGCCAAAAAGATACTCCCTTGAGGATATTGTTGTTGCAAGCCCACCATAGTAGATCCTGACCAACTGTGCTCGGGACTTGCAGAAGATCCGATATACTCCCCGAGAATTGGGACCACTGATTTCTGAGGGCCCATTGAAGAGATCTCATCCTCAGTCGAGCCAACCTCAGAAAATCGTAGGCCGGTAGATACTGGGCATTCTGGAAATTTGTCACCATCTGCAGAATGTGGAGAGCTCTCACATCGGGAGGCGAGGCTTTGCCCGAGGAAGTATCCAGCACTGCTCCAATAAATTGGAGTCTTTGGAATGGTATCATATGGGACTTCTTGTAATTGAGGGAGAAGCCCAGCTTGTGTAGGGATTGGCAGGTGATTGCAAGATGTTCCTGAGTTTGTTCGGGGGAACAAGCTCTTATCAACCAATCGTCCAGGTAGGGGTAGACGTGAATCCCCCCCCTCTCCTGAGATTCGCTGCCACAACTGCTATCAGCTTGGTGAAAACCCTTGGGGCGGAGGTCAGCCCAAATGGCAGAACTCGAAACTGATAGTGAGAACTGCCAACCGCAAACCTCAGGTTCTTTCTGTGCTTGAAATGGATTGGCACATGAAAGTAAGCATCCTGAAGGTCCAATGATGCCAACCAGTCTTAGAGTTGGAGAACCTGAAGGATCTGAGAAAGGGTTATCATCTTGAACTTGTCTTTCCTGAGGAACTTGTTCAAGCTTCTTAAGTTCAAGATGGGTCTCAGTCCTCCGTCCTTCCTTGGGATGAGAAAATAAGGGGAGTACCAACCCTTGTTCCTCTCCGCTACAGGTACATGTTCTATTATACCTTTCTCTAGTAGGGTTAAAATTTGCTGCAAAAGTAGCGGATCGGGAATTTTGACAGAGTTGGCTCCCGGTGGCTGGTCCTGAGGCCTTTTTAGGAAGGGAAGGCAGTAACACTGAGCTACTGTTTCCAGTGCCCAAGCATCTGAAGTAATGCCCCGCCATTCTTTCAGATGCTGTGAGATTCTGCCTCCGACCGGGTTCTTGTGTGTTAAGATCTCAGAGAGATTTGGAGGTGGCTGCAGGAGCGGCTGAGGGCAACGATACCACTGCTGAGGCTGATTTTGCACCTCTTCCTCGTCCACTACGAGGGAAATTTCTTTTACCTTTCTGTGCGGCCTGTCCTCTTCCTCTACCAAATGAGGAATAGTATCGAAAAGAACAACCTCTCGAGGAAGATGACCCCAAATAAGGTTTTTGTAGCTGTTGCATAGAGGCGCTAAGTGACTTAGCCGCCGCCTTTGAGGTCTGCAGTTTTTCTAAGCTCTCATGAGCTTTACTGCTGAACAGCCTCGAGCTTTCGAAAGGCATGTTGAGTAGCCTGGCCTGCACGTCTGGTGCAAACCCTGACTTCCTCAACCACGCAAATCTGCGCAGTACTGTGCTTGCAGCCATGGATCTGCTGATGCTGTCAACAGTATCCAATCCAGATTGGAGACATTGCTCCATTGCCTCCTTACCATCTTTCACAATTTCAGAAAGCCTTCCCTTTCTTTGCCTTCTGGAATATGTTCAGCCGCTACCTTTACGCAATCCCACAGGCTATGGGTCAACCTGGCCAGGGCACAGGTAACATTTGCTGATTTAAGGGCCATACTGCCTGAGGAAAATACCTTGCAGGCCCAAGCGTGCACCTTTTTATCCTCTCTATCTGTGGGATAGATGGATAAGCTGACAGTCTCATGGAAGTAGTGGCTTGTACCACTAGACTTTCTGGTGTAGGGTGTTTACTCAAAAAATCAGGGTAACTGCCTGATGGCCTATATTTTTTGGGGAAGTCTTTATTGACTGCTGCAACAGACTCGGGAGTCTCCCAATTTGTAACCACTGTTCTTTGAAGAGCCCTATGACAGGGAAGAACTGGGTCCTTTTGGGGGCTCTGGTTCAGGATATCGGTCATATCATCCTGTTCAAAGGTTGGTAAAGACTTGCCCCAACCCATATATTCAACAACTCTGTTCATCAGGTTCCTGTACCTGGAATCTGCATGTTCTGCGGGATCAGGTTTTTGAAACTCTAACTCAGGTGACGTATCAATGCCACTGGCAGAGTGAAGGGTGTCACACAGGTCTCTCAATCTTGACTGAGGGTCAATCCATTCCTCTGGCACATTTCTAGTACCAAATGTTACTCCAAAAGGAGAAATATCTTCCTCTGAGACACTTTCTTCCTTAAATATAGAGGACATGAACTTAAAGTCTGATTTAGGTAAAAGGTGTATACACCTTTTGGGGGCCCTGCTCTGTGTCCTACCTCGTACAAACCGCCTTCTGTGTGCTTCTCGTTGACTGGTAGCTCCGGATCAATCTAGGGAGTTGTTGGCTTACACCTGGGGCCTTTCAGCCCCCCAGGGGTCCTTTCCTCTACTTGTTGGGGGTCTTCTGCCCGATTCACTGCTGCCGTGCCTTTACTTGGTTGGTTTGGTGCCAATCATCTCGTAGTCGCAGTGCTCGGGATACGGCGGGCGGTGGGTGTCTCTCCCCCTCCGGCAAGGTTTTCCCGGTTCAAGGCTCTTGTCTTGCTCCTCTGTTCCTCGTAAACGTATCCCTGGAGCCTGCCGCTTCTTGGGAGACTTTTCTTATGTTTGTTGGGCTCTCTGCGGCTGCCCTTTTCCGTTATCAATTGGGTGCCGCTCACTGCATGGTCGCCATGTTCCGAGCCCGGTGGGGGAGGGGTATCTCCTGTTTTCAGTCTACGTTTGACTGGGTATTTGGAACGCCTCTGCTTTCTCTTGTGTCTCCCCATGTCGGATCTTTATTTTCCTCGTAAAATTCTGCTTCAGATGATATCTCTTTCATCACTTTTTTCCCCACTGAGAGAGGAGCCGAGCTTCAGGCAGCCATTGCCTTCTGCGCCCACTAGTGGTCTCAAGATTCATATTTTTAAAGTTGGGAGTAAAATGATTTTTTTTAAATGCAAGTCTAAGGAACGTAGGCCTATATCATTGGACATGCGGAAACCCCCGGAGTAACAGAACCCGTATGGACGGAATGAACTCATATGGACGAAATTAACTCACAGAGTCCCGTTGGTCAACCCGGGAAGGAGGCCCGGCCACAAATAAAACAGTGCCCTGCCTAACTCCAGATTAACGACTAACCCCACTACTGACGCCCACTCATGTCCATGTGTCTTCATACATTTGTGTGAATCTTGTTGATGTTAATAATATGAAAAATGTCCAATAAAAATGTAAGTCCAATTCCCAATTAGAGTATTTTATAAGTGGGTAACAGTATGTTTTAACTGGGAAACAAATGTTTTTGTAATAATTATTTATTTGCGCCTAGTAATGCATACACATTAAAAGATACACGTTTACTTATTCTGATCACGCAGTAATAATAGCAGTTTCTTCCTGTAGTACACTGCAGGTCCACACATTCATGGAGCTGTGTGAGTGAAAGCAGGGGCAGAAGGTCATATATGTCTGTTTTCCATTTTTTGTTGGGAGTATTTTTACTCCCTATTTTTTTGGGGGAGAATTTGCCTATTTTTAGGGAGTAAAAGTGGCCAATACACCCCTTATCTGTAGGGCTGAAGCCACCCAACATCCGCTCCGCTTAAAGGGCGAAGCATAAGATGGGAGGACACAAATAAACGTATACCTGGGACCTGGAAGCAAATGACGCAGGACGCCTAGCCAGGCAGGAGGGATACAAGTTTCAGTTTTCCTTTTTTATTTTTGGCAGCAGCATACCTGTGGAATTAAGAGACCTCTGTGCTGTCCCCACTGCTCGACCCTTAGTCCATTAATAGGCTAACCGCTAATACCCAGAACTCCGCTCTAGGTCAATATCAGCAGAGAATAACAGAAGAACAAGTTACTTACCCCTGGTAATGTTCTTTCGACTGGGTGTTCCTCCCACGTATTCCTCATCTTTTGACACATGTTGTCCAGCTTCAGCTGCTTCAGAATTATTTTTTTTCGGCAGAAGGCGCTGTGCGTCGACTCGATGTCCCTCAAAGGCTTCCGTCGAGGATGATGTCATCTAAGGCATATATAGCACGTGCAGCGCTCGTTGGCTTCAGTTCTGTTTTTCGGGAAACACGGGAATGATCGTACTCAGCCTTCATGGAACGGAAGCTGTAAAAGCACAGGAAATTCTACTGAGGGGTAGGATGGGAGGGCGATGAAGAATTAGTGGGAGGAACATTCAGTCCAAAGAACGTTACCAGGATACGTAAATTGTTCTTCGAATGGATTGTGTCCTCCCACGTATTCCTCATCTTTTGACAGACTATCAAAGCAGAATTTGATTTGGAGGAGGGAGCGGAATATGACTTTATATGTTTTCATGGACTGAGTGCAGGACCGCTTTACAAAAGCTACCATCCTGACAGAGGGAATATTCCAGGCAATAATGCTTTGTGAATGTGTGGATAGTAGACCATGTTGCTACTTCACAAATGTTTTTAATTGGTACACCCCTTTGCAGGGCTGTAGAGGTAGCCATACCCCTGTTGGAATGGGCCCTTAAACCTTCCGGAAGGTCATTTCCTGCCAACCTATAACATTCTGAAATGGATAGAATTATCCATCTGGATAAGGTCTGCTTAGAGACAGCCTGACCCAGTTTATGACCCATATATCCAATGAAAAGTTAGTCATCAATACGCAGTTTTGACATTCTAGATTTATAAAAGCTTAAGCTCTACGAGGGTCCAACCTATGTAGTATTTCCTCCTCCTTGCCAGGATGAGGTGGGGAATAAAAAGAAGGTAGAACAATTTTCTGTCCTATATGGAAATCCGAAATGATTTTGGGCAAAAATGAAGGTTTGACCCTCAGAACAACTCTTGTGGAAGATAGTAAGGGTGGCTTGGACGAAAGTGCCTGCAACTCGCTCACTCTACAGGCTGTCAGAGCTACCAATAGAATGGTTGTAAAGGTTAACAACCTTGAAGAACATGAATGTAAAGGTTCAAAACGTGCACACATTAGACATTTTAGAACCAGATTAAGGTCCTAAACTGGAATCTGTAAAGGAGATGGAGGAACACATTGGTAGGCCCCTTTAGAAATTGTGTCACCAGTGGAATTTTGAAGTAGGAACATTCCTCTGAAGAGCACTTAAAGATGGACAGCGCCACCAAGTAGCCTTTAATAATACCAATCTGGAGCCCCAGACTGGCTGAAGATAGCAGAAAGGAAAGAACATCCAGTGTTTTACACATAAAAAAGGATCTGCTTTCTTTTATTTGCATCAGTTGCAGAATATATTCCAACGGCACAAAGATTTTGTTGCTGGCCTTCTGGCCGAAAGCAAAATCTCCATTAAATCATCCGGGGGGTCCCAATCCTTGTATCTCAACCTTTCACAAACCAAGCATGAAGGTTGAGGGCCTTGACCTCTGGATGGAGAACCCGACCCTCCTCTCGCAAGAGAAGGTCCTCTCTTTGTGGAAGATGTATTGGAGGACAGATGGACATGTCCAGAAGGTCCGGGACCACTTCCTCTTGGCCCGATCCAGGGCAATTAGGATCATGTATTTACCTAACTTCCTCAACCTCCTGATCACGTGAGGAATGACGGAGACTGTAGGAAAAGCGTACAGGAGTGGAAACTCCCGGTCTACCACAAACGTGTCTCCTAGAGCTCCTCTTGGGGGAAATTCCCTGGAGCAGTACAGTTCTCACTTTTGGTTGACACCGGTCGCGAAAAAATCCACTTGTAGGGTTCCCCAAAGGGCAAAGATCTCCTGAAGGACTTCCTGAGCTAATTCCCACTCGTGGTAGACTGTGCTCTGCTTGCTCAGAGCATCCGCCGTGATTTTCTCTTCTCCGGCTAGGTGAACTGCCGATAGATTCCCTCTGGAGTTGTCAAGTACCAGAGCTGCATTGCCACTCTGCACAGTCGTAGTGACCCTACACCTCCCCTCTTTTTGAGGTAGTACATGGCCACTGTGTTGTCCGTCATTATCAAGATATTCTTTCCCCACACAGAGGGCAGAAGGGCCTTCAGCGCTAGTCTGATTGCCTTTAGCTCCATAAGATTGATATGTAGTTTGCACTCAGATGGAGACCAACGAGAGCTGACAGTCAGATTGTTGGTATGGGCTCACAAACCCATGAGTGAGGCATCCATCATTACTGTTATCTACGGCCATGGTTGCTAAAAGGGATCTCCCTTCAGAATATTGTCCTCGCAGGCCCACCACAGAAGATCCTGTGCGACCCTGCTTGAAACCTGAAGTAGGTCCCACATCATTCCTGAGAACTGGGACCATTGAGTTCTTAAAGCCCATTGAAGGGATCTCATTCTCAGGCTGGCCTTTGGCACCAGATAAATGCAGGATGCCATGAGCCCGAGCAACCTCAAAAAAATCGAAGGCCAGTAGACTGTGTGCATTCTGAAACTTGTTAACGATCTGAAGAATGTCTTGAGCCCTCACCTCGGGTGGTGAGCTCTTTCCCAAAGGAACTATCAAGTACAGCTGTTACGCTCACCTGGTATCCACAGGGACGCCACCCAGCCCTGGTTGGATGATTTGCACTCTCGAACCCTCTCCCGGTCCCTTGGTATGGCCTCTGGTTAAAGATGGGTCTGCAATATAGGAGACCTGGATTCAATACCAGATTGTCTTTATGTTTTCCCACCTCCCTTGGCCTCAACTCCTTCCTCCCCCTTGGGCCCTCTCCTCACCTTAATATTGTAGAAGGTGGATTCTCCGTCCTGCTCCTTGTGGCAGGGGCACGTAGATGTGGGGGCGAGCAGCGACCAAGTTACTCCACTTGTGCCAGCCCCCCTGTGGGAATCCAGGCCGGCTGCGACTCTGTAGTTTTGCTGCTTTATAGTCTTTATATGCACTTCTTATGTTCCTCTTAGTTCGAACAATAATGTCTTGCTTCTTTCCTTTTAGGTATGGAAAGGTATTTTGGAGTTGTCATGCAGTTTGAAGATGAGCATGGGCCGGTAGGCGAAAGCGCGGTGTGCGCAATGCTGTCCGGTGAGTAATGCGCGATGCGCGGCGCCGTTTCGCCTTTTATATTGCTAACCTGCGTCTTTTCTCTTCTTGCAGGTTGCGATGTTCCTCGCCGAGCGCCGTAATGTTCCAGGAATGATACTGACCAGGAGATCACTACCCAGGTAAGAATTGTGTGGCTTTCTTCATTCGGAAGGAAACGTGAGTAAACGCTTACGAATGCGGTCTTTCTTTCTCCTCTTTCCAGGTTATGGTATTCCAGGATGCATTCGTGAATGGAAATGAAGTTGACGATGGATTGAAAACAGGATACTTTTCCAGGTAAGTTTCGTAGTGTTTTTTCTCTCTCTGCAGGTCCTTGGTTTCAGGTGAGCGTTACGCTGCCCACAGCAGAATAACGCAAAGCATGTTCTGCTGTTTGGGTGTGGTTTAAATAGTCTCAGGTAAAGTAGTCCAGGTAAAATAGTCCCAGGCTTGCCACGCCAAAGTAGTCCAGGTAAAGTAGTCCCAGGGCTGCCACACCCAAAAGACTAGACCGCATAGCTCAGTTCCTTGTAACTGAGCTATGTGTGTGCCTCCATGTTGGCTGAACCCCCCCGGCGTCCAAAGTTAAATAGTCCCAAGTAAATAGCCCATTCTAATGTTGGTCTTCATGATGGTTATGAGCCTGGCGCCAATGGCGCCAGGACTGACTCCAAGAGTGTCTTGGATGAGGTTTTAAGGCCTTTGACCTGGCCCTAACTGGAAGGCTGACTTACCAGTGCAGGCCAGGGGCAAGGGTCATTACACAGCTCCGATGAACTGGAGTTTTTGAGAAGGGACTTCTTGTAATTTAGGGAGAAGCCCAGTCTGTGAAGAGAATGGCAGGTGACGGTGAGATGATCCTGGGCTTGTTCGGGAGAATACGTCCTGATCAACCAATCGTCCAGGTAGGGGTAGACGTGAATCCCCCCCTCTCCTGTGATTCGCTGCCACCACCGCCATCAGCTTGGTGAAAAGTCTCAGGGCAGAGGTCAGCCCGAATGGCAGAACTCGAAATGGATAATGAGAACTGCCAACTGCGAACCTCAAGTATTTTCTGTGCTTGTGATGGATTGGCACATGAAAATAAGCATCCTGAAGGTAGAATGACACCAACCAATCCTGGAGTTGGAGAGGCTGAAGGATCTGAGAAAGTGTGACCATCTTGAACTTGTCCTTCCTGAGGAACTTGTTCAAGTATCTCAAGTCCAAGATGGGTCACAGTCCTCAGTTCTTCTTGGGTATTAGGAAATAAGGGGAATACCAACTCTTGTTACTCTCGGCCACAGGCCCTGGTTCTATAGCACCTTTCTCTAGCAGGGTTAAAATCTCCTGCACAAGGAGTGGATCCGGAATCCTCAAAGAGCGGTTCCCGGGTGGAGTATTCTGAGGTCTCCTTATAAAAGGAAGGCAGTAACCGTGGCCAACGGTTTCTAGAGCCCAAGCATCCGAAGTAATGTCTTGCCATTCTTCTAGATACTGAGACAGCCTGCCCCCCATTCCCCCACTGGTGAACTGTGACTCAAGACCTCAGAGGTTTTGAAGCGGCTGATGCAGCAGCCGATGGTAAAGAAGCTACTGCTTGAGCTGGCTTTGCACCCCTTTCTTGTCCACCATAAGGACATCTTCTTTGGCCCCTTTGATAGGCCATTCCTCTCGCCCTTCCAACTGAGGAGTAGTAGCAAAAAGATCTACCCCTCCAAGGATGTCCACTAGGTCGAAAACGCTGAGGTTTCTTTCATCTGCTTTACACAGAGCGAGGTACTGTTTCCACCCTCCTGGTCATCTGTTTTCCTGCACATGTTGAGTTTGTGCCTGGCTGCTGACCATTCCATTAGGTAGGTGCACTTCCTGTGCATTACTGCACCCCCAGGGGAATTATTAAACCTGAAAAATCGAAATTTGAAAAAAAAGAAGGAAAATAAACAAAATGTGCATAACATTGTTGGAAAGGACTGTTTTATTTGGAATTTGCTATTTTGAAAGCACAAGGTTTTCCCACTATTGCCTGCTTATTTGACTGTTTTTGGCCCTTCCAAGATGGCCGCCGTGGTTTTCTTTGTTGTGTAGGCAGGCTGTGCTGAACCACCTCGCCCTGTGCAGCACTCCCATTGGTTGCTGAGTGTTTTCTTGCATCCAATCAGGGACCGGCAGGCTTTAGCCGGCCCACTTCTAAGGCTCCCGTCTGCTCCCTGTCCGCTTCCGAAACACTAATTGGGGTGCTCCCTGCACCTTAACCACAATGATGCTGCCACCTCGCTCCTCTAAGAAATCCGGACTGCCTTGACTTTGCCTCCTCCAGAACTATGGGTTAGTTCTCTCCTTATGGACTCACTCCTACCACCTTTGACTATCACTGTTCTTACTGCTTGTTACTACCATGTTGTCATCCTGATGCGCAGTGCGCCCTAAAATCCTTTGCTAACATCTGATTCCAAGATTGGAAAGTCAAATCTTGCTGTTTTTGCTTTGCGCTAAAAAGTAAAATCTTGTTGCACAGTGCGAAATTCTCTGTATTTTGCCTGTATAATGAAGCTTCTCTGTAACTTGCCAGCCCAGTGACCTCACCACTCTTTTGTCCCACACCTACCTGCCTTAGCCCCCCTCAGTTTCTCCATCCTATCCTCACTTCCACCCCCATGGCGCTTTCTGTTTCTCCTATCTTTTTCAACTGCTTCGCCATTGACTATCCTTCCCTTCTCACTAAGTCTGATGGGAAGAAGTTCAAAAAGGATATCTTGGGCTCTAACCCTGGTCTGCCTATCGCCAAACCTACTCCAATGCTTCCTCCAGACAGACCCTCACTGACATCCTCTTTGTCATTCCTTCGCCAGATCTATGGACTCCTCATATGATCTCTGTTCTCTGCCCTATCTCCTCCTCTCCCATTAATGGTGGCACTCGCTGGGAAGTTCTCATGGCTTCCTTTGACTCCTCTAAAGTCATCATTAATGTCTACCTAAATGGCACTGTCATGGTCCAAGGCCCTCAGGCCAATCTCCTCCTCTTTGATAGGCGCTTCCCTCGCCTCAATTTCCTCTCATCTCCTGCTGTCCCCTCCTCTCCCCGCTTGGCTACCTTGGCGCTCTTTCTCCTCCGCAGGGCGTACCTCTGATCTGTACCCCTCCATGGAAGGTCTTTAAGGCTGGTAACCTTCTTCATATTGCCACTCTCAACTCTCGCTCTGCTGTCAAAACACTCCTCTGACATCTGCCACCTCCTTGAAGAACTAGACGTTGATGTCCTCAGTCTTACTGAGACATGGTTCACAGCCAGCTCTGTCACGAGCTTTGCCACTCTCCTCCCTGATGGTTACAAAATCCTCTCCGCACCCAGATCCTACCGGTCCGGTGGGAGGGGTGGCCCTGATCTTTCCTGAGTGGATTCCTGCCTCTTTCATTCCCACTCAGACCTACTCCTCTTTTGAATGCCTTGTCTGTAGGCTTTTTCTCTCGCCTACCCATTCTCTTACTTTGGCTACCATCTACCAGCCTCCTGGTCAAATCAATCATCCTCCTCCCACCTGGCCTCTACCACTCAACTCCTCCTCCTTGGTGACCTCAATATACATTTAGACTCTCCTTGTTCCTCCTCTGTACTCTTCCGTGACCTCTACGACTCCCTCTCCCTGTCCATCCCCTCTGCCCTGCCACTCCCTCTCCCTGTCCATCATCCCCTCTGGCCCAACTCACTCTGCAGGGCACACACTCAATGTCTTGATCTCCTCTGACCTCCCCCTCTCCATCCCTCTGACCACTCCTCTCTCCTGGAGCGATCACTCCCTCCTCTCCTCTCATCTCTCCCTCTCTCCCCCCCCCAGGCCAAGCCTACCCCAACACTGCCACCTACCTTCTCAGACATCCGGCCCATGAAGCGTGTGTCAGTTGAGGCTTTTGCCACCACTTTCTCTCCCCCTCGACCTTTGGCTGTTTCACATCCTGACACAGCCCTGTCTCTGCTCTACTCTTGAATTTCTGATACTCTTGCCCCTGTCATGAAGATCCGTTTGAAGTCCAAAGCCAAGTGCAATTGCTGGTATGACTCTGACCTAGCTACAATTAAACGTAAGTGTAGGGCGGCTGAGAGGAAATGGAGGGCTTCCTGTTCATCCTCTGACAAGCTGGCCTGTCGCCTGCTACAAAGGCCATACCGACTCTTGGTCCTCACTAAGAAGAGAGTCCACATTCAAGCTCGTGTCCCTGCGGCATCTAACAACTCGGCCAAACTCTTTAAAATCTGCAAGGAGCTGGCCAACCCTGCTGCAGTCTCTACCCCTCCTGTTGCCTCCCAGGCTCTTTGCAATGCCCTTGCCTCTCACTTCATTTAAAAAACTCAGGACATCCTGTCCATCCTCTCCACCCCCACCCCCCCTCTCCCCTCTCCATCTGTGCTTGCTGACCCTCCTTTAGCCACCCCCACACCATGCTTCTCGTCCTTTCCTCTTTTCTTCCCCGACGAGGTCGCTAGACAAGTCCGATCTATGAAAGCCTCGTCAAAACAGGTTCATCCCTGTTCCTATAAAACCATCAATGACCACATTGACACCCTCGCTCCGGCCCTTGCTGATTTCTGCAACCACTCCTTTGCCTCAGGATCCTTCCCCTCCCCTCTGAATCACTTCCTTGGGCAACCTCTTCTCAAGAAACCCACAGCTGATCCTTCTTGTCCAGCTAACTATCGCCCAATTTCCATTACTCCCTTTCTGGGCTAACTCCCGGAAAAGTTGCCCATCTCTGACCTTAACCTTCGTTCCAATTCTGTTGGCTGTCTCCATGAGCACCAGTGTGGCTTCAGAGCTGTCAGAAGCACGGAAACTGCTCTTCGGAACATCCGTGAAGATCTGCTCTCCAACCTTGACTCTAACATTCCGTCTGTCCTCATCCTCCTTGATCTCTCTTCTGCCTTCGACACGGTCAACCATACCATCCTGTTCAACCGTCTCTGTGAAAACCTGGGTATCACTGATCAGGCTCTGGCCTGGCTGACCCCTTTCCTCTCTGATCGACCCTCCCAGGTCCAACTTGGGTCCTTCCTATCATCTATTTTCCTCTCTACCTGTGTTGATCCCCAGGGGTCTAACCTCTCGCCCTGGCTTTTCAACCAATACCTGGCAACTCTCGCCCACTGCATTGCCACTTTCTGCTAATATTTTCAGTGCTACGCTGACGACAACTCATTTTCAGGCTGCGCTCTGCCACCTCCTCTCCCTCTCTCATCTCTGATTGCCTAACTGCCATTCAAGATTGGTGTGCCGCCAATGAGCTTTGTCTGAATGCCAGCAAGACGGAGATCCTCCTCATCGGCACACCTTCACCATCCTTTCCCCTCACTCTCTGGCTGGCTTCCCTTGGCCCTCCTCCTACCCACACCTGCGAGGCTAAGAACCTCTGAGTCATCTTTGACTCCACCCTTTCCTTCTCGGCCCACATCTCTGAGGTCTCTAAAAAGTCAAACTTCCTACTGCACCTCCTCAGAGATACTCTCCTTCCCCCAGAAGCTCATGATTTCCCAAGCTCTGGTACTCTCTAGGTTGGACTATTGTAACAGCTTCTTTCTAAATCTACCTGCCTCTACTCTCCGCCCTCTGCAACTAATCCAGAACAGGACTGCGAGACTTGTCCTTGGCCTCAAGCCCTGGGACTGTATCTCTCCAGCTCTGAAATCTCTACATTGGCTCAGAGTGGATGCAAGGATTACATTCAAAATCCTCTGCATTGTCCACAAGGTTTTCTGGGGCCTGGGTCCGAAATACTTTCAGCTATCCCTCCGCAAATACCTCCTCTCTCGAGCTCTTCGCTCCTCTGCCTCTAACTCCCCCAGGGTCAGTCCTTTTTCAAAGAAACAAGCTGGGGGTAGATCTCGGTCTTCGGCTGGGGCCTCCCTCTGGAACAGCCTCCCTGCCACTCTAAAACTTGAGGAGAACCATCTCCGGTTGCGGAAGCACCTCAAGCCCTTCCCCTTTTCTTCTGCCTTTGCCTCCCGTCTCCGCTGTTGATCTGTTCTCTTGGCACTGTGCACCTGGCCACCCTCTGTCCTCCGGGCCCAGGTACCTGCTCACCCTGCCACCCTCCCACACTGCCTCTGGGCCACCCCTTGCACTGGGATCTGTACCCATACAGCACCCGCTTTTTCTTCCTGCACTTATCAGACCTACCCTGTCTGCTGCCTTAAACCTAGCACTTGCAAATTGCTGGCTGCACTATCACTGTTTGTTGCCTTTATTATTTATTTATTATTATTTATCTGTTTCTCCTCTGCTTCACACTTTCCACTTCTCCCCCCTTCCATGCACTTTTTCCCTGTCAGGAATGAGGATTGGAGTAGGAGGGGAGTGTGTCGTGGACTCAAAGGGCTAAGGGCCTGAAAATACACGAAACAACTACACTTCCCAGCAGTACTTGGGAAAACTATGTAGTTTATAGCAGTGCACGCGTGTGGCCAGCTGACAGTGATTGCAACAGTTTATTAAGAGCCAACGGCGCACGGCAGTTGTGGCGTATTTTGTTTTCTGTCCAGAGCTGTGTCGGAGGAACGAAGAAGACGCCCCCGTATGGATCCCGCTGCTATTCTGAACCGGCAGGTGTGAGTTTGCAGTGGCGAGTGGAGAGCAGGCTGGCGGCTGCTACGGGCTACACAATAATTCGTCCGGGAATGCTCGTGAGCTTTCCGGACTTAAAATAAGTGCGGGAGGCGCTCTTATGAACAGAAATGTGTATGCGCTCAGCACTATCGTTATGGTTCATGCAAACTGGCATTTATAGCATGGGGGCATTGTGATTGAATCATACTGGTATCTGGGAATCCACGTGAGCTCAGCATGTCCTTTTTGCAAGTCAAAACGCCCCAGAGAGAAAGAGCTCCAGCATGTGTTTTGTTTATGGAATACTAGTGCTCCAACTCCTGATGTGCCGCATTTCCCCGATTAACCAGTGCTGTCAACTAGGTTATTTTGGGGGAAATTCATGATCAGGGTGTGCAAACGGCATATTCTTTAGGTTTCATGTTAATGACCAGTTATATTCAATGTTTGTAAGTGTTGCTTACGCTAGCCCAGAGGGCCATGTATTGTGTCTATCATAGTAGGAACATTCCCATCTGTATGTCTTATCTTGCTTGCTATGCATGTTATTCATATAAGAGGGTGAAATAGGTACACGTATCAAGGTGTACTTACTATTGGTGTTATTAGACAAGGAAATACATGGTATATGGTAATTACAAGGTACTAGG
The DNA here is from genome assembly GCF_040938575.1 of Ambystoma mexicanum. Taxonomy (NCBI): domain Eukaryota; kingdom Metazoa; phylum Chordata; class Amphibia; order Caudata; family Ambystomatidae; genus Ambystoma; species Ambystoma mexicanum. The sequence goes on along the minus strand of NC_090929.1, from coordinate 787,251,958 downwards.
CAGGCTAGGGGTTTTTCCCTGTTACTTCCCCGGTCCTATCCAAACTAGGTTCTCCATTACCCTCTATCCGGTGTTCCTAAAATTCCCCACCCTGTCCACAACCTCTCCCTAACCCTCTTTCGCCCACTGGCTGCTACATGGTGTCCTGTTTTTCTGTCTATCAGGTACCTGTGCCAACCACGGTGGGAGGGTAGACTTCATTTGGCTTCTGTGGTTCGGGGGAGAGTGTCAAACTCATTTCCCCCATTATTGTGTATGTTTTGACATCCCCTCCCCCTCTCCTATGCACTTGCGCTTTCTCAATGTCACTGGGCCTAGTAAGATCGTGGTTTTGTTCTCCCCTGTTCCCCTCCCTTGCCTTGTCGTGCTCTGAAACACTTGTGTACAAGCGCAATGGAAATAAAATACCAATTTGTTTATGTTTATTAGGTTTATATAGCGTTCTAATCCAAAGCGCTTTACAATATAACAACAAGGTACAATAATGGAAGAAGCAAGTGAAAAATCATGAGACAAACCATTGATTCAATATGTAGAACAGATTCCTTGGAAAACGGAGGTGAGGGAACGGAGAGAAGGAAGGGAGAGGAGGTAGTAAAGGGAAGAGGCGCAATAAAGTCAAATATGTGATATAAGGTCAAGTGGATGTGAGAAGGGAGGGGAAGGGAAGGTATGAGGGAGATGGAGAGGAGAGATGGTAGAAGGTCAAGGGGGGGAGTGAAGAAGAAGGGCTTTCAAGGAGGTGCGGAAGGAGGTGTAGATGGGGATAGAGCGGATAGAGAGAGGTAAGGAGTTCCAGTGTAGGGGGGCCAAGAGCTGAAAGGCACGGTAGCGAGAGGCGGCACATGGTGAAAGGGGTACAGTGAGTAAGAAGAGGTCAGAAGAGCGGAGAGAATAAGAGGGAGTGTAAAATGAGAGGAGAGAAGAGAGATAGAGGGAGCAAGGTCGTGGAGTGCTTTGAAGACCAGACAGAGGAATTGGAATTTAAGTTGGGAGGGGAAGGGAAGCCAGCCAAGTTGAGAGAGCGAGGAGGAAATAGAGTTGCGAGGGCTGAGTAGACAGAGTACGGATAGAGGAGTGGTAGATGGATATGAGGGCGGTCAGATGAGAGGCAGGGAGTCCAAATAGGGGAGAAGAGCAGTAGAAGAGACGGGAGAAGATGAGGGAGGAGATTAAGAGTTTAGAAGCATGGAAGGTGAGAGAGGATCTGATCTTGTGAATTTTGTAGAGATGGTGCCGACAGGATCGAGAGGTAAGAGAAATGTGGTGGGAGAAGGAAAGGAGGAGGGGTAGGTCAGTGTTTTAGAAGGAAAGAAAAGGACTTCCGTCTTGTCAGTGTTGAGGTAGAGAAAATGGAATGACATCCAGTTTTTAATAGCTGTAAAGCAGGAAGATAAGAAGTGATGAAGATCTGGAGTGAAGGAAGAGAAGGAGATAAAGAGTTGGGTGTCATCAGCGTAGAAGTGGTGGGAAATGCCGAAGGAAGAGACGACAGGAGCGAGAAGGGATGTGTAAAGAGAGAAAAGAAATGGTCAGAGTACTGAGCCTTGGGGCACACCATAGTCCAAGGGGGTGTTGGAAGAGGTGCGGCCGCCTCAATAGACTGCATAAGAACGATTGGAGAGGTAAGAGGAGAGCCAGGTGAGGACAGAGCCTTTGAAGCCAAAGGAGGACACAGTACTCAGGAGTAAAGGGTGGTCAACGGTATCAAAGGCAGTGGACAGTTCAAGGAGGATGAGGATAGAGGATTGCTTATCATAGCGAGCAGTAAGGAGGGAATTGAGTACGAAAGTGAGAGCAGTCTCAGTGGAGTATTTAGGGTGAAAACCAGATTGAGAGGGAGGGAGGAAGAAGAGCGTGAGAGGTTACAAAAGCTGAGAGTTGAGAGTAGGCTAGGCGCTCGAGGCGTTTCGATAGGAAGGGGAGAAGCGAGATTGGACGAAAGTTGGAAGTGAGAAGAGAGTTAGCAGAAGGTTTCTTTAGGATGAGAATGATAGTGGCGTGTTTGAATGCCGAAGGAAAAGTGGAGGAGGAGAAGCAGGCGTTGAAGAATATCAATATCAATAGCGGCACCTAAAGATTTGGCTGCCAGCTTCAAGGTATGCAACTTCTCAAGACTCTCGTCAGCCTGATTGCCAAAAAGGTGAGACCCGTCAAAAGGCTTGTTGAGAAGTCTGGATTACACGTCTGGTGCAAAACCCGACTTCAGCAACCATGCAAACCTGTGCATAACGGCGCTGGTAGCCATGGCTCTGCTGATGCGATCAACAGAATCCAAACCTGACTGAAGAGACTCGCACATGGCCTCTCTGCCGTCTCCAACTATGGCTAAGAAGCCATTTCTTTCATGTGCTCTGTCGCCATGGAAATGCAGTCCGTTAGAGTGAACGTAAGCTTTGCGAGTGCACAAGTGGAGTTGGCAGATTTCAGTGCCATGCTCCGTGCGGAAAATACCTTCCTTGCCCATCCATCTACTAGTTTGTCGTTCCTATCAAGAGGGATGGTAGGGTATGCTGCCGGTTTAGATGTCACAGTAGCTGCCTGCACCACCAGACTCTCCTGAGTGGGTTGTTTTGACAGTTAGTGAGGGTCACTACTGGAATGGCGAGCCCTTTCCTTCCCTGCTTCTTTCGATGGTGGGGTAGGAGCATGGCTTGGAGGCTTTTGCTTTTCGAAAATGTTGAGCATCTCCGCTCGGAAGGCCTCCCACTCGGCCGGAGTGGATTTTTTGGTTGGACAAGCAACTCTTTCTGGGGAAAAGTACAATGAAGTCGACGAAGGCGTCCTACAGTGCCTTCTCTTCGATTTCTTCAAGGACAAAGAAGAGTGGTGTGAGCCACTCCTCGATCTCCACAGCGTGGCTTTCTTCCTCCGAGGAGAGTCGCTTCTCGACTTGTCAGTCGAAGGTTTCACAGTCCGGGTAGGGGATTTAGGGATTCAGTCTTCCTTCAGCTTTCCCTTCCGTTCCCTCAAGGCTTTTCCAGTCATAGACTGGAACTTGGAGCAATGGGAGGTGTCAAGATCTGCCCCGAGGCACCACAAACAGATTCAGAGGGGATCAGTCAAGGACAGTTTTGACCCGCAATCCCGACACTTTTTGAAACCAGACTTCGGAGTTGTCAGTGGCGATGATGAAGATATCTCGAAATTAGCAAAGATGTCACAAGAGTGAAGAAGCGCCGTATTTCTTCAAAGCTATTACTGTTGCGGAAAAATGGAAACAAAGCCAACGGGCGCTGTGTGTGCTATATATGTCTTTGATGACATCATCCTTGAGGGAGGCCTTCAAGGGACATCGAGTCAATGCCATCGAAGCATAGCGCCCTCTGCCGAAAGAAAAGATGGACAACATGTTTCAAAAGATGAGCAATACGTGGGAGGACACAATCCATTCGAAAAGAATTTCACTGAGTGGGTCTTGGCGGCCTTTTTAAAGACCAAGTGGGCGTTCACAGCACTTGGTTTCCCCCCTCATCTCCTCTCCATGACACACCCCCCATATGGGCTGCTTGCCGGCTGCAGGACTGCTCTGAAGGATGTGTTACAAGGGACATTTAAACTGCCTTTGTTAAAATAGATTTAGCTGTATTGATCCTGCTGGAAATACTTGAAATGTTCTATATACCAGCATGGCAGTCTGGCGGGCCCACACCAGTCCCGAGCTGAGGAGGGAATCCCATAACAAAATACTTTGTTGTGCCGTCAGACTTCCCAATGCCATGTTTGCTCTTGCCCACTTGTGGAGTCCTCTCTTTTGGTGCCTCCTGTGTTAATAAGGAATAGTTACTTGTAAATCCTGTTCTTCATCCTGGGTATCTTCACTGGATTCACAAACACCAAAAATGTTTGCCTATTTGCAGCACCCAAGAACACCCAACCGTAGGCGAGAAGTCATAGCCCATTTTGGATTCAGGGAATTGCGACACCACAATCCATTCTGACATGATCCTAGCAGAGCAAGCGAACACCCAAAGATTGATCCCAGTCACCTGTGTCTATCGGGAGAGAGAGGTATATCCAAATGCTAGCCTACACTTCAGCATGAAAGAGAAGACTTATGAAGCCAACATGGCTAAACTCACTTGTTTACCGGAAAAAGTAATCCTTGACACAGATCTGCCCCTTTTTGATAAATGGTTCCAGGAGTCTAATATTAAAGTGTCAGCAGCCCAGGACAAAGATTTGGTTGGTTCAGAAACACCCCTCAGATCGTAGAGTGCCTCATGGTTTCCTGGAAGTGGTTAATGCCACAGACCCAGGGGCAACCTAGCCCTCCCTCCAGATCAAGCTTAAAAGTGAAAAGAGAGAAGACCGTGAGAAAAGCGATGAACTCCCCTGCCTGACTCTGGGGACACCTGATAGGGTGACGTAGGGGTTAAAGTTCGCTCGAGTTTGTGAATGATGGGCCAAGGGTAATACTAGAGGAATCTTCTACTCATTAACACTTTGTTACCATCATTGGGCAGGGCAGCAAAAGCCAGACGGTTGGAGAGGTAGTTCTGTATAGAAGGCAGGAGGAACCAAGGTACCAAGACAGAAAGAAGCCAAGAGGGAACGAGGCATGGCAAAACAACAGACGTAAGGAGGTTAAACAGAAGGCAGGCACAAGGACCAGAGAAGTCTGGATAAACAGAAAGCAGGTCTAGAAACTTGTAAGAAGGAGCAGGTATACAGGCCAGATGAGAGGACCATGTAAGGATGTTTGGCGACACTCTGATCAGGTCTGAATGATGTTTATGTGATGAATAGGTGCATACAGCGGTGTGGTAACGACCACAGGGACATGTCAAACATTTGCCCGTACTGAATAAATTAGTAGCCGTTCTGTCTCACATTCGAGGATTCAATCGGGAGACACCAGTGCGCATTGAGTTATCACATAAGAGGTGAGCGATCTTTGAGCGCTGAAACTAGATTCATCCTGTTACGAAACTTTATAGGTGCAGTGGACAATGAGTCATTTTACACATTTTACATCCTTCAGAGATGGGCACAGTGGGGCCATACCTTCTGTTTTTTCCATAGGAATTGCTCATTAAAAATAGATGTGAACAGCTATGTATCGGCATCATTTGAGAAACAGCGGTGCCAGCTCTTGAGTTGAGTTAGTATGAGCTAGAGTATGAAAAAAACGAAAAAGCAAAGAGCTTACACTGATCCTTGTATGGTTACAGACCCAGTAGATCGTATTTGGACACAATATAGACATTCATACTACCTAACAGAAAATACATTTGTGGTGAGTTTTTTTTATTGTATCTCCTAGTGTGACAACTTGTTATTATGAAATTGCATTTCCTTCCTGGTTCTTTGCATAAATATTTAGAGTACCATGTTTCTCTTCATTTTGCCTTGGGCTCTGTAAGGCACTCATGGTGGCAACAGTAAATACAGATAAGTGATCACAGTACAAGTGTGTTTATTAAACTGTAAATGCAGGGTGGAGAAACGCCCAACCTAAATCTAAGATGGAAGCAGGCTTCGACCAGCAAATGAAAAATAAGGCAGTCCTTGTGGCGTCTTGTCAAAGTAAAAGGCCTATACTAAAAGAAACGATTGCCAAATCCTTACAACTAATTACAGAAAGCGTGTGGGATAGGGGTTTCAAGAAAGAAGTATTCACAAATAATAAGTCATCAGGTGATTGCCAGGGGTCTCCCTTCCCCACGATTTTGAGCACAGGAAAAGGTGGATCTCCTGAACACAGCACACACTTGAGCTTTCCCTGCACAAGCCGACAGTTCCGTACCAGCTATCAGGTTCTTCGATGGTTAAGTCTCTCTTTAATAAAAAAGACTCATGCCTTCGAGGCCTGATGTATCCAAAAACAAACAAAGAGTTCCTTTCCAAATGGACTTCGGGTGATAACTTTTCACCCCTGGATCTCCCTCTCCAGCGCTCAGACAATTCATTTCCCCTGGTCTTCCAATATTTCTTGCATTCACAAATCTTTTTTTTCCTCTTAAATTTTATTGAGCATTTTTCATCAGACAAAATATTGCATTTCAAGCAAACAATAACAACTGAAACTCACCCTCTTTTTCCGCCCCCACCCCTCTCCATACTCACCCACGCACATAAGCTACCCTAACCAACCATCCAATGGGACTAAAAGACCAGTACATGGGACCAAGTCATCAGCTTAGTTTGCCGTTAGGAGATCCATATATGGTGTCCGTGCCTTACAGGTGCCTCCTTCGACCCAGGAGACCAATCGCTATGCACAAGCCTGGGCCCACCCTTCGTGTTAGAGCTTAAGTCCTTCATATCCTTCTTTTAACAACACAGTACCCCATTCTGATAATAAAAAAAACTTCCATCCTATTATGAACAATCGCTGTCAGCTTCTCGTAGGTAGGTAGAAATATCCCACAATTTAGTTAGCCATTCTTTTTGAGTAGGGGCAAATTTACTTTTCCATTTTTGGGCCAAAGCTACCCTTCCGGTCAGTAGCATGGCATCCACTATTTTCAGGTGCCTGGAAGCCTCAGAGTCTGGCGACGGAACACCCAGCAAAACCTCAAGAGGATGCAACACTGGGGAAACTCTGACCAGACCCTTGATCCAGCTCAGAACCTATGCCCAGTAAACCTGCATGAGCGGAAATTCCCACCACATATGGTAACGTGTGCCTCCTTGACCACATTCCCATGGGCATAATGGGGAGGTTCCTGCAACCATTTTGGATAGCCTTACTGGGGGTAGGTGCCAAGAGTGGAGGACTTTGAAGATTTTTTTATTTTTTTATTAGTTATTAACAAACAATACAAACCAAACTTGCAGTGCATACAATAACCTTTCAATTATACATCGCTTGATTTTGTTCACTGCTTCCCATAACCCACCCCCCAATATGAGCCCATTTCCTCTAATGCTCTATTCCGCGTCTTGCGCCAAAGTGTTCTCTGCCATGGATTCCATAGGGTCCGGCATCGGCCCAAATAATTCTGCTATTAATGATTTCCATGCCATCAGGGTCTCAGTCTCCTCCTCCCCGCCTACATTGCAAATTTCCTGCCATGCCATAGTTTCAGCCCCCGCCCATTTCTGCAAATCCTTCCACCATACCTCCACTCGTGGTTTATGGCATGTCTTCCATCCCATAGCAATCCTTCTCTTCGCAAGTACATATACCAGGTCCTTTAGTTTACACACATGCTTAAGATTTTTTGGCCTAGGGAAGCCCCCTAACAAGCAGGCCCACACAGTGTCCACTGTGATCTTAATACCTCTTTCTGCTAGCATGTGTGCCACTTCGCTCCAGAAACGCTCAATGACCGGGCATGACCAAAACTTATGCACCATGCCCACATTCTCTTCATCGCACTTAGGGCATGCTTGCCGCCCTTCGTTCTTAAACCTAGATATCCTTTGGGGTGTCATATATGCTCTATGTGTGATATACAGTTGTATTTGCTTAAGTCTAGCGTTCCTCGACACCTTATGATACCCCTGGGCTCGTTCCCACATCCCATCGTCCATCGGGGCTCCCAATTCACCTTCCCATTCTTGTCTCAACTGTACTGCTTCCTTCCCCACCTTGGACATCACCATCTCATATATTCTAGAAATCTCATGCCCCCCTCTGCTATGTCATATATGAAGTCTATGGTAGCATCTGGTTCTTCCTCCAGTACCAATTCAGGCCAAGTTTTCTTAATTCTCTGCACCAGCCTATGGTACGTGATATACTGGCCTGTGTGCAACCCGGTTACCCCCCTCAACGTCTCGAAGTCTATTATAGCCCCCTCTTGCCATATATCTCCCATGGTTGCTATCCCAACCAGTTCCCAATGGTTTCTGATTATCACCCGTAACTGCTTTTTTCCTCCTGCTAGTGCAACCAGTGGTACCTGTGTGGAACACAGGGACGGGTTCTCCATTTGGCAGGCCCTATGCCACATCCTCCACCCAAGCACCATCATCTTGGGACGCCCCTCCATCTCTGCCCTGAGCAGCCACATAACGTCTCTCAAGTAAAATGGGGCGTAATCCTGGCCAAACAACCTGGATTCCGAGGTGCTCTCCTCAGAGAGCCATTTGGCCACGTATTGCAGCTGGCCTGCTACATAGTATACTTCGTAATTAGGCAGTTTGATACCCCCTCTCTCATAAAAATTCTGTAGCTTCCAGAGAGCCACTCTGTTCCGTGCCACAGGAAGTCCCTACACATGCTGTCCAATCTAGTGAAAAACTTCTTTGGGATCCAGTACGGGATGTTCCCAAAATAGTGTAGTAACCTAGGTAGGACCACCATCTTCAACATCGCCCCACGCCCCATCATTGCTAGAGGCAGCTTTACCCAAAACCTCATGCAATTTTCGATTTTCTTAATAGCTACCTCAGTGTTGCACCTATGCTCTTCTTCCACTGTGTGGTATATATCTATCCCTAGATAGCGAAATGTACCAACTACCCATGGGATCTGTAACACCGGCAGTTGTTCCAAGGGGATCCCTTTATATCTGCCTAATGGGAACATGCTGGACTTCTGAGGGTTCACCGCTATACCTGGCATCCCTGTATATCTTTCCATAACCTCCAAGATATATTGGAGGTTTTCCTCCGGGTGTCATAGATACAGCAGCACATCGTCTGCATATAGTGATATTAGATGTTGTTCACTCCCTACCGCGATGCCTATCGTGTTGTAATGTTGCCTCAGATAGATTGCTAATGGTTCCAGAGCCAATATATAAAGCATAGGGGACCACGGGCAACCTTGTCTGGTGCCCCTACGGAGTTGCCACCTTTCCGATATCACTGCTCTTGTTTTGACTCTGGCTAGTGGTTTGCTATATACCATTTTGGCCCACTGCAAATATCCTGGGCCTATCTCGTAGCCTGCCAGGGCTGCCAGCAGCCATGGCCATTTGACCGAGTCGAAGGCCTTTATCGCGTCTAGTGACACAATTGCCAGATCACCATCATTCTCGTTCCCATATTCGATGACTCTATTGAGCCTTCTGAGATTATTAGATATATTCCTATTAGGGACATAGCCTGTCTGATCCGGATGTATTAATTTGCCAATGACCCTCCTCAGTCTATTCGCCAAAACAGTCGTCAGTATTTTACTGTCTTGATTTAGCATCGATAGGGGTCTGTATGAACCACAGCTTTGCCCGGACCTATTAGGCTTGGGTAGCGGTATTCTAATCGCTTCTCTGAATGACTCTGGCAGTCTGCCCAGCTCATATGCCTCATTCAGCATATCCAGCAAAGGGGGAAACACCTCCTCTTTAAATGCTTTATAGAATTCACTTGGGAGTCCATCAGCCCCCGGGGTCTTACTAGCTGGCAACTGTCTCACCACCTCCTCTAACTCCTCTAGAGTAATCGGCTCTTCCAGCTCCTCTCTTTCCTCAGCGCTGATCTGTGACAATCCTATGTCCTCTAATGTTTCTACAATTGTTGCACGATTATCCTCCCCATCATCTTCATATAGCCGCCTATAGTAATCTGCAAACTCCTGGTTAACTCCCTCTTGAGTGTCAACCACCCTCCCCTCTTCCCTTGTTATCGTTCTAATCGCGGGTCTCGGAGTTTCACTCTTGTATAGCCATGCCAAGATCCTCCCTGGTTTATCCCCTCCCACGTGCTGTCTCTCTATATATTTTTTGTAGTTGAGGTTACATAGTCTCTCCCAGTGCCCAGCACATTTCTGCTGCAACCTGAGTATCGATTCGGTGTCTTCTTTAGTGTTATTTCCCCCCTCTTGTGCCCTTTCCAGTTCCCCCTCTGCTTCCCGGAGATCAGCCAGGATCCCCCTTGCAGTCCTTTGGATTTTGCTATAGCTACCCCCGTACCACTACCTTGAAGGCCTCCCACAATGTGTCCGCCGAGTCCACGCTGCCAGTATTTGTCTCAAAATAGTTAATGATTTCCTCTCTCATATCCTCCCTAAAGAGGGGGTCTCGCAGCGCTTCTGCTCCGAGATGCCATGTCGGTATCCTCGCCCTCGGAGGACAATATTGCCATCCAAGGATCAAAGGTGAGTGGTCCATGAGGACCCTCGCTTTATATTCAGCGTGCGTGATCTCTGTTAGCATCTCTGGTGTGACAAAGACATAGTCTAACCTTGTATGTAACTGCTGCGGGGCAGAATAATGCGAGTATTGCCTGTCCAGGGGGTGTCGCTCCCTCCATGCATCTACCAACCCAAAATCATTCAGCAGTATTTGAAGTGCTTTAGCAGCTGGGGCTGGTCTGTCCATTTTCCCATCTGATCTATCTACCTTGGGGTTTAATACACAGTTGAAATCCCCCCCCAGATCACCGCACTCCCCACACACATGCTGAGGTTGTTACACAATGTCCTAAAATATGCCGCTGTATTTTGATTCGGGGAATACGTATTCACAATGCTCATCTCTTTGTTTTCCACCAGTCCCCTCAGTATGACCATCCTCCCGTCCATCTCAGCCAGCGTCTTTAGCAACTGGAATGGGACGTGTGGTGCCACCCAAATAATCACTCCCCTGGCGTACGCCGAATATGACGATCCCACTACTGTCCCCTTCCATTTCTTCCCAATAATCTTAATCTTGTGTCGCATCAGATGCGTTTCTTGCAGTAAGGCTATATCTATCTTCTGTCTACATAGGTATAGCATAACCTTGTTCCTCTTCAAATAACTATTGAGCCCCCCTGACATTCCAGGTGATTACTTTAAGGTCCCCCATGACATGGCAAGGTCCCCCTTCTCCTTTGTGGTCCAAATCCAACTGCATAACTCGCCTATATGGGCTTGTTTCCCAACTTAAACTCCCCTTAACTAAAAACACAACAAACCCCCCACACCCCCTCCCTCCCCCTGCCCCTCCCTGCCCTCCCCGACCCAACAACACTCTACCTAACTGTTGGCCAGCTCCATCCCTGGATCTCAGGCACCCCTGCATCTAGCCCTTTCTGGCGCTAACCCGTACTCGCGGCACAGCAGGGTAAAAAAAAGCCCTAGTGGCTGTCTTACTACTAGTTCTTGGGGGTAGGTTACTTCCATCCTGCAGCTCCTGATTACTTCAAGCACACTACGCCTACCGCTATTCAATTAACTTGTGCATTCAATCCTCTCTCAATCTTTTACTAGGGCTCCCCCTCCCCCATCCCCTCTGCATTCACGGCACCTCCATCTCACTTGTCACGTTCCTCATGATCTTGCTCCTCATTGTGCTCCGGCAACCTTGCAAATCGAGCCATGCCACCAACTCCTCTGGGGCGTCAAAGAAGAACACTCTGCTTTTATGTAAGACCTTGAGCTTCGCAGGGTACAAAAGCATGTGCTTGATCCCTGCTGCGAGCAGTCTCCTCTTGACCGCCACGTAGCTGTATCGCTGTCTCTGTACCAACATGGTGTAATCAGGGTACGCCGTGATGTTGGTGGAAGCCCTTTCTATCGTTCCACCTTTACGGAAGTACTCCAAGATCTTTTCTCTATCTTTGTAGTTTAAAATCTTCGCAATGATCACTCTGGGAGGGGCCCCGGGCCGCGGTTTCCTCATCAGGGCCCGGTGTGCTCGTTCAACCGTAAATCCTTGCGAAAGCTTGTCTGCTCCCATCTCCTGCAGCATCATATGCTCCACGTAGTCTGTGGGGTCCTGGCCTTCCTCGCCTTCCGGCAGGCTGACCACACGGATGTTGTTCCGTCTCGCCTTTCCTTCTTCCTCCTCCGCTCGGTTTTCAAGATTAGCTACCTGCTGGTTTAGTATATGGACCTCCTTCGAATTGATTGTGCTGGTGTCTCTTTTGGTCTTCACAGCACTCTCTAGATTGCTTGTTCTGTCCGCCAGCGCTCTGACATCCTTGTTTACTTCTGGCCTTGGGTCCTTTTACTGATATTGTGCAGGCTAGGCTCCGTTTGCGGTTCCAGTTTCTCTGTGCCGCGCCGGCACGGGTCTCTTTATTTCAGTGGCACCACCAAGTCAGCTCAGGCCCAAACTCCTCGTCCACAGCAGGTTTCAGCCTATGTTGGCGCGCACTATGTTATTCTCAGAGTGGGTCGTGTCCTCCCACGTACCATCTCTGGCTGTTGTGGTCAGCACCCCGTTCACTTGTTTCACTAGGCCACCAGGCGCCCCTGTTTATCCACCACCAGTGCAACTCAGGCTTGAAGGGCGTCCAATATTACGTATCCACTCCACTGCCTGCCGCCTCTCTCCTTATTGTGCCGACATCCAGCAAATGTCCAGGATGGACCTAATTGTTGGCCACTCTTGATGTTGAAATGCCGGTATACCCAAGTGTCTGTGTCGCCCGGCAGCGCTTTAGCGTGTGAGCAGCATCCCTATGTGGGTCTCGGCTGCTTTGCCGCCCACAATGTTGGATCCGTTCCTGGGCCCCCTACCATAGAAGAGCGGGCCACCGGTGTGCACCAAACGCCAGTATATCCCCTCCTTCTGTGGAGCGCTGCTCCCAAATATCCTTATGACCAAGCGACCGACTGTAGCGGGGCACAGAAAACATGGATGGACATATTTACAGATAGTAACGTTGTCGTCTTCATCCTATGCGGCTCGCCAAGCCAACATTCTACTCCTGTCCGCTAGCACTCTTGTTTGCTTCTGCAGTCCCCCGTTATGTTCGGCAGGCATCCGGGGCCCGCTGCAGTCATTTGTAAGCCGCACGCGGGCGGCGTCCTTCCTACAGATCTCACCGCCGCTCGCGGTCCGAGTCTTTGTTACAATGTTCGCGAGCGGCAGGGAGCCGTGCAAACTCCAGATGCCTAACGTCTGTGGCACGGCGACTATGTCCCAATACGGCGGTCGCTTTGCTTGCTCAAGCCCAGGAGCGCTGCCACATTGTTACGATAAGAAAATATCCAGGGCAAGCTTTACAAGCACTGCGCAGTGCGTCCTGTGGCAGCAACTTTCATTAGTTTCCCACCGCCGTTCCGCTGCATTCGGTCCTCCCCGAGGCCGCGGGTGAGATCTCTTTGTTGTCCGCCATCTTGGCAACAATGTATCAGTGCGGCCGCATACCCAAAGTTCTATTTTCTCCGGAGAGCCAGGCACAATTCACTTGATATCCGAGCCTGCTGCAGGGCTCCTATTTAGACGCCCATAACTTCGTTTCTGGAGCGCAAGTAGTATTTTCCAGGCATAATTTCCAGGATCAATGTAGGATCAGCAGGAGCTGCACAAGAAGGCACGTCCTATTCCATGGCTAGTTAGCCACGCCCCCAAGGACTTTGAAGTTGTGCTCCATCGCTGATGTGTAGAGGGAGCCCGCTAGCATATGTTTACAGATTTTCGCCCAGGTTTCCTCCGATATTTCTGCATCCGCCCTTGACTCCCAGAGATGGCTAAACGTCCGACTGCCCTCCAGGTCGGCCGTAACCAAAACTCTAAATCCTTGACACCACTCCCTTCCTTGTGGGGGCCTTGCTGACCGTTTTCTTAAAGGGGGAAAGGGCCAAAGAAACATAACCACCCTATTTGGGGTCTGTCCCATCAAAAACAGAGATACTCAAAGATAGTCAAAGGGCACACCCCCATAACCTCTGCCAGTGCCTTGTATTCGGTGAAGGTATTACCCCAGAACAACTGGGCAGCTCTCCCCAACCCCATATCCGACCACTTCTGTGTGTTAGGAAAACCCCTGCGCCCAAGGTCAAGCGGGGAGCCCCACAGCAACCTCAGGGGGGAGGGCCAGGAGGAAAGGAGTGAATTTGCTCTATTACGCTTCCATAGCCCCCAGAGCACTGCCAGGGAGAGGTGATTTTTCACGTGGGTCGGTATATCTTTAGTGTTTGCCCATAAGAGGTCTCTTACTTTTCTGGGGTGAGTATATGTATCCTCGATGAACGTCCAATAAGTACCCATGTCATCCATATGGTGTTCCAACATCACCGGCAACTACGCTGCTTTAAAGTATAGCCTAAAGTCTGGAAGACCGAAGCCCCCAAGTTTCTGGGGAGGGTCAGAGTAGCACACTTGATCACTTGATTCTAGGCTTGTTCCCCTGCCATATAAACTGGCTCACCATAGCCTGCAATTTCACAAAAAGAAGTACTCTGTGAGTGGTGTGGGGAGGGCCGTAAACAAATACAGGAGGTGAGGAATGATGTTAATTTTCACAGAAACCATTCAACCAATCCAAGAGAGGGTGGGAAGCGCACAGCGCAGAAGGTCTAACCCTATTCTCTATAGTGGGGGAGTGTAGTTGACCTCAAATAATCTATCCAGATCTCTAGGGAGGTGTATGCTCAGATATGGGGAGGATGTGTTCTCAACCCTCATTCCCTATAGTGTTTCTGCCCCGGGTATCCCGGTCGTCCCCCTCCACCCGTCGATGGGCATAACACTTTACTTGAACAGGTTTTTCAGGCCCAAAAACTTGCCAAAGGATTGTATCTCGCGTAGGAGTTCTGGTAGTGACTTTGGTAGATTTGTCAGGTAACAGTGAATATCAGCGGCAAATAAGGTGAGTTTAAAGTACAACTCCCCACAACGGATTCCCGTAATCCCTGGTTTGATCTAATGGCAATAGCTAGGGGTTCCATGACCAAAGCATACAGGAAGAGGGAGATGGGAACACTGCCGTTGACTACCACTCTTGCCATTGGACCATTGTATAGTGTTGCTACCCAACCCCTGAATGGATATTAGATGTGCCCCAAGTTCTGTGCAACTAGATTTGTGTACTAAATCCATGGTTTTCCTTATGTTATCTGCTCCTTGCCTCCGCGGGATAAATCCCACTTGATCTCCATGAACCAACGAGGGCATATGGTGCACCAGTCTATTGGCCAGCAGCAGATGGGTCTATATGACTGACACAAGGGAGGGTCCTTGCCTTCTTTGGGTAGAACTACAATTAGGGCACTAAGCATGGACTGGGGAGGCCACCTGTCTCTAGGGCATGGTTGAATAGTTTGGCCATGAACGGCACCAGAGTGGACCGAAATTTCTTATAGAAGAACGCTGTAAAACACCCTCCCCGAGGGGTAGTACCCCCTTTCATTCCAGTAATTGTATCCATCACTTCCTGGGAAGTAATAGGGGCCTCTAGGAGTTCCAAGTTTTCTGGAGGGAGACGCCGAATCAGGAGAGAGTCAAGGAAGTGATCCACCTCGGCTCCGTCTCCATTATATTCCTGGCGAGCGAATCACCTCTACTCTTCTGACATTCCCGTTTCCTCAACCTCCATGCCAGTATCTTGTCAGCCTTCTCACCCTTTCCCATGTATTTTTGTTTCAAGAAGGCTAACTTTCTTTCCGTTTATCAGTCGAAAAGGGCCGTTAGTTTAGCCCTATGCTCTTGCAGTTTGGCCCACTGTCCCAGGAACATTTGGGACTTCAGTTTACCCCCTGGCTGAATAGCTTCGGTTTTCTCTCCATCGTCCCTTTCCTCCCAAGCCCTTTCCCTCTTCCTCCTTGACCCCATTCCGATCAGGGCCCCTCTTATTGTAGCCTTGAACGCCTCCCAGACCACTGACATGTCCACCTCCCCATTGTCGTTAATTTCAGAAAATTATTTAATCGCCTTGAAGAGTGACTGAGGTATCTCTTTGTCTCGCAGCAGCACATCATTACATGACCATCTAGCGCTGCCTGGGGGCCTTGGGGGCATCCCGATTAGGACCTTCAACAGATCGTGGTCTGACCACGGCACAATTTGAACCATGGCTTCGCTCACTCACTGAAACAGGGGGGGAATCTACAAGGATATAATCTATTTTAGAGTATGTGTCATGGACCCTCGAATAGTATGTAAATAATGGGTTTTTTCCTTGACTCCTCCAATGGATATCTGACAAACCAAGCTCAGCGTTGACTTTCCGAAAGCAGAGGGCCAATCGCAGTTGCACTGTGATATCAATGGCGGGTCTCACCCTCTTTCTGTCACTCTAGGGGTATAAAACCATATTGAAATCACTTCCTATAATCAAGGATCCCTCGACAAAGGTCTGGATTTTGCTCCTAAGCGATTCCCAGTACTGGGCTTCGCTTCATTTGGACAGTAGATGAAAACCACTGTAATAATAGTGTCCTTGATTTCCCCCTTAACCATGAGAAAGGAGCCTTCTGAGTATTTGCTTTGTGCCATTAGTGTAAACTGTAGCCTACTAGATACCAGGAGGGCACCTCCTTTTTTCTTGGCTGGGCCGGATGCTTGATAAACCTTTATCGACCTGGCTCTCAAAGCTGGCACCCTACCCCTCAGCCAGTGAGTCTCCTGAAGGAGCATGAGATCTACCTTCAACTGGCCGAACTCCCGTATGACTAGTGACCTTTTTTGAGGCGAGTTCAGGCCTCTCAAGTTTAAAGAACCCAACGCCAGATTATGTGCAGAATCATCCATTGGGGAGCCGCACAAACCCATTATGTCCTCTGGAATCAGGATTCCGAAGTGCACTCCCTCTATGGCCTGGTACCCTATTCCACACTGGGTGTCTGAGTTTTCCCCATGGGACTGGGCTGGAAATGGACAGTTTACAAACGTTGAATACAACGTCAAACACAAGAATCAACCCCCAAAGTTCCCCCAGCCCCCTCAGTGCCTGGACTGCATGCCGCATTGGTCTTGACACAGATCCAGGCCACCACGTCCCACCCGCCTCGTGCCTGGATGAAGCAAAATACCACCTCTGAGCCTCATCCTCCCCAACAAGCCCGACATTAAACAAGAAACCTACTAATATTCCCACCCCCAAAAAAAACTAAGGAACCAACTTGACAGAGCTCCTGCTATGGAGAGCTGAACAGCCTCAGGTGACCGTGCCCCACTCCAGGAACCCTGGTCAGTGCCATAAGAGGCAAAGAAAAAGTAATACCGGCGGTAGTGGCTGGGCCTCGGCCAACCACTCAAAGAACTTCATTTACTTAGCCATCCCAGCAGGAGGCCAGATTCAACCTTGGCCGTTGCTAGGTGACGGGGACACCGGGTTTAATTTCCTAAACTTTCTGTTGCTGCGGACGTGGCGCCTGTCCATCTGGACCTCCGTCAGCTCTCCTCCTCGAGTCCCCCCAGCAGTGTCTGGGGCAGATTCACCTAACAGCACATGTGTCACACGCTGTATGTCATATTCTGTGACAAGGTTACATTTGTATCCCTCATGTCCGAAGGAGAGGGAGAAACAGAACCCCCACCTGTAGCAGACCCCTTTAGTTTGGAGCCACTTTGTTAGGGGGCCACACAACCTCCTTCTTATCAGCGTAAATGCTGAAAGATCTTGATAGATGGTTATTCGCGAGTCTACGCACTATATCAGGCCCCTCTTCCTTGCCAACTCCAAAATCTTTGACTTCTCTGTGGAGTAATGGAACCTTGCCAGCACAGAGCTAGGCCCCTAGGCCCCTGGGAACTTGCTCCCACTCTATGATCTCTGTCGATCGTAGGCTCATTAGTGTTCCCCTCAAAGAGCTTACTGACCACTGCATTGATGGCTTTCATGATGTCCGCTCGGGTCTCACCTTTGCGTTCCGGGAAGCCAAGGAACCTCAGGTTATTGGAGCGTTCTCGCTTTTTCAGATCGTCCATCTTCAGGGTGCACTTTTCCTCTCTCCTCTCCAGCTCAGAGAGCCGCATATCGATTTGGGTTTACAGAAGGTCTACCGATGTTAGGTTAGCTTCAAGGTCTTGGATGTGGTCATCCATACTGTCCACTTTTTTATCCAGGCCATCAAGCCTCTTCCCAATGTCCGCTCTGAAGCCCCTAATTTCATCCAGTAGGGCTGCCATGCTCTTGCTCACTGCGTCTGTTGACAATGTGGTAGGCATGGTTGCTTGCGACGTGGGGGAGGTCTGGTTGCACCAGAATTGTGTGAGTGAGTCACCCCAACTCATGGGTGGGTACAGTTGGGGGGCACAGCGACGTGAAAGTATTTTCTGGGAGTTTTTGGTGCACCTGAGCCAGCAAGCTCCTGGTCCCCAATCTCCTCAGGGGCTCATTAAGGACGGTGGTAGTGCATTGGGGGGGGGGGGTGTTACTACTAATTGTCTTCCCCTACCACTGTGCAACCTATGAGAGGTACTAGATGAGGATTGCCCCCATCTCAGAGTAGGGCTCTACACCTCCTGGGCCCCCAGGAATGACGGGGATAAGCAGGTAAGCTCTGGACTAGGCATCCACCCTGGGAGCCGGGGGAGAACGGGCTTCTGCGTTACGGGCCGAGAGCTCCCAGTTCTTGACACTTTATGGTACCACTGCGCACCCCCAGGGTTGACCGGGAGGCATGGTGTTCTCACCTGGGAACCCCAGCAGTTGGGCCAAGGCTGACTCTGGGTGTGTGGTAGGTATGCGCCTGTTGCTTCCCCCAGGAGGTGCACCCTGAGCCCTTTCACAGGTAAGGATTAGGAGGATGACAGGAAGGCCATAATGTGCTGTAATGACTGGAAACCCAGGCCTATGGTATGTTTTATGAACCACAGTTAAATTGGGGGCTCTTAAATGGTCCAGTGGTACGGAATAGTTCCAGCCAGTGCAAGGTTGTCCTACCACTTGTGACAAAACGTGGAGGGCCCCAGCTGCTGTGAGAGGGCCTTTGTATTCAGGGAAGACGCCATTCCTGCAATTTATTCCTGTGGAACTAGCAGAGTGAGGAAGGATGAGGCCTTGCCTCGCGTTGTATGTGACCAACCTCGCGGAGGCTGCGTTGTTGGATAGAGAGAGGAGCTCTCTCCCCACAGGAAGGCCTCTGTACCTGGGCCTAACTTCCTTCCTAGCGGGATCGCTGTTGCACGCTTGCCTTGTCTTCCGGTGTGCTCCGCGAGCAGAGGGGGAGGGTCCCCTGTCAAAACGAGATCTGGGGGACTGGGTATCAGGCGTCTCTCTCTCTGTGCTCATCACCTCTCTCCCGCACTGGCGGGAGAGGTGGACCAGAGAGGGAGCTGCAATGTCTTACCGCTGATCTTCTGTTGGGAGATCGGCCGGACTCCTCCTGAAGCAGAGAGGCAGCGTTGCATTAATATACCCATCCTCCTCACACACCCTGGGTTCCTCTGGACTTGCGTGAGTAACAAAAGGGACTGCTCAAAAGGTGTGGGAGGACTTGAGAGCTACTAACTATTGAAACATAGGGGTGGCGTCCTACCACAACAACATTTTCTATACCTCTGTATTCATTTTAATGCAAAGGTTAAGTTATTTAACAGGCCAAGTCTCAAAGAGACTGTGTATTCATGTTTAGTAAGGATGAAAACAAGAAAACACATAAGTAGTGACTACTAACATTTATTTTGTTAATGTCCAGTCAACTTGGGTCTAGTTTCCCATAGTATTTTAAGTTTTTTTGTTTTTTTGAAAGACAACTGCCTAATAATCGGCAGACCTTTTATGGAGCCAAGAGAGCTAAAAAAACAGAGAAGACAAACATAACAATAGGTTCAAATTCCTTATAGATAGGCAAAATGAGGTGCTCATACTCGTAAACTATGATGTAATAATCAGAACACTTAAATGGTAGGTTAGAAAAAATGGACTAGGGTTAGTTTTCATAAGCACATCCTAATTCTTATTTCCATGATGTACTGGATATTGGGAGGTAACCAAGTCTTTGGTCTACGTCTAGATGTAGATCAGATGGTGTGGCGGGACAGGGGTAGTTGGCCGAAACGATGTGTGGTCCCGAGACGTTTTGGCATAAAGAGCCTTCTTCATGGGCCTTGATCGGTACTCCCTGGCCAAAGAGAAGGAAAAATTCTCATCCAGTGGTGCAGATATGTGGACGTTAGCCTCGAAATCGCGTACTGTCTGGTCTGCTGTAAGGTTGCAGAATAGGGTGCAGTGCTGGACTGGGCGGAAAGCCTTGTGCCCAGGGGTTGGTGGCCGTATGAGTCGCGTAGCCCTTGTGGGCTGTTCACTGAGAAGTGCAGAGAAGTATTTGTAGCAGAGCAAGTGGCGTCCGTCCACTAGACATACGAAACTCCGAGAGGCTAATGAATCTGGTCTTCAGGGTGACGGCTGCTGAACTTTCGGCATCAGAGGGCTGCCACCCTCTCTCCCGTGGGGGGGCTCGGCCAGGCTCCCTGCTTACTCACATTCTGTCCTTTGCACATAACCCTCCGGTTTGACATCGGAGTCGTGTGGTACTGCAAGTCAGTACGCACTTCCTCTGCGCTACACCATGAGGGCTCTGGTCTCTATTTTTTTGACCAGAGGAGTTAGCAGGGGTTCAGTACAAACGGAGGGGGCAGGGGGGTGGGTCCGCTCTCCAGGGGCTGCTATGGGGGGGGGGCTCAAACCCTTTTTTAGCCTCGACATTCATGAATCTTAATGACCTTTTAAACAGTTCTTCAGGCTTCGCCCCTTTTTGTTGGCTTCCGTCTGCCGGGTACACGCTTGCCAACTTTTACAACACACTGTTCATGCGCTCATTTCACCAAGCGGGTTTTGTTTCCATTAGCTTCGCAATCATCTGTCGGTAAAAGACTTTCGACGGTACAGAGGATTTTACAAGACCTCTGTAAGACCACTTTGACCTCTTTTCGTCTCTTCCCAAGGGATTCTGGTTACAATAGTTTCTACCATAGGGTAATCGCCCAGAGTTTCCTGCATGAGCACCCACATGATGCCGGACTCCTCTGTTGCTGGTTTTCCCCCTCTTTCATCAATAGTTTCTTTAAATCTTTCAAAGTTCACATTAGCCGTTGGCTACTTTTCACTTAACACAGTTTGTTTTCGTACCGACTCTCCCCTCGACTCACCGGCTGTTATGAACCGATTCACTTTCTTTCTCTTTGGAGTCAAGGTTGGTACCACAGAGACAAGCGTCTCTCCCCGGCTTGTTTATCAGCGGAGGAGGTTCGCGTGTACCGGTGACATCTGCTGTAACACACGCTGGCTATTGTTCGTGGTCTTATGATTCCTTCTGCGGAGGATTCATGGGCCTTGGTCAGAAAGGGCAAGGTCGCTTCTCTCCTTGTCACCTTCTTGGTATGCACGTCTCTCTCCTCCTCTTTAACTGCTGTGCTGAATTAGCTCTCACGCCGTGTGTTCTGCCTTGCTCGTCTTATGCTCTTGTGCTCCACCTTTTATCCCTGTGGGGAAGGGAAAGGGCCATCAGGAGTGTGTGATTCTGGACAATTACCTGAATTTGCCTAACCCTTTTATTGGGACATGTCGTTAACGGCTCTGGTGGTAGTCCGTTGTCTTTCATATTGTGCGAAAGTGTCTGTGTCGGAAAAGGTGGGGGCAGTGTTTTGGAATATCCTACGTGGTAAAATGGGGAAAAAGTGTTGAAAGAAGGGGGATACCGTGTCTCACCTGTCGGTGTCCCACTCCCCAAGGACCCCCATCCAGGTGATCCTCCCACACTAGTCCATCCCCAGGAACTGGATCCAAAAGGCGATGGCTGTGTCCTGGCCACCTGGAGGACAGATCCCCGGGGACTAGCTATGGAGACCCCTTCAGGTTTCTCTGTCTCCCATAGGTTACACGTAGCTATAAAAGCATGTGTCCCCAGGCTCCTCCTTATTTAAGAAACCCTACTGAAGAGAGTGTTTCGAGTCATGAAGAAGGTGGCACAGCTACCCAGCACCGCTAAAACCAGTCGACTATCTTAAAAGAAGTAAATTAGTTACCCGTTACCCCCGACTACTATAGGAGCACTGCTGGGAAAAACAGTCTTTTAGTTATATGTATATCATGTTAGGGTCGCCCTGAACATAAGTGAGTGTTCCCATCTCAGAATTGTATAGTGCCGAGTCAAAAATAAAGTTTGACTCACTTCTAATACTGATTTTAAGTTTATATGCATTGGATGAATGCGCGTTTTCTCTGGTATCCCCTTTCCTAGTTAGGCGACTCACCACCGTACTCTAGGGACGGTCACATCCTTCAGGGCCAGTCAAGACTTTCCTGCAGGGAGAGGCAGTGACTTGTATTAAGCACATAGTAAGAATTATAAAGATGCTTTCTAGTTTGTGCTGACACATGTTTAAAATATGCTGCCTGCTTGGAATCGAGGCCCGGCATCCTCAAGTCTGTTTAGATGGCAGCAGGAGATGCGTGCCAGACTGCACATGCGCAGAATTAGCGCATGTGCGTACATTCATCATGGCAGTGCCCAGAGATGCAAAAGCAGCTGCATCGCTTCTTCTGAATTTCACTTGAGCCTTCAGCTCTCCCCAAACCTCTAGAGGAAAGACGTCATTGCGGATAACCCTGCCAAAAAGGTAAGCATCATTGTGTGGGGCATGCAAGGTGTATGATAAATGATGCTCCAGGAAAAACTGGGACCATACACTCAGCCAGAAATTTCACACAGAAGATCTACAACGTAAGGCAGGGCATTTCAGAACTCCATGCCCCGTGAGTAATATTGGCCCCTTTAAGGAAGCAACCACTAACCCCGGTACTCCTAGTCCACCCGGAATAAGTAACACCAGGATCTCCTCATGCCTAAAAGAAAGTATTGTACTTAGTTCTGAGGCTGTGAAAACACTAAACATTGTCTTTTTAAAAGACTCCACTCTTGCTTTGAGGAATGTGATGAATCTGATGAGGTCACCTCTTTCCTGGAGGTAGCCTCTCCCCATGTGACCAGCTGACAGCAGCCGATGCCTGATCCTGACCCTGGGGCGGCTAAATGAAGGAGGACCACATGGGGAGAGAACCCTCCGGGGGATTGACATGCTGGAAATGCATTGGAGGGACAGGGCCTCCGAATCCTTGTCCTTTATTGCGTTTTATCATGTGTTCTGTCTTGTTTTACGCGCAGGAGTTCATGTGGGACTCCTGGCGGTCCAGCTCTTGCCGTATTTGGTTTGATGAACACACCCTTGGGATACCCTTATGGCACACATGGGTGGGAGTATGACTCTGAACTCCTAGTGTATGTTTTTGGGTACCTGTGTGTGGCCCACAGAGCATGGTACGGGCTGGTGGCAGCTCCATGCTAAATTGACAGGTGCCCTGAGCATCCTCCATTTTGGGATGCCCAGGCCCTGTCATTGGAATCGGTGGATTCCTGATGGAGACAAGATGCCCCCTGTGGCCTCTTGCTTTCCATCGCCCGTTACCTTGTTTCCCGAAGTCCCGGGAAGCCCTGACTCTGTCCCTTCCCCCTAATTGGCTGTTGGGTGTAAGTTCCATATATGATGTTGTGGGGGGAAGTACAGGCCAGACCGGCTGGAGCCTTCCCAATGACTGTATGTTGTGGGTACGCCCGTGGAGTGTGACGAATATGCATTCCATGTTATGGGGGACTAGTATCTGGTGTTTGACACAATGACTGAGACAGCCCTGCCCGAAACTGTTATGAATGCAGTGTGTAGTGCTGAATGGCAGAGTGCTTGTCCGAATCCACATTCCGTGTTGTAAGTGTCTGGATGGAGAAGAATGGCCTGAATGCACTGTGCACCTAATTGGCTGCCTGACTGCCCTTCTGAGTGATTGGTTGTCTGAGTGTGACCCAGCAGAGTGAATGGGAGATCAACAGTATATCTGGGGACCTCTCACTGTTAGAAATCGTTAAGAAGCTGAAGTTGAAACTGATGCTTAACCTTGAAGCCCACTGGAAGAAAAACTGCTGCTGCTGTCCTTCGCTAATCTGAAAGCTACATGACGGGCAAGAAACTGATCCAAGAGAGGTCCTGGTTAGGAGACCTCTTCCCGAGCTACGAGGGACCATCGTGCACCAGCTGATCTTTCCCAAAGCTCCCTGGTAGACAGACCTACAAAAGGCTGCCGACTGGAGAAGGGGACCGCCGAGGAGAACAAAGCAGCACCAGACAGCCGTCCACCGTCGCCGACTGCCGTAGCCGACCAGAGCCACAGTGCTCCCTCTGCCTAAGAACATTTGATCCAAGGACTCCCTTGCTCATCATCGTCGACCGCTTTCATCCTGCCGGAGAAAGTCAAGGCTGCCAACGACCTAGGAGAATCCGCTAGTGGGTCTCCACCGAAGCTACTGAAGCCAGCCGTGGTCCCGCCCCATTCGCGAAACGGCAGACGCCGACAACCAGATGCCCTTGCTGGGCCTAAGTTCTTAATTGACTCTTTGTGGCAACAAACTATCGTCATGGAGGTGCGCCGCACGCCTCTTCACAGGACGTTCACGAGCTTTTGTCAATGAGCACCGCGATGATCGAATCTGCTCCCTCAACGACAATGTTCACCTCTTTCTTCACCAAATCTCGACGACCCGCGGCTCCCGCCTGAAAGGGAGTGCGCTCCAGAAGGGTCTCACCAAAGAACTCTACGAAACCAGGTACTTTGGGGCAGTAGAACTTTTATAGAAGGAGATAGGAGATAAGACTTTAATAGACAATACATGGACTGGGCTTGTGGTGCATCTTCGCTTACAGGTTGCCCAGGTGGGAGGCTCCTCATACAGAACTGTGGCTAGGTAACAGGGCCAGTATTCTGGCAATTGTCTAACCAACTTATTTTCCTCCTAAGTCTATGGTTGATATGGTTTTGCTGTGTTGATTCAAATTGCTATTTGAACTGAGTACAGATGATGCATTTTAATGGAATCAGAGTAATAGTGGTACCACCTAGAACTGTATATATTTACCATTTTAGAATTGTCGGAGCACAAAGTGTGTTATTGTGGTTGTGTATATAACGTGAACCTTATTTATATAAACAGCTGTGTTTTCACTAATATAGTGTGTGGACATTCCTTTGTCGGTGCTTGGGGACTACACTGTACTTAAGAACCAGCCTGCATCACCTCCTGAGAGCTAAGCCTTGATTGTTTGTCCATTGCTACCAACAATAGAGAATCTTGGCTGGGGTGCTCTGTGCTTCGACTCTGCCATATAGAGAACAAGAGTACAGGTCACCCCCTCCAGTCTTTACAGGGATGACACAGTATCTCGGGCAAGAGCATATACCACCATGCCCTTTTAGGGAAGTCCCCTCCATATCTCAAGCTTACTGTGATTGTTCTCTTCAAACCTCCACCAAATCTACTAATGGCATTTTTCAGTACTCCATGAGTAAGATACAAAGCACTGCCTATCAATCCCATATACATAGGACTACTGGGACGAAGAGACTGAACAGAGTAATGAAGATCAATGAGTCTGAGAAGCACATCACGCGCTCTAGTGTTTGCAAATCTGTGCTAGGTGCCGGGACATTTGAAAATCCCAACCAGCATTGAGAGCGGAGACGCTGCCTGGGAAAGCTTTGCCCTCTTGGTATGGACCAAGGGACAACCGTGCCACAAAGCAGATCGTGGAGCCGGCCAGGTCAGCAGGATGGTGAAGGAAGGAAGACTGCAGATGCTGGTGCTGCGTATCAGTGTGTCGACAGGAAGAAGAGGAAGTCTCCCTGATGGCCACAGGAACCGCACAGCAGTACTGAAGCTGCCGAACACGGAGAAGGGCTCCACAGCAAGGCGGGAGCCACAAGGGATGTGGAAGCAGCTGAGCAAAGCCAGCATTTCCGTGAAAGGAAAGTGGTACCCTGTAATGCTGCAACCCATTTACCATGGAACAGCTGGAGCACACCAAGGAAAGTGGTTGAGTCCAGAGAATTTAAACAGACACTGGGCGCTCCAGAAATGTTATTAAGGACAGATGAAAGCAAGCTAAGTGAGTGAAAGGGAATTTGAGACCCAATTACTTTGGAATAATAACAAATTGAATGCAAGAAATATACACAGTGAATGCAAGGCAAAGTCAAGTTTGCAAATGTGTAAAGTGAATCACATGAGAAAAGCCCTGGCAGGAGAGTATACCAGGCAAAGCCAAGTCTAAGTTGTTTTAGGACCAGCGAAACCCTCCCTCTAAGGAAGACTCATACCCTTAGAAGTCTATGTGTTTTAAAGACACCTGGGGAAGGGAGACAGCGCCCCCCCCTGGATTGAACAGCGACACCAAGAGGAGGGAGTTATACTCTTGGGCTATAAAGAACTTTGGTTGTGTAATCGATTCATTTTGTTGGTGAAGTAAAACCTGGGGAAGGGAGCCATCCCCAGGAACTGTGAACTTTTGTGTTGGAGTTACATTTTTTTCAAATACGTTTTTATTGGCATTTTTGAAGTTTTACATACACCAATAAACTCTCCCCCAACTCCCCATTCCCCTCCCTTCTCTGGGTTTGATGAGGTCCTTTCTGCCATACTGTGTGGGATTATCGTTCCCTCCTTCCCCTTTCAGTCTCCACGGCTCGTCTTAGCAGCCCCTCCTCGCCTCCTGAGCGGGGTGCTCCTCAGAGCAGTCCCGAGAGCTGCACCTTTCTTGGGCACCATGCTCTCCTGTAGTCTTTCATTAGGAATTGTAACACCAAGTCCCAATCTGCTAAGAATTTTGTGTGCTCTCCCCTGATCTCATATGTTACTTACTCCATTGTAACCAAGGTCCACATTTTGGCCACCCATTCATGTTCTGTTGGTGCTTCCTTTGCTTTCCATTTTCGCGCTACCAGTAGGGCTCCTGCCATAACCAGAATGACATAGACCTTTCTGCTGGGCCTTTGTGGCCAGGTTTTCTAGTTCACTGTCCATGCTCAGTATGAACAGCCCCATGTTTAGCTTTTTCTCTGTTCCCAGTATGCCCCCGATTGCTTCTTGGATAATGTCGCAGAATTTTCCTACAACTGGGCAGCGCCACCAAATGTGTCCCCAGGTTCCCTCTGCTCCGCACCCCCTCCAGCATTGCCCAGAGGCTGTCCGGTATATTTTTGACAGTCTGCTGGGGGTGAGATGCCACTGGTACATCATTTTCATCCAGATTTCTTGGATTTGCAGTGAGTGAGCCAGACTGGGGATACTCTTCCATAGGGTAGATCACTATTTCGATCTCATGCTCAGCTTCCCTTTCCCAGTTGAGCATGAACTTTCTCGCCCCAGCATCTTCCCCCTCTTTGATCAATCTGTACAGGTCCCCAACCAAGTGCTTATTCCCCGAGCTAGTAGTCACACATTTCTCAAAGGGGGTTAGCTCTCTAGGGCCCAGTGTCTCAGCTGAGCGTATTGGAACCTTGCGTCTTCCCCCAAACCAAAGTCACTTTTACACTGATTGAACGTTTTTATCCCCCCCCCCTCCATCGAATAGGTCCCGTAGCTTCTTGCAACCCCCATTCCTGCCACTTCTCAAACCTCTTTCACTCCCATCCTGGAGTGAATTGTGGGTTCCTGAAAATCGGAGTGAGTGGCGCGGGAAGAGTATTTTATTACTTCAACCCACGTATTTCCCACCAGGGTTTCAATGGAACTACAGTACATGTTTTGTGGTCTCTCCTCCAGGGGTAGCCATAGTACCGACTGTAAGTTAGGGCCCATCACCGCCCTGCCCATTTCCCTCCATCTCTTCCCTCTATCATCTATAGACCAGTCCCTCACCATTCTGATCTAGGCCGCTCGGTAATATGCGATAGAGTCTGCACCCCCCACACCCCCTTTATTCCTGGGTTGTAGCATCAATATGTATGGGATTCTTGGTCTCTTATGCTCCCAGATGAAGGCTTGTGTATGTTTTTGTACAGCTCTAAACAAGGTAGTCGGTACCCTTGTGGGTAATGCCATATACGAGTACAGTAACTTCAGCTGTACTGCCATTTTTATGGCATTTATCCTCCCTAGCCAGGGTATAGATAGCGGGCTCCACCTAATCAGCATCTTTTTTATGGTTTCCTATAGGAGGGGATAGTTAGCTTCGAATAGTTGGCCTGTGGTTTTTGTAAGGTATATTTCCAGATATTTAAATGTATTCTTAGCCCATGCATCTGGTGATCAGGATTTTACCTCTCCTTCCCTTTCCGGTGTAATCTGTAAGCCAAGGATCTCCGACTTGCTCTTATTTATCTTCAGCCCAGCTACCTCTCCGAACGGAGTCAGATCCCTATCCACTGCGTTCAGCGATTCCCCAGGGTTTGTTAATGTTAGCATCATGTCATCTGCAAAAGCAGCAACCTTGTGCACTTTCCCTCCAAATGGGACCCCTCGATTTCTTGGTTGGACCTAATACTGCTCAGGATGGGTTCAATGTGTATGGCATACAATAGTGGGGATAGCAGGCATCCCTGTTTTGGCACCCTTGAAACTTTAACCGGCTCAGATGATCCCCATCTATCAGTAAGTACAGGGATGGTGTTTTGTAGTTGGCTGCAATCTTTGATATAAAGGCCTCTCCCAGTGCCACCTTATGCAATCTACGGAAGAGCAATTGCCACTCTACTCTGTCAAAGGTTTTTTCCCCGTCCAGTGACACCATACGCTTTTTATTCACCTTCTCAAGGATGTCGGCTATTCTCCTGGTATTATCGTGGGTTTGCCTTCCCTGTCTGAATCCCGATTGGTCAGGGTCTATCAGTCCAGAGAGAAGAGATTCCAACCATGTTGCCAAGACCTTAGTGTATATCTTGGCATCTGTGTTGATAAATGTGATTGGCTTGTACGAGCCACATTGCGCCTGGTCTTTCCCTGGTTTTGGCAAAAGTATCACTTTCGCTTACACCATTGAAGGAGTTATTCCCCACTCCTCCCCAAATTTGTTGTACAGTGCTACCAATCGCGGGGGCAATATCTGTTTATATGATTTATAAAATTTGTCTGAGAAGCCGTCAGGGCCCAGGGCTTTGTTGATGGGAAGTGCGGCTATCGCTTTGATCACCTCTTCTCTGGTTATCTCCTTCTCTAACTCCTCCCTCTCTTCGGTCGTAATCTTGAGCAATGGACAGTTGTCTGGATATTCCTCCTGTGCTTCCCCCATCGGTCCCTCTGATTTATACACCTTTCCGTAAAAATCTGTAAATTCCCTCTTGATAGACTCATTGTCTGTTTGCTCCTCCCCCTCAGCCGTTTTTATTTTTAGGATGGTTCTCTCCTTTTCCTCCATTCTAAGCATTCTTGCCAACAATCTATCTGCTTTATTTCCTTTAGTATAAAACTTCTGTTTAAGGTGCAATAGTGCCCTCTCCACACTGCTTGTTAATAACGTGTCCAGCTGGCCCCTCACCGCCCTATTCTCTTTTTGAACTACTCCCGATGGCTTTGTCGCCATTTGGAATGTGAGTATCTTTAATTTCTCTTCCAGGTCCTTCTCTAGGTGCCTGATCTCCCTCTGACGTCGGATTTTTACGGCCATTATCTTACCCTGTATAGTGGCCTTAATGGCATCCCAGATTGTTTGTGGGTCTCATTCATTTGGAAGTACTGATCAATCTCCTCCTTCAACTCTTCGCTAAGAATATGGTCCTTGAAGACATGTGCCGGGTACCTCCACTACCAAATGCCTGCTGGATGGCTTGGCAGTGCAAATTACATGGTGATGGGAGCATGGTCTGATAGGGCGATGCCCCCCACTTTCACCTCCTTTACTCTCCCCAACAGGGGAAGTGACACCCATATATAATCTATCCTCAATGCTGAGCTATGCACGTGGGAGTAAAAGGTGTATTCCCTCGCCTCCCCTCTCATTTCCCTCCATGTGTCCACCAGCTCTAGATTTTCCATCCCTTCAATTTCTTTGATGGCTTGTTCTGTGTGCAATATGTTCTAGCACTTCTATCCCTCTCCGGGTCCCATGCAAGATGAAAGTCCCCTACTAGAAGGTTTCCTCGGGCAAACCCTTCTAGCTTATGTACCATTGTTTGTATATAATGATCTTGCCCGGTGTTCGGCGCATACATTGAAGCCACCGTTAAAAAGGCACGTTATCACTATGTACCTGCCATTGTTGTCCCTACTTACGTCCTTTATTTTAAGCTCCAGATTGTTTTTCAATGCTATTAGTGTGCCCGCACTCTTTCCCGAGCTGTTTGCTTGCTCAATTCGGTTGTACCCCCTTATTCTGAGTCTATTTTTGTCCTTTTCTTGTAAGAGGGTTTCCTGCAGGGCTATTATGTCTGGGGTCTCCCTTGCCAGGTATTGGTCTAATTTTTTTCTTTTAAGCGGTGAATTTAGCCCCTTGATATTCATCGAGATGACTTTTAGCACTCTATTCTTGGCCATTATTTAGTGAATGTCTAAATTCCTTCCCTCCCAGGGTGGGTTCAATCCCCACCTCCAGACTTGATTCTGAACCTTGATCCCCCCCCCCATGTTTTCCCCCCTTCCCTCCTCCACCTTCCCTCCCTGGGGTGACTCAACTGGCCTCTAGCCCCCCCCCCCCGACTCTCTTATTCAGGTGTTCAGCTCAATCCCTCCCCCAATGTGCCCTTCTGCGGGTCTCCCCAATCCATGAGTTGTCTCCGAGATCTCCCCCTACCCTCCGCTACTTATGTCACCATTCTGTGTATAATCCCCTCCCCAGGAGCTCTTACTTTGTCCATGTCGTTGTGGCTATCATTGCTTATGGGGGCTCTTGTCCATGGGCTCTGCCTCTTGTGGTGTGTCCTTTTCCAGGATTCTCGGGCCTTGTGGTCCATGCTTTTTCCTCGCTCTCTTCCTTGACTCCTGAGTTGACCATTCCCATACCTTCCTTTTCAGGTGCTCTTTCTCTGGGCCCTGACCTTCCGTGCATGTTGTTTCCTGTAGTATCGTGACCAGGAATAATACCACAACACAGAGATTGATTATGGTATGGAGCTATGTATTTATTTAAGTTTAACAAATAACATAAGTATATATGTATTGGGGAAAGAGGAGGGAGTCCGCCCACAACGCCACGGATGGAAAGCGTTGTCTTTCAACTTGCATTTGAGTTCTCAGGCTGGAGCTCAGAACTCGTGCTCGCTCCACAATGCAGGAGCCAGGCAGGAGACCATGGCATGGCCAGGCAGGTGACTTCTCGTGTAGCACGATGCTACATTTCCGCCTCAATTCCCAGTATGTCTGCGCTTTCTTCTACCGAGGCGATTCTCCTCTGTCTTCTATCGACCTCAAACAGGAGTCCGAACGGGAAGGTCAATTTATATCTTATGTTGCGTTTTACCAGTTGTTGTAGTACCGGGCACATCTGCCTTCTTTTGGTTAGTGTTATTTCGGAGAGATCCTGGTATAGGTGTACTGAAGCTCATCAGTCGTCTGGCCGCCATTAGAATGTTGTTCTTCTGTTTGCAGTCATGCATTGCCGCCAGGACGTCTCGAGGTCTGGCTCCCGGTTCATTTTGCTACGGTCCCAGTCTATGCAATCTGTCTATTAGAATTTCTTTCAGATTCGGCAGGTCTATCAAGGACGCAAATATTTGTTGAATTGTTTGTTATATGTCTGCGTCTCCCACAGACTCCGGTATTGCTTTTATCCTGATGTCTGCCCTTCGTGACCTATTTTCTAGGTCTTCAGTCTGGAGTTTTAAATTGTTCGTAGCTCTAGCCAGCTGGTCCATCATTTCTACCATTTTATAATCATCTGCCAGCTCTTGCAGGGCCCTATCTACTCTTGCCTCTATACCATGTAGTTCACTTTTGACCTCTTATCTCTCCTGAAAGGTCCTCTTTCATCTTTTATAGTTGCATTTGCATCATATTTGCCATTCTGTCTCCAAAGTTCTGGAAGCATTGTTCCATGAATTTTTGAGTGACCCCCTGATCATCCTGGGCTTCTTCTCAGGGGGGGTTCCTCTTCACTCCTGTCCATGCCCATGTCACTTTCCTGCATGGATCCTCCCTCCTTCCTTATATTATACAAAAAGAAGTTTAACAATTCGAAAGTGCCTATCTGAAAGGATATACTAACTAGCAAACAATAACATACCATATTATTTCATTAACATATGCTTACATTTTATTACTCGCATGTAGTGAAAATTCTCAATAAAAACAATCATAAAAAAAGATCATATCACATAATACAATTACAAAAGTAAAAAAGCAACACAAGTATATCTGTATAAGTGGGTTCTAATGGTATGATTTTTCTAAGGTCAATAAAAGTGTCAACAATTCACACTCAGATCCTTAACCCACAGAAGAATCTGGCTGTTTCATATTCTTTGATGTATTCAATAGGTACCCAACTTGCACAAGTTCCTGTCCCTTAGATACACAGAATGTAGGACATTATGCAGGGGTATAAATTGTCTTGTGTCAATTGTATTAAAAAAAAGCTTCTAACATTGAGGGGATACCCTCTCTGTCTCGTGGGATAATTGTCCCGGAGTCTCTTAAACCTTTAACTTGGTTTATAAATGGCAGGTTCCAATTGATTGCGGAAATATTGCCTTTGTATTCCTCTAGCGCCCAACCCAATATTCGCTGGGTCTTCAATTGTCCGCTTATTGTAAAACACCTACTGGGTGTTGCTGGTCTAAAGACACCCAAAATAATTCAGGAATAATGCTTGTTGTTTGCATATGAAAATGGTTTTCTCCACTCTATTCTTCTAATCCTCCCAGTGGAGTAGTATGCAGTAAGGCAAAACCACTCTTCTAAAGGTCTATCCAGCCTGATACAAACCCAAAGAGACAAAAAGACAAAGAGCAGAGCCCCCACATGGGCTTTCCTTTATTTGTAAGCCACACTTTCTTTAAATGGAACTCCTGTTTACCAGCAAACAACAACAAGCATTATTCCTGAACTATTTTGAGTGTCTTTAGACCAGCAACACCCAGTATGTGTTTTACAATAAGCGGACAATTGAAGACCCAGCCAATATTGGGTTGGGAGCTTGAGGAAAACAAAGGCAATATTTCCACAATCAATTGGAACCTGCCATTTATAAACCAAGTTAAAGGTTTAAGAGACTCTGGGACAATTATCCCATGAGACAGAGAGGGTATCCCCTCAATGTTAGAAGCTTTTTTGAATACAGTCGACAAGACATTTTATACCCCTGAAGAATGTCCTACATTCTGTGTGTCTAAGGGACAGAAACTTGTGCAAGTTGGGTACCTATTGAATACATCAAAGAATTTGAAACAGACAGATTCTTCTGTGGCTTAAGGATCTGAGTGTGAATTGTTGACACTTTTATTGACCTTAGAAAAATCGTACAATTAGGACCCACTTATACAGATATAAATGTGTTGCTTTTTTACTTTTGTAATTGTTTTATGTGATATGATCATTTTTTATGATTGATTTTATTGAGAATTTTCACTACATGTGAGTAATAAAATCTAAGCATATGTCAACGAAATAATATGGTATGTTATTGTTTGCTAGTTAGGATATCCTTTCAGATAGGCACTTTCGAATTGTTAAACAACTTTTTGTATAATATAAGTACTTCTCCATGTAGTAAGAAGTTGTGAACCCCCCACTGTGAATCAAGCCGTTTTGAGAATAGTATAGTCCTCCCACCTTCCTCCATAATATCTGAATTGTCCCCTCACAGCACTTCTTGTTTCCTTTCGCCTGTTCTGGGGGTCTTTCACCCTGCTTTTTGACATCCCGTTCCTTCTCTAATGCCCTCAGGACGTGTGATTCTTCCTCCTTTTCCTCTGATGACGGCCTGCTCTAGCCCTCCTTGCTCTTGCTGCAAGTCCGTCCTTGTCCCACAAGCAGAATAGGCTGTAGGCTCTTTCCCCCCTTCTTATGCTCTTCTGTTTGAATACCCCCTCTTGGCTTCTTTTCCAGCTGTCCTTTCCCTCTTGGGGCCGCTTGGGTCTGTTCCCTTCGGTCCCCTCACTTCTGCGGGATCCAATTCTCCCTGTTGGTGTTTTGTGGCGGGGGCGCCCCCCAGGGCCTTGGGCTCACTGCACTTGGTTGCTTGTTACTGGCAGTTTAGTGCCGCTTTCTTGCCCGTAGCCCCTACTGTGCTTCCTGGCAGTGGTGTCCGGATTGAGTGGTATTTTTGGTTTTGAGTCTGGCCTGCCCTTTTCTGCCCCTCAGTGCCTCTGCTTATGGGGGACTGTTGACCCTGTGTGGGGCTGTTGACCTCAAAGGCTGGGTTGCCCCTCTTGTGGGGCCCGTTAATGCCTCTGTGTGGTTTCCTCCACCTTCCCAAGGAGTTGTGGGTGGCTTTGGCCCCCCTGTTGATATCCCTAATTTGTCTTTGCTCTTCCACCCCCCGCCCCCCTCTCGTGGACTGCCCTGTATGTCCTTCTTTAGGTCAGAGGGTCTGGGGTTGGAGTATTTGTCTATACCCCCTCTTGTGTTTGCTTGGGGTCTCTCTGGGGCCGCTCCCGCTTCGAGGTCTGCTGGCGTGGCTGGCTGTCCACCCAGGCCGTCCCTTGCTGTGCTACCGCTTGCCTCTTCTGCTTCTGATCCGTGTCCCAAAGCTCACTGATCCTGCGCCGTGCCATTTTATTCTCCTTTCTTCCCTTTACCTTGCTGGCTCCGGCTGGGCATTGTCATCTCTGCCTTCCTCCGCTCTCGCTGTTCCTCAGGCTCTGCAATCTTCTCTTCCTGTCGGTCCTCGGCGGGTTGTGATCGCAGTCCCTCCTTACCTCCTGGGTGAGATGCTTCTGCTGGGGGAGTCCTGGCGCTGGCGACCGCTCATTGTGGTGCTTCCTCCCACCTTCTTTGTGTCAGCGGCGGGGGGGAGACGCTCCTCCCTCTGGCTTCTTTCCCTGACTGGGCTAGGTCCTACCTCCCATGAACCTTGCAGTGCAGAAACGTTTTCTCCCCCTTTGCCTTTCTCGGATGCAGCAAGTTTCTGTGTCGGCTGCTGTTGGCGGCTCGCTCCCTTCAACCTTTTTCCTCCCTGGGATTGCGCTCAGATCTCTTCACTAGTGGCGGCAACCGCTCTGGTTGGGGCCAACGCTCCGGGTTCCGTATTGTTGCTCTGTTTCGCTGCTGCGGACCTCCAGAGTGTGGCACCTCTGTTGGGACAGTCCTGGCGCAGGTTGCTTTTCGTTGGCGTGCTTCCTCCCGCCTTCTTGGTGTCAGCGGCAGAGGGCCGCTTCACCCTCAGGCTCCTTTACCCGGCTTGGCTAGGTCCCACCACCCATGGACCTCTCGCGACCCCACTGTGCCAAAACGTTTTCTCCTTTTTTTTCATCCTCGGATGCAGTGGCTTTCCATGCCCGCTGCTGTTAGCGGCTCACGCCCTTGAGCCCTCTTTTTTCCCTGAGGCTTTCTTCGGTTCTCTTCGCTCTCGGCTGAACCCACTCTAGTTGGGGCAGCCGCTCCGGATTCCGCTACGATGCACCGTTCACTGCTGTTGGACCGTCTTGGTACCCGTGTAGCCCTCCGTACCTATCCACGCCGAACCATGCCTGGGGAGGGGGTTTCAGCAGCTTATTACCCCATTTTTTGACTGGGGGAGGGAGTGGAGCACGCTGCTTCACAGTGTCTCCACCCCTGCGGCCATCTTGGAACTGAGTTACATTTTTTATTTGATCTTGGACATTTATGCACTTTCAAGCCCAACAACATTATCTTTATCACATTAGAGTTACTTGTAGAGTATGAGGGTTAGGATAGGATTTCTGACATTTTGCTTTGGACATTTTGACACGGGACAGACCCTTAGTTTTTGGTTGAGGTAGGAAAATACCTCTTAGGATAAGGACAGCTAAGCATTTTCCAACCCCCTTTTATTTTGGATACAAGTTTGAAGCCAAAACTAGGAGCTCTTTGTGTCTGCGTCCTTATGCTGGCTCTTCACAGGAATGTAAAATGAAGGAACATCAGTTATACAATACATAGGCCATGCATGCCCTGCTGGAGCCGATATAGTTGATAACACTGTCCCTTAAAGATAACTACTTTTTCCGGGTTCAAACAAACATGCAATATACAAGTCTGTTTTCTCGAATACTGCGAGCGGAGTCCTGCTCAGACATTGAAGACGCTTTGAAAATTGTGTCCCAGGCAAGGACTGTACATGTAAAGCAATTTTCCCCAACAATAATCTGACGAGCCTGCATACAGAAAATAAACAGAGTTGGAATTTGCAAGTTTGTACAGCAGACAGGAGGCACATTTCATTTTCGGGCGGTCATCGCACAGCAAGCTCACAGGCCTCAGAGAAGCAGGATTAATTATCTGCAAAGCAGACATTATTATCCTACTAGACAGTGTTTATTTGGTCACAGCACTGCTAGCACTGGCACCGGCCTAACCCACAAAAAGCTGGTAATCTCTCGTCATCCCTCATCTGAGAGGTGTAGAAGCTGAGGGCCCACACCGGGTCAAGCCAATGGAATCGTTTCTCTGCCTCTGAAGGATGAGGCGGAGGAAAAAAGACAGAAAGATGCATTTTTTGAGAAATGGAAGTCTGGGGATACCTTCAGGAGGATGGATGGTTTCATTCTCAACATCACCTTTGCCTTGGAAAAACAAACAGGGAGGTTTAACAGATAATGCCTGTCGCTCACTCACCTAGCTGAAGGAATATCACATTGAGGGTGACCAAACGTAAAAAAACAATGCAGGAGCTCAAACAGAGCACCCATACGAAAAGTCAACACTAAACTCAGGACTAGCACATTCCTGTCCTGTACTGAAGGAAGGCAATCAAGGCCAGTCTGATCACCCTTAATTCTTACAAGTTGATGCTTTTTCTGGACTCTGAGACCAAAGGCTGCTCACAGACAGGTCTTTCACGTGAGCACCTCCGCCTTTCAAGGACACATCCGTTACTACCGTCAGTTGATGCAGGGTTGCCTAAGTAATGCCCCTTGTGGAAACGTGACTCTGTTATATGCCCATTAGGTCTTACATTGTAACTGCTAATGCTACTTGAATGCTTTCTAACTATTGGCGGGGCCTTGACTCCCAAATGTATTACTGTGCATTCAATGCATACTCCAGGCAGAAACTCGCTTGGCTAATGAGTAATGCAAAGATGTGAACTTTGGATCCTGCTTGCCCGAACATTGTAGATGCAAATCATTTTGCGGAACTCTGTCAAGTTGTTTCTCTCAAATAACTGCTGTGTTAGCTTAAACGTAGATAAATGTCAGACACAGGTTTCCTGTTTCACAAGGGAATCTTGCAAACTGTTGTAAGATAAGGAACAATCGCGCAGACCGCATGCTATTCTGAACTAACTGTAAAGAATAAATCCTATATCAATAATACATAGTGCTGACGTGCGATGTATTTCCGTACAGAAGGCCTTGACACAAGGAATGTTCGTGCCAACGTAGCAAGATAAGACCAGCATGCAATGTCTACAAATTTGCATGCATTTTCTGGAAATTAAGGTATAAATATGCAACCATTGTGCATTAACAGAGGGAGACTTACGAAAGCTTGCTTGTCGTACCTCTCCCACTTTGCCTCTCTGTTGGACTCTCAACATTGTGTTTTCCTCTGTTCTTTCCAGGTGGGGTTGACACTAGAGTGTATTTGCAATTTGTTTACAAATTTGGGGACTCTGGTGGGACTTTGTCGCAGATGTTTCCAGCTGGACTTGCACCACGGCTGACAAGGAGTGACTGACGATCGTGGATGCCAGTGCACACAAGAGGACTCGGTTTCCTGCAGCCACGATTCAGGCCATACTCGCCACTTTCAGACCTGTTGCGACCGAAGTCCCCATCTGAGAACCGGCGCAACGTTCGCCCTGCGAGGCTCCAACAGAGACCGAGTGTGTGGTGATTGTGAGGCATCTGGAAAATCAGGTGAGACTGATTCGGATTATTGATTAATTGGTTAAATGCATTAGTTATTATAACATCTCTGGGATAGGTACTGCCTTTAAGTACATCCTGAGCACGTTATGATCTTGTGATCACAGGTGATTAGGAGTCATTATGGGAAGTGCATATACCAAGGTTCAATTCTGTGGTTTGAATTGTTGCTCCAGAAAACATTTGAATATATTAGAGCAGCATGTCCCCACCCCCCTGGAGGGTACACCAGGTTGGGATTAAGAAAGGACTGGGCGTAGTCCTATTTTTACATGAATGACAAAAGTATACAGCCAGCGACCCTAACCTCCTGTTTCCTCTTCATGGTTCTTATTATTTGGCTAAGATAGGGTACCTTAAGGAAACATTGTCAGCTAAAGGGGAAAAAGAGGTAAGACCACTAAAGTGGGAAACCTACAGGCAGTGGGACGAACATGCCAGGTAGAAATCAATGAGAGAAGCACGGCTAAAGAATAAAAAACCTCAGCCAGAAAAAGATAAAGCTAGGGCGTACGAGCTCCAGAAATTGAAAGAAGGATGGAACCAGAATGGCCGGGAGTGTTTAATACGGGCAGTGCAAGCATATGTATCTAAGCCCTGTACTGATGCCACAGCACCCATGACGCACACTGTTGAAGAGGCTGATGCCCTACTACAATGCCTTCTCACCACTAAAAGACCTCCCCCGCCTTCCGACAATCAGCCAGAATCACATGATGAATCAACAAAGCCCTCTGCACCGCCAGATATCCCTCGGTGCCAGATTTGCAGCATAACTGCTTCCCAAATGGACAAAGCTACACGCTTCACAAATCCTTTGATAGCTAAAGGGGAAGAAGGGATTCAGATAGCTAGGAATAGCGCGCCGCAATTAGAAGAACCTGTGGCAAATGGGATTGTAAAACACCTATGTACCAAAGTATGGTTACCCTATAGAGAAGTTAATGGTAATCGGGAAGGGAGAAAGGACGTATATGGTCTTCCAGAGTGCTACAAGGAAATAGATGCAAAGAGCCAAAATGGGGTAGTCCCTATAGATCAATGCTCAGATATCATGTTGGCACTACTGCAGTGGCTTGTTAACCTTCCCTCACCCCATCTCCATCACACCAATTCCCCATGAGAGAAATGCCAGGATTTGACAGTAGTAACCCCACACATCATGAGCATGTGCCCTGGAACCGCGTGGAATTACTGTCCTTTACCAAGGACTTCCCAGATATTAGGCAGAATTCGGACAATGGTACAGCCAGACTAACCGTGTCCTAAAAACTGGCCCCCTAACCCCAAGTGATATTGACCAGTTGCTTTTGTGCATAATACCCCCAGACATCTGAAGGCAGTGCAGAAAACAAGACAGCAAAGAACCACTCATTGTCAGGGCTGACTTAGAACACAAGAAGGTAACAGAATTCAGAGATGAGCAGGGTTGCTTAGCCAAATCCATCCTTGCCTTGCAAGAACACATGAGAAGAATCGAACAGATAGTACCCGGAAAGCAAATTAATTGGGACAAGTTAACCTCCTGTAGGCAGGAGGAAGGGGAATCAGTTAAGAAATATTTCGCAAGGAAGGAGCAGGCTTTCAGCTCCTTCAGTGGGATGGATCTGAGCACCACAGAAGGACAAAAAGCATTCTGTTAGCATTTTGTAGAAGGACTGCTCCCTTACCGTAAACATGATATTCAAACATACAAATCCACATGGCCAACCCAAAACGCTGCTCAGATTCCAACTATGGCCAGATATTATGCAAATAGACACACTTAAGAAAAGTCTGAGAAGGAAAGGAAGCTTAATAGTTTAAAAACTAAGGCTTTGATGCAGCAAGCATTTCCAGACAGAGGACGAGGAGCAGGTATACAGAGGGGAAGATGTATGTATAGAGGAAGAGGTGTAAGTGCGCCACCTTTCAGTGGAAGGGGTGGTTCAGGTGATGGTTGCCATTATTGCAAGAGTCATTGCTTCTGTGACTGCCCGTTGAGGCCTAGAGGAAGAGGAAGGTCGGTAGGGCGAGGTGTTGCCAGAGGTCAGATGAAGCAATGGTGAAGAAGTTAAAACTGCCCAAGAGCAGTATAATTATTTTGATCCCAGACAAGGCCAGAAGTATTCAGCAAGGGATTACTATGGGAATGATGCATATTCAGATGATTATGTAGAATAGGGATGCCCAAGAGAGGGAAAAGGAAAAGTGCAGATACCAGTAGACCCAGAGGGACCATATGTCAAGCTATCACTTAAAGATGTGACACCAGGAAAAATGAAGTTCTTACTTGATAATGGGGCTACCCACACATCCATCTCCCATAAATTGGTACCTACTGTTCCCCTCGATGGAAAGGTAAACACATCAGTATGTTTTGCTAACACTCCTGTTCAAAAGTCTATTTCAGAGCCTGTCCAGTTCTCTATAGGACCTATTTCATGCCTTGCTCCCTTTGTGCTTACTGAAAAATGTGCTTTGAATTTATTGGGAATGGATCTGCTTAAGAAATTGCATGCGACAATTTACTGTACGCCTGATGGGGTCTACCTCACATGCATGTCTGATTACTTACAAAAAGGCTGTGCATACACTAATACCACGGGTGTCCTTTCAAATGAATTACAAGATGTTGATGAGAGACTGTGAGCCAGAGGTAAAAATGATGTAGGATGTCTCCAGGTGGAACCTGTGCGCATAACACTAAGGGACGGTGCCATTTACCCCAGACAACCCCAATACAAAATGACACGACAGGCATTGGAAGGGATCCACCCAGTGATACAGGATTTACAAGCTAAGGGCGCCATCAAACAGATAGCAAGCAGTCCCTATAACAGCACCATACCTCCGGTTCAGAAAAAGGTTAATGAAGATGCACCCAAGATAGTGCTGCCCCAATTTCCTGGATTACCAGACATGGTTTCTCTCTTTACCATGCTCCCACCTACTGCCCAGCACTTTACGGTCATTGAAACCTTAAGAATGCATTTTTCAGTGTCCCAATCCATGAGGATAGCAAGTATCTGTTTGCTTTCAACAACGAAGGAAGGTCCGAGGGGGCGCTAGAGGGCCAACCAAGATGGTGGCTCCTCTGCTAGCTCCAGTGGGACTCCTAATTAATCCTGGACAATCGCCGCTCTCGTGACACGTAGTCAGTGTTCCTGCTTCGAAAAGAACGCAGCAAAGACTGTAGCATTTACTTTCCCCGAAATCGCTGAGGAAATCACGCCGGGTGATCCGAAACGCAGAGTGGGCTGTGGCGCAGGAGGCCGTGCCGCGAGGACTGGACGGACTTTCCCTGGAGCACGAAGCGCCGCCAAGATAGACCCTGACCAACTAACGGAGACGCTCGCCGCGTCAGGGAAGCTGGTCGGCGCTGCTGGAGTGCAACCACTGCAGGGCCGTGGAAGAGTAAGTGCCGGCTCCGGCCGCGAAAGCTGGCCGCGTCGCAGACTGCAGCAAGGAGGTGAGGAGTGCAGAAGCGGGGCGGGGACGGCATGCCCCACGTGGGGCAGGCCGGAGGGTTGCGCCCGCCCGACGAGGCGGACCCGCAGGAGGAATGAAGAGGTGTGTGGCCTTCCCGCACTGGTGTCCGTCCCCGCAGTACAGCGGTCCAACAAAACAGCAGGCGATCCCCCTCCCCCCCGAAAAGGGGGTGCAAGGGAACGCGGAGCGGGGGCCCTCCTCCCTGGTGCCAGAGCGCGAGGCCGGGCAAAACATCTCGCCTGGAGGCTGGAGACCGCTGAGCACAAGCCTGGCACTCAGTGCCACTTGCCGTGGCAAATGAAACACAATCGGTACAACGACCCAGCCTCATCACGCCTGGACACCCCCGGATACACAGATTCCCTGTGAGGACGCGCACACTGCCCTCCACGCCCTTGCTAAACACAGCCCAGTTCTCGGAGTGGCAGACGCATTCAATGAAAACAAACAGTGCAGTGCCAGCACAAAGTAAACAACCACGAGTTACTGCCAAGTAAATCTCAAGATAGCAAAGTCTATTAGCATCAAGACTATCACACTCGCCAGTGGCCTTCATAACATTGGCACAGCTCAGCTAGCCCCTGCCCTGTGCATCGCCGGCATACATGTTGAGAAGCCCAAACACCTTCCGGCTCGGAACTCACTGGCACAGGCCCCACATAACACCCGAGGCTGCGCTCCGGCTGGTGTCAAGACCTGTTCTCACTGTCACGGGGAAGCCAACCTCTAAACATATCAAAATCCATAACGAACCGGGGTCTGCATCTACAGAATAACCACAGGGCTGCGCTGCCATCCAACTCTGCCTCAAACACAGCACAATAACAAGAGGCCCACCTGTGCGTGACTCCTCCCGGGGCCAGGAGACCTGTGAACTTGCCTAGACAGGGCTCGACCTACGTCGGCCAGCGTGACTCGCTCATACGCGGAGACCAACTGCCAACACCAGGATGGGCAAAGCAGACAAATCGCAACGGAAGCTCGAATTCGACGCTGGTCCATCTTCCAAAACCCCAAGACAAGAAAACCGCCCGGGCTCCCCACAAAACCCTGAAGGCCTGGAAGAAGACCACCCACAGCAGCTAGATATCCGTGAGATCCTATTAGATCTAAAAACAGGCATCGGGAATCTGGACAGCAAAATCGACTCATCGTCATCCAAGGTAGACCTACTTCAACATCGCCTGGACAAGCACAAAGACAGATTAGACAACGCCGGACAGATCTGGACGACGGTGCAACATCATTAACGCTGAGGGTGGCATCATTAGAAAGTCAAATGAAAACAGTCATGGCCAAAAATGAAGATTTAGAAGGTCGCTCCCGCCGTAACAATATAAGAGTGGTCGGAATCAGAGAACAACCAACATTTAACAAAATGGAGGACCATGTAGAAAACATTTGCAGAGACCTTTTTGGAGACCTAACCATTTCCCAACTATTTGTAATTGAAAGGGCACATAGGATCATGAACACAAAACCTATTCCCGGAGCACAACCTCGCCCAGTAATCGTCAAATTGTTAAATTACAAAGACCGCGACACTATCTTGAGGCTAGCAAGGGAGAATGGCAACCTTCATAATGATGGAGATGCAATACACATTTTCCCCGATTTTTCCCCGGCGGTCCAAGCCCAAAGAAGATTCTTTACAGCAGTCAAACGCCGGCTATGCGACAATCAAATCACATACTCTATGCTCTACCCTGCCAAACTCTGTATCCAGCTCGAGGGGAAAGTCCATTTCTTCACTTAACCAGAAGATGCCTCCCTATTCCTCAACAGGCAGGGATGCGGGGCCCCA
The DNA here is from genome assembly GCF_040938575.1 of Ambystoma mexicanum. Taxonomy (NCBI): domain Eukaryota; kingdom Metazoa; phylum Chordata; class Amphibia; order Caudata; family Ambystomatidae; genus Ambystoma; species Ambystoma mexicanum. The sequence goes on along the minus strand of NC_090929.1, from coordinate 787,209,381 downwards.
AGTGGCATCCAGGCAGCTTCACAAAGGGAGCGCGCAGAGAGAAACCCGCCATGAGCCACATAGAAGTAGCGAACCGCAACCTCAATCAAATGTTAAGAAACGTCAGGAAATCAGATTCAAATGGTAACAGGAGCACCCACCCCTGGGAGGTCGCTAGTGCCCCACGCACAGCAACATTAACTTTTTTTGGGGGGGAAACTGAACGGATGAGTTGGGGGTTATCCGTTTAAGGTTCTGTTTACGAATGTTCTTCTGCTTAAGCACTGTCCGACCCCGCTTCCGCACCGCCTCGTCCCCCCCCCCGCCCGCAGAGTCTAAGCCAAGCAGCAACAACCATGCCCCCAGATGGACCTCAGTACCAATCCAGTTCCCTGAAAGCCGGCACACAGCCCGACCGCCATTACCATGAAACACACCAACACAATTCAAGGTAGCAACGTGGAATATCAGAGGTGGTAATATCCAATCCAAAACTAGGAAAATCCTTCAGTTCCTTAAGCGCCACAAGGTTGATGTAGCCATGCTACAAGAAACTCATTTGTTCCCAAGTAAAGAACACTCTTGGGCTCGCAACTGGGGCTGCCATTGCTATTTTTCCTCCTTCTCCTCCTACGCCATAGGGGTGGCCACTCATTAATCCTAAATCCAGCTTTCGCCTGATAAAAGCAGAAAAAGACACTGATGGCAGAGCCCTCCTGGTCCAAGGAGTTATGGATGGGAAAGAAATTGTGTTTGTGAATTCATACGGCCCTAACATTGATGGGGCAAACAACTTCGACTGGGTCCTTTTCCATCTCACACGGATCTGCGCAACAACTATCATATGGGGCGGCGACCTCAACACCCACTTAAACTCGCAAAAAGACAAGTCACAGTCCAACACAGTCACCGTGTCCAAGGCCAGCCTTCAAGTCCAGGAGATATGTGGAGCATTCAACCTAGTGGACATATGGGGGCACTGCAACTGGGAGAGCCGCGAGTACACCTTCCACTCTGAGGTCCACAATACAAGCTTGCGAATAGACTATCTCCTTGTCTCTGCACAAAGTGCATTTCAGTGGGGAGAGTGCAAGATTCTGCCGAGAACTTTCTCTGACCATGCAACTGTGACTCTTGAGTGAATTCTCCCCGAATGAAAATCAGGAGCTCTGCACTAGCGCTTCAAACCCGGAGCCCTAACTGGTCTTTGCAACGGAGCTCCGAGAAGAAATCACATCCTTCCTGAATACAAATCAAGATACGGTCTCATCAGCAGGAACACTTTGGGAAACGCTGAAGTGTTACATAAGAGGCGTATGCATCGCCAAGGAAAACGGAATTCTAAAAACAATTAGGCGTGAATTAGCTGCAAGTGAAGAACGCCTAAAGACCTTGGAATTGCAGCTCACAGTCACTGATCAAATGAATATCCAAGCAGAGCTTAAGGAAGAACTACTCAAATTTAGAATTACAGCAGAACGGGAGGTGCAATTCCTACGCCGTGGTCACCTGATCCGTCAGTGTGGCGAAGGGCATAGACCCGGAGCGCTCCTGGCCCGCCTAGTTGACGCTGACAGAAAGTCCACCCTGGTGGAGAGAATTTGATCCCCACAAGGCACACTAGTCCACACAGAGACAGAAATAGTTGACGTTTTCCGGGCCTTTTACCAAGACCTGTACAATGCTAAACATCCTAGCGACCCCGAGCTACTACGCAAGTACCTAGCAGACACAGAGCTGTACTGAGTGGAAAGGGAACTCTGTGAACCACTGAACGACCCCATTACTTTAGATGAAATACTGGAAGTAATAAAGTGCCTACCCAACGCCAAAGCCCCTGGGCCTGACGGCTTAATAGGTGAATTTTACAAAGAATTTGTGCCCCTCATAGCTCCACTTCTCCTGAAGGTGTACGAGGAGGCATTAGAGACAGGCATTCTCCTGCAGACCTTAAGAGAAGCCAATGTAATTCTCCTACTCAAAAAGGGCAAACCATCTGAGGAATGCGGTTCTTACAGATCAATTTCGCTAATAAACCTTGATAACAAAATTTTAGCCAAAATACTGTCCAATAGAGTGATCCCCCCTCATGCCGGCGCTGGTACTTGCCGACCAGGCAGGCTTTATACCTGGCCGCAATACAACTTTCGGCATAAGAAGAATGTTCGGAGTCATGGGGGCAGTGGACCCCACACACTAGGCAGTCGCAGTCCTTCTTGACGCCGAGAAGGCTTTTGACTCCGTTGAGTGGCCCTTCATAGCACTACTCTATAATAAAACCCAATCAACCATCATTGTTGGTTCATCAAAATCCACAAAGGTAAACATCCAACGCGGGACCAGACAAGGCTGTCCACTATCGGCACTGATTTTTGCACTGGTGATGGAACCGCTGGCCTCCGGCTTACGATCACGACACATCCAAAGAGGTCTGAACATAGGACCCCACAGATTGATTATCTCGCTCTATTTATCCAGAATCCTGACGAAAACATAAACCCCATAATGCACGAGATAAATAAATTCAGTGCTATCTCTGGCCTGAAAACCAACCACTCTAAGTCAATTATCTTTCCCCAAAGCCCCGGCACCCACAAATTTGCCGATGAATATAATTTCAAGAGGGAAAACTCCCATGTGCGATACCTCGGGATTCTTTTGTCCCTGGGTCACAAAGACATTTTTCAAGATAACTATGAAACCACACTGAGATCACTTCAGGAGAAAGTGAACAGATGGAAAGCATTACCATTGACAATCTGGGGTAGATTGTCACTGGTTAAGGTGATTATCCTGCCCAAACTTCTATACCCATTTACCAATATCCCAATTTTACTCTCACGTCTCTATCTAGGGAAACTAAAGAGCCTCACGCTCGATCTTATTTGGGCCGGGGGGCAGGCGAGAGTGGCCTACTCAACTCTCACACTACCAACGACAAAGGGTGGGCTGGGGGTCCCTGACCTCGAATGGTACTATTGTGTAGCGCAGGCACACTTTTTGAGTTACTGGTACTCCACCCATTTCGTTAGACCACATGTTCAGATAGAACGAGCCCTTGCATCACCTAATCTTCTAAGAGCGGTTATCATCAGTCAACAGCCAGTACCACACACCACGCTAAATGTAGTACAAGCCACGTATGCTATTTGGAAAAAAGTGGCTCACAAATACGGGGCAACAGTCAGGTACTCTCCCCTCCTACATATAAGATTCATACCCGGAATTCCTCTCACGAATGAAAAGGTGTTCCTCCAATGGGCTGATAAAATACGCATCCACTCATTTGGTGATCTGTTCTTTGAGAATATATTCATGACACCACAACAAGCTAAGGAAGGGAAGTACCTCCTCGCTGGACATCTTCATAGATTTCAGACTGCGCTATGCTATCCAGGCACTTGTCCCATCCTTTCAACGTCAGCCTCCAACCTGGCAGTTGCTTCATGGCGTGATCCAGGCGCAGGGAGAGGGCAGATTAGTGTCGTCAATATATAAATCTCTCCTAGCCGACACAATACCAGAAAATCCACGCACGAGAAGGCGGTGGGAGGGGGCCCTGCAGGCTTCCATCCCTGACGAAGAGTGGGCATACATACTCAATCAGACACAGAAGGTTGCTCTGAACTCCCGGTTTAAACTTATCCACATCCAGTACCTACACCAAACGTACTACACGCCAGCTAAAAAGCTCCTACACAAACCCGAGTCAGCAGCGAAATGTGAGAGATGCGGGGAACCTGCGGCCGACTTCCTTCACCTTGCCTGGATCTGCCCGACACTAACTACCTTCTGGTTGCAGGTTCTCCAAGAGGCTGAGGCAATAATCGGAGAGGAGCTAAAACCCATGCCCACAATAGCGCTTCTTGGAATGACGAAGCAACTGACCCCCGCCGTAAGGAGACTGGCAAATGTGTTGCTGGTCCTAGTGCGCAGGAGAGTAGCCATGTCCTGGGGGCGGGGCCCAGTGCCCACATTTACAAAATGGCAGAAGGACGTACTCTTCTGCCAGGACGTGGAGACAGTTTATAAAAACATTGCCCCTACACGCTCGCCCTCCGGACATCTGGGGTCCCTACGTCACACACCTGATGGACAGGGGGTGACTCATCGGCCCCCACATCCCCGAGTCAAGCAGTAAGATAAGGGTCACCAACAAACTGGTACAGAGAGTGAAGCAACCAAGTAAACAGCCCAGGGCATAGGGACGAGAACGCAATGAACACTGTTGGCCAGGGGGGGTAGGGCAAAAGGGAAGCTGGGGCGAGACTCTGGGGGATGAACTGGGGCAAGTCACTAGTCCCATAGTGGGGCGGAACAAGTGCTGATTTATTTTTGTTTTCTGCTTCTCCTTTTTTGTTTTTTCTTTCTTCTTCTGTTGTTTGACCTTTGCCTTGAAAATCATAAATAAAGTTTAAAAAAAACAACAAAAAAAAACAAAGTGGAAGGTCCAATAGATTCTGTCGAGCTCCACAGGGTTACACAGAAAGCCCCAGTATTTACAGTCAGGCTTTAAAGGCACAGCTAGATTGTTTCATTCTCCTCAGTATTACAGTCCTTTTGCAATATGTAGGTGATTTACTGATAGCTGCTGACACCAAAGAGCAATGTATAGATTGTACAGTCCAACTATTGAACTTCCTAGCACCCATGGGTCACAAGGCTTCACAGAATAAATTACAGTTTTGTTAACAAGTCACCTATTTAAGCCATCCACTGTCAAAGGGTGAGAGGTGGTGTCACCCGCAGAAAATACAAGCAGTACTCAGTACTGTAGCCCCAACCACTCAGCAAGAAGTAAGGGGTTTCCTGTGTGTGACTTCTTTCTGCCGGCAATGGATCCCTAATTTCTCTCTTTAAGCAAAGCCCTTACTTCCGCTTACCACTAAAGAGACTCCGACCTCAATGCCATGGCTGCCAGAACACCAAGAAAGCTTTGATATGCTGAAACAGGCTTTGTGCAATTCACCTGCCCTAGGTACCTACAATTATGCTAAGCCCTTTTCTTTGTGCATGAAAAATCGGGTTGTGCTTTGTCTGTACTACGCAATTGCAAGGCCATAAAAACAGGCCCTGTGCCTATTTTTCCTCCACCTTAGAATCAGTGGCAAAAGGGTTACTAAAATATGTCTCAGGGTAGTAGCAGCAGCTGCACTTTCTGTCAAACAATCTGAAAGTATAGTTCTGGGACATCCACTGTTTGTCATAGTCCCTCATGCCATCGATATTCTAATGAATAAGACTCAAACAAAGCATATGCCAATGCCAGATTGACTAGATACAAATTAACTTTGCTCGCACCCCACAAAACAATAAAAAGATGTAATTAACTGAACCCTCACACGGTGCTACCCCTTCCCTTCTGATGACCTCACCCTAACTCATGACTTCTCTTAACAACAGATGAGGAAACAAAGGGATGGCTTGACTTGACTGATATACCTTTGACTGACCCTGACAGAACTCTGTACGGGGATGGGTCGTGTTTTAAATTGCCATGTGGTTCCTCTACAGCTGCCTAAGGTAACACCACGTTGAAAACTGTGGTGGAAAGTTGTAAGATCCCACAGCACTCTACCCAAGCAGCAGAGACCATTGCATTAACACGAGCATGTGAGCTCAGCTTTGGTCTGAGAGTTAATATCTACACCGATAGCAAGTACGCGTTTGGCATGGCACATCATTTTGGCTGAAAGGGGTTTCCTTACTTCTCACAGCACCAAAATACAGCATGGAATGTTAATCACCAGGTTACTGAATTTACTAACTGCGCCAAAGCAGCTGGCCATCATAAAATGTAGCGCCCACAGAAAAGTGACAAATGAGGTGGGAATAGGTAATGCTTTTGCTGATAGGTCAGCCGAATTGACAGCCCAAACGCCTGCTACTTTAACTTATGTATCAGTGAGCCACCCAGCAACTACTGAATTTGATAACTCCCTCGAATGTGTCAACAAATACAAGCAGATGCCTCTAAAGAGGAACTTAAGAAATGGAATAGCAATGCCACCCTTGATGATGGATGTTATGTACACAAGTCTGAGAAGAGGTTGTAGACGTTACCCAACAAATATTTACTTATGATGGTCACTATGGCGCATGGCCCCTCCCACATAGGGGCAGATGCCACTGTGGCCCTGTTGGGAGATGTATGGTATAACACCACAATTCGAAAAACAGCCATAGCTACATGTCAAAATTGTATTACTTGCTTAATACACAATGTAGGAAAGGGTACACCTACCCCTAGACGTCATTTCAGGCACCCAGAATTGCCTTTCGAATGCCTCCAAATGGACTACAAAAAAATGCCACAATGTCAAAGATTCAGATACGTTTTGGTTGTAGTGTGTATGTTCAGTAAATGGGTAGAGGAATTCCATATGGCCGACAATACTGCTCTGAGCACTGCCAAGGCTTTGGTAAAAGAGTATTTTCCAAGATATGGACTGCCTCATTCAATCTGGAGTGACAATAGTGTGCCATGCATTAGGAATACGCCAGAAATGCCATCCAATTTACCAACCACAAGCAGCAGGGCTTGTAGACCGTTGTAATGCCACACTCAAGGGCAAATTAGCCGAAATCTGTGCTAGTAGCACTCAAGTGTGTGGATGCTCTGCCGCTAGCCCTAATGTCCATACGTACTGTCCCACACTTGGGAGTAGGTTTGTCACCATTTGAGATTGTAACGGGATGACCCGCCAATATTTGGGGGATCCCTAGCTCAAGAAAATTATCTAATGTACCTTATCATTTGTTGAGTGAATACTGTTTGGAACTTAATAAGAGACTGTCTATTATTCATAAACAGGTCAAAGACTCTGCCTAAGCCTCTGGAAGGGGCGAGTCACTCCAACCAGACTGGTGATTGGGTTTTCACTAAGTATTTTCAATGATCATCCAGCCTGCAGCCAAGGTGGAAATGCCCCGTGAAGGGTTTACTGGCCACTCAGACTGTCGTCAGGTGTGAAGGACACCTTGGGCCTCATTCTGACCCTGGCGGTAAGGGGTTAACGGTGCCAGTAAGGGTGTGGTTAAACCCTTACCACCACATTACAAGGTCCTTTAGCGGGTCCCGCTAAGGGCGGCTGGTTTTACCAGGCGCCCTTAGTGGGAGCCGCTAAAGGACCAGAGAGCTAATAACAGGCACGTTATTAGCTCCCTCCCCATTCCCATTGAGCCCTATGGGGGCTCAAATGGGACTGGGATGGGTATTTTGAATGAGGAATTACTGGGTCCTCCAAGGTTGGAATGGCCCGGTAATTCCACATTCAAGGAACCCGGACCCGGTATGCGGTAAGGAGGTAGCCATGGTGCTAATAGCACCATGGCTACCTCCATACTCGTAATAACCCCCCCATAACTGGATACATGCGAGGGTGCGTGGCTTGCAGCCATGGAATAGGTCGTCTTTCAGGACCGCTCACGCCTGATCCGGCAAGATCCGCAAAAAATAGCAAGTTCCACAGCAACAATATAGCGAGAAAGTGGGAGAAGCTCACTGAAGTGCCCAGCTGAAAGGAGGTGAGCAAAGCGTTCTACGGCAAAGAGAAGCAGAGCGCGAATGTGAGGGACCACTGACGGCACCTGAAATCAAGATGGCGGCCGTGAGGTGAAGGTGATTTGGGATGGGCGTCAGAGGCTCGGAGATCGGGAGGAGCCCGAACCACCCATGCAGAGTAGCAGCGAGGCAGCCGAGGACACCGTATCGGAGGCGAACTGCAGAGGGGCACATACCATAGAAGACAGACACGTGGGAACCGGCGCGCCCAGACTGAAGAAGACAAGGGGGAGATGAGCGACATTGGACTCCCTCCGGTTATACAGACAATGCAACAAACACAAGGCAAGTGTGGTGCTAAGCCCCCTAACAGTCCCTGACCCCCAAGGGAGGAAAACAGCAGGCAAGGCCATACGCCGGCTCACCTGGGCAGTACAGCATGATGAGGAGCTAAAAGTAGTAGCTCCTGGGGCAAGCAAAGAAGCAGTTAGGGCTCTGCAGCCACAGTCCTCCCAGACCACCAAAAACCACATAGAAGAAGTGAACCAGTGATTTGACTATGTGGACCCAGACTGAGTGGTGAAACCAAGGAAGCAGTTCTTGCTACCCCCGAGCAATAGGAGGCCAAGTCTACGCCGCGACAGACAACTCACGGCTAGCAGTCACTCCAGGCGAAGCGCCAGGGAACAGATCCTGGCAAAAGGCTGGGGGAGGAACAAGTTACTTACCTCTAACTGTTGTTCTCCAGCATGGGTCTGGCATGGATTCACATGCTCATGAATATTCCACGTCGTCAGGCTGGGAATCCTCGGTAAAGAAAAAACCAGTATCAGTTTCGTTTCTGATCTGTCTTTCGTAGTAGTAACCAATCACTGGTCTCTGCGTCATACTGACCACAGCCAATGACTGCCCTCTACCTAAGCACCGCCTCTGGCAGCCATCTTCAGATTTGGAAGCACGTGAAGTGGCAGTATGACCAAGTGAAGAGCCGCAGAGGGGTAGGCAGGAGGGTTCGCATGTGAATCCATGCCAGACCCATGCTGGAGAACAACAGTTACAGGTAAGTAACTTGTTCCTTCTCCAGCATGGGGTCTGGCATGGATTCACATGCTCATGAATAAAGAATACATAGCAGTACACACATGCACAACCACGGGAAGTGGCAAAGGCTCAACATTAAGCAGTACATCAAACTCAACATTAAGCATCTTACCTCCTCACCAGGCTCACCTCAGGCGAACAGGTTGCGCAGCACTGCTTGGCCGACCCTGGACTCCTCCCTGGAATCCCGATCGACGCAGTAGAATTTCATGAAGGTGTGCGTCGACCTCCACGTAGCAGCCCTGCATATGTCCAGCAGGGGCACACCAGAAAGGAACGCCGTGGTAGCTGCGATCGCTCTGGTGGAATGGGCTCTCGGACGGCCAGGCAGCGGTCGGTTTGCCAACCGATGACAGTACATGATACAGCCGGAGAGCCATCTGGAAATGGAAGCCTTCGAGAGAGCCTTCCCCTGATTGACAGGTCCAAAGTTCACAAAGAGTTGTGACGTCTTCCGAAAACACTTTGTGCGGTCCACGTAGAACTTCAGCGCTCTAGCCACATCCAGCGAGTGCAAAGTCCTCTCAGCCGGCGACGAAGGCGACGGGAAGAACACAGGCAACACCAAGGGTTCGTTGAGATGGAAGTCCGACGGTACCTTGGGCATGAAGGAGGGGTGCGTCCTGAGCACCACCCTCGTGTCGTGAAAAGTCAAGTACGGGGCCTTGCAGGAAAGGGCCTGGATCTCTCCCACCCGTCGTGCGGAGGTGATGGCCACAAGAAACGCTGTTTTCCACGACAGAAACTTCAACGGGGCCGAGTGCAGAGGCTCGAACGGAGGTCCCATGAGCTTGGTCAGCACCACGTTGAGCTCCCATGCCGGGGCCGGAGCCTTCACCGGCGGGAACGATCTGAACAGTCCCTTCATGAACTCTTTCACCAGACGATGAGACCACAAGGACGTCCGGCCCGTGGTTCTGGTGTATCGGGAGATCGCAGCAAGATGAATCTTGATGGACGCGTGTGCCAGTCCAGCTTTGGCCAGCGTCAGCAGGTACGGCAGTACCTGGGGAGCCGTAATCCGTAGAGGGTTAATCTTCTGTGCGTGGCACCAGACAGAGAACCTCTTCCATTTGTGTCCGTAGCATTTAAGAGTCGAGGACGCCCTGGCCTTTGCAAGAACCTCTCTGCAGTCGGCCGGTATGTCGTATCCTCCAAACTCTAGCGCTGCAGGAGCCAGGCCTGCAAGTTCAGCGATTTCGGGTTGTGGTGGAGGATGGCGCCTCCTTCCCTGGAGAGTAGATCCGCGTCCACCGGCAGCTTGATTGGCGGGGACGCTGACAAGTCCAGAAGGTCCGGGAACCATATCTGCCTCGGCCACGCAGGTGCGACGAGGATCATCCTGCACCGTGACCTCTTGAGCTGGTTGACGAGCCGGATTAGCAGTGGCAAAGGAGGGAACGCGTAGAGGAACAGGCCCTCCCAGGGGAACGAGAAAGCATCGCCCATGCTCCTCGCCTGGGGAAACCTGCTGGCGAACCTCCGGCACTTGGAGTTCGTCGCCGTCGCGAACAGGTCGATCTGGGGTGTGCCCCACCGTCGGAAGAGGCGATCCACTAGATCCTGCCGTAGTTCCTACTCGTGGCACGAGCGCAGCTCCCTGCTGAGTGAGTCGGCGATGGTGTTTTTTATCCCTGCCAGATGAAACGGCACCAGAAACATCCTTTGGGCGACGGCCCAATGCCACAGGTCCTGCGCCTCCTTGGACAGTGCTGGGGACCTGGTTCCGCCCTGTTTCCTGATGTAAAACATGGTGGTGGTGTTGTCGGTGAAGATCCTCACCACCTTGCCCTTGAGGGACGGAAGGAAGGACTTGAGGGCCCAGAACACTGCACGGAGCTCCAGGATGTTGATATGGAGGGACTTCTCCGTCGGGAGCCAAAGGCCTCTTGCGTGCAGATTTTCGGTGTGCGCTCCCCACCCTTCCAGGGAGGCATCCGTGGTCACTGTCTCCTGGTGGTCTGGGGTCTGGAAGTCCATGCCCGCCGTCAGATGCGCGCGGTTGCCCCACCACCGGACCGCTCGGCGGAAACTCTCGTCGAGTGTGATCCTCTCCTCGAAGCCGCCCGTCGTTTGGATCCAGCGCGCGTCCAGGAACTCCTGCAACGGGCGCATCCGGAGCCTGCACATGGGAATGAGGTAGATGCAAGAAGACATCATTCCGAGGAGGGACTTGATGGACCTCACCTTGGCCGCGTCGGAAACCAACATCCGCTGTACCTTGCCCAGGATGGACCCGGTCCTTTCCTCCGACGGGGAGGCCAGAAGGGACACTGTATCGAGCTTCGCTCCCAGAAACAGTGCGTTTTGAGCGGGTACCAGGTGGGACTTGGCGTAGTTCACGGAGAATCCCAGGTCCGTGAGAAGTTGGACGGTCCTTGCCGTGTGCTCCACGGCGAGCTCCCTCGTCTTGGCTCGGATGAGCCAGTCGTCCAGGTAGGGGTAGACGTGGATCCCCTCGCGGCGCAGCTGCGCCACCACCGGTGCAAGGCACTTGGTGAATACCCTGGGTGCCGACCGTAGTCCGAAGGGGAGGGCTTTGAACTGGTAGTGACGCCCTTGGACCACAAACCTGAGGAATTTTCGGTGCCCCTTTAGGATGGGAATATGGAAGTAGGCATCCTCCAAATCCAACGACGACAGGAAGTCTCCTTCCTCCAGCTGACCCAGGACGTGCTGGAGGGTGACCATCCGGAACTTCTGCGCCTTGATGAACTTGTTCAGACGTCGCAGGTCTAGGATGGGGCGCCATCCTCCCGTCTTCTTCTTCACGAGGAAGTATCTCGAGTAAACTCCGGAGCCCCGAAGCCTCTTTGGGACGAGTTCGATGGCGCCCTTCCTGAGCATCGCCTTTACCTCCAGGAGAAGCTGAGGGACGTGAAGCTCTTTCCTGGCCACGGGGGGACGCGCGGGCACCTTCTTTGAAACTCGAGCGCGTGGCCCCGGGCTAAGGCGTCCAGCACCCAACGGTCGGTGGAGATGGACTCCCACACGCTGACGAAGCTCGCCAGCTGGCCTCCCACCGGGGTGCTTCGGCGGGGGCCCGACCCCACGGCCGGTTCAATCCTGTTTCGACGAGGCTTTGCCGCCTTGACCTCCTTGGCGACAACGGCGGGGTCCGCCAGACTTGCCTCGTCCTCTGTAGGCCTCCTGAGACGACGAGCGGGCCGCTTGACGGTAGGTGGAGAAACTGCCGCCGGAACCTTTGGAGGCGCCCTTGCCTCCGCTGCTCCGAAAGGGCGTCCGTCGTTGCTGTAGAACCCCAAGGGCCCGGGCCGTCTCAGTGTCCGCTTTAATGGCCTGAAGGGAATCGTCCACTGTTTTCCCAAACAGGTTGTTCCCATCGAACGGCATGTCCAGGACTCTGGTCTGTACGTCTTGACGGAAGTCCGTAGCCTTGAGCCATCCACGCCGCCTAAGGCACACGCCGTTGCCCAACTGGCGAAACCCAGTGTCGGCGATGTCCGTCGCAATAGTGATGGCGTGGTCCGACGCCACCTCACCTTCCTGTAGGATCTCCAGGGCACCCGCCCTCTTGTCGTCCGGTAGGAAGTCCAGCAGGGGAGCCAGTTTGTACCATAGCTCCCTGTCGTAGCGGGCCACGATAGCCAAGGCTTTGGCCGCTTTAATCGTCGTCGCTGCAGACTAGATGACCCTGCGTCCCATAGCGTCCAATTTCTTTCCCTCGCCGTCCGGTGGGGAAGTCGATGTGGAGGCCGCACCCCCCCCCCCGCTTTCTTCCTGGCCGCTGCGGAGACGACGGAGTCCGGGGTAGGCTGCGCCCGGAGGCACAGGGGGACCGCGTCCGGGACCCGGTACTTCTTCTCGTACCAGTCTCTTCTAGCTGGCGTCGAGGAAGGGTTCTTGAGGAGGGCGAGGCCCTCATCCCAAATGTCGTCCAGTAGAGGCACCGCGAGGACAGTCTTCCTCTTGGCCTCGCGCCGTTGATAAAGGAATCCTTCCTTTTTCTTCTCCTCAGGGCAGAGTTGGAAAAGCTTGGATGCCCTGGCGATCATGGAGTGGAACGATCCAATCTCGTCGGGCGGAGAAGCCCTGGTGGGAGGAGACGACGGTAGATCCTCGTCGTATACCTCGTCGTCCGTACCCGTCGCTGCCGTGTCAGTCCCCGTATCATCCCCTCGGGTGGACGGGGAGGAGGGCTGGACGGGGCGCGACGGCTGAAAAGGAGGTGGAGGGTGAATCCTTCTTTTCTTGGGCGGGGGAACACCAGAAGGTCCCAGTTCAGGATCCCCCGACGGGAGAGGTTCCTCCGTCGGCAACGGTAGTCTCGTCCTTATCTCTGAACATAAGGACTGTATAGCCAACAAAATGGCCGCCGAGTTGTCTTGCGGCGCTGGCAGAGGGGAATCCGACGGGTGATCAGGGGCCCCGTCGTCACCCGCGTCGGAATCCATCCCGACGGGCCGGTCTTCTTCCACGCCAAGGCCGTGGCTTAAGACCTCAATCAGCTCTTCCTCCAAGGCTGAGGCCGAATCTACGACGACGCCCTGCCCCCCCTTTTTCTTCCCCGCCGGGGATTTCACGGGGGTCCTATCGATGGGCACAAAAGAGGACTCCCTCCGAGGTGGCAGGGAGACTCTGAGCCCCGAGGCCGCCACCACTGGTGTAGCCTCCACAGGCTGAGCAAGGGCCGCCGCGACAGTATCGATAGAGGGCTTGGCCGGATGGATTAAGGCCTTCACCACCTTAGGTGCGCTCACCGCCTTATCCTTGAGGGGGGGACACTGCCTCGCTCTCCCTGCAATGGGGCCTTCGAGCTCGACCGGGGCCTCTCCAGGAGCTTCGCCGGGTGCTCGCCCTTTCTCTTACCCGACCCAGAGCGTTGGCTCGTGGCTGAAGGTGCCGGGGAGGGTGCGCCCTGCCTGGCGCCCATAGAGCCCGACCGTTCGGCGCTCCTGGAGCCAGCAGACTCGCGGTGCTTGGCCTTGTGTTGGACCCCCGTCGCCGGGGCGTCCTCTAAGGTCTTAGAAGACCGCTCGGATTTCTTCCTCTTCTTCTCGCCTGACGGGCTCTTCCCTTCCAGCCAGTTGGCGAGACGTTGATGGCGGTCCTTCATGGTCCGCTCCGACATATTGCCGCAAAACGCGCAGTCCTTCTCCACGTGCGTCTTGTCCTCATGTAAGCAGTAGAGACAAAAGGAGTGTTCGTCCTCCTTAAAGACGTTCTGCAGCTGGCATCCAGGGCAGATCCTGAACAGCTTTCCGGGCGTCGAGCTTCCCTTCTCCTGGGCCATGTCCGGGCCTGAGAAGCTTCTGGAGTCCTCCAAAAGCGTAGCTCGACGAAATCTTCACCCTTGAGGGGCGCAGACGAATCCGACACGGGTCCCCGTTGATCGGATGGAGAGTCGGTGGAGCTTGAGGCTCTTTTGACCGAAAAAACGAAGTTTTTGAGAAAAAACGTGAAAAAAAAATAGCACTAACGCTCGAGAGCAATAGCACGAGGATCCCAACACATGAACGTGCGGTAAAAATCTGAAGATGGCTGCCAGAGACGGTGCTTAGGTAGAGGGCAGTCATTGGCTGTGGTCAGTATGACGCAGAGGCCAGTGATTGGTTACTACTACGAAAGACAGATCAGAAACGAAACTGATAGTGGTTTTTTCTTTACCGAGGATTCCCAGCCTGACGACGGGGAATATTCATGAGCATGTGAATCCATGCCAGACCCCATGCTGGAGAAGGGTGACTATTAAGCAAACAACAGTGGCGAGTGGCTGGTGGTTACAGGGGCGCATGTAGCAGCAATTGTCAGCTTCTGCTTTTGAAACACATACAACAAGCCGAAATTATAGAATATCCACAAGTAGGACACAAAAAATGATGGCCAAGATCTCACGGGAGGGGCTTGGGGCAGAAAACAGTTGCAGCCAACTACTAGTGAATCAGGCAGGCTGGATGCCTCCCAAATTGGCCAAAACAAAACCAAACCAACCCACATTAGACAGCTTTGCCAGGACTAAGCAACAGGTTCCCAGAGGAGACATGGAACCAGCGCAGGGGAAAAGGGGTGAGGCCATGGAGCTGCATAACCAGGTGATGCTAGCAATGGCAGACTTGAAGGCCTCATTGAGAATGCAGATTGAAGCAGTGCAAATAGTTGTTTAGTTTAGTTTAGTTTATTACTTATATAGCGCACCTAACCCAGGGGTATCTGGGCGCTTATACTTGCATACATACATAGTAGGTTACAGAATAGATGTGCAGAGCTTGACTGAGCGCACTGCCACTCTGGAGACCTAAGTGAAGGAGAATACAGGAGCGCTCCGGGAGACACATGCAGATGTCCATGTGTTGCAGCAGAAGGTCAGCCTGCTGGAAAACAGAGTGGAGGAAGCTGAGGGTCGGGCCAGAAGGAATAATATCCGCATAGTAGGCCTGCCGGAGGTGAAGAGGGAGCAGACTCTAAAACCCCCCTACACTCCTGGGGTTTGGGGTTTGTGGGGTTTTTCAAGTGGTATAATTATGGATTATCTCAGACTAAGTGGGAGGTCTCCCACCTCGTAGGAATCATTGAAGGTGCTAAGCAAATGAGGGGCCAATTCGTGGGTGTATTCCTTGTAGAATTCACTGAGTAGCCCATCTGATCCTGGTGTCTTCCCTGTCGGCAAGGCTACAATTGTGCTTTGTATGTCTTCCAGGGAGACAGGTGCTTCAAGACTGTCTCTCGCCTCATTACTCAACACTGGGAGTACTACATATTCAACGCTACTGGCAAGCATGTTGCAATGAACTGTCAAAGATTCTAGGCAAAACAATCCCCAGGGAACCAAAGCTTTTGTTGCTGGGGATAGAGGACGAAATTGAATTGTCAAGATATGAGATACTATTCATGTCGACTGCCACAGCAGTAACGAAGAGGAACATAGCACAATTGTGGGGCTCGGAAGTGGCATCCATCCTTGAACAATGGGCCACAGATATAGACATATGCATTGCAATGGAGTAGAGTTTACGCTGCGAAAACAAAGCAAAGGAAATCTGGCAGAAATGGGAGGACTACCGATAAAATGTCCCTCTCCTACCAATCGACCCAAGTCTGGGAATACAAGCTAACTGTGCAGAGACTACTGTGTCGACATACCAAAGATGCCTGCTTATGTTTTACAGTGGCCCATTCTTTTCCTTTCCTTTCTCTTTGTGGTTAGTTTTGAATGTTGAGCTTTGAGAGTTTCTTATATGGCTCTCCCAGTTGTTGTAATGTCTAATTAATCTTATATGAAAACTCAATAAAATTTTTGATAAAAAAAAACACTGGGAGTACTAGCTCGTCCAGCACCTCCTCTAGGTGCGCCCTTTATGTCGGGGGTCTCTCCTGTTAAAGATTTCGTTAAAATTCCTGCAACGGGGCCACCAGGGGGCGCGGGCAGGATGGACGCCTGAACGTCGAGCTCCGCACCCAGCCCCGGGTGAATCACGATTTATCGGCGAAACGAGGGTCCCATATACTACGCGACCCCCCCCAAAAGACGTGGAAGCCTGTGGCCCCCACCTGGGTCCAACTTTGGTTCCGATCCGACGCTCCTGTGCGGAGTTACACGGACCAAGGCGATATCGGCTGCCCCTCCCCCACGACCTGGCGCGGAGTGGCGCAGGAGACAGCACGAGCCGCGCCGCCCACGAATAGGCCCGAGAGGGTGAGCCCGCGGCGCTTCCTCCCCTGGGCATCCTCCGACTTGAAGAAAACCGTCCACCCACACAGGGAACGCACGCCCGGCGCCTCTGGTGCCCGAGGCCCGGCCTGACCCGGAGAAAGGCGGCGTCCGTCGTAAACTGGCCGACACGAACCCCTCATGAACTGGAGAGAGAACTTGCTGAAATATCAGTTTGTTCCCAAAGAAAGGACCATGGCCGCCGGTAGCCCCACCGTCCCACCCCCGGATCTGGGGGCTATCCAGAACAACATCCAAACGATTCTGGAGGAGATACGAGGTATGAGGACAGACATGGGGGCCAAACTGGCCGACCTCACCACCAAGGTCGCCACCCTAGAAGACCGCGTGGAGGGCGTCGAGAATAACCAACTTTCGGCGACACTCCTCGAAACCCAAATGGACATGAGACTCCGAGACATGGAAAGGCGCGAGGAAGAGCTTCGGTTCAAGGTTGACGACATGGAAAATAGGGAGAGGAGGAACAACCTTCGAATCTTTGGCCTGATGGAATCTGAGGGCGAATCCGTACAAGGACTTGAAGGCAAAGTGCACGATATCGTGAGGATCGCCCTGGGAACGGAAGACGTGGGGGCGACCAACTTCGACAGGGTGCACCGAGCGGGGGGGGGAGGCAGAGGCCCACGCTCGGTTCTGGTTCGGCTGCACTACTACAGGGACAAGATCAGAATCCTGGAAAAGGCGAGACATCTTGGCACCATACAGTACGGTGATTCAAAGGTATCCATCTTCCAAGACCTCTCGGCCCTAACCCTGTCAATGAGGAGGAAATGCGGCACACTCACAAGATGGTTGCAGGGAAAAGGAGTCCGATATCGGTGGGGTCACCCCTTCTATTTGGAGTTTGAGTGGCTAGGTGAGAAACACCACCTGGTGTCGGAGGAGGACATACGAAGAGCCACGGACGATCTGGTGAACGACCAGGCGGGCCATTCGGGCGCCCAGGAGGGAGGACCACGGGACCCCCCTAGGGGTCCCGACGGCCCAGGAAATCACAGTGGGAAATCTAAGGTCAAGGGGGCCCGAAAGTTTCGGAAAACCAGACACCCGTCGATGAACCCGGAAAATCACACTGACTCATGAAAATGACGTTCGATTGGAAGGAGAGAAAATCATGAGGTGAGAGACGATTCAGGGTACGGACGCAGGAGGCCCCGGGCCCACGAACTGCCTTGAACGGACACCGCGGCGGTGTCGCGTTTGGCCCACCGGACCTTGGATCGGCAGACCATTATGTTAAAAAGTTAACTGTTTATTTGTGTTGCCCCGCGTTTGGGTTTCTGGTTGTGGGTTGAGGGCCCGGGCGGGGTCTCTGGTTTTTGTCTCGGTTAAGTGCACCGAAGGCCTGCAGGGGCCGACCTGAATCGGACTTGCGATCTGGGACTCTCCAGACACACGAAAACCCCGGGGCTGGGGTTGGAGTCCTTGGTGGTTCGTTGACCGGCCCCAACACATGTTGGGGAGAGTGGACGGACGCCTCAAGGTACAAGGGTGGGGAGGGGGGAGGGAAGACACGGGGAGGGGGGTCAGTTGCAAGGGGGGAGGGGATGGGGGGGATAACGGGGTAGTTTGGGGGACTCAGGGGGAAATTCAGTTCAGACCGCAAGAATACGCTTGGCAAGGGGCACTAAAATTCAATCACCACGAGGGGTTCAGAATACGCACACGGTATGATGACAACGATTGAAGGGAAGGTGGGCACGTTAAATGTCAAGGGTCTAAACTCTCAAAATAAAAGATCCCTCACGGGCAACATGTTCCGAAAACAACACCTGACGGTCCTATTTCTACAGGAAACACATTATAAGCGCGGGAGGGAATCCAGAATCAAGGGGAAAGACATCGGTAGCAACTATTGGGCTTCACACCCGACCTCGAAGAAGGAGGGGGTGGGCATTCTCCTGGGAAGGGCTCTCCAACTAACGGGGGTGGAAACCAAGAGGGGGTTTGGGGGTCGATTTCTGGGTGTCAAGGGGCTTTGCGAGGGGCAGCGAGTTACTCTCGCCACCGTATACGCGCCCAACACGGGCCAGGTGGAGTTCCTCACACGGATCTTTGGTGTCATGGATGAATGGGCCGAGGGGGCCATGATTCTCGGGGGTGATTTTAATCTCATAGCCGACCCCCAACTGGACTGGTGGTCCGCCAGAGGTGGGGTACCCAAGGGGATCACGAGGGATAACCTGGCCTTGCAGAACCTCTTGAAGGATCACTACTGGGTAGATGTTTGGCGCAAGGCGTACCCGGCCCAGGGTGGTTACACATTCTTTTCTCCCCCGCACTGCACCTACACCAGAATCGACCTTCTGTTGGCCTCAGAGGAGGGAGATGGGGCGATGACCCAACCAAAAGTCGAGACCATAACGTGGTCGGACCATGAACTACTTATAGCTAACTGGTCCCTGCCCATCGCCCCGAGATCGGCTCGATGGCGGTGCAACGACACGCTCCTTAGGGATCCAGTATTCCGTGAGTTCATGAAGCAGGAAATGCTGGCCTACTTCGAGACAAATGACACGGGGGAGACGGACATGTCCATGGTATGGGAAGCGGGGAAGGCCACCTTCAGAGGCCTCCTCATAGCGGAGGGCTCGAGGCGTAAAAGAGAGAGGGGCCTGATCGAGAGCAGACTCCGAGGGGAGCTGCAGATCTTGCGGGCCAGACTGGGAGTCCCGGGAGTGGACCGGAGGGCACTATTGGACGAGATGCAGGGCAAAAGACAGGAGCTCCATACGGTTCTCATAGGGGAGGTGGTTAAGAGGATGCGATATACCAAACAGAGATACTACGAACAGGGCGACAGGGTAGGCACTCTGCTGGCTCAGAGGTCGAGGGGGTGTAGAGTGGAGAGAGGGATTACCCGGTTGACCGACGAAGAGGGCAGGGTTCATGGGAACCGGCATGAAGTGACGGAATGCTTTGCTGAGTACTACAGCAAACTCTATTCTAGGCAAGCGGGCGAATCTCGGGAGGACATTGCCTCCTACCTGGCAGAACACCCCCTCCCCAAACTGACCGACCAGGACTTGGAGGCCCTCGAGGGGGAAATTTCAGAAGAGGAGGTGGAGGGAGCCATCAAGAGACTGAAGGCCGGAAAGGCTCCTGGCCTTGACGGCTACACAGCGGATTTCTATAAACAGACCCAGTCCACCTTAGTGAAGCCCCTGACCAAATTGTTCAACCAAATTAGAGGCAACGACACGATCCCCCCGACTTTCCTACAGGCCCTCATCACCGTCATACCTAAACCTGGTAAAGACCGGGCAGCTTGTGGGTCTTACAGACCCATTTCACTTCTCAACTTAGATGCCAAGATCTTTGCTAGGATCCTGGCCTCCAGATTGGAAAACTCCCTCCCACGCCTGATACATCCTGATCAGGCGGGATTCGTCCTCAATAGACAGGGTTCCGATAATTTAAGGAAGACCCTCCATGTATTGGCCACGACCGAGGCCAGGAATGAAGGCGCTCTCCTACTGGCTCTTGACGCGGAGAAGGCCTTTGACAGGGTCAGCTGGGCTTTCATGAGGGAGGTTCTCTTGTCAGTGGGGATGGGTCCAAGGTGGTTGGGATGGATATCCGCGCTCTACTCCTCCCCCTCGGCCAGAGTGGTGGCTAACGGGATTGAGTCTAGGGAATTCCCCCTTGAACGTGGCACGAGGCAGGGATGCCCCCTGTCTCCGTTAATCTACGCATTGGTGATGGAACCGTGGGCAATCTCGATCCGCAATGATGCGGACATCAGTGGTGTACAGATGGGGGATATGCACTGCAAGATCTGCCTCTTTGCGGATGACGCCCTGCTCTATGTCACCAGACCGTCCCAAACAATCCCTCGGGTTCTGCAGGGCCTCGCAAGATATGGAGAACTATCGGGGTATAAGGTTAATTTGGACAAATCGGTCGCATTCATGGGTGGGAACCTGCCAGACACGGAGGTGACCTTTGTGGAGGGTCTCCCCTTCAAGCGGAGCGATGAGGGGTTCCGTTACTTGGGAGTCCAAATCACACGTAACCTTGAGGACCTGTATGGGGCCAACTTCCCCCCCCTCTGGTCAGCAATCAGGAGAGACATAGAAAGGTGGGCGGGAACGGGTCTCTCATGGATGGCACGCCTTAACCTTATAAAAATGGTTATCCTCCCAAAATTTCTGTTTCTCTTTCAAATGCTCCCGGTCCAAGTCCCCAAGGCCTTTTTTGACGAGACAAAACGCATCCTCCTTAGATTCCTCTGGCAGGGCAAAAAACACAGGATTTCATACGAGGTTCTGACTAGGACCAAGGAAGATGGAGGGGTGGGCTACCCTGATCTCGAGACGTATTATAGGGCTTCCCAGTTGAGGATCCTGGTCGATCACTTCTCACCGGGACCGAAAAAACAGTGGGTAGCCATGGACAATAGGCCCCTGGCGCCCGTCACACTAGAGGAATGGCTCTGGGTCCCAAGGAGAACGATCCCCAGATCAGTCTTGAACCACCCGATTCTAAGAGTACTGTGGTCCCTGTGGAGAGAGGGAGGTTACTATAGATGGCTCACGACATGGCCCTCCCCCTTGAGCTGCATCTGGGCCCCTCCTTTCCTGGCCAAAATAGCGGAACCAGCAGCCTACCAGACATGGTTCGAGGCGGGCCTTAGTAGGACCGGCCAGTTGTGGGTGGGGGGCTCCTTCCTCCCCTTGAAGGACCTTGAGGAAGCCCTGGGAATAGGCACGCTTTCCCCGTTCCGATATCTTCAGCTTAAGGGTGCCCTCACGGAACCATCTTGGGGTGATACCCTCAGGAGGGAACTCACAGACTTTGAAAAACTCCTTCTGACCGCAAGGGGCTCCAAGGGGATAATCTCCCGCCTATACAAGCTCTTTCTGTTCTCCATCCCCCGAGACCCGCCACCAGCACGCATACAATGGGGTAGGGACCTGGGCGAGGAAATTGATGACGAGAGATGGACAGAGATGTGTAGACGGGCCAATCGATCCACATCCTCCCTCCAATATCGCCATCAGGCCCTCAAGATATTACATAGATGGCACTACCCCCCGCAAAGAATAGCCAAAATGCGTCCAGGATATGACCCACACTGTTGGAAATGTAGGACAGAGAGAGGTGACTATATCCACATGTGGTGGGGATGCCCAGTGGTCCAGAAATACTGGGACAAGGTGCGGACCTGGATCAAAGGGGTAGATGGGATAGAACGAGTATCCTGCCCGTGGCTCTTCCTCTTCGGGATTAGTAACGAAGAGGACCGGGGTAACACTCATGATCACATGCTCCAGGTGATGCTGGTAGCAGCTAGATGCTGTCTAGCGCAGAAATGGAAACACCCGAGAATGCCAGGGGAAAAAACCTGGGTGACCAAAGTAAGGGCCATCTACGACATGGAGTTCCTCACACACCTGCTCGATGAGTCTAAGTCCAGTATCGAGGAAATTTGGCTCCCCTTCTTTGATAAGTACGGCCGAGTGGTCTAGGTCCTGAAGACTGAGCTGAGGGATTCCCCTCCTCCCCACGGATGTGGGACCATGGGCCAAGGACCCGGCTGAGAACTGAACTCGTTTGGCCCATATGACTTTGGCGTGCCACACGCATATTGTATTGACGCCTCCATCATTAAGAGAGCCCGTTGTGCAAGTGTTTATCAAGGCTATGTAAGTGCGAACTGAAGGGGGGTGGGGGGAGGGAGAGGGAGGGGGGGGGGCATGGGGTGTGTTTCGTCTGGTTTTCTCTTTATGTTAACTCACATTAATAAATGCAATGCAAGAATGTAACCTCGTTATGCACCAAGGAAACTTAATAAAATTGATTTTCAAAAAAAAAAATTCCTGCAACTCATTGTTGATGCCCCTCAGAGTATGGCATAAGTCCCTATGTTTCGTATATAGCGAGTGTATGGGGCCATGTGCTCCTCATTTCTATATAGCTATGCCAGCAATCGGCTGGGTTTATCCCTTTCCATGTGCTGCCTCTCAGTGTATTTAGTGAATCTGTTTACCCAGCCTCTCCCAGCATTCCATACATTTTTGTTTTAGATCCATAACCCTTGCATTAGTGTCCTGTTGCCCCAGAGGCTGCTCCAGTTTTCTCAAACTTTCCTCTGCAGTGGACAAGTCCCTATTAATGTTTGCTTGGACACTGCTTGGCCCTGCTATGGCAGCTCCTCTGACCATTACCTTCAGCGCCTCCCAAAAGGTTCCTGCACTAGTTACACTGCCCATATTATGCAAGACGTAATCAGTGATGTTGTCTTTAATGCTGTCTCGAAATGGAGGGTCTTTCAACGACTCACTTCTAATCTGCCACATAGGTATCAAAGCCCTAGGGGGCACATATTGCCATTGTAGACTGAGCGGGACGTGTTCCGATAAGACCCTACCTTTGTACTGAGTATGCGTGATGAGATGTGCTAATTCGCGTCCCACAAAGAAGAAATCTATTCTTGTATGCACTGCGTGTGGCTGAATAGTGTAAGTAGTGTCTGGTGTTAGGATGGAGAGCTATCCAGGCATCCCCCAGGGCAAAGGAGTCTAGGAGCTTCTGTAACATCTTGGCAGGCGGTGCTGGTTTAGTTTATTTGGTGTCTGATTTGTCCAGAATTGGGTTCAGCGTACAATTAGTCACCTCCCCATATCATGTTGCTATTCCTGTAAGGTCCCAACCGGGGTATAGGGATTGAAAGAACATGGTTTTATTACAGGTTACCTTAAAGGGTACCGAGGGCGCTATCCATATCAGGACTCCATAAGCATAGGCAGAATATGTGGAACCAAATACCTGCCCCCTCAGTTTACTTGCCAACAATGCTTGTTTGTCAGCAGTAAGGTGCGTTTCCTGCAACATGGCTATGTCCACTTTGCATCTCTTGAGGTACAAATTAACCCAATTTTCTTTTCACATAGGCGTTCAATCCCCTCACATTCCAAGTAACAACGTTTACAGTTCCAGCCATTAGCTTTTATCCTCTTCTGGTGGGTCGATCCTCCCCTGACTCAGCACCCAGTGCTACTTTCTCCCCATGAGGTGATCTAATCAAAAAAGTTATGGTACTAGACCTCTTTAATTCGTGCAGGCAACCCCCGCCCCTCACAGGACATCCCCAACAACCCCAACTATGAACAACTGCCCAGCGATGTTACCCTTGCTCAGGCATGTCCACTTCTTGCATTCGCACCAAGAAGGCTTACTTGAGGCTAGTGCACAGCAAATGGGCACAAAAATAAGTGCCCACAAAAATGGAACTTGGAGGGTGTAGCGACAGCAGCCGCAAGTACGGTCTCCTCGGTCATGATGTAAGATGCTGACCAGTAGTGAGCCCCGCCTTGTGAAACTAAATAAAACAAAAATAAGCAAAGCGTCAAAGGCCTGTTTCTGGGGCAAACTATTCTCCCAGTGAAAGTCTATTTATCTTAAGGTGTCTGCCCAGTTGCGAATTCACAGGAGCACTGCGCCACACCGCACATACTGTCTGAAGTTCCGTAGATGCTCCTGGCAGCCGGTTGTGTAGAGCCTCCCTTGCATCTCCTTCCATTGCCATCTCCGTCCATTTCGCAAGGACATATCTTCTCCTTATCCATCCATGCCTGCCCCTCCTGCGGGAGGTCAAAGAACCAGGTCCTGTTTTTATGTATGATTTTAAGTCATGCTGGGTAGATTAACATGTATTTCAGACCAGCAGCTGGAAAGCCTAGATTTGGCCGCTGAGAATTGTGCCTGGTTCTTTTGCACTTCGAAAGTGTAATCTTGGTAGACCGCCAGATCTGCCGAAGCTCTTTTCAGTTCCCCCCAACCCCTCTTGATGCTTAACCAGGATAACAAGATACTTACATCCATACTAGCAAATAGGATGAAAAGAGTGATACATAACATGGTGCAGCCAGACCAAACGGGCTATGTACCAAACCGCAGTATGACCTGGAATCTGAGATGATTACATCATGTGAGACATCCCAGCATCCTGGGATACTCTGTACGCCATAGCCACACGAGACGCAGTCAAAGCGTTTGATTCAGTGAGATGGGACTGGCTTTATGCAACTCTGCTTAGGTTTGGATTTGGGCAGACATTTATCAAGTGGGTTCAGTTAGTACATACTAGACAGATTGCAAGGGTCAAAACAGGGAGATGCATTTCGGAAGCATGACAATTAGAGAAAGAGACGAGACAAGATTGCCCATTATCACTGCTGCATTATGCCCTAGCCATGGAACCTATTGCCCAATATCTTAGAGTACAATACATTTAGGCAGGTATGGAAATAGATGGGACTAGATCTCTGATATCCCTGTACGATGACGACACGCTGTTATATATTCAAAACCCTGAAGACAATTTGGAGCTGTTATTAGAAGCCATGGCGCTCTTTGCGAAATTGTCAGGGATTATAATCAGTATGGACAAATCTGCCTCGTTTCCCTTAGCAGGACTGCGTAAGATAGAACCAAGAGCGCTCCCCGTTCTTGCCTTACAATGGAAAATGCCCACATTTAGATATTTGGGCGTCAATATATATCATGACCCAGTGGAGGGACATACACATAACATGCTGAGTGGCCTAGAGGGCATTGAGAGCTCCATGAAGTTCTGGGCCAGTCTGCCCCTTTCGCTGATGGGAAGGGCAGCCCTGCTGAAAATGGTGGTGCTGCCTATACTGCTATACTTCTTCGCAAATGTCCCGTTTTGCATACCGAGATAACTCTTTAAAACTCTGGATAGTATTTGTAGAGGATTTCTGCGGCAAAGTGGGCAGAATAGAATGGCTTTACCGTCGCTACACAGGCCGTATGCAGAGGGTGGCATTTGGGTCCCACATTTTGAACTATATTACATAGCAGGGCAGGTACAATTTGTAGTAGACTGGTTGGCAGACGACCCTACCCCGGACGCATTGATATTGCAACCCACTGGGTCGCATTACTACCATAGTGTGGATCAGGAAGCCTCAGGGCGGCCGATGGTCGCACCTAGTGTCCTTAGGGGTGAAAATGTGGGATAGAGCTCTGGTTGCGATGGGGCTCACAGATCCAATTTCAGCACAGATTCCTTTGGTTTTAGTAGTAGCATCTTCAACACAGGGGAGAATGGGAATACGCACAAATTGGGAAACCTGCGGGGTGGCCACAATAGGGGACTTACTGCAAGATACGACTTTCATACCGTTCTTTGAGCTGGCAGGGTACACAGGCATGCATACAGGCCAATATTTCCTACATGGCACTATCAAGAGAGATCACAAGTAGGTGGCCCACATATAGCAAATGAATGGGGAAACATTTGGTAGTGGACGTTCTATATGATATAGCCGAAGGGGGCACACCATATCGCGGATATACGACTTATTGTCCAATGGGCTCCCTACCCTCTAGCGGTAAAGAGTAAATGAGAGGAAGATCTAGGGGTTATATTCATAGACACACAATGGGCGGAGGTACTGGGATACCATAAGAGTGCATCACAGAATGTCAGACTGCAGCCTATACACCTGCTGGTAACACACAGGGCATATATGACACCTTGGAGGATCTCAAGGTCCCCAGGTGCGGAAGCACAGGCATGCCCCACGTGCAAAGCGACAGATGCAGGGATGTTTCATATGTTCTGGGCATGCCCGGTGGTGTGGCTATACTGGCAGAGGGTGGTGAGTAGACTACACAAAGGGGGGTTGAAATTGGATGTGCTTTCCCCGGGTGCATGCCTGCTGGGCCGCTTTCCACGTCCCAAGGGCATAAAACATGTTCATAAAATAAAAGATCTGGTGTGCATCCTAGCCAAACCTAGAATAGATATGGCATGGAAATCCCCCAAAGGCCCTGAAGTGGAGAAATGGTGGTGGGACCTGAAATGGGTGGCATGGGGCAGTCATGGAGAGGCCACAGTGGGCATTGTGGAATGGGAGGGCTTGTTGCAAACCCCGTTTGCTGAGGAAGCCACAGAAGTAAGGGTGGCGGATTAACCCCAACAAGGGTGTGAGGTGTTCCAAATTATGTAAAATGTGTGAGATAGTATAATTGTGCATTAGGCAAGGTTGGGGGATTGAAGCTGGGAGGGGGGATGTTGGGGAAGGGATTATGATACGTTATGTGTTGGCTGTAGACACTGCTCAGGACAGTGCTGTGAAATGTTGCTACTTCTGTACCAGTTAAAACCAATAAAAAAAAATGTAAACATTGTATACATGCAAGCCACATAAAGCGGGCTCCTGTGCCAGGGAATACGTCTACCGAGTTACCCTGGGAAGAGTCGGTGCCGAAAGGGACTGATAACTCCTAAAGACTATCTCCATGCAGCGTTTCCCTGCCTCCCAAAGACATCACAGGAGTGAGAGCGGGACCACGGTATAACCTCGGGCCACGAAAGCTGAAGTGACTATGCTGTGACTATGCTGATTGACATTGCATCCTTTTTTGCAACAGATTGTTCAGTGCGGTGAATACCGGCATCTTTAA
This sequence comes from Ambystoma mexicanum, assembly GCF_040938575.1. Taxonomy (NCBI): domain Eukaryota; kingdom Metazoa; phylum Chordata; class Amphibia; order Caudata; family Ambystomatidae; genus Ambystoma; species Ambystoma mexicanum. The sequence continues at coordinate 787,182,667 of NC_090929.1, read as the reverse complement.
ACTGTGTTTGGGGTGAGGCATATGAACACTGCTGAAACTCCTACAAGCCTTGATCTACCTCATTCTATTGGGTCATTTCCTGTGAGAAGCTCTCTCATCATGACAAACCGTACCTATTCCTCGCTTGCTACTGAAAACAAACCCTGCTATTGGTCCAAACCCAAGCTCCTGTTTCTTCTCCAACTCCTGAGTGCCTTCCTATTTGGTTTACTTTATGCCCTTGAAAGAGTACTTGCCCCCCAATTTTCGGCCAACCCTGTGCATGCTCCATCACCTGAAGATTTGTCTCATAAGGAGCAAATGAGTGAGAATTATTTTATGTCCCTGCTACATCACACCCATAATACTGTGCAGGATTCTGAATGCTGGATCTGCTTACAGTTACCTGTGTTTGTGGGAGAAGGGATGCCCCTGCAGCACAACCGTTACCTTTCTTTTTCTCCTGTTATGCTCCCTATTTAGTTTTCTTACGTATTGAGCTGGTGCATACCCTAAGAAGGTTGTCTTTAGGATTTAGTACCCAATGCAGTACTGCATTGGATCACAAGGGTATATATTCTGATTTTGTGCAACATGTCCTTCAGGAAGGCCAATGTGACCTGGTTACTGTACCCCAATGCTACCTTTTCCCTTTCCTCCTATTTTTCCCCTTTCACTGATACTATAAACCTCCTTGCTCCTTTCTCTCCCGAGCAGCTCTATGTGAATTTCAGTGCCACAGACCTGGTTTCTTTCCTTAGAATGTGAAATATAAGTGTCCAAGGGAAGTATCTGTATAGAGGGGTTCCGGATCCCATTATCTAGGGTATAGCTTAGATTGCAATATGACCTATCACATGCCTGTTTTGCATCTTTCTGCGGATGTCCCCATGTATATAGGGCACTCTATTTACTTTATCTGCTGTGGCAAAGTGCACACATGGCTCCCCAAGGACTGGATAGGTCGTTGTCACCTGGGATTTCTGTTGCTAGCCATATCTATTAAACGCTGCTCAGCACCCCGCCATTAAACCCCTATCACGCTCCCAAAGGGATGCGGTGGACCATGCTGATATTGTAGAGGACTTACTCAAAGTGTTTGTGCCCTGGTATGGCCCCTCTATGAATTCCCGTAGCATTAGGCAATTTGCTCAGCTGATGGAAGCAACGATTGCCAAGACAGCAGATGCTTTGGAGAACATAACAGCTGAAAAGCACGCCATAAGGTTAGTGGCACTTCTGAATAGTATGGTGCTAGATATGATGCTAGCTGAGCATGGAGGGGTCTGTAAAATCATAGGGTCTTCCTATTGCTCTTACGTACCCGATGCTTCTACCTCTGTGCGAGAGTCTATTAAAAGGCTCCATCGCATTGGCTCGCAAATACACAAAGACACTGGCTCATGGGACATTTTGCATTTCATTTGGGGATTCCTTAGCCTATGGGGCTGAAAAATAGGAACGTTGCTGCTTACGGTGTTCCTACTAATCTTGGATTGCTGCCTTTTTGTAATTGTTTGCCAGTATGATCACAGGTTTTAGCCATTTGGAGAGTTATTCATGACTTTCTACCACTCATGTAGCCTACGACTAAACGTACCCTCCAACATCTCTTCCTAAACCCTTGTGGTGTTACTATCCCTAGGATGCGCTAACAAGCCGTTTATCTAGGGTTAGGGGATAGGGAGAGAAACTGGCCCTATCTCACGCTATTCATCAATCGTTTCACCAACTTAAAGATCTGTGTGACATATACACTGCTGATGAATTTTTGTCTTTATTCTTATTCTCAGCTCAGTATAGTCACACATGAAATTTTTAAATTTAAAATCTTTTTTTATTTTATTTGTTCTTTCAGACCCCAGACTTCGGTATTCTTTTTTTTTAAAAGAAAGGAAAAAGTAGAGACAATATCCTTTCTGCTCAATTTGTTTGTAAATGTGCAATTGTTCTCAGCACAGTTGCGCTCAAACCCTTTCTGGGTGTTTTTTTAAGCTAAAATGCTTTGCACAAATTGCTTAAAAAAATGTTAGCCCCTTCTCTTTATGTCTACTTTTCTCAAAAGAAGAGGGGCCACATCGGGCCTACCAGTTTCAGTGGAGATGGTGATTAAGCCACTTTCTTCAGGGCCACAACACGTTTTGTAGGTGTTGTCACAACACTATCTCTATGAGAGGTACAGTTCTCTCTACAGAGAGTCCCCCCTGCAAAGGATACATAAGAGGGGCGGGGGAGGAGAAACAGATGTTTTGTGTTTTATAATATCTATTGCACTATTGGTTAAGCGTTCGCACTATATAGTGCCTACTTAGTAGCATGCTCTTACCCTTCAGCTTAGCACTTTTTGCTTTGAGGTTAACACTTTGTTAGAGTGAGATGGATCAGATGACTGTCAATGGTGCTCGGGTGCCTCTTATTCTGCAGCATTCCGGCAGGCCCTGCAATGATACATACTTTTTAGTCTATTTCAGGGTGTTTCGGAGCAAAAAGATGAAGAAGGGACATTTTACGGTTTGCATCATGAATTGTTAAATATTTTCTAGTGCATTCTTTTTAGTACAACAGTCCACTTCAGACTGTGTGTACGATATGTTTTTCAGGAAGCCTATGCCTTTGAGTGCGCAGCGCCCTGTGCTGGAGCATGGCGCTGTGGCTTACCTGATATATCAGGAGTCGGTGTTCGTGGAGTCTCGTTCCGGTTTCTGCATACCCTAAGAGAAACAGGTATTGCTTTTCGTATTTGCACGATTCGCGCATGCGCAGTGCAACCGGAGATGTTTAAACATGGAGGACAGACTTGTAGGAAGCCTCGGCCCAAGCTGTTTGGTTGCAGCGATTCCATCTTTGAGTGTTGTGCAGTATCCAGGAGCATTGCTTCATGAAGGCAACCACAATGCTGTATATGTTTACGTTTGCCTATGTTTACACAGATGGTGTTAGTACAAAAAAGTGTCCTAAGAGGCAAAACTTGGCATGGATTGGGCCGCTGGGATTAGGGGTATTAGTAAAATATATATTTTTATGGCTGCAGTCGGATGCTATAAGGGCAAACTCTGCAAAGGGAATTGTTTTAGCAAAGACAATTATTTAAGCATTGCACTTCTCTAAGGTATTTTGGACATAATTGATGGTTCAGACAGTTCCAAATGGAAGTGGAGTGAAAAAGATATGGTAAAGCATGAGCTGCATTTTATCCTTGTGTCTCAGTTGTTCAGTTTTGTAGGTTGATGGAGTGATGACAACTGATGTGGACGCAGAGGCAGAGGATGCCTGCACTCCCTATTCATAAAGTGGCTAGCGTCTGCCAATTTGTCTGCTCATTGACTCCAGATTGGTCAGATTTAAGACCGAAAATCCATAGTTGTTCTCGTCTGTACAGGAAGTCATGCATGTCCCCCACCACCTCCTTCCTGGGCATGTTTACTTTCTCAATTATCGTCCAGGTAAAACTTGTGGGTTGATGTTTATGTGCTACGAAATGTTCCACCATGGGGGCTGTCAGTTTTTTAGTACGGATATAGGACCTGATTCCATGAGCCTGGTTTTTATTGGCCGTGTGGTCATGCCTACGTATCGTAGAGTACATGGGCAGGTTATTAAGTATATAACATTACTGCTGTTACAATTAGTTAATGTCCTTTGTGTCCATGGAAAAGGCCAGCCAATGTCAATTGTTAAACTCCTGCTTGTGCTTGAGCAAGAGCTGCACTGTCCACATGGTTTGTGTCCGGTTGGTGATACTTGGTTCCATAGAGTAGCCACTGTTTCCACTTTTGGTTCCTTATATGTGTGAATGAGTGCATCTCGCAGATTCCGTCTTCTTTTGATCGCGAAGCTGGGTGTTTCTAGAGTTGTATCACCGACGTTCAAGATGACATTCAAGATTGGCCAAAGCTTCAGGATCTCTTTCTTGAGTTTGTTTGTCATTGGAGAATAGCTAAGTACTGATGTGATCTTCTCTTCTTTGGCCTCATTCCTCTTGCCTTGTTCTAGGGTCGATTTTGGAACCTTTGTCCCAATTTGTCGACTTTTTCTTGAAACCAGAAGTTGGGAAAATGAAATCCTACCTGAAGGCCACTACAGCTGTTCTTCACTTGATAAAGGAGTGACCATTAAATCAAGAGTCACAACTACTGGTCACCCTCGATGCTGAATCATTATATACCCGCATACCACAGGGGGCTACACTGCAAGCGGTGGAAAAGGTACTGACCAACAAAACACCCCCAATGGACATACCAATTTGCTTTGTGATGCAGTTGACAGAAATTGCATTGACAAAAAATGTCTTCCTGTAGGAGGACATATTTTTCGAACAAACGTCAGGAACCGCGATGGGTGCAATGTTTGCACCGAGCCTGGCAAACTTATATGTGGCAGAGTTTGAGGACCAAGTGATTTACTACACAGGAAACCCCTGGATCACCAAAATAGAGATGTGGTCAAGATATTTTGATGAAGTCCTCATGGTGTTCAATGGCACAGTGTCATTGCCATTGGGCAAGGGCCCAGGCCTTCATCACCCCCAGGGTCCAAATGGACCCAGTCCTGGCGCCAGGCTCATAGAAAGGTGTGCTGTGCACACCCTGTGCCTAAGGCACGTGCATCAGGGCCAGGTGTGGTAATAGATCATCATTGGGAGGCACGTACCAGAGTCCTTTGGAGGGGCAAGGTGGAGCCACAAGGGGGGCCAAAGGGAGGGGCCAGAGCCAGCCTATATAAGACCAGCCCAACCACAGCCCCTCGCGTCACGTTATTCTGCTTTGCAGCGTGACACTCACCTTGATTCCTGTTACTCCATCTCTGAAGACCATCTTACCCGAATCCTGCAGCTCCATCGCTGAAGGTGCACCTACCTGATTCCAGCCGCTCCATCGCTGAAGGCGCACCTTACCTGATTCCAGCCGCTCCATCGCTGTGCGCGCATCCTACCTGCATTCCATCGCCATCGGAGTCGGAGCCTTTCTTCACCCGATCCGGACTTCCAGCGACGCAGGAGCTTCACTTCTCCTCCTCATCGCGGTATCTTCATCCGGCGACGCAGAACTGCCTTCAAGCATCCAGACTCTGCTCCACGCCGTCAGACCGCTCCTACAAGGGGAAAGACACACAGCAGGTTAGAAATCTTATAAATAACGAACTCTTGGCCGCACCATACCCGAGTCTTGAATTCCATTATAAAGGCCAGCTTACCTGTTGACTTTGAGAGTCCCATCATCCTCAAGGGAATCCTCGGATCCGCTCACGCTTCCAATCCACCATCTTCACACCCATAGGGAAGAGCAGAGACATTGAAAGAATTATTATTACTTACCATCAAGTCAAAAGACTCATTGCCAAAGACATTATTATAAACGAACAATAACCATAACCAAAGACTTACCTTCCAAGTGGATTGGACGCAGCTGGTCTGGATCGCCACTTTCGCGGTCAGGTTAAGTAACAAGGCCCACTCTACATGCCCCTGCTGAAAGAAGCAGGACGGAGAGCTCAGCATTACAAAATAACAGATGAGCTTGCATGGGAAAACTCTTGCGCACTACGTTTTGGCACGAAAGGGTCGAGGGAATTTGTAACACCTCCACGCCATTCTCATTGCCTCTCATCACCTCCCAGGGGCAATACCAGCATCCAGAACAGCATGCTCCGCAGCAGCTGGGGAAGACGGCCGATAAAGGGGAGCCAAGCCGAGGGAGGGCTCCAACCGTGCCCCAACGCCCCCGCAGAGACCAGGTGAACGTAACACACAGAAGAGGACTTAGAGGTTCATGGGATGGCTTAACTAACAGAACAGATTCCTCACTTTCTCCGAAACACACAGCCAGAACTCGATACATTTTCTGGACTTGACCTAGAAATCAGAGATGGAAGAATAACAAGCAAGGTCTTTAATAAACCTACAGACCGGAACTGGCTGCTTCGATATGAGAGCCATCACCCACCTAGCCTAAGGAAAAATCTACAGTTCGGACAGTTTCTGCGATATCGCAGAAACTGTTCCAGTACAGCTGAATATGAGAACCAGGCCAAAACCCTAGCAGCCAAATTGACAGCACGGGGTTACCCTAGGAGTACCATAAAACAGGCCAGAAAAAGAGCCAAAAACATCCTGCGAGATACTACCCTAGAAATAGGCAAGAGGAATGAGGCCAAAGATCACAGCAGTACTTCGCTATTCTCCAATGACAAACAAACTCAAGAAAGAGATCCTGAAGCTTTGGCCAATCTTGAACGTGGGAGATGCAACTCTAGAAACACCCAGATTCGCGATCAAAAGAAGACGGAATCTGTGAGATGCACTCATTCACACATATAAGGAACCAAAAGTGGAAACAGTGGCTACTCTATGGAACCAAGTATCACCAACCAGACACACACCATGTGGACAGCGCAGCTCTTGCTCAAGCACAAGCAGAAGTTTAACAATTGACATCGGCTGGCATTTTCCATGGACACAAAACACATTAACTAATTGTAACAGCAGTAATGTTATATACTTAATAACCTGCCCATGTACTCTCCGATACGTAGGCATGACCACACGGCCAATTAAAACCAGGCTCATGGAACACAGGTCCTGTATCCATACTAAAAAACGGACAGCCCCCATGGTGGAACATTTCGTAGCACATAAACATCAACCCACAAGTTTCACCTGGACGATAATTGAGAAAGTAAACATGCCCAGAAGGGAGGGCAGGGGGGGTACATGCTTGACTTCCGATACAGACGAGAACAACTATGGATTTTAAGTCTTAAATCTTACCAATCTGGACTCAATGAGCAGACAAATTGGCAGACACTAGCCACTTTATGAATAGGGAGTGCAGGCATCCTCTGCCTCTGCGTCCACATCAGTTGTGTCATCACTCCATCAACCTACAAAACTGAACAACTGAGACACAAGGATAAAATGCAGCTCATATGCTTTACCATAGCTTTTTCATTCCACTTCCATTTGGAACTGTATGAACCATCAATTATGTCCAAAATACCTTAGAGAAGTACAATGCTTAAATAATTGTCTTTGCTAAAACAATTCCCTTTGCAGCGTTTGCCCGAATAGCATCCGACTGCGGCCATAAAAATATATATTTTACTAATACCGCTAATCCCTGTGGCCTAATCCATGCCAAGTTTTGCCTCTTAGGACACTTTTTTGCACTAACACCATCTGTGTAAACATAATATGATAATTTATTTATATAGCACCTATATACAATGTGTTTCAAAGTGCTTCAAGGCAAGGGAGGGAACAAGGGAAAATACAATGACATTCTTACAGGCCATGAACAGTAAGGATGTGAAATTAACTATTGTACTCGGCCTGACGACATTTCAGATAGTGCAAGAGCTAAGACGTAGATAAGGAAGGGAGGGGGAGTGTGGGAAGGAAATGGAAACAGACAGGCGACTACCGTACTAGGCCGGACGACATTTCTGGTAGAGCCAGAGAAAAACAAAAGGTGAGGGAGAGGGGTGCAGAAAGGGGGGGGAGGAACAAAACAAGTGACTATCTCACTAGGCCTGACAACGTTTCAGATAGTGCTGGAGGGAGGGGGGAGACAGTAAGGGGGTGGGGGAGTGACAGACGAGGTTGTTATCATGCTAGGTCCAGGGACAATTCTGATAGAGTAAGTGCATAAAAGAAAGTAAGGGGAAGAGGGGAGGAGATAGGAAAAGGGAGAGGAGAAAACAGAGAGTAAGCAGTCAAAAAGAATGGAGAAGCAAGAGAGTAGAGCAAATACAATTGCAGAAGTCAGTAGTAACACAATGTTGCAAGCCAGGATACAAGATGAAGATGGCAACAGCATGGTTCAGGGTCACCAGGAGTACAAGATGCAAAGGAAGTCCAGCATGAGAGTTGAGAAAGGGTGACGCACCGTGAATCAATGAAGTCCATAAAAGTCAAATCCAGCATTGGCCACAAGACGGTGATGGTGAAACCAGAATGTATCAGGACAGACTCCTGTGTGCGGGAAGGGGGGGCACAAGGGAACAGCACGGGGGGACCAGAGGGTGGGGATGGCCTGTGGGGATAGAGGGTGTAAACATGTGTTGGTGCATGCTTACCTGCTATCTTAGCAGTGGGTCGGACCCTGGATCCTCCTGATCCAAACAGGAATTGCCCTTTCCTTTGACTGCCCTTCACTTTGGACGCCCGGGCGAGAGACACCCTTGATCTAAGAGTTAAGAGCAGGAAGGAAGAGGCAGGGCTAAGAAGGTGGGTGGTGCTTAGGCCAGGTGACCTAGATCCACTTACACCTGCTCCCCAGCTGCAAAGGAAAGGAGGCTGGAGGGATCCTTAAGTAGGGAAAAGAGTAGCAAGCAAGAAGGCACCAGGTGGGCGGGGCTTAGGCCAGGTCACCTAGATCCACTTACACCTGCTCCCCAGCTGGAAAGGAAAAGAGGCTGGAGGGCTCCTTAAGTAGGGAAAAGATCAGCAAGCAGGAAAGAACCAGGTGTGCGGGGCTTTCTAAGTGGTGAAAAAGAGCGGCAACCAGGAAGGCACCAGGTGGTTAAGGTTTAGGCCAGGTGACCTAGATCCACTTACACCTGCTCCCAAGTTGCCTGGCAAACGTAGGTAAACGTAAACATATACAGCATTGTGGTTGCCTTCATGAAGCAATGCTCCTGGATACTGCACAACACTCAAAGATGGAATCGCTGCAACCAAACAGCTTGGGCCGAGGCTTCCTACAAGCCCGTCCTCCATGTTTAAACATCTCTGGTTGCACTGCGCATGCGCGAATCGTGCAAATACAAAAAGCAATACCGGATTCTCTTAGTGTATGCAGAAACCGGAACGAGACTCCACGAACACCGACTCCTGATATATCAGGTAAGTCACAGCGCCATGCTCCAGCACAGGGCGCTGCACACTCAAAGGCATAGGTTTCCTGAAAAACGTATCATACACACAGTCCGAAGTGGACTGCTGTACTTAAACGAATGCACTAGAAAACTTAACAATTCACAATGCAAACCGCAAAAAGTCCCTTCATCTTTTTGCTCCGAAACACCCTGCAATAGACTAAAAAGCATGCATCATTGCAGGGCATGCCGGAATGCTGCAGAATAAGAGGCACCCATTGACAGTCATCTGATCCATCCCACTCTAACAAAGTGTTAACCTGAAAGCAAAAAGTGCTAAACTGAAGGGTAAGAGCATGTTACTAAGTAGGCACTATATAGTGCGCACGCTTAACCAATAGTGCAATATAGGTTGTAAAACACAAAACATCCATTTCTCCTCCCCCCTTCTTATGTATCCTTTGCAGGTGGGACTCTGTGCATAGAGAACTGTACCTCTCAGTGATAGGGGGTCATTACAAGGTTGGTGGTAAGGGGTTAACGGCACCAGTAAAGGTGCCGGAGCCGTCAACCCCTTACTGCCGCATTACGAGGTTCTTTAGCGGGTGCCGCTAAGGGTGCCTGGTTTTACCAGGTGCCCTTAGCGGGATCCGCTAAAGGACCAGCATGCTAACAACGGGCCCATTATTAACGGGCCTGTTGTTAGCACGGTCACCATTCCCATTGAGCCCTATGCAGGCTCGAATGGGAATGGGGATATGTTCCCTTAATGGGGAAATACCGGGTCCTCCAAGGTTGGAATGGCCCGGTATTTCCCCATTCAGGGAACCCGGACCCGGTATGCGTTATGGGGGTAGCCATGCCACAAATAGCAGCATGTCTACCTCCAACCTTGTAATGACCCCGATAGTGTTGTGACAACACCTACAAAACGTGTTGTGGCCCTGAAGAAAGTGAGTTAATCACCATCTCCACTGAAACCGGTAGGCCAGATGTGGCCCCTCTTCTTTTGAGAAAAGTAGACACAAACAGAAGGGGCTAACATTTTTTGAAGCAAATCGTGCAAAGCATTTTATCTCAAAAAAACACCCAGAAAGGGTGCGAGCGCAACTGTGCTGACAACAGTTGCGCATTTACCAACAAATTAAGTAGAAAGGATATTGTCTCAACTTTTTCCTTTCCTTTTTTTAAAAAGAATACCCAAGTCTGGGGTCTGAAAGAACAAATAAAATAAAAAAAGCTTTTAAATTTTAAATTTTCATGTGTGACAATACTGAGCTGAGAATAAGAATAAAGACAAAAATTCATCAGCAATGTATATGTCACACAGATCTTTAAGTTGGTGAAACTATTGATGAACAGCGTGAGATGGGACAGTTTCTCTACCTATCCCCGAACCCTAGATAAGTGGCTCGTCAGCACATCCTAGGCATAGAAACATCACAAGGGTTTAGGAAGAAATGTTCGAGGGCAAGTTAAGTCGTAGGCTACATGAGTGGTAGAAAATCACGAATAACTCTCCAAACTGCTAAAAACCTGTGATTTCTGTTGTGTGACAAACGTATTGGGGATATTCACAAGAGCACTCCTCGCTCTGAGTCCAATAAGTGTGTGTTTAGCCCGATTGTGTGCCCTCGTCCTACCTCTGTTGCCAGGTCCAATGCACTCATGATGTAAAACTTTGCTATACAGGACATGATGCAGATGTCACAAGTCTCTCCCCTTCTCACCTGTTTTTGTTGTTTGCTTGAGACCTTCTTTGGTGACTTCTTTCGCACGGTCCGGGATTTGTATAGACCTGTGCGCTGGTCTTCGGATTCCAGCGTGAAGATGGCAATCCAACTCCAGGATACGTTCAGATGTCCAGGACGGAGACCAGGAATGAGCAATGTCCGAGCTCGGAGACTAGAAACTCAGTGACCCGAGCGCAGGTGAAAATACAGGAAGTTTAAGGTAAGTATTGAGGAAAGGAAGGAAGGAAGGGGAATTCAAGGAACCGGGAAACAGGATGCAGATGAAAACCCTGAGCGAACTCCGGCAACACACGTCCAACTACAGCAAGCGGTAGCGTTGAGACACGCAGAGCCGCGGGGGCGTGTCTGTTTAGTAGAGCGCAGAGCGTGAAACGCGAGGACTGGCAAACAGCGTTCCGTGTCCAGTGGCCATGTTGGGAGGATTACTGCATTCAATCCCCTGTGTGTCAGGGACCACGAAGTCCAGAAAGGACGTAGGCGATGGTTCATGACAGCAGATGCTCCTCGACCTTCCCCTCACACCATTAGCGAGGACACTGTATGTTTCACACGGCGTGATTGTCCTGGAAGAACAAATGTATGAGATTGTTCTGTGAATCTGGTCTGTGACTATTCTTGTAGAACTAATGTTCATAAGGGCAGTTTGTGGAAAAGTGATTCTGCTATATGCCCATTAGGTCTTATATTGTAACTGCTAATGCTACTTGAATGCTTTCTAACTAGTGGCTGAGCCTTGCCTCGCAAATGTATTACTGTGCTTACAATGCATACTCCAGGCAGAAACTCACTTGGCTAATGAGTAATGCGAACATGTGAACTTTGGATCTTGCTTGCCCGAACATTGTAGATGCAAATCATTTTGCAGAACTCCGTCAAGAGTAACTTGCTGTATTAGCTTAAACTTAAATAAATGCCAGACACAGGTTTCCTAATTCACAAGGGAATCTTGCAAACTGTTGTAGGATAAGGAACTATCGTGCAGAAATGCATGCTATTCTGAACTAACTGTAAAGAATGCAGATGTGCGATTTATTTTCATGCATAAGATAAGACCAACACGCAATATCTACAACTTTGCACAGTGTCTGGAAATTAAGGTATAAATATGCAACTATTGTGCATTGACAGAGGGAGACTTACGAAAGCTTGCTTGTCGTACCACACCCACTTAGGTGAAACAAAATATGTTGCAGTGTGCAGCTTTTGCCTCTGTGTTGGACTCTCATCATTGTGTTTTCCTCCATTCTTTCCAGACGGGGTTGAACGTAGAGTGCATATGTAATTTGATTACACCCTTTCAACAAGTTTCCCCACATGGACCACAATGCTAGGTCCGGGGATACCCTGGCCGAGACTTGCAGAAGGTCTGATGTGTACCTCTAGAACTGAGATCACTGACAACCTACAAGCCACTGAAGCAACATCATCCGCAGCGGGGCTTCGGGCACTACAAGAAAACAGGAGGATATGAGACCTAGTAAGTGCAAGAAAGCGGAGACCGTTACCATCTCCCGTGATTGGAGTACATAAACCATCTTACAGATATTCGCCACTCTATCCATGGACGAGAAGGCCCTGCCCAAGCGAGTGTCCAAGACTTCCCCGATAAATTGGAGAGACTGAATGGCAAAACCCTAGACTTCTTGCAGTTCAGGAAGAAGCCTATGTTGTGCAACAGGCTGCAAGTGAGGAACAAATGTGATGATGCCAGGTCTGGGGAGCGAAATTGGAGAGTCCAGGTAGGGAAACAATATGAATGCCTTCTGTGAGATTGCAGAAGTAAAGCTCAGACACATTGGTGGCATGTTTTTAGGTAGAAACTTTTATTATTGAAGAATGGGCTGGAAAAATTCCTCTCTAGCCCTAACAGCTAGGAGGGATTGCCCTGCTTCAAAGAAAACAAAATACTTTGTCAGAATGTCTAAAACTATAAAGTCGTGTCTCAATAAGCCTGCTTCTGTCCCTAACACTAATAACTTAAACCAACTATGCAAGGATGATTTCTTCCTAAAGTAAAGTGTTCTTTGTAGATACAACCAGAGGAAAAGTTCCCAGTCTCTTGGTTAATCAAAACTGGTGAAAATAAAGCAATGTTCACAAATGTAGGACTCCAAGGCTAGGGTCCCAATCCTTTCCCCTAGATTCCTTCTTGTATGACTTTCTCTCTTTCTGGGCCTCTCAGGCCTGTATTTTCTTCAGTAAATGTCAGTAGGTAGTTCACAAGAATATGCGTCTTAGATTTCTACTGTTTTATCCCTACAACTTGGCACACACGTTCTACCAAGCGCAGGATTCCTTTTCACCAATTATTCGTCTCTCATTTTAGGTGCGGGTCTCAAACACACATTTGATTCCCAGGATCCCAGATACTCTTATTCCAGCTTCTGCCTTCAACCTCTTGCTTCCCCGGGTCCCCAGCACTTCTCGGGTAACCAGTGTACCCGGTTGCTTCTTCTTTGAGGGTACCAGCATTTCCCGAGCAGCTGCTAAGTCTCTCAAGGCTCCAGTCCCGTTCAGGGCTCCAGCGCTGTCTGCAGTGGCACAGAAGATGTCTGCTTCTACCCAGCAGTACGTCACATCACTCTGACTCTTTGCCTGTGCCTGGGATGACAGAGGTTTTACAAGGCGGCAGCCCAAGCAGTCCTTCCTTCCTGGACTATGCTCGGGTTCTACTCCTCTGCTCACTGCTTCACCTCTGCTGGCTCTCTTATGCTCCGCTGGCCTGCCGGATTCCTCCTTGGAAGACAACTCTTTATCCCCATCTCAGCTAAGCTCTGTTTAAGTTCCCACACTGGATAGTGGAATTGCTTTGGGCCAATTACATACGGTGGGAAGATAGAGCATTCACTCTGCTTCTCCAGAGTGATCCTTGGACTCCTTATCTTTTGAGTACTCCAAATAGAGCCATATGCTGCATACTTGGTATTTTCTGATGTTTTTGTTTTGTGAACTATATTAAGTCTCCCAATACTTGAAGTAGAGTCATATGCAGCATACAATGCATTCTCTGATGTGTTGATCTTGTCTTGTATATTAGGTTGTCTAAGTTGACAATAGCACATATTGACCACATCAAAAGAAGGGGAAGGAGGATTTAGCATTTTAGAAGGGTGTAGGTGTATTGACGCTGGGGAATACCGCATTCTCTGGGTATGATCATCCCCAATCCCATAAGGTGCTTCCTCCCCCTGTGATTATCCCTTTGTGCACCACCCCCAGGGGGATTATTGTACTGTAGATGCATCGCCCTGGCCCCATGGGAAACATCTCCCCCAGGGGGTGAAGGGACAACATACTCAGATTTGTCACACTTCCCTCATGTGGCGAGCCACCACCACTGCCAGAAGCTTGGCGAAGGCCCTGCGTGCCTAAAACAGACTGAATGACAGGATCCTGAATTGGTATTCACAATGGAACACCACAAATCTCAGGTACTGCCTGTACTTTAGGTAATTTGGCACATGGAAGTAGGCTCCCTGGAAATCCAGCGATACTAATCAGTCCTGCAGGTTGAGGGTTTGGAGGATCTGGGCCAGTGTAAATATCTTGAACTTATACTTGCGGAGGTATATGTTTAACAGTCGCAGATCCAGTATGGGATGCAAGCCGCCATCTTTCCCTGATATCAGAAAACAAATTGAGTAGCAGCTCTTGTCTTGTTCTCAGCAGGCCCGTGTTCTATAGTGGCTTTCGCCAGAAGCTGAAGAACCTATTCCGACAGTAGAGGGTCCTGTGAGAAACCTAGGGGTATTCTCCCATGTAGACCCAGAGAATCCTCTATTCATGTGGCCTGGGGAGGGCCGTCACTTTCGGATCCCAACCTTGGGGGTGGACGAGCGAGGGAGGATCACCTAGATAGGGGAGTCTGGGGTTGTGGTCATGGACCCAACAGGATAACGGGAAAGGAGGAAAAAGTCCCTGAAGCCTTTATGGGATATGCAGGCACCATTGTCCCTGATCCAAGAGAGGCGGGAGACCCCAATATTTAACTTTAGAAATATTTCAGAAGCTGAGCTTAGTCTAATCTTGGCTAAACTTAAACCCTCTCCATGTAAGGGAGATATCTTTCCTGCCATGGCAATTAAAGCCTTCTCTTTAACCCTTATTAGTTCTACAACAAGAATTATTAATGCATCCTTAAAGGAAGGATGTGTACCTACTCGCTTGATAAAGGCTTGGGTTACACCACTTCTAAAAAAAACAGGGTCTAACCCCTTAATTTCCCACGAATTATAGACCCATTACGAACACCCCATTTCGCTTTAGAAATGTGGACAGAGTAGCCTATGAACAAGTATTAGAACACCTTAAGAACATGCCCATCCTGAACAACTATCAATCAGGCTTTCAGCCTGGTTACAGGACTGAATCTGCACTCTTAGATTTAAAGTCCAACATGAGGAGAAGAATAAATGATGGACAGACCATGCTGTTGATGGTCTTAGACATGTCTGCAGCCTTTGATTGAGTGGACCACCCACTACTGCTAACAAGACTACAAGAAGTTGCCAACTTCAGTGCTTATACATTAGCATGTATGGAATCCTTTTTGGGGAAAAGAACTATAAGAGTCTACATAAGCACAGCAGAAGCTACACCAGTCTCCCTGAGTTATGGTGTTCCGCAGGGGGCCCCGTTTATCACCAATGTTTTACAACATCTTCACAACACCACTATTTACATTACTGGAGAAGAATCAAATCTGCTTCTCCAATTTTGCAGATGATACCCAATGTCTTATCACTCTGACAGGGAATTATCTGGAAGATGTAAAAATGTTTAACAAGGTTTACAATCGTATTTATGAATGGATGTGTATGAATGGTCTAGCACTCAACCGCAAAAAAAAAAAAAACGAATAATTCTGGGTTCTAGTTGCAGACTTAATCTCAGCACACACTATAAACAATTTCAAATAGGAGATTGAATAATTATAACCAAATACAAAATAAAGACTCTAGGAATCACGTTTGATCAATCTCTCTCCATTAATACTCAAGTGAGCAGTCTTTTATCCTCTTCGGCTTATTACATTAGATTATTACGTCACCTGCATTCGTATCTGTCCCAAAAAAGCTGTGAGGCGGTGGCAAGAGTAATCATATGTTCAACGATCGACTACCGTGGAACCTTTCGATGGGGATTGGGAGGGGAGAATTAGCTAGACTACAAATGATACAGAATAGCACAGTAAGAGCAATTAGTGGACTTACAAAATGTGACCGTGTCTCTGATGCTAGGAGAAGCCTTCATTGGCTACCAATAGAAGAAAGAAATGAAGTCTTCAAATGATCACATTTAAATGCATAGATGGACAATGCCCTGCCTACGTGTTAAGAAGGATTTCTGAACTCTGACCTGGAGGGGCAGAGGTTCAGAAGGCCAGCCTAGTTTCTTGGAAGGGTAACCTCTGGACAAGCCAGACCAATCAGGGTAGCGATGGCGGCGGTCAAGACTAAGTCTCAAGAGGGGTGAGGGTGACTGAAAGACCTCAATGAGCACACAAAGCAAGGACACTTACAAATTACTCCAGACAGGCGTTATATTAAAAATATAGACACATTCATTACAAGGCCTTTGTAACATCGACCATTGCAAAGAATCACAATAATACTAAAGTAAACCAACACATCACAATCAATACAATATATATATACAAGACCGAGGGGTCTAAGGAGTTATCAGCACAGAATATGTAGACCACCTAGATGGGGAGGAAAACAGGCAGTGCAAGTAATCTTTAGACCCAGTTCATCATCAGAAATACACCTAACTAAGAGGTAGTCCAAGCCCTATGAAGAGAGGAGCCTTATGCTCAATAGTACCTGCATGCGCTGGTGCCAATGGACAAAA
This sequence comes from Ambystoma mexicanum, assembly GCF_040938575.1. Classification (NCBI taxonomy): domain Eukaryota; kingdom Metazoa; phylum Chordata; class Amphibia; order Caudata; family Ambystomatidae; genus Ambystoma; species Ambystoma mexicanum. Next base: position 787,166,267 of record NC_090929.1, on the reverse strand, counting down.
TAGGGTCTCTTCAAGGATCACTGACAGTTCAGGAAGGTGGGTGAGGCGATGAAGAACGAGTTCCCACTACTCAAGCAGGACCTTCACTTGCGGGCAGAGGCAGGTTGAGAGTGCGGGATGGAGTCGCTGTTTCGCAACAGCGGTAGAAAAGAAATGGGCTCCTGCGCTAGGGACCACCGGTTGGGGTATGGGCTACTCACCGGTCCCCGACGCAGGCAGACCCAGGCTTCACCAGTTCAGTTCACGTTGCTGGCAGGTTCGGATGCGACAAGCAGGATGTCTCGACACAGTGTAGATTCCGCGGTAGCAGGATTCAGGGTTGAGGGGCGGTCACAAATGCAGCGAACGTGCACAGGTCGTTACCACAGCAGGGCAACACGGCAACCGCGTTTACTCTGGTCCGGGCGCACTCAGCTCACTTCAGACCTCGGAATGCCAAGGGTACGAAATTCGGTGTGAGGGTGCCAAGGACACAGAGCTAGCAGTAGGCCAAGTTTCGAGGGTTTCCTCGAGATGGCGGCGGTGACAGAGCAAACGTCCTGTGTAAGCTGTTCAGCCCACTAGTTGGGCCAGGGACACTTCCGAAGAGGCTTACTTGAAGGGTTTGATGAAGGGGCCGAGAATAGTTGGTCCCACTATTCCAATGGGTCGAAGCGCCTTTGCAGACCTTCTAGGACGATCAGATGCAGAGGGGTCTAGCAGGATGACAGCGGGCTCAGGGTGCCAAACCTTGCAGCGTATCACCAGCGGTTCCTCGACTCGACTTCTTGTTGCAGGATACTTGGCTCCTTATCCTTTGTTCGGTGTGAACTCAGGAGATCGACATGGTAGTGGTGTCTTCAGCCTCCTCTTATCCAAAGTTCCCTTCGTGCCAAAACGGAGAGGACCCAATGGGAGATCTGCTCACAAACACTCACTCCATATGTGGACCAATCATGGACCACGGTGGTCCCAGGCATTCAAGACACCCCAGACTCTCTGGCACCCAGGATGCGTATTGGGAACAGAAATCCCAGCCCACATCCTGGAGGCACACACACAAGGCACGCAGAAGCCTGCGAAAGCGTTGGGTTTCGGGGGAAAGTGCATTGACCATATAAGGACTGACCCGGGTGGACTCGACCTGGGGAAGGTGAAGGGGCAAGATGGCCAAAGGACAGGACAAAGAACCTCGTGGCACGGCCATTTTGGGAGTCAGGCCACCTATTTGTGCCAAACACAGTAAGCGCGGATAACATGGCAAAAAAGGGTTCAAAACATAAGATAAACAATAGCTGCCACCTGTCCTGTCCGTGACACACCTGCACAGTTCATGATAAGTCCAGCAAGAGTTTCTAGGGCCTTTGGAATGACTAGAGACCTAAGAGTGCGGTAAAGTAAGTTACATTGTACTCTTGTTACATGTTGCACAAAAGCTGCAACATGAGGAAAGGACTAAGGGAAACGAAGTCTCCCAGTACTGACTATCTTAAGGGCATGTCAGTTTCCCCATAAGAATTGAGCGAAAGCCCAGAGAAGTGCGGCGGAGGGCTGCGCTTCTCCGGCAAAGGTTAGATCAGGGTGTAAAACAGCAGCAAAAAGTTTGGGGGTTGCCAAATGGAGGGAAAATTACATTCAAATATGAAATCTTTCCTAACACTACGTGGCTGACAGCCTGCGCAAAAAGAGAACTAGGACTCTGAGAGCTAATGACCTCAAATGATTGGGTATCCCTACAAAATATCCCCACCAAAAATATCGCCGTACATATGGCCGTTTGTCTCACCATAGGTGATATTTTTGGGGGGGATAATTTGTAGGAGCGGGGGTGTCCCCCGCACATTTTAAAATAATGCAGGAGGTGCCGGGGTGTCCCCCGCAGGGTCCATGGGTCGATTTTGCCGCAAAAATATGGTGATATTTTTGTATTGCGATATTTTTGCAGGGATATTAACACATGGAACCAATTATTACAAGTCCCTAGATCCAATCTAGCTCTGGTCAAGATAGGTGCTTTTTGGGTAGCTGCACCAAAGAGCTGGAATGCTTTGACCTTGGACCTTAGAAGTTAAGAGTCACTTGAAAGCTTCAAGAAAAAAAACTAAAAACTCACTTAGGTATGTTTGTCTTGTCCATTACCATCTTTGTCAGGATTTTAGTTCCAGGCGCCCGTATGCCTCTGGGCCTTTTTGGTTGCGTTTGAACAAATGAACTAAAGTAAAGTAAAGGGAATACCCTATTCGAACAAAAAGTAGGCAAGGAGGTGGGTCAGAGGAAACAACAAAAGGACTTTAAACCCAACACCCATTTATTTCCTCACATTTTAGACTCAAGGGGAGGCCGTCAAGATTAGTACCTTTAGGGCAGGGGACAAGGACTATGAAACAACTTAAAAGGAGAATCACCCCAGTGGTATAAAAACAGAACCAGGCTATTCCCCTCCTTCCTCTGTCAGTCATCCTATGATTATTCCACCCATAAGGATCATTTTCAATTGCATTTCATATCCCCCTCTCCCTGGCTTTTCATTCAATATCTGGCACCTCTTGCACACTGCATTGCAGCTCTCTGCTCCAACTTTCAGTGCTATTCGGATGACACTCTGCCCCCTCTTCTCCCTCTCTCATCTCTGACTGTCTTTCTGCTATCCAAGAGTGGTGTGCCGCCTACGATCGCCTGCCTCAATTCCAGTAAGACAGAGATTCTCCTCATGGGCACACCTGCACCCTCCTTTCCTGTCACTGAGGCCGGCCTCCATTGGCCCTCTTCCTGCTCCCACCTGTGAGGCTAAGAACCTTGTGGTTATCTTAGACGCCACACTCTCCTTTTCTCCAAACATCTTGGACGTGTCAAAGAAGACAAACTACCAAATGCACCTCCTCAGAGGTATTCTCCCTTTCCTCTCCTTCCCCCAGAAGCTCACTGTCTCCAGAGCTTTAGTTCTCTCTAGGCTGGACTACTGAAACAGCCTCTTTCTAAATCTGCCTGCTTCTACTTTCCGCCCTCTGCAACTCATCCAGAACAGGACTGCAAGACTTGTCCTTGGCCTCAAGCCCTAGGATCATATCTCTCCAACTCTGAAATCTCTGCATTGGCTCCCAGTGGCTGCGAGGATCAAGTTCAAGAACGTCTGCATTGTCCACAAGGCCTTCTGGGGCCTGGGGACTCAATAATGCCAGCTCTCTCTTCGTAAATACCTTCCTACTCAAGCTCTTCCCTCCTCCCCCTCCAACTCCCTCGGGGTCAGTCGCTTCTCCCAGCAACGAGCTGGCGGTAGATCTCTTTCTTCGACTGGGGGCACCCTCTGGAGCAGCCTCCCTTCCTCTCAAACTTGAGGAGAACCATCTCTGGTTTTGGAAGCACCTCAAGGCGGAACGTCTTTGCTTCTGCCTTCTCTCTTCCTCTACCCTGCTAATCTCTGTCTGTTCCGCATTGTGCATCTCGTTACCCTCTAGTTTTGCGCCCAGATCCCTTACCCACCCTGCGACTTACCCGCACTGCCTCTGGCAATACTTGCACTTAGGTCTGTATCTGCAACCTTACAGTCCCCCATCTGCACTTATTTGACACCCGTTGTCTGCGTTTAAGTCATGCCCTTGCCACCCGATGGCAGCCCTACCGTTTGTTGTTTTAATCCTTTGTTGTGCATCCACTCCTCCCCTGCCCCTGGCACTTTCCTCCTCCCTCTCCCCTGCACTTGCGCCTTCTAAATGTCACTGGGCCTTGTAAGATAGTTATTTTGTCCTCTTGTAACCCGTCCCTTGCCTCGTCACGCCTTGAAAGACTTGTGTATGAGCGCAATATAAATAAAATATCATATCATATCATATCGTGCAAGGATGCACGGGAAAGCAAAGTGCCAGTGGGCATGAAGAGGTAAAGAAAGTGCAAGTGTGTACGAGAAAGCAAGGAGGGATATGCCAGTGGGCATGAAGAGGTAAAGAAAGTGCAAATGTGCAAGAGAAGGAAAGAAAGAAGCCAGTGGGCACAAGAAGGAAAGTCAAGAAAACTGAGCGCAACAAGAAGGGCACTGAAAGCCCCTGAGGGAAAAAGTAAAGAGCAGGAAAATCAAAGCGAGGTGTTAAGGCTCAGAGTGATCGCGCTTAGGAGAAGAACATAACCTGGCGTTTTCGAAAGTCTCTGATGCAAACCCTTTGAGAGAACTGTATATGAAAAACAAGGTACGTCTGACAAACTGAACTTGCCTGACGCAGAATAGATGTTGAGTGATTTGTAGCAAACACACCAGAAATCTTAGGGAATTGTTAAATAACGGAGGTCATTTTAAATCAGATCCCATGTTAAATCAAGTGAGGGAGTACAGCTGGAATAATCACTATTCTAAACTATTTGCAGATCCAGGTCATTCGGTGGTCATAGATAACGAAGGCAGTTCCCCCCCATATCCAGGTACAGAGAGATGATCTGGAATCTAGAATAAGAGGGCTCAGTACATCGAAAGCAGCTGGTCCCGATGGTATCTCGAACCAGCTGCTAAAGCAACATCCTGAGGACTGGAGCCAGTTGGTCTTCTTGATCTTCAAACAAATTTTTATAATGAAACAAGTCCCATCTAGCTGGCAGGAGGCAATCATTGTTACCATACACAAAAGGGGCAATCGAGCTGATCCCAAGAACTATCGGCAGATTGTCCTTCTGGACTCTATGGGAAAACTGTTTGCCTCCATCCTCTTACGTGATCTCACGAGGTGGGCCTTGAAGACCGGAATGCCTGACCCCCGTCAAACTGGATTCGTTAAGGGTGTGGGCACTGGCCTGAACCTCTTTATTCTCAGAACCCTTAAACAAAAGGCATTAAAATCAGGAACCTCAGTATACATGGCCTCGATGGATCTCGAACAGGCATTTGGTTGCGTTAACAGGACTAAACTGTGGGTGAAATTGAAACAATGGCAATGTCCCCCAGACCTGTTAGATGCCATTCGAGCCTTATACTCTATGACATCTATTCAAATAAGGCTCAACTCCACAGGTGTTCTGTCTGAGAAAATGTCAACTCATCGAGGCCTCAAGCCTCATTTTTGTTTAATCTATACATCTCTGATCTTGGTGTGTCTCAGAGTGAGGTCAGAGCCTTCCCGCCAATGATAAATGCAGTCCACATTCCCTGGATTATTTATGCGGACGATATTATATTCCTGGGCCGCACGCAGATAGGCCTGCAGAGGCAGATAACCTGATTTACACAATACCTAAAAGAAAATGACATGAAAATAAATGTCTTAAAATCTAAAGTCCTGAGCATGTTGTCTGCATTGAAGAAAACACCAAAAAGATCGAACCTGGTGGGTGAAAGGTGTTAAACTTGAAGTGGTTCAATCACTAACATATATGGGCGTGGAAATCAACGAAAATATTGACGACCGCCTCCATCACCTTTCGCTGCGAACAAAAGTCACTCAATTGGCTGCCCAAGCCTTGAAAATTATGTGTAATTATTGCAAATTTTCACTTGCTTCCATGTTCGCTTTCGATCGCCAAAAGGCAATTCCTATTTTCGCCTATGGCTCAGAAGGCCTGCTTGCTCTATGTTGGAAGACTGGGACTTGTTAGAAGGTTTTTTTTGGCAGAAGGTGCTCAGACTGCCCATGTCTTTAGCAATAGTGACCATACAACATGAATTAAGATTATAGTCTCTTGAGTCAGTATCCCTATGGAAAACTATCATGTTGTACAGAAAGTATATGGTGGCAACAAAAAGGCACTCCCTTGGAACTTTTTGTTCTGGATGGAAATTGTTTATACAAGTCCTTCAAACTTTGGGTTGATGGAATTGGAAACATTTTAAGTGAAAGAATGGTAGATGAAGAGGAATAAATCCTCAATCCAACCAAGTGTAAAATTAAATTTCAAAAACTTGATTGGATTGAAACCATACAGAGACGATATCTAGACATAATAAAACCATGTCTAGAAGTCGAGAAAAGAGGATTAAATAATACACCACAACATCTACTAGCAATTCCATCACACCGGAATTTGCTACTGAGAGTGCGACTAAATTTGCTTCCCACCCGGAAGTAAAATTAGCTAGACATCAAATTATGGACGAACATTAATTTTGTCGATTTTGTGAATCACATGACCAAGTTGAATCTCTTTGCCACTTATAACAGAATGCACAGCTCTTAACCATCTGTGCACTAAATTTCTATATGCCTATTGTGTCCAATATGATACTCCACTGGACCTAAAATAGTGGCAATGGGTCTCGATGGGTGAGCAAGCAAGCTTATGCTTAGCTGTACACAAATTTCTTGAAAATCTTTTGCTAATCGATGAAGTGAACAAATCCAGAGGGAGATGAACAATTTGTCTGTCAGCTTATGATAGAATGTGTAGAGCAAATGATGATTATGGATTTTACCAGCAAGGCTACCGCCAAACTTGGAATGAGGCCCAATGTGTGGTTATGTGTAGTCTACCACTGTGAGACTTCTCCACTTTTTTAAATTTTCTTTTGATTAATTGGAACTTTTTTTAATGATGTGTGAGAAATTGAAGTACTTCTCCATTTTAAATGTAAATGGTTAATTTACTTAATTGTTTTTGTTAAGTTCAACCAATCAACATAAAAAGAAATTAACTTGTGTTTTCTTTTAAGCTCAAGAGGGGCCTAAACTTGGGGAAGGGAACCCTGAGAGGCCTATCAAAGTAGAATCTTGACTATTCTGCATTACTGAAGGAACTGAAGCTTGGGGAAGGGAACCCTGAGGCATTTAAGACATTGACATTGTTTGGACTATGGAGAGGTTCCTATGAACATTTCCTTTTGATTGAACTCATCGTTTTGAAGCTGTTCAACCTACCTCTGGTGAGAAGAAGAGTCTTGTGAGGATAACTCAGCGGTAACGTGCTCGCCTTGGAAGCAAGACGACACAGAGCAACACAGGTTCGATCCCTGGGTCCGCGCTTAGAAACCTCTGGGTATTAAGTGCATTATAAATAACTTATATCACATCAAGACCACCTGAAACCAATCCTGGTTTCCTATTTTTTGTTGAACCACCATCTTTTGCTTTTGAAAGACTTCCTAACACATTTTTGTCAAACAGTGAGGGCAAGCATAAGTTTAGAGACACAGATTTTTATTTTGGACTTCTAGACTTTGACTGCCCTTAGAACCATCTCTTTAGTGTTAGAGCCAGTTAGGCATTACACCAACCCAGGAACTTTTAGAAATAAAGGTTTTGAAAACGTAACCTTTGAGTTTGTGTCTCTCTTGATACCTGCCTGTCTCACAGGCCGCACGCAAGCATTAGCTGGATGGAGGAATATGGGGAGGCCGTTGAGCAAAAGGGAGGCAATATCCCTGGTGAACGACCTGCAAGTCGCAGGCATTGAACATGGTGAGACAGCATTCCGCGTGAAACAGGGACATGCCAACCCCCAAATGGGGTAATGTGTATGTGGTGAAAGTCTCCTTTGCAGAGGATTCATACCCAGGGATGCTGAGGGCACGGTTGAGGTGCACAAACCTCGTAATGGAGTCCCCCAACCAGTTTGCCCGGTTGGGTGGTGCCGTTGTTGCTTGCCAAAGGGAGCCTGTCCGTTGGGCATAGGAGGAAGTATTGACATCCTTTGCGTCTGTTCATGGGGCCAGAGGGATGCTGTAGCATTAGTACCAGAGACTTGACTGTCGCCTTTGAGGACTGTAACCTCTGGAGGGACTCCTTAGTATTTACTCCAAACATGTTATTGCCATCAGACGGCATGTCCAGGAGTTTTACCTTAACATCCGGGGCGAAACCACGGGTCCTCATCATGGGGTACTTCCTCAACACGATTCCAATTGAAATTGCACATGCCATGCAGTTGGCTGTATCAAGGCCAGACTTCGTATTTGGTGGGATGTCTCACTACCATCCTTAACCAGGACTGCTAAGCCCTCTCTCACTTCACTGGTAGGCAAGTGTTCAGTGGTTCCAGAGATTGCCAACCAGAGGCCAATGGAGAATTTTGCTATGGCACAGGAGGCATTGACTGCCCGTTGGCCCAGAATGCATGAAAGAAAAATCTTCCTACCTCAGGCATTTAGCCTCTTGCTCTCTCTGTCAGGAGTCAAGTAGTGGACGAGTGCATTTTCAGGTTCGCTATGACAGCCTGATTCACCAAAACGTCCAGGAGAGGTATACAAGTAAAGAAATACTGTATCCGAGGGTGCCGGCCAGTGCTGTTTCGCTAGGTCACGGTCTACATTTGGGACTGAAGCTGGTTCCTCCCAGGTCTTCTTCACAGGGGCCTCTACTGCTAGGTGGGCATTAAGGTCTTCCTGCAAGGGCCTTTATGCAGAATATCGATCAGCTGAAGCTAAACCATCGGCGTGGAAGGGCTGAAAATGCAAGGTCTGCACCTTTGCCATCAGGTTTTGTAAGGAAGCCTACAGTTTCTCTAGAGTTGGTGTAGGTAACATGTCCAACTCCGGAGATGTGTCCAACCCACTCATCTCTTGTAAATTCGAAGCCAGGTCCATCAGCTCTCCATCTTCCCATAAAACTCCTCTGGGAAATCCCAGACTTCCGAATGGCATAAAGGTTCCAGCCAAAAGGTATGGGATCACTCTCTTTGTCAAAGAGGTCACACATTTTAGACAAATACTCCCATAGGAAGCTGTGCACATTCCCGAGAAGCAATGATGCCCACAGTACCAGGGACGAAGTGGAGGATGTAGCTGGTGCTGAGGAGTGACCGATGTCGGAAGATGGAGCGGTTTGGCATAGCAATAGGTCTTCGCCTGGGGGAGATGTGGCCGAGCATATAGGCATGAGGTTGTTGTCCCGTGCAGGGTTCCTACCGGCTTGCCTGAAAATGGTGGGTCCAGATGGCGCCTCCAAAGCTGAAGCTGTTGGTTATGGCGGCTTGTCAAAGAAGTCGAGCTTTTATTTGTTATCTAAATGCCTACCATTCATCTGACATGGAGTTGGGAACGGTACCAGTGGTGCCATGTCCTCAGAGGAGTCCCTGGTCAGTGGTTCCTCTTCTTTGAGGAAGAAGAGTGGTGTGGTGAGCATCACCTCTTGCAGTGTTTATTCTTCCTTTTATCTTTTTATCTTTTCAGACTGAGGAACAATCTTCAGTACATCGCTTCTCAAACAGGTACATCTGGCGTCCTTTTCCTAGTGGAAAAAGATTAACAGCTTTGCTGAGGGCTCCCGTGGCATCTTTGGGTGCACAAACGTACATGATCAGTAGTCCTGCATGTCATGTTCCTCCCTTAGACAGCAGACACACATTCTCTGGGCTTCGGAAACTGACATCTAGAGTCCGCAGTTAGTGCATGGCTTAAAACCAGAAGAGCAGTTGTGCTAGGAGACAGATATTACAGATGAGGAATGTGTGGGAGGAAGGAATCCATTCGAATTTCTATTTAATAAGCTGCAGTAGAGATTAACGGTAAACATACAATTCATGTACTGCAAAACAATATGTATGAAAGTGAACCACTGTGCTGCCTGTGATGAAAGTACAAGATGCGTTTGTTAAAGCAACGTGTACAGTAGTACATTTTATTACAAATATGGTTTCCCACAGGCTCACAGGTTTCCCACATGCTTGCAGGCTCAGAGCAAGCGAAATTCACTATTTCAGAATCTTGATTTGACAAGTAAAAATGTCCCAGTTAAGACACCATCAGACAATATTTTCATAAGCTTTATTATCTGTTTAGTGAAATTAATCATAAACATGAAAATACAATAAAACTTACCTGGATGTTTTAAATTTCTCTATACTGAAGCCAATTGTTGGAACTATATCTTGGGTTTGCGCCTAAAAATCAAAAATACAATTTAATTACTCCTATTGAAATGCTTTACTATTTACAGTGTAGTAAATATCATAAATCAGTACAACAGATACACACTATTCCAAGCACAGATTTTCATTTAAAAGAATCAATAACCCATTAGTGCATCACTGAGCAGAGTGACAAGAGCTTAGATGGTATGAAGGCCAAGCCCAAGTGCCTGAGATGAAACTAATTGGCACAACTAAACGAGCTGATAAAAGGCAAGGATGCCAACAGGATTATGTTCATGAAATGTTTTTCAGGAATCCACGGTCATGATTCAGTGAAGGGTTAAGCTCTTTAAACCCCTTTGATTGGTCAGGGAAAGAGGGGTGGCTGCAGGTAAGTGGAAGATCTCGAGGACTGGCGCGCACTTGTAGCACTGGAATTGAAGGAGATGGATGTGTGGTGATTAGCTACGCATAAGCACAGACAGGTAGCGGTAGAGAAGGCAGGCATTAAATTGCAAAGAACAAAGCATGTTACAGAACCCTTTGGGTCTGTGTCTTATCCTTCCCTGTGTTATGGCACAGATGGCCTCAGGGAACGCACCAATGCCCAAAAACTACTCAAGTGTTTTTATGAAACAAAATTGGAAGGGCTCCAAGTGCTGACCCTTGCTCTCTCATCTAGAAGAAGCAGTACCCTCCCAAACCTAGTGCTTGTTGACCCCTATTACCTAAATTCCGTCGTCGCTGTCAGTGAGAGCCAAACGGCAATCGCAATATCTATATAACCTCCCCTCTGGGACTACTTAGGTTTGACCTACACTATGCAATGTTTAGTTCTAAGGGGTGCAGAGTTTGTGCCTTTCAGACACTAAAGCCCCAGTCTGTCACCTTCCTTTTAAACCCTGCTGCCCACTCTCCCTATTTCTCACCGCTGTACCGTCCTTCTGCTACTCTTTCAACTCAAACCACATTCTCTTCTAACTCTTACTCCTCTGTCCCCCTAATGTCTCTCTCTTTCTACATGTCTACCTTCGCCCTACGATGTTACTGCTCTCTACCCTGCTACACTCACCTCTCCACTCTCTACCACTAGTAATCCACCCTTCTTTCTTCTTTCTTCTTTCACTCCCTTTGTCCCCTTCCCCTCCCTCTCTACACTTTTCATAACACTCTCACTCACTCACCCACCTTACACACACACACACAATCACACTTACAGCACAGTACTACTTGCTCTCACCAATACCTTCTTCACCAACCAATACCTTCTTTGCAAATCGCCTCTACATTCTAGCCCACCGTCCTTCCTCTTTTTAGCCTCTTAGACTGCCACCTCTCCATGTCTTAGCCTCCCGCAAACAATCCACACCTTCCCATTCCCCCTTGTTATGCTCCCCCTACTTCTCCCATTGATCTTCCTCCCCATGTCAATCTCACCCTGTCTTCCTCGCACGGGGGTGTTACAACAGTCGGAATAAATAAAAAGGGGGCTAAGCCTGCCCCTTCTTTCTGTACAGGTCTGGCGTGCCTAAATAATGGCAGCCCACATTGGACAGCGTGTCCACAGTAAGTATTAGAATGTCTCTGGTTTTGTCAGGAAGCCGCACCACAGCAAGCTTGTAGTAATCCATGTTTGGAAGCTTCATCGCAGCTAACGGAGCGTGGTGTTTGCTGGTGGAAGGAAGCATTCCCTGCGACCACACAAGCTATCTAATGCTTCGCATAGCAGCTCCAACCTTTTACGACTTTTGGATGATCTGACAACTTGAATACTCTGTCTGGAAAGTTGTGATCTTGGGGGTGGTCCGCAATGAGATCTTTGTTGCTTCTTGTCTGAAAGGGGGAAAAATAAAGAAACTGGCCACAATGTTCTTTATGAGGAATGGGGTGATCTACAGTGGTACTGTTCAGATATACGCAGGCACTTACATAGGACAACAACAGAGGTGCTGGCCGGAAGATGTAGAATACATTTTTACCTTTGGCATTGCTCTGGGCACCCTCCAGACCATCGTTTTTCGCCTGCCAAGCCATTACAAAAGGGAAAAGACCATATGCAAATGAGGATTGGTTCCACCTTCTGCATGAGACCAGAAGAATCCTCAGATGTTTCGGCATCATCAGTGAGTAGCAGCTTGGGTCTCTATGACCAGCAGGCACGGGACACCAGTCTTAGCACACCTGTCCCAGTCGGGGTGACAACAGCAAAACAAAAGAGGTGATGGCTGGAAGGTTTAGAATACATCTTAACCTCTGTCCCTTTTGTTTTGCTGTAGTTACCCGAGTGGGACGGTTATGCCCAGATGTGGGTCTTGTGCCTGTTGGGCCTAGAGACCCAAGCTAATCCTCACTGATGAGACCCAACGAGGCCGAATCATGCTTGGATATGGTTGTGGTCTCATGTAGAAGGGATGTGACCAAGCATATCGAACTGGACTGCCCCTTTTGGAGTTCGACCAAGCCTAATTTGAATATGGTCTCACCCCTTTTGTAGTGGCTTGGCAGGCCAAGAACAATGATGTGGAGGGTTGCCCAGGGCAATACCAGAGGTTAAGATTAACTTTAGGGGGGGTGCTCGATAGCCCAAGCAAGATGGCCGTGGCTCTGTGAGGCTCTGTGTGAGCCCGCCGACACAACATATAATAACTCCTCTCTAAACCCCAGAGAGCGACTACAAACGCGTTCACCGACAGCTGAATGCGGCCAGCACAGCTCCTGAAATTTTCAGCACCTTACATGCCTGCTAAGTTACTTTCCGACGGCAAAGAACAGCTGGGCCTGCAGCCAATGCCGCACTGCCGCCGAGGGCTACGCAGGAACACTGACTCCCATGTACATCGGTTAACTGGGGCTGAGACGCCAAGGAGCTGCAGTGAGATGCCCCCTGTTGCCACGGCGCCGCGTCCGGCTCCGATGAGGGATATGGGGCACAACACCAATCTAATGCCATTCCAACACGCCCAGGAGCAGCGGATCCGAGCCGTGGATGCACCCTGTTCAGTGGACTCCCCTCAAGGGACGGCTCCTCACACAGATCCGCCGCACCAGCGAATCACCTCTCCAGGCACTGTGCGACTGACTCAGGAGCGGCAGACAGCATGTAACATCGACTCGCTTCATCCAGGTGCGAGCAATATGGCACGCAGAGGTGGGGAGAGGCGGCGCCGTGGGGTGGACCCAGTGCGGAGGAGACCACGGGCTGGCTCCAGGCCCATACACAGAGGATCACCAACTCAGCTCCGAGGTAGCACTGCACCGCATCATAGGCAGACCGCACACCAGCCCTGACTCCACCAGCACCCCCGACATGAGGGGGCATCACCGGATCTCGCACTCCATCCAGCTGCCCAGCCTCTAACACCCACCGGGGAAGGATTAACCCCAGGCAGACCCGGGCAAGACCGCAATCCCGTCCCGCTCCCGCACCTGAAGATCTACTGGTGGGGGAAGTGTGGTGGGTGCCCCTTGGGGCGGTCTGGAGGGCCAGCAAGACCACCTAGTGTCACAACCTCAGTCTCAGGCCAAGGAACTCGACCTTTCTGGCCCTCGCCACAGTATTTTAACAAGGCCCGAAGGGCACAATTTGGCCCCTCTCTGGTCCCTTGGAGTCTGTCCTGGCGCCGTTGGCATCAGGCTCACATGGCAGGTGTGGGCTTTTATGGGCAATGGACCAACATGGCTGCTCCCACAAGGACCAATGTGGAACTGCAGCACGCGGTCTAGTATCCAGGGCTGGTCCCCCCCCCCGAAGGCACCTGGGATACCTGCTGGGTATTTAAACCACGCCCGAGGCACGCGTTGCGTGTTATTCTGCTCTAGCAGCGTGACGTTCACCGGGTGCTGCTCAGCATCTTGGCCTGCATGGGCGAGAGGAGAACCACCACTGTCATCCTTACCTGCCCAGCTTCTGCTCCTCCATCCACCCGGAGTCTTCTTGGACATCACTATTTTTTTTCCTCCAGCAACATCCCTGGAAGAAGAACGAGAATAATACATTAAGTAAGCCTACTTACCAAGCACTCCTGGAAATTCCGTCGCCTCTTGAAAACTGTCCATTCGGCGACTGGTCATTCGATCACTTTCTTCCAGGATTCCTTCCGCGACCTGCAAGAAACAACAGCACATGTTAGCCAACTTTCTAGGACGCTCTCAGCGCCGCGCCTTACGCATCTTTTACCTTTTTGAGCTCTGCCTCCAGTAGCGGCTCGTTCATTTTCCATCATCATTCCTTCAGCATCTGCAAGAAAGAAGGAGAAGGTTACTCGGAACTCCCACAATTACAGACATTTATTCTTAATACGAAAGACTTACCTCAAAAGCAGAGTCGCATCCGGTCTGGACTCCAGGCCCATGCCAGTGAAGTAACTCAGCGGTACGGTGCCCAGCGACGACGCGCCCCTGCCCGGAACGGCAGGATGGAGAGCGCACCTTAACTAAAACCAAGGTGAGAGAAGTCCCAAGGGGAACCGCAGGGGAAGCACAGGGAGGTGGTCCTCGAGGGAAGGAGTAGTAGCTAACATCCACCTCCTGTCTCCTAGAACTGACCTCTGGTGGCAGGAATCTCGGAGAAGGTACAGTGTACCCAGAAGCATCCCAGGCCTGTCGAGTGGCGTCCCTTTGGATACAAGGTGAACGTTATACCTAGGGAACAGGAGGCACACGAGCGCACTGCCTGTAAAGAAAATGGCGGTTACACAAGAGGTTCCCATAACCGTGCTGTTTCTATCAAGTGTTGCCAGCTTGGCCCATCCCTGGCCACTGTAACCCATCTGCCCCGGTGACTGGTGCCACAGACCCCCGGAGCTAGCGGTGCATACTCCAGATAGCGGGCCGGTCGTCATTCAGCGTACAGGTCAAACCTTCAACTGCGGCACGTGAGGCCTCTTTATGGCAGATAACGCACCCCACAGAGTGGAAGGAGCAGCATCTATCCCTACTAGGCCATCTGGACTTCTACTGTTGGTAGCTCGCCCCCGCAACAGCATGTTTCCAGGCTCCTGGGTTTGGCAGATGACCAGGTGAGACCTAGGCCCCAGCCACAGGGGTACAGCCCGCTGGACTACCAGCCGCCGATGTAGACTCACCTGCCGCTCAGCCGCCCTCCATTGGCCGACAGGCCCCGGCGGACAAAGCCCGCCAACGCTCTCTGCCCCCTGCTGCGCTACCCCGTGGGCTCTCATAAGTCTCACCCTTCGATCCGGAAATTCTAAAGAGCCCAGCGCCCCATTCACGGTCTGGACTGAAGACACAAAGGAGGCACCACATCCAGTCACCTCTTGTAGCGCAATACCACCGGTCTCACATCCACAGAGGTCCAGGGTGCGCACTCCATCGATAGGTGACGCCTGGGGGGCTATGCTAAAGGGATCCACAGACTAACACCCGGGTCCCGCAGGAGACGTAACCACTGCACCATCCACACCCAGGCGATCTGCAAGATGCAAAGAAACAATGGACATTCCGTCGCAACTGCAGGCCATCCTGGCTGAAATGAAACTCATCGGCCAGCACACCCAGGAGACTAATATCACCATGCAGGATATAAAACGGGACCTCTAGGACGTCCAGGCCAGACTCACAATCCAGGCTGAGAGAACGACCGACAACGAGCAGCGCATCAGCTCACTCTAATATAACCAGGACTCGACAGCTACAGAACTAGACAGTGTCAACAGAGAAGTTCAGCGCTTCGGCGCAAAGATGGAGGACCAGGAAAATAGGTCTAGATGAAACAATCTCAGGATGATCGGCCTCCCTGAAAATGCAGAAGAACCGGACCTGGAGTCTTTCATGTATAACTTTCTTCAGGACCTGTTCCATATTGAAAACCCCAGGCAACTGATAACAGAAAGGATCCACCGGCACCAATCCCAAATCCAGCACATGGGGAGCGCCCAAGACCGATTATGCTCCCACTCTTGAATTTCCAACACAAGATGGCGATATTAAAGGCATATAGAGTGGTTGGGAAGGTGAACATGGAAGGGGTGCCTATTAGACTCTTCAATGACTACTCTGCGGAGGTTTCACAGAGGGGCTTCAACCCCCTCTTCGAGGCGCTAGTGGGCCGTGATCTGAGGCACTATTTGAAGATTCTGGCAGTATGGTGCGTACAGATAGACCGCCAATGGCGCTCGAATGATGCCCCAGAGGACGCCTGGCGATTCCTGCAACGCCAAAACCTGGACTCCACGGACTACCCATGGGAAATCGACCAAGGATCATCGGTGCCTCAGGCGACTAGCTCATCCGAATTCGGGTGGGGGCCGGAGGCGGAGAGCGGGTCAAGGCCTAAGGGGATCGGACTGGGGCGGAAGGAACACACGACATGAACTCCAGTATTTGCCGCGTATGTGCCTTGGCACCGTGATGCAGACCCAGAAGCCCATGGTGACCTCCGTTAGGGGAACAACCTCATACATATGCCTGGAGCATGCCATTTGCTCTTAACTCTGTCTCAGGACTGCTGTCATGCCCATTTACCTCCCGGGGAGAGAAATGCAAACTGTCTACTGCATGAATGGCTGCGGTCCACACGGCCAGCACGGCCCAATGGCATCTGACCCCCCACAAACATCGATCTAGCGACCCCCTCAACCTCTACGCCGACGTCAGTCAAACCCAGAGTGTGCCTGCAGATTCGACCACCAACCCATGTATCGATCACGCCGCTGTTGTCGCACGGACCAGGTACGCCAGAATGTGCATGCTCGACCCTAAGCCTCAAGTAGAGGGGTCCTCGTTATGCATGGCCACGAGTACGGCCTCGATGTTCGTACTCAGAACAACCATGCATGGGCTGTAAGGCCTAGTGTTGGGCAATGGGCATCCACACCCAATGTTCGACTAGAAATGTTACTCTATGCAGTTCTAGTTATTGTTCAATGTTTGGGTGGCACCTCGGGTTCGGAAATCATGGTTGGGTGGTGGGTACACAAGTTGCGCTATATCACTATACCACATCTCAGGGGACCATTACAGGGACTGGCTCCTACCGGTGGGTCGACAAGATGGAGCCCATTCCAGTATTCTGATGGCTAGAATCACTTTGATAACCCTAAATGCGCAGGGGATGGGCCACCAAATAAAGCGCAGAGGTGTCTTGAACCACCTGAGGGATCTCCAGGGGGATATGTTTCTTCAAGAGGCCCACCTTAACAAGGTGGAATCTAAGAAACTGGAGAGGGGTTGGGTAGGGGCGGACGCTCACGTCCCCTCTTGGGGCAAACAGGGAGTATCCGTCTTATTTAACAGACGGGTACCTTTTTAACTCCAAAATACAGTCGTTGACAAGGTAGGGAGATAGGTCTTAGTGCAAGGCCTACTACACCAGCATCCAATCTCGCTCATCAACATGTATGCCCCAAAGTCTGATACTGCAGCTTTCTCCATTCACACCTTTGCCGCATGTGCACCCTTCATGAGGCGACTCACGTTTGTTTGGGGTGGGATTTAAACATTGCACTTATTCCGGATCTAGACAGACAAAGACAAAGCCCAAGCCACCTGGCCATGACCAGGCCAAAGAAACTAGCCGCTCTCACCTCCCTCCTCGCAGATCTGGGCCTAGAAGACATATGGAGGACCAAGCATGGCCTGCGCAGGGACTACACCTTTTATTCTTACAGACACCAGAGCTATTCGAGAATAGACTACTGGCTAGCCCCGTGCACAGTGACACACTCTCTCGATGACTGCTCTATACTGCCCATTACCATTTCCGATCACGCGCCACCAGTCAAGCTCAGCCTAACCCTGCAAAATACGCCCCGGAACCCCCAGAGCAGGCGACTAAATTTAAGAGCCCTTGCGTACCCAGACTTCGTAGAACATCTCCGGAAGGACATGGCTATATTCTCGGACACAAATATTCATCCCCCGTACACTACCATCTTAGGCTGGGACGCCTTTAAGGTCTTCTTGAGTGGCCCGTGTATCTCTAGGTGGGCACACAAACTTAAACAATGGCGTGCCCAGGAAAATCACCTAACACTCGCCCTACAAGTCCTAGAAAAGCAACATAAAGCAGCACCAGATCAGCATACTCTTACACAACTGCGCAAGCTACGGGCAGATATTAAAGATGTTACGACCGTCAGAGTCCAGAAGTCCTTCTCGAGCTGTTCCCAAAAGTACGACCTAGAAAATGATAGACTCCTGCGCCCTATTGGTGCTCGCCCTGAACAAGAGGCAAGCAGCCACAACGATCACCTCTATTTGAGACGGGGATGGGAATCTCATTGTAGGAGATGCCGGCATTAATTCCAGATTAGCCGAATTCTACGCCAATCTGTACGCCAAGCCTGAGACACTTTCTCCGCAGGCAATGCGCAGCTTTCTGAGCGCAATCCAACTGACTAAAATCACCCCGGCCCAATATGAGGCGCTGGACACCCCCTGATGGGGTCTGACGGGCGATTCTCACCCTAAACCGGGGCAAAGCCTCGGGCCCGGACGGGATTCCGATAGATCTGTATAAGACAATGGTTGACGATATTGCCCCCAAACTCCATGCGGTGTTCACAGATGTTGCGGAGGGAGGCAGTTTGCCGAGGACAATGATGACCCCCAACATAGTAGTGTTCCATAAAAAAGTAAGGCCCAATGATGAGTGTGACTCCTATAGACCCATCTTGTTGATAAACTCCAACACTAAAGTCCTCGCGAAGGGCCTGGCACAGAAATTAGAAACACTCCTACTCTGCCTGGTCCACAAAGACCAGACAGGATTCATACGTGAACGGCACTCAGGTGACAATGTGCGCTGACTTCTACATGTTGTGGAAGAACCCTGAACCAGAGGCAAGAGGACGCACTCCTCACAATCGATGCGTAAAAGGCATTTGATAGAGTCCAGTGGGACTTTATGTTCCACGCTCTTGAAGGCTTTGGTCTCCCCCCTCTATGATCAAAATGATATGCCTATTGTACACAGACCCAGAAGCTACAGTAACTACCAATGGCCTCACGTCAGATCCCTTCACTCTACACTCAGGTACCCGCCAAGGGTGCCCATTATCGCCCCTCCTATATGCCTTATCCATCGAGCCAGTAGCTGTGATACTGCAAACTGATCCTCAGTGGTGGGGGCTCTTGAGAGGGGGAGTGGAACACTGGATCTCTCTTCATGCCGAAGACCTCCTCCTATATATTGGCAACATCCCCACGTCCCTCCCCAGAGTGCGGTACCTCTTACAACAATATGGCCCAATGGCGGGCTATCGGGTCAACTGGGCCAAATCAGAGATCTTACCGCTCCGACCTGATATCTGACTGCAAACAAATCATATAAAATATGTCAATATCAATAGTCAATAGGTCAATATCAGCACACACGTCAGATCTTCGAGACCTCAACAATCCACACACGGTCAAGAGGATTTTCTCTGACCTCATTAAATGGGACACCCTACCTCTTTCCCTGAATGGCAGAATCAACGCCATTAAAATTAATTTGATGCCCAAATGTATCTATCTAGCAATGATGCTACCTTGCGCCCCCAGCCCGAAGATATATAAAACCATTGATGCCACATTTTAGAGATTCATCTGGCAGGGCAAGAACGGCGTATCCGCTTGGGGATCCTTACAGCAGCCAAATCAGACGGTGGCCTCGCTCTACCATCATGGAGAAACTACTACCAGGCGGCCCAAATTTGTTGGCTCAAATCACAACCAGTATTGGGCTCGACCGTAGCCCAATGGCACAAGCTCAGTAGGGAATCGATACCAAGAAAGCACCCACTTGGCTGTCAATCAAGGGTCTCCTCTCGCTCAGTCAGCTACCTATAATCCACCCGCTACAAAACACCTGATCGGCGCGGATTAAAATACTGGTCCTATGCGAGGGTCCAAGACTACAAACCCTTTCGGAGGGCGCTACATCACTGGACCTCCATTGCTGGTCAGTGGCTACAGTACAGCACAATCTGTGCAGAGATTACACGGTACACCACATAGAACTCTAGACTAGCTCCTCCTGCCCCATGCGACCAGGAACTCTAACTCCAGATAGATACCCACCCGCGCCTTCGCACCTTTTATTCCATGGCCATCCCGAATAATGTGGGGGAGGAATTCCGCCCTTGCGGTAGCATGGTCGCGCGACCTTAACACCCAGATTGAGATGGGATACATATACCAGTATTTTGCAGACATCCCGGGGACCTCACTGAATGTAAAAAACAGAGAAATCCAATTTAAAATCATCCAACGCCTCTATTACAGCCCATCCAAACTACACAATATGGGATTGATACCATCTCCTCTCTGCTGGCAAGGCTGTAGCGCAATGGGCACAATGGGGCACGTATTATGGTTGTGTCCAAAGATCACACCATACTGGCAATCAGTGCATGGACGACTGATCACCCACTTACCAGATGCTGACATTACACCGACCCGGAACATATGCTGTTCAGGGCCAACCATAGGGACTGGCACACTGATCTGTCAGCATGCAGAGTCATGAACACTGTAGCATTCGCCGCATGCAAACTGTTAATAGTGAACTGGAAAGCAACAGCGCCACTCACCGAACCACAATTGACCCCCTTTTTTAGCCAAAACATGCTCTCTGAAAAGAAGCGCACTACAACCCACATAGAGCGGAACTGACATGTGTATTCTGGGACCTCTTTGACCCCCCTCACAAACAAAGCCCACTCCGCACGGGGGCGCTAGGCACCAAGACAGCGAATCTAGTCCATTTACCAGCAGACCCAGATACATCAATCGAATCGACCATCGGTGGTCGACAGACATCCCTATCCATACCTGCCGTTCACTTGAACACACATAGCATGAACACCCCCATTCACACTCTAGGAAACCTACCTTAATCCTGAACAGTTGCAGTGGTAATAGTTAATAGCTGGGGGTTGGGGGGGGGGGGAGACTCAGACAAAAGGGACATTGCTCAAAGAGACATTGACTTCCCACTGGGACACGGTGCGTATGCTACAACGGACAATGTAAGGCTGTGCCTGAGACTTCCTCTCGATCACAATGGGTGGGGGGTAGGAGGGCCCCGGGGGGAGCCGTTTGGCATGGACTATTGGGAATCACTTCCTTTGATTGTGTATGTTGTTTGATACTGTTTTGTGCTGAAACTTTGTTAATAAAAAGAAGTTACAAAAAAAGAAAAGATTAATTTTAAACCTTCTAGACATCACTCCTTTTGTTTTGGAATAAGCACTTACATAGGGGATCTGCTCCCAGGATGAAAGTGGTTCCAATCCACTCTTGACAAGGTCAGATTATTGACCTTGCCACAGATGGGTGCCAAGAATGTTGGCAGATGATTATCCCCAGCCGACGGGGTCAGGCTGGATAAATAAGACATACACAGATTTTATCACAACAGAGACAGCCCATTTGGGCGCAGGTCATGCCTTTTATTCAGACAGCATGAGCCCAACATCATCACACTCTAAAGACTTAAAATAATACAACATCCCTTATTTATCATTAATAAGAAACAATAACAAGTTGCTAGGAGTGACATCTACAACCAGATCAACAAGAGGAGATGTGTTCTTGTAACACCTTCATTTCAGTTATATAGTGGTAGTAGTTTCCATCAATCTTCTTTGGCATTTTCCGCACTGATCACTTCAGCTATCGTGATGTTGAGGATACCTCTAGAGCAGTGGATAATGACCCAATCGTCTCTTTTAAGGAGAATTCATTTATGGCTAATTTCCCTCACCTAGTGAGTCCCTCAGCAGCTTTGCTGGATTTCTGGAGTTTATTTTTTCCACCTGGTAAGAGTGTGAACCTTTTCCCCACTCTTATATATGTTTTGCCATGTGTATTTCTACTTTTTGCGTGATCTTGGACTCTGGAGCCACACCACTCCATGAGCCCAACTTCGTGTGTGTGTTACACAGCACCTTCAGTGACACAGGGTTGTCTTTAAGACTTCCCACTGACTCCATTTTTCTGGGGCTGACTACTGTCCCCCAGAGACAGGTAAAGTTGCCATTTACTTTATGTAGTCATTTAACCTCCGGACCCAGCACACCCCATCTTACATGGAGTATTGGAAAGGGATAACCCTAACCCCTTTTTGTCTGTACCTCCTGGAGCCTTGCTTTGCTCCCTTAACACTAAGACTTGGCTGGTGGCAGTGGTATCTACCCTATCCTTTTTACCGCGATTATACTATATAAACGTGGTACTGTTTTTGGCTATTATATTAGCCTCGAACATAAACCCGCTTGACCAAATACTTTTTCTTTTGGCTCTGGTCGGGTTTAGTCGCCATTTCTTTTTGTTAATACCCTTCTTGTGTTTTACTTTGTGCAGCAAACCAGGTTTGCCTTCTTTGTTCGCCGACCTTAGGCGGGCTTCAACGAAGAAGCCCTCCTTTGGCGTCTGAGTGCCTAGGTGGGCTGAATGTGAGGGAGGGGTTTAGTAACCCCCTGCAAAGGGTCTCCTTGGAGGCCCAAGTCGCACTTTGTGTCCATTGGCTGGAGTGGTTGTCCGGGCTAGTCAACCCTGCCTGCCGTGTGATTGACAGCCAGGCTGTGTGAATGGGAGATTTTCGCATAAAAGGCAGGACTCTTGGGCTGGAAGTGAGAGTCGTCACTGGAACTACAAGAACCAAAGCGAAGCAGAGAAGAAGATGGCTGCTGCAACTCACGAGTCCCTGGGAAGCCCTCCTGCAGTCCTGAGCTATCTACCCTTCAACGACAGAGAATATCCAGTCAGGAGTCTTCTTCCCTTGTGTTCGGCAGAATCCTGTGCAGTGCCCTTAGGGACCACTAAACACAATTAAGACCACAGGTGGCAATACAAGTTTTACCCTTGGTACAAGCCTGTACCGCTATGTCAGAATGGTAGCAGTGGCAGAGCAGCCAGGCTTATCTCAAGAGTATATGAGCAGTAGCAGAGATTACACAAAGGGACCACAATTACTGTGACTCAAGCAAACACTGACTCAAGGTTTCAGGTAGAAAAATATAAGTACATTTATTTTTAAACCATTCATTATAAACACAACACTTCTATTAAACGTCAATAAAAACCAAACGTTAAATATACTACAACTAACCAATTCACTTTGTACAGTATGTCTCAAGGTAAGTACCCTGAACCGGTGTTACGAACAAAACACGTTACCGCAAATACGATTGCGATCACTTTTTGACAGTTCGGTCTACTAAATAAACGCGTATCCGTGACATGAAATGCTACCGGGGCAAAAACACACTTAGCACCTGAGATAGTTGGAGGCAAAAATCACAGGCAATATTTTGGTTAGGCAGACAGAATCGAGAAACACTCGTAGACAAGAGTTCAAGAGTGAAAGGGCCGTAGCCAGGGTGAAGTGACACCGGGGGCCTGTTGCCAAAGAGCACGCAGTCCGACAGTTCATGATTCAACGTAGCCAAGAGTACTTCGATATTGTCAATGTTCGGAAGCAAAAGTTATAAAAAGGAGGGAAGACAAGGGCAAGCCTTGGAGATGAAGAAAAGGGGTTCACCCAGTTTCCTCAAGCAGAACACAGTACCTTATTCCAATGGTGCAGCTGGTGCCCCGGCAGTTGTTCCTGTTGGTTTCCCGCAGACCCACGATTCCTGGAGCTTCATTGTGAAGGAGGACGTCTGAAGGGGGCCTGCACTACACAGGGATGAAGCCGGCAGCAGCGACAACGAATAAAAGGTGCGCTCCTTAAAAACAGGAGAGGCTCTTCAAATGGCTATCCGGACCACTACAGCAGCGTGCAGCGATTTCGACCAAGCAAGAGGATCCTCTGGCTGTGGAAGATTAGCTGGTTATCCCCACCAGGCTCAAGGGAAAAGACTCCGGATTGGATCTTCTCTTAGTCGTTGAAGGGTAGATAGCTCAGGACTGCAGCAGGGCTTCACCGGGACGGAGTAGTTGCAGCAGTCATCGTTCTCTCCGCTTCTCTTCGGTTCCTTGTAGTTCCAGTGGCGACTCTCTGACTTCTAGCCCAAGAGACCTGCCTTTTATGCGCAAAACCCCCATTCACACAGCCTGGCTGTCAATCACCCAGCAGGGGGGTTGTCCAGCCTGGACAACCACCTCACCCAATCATGGCAAAGTGTGACTTGGGTTTCCTAGGATACCCTGTGTTAGGCAGAATCCAGGGCAGTTCCCTTAGGGAGCACTACCCCAGATTAGGACTACAGGTGAGAGCAATAAATCCCCTTTGGTATCAGTCTGTACCACAAAGATTTAGTTGGTAGCTGTGGCTGAGCAGTCAGACTTATCTCAAGGGGGAGATGAACAGTATTCAGGGAGATGAGCAGTATTCAGGGTTGACACAATAGGTAGTACAGTACTATGGACCAAGGAAACACTGACCAAAGTTTTGTATTAAAAAGAGAATATATATTTATTTTATACACTTCTAAGTCAACACATAGATCACAGTTAATAAAGTAAGTTAAGTTTAGTCAAAGGAAAAGCATATATAACTCCCTATTCAATTGTAGACAAGTTGGCGGTATAGTGAAAACTGAGCAAAACGGCACAGTGAAAACCTACTACAATTGGCACTCTACCAATTCAACAAAAGGGAGGGAAAGTACAAGTTAAACCGAAATATCTTCAGACACCCCCTATCAACACTTCCCTGAAGTTTTGTGAACAAGTAATGCACAGTAACACTTTAACCAAAAGACAAGTGAATGAAAACTGAGCAAAATGGCACTCTACAAGTTAAAACAGTAGGAAGGAAGAGGGGTTTAGAAGATTTAGGTGCAGCAACACATTTCTCATTGAAAACTAATCTAGTGAGAGCAGATCTAACAAATCAGCCAGAGTCAATAGGCCTGAGCCAGAGTCAGTGGTACAGGACCAAGAGCTTAGGAGCAAAAATGTTCTTGTAGCTGCAGTCAAGTCTTTAGTAGAAAACTTTTGAAGAGGTAGATGCAAGGTGAAAGACAATGTTAAGAGGGAGGGCGGCCGACCCCACAAGTAGTTAAAGGACTTAAAACACCTTTAGGGCTACCACAGAGAAAAGGCGGACTGGCGGAACAATGTACCTTAAACGTGGAGAAGTGGCTCCTGCGCTGGCGGTTGTTCCTGGTAGTTCCTGCAGGTCGAGGGGTCCAACAGAGGAAGAGAGGCTCTTGTCGTGGAGGAAGGTTCGAGTCACTGCACTACCCAGGGATGAAATCAGCCGCGGTGCTGCCAAACGAAGTTTAAAAGGTACGCTCCTTTTAATCGCGGTCCGGGTCGATAGATGCCTGGCTATCCGGTCTTCAAGTGCGGGGCACTGTCGAGTCGACCAAGGCAGGTCCGAGGGTGCGATAGGTGAACTGGTTGACCCCACCTGCTCAAGGGAAGGATGCTCCTTCGCTGAAGATCTCCTCTCGTCGTGTGGAAGAAAAGTGGTGAGACAATCCGGCAGGGCTTCACCGGTGGTGTAGATGCCAAAGATGTCTCTGGCTTCTCTTCCCTTCGGTTCCGTAGTTCCAGTGGCAACGTCTTGCTCTTCCAGTCCTCAGGACCCTGCTTTTATGCAGAAAGAGACCCATTCATACAGCCTAGCTGTCACTCACACAGTGGAGTGGTCTTCTTGGCGGGAGACCCGCCACCCTATCAGGTTAGAGTGTGACATGAGTTGCTGTGGCAACTCTGTCCGGGGGTTCTACTCCACCTCCCAAACAACAGACCCACCCAGACTCAGTGGCGCTGAAAGGAGGGCTTCTTGGCAGAAGCCCGCCAAAAGGACGAACAAAGGATCCCCGACCTGGGTTAGGAAAATGGAGTAAGACTCGAGAAAGAAGTTTTATCAAAGTTCTGGCAAATAAAACCTACCGAAGTAAAGTTAATAATAAAATTAACCAGCGGTATGTTAGAGGCTGTCAGTAAAAGTGCTAGCCTCGATGGGAAAATACCATAGAGAAATATTTGCGGTCGAATATAAAAAGGTAGTAACCACTGCCACCAGCCAGAAACTTTGTAGAGGGGGACTTTAAGGTACCCTCTCGAAAATGAACATAGGGGAAAAACTATTAACCACTTCCAGACCTTCCATATTAAGATGGGGTGTACTGGTTAAGTTAATAAAAATCGACTAGTAAAGTCAATGGGGACTTTACATGTCCTGGGAGACAGTAGTCAGCCCCAGGGTATGGAGTCCTTGTTTGGGGGTCGCTACGACACCCCTGTGCCACTGCACAGAGGGTGCTGTGTGACATGTGCATAAAGATGGTTCCTATGGGTGAGAGAAAAGATCCCATAGGCATTAAACACAAAAAATAGCCTAGAACACACATAGCAAAAATGCCTAAGAGTGGGGAAAAAGAGTCTCACTCATAGCAGGTAAAAAGAAATAAACCCTTCAAATCCAGCAAAGCTGCTGGGGGACTCTATAGGTAAGGGAAATTAGCCATAGAATGAGAATTCTCCCTAACACTGTGCAGGGGCTGACTACACCACTCCCTCACATTCAGTCCACCTAGACACCCAGGCGCCTGGTGGAGGGCTTCTGAGCAGAAGCCCGCCAAAAGACGGTGAACAAAGAAGGCAAACCTAGTTTGCCACGCAAAGTAAAACACAAGAAGGACTTTAACAAAAAGAAATGGCGAATAAACCCAACCAGAGCCAAAAGAAAGATGATTTGGTCAAGCGGGTTTATGTTCGAGGCTAATATAATAGCCAAGAACAATACCACGTTTATCTAATATAATCGCGGTAGAAAAGTTAGGGTAGATACCACTGCCACCAGCCAAGTCTAAATGTTAAAAGAGCGAAACAATGCTCTAGGAGGTACAGATAAAAAGGGATACAAATTAACCCTTTCCAGTACTCCATGGAAGATGGGGTGTACTGGATCTGTGGTAGATTGACTAAGTAAAGTTAATGGCAACTTTACCCTTTTCTGGGGGACTGTAGTCAGCCTCAGAAATGGAGTCGGGGGAAGTCTCAAAGACAACCCTGTGCCACGGCACTTAAGGTGCTGTGTGACACACAAAAGAAGGGGGCTACTGAAGTGGTGTACATCAGAGTCCACAATCACAAAAACAGAGAAATACACATGGCAAAACACAGGTAAGAGTGGGGGAAAAGCTCACACTCTTACCAAGTGGAAAAAAATTAACTCCAGAAGTCCAGCAAAGCTGCTGGGGGACTCACTAGGTGAGGGAAATTAGCCATAAAAGAGAATTCCCCCTAAAACCTTGAGCCTGGTGGGATCATCCAGCTCACCTTTCTACAGCCAGAGAATCCTCTCCCCTACGTCAAAATCGCTGCACGAAGCTGTAGTGGTCCGGATAGCCATCAGAAGAGCACTCTCCTGTTTTAAAGGAGCGCGCCTTTTATTTACCGTTGCTTTTGCTGCTGCTGGCCTCATCCCTGGTTAGTGCAGATCGCTCCAGACGTCCTCCTTGCCCCCACGACTGAAGCTTCAGGAACCGTGGGTCTGCAGGAACTACAAGGAACAACTGCCGTGGCACCAGCTTTCTTCATTCGAATAAGGTACTGTGCACATTTGGTCGTTTGCTACGTCCGACCTTGAGGAATCGGGGTGAACCCTTTTTCTTACCAAGGGCTTGTCCTTTCTTCCTTCCCTTTCATAACTTTTGCCTCCTTTGACAATATCCAAGGACTCCTGGCAACGTTCATCTCAAACTGTTCTAATCGTGTGATCTTCGACAACAGAGCCCTGCTCCATTTGACACTGGCGCAGGCCTATTGACTTTATCTGGATTTTAGAACACGTCCTCTGATTCTAGTGCCATGACAAAAATATTGTCTATGATTTGTATCCCCTTTGCCTTGTTTTTTATTCAATGTGCTAAGTGTGTTTGACTACGGTTGTATTTCTTCCTGCGGGTAGGCTTTTCTTTCGTAAGACCGAACTGTCATTACTGTCAAAAAGCGAGCGCTTCTTAATCCCCGGTAAAGTCTTTTGTTTCACAACACTGGTCTGTCAAATCCTAATGTACTTACCTTGAATTGTCCTAAACCAAAGGAATTGGTTGTGTGTGGTATATTTAGAGTGTGGTTTTATTTTGTAGAAGTGAAGTGTTTTATGAACAGATGGTTTAAAAAATAAATGTACTTATATTTTTTAACCAGAAACCTTGAGTCAGTGTTTGCTTGAGTCACAGTAATTGTAGCCCTTTGTGTAATCCCTATTACTGCTCATTTGCTCTTTAGATAAGTCTGGCTGCTACTGCTCCCACTATAACTGTGTAGTACAGGCTTGTACCAAAGGTGAAATTGTACCGCCACTTGTAGACTTAATCACCTGTAGTGTTCCCTAAGGGTACTGCAGAGGATTCTGCCTAACAGGGGAGTATACCCGAACAAAGAACTTTGAAGTAGTAGGCCTGGCATATGTGTAAACCCAGTGTATTTGAAGTATTAGGCCTGGCATGGAAGTTGATGAAGTGCTAGGAAGTGGTGCTCATGAATCATCCTGCCAAACTTTCATTGGTGAAGAAAGTGTTGTATAAGCTGCTGCAGCAGTGTATAATTATTGCTAAACAAATATGTGGTTGCAGAATACTGCTGACAAAGACAAGTGAATAGTTTCTTACCTGTAACTCCATTTCTCCAGCATTGATATCTTTCATGGATTCACATGCTTAGAATATTCCCAGTCGTCAGACTGGGAACCCTCGGTACACTTATAAAGCCGTTTCCCATAGGAAAACTTCCGACACTTCTGTGTCCTATCTATGTCGTTTTTCGGGGCCACTTACGCATGCCCCAATAGGACGTAGCGGTATAAATGCCCCGCCCCCGCGGCTCCCTTCAGATTTTAACCCCTCCAAAGTAGAATGGGGTAAAACATAGTTATGTACATGCATTGCATTCCAGGGAGGCCGGCGGGCGCATGTGACTCCATGAAAGATACCAATGCTGGAGAAATGGAGTTACAGGTAAGAAACTATTCCCTTCTCCAGCATTGGATCTTTCATGGATTCACATGCTTAGAATAGATTGTATAGCAGTAATCGTGAAAAAAGGCGGTGTGAATGCAATCCAACACCTTCCTAAGCATACATATATATATATATATATATATATATACATATACATATAACCAACATATTCATCCAGGTGTATATCTAACTATACATGCCTATACACAAGTACACATATCTGCAAACATATAAATATATAAATGTACATACACATATCAATATATATCTGCATAAAATAAGTAAAGACCCTTCATGAATAGGGCTTACCTTATTGAAACAGATGGCGCAAGATTGCCCTTCCCATCCGTACATCGTCCGCATGCTGCCCTTCGAGGCAGTAATGGCGGGTAAATGTGTGAGGCACCGACCATGCCGCCACCTGGCAAATGTCCCCCAACGGAATTCCTGCCCACAACTCCATCGAAGACGAAGTTGATCTCGTGGAATGAGCTCTCGGACGCCCTTGTAGTGGTTTTCCCGCCTTGGAATGACAAAAGGCAATCGTCGACGAGACCCATCGAGCCAGTCCTTGTTTTGAAATTGCCTTTCCCCTCGTCGACGGACCATATGCAATGAAAAGTTGCTGCGTAGATCTGAGCTGTTGAGTCCAATGAAGATAACATTTTAGAGCTCTCTTCATGTCCAAGGTATGGAGGGCTTTCTCTGCAGCCGATTAGGGGGCCGCGAAAAAGGTAGGCAGGACAATTGACGAGTGTTTATGATAAGCAGTAGGAACCTTTGGGATGAAACGAGGATTAGTCGACAGCACCACTTTGTCTTTAAAGAACCTTAGGTACGGCAGATCTACGACCAATGCTTGTAATTCTGAGAGCCGCCTAGCTGACGTAATAGCTATTAGAAAAGCCGACTTCCACGATAAGAACTTCATCAACGAGGTAGCCATCGGTTCAAAGGGGGCTTTCATTAACCCTGCTAGCACCACATTAAGACTCCACATTGGTGGAAAGCACTTAATCGGCAGGAATGTACGGAACAGACCCCTCATGAAGTGTTTTACCAGCCTGTCACTAAACAAGGGAGACAACTGCCTCTTCCTCATGAACCTAGAGATGGCCGCCAGGTGTACCTTTATTGATGAAAAAGACAATCCGCTCTTCGCCAAGTGTAGCAGATATGGTAGAAGTTGCTCCGGAGTTACCCTTAGAGGTTGCACTCCCAGCTGACTTTGACACCACGCACAGAACCTTCTCCACTTACATGCATACGACTTGTTGGTGGAAGGGGCCCGTGCTGCCTGCAGGATTCTCCGACAATCCGACAAAATGTTCATGGCACCAAATTCTGAAAAGTCAGGAGCCAAGCTGTGAGATTGAGACTGTCCGGATTGTGATGCCACACTGTCCCTTTGTCCCAGGACAGGAGGTTCGGGACCTTTGGAAATGTTATCGGTTGTTCTATTGACAGGTGAAGCAGGTCGGAAAACCACGGCTGCCTCGGCCAATACGGGGCCACTAGGATGACTCGACACCTGTACCTGCGTATCCACTGCAGGGTTCTCCGTATAAGAGGGAACGGGGGAAAGGCGTAGAGAAACTTGTCCGTCCACGGGAAGGAGAACGCTTCGCCCAGAGAACCTTCCTGTGGCCACCTGCTGGCGTACAGCTCGCACTTCTTGTTCCCCTCCATTGCGAAGAGATCCAGCAGTGGTTGCCCCCACTTCTCGAAGACCTTCGATAACTGAACGCTGTCTATCTCCCATTAGTGTATTTAGTCCATTTTCCTGCTGAGGGAGTCTGCTTGCTCATTCCTTACTCCAGGGAGATGATGAGCTACGATGGATATATCGTGCTTCAGAGCTCAATGCCACACCTTCTGAGCCTCGATGGAAAGGGTTCTGGACTGCATGCCCCCTTGCTTCCTAAAGTAAAACATTGCTGTCGTGTTGTCTGTCAATATTCTCACTACTGACCCTCTGATGTGTGGGAGGAAAGACTTCAAGGCCCAGCGCACTGCCCTCAGCTCCAGAACGTTGATGTGCAGGAGTGACTCCCTCCGGGACCATCGACCTTGCGTTTGGAGAGTGCCCATGTGTGCTCCCCAGCCCGTCAGCGACGCGTCCGTCACTATGGTCACCTCTTGTAGGGGTACCCCTCTGGATAGGTTCTGAAAGCTCTGCCACCATTGAAGAACTCGCAGGAGCTTGTCGTCGTCGACGGTCAGCTTGTTCGACCAGAGCCCTTGGGCCTGCGTCCACCGGTCGCCCAGGAACTCTTGAACTGGCCTCATGAACAGGCGGCATTTGCTCACTAGAGGAATGCAAGACGCCATAGCGCCCAGAATCGACAAATCTTCTCACTGATACTCTGGTATTGATCCTCCACCGACTTGCCAACCGATTGAGTTTGGTGATTCTGTCGACGGATGGCCTCACTAACCCTGACTGGGTCTCGAACTGTGCGCCCAGGAACACTAAGCTTCTCGACGGCATCAACGAAGATTTCTCGAAGTTTACCGCAAACCCCAGCCGCTGTAAAAGTTGCATGGTGGCCTGCAAACTTGTGCGAGTTGACATAGGGGAGGACCCCCTCACCAACCAGTCGTCGAGATACAGGTACACATGATGGTCTTGCCTTCTCAGCCAGGCTGCCACTGGAGCCAAACATTTCATGAAC
The DNA here is from genome assembly GCF_040938575.1 of Ambystoma mexicanum. NCBI lineage: Eukaryota > Metazoa > Chordata > Amphibia > Caudata > Ambystomatidae > Ambystoma > Ambystoma mexicanum. The sequence continues at coordinate 787,134,982 of NC_090929.1, read as the reverse complement.
GTTCTGGGAGAGGATTTTATCCCAAAAGGAAGCACTGTGAACTGGTAGTGAGTCCGTCCTACCACAAACCTTAGGAACTTTGTGTCGTCGACGCATTGGCATGTGGAAGTACGCGGCCTGCATGTCCAGAGACGCCAGAAAATCCCCTTCTTGAACGGACCGGATCACTTCCTGGAGCGTGAGCATCTTAAATTTTAGGCTTTTCAACGTCTTGTTAACGTCTTGTTGAGATCGCGCAGGTCTAGAATGGGATGCCATTTTCCGTTTGGCTTTTTCACCACAAAGTATCGGGAATAAACCCCTTGACCCCTTTGCGATGCCGGAACCAATTCTATAGCTCCTTTTTGTAGCATAAGTGATACTTCCTGCCACTGGCGTAACATGGGCCCCACGCAACCCCTGCGGTGCGGGGGGGCCCCGCGACCACATGTTCTGGAAGGGGGCTCCACTTGGAGTAAAAAAAAAAAATGTTTTTTTTTCACATTTATTTTTTTTTTTACATTTTCTTTTTGAATTCATTCTGCATTTCTAAAGAAATGATTTCTGTAACAAATAATTTCTTTATGAAGTCCGAGTGAATACAAAAAGTCTGGTGGCTACCCCCACCCCATGACATGAAGACCCTAGGCTGGAGGCCTCCATGTCATGGGATGGGGAAGCCCTATGACTTCAAAAATAAATTATTTATTTTTGAAGTCACTCTGCCTTCATAAAGAAATTATTTCCGTTATGGTTCAGTCCTTAACGGAAATAATTTCTTTATGAAGTCAGAGTGACTTCAAAAAGAAACAATGGGCCTCATTACGAGCATGGCGGTAGCCGTGCCTGTATGGCAGGCACGGCTACCGCCATGCTCGCTACAGGCACCGCCTCCCGCGATTGGGCAATAACCGGCACATTACAAGAAGAATGGGCCGGTAATTGCCCATTCGCGGGTGGCGGTATTGCCGGGCTCCCGATCCCCATTCTGCCCAATAGGGCAGAATGGGGGTGGGGAGCATGGTTGCGCCGGCACCGTTGATAACGGTGCCGGCGCAATTACGAGTTATGCTCGCGGGTGCCGCACAGCCCGCCAGGTAAGACCTGGCGGGCTGTCAGGAACCTGCGAGCAGAACTCGTAATGCGGCGGGACGGTATGAACGTTGCCGGTGCCTTACCGGCACCGTTCAGACCGTCACCGCCAGGGTCCTAATGAGGCTCAATGTATTTTTGAAGTATTATGGCTCCCCTCAACCCATGACGTGTGCGTGTGAGTGTTTGGCAGAAGAGTGCACACAAATGCATGGGTGGCTGGGTGTGCGTGTACGGTGAAAGGATGCACACTTAAATGTATGGGTAGGTGCCTGGATGTGTGCCTGTGTGGTCAAAGGTTGCACACTTAAATGTATGGGTGGCTGCCTGGGTGTAAGAGTGCACTCTTAAATATATGGATGGATGGGTGTGCGTGTTTGTTTGTTTTATTATTATTTTATTTTTTTAATTCTCTTTATTGAATTTTTCAACAACATTAGCAATCCCCATAACTCCCCCCTCCCTCCGTTCCCCTTCTCCCCCAGGTACTGTTCCAAAGTCTCCGTAGCTCCCTGTCACCACAAAGTGTCTAGTCAGGGTTATTCCAGGTCCAGAAGTCTTAGAAGTTGCGGGCGCCATCCAATCCTGAAATCGTCTCTGAGAAAGGAAAGGACCTCACCCCATTCGCCGGCAAATTTTTGTATTGTGTTGTTCATTGCATAGGAGGCCCATTCCATCGCTACTATCTCCCACACTTTACGCAGCCAGTCTTGAAACGTTGGTCTGATCAAACTCTTCCATTTCTGGGCTATGATTGCCATTGCTGCCAGTGTGAGCATCACCCTCGCTCTTTCCCTGCCCCTCGAGTCGTCGGCCTTTCTGCTGGCCTCAAGCCTAGTAGTGACCATTCTGGGGGTATACCTCCCCCTGCTCCAAACACTTGTTCCATCACCTGCTTGATGTCTCCCCAGAACGGGACTATTTTTGGGCATCGCCACCAAATGTGTTCCGCAGTGCCCTCCTGGCCGCATCCCCTCCAGCAAGTTCCCGATGAGTCCGGGTAGATCCTGCGTAGCCGAGCTGGGGCATAGTGCCACCCATATAATATCTTATACCAGGCCTCCCGAGTTTGTGAGGCTCTCGCTAGTTTGGGGATCTTCCGCCAAAGATTTTCCCACTCTGTCTTCTCTATTTCCCTGCCCAGATTTTTTTCCCACATTCCCATGTATGCCCATTTCGGCCTCGTGGTAGCCTCATCCAAGATCTTGTAAAGCTGCGAAATAAGGCCTTTCAAGTTGTCATTGGTCATCAGGAATTTTTCAAAAGGGGTCGGTGATCTAGTGGCCGCCTCTTTATTTATGGGGTGTAGAAGCCAGTGTCGAAGTTGTGAGTATCTCAGTCGTTCACCCTCCCCCAGTGCGAATTCCTTTTTACAATCTACAAAAGAACTGATCTCCCCTCCTATAAACATGTCCCGCATCCAACGGCAACCCCCCTCCCGCCAGTTCCGGAATGCCCCTTTTTCCAACCCGGGGGTGAAGTTTTTATTATTGAAGATGGGGATGAAAGGAGACGGGAAGGTTGTAATTTCCTTCCGTTGGACCAGTCTGTCCCAGTTATCTGCCACTAGTTTAGTGATCGAGCTAAGATACATATGGCCCGGGCGGTGCTGTCTGGGTAGCCACAGAACCTCTCCCAGTTCGTGTCGCGTAACCGCTCTATCCATCTGAACCCAGTGTTTTCCTTCCCCCTCCCGCAGCCATTCCCTGATCACTCTTAGTTGGGTTGCTTCGTAGTATTGACGGAAGTTGGGAAGAGCTAGTCCCCCCCCCCTTTTTCTTGGGGCCATAAGTTGCATCCTACTCACCCTTGCCCTTTTTCCCTCCCATATGAAGTTGTTTGTTATTACCTGGAGCTCCCTGAAGAAGCTAGCTGGGACTGCTCGAGGGATAGCTTGGAAGAGGTAAAGCAGCCCGGCAGGGTAACCATTTTAAGTGCCTCTAGCCTCCCCAACCAGGAGATCCGCAAGTTCCGCCACTTACGGAGATCTTTCTTAATTCTTTGCAGGAGTGGAGGGTAGTTTGCTGCATACCATCCGCTCAAAGCTGGAGTGATTCTCACCCCCAGGTACGTGATTCCCCCGGTCGCCAGGCAAAGGGCGTCGTCCCCTTTAGCTCCTCCCTCTCTTCCCTTGCCAATGTTAGGTCCATCAATTCGGACTTGTGCATGTTAATGCGCAGTCCGGATGCTTCCCCAAAGTCTTCTAGCAATGACCTAGCTTGTGTACTCGACTCTATGGGATTGGTCAGGGCGAGCAACATGTCGTCCGCAAAAGCCGCCACCTTGTGGTGCCTGCCTCCAAACGGTATTCCCTGTATTCCTTCCGATTCCTGTATTGCCTGTAGGAGGGGCTCCAGGTAAATTGCATATAGCAAGGGTGATAGGGGACATCCCTGTTTTGTTCCTCTTTGGAGTTGAAATGGTCTAGTTAGAAACCCGTTTATCACCACCCTCGCTTGTGGGCCCTCATAGTTCGCCTTGACCATCTGTAAATAAGCGCCTCCCAGCCCCATCTTTCCCATGGTTTTATAGAGGAAGGACCACACCACCCGGTCGAACGCTTTTTTAGCATCTAGGGATAGGAGTGCTGCCGGTGTGCAAGTCTTTTCTGCCTTTTCCACCAGGTGGGCCACCCTTCTGATATTATCCGCTGTCTGCCTCCCCTTTACGAATCCCGCCTGGGATTTTTCAAGGGGGTCCTTGCCCTCCTTCAGAATCAGGGAGATCTTGGCTTCTTTCATGGACGGGGTGATTTGCCCACTATCCAAAAAGGAGTTGAAAAGGTAGGTCAGGTGTGGAACCAGCACGCCCGCATAGGTCTTATAGAAGGACGCAGTGTACCCATCAGGACCGGGGGCCTTGCCCGCGGGCAGCTTCCGAATAACCCCCCTCACCTCCTCCTCCGCTATCTTTTGTTGTAGACCAATTTGGGCATCCCCCCCGATTTTACGTAAGTTAACCCATTCCAGGAATTTCTCTTGAGCTTGGCCGCAGGCGTGCTGTGAAGCATATAAGGTCTCGTAAAAAACGGCCATGGCCTCTTGGATGTCTTCTATTCGGGTAACCCTTTCCCCCTTTTCTGAGTTTAGCGCCGTGATTGTGTTTCTGGAGGCCGCTCCCCGAAGGAGGCGAGCTAGCAGGGCATCCGCCTTATTCCCTCTTGCATAGAATTTTTGCCTCACAAAAAGCATGGCCCCCTCTGCTTTTTTGGTCCTAAGCATCCCCAGTTGTCCTATTGCCCTCCTATAGTCCTTCTGGTTAATCCTGCTGGGGTTCGCCGCTACCCTGCCTCTCGTTTCCTCAACTTCCGCTTCCAGCCGGGACTCCAAGGCCTGTAGCTGTTTTAGTCTCTGTGCCCTAGCTGCTATAATTTCCCCCCTCAGTGTGGCCTTAAATGCGTCCCATCTTGTATCTTCCCTCGTGTCCCCTCTCTTGTTATTGTCGAAGAACTCTCTCATCTTGCCCTCTATCTCCTCTCTTACCACAGGGTCCCTCAGTAGATGTTCCGGGTATTTCCAGCCCCACAGCTCCCTCCTCCTCTTTCCCAGTTCCAGCTGCATTGACAATATTTTATGGTCTGCTATTCCCATGGGCCCAACCTCTATCTCTTTTACCTTACCCACTAGGTTGGCCGAGATCCAGATGTAGTCAATTCTGGACTGGGTCCCATGAACTTCAGAAAGGAATGTGTCACTCTCCTCATCCCCCCTCAATTCCCTCCAGAGATCCCTCAGCCCTATGCTCTCCACTTTGTCCCAGAGTGCCGCTGAGGCTACTGCCCCTCCCCCACGGCTTTTGGTCCCACCTGACCTGTCTTTAATCTTGTTCCAAGCTATATTCAGGTCCCCCATTATGATTATCTGGCCTCTTGCCCAGCCACCTATTTTCCCCATGAGATCGCAGAGGAAGGGGTCTTGTCCTGTGTTGGGCACATAAATCACCCCTATTGTGTACGATTCTTCCGCAATTGTGCCTTTTACCACAATAAACCTACCCTCTTTGTCCCTTAGGGTGTCTTCTAAGCGGAAGTTCACTGTGCCCCTGATGGCCAGCGCCCCCCCCCCCCGATTTCGTGGGACCAGACGCCTGAAACACCTGATCAAACCCTCTTAGCCTTAAGCGACTCTGGTCCTTGCGAAGCAGGTGTGTCTCTTGTAATCCCAGAAAGTCTGGTTTTCCCCGCTTCGTAAATTGTTCCAGCTTTTTCCTTTTCAGCGGGGTATTTAGGCCCCTAACATTGTGCGTTACCCACTTGAATTGTAGTTCGAAAATTGTCCCCGCCATTCAAGACCCTCCGACAGTTCTCCACTCCCACTCATTTGCCCCATGCCTGTTGCCCGGTGTGTGGGCCACTTCTAGTTCGTCCCTCATGCAGCACCTGAGGATCTCCCCATCTCTCCCTTTCCCCCGCCCCCCCAACCCCTGATGACCTTAAAATTTGGTCCTCCCGCGAGCCCTCCCCCCCCCCCCAGGCTTCCTCGCCCTTGATGATCCCATGATGTTTGCTCTTAGCATCCTCTCCCCTCCTTGTATACAAAAGTGCCTTTGTGTCCACCACCCCCTGAAATTATTTAAGTACCCGATTAGTTCTCCTCTGGTCCGGCTCACTTCACTGCCGCTGGCTCCGCATCAGTTCCCTTCCCAGGGGACCTCCGCCACACAGGCCTTCTCCTTTTCCCCTCCCCTACCAGCGACCATTCCCATGGCCTGGCTCGGGCACCACTCTTCGCCTCCGAGGGGCCGCTCGGGCCCGCCATCCTCGATTCCTCGACCAGTTCTTGGTTCAGTTCAAGTTGAAGTAGGTCCGCACCTTCCTGCATCGTGGTTATCCGCTTCTGAGAACTAGCCCAATCGAATACAAGTCCAAACGGGAAGGTCCACTTATATCTGATCCCCTTTTCTTTGAGCTTCAGGGTAAGGGGACTCCATTGTCGCCTCTTGAGCAAGGTGCAGCTGGCGAGATCCTGGTACAGCTAGATACGTTGGTCGTTAAGGGATATCGGCTCTTTTTGTCTAGCGGCCTTTAGTACTGCCTCTTTTTGAGCGTATCTTGTAAACGCTGCTAACACGTCTCGTGGCCTAGACTTCCGGTTCCTATTGAGGGAACCCACTCTGTGAACCCTGTCCAGTTCGATTCGATCCGGTGAGGACTCGCCCAATAGTTCCGCGAAGATTCCTTGAATCATTTCCTTCAGGTCCCTATCTTGCACCGTCTCCGGCAGGAGCTTCAACCTGATGTTGATCCGTCGAGACCTGTTTTCCATGTCTTCCATTCGTATTTCCAGGTTCCGCGTCACCATGTCGAGCCTCTCCATAGCTTCGCTGTTATCCGTGGTCTCTCTGCCTATCTCCTGCAGGCCTTTTTCGACTATGTCTGTTCTCTCCCCCAGTTGACCCACTTCCTGCTTGATTTCGGCCAGCGCTTGGTTAATGTCGGATCTTATTAGTTGAAATTGCTCTTGAAAGGTTCTTCCCAAAGATGCTTGGAATGAGAGCAGCTCCCCGTGCATGTCCTGCCGTGAGATCTGGGAGGACGCTTCCAGGGCCTCGCCGTGCTCCTGCTCCGTACTTCCCCCTGTGTGGCCCTGCGTTCCTCGATTGCATCCTTGCTTGCCCAGAGGGCCATGATGGGGCCTAGGCGTCCGGCTGCGACTGACCGCCCTTATTGGCCTTGCCCTTGTTTTTAGCCGCCATATTTGTAGCTCGGAGGTCGGGGGATCCCCCCCAGTCCTGCCTTCCCAGGGAGTGTCCCCGCCCGGTTCTGAGTTCCTTGCCTCGCTGTTCCCAACCAGGCCCGAGTCCCCGGCCTTGTCGTGCTTGACGCTGCCTGTCGGGGTTACGTGTAGTAGGGCAGTACCCCCGTGAGGCCACGCGGGACACCGCCGCCAGCCCCGTAGCCCGGCACAAATGTCGCCTGGGCCCAGTTCTCTTCGCCGCTCACCGCACTGCTTCGATATTATCCTCTCGCCGCTCGGGGCCGTGCTCCAGCTCACCACCGCTCTAGAAGGCTTGCGCGGGCCCCCCGATCCGAGGCTCCGCCGCCAGGCCGATATCAGGTCCACCGGTGCGTCCCGGAGGTGCCTCCTTTCCCGGGGTCTCCTCCTCCTCCCCGGCTCAGGCAGCCATGTCGCCCCTCGGCGTGAGGACGGGACAGGACGGGGCTGCAATCTCGCCTCGCCTGGAGCGCCCCCTCTCTCGCTCCGCCCAGTAGGCCTGAAGCGTCTCCCTTCGCCCGCGGCCCTCTGTCGCTCCCCGCAGTATTTTCCCCTGCTCCTGCTGGGCGAAATGGCAGCTACGAGTGGTCGGGGGTGCGGGAGGGCGCCGGCCACTGTTATCCTGAGTTCCTCGGCTCACAAGGGGTGGTGGAACCGCTTAAATGAGTTGGAGGCTCTGTAGCGCTGTCAACACACGTCTACCTGGTGTCGGCGGCCATCTTGGAATCCCTTGTTTTATTATTTATAATGCGCAAGCATACCCTAAGGTAACAGGGCGCAGCAGTTACATGTATATGCGAAGCTTAGTTACAACAACAACAATATATACATACACAAAGTAATAGTAATAGCACGATTATATACATATATACAGATAAACACATGTAGGAACAGTATGTACATATGGCAGGAACATGAAAGGACTTGACACCTGGATGTGTTTGAAGGCCTACCTTTTCAACCATAAGACAACCTTAGATCGGAAATTTTGATAGGGCAAGTGTGTGTATATATGGTGAATGGTGTGTGTGCTTGTGTTCAGGGACGCAACAAAACCTACATTTCAGGGGGGCTAACTTTTCAAATGTTGGGAGAGGTGCTAACTTCACGTGTGGTGGGGAGGAGCAAACTTATTTGTGTGGGGGCATCTAACTTCTTTACGCATTTTAATTAGACTATTCTAGTGCAGCTTCAATGTTACAAGCAGTTAACTCTCTCCTTTAGGTCTGAAAGCACCCACTTATGGGCTGCTGTGAGAATGACTGATCTCCTGTTTCCGCTCTCTACCCTTCCAATCACTCCCCTCGCATGCAAGTACTAAACCCACATCACAATTTCAATTGCTTAAAGAATTTGGCATTTGAATGCAGGTACTAACAGTGAAATGATGTACATTAGTAATTGCTGGGCCGGGCCCTTGTTAACGGCAAAACCCAGGTGCCGTTTAACATCTGTGTCCTTTTCTGTCCGGCAGCTGCTCTGAAGGTCAGCCAGGTCAAGTCAACATAGCCCACAATTTCAGTGCGGGGGGAGTGCTGAAGCCCAGTCAGCTCAATGGTGTTGCACCACTACTTGTGTTTAATGCCTTGATTAATTATTGGTAATCGTCATTGCTCCTAGCCTCCTAGCCCTATTCTTCCTCATCCCAGTACTTGTGTATTAGGCAGTACTTGTGTATGAGGCACTATGCCTCATACACAAGTACTGGGATAAGGTAGAGGTACATGAAGGTAATGCCTGACTTAGCTACATGTAATCTTCATTACTCCTAGTCCCACCCTCCCTCATCCCAGTACTTACCAGTGATGCAAGGAGACTCATACGTAAGCACTGGGACAAGGAAGAGGGACGTGGAGGTAATTCTGGGACAATTAGCTGATTTTGGAGGTTGGGGTAGGGGATGGGAGGGAGAAGGGATGTGTGGGGGGTTGGGATTGTGCAATAAATCATAATGATCGTATGTCCATGCTAAGCAGGCATGATATGTGGTATTAGTGGCTAGAGAGGCATTTTGGTGCAGCCATTCTAGTCATTCCTCAGTTTGGTATGACTTTTAAGCTGGGCATTTCTGATAAAGCAGTCCTGCTAAGTGTAATTACCTGGCTAGACTGGCATTTGGGTTCTGCCAGTCTAGCCGTTTCTTACTGCGGCACGGTATATTTTTCTGGGCTTCTGTGATAAAATGATATGTTATGATATGATAAGTCATTTATAACGCACCTGTACACAAGTGTTTTTAGGCACGACAAGACAAGAGAAGGAAACTGAGGGAGGACAAGACAAATGATCTTACTAAGCCTTGTGTCATTCAGATCGTGCAAGTGCGAGAAGGAGAAGTGCAAGGGGAAAGGGAGGGGGGAAGTGCAAGGGAAAGGGGAGCGGAAAACAGGGCAGCAATGCTCTGAGTAAGTGCCGCCAGGGAAGCGCGGTTCTGGGTAGTGCAAGGAGAACAAGGGACTGCAGGGTTACAGTTACAGCCCCTATCTGTGTGGTAGGCCTGGAGGCAGTGCAAGGGTGACTGATCAAGAAAGAGCCTGGACTCAGTGAGACAGAGGGTAGCCAAGCAACCAGTTGGTACAGCAGACAGGTAGGTCAGCAGGGGAGGGAGAGAGAGAAAGCAGAGGAGAAGAGGAACGTTTTGAGCTGCTTCTGGAACTTCAGGTGGTCCGGCTCAAGTTTGGGAGGGTCAGGGAGGACATTTCAGAGGGAGGTGCCTGCAGGGGAGAAGGATCTACCCCCCCCCCCCCCCACCCCCACTCTCTGCCTGGAGAAGTATCTAACTCTTAGGGCTTGAGAAGGAAGGTATTTTGGAATATAGCGTTGGATGTAGTGAGGATCCCAGCCCCGGAAAGCCTTGTGGACAATGAAAAGGGTCTTGAACTTGATCCTTGCAGCCACCGAGAGCCAGTGGAGAGATTTCATGGCTGGAGAGATACAGTGCCTGCGCTTGAGGCCAAGGATAAGTCTTGCAGTCCTGTTCTGGATTAGTTGCAGAGGGTGGAGAGTAGAGGAAGGCAGATTGAGAAGGTGGGTGTTGCAGTAGTCCAGCCTAGAGAGAACCAGAGCTCTGGAGATAGTGAGCTTCTGGGGGAAAGTGAGAAATGGAAGAGTCCCTTTGAGGAGGTGCAGCTGGTAGTGGGATTTCTTGGCGACGTCCGAGATGTGAGGAGAGAAAGAGAGTGGAGTTGAAGATGACACCAGGAATGAGCGAGAGAGTAGGCTGAGGGGAGCCTGAAGGAAAGCTGAGTGTCATCCGCATAACACTGTAAGTTAGAGGAGAAGGTAGAGATCAGGTGGGTCAAAGGGGCCAAGTAGAGGTTAAAAAAACCAGGGTGAGAGGATAGAGTCCTGGAGAACGCCACATGTAGAGAGAGGTGGCGGAGTGAAAGGGACAAAGTTGGACCTGCGAGGGGCGGTCCAAGAGGAAGGAGGTCAGCCACTCCAGGGCCTGATCCATGATGCCCAGGTTCTCACGGAGTCAATTGATCAGGATGGTGTGGTTGATTGTGTCGAAAGAGGAGGAAAGTTCCAGGATGTTGAGGACAGAAGGAAGGCTGGAATCAAGGTTAGAGATCAGATCTTCACAGGTGTTCAGGAGAGCAGTTTCTGTGCCTCTGGCAGCTCGTAAACCAGACTGATGGTCATGGAGACAACCAACAGATTCAGTGTGGAGAGTAATCTGGCAGCTGGCCAGCTTTTCCAAGAATTTGGGAGAGGGGAAAGTTACAGTGGCAAAATAATGATTACAGAAATCGGCCAAGGCTGGATCGTGTCAATGTGGTCCTTGATGGTTCTGGAGGAGCATGCAAGCACCTGTTTCGACGACACTTCCATAGATGGGACTTGTCTAGAAACCTTGTCAGGTGTTAGAGGGAAAGAGGAAAAAGGAGGAGGAGAGGGAGAGGGAGAGATGGCCAAAGGGGGCCGAGAGAGGAAGAGGAGATAGTGGACAGGATGTCCTGTGTTTTAGCGGAGAAGCGAGAGGCCAAAGCCGTACAGAGGGCCTTTTGAGGGAACAGGAGAGGTAGAAATCGCAACAGGATTGGCCAGTTGCTTGCAGATTTTAAAGAGTTTGGCTGTGTTGTTAGAGGCCTTAGAGACGCAGGCTTGAATGTGTGCTCTCTTCTTGATGAGTCTTATTGCTTCGACTGGCATTTTAGTGCAACCAGTCTAGGTATGTCTTAATGTTACTGTAATGTTATTATATGTCTACACTGGTCTCCATTGTGCAGCCAGTTGGACATGTTTTCATTGTGGCATGGTATTTTTAATAGCAAAGCATTAATGTTCATGTGTACTGTTGGTGATTTGCATGTTTTGGATTGCTGTTACCCTACACAACAATAGCAAACACTGTGCCTTTTTAGTAAATTTTTCTCAGAAAGTGTGTTGTATATTGCATTAAGACACATATTTATATCTTTCTCCTAGACAGTGTGTGGCATACCCCTTCAGCAACACGTTTGTGCGTATTGCACAAGCGTGGTAATCTAGGGCGGCCCCCAGAGTGTGGCGCGACTTGTGATTTGTTGCCGAGTTGGGGGGGGCCCTCAGCATGGCTTGCAGGGGGGCCCCCAGACCTTGTGTTACGCCACTGCTTCCTGCTGCAACACGCTCAGATGGGGTTGAGCTAAAAACGCCAGTGGAACATGCGGAGGGTTGCTTCTGAATTGCAGGGAATGTCCATACCTTACTGCGTCCAACACCCACTGATCCATTGTTATTTGCTCCCATTCGTCGACGCAGTGCGATACCCTGCCTCCCAGAACGTTCTGACGCCCGTCATTGTTGGTCTTTGGTCTGCTTATCTCTCGTTGACGACGAGTAGCCTGTTCGCTTCCTGGAGGTCTGGTAGACCGGCGTCGTTTTGCCGCCTGAGAAGCACGTCTGTACCCCTGGGAGGGGTACGCCGGCCTATTGAAAGATCTGTCTCTCAACGCTGAGAATCTGGAGTTTACCGATGCTCCCCTAAAGGGACGAAAAGGCCGAAAACTCCGACCACTGTGTAGGGCACCCAAGGAACGCGCCGGGTCAGAGTCCTCCTTCATGCCCTTCAGGGCCTCAACCACCTTTTTCGCCAAACAGAAGGTCTCCCTCAAAAGGCATATCCAGCACCTTGTATTGCACCTCTGGTCTAAAGTTGGTGCATTTAAGCCATGCTTGCCTTCGTAAAACCACCCCGTTGTTGACTTGTTTAAACCCCGATTCCGCGAGGTCCACAGCGATGTTTATAGCATGATTTGAGGCCTCCTCACCTTCCCGAACGAGTAACATCGCCGCCTTCCTGTGTTCTTCCGGAAGATGCTCCAGCATAGGTGCCAGCCGGTGCCACATTTCTCTGTCATATCTGGCTACTATAGCCAGAGTTGGCCGCTTTCACTGTGGTTGGTCCTACCGACAACACCTTCTTGCCAAAGGCATCTTGTCTTCTGGCCTCGTTTTCCGGGGGGGTCGTGCATTTGTGCTGGGCCCTCGCTTTTCTCGCCGCCGCCGCTGACACCACCGAGTCAGGGGTTGGTTGGGAGGACAGACACTTGGGGGTAGATTCTGGGGCCTTAAATCTCTTCTCCAGCCGACCTTTTATTGCGGGTTCCGAGAAAGGGTGACGCATCGTCTGTAAACCCTCCTGCCACGCATGATCCAGGATGGGTACTGAGAACACCGACCTCCTCCTCTTTCCCATGTGGTCGAAAAGAAAACGGTCCTTTTTCTCTTCCTCCTGGGCCAATCCGAATTCTGTACACACTTTGCTCATCATGGCGTGAAATGACCCAATGTCGTCCGGGGGAAGACGGCTGGCTACTTGGGGCTTCTAATTCAGCCTCTGACTCCCAGGTTGGATCCCTGGAGCGGGATAATGACACAGCCGATAGGGTCCTTCTGTCCGAGTCCGAATCTAGCAGTTCTCCCTCCTCCTGGCGTGGACCTGCAAGGTCCTCACTTGCTGGTAGTGTCGTAGGCACTGTCGGAGTTGGCCGACGGGACGAGCCCGGTTCGTCGATGGTCGACTTGGCCGGAGTTGCTTGAGGTAGTCTCTCGTCCAATGTTTTCAATAGGGTCTGTAATGTGGATAGAACCTCCAGCGATAAGATCGACTGCGGATTAAGAAGAGGGGTAGACACCGGAATGCTGGTTCCCCTGGAGAGAGGCTTGCTAATTCCTCGTAACCCGAGTTCTGCAGGGCCAGCTACCCTCTCACACTCATCTCCCGAGGACACCACCTCTTGCTGCAGCAAGGCCTCCGGTAAAACCGGGTCGAATACTTCTGGTCGCCAGGCCTCCTGCGGAATCTCCGTCGACGAGGCTAAAGCCGGCCTCGTCGTTGTCGTCGTCACCACCTGCGGCCCAAGAATAGACGAGACCAACTGTGTCAATGGTAGAGAAGGGGTCGATGACTGTCCTGCCGTCGACGACGGTGGTGGTCGCGTAGGTCCCTAAGGCGTTCCCGCCTTTTCTGAACTTGACCTACGTTTCTCCGATTCTCGACTCGAGGCTGATCCATGGTGATCGCCTAAGGAGGATTTCGAGCTTTCTTTTCTGTCCTTCGACGAAGATGATGATGACGAGGTTTTCTTCGACGATGACTCCTTTGCGGAATGGCTTCCCGACGACCCTTTCTACACCGGCCGTGATTTCTTCACCGGGGGTTCTGCCGATGTCGAGCGGCGCAGGGCCCCTGAGGATTTTGATGCTGAGGTCACGCTGCGTGTGGAGCCTACCTCCGAAGGCGGGTATGCCCCCGCTCCATCGCTCAACCATGCCACTAGCCGCCAACTTCGGTCTTTAAGAGTCTTTTGGGAGAAGCCTTTACATATGTCGCACTTGTCTGCCAAATGGTGAGGGTGTACACAATATATGCAATCCATATGTCCGTTCCCCCTCATACACTTTCTTCAACCCGCACGTAGCGCACGGGCGGAACAGCGCTTTTCCAGACATCAGGACGAAGCTCAACGACACAACCTTGACAAAATAGTAGACTACGCGAGGTGATCCCACTACTTTGGAGACGGTTGAAATCTGAAGGGAGCCGCAGGGGCGGGGCATTTATACCGCTACGTCCTATTGGGGCATGCGTAAGCGGCCCCGAAAAACGACGTAGATAGGACACAGAAGTGTCAGAGGTTTTCCTATGGGAAACGGCTTTAGAAGTGTACCGAGGGTTCCCAGTCTGACGACGGGGAATATTCTAAGCATGTGAATCCAAGCATGTGAATCCATGAAAGATCCAATGCTGGAGAATTCATGTTAATTCTACTTCCCAAATTGATCTGCGTATATGCAAAGATTGTTTTTCTTAATATTACAAGGGGAAGATGAAGAAACCTTGTTGAACGCTCCTGAAGTGTTGAAACCTTTTTGTTGCTATATGGCAACGAAAAGGTACTGCATTGGAACGTTGATACAAGACAGAATTTCCTTATTCTTTTGTAACTGTTGAACAGAATCCTGCTTGAATCTGGGGAAGGGAAATTCACCCAGATTATAAGGAGAGACAGTTATATTGTGAATGTAACTTATATTTGTTGCTTTTGAACAGCTATATATATTACCTGTTAAAGGGTTTTTCTTAGTTTATTTTAGGCAGGGAAAACCTCATCAGAGTAGGGATCGTGAGGCATTTAACCTTTTAAGTTAATAAAATGGCATATTTTGAAAAACCTTCACAAAGTTGTCCGCCTCACATTTCTAACCCCTCACACTATGCTCTATTCCATCGGATAAAGTGATAAGTGAGCATAGGAACACTGAGTAAAAATACATCAGAGGACAAAAATGCCCCAATGGAAACCTCGATTTAGGGACGGGTGGGTTCACTTAGTTTAGCGTGACAGAATGCCTCATTAGCATGCATGGATATGCCCGTACTATGGAGTTCATTAAATAAGGGGAAAAACTCAGCAAAATACCAAGCTCAGGTGATGAAGATTTGACACTATTGCCCTCTGTAATATTTATCCAGTAAATAAAACACTGGTACTTCAAACAAAAGGCAGAGCACATGATTCAGAAGTAAAACAATAAATAAAAAAATAAGAAATATCAACACAAAAAAGAGGCAATAAAAGATTTTCTCTGACATTTTTACGATCTCTCCCTCTTAAAGAGTTGTCGGTGCCTCACAAGATAAGATTGGCACCAATAGTTACTAAAGACCCTGAAAAAGAAAGTACTTCTGTAGACCTTACAAATGGTCCCAAAAAAGGAAAAAATGACCTATGTGGACCAAGAGGTTTGTAAACAGTCTAGTATTAAGAAAACCTCTGATTCCAGTTTACAGACACAGACGAGTAGCAAGGATCATGTACTTCATAGCCATGCATGCTAATGAGGCATTCTTCAGCTGGATCACCTTAAGTTCTGCAAACTCCTCAAGACCTCCCTCTTCTCTTCCTCCTTCCCTCTCCACTGCTAATCTCCTTTCTTCTCTGTTATGTTATGTTACTGTCATTTCTTAAGCACATGACCACCAGAGGTATCCTGGCGCTGGAGAGATGGGCAGATATCCACAGCAGAAGCTACTAATAGAACAGATGCAGGACATACTAGAAAATAAATGTTTTAACAGCTTTCCTAAAAGCCATTTATTCGAAAGTTCCTTCATTGAAGAAGGTAGTTTGTTCCACAGTCTGGCTCCAGCTATCGAGAAAGCCCTACCTCTGATCCTCATACGATGGAAAGAGGGTACGGTAAGCAGGTTAGCAGAGGCTGAGAGCAGCTGATGATTAAGACAGTAGGGTGAGAATTTAGATTGCAGGAACTCTGCACCCTGTTCATGTATGGCGCGATGGACTATGCAGAGTGCCTTGAAACTAATGCTCTGGTTAACAGGGAGCCAGTGCAATGAACGTAGCACCGGAGATATATGTGCTCCGTACGGGGTGCCTGCCGCCACCCGGGCCGCCATGTTCTGGAGGCGTTGTAATTGCTGAATGAGACCCTTAGCCTGGGCCAGATACAGTGAATTACAGTAGACCAGCCGCGATAATATCAGGGCTGCTACCACTGGTGGACGAAGAGGGGCGGGTATCAGAGGTAAAACTCTCTTTAGAACTTTCAACTGAAACTGTCCAACTTGACAGACCGCAACGACGTGATTGGCCATAGACGAGGAAGCAGAGAGAATAACACCCAGGTATTTCACCTTAGCCACAGGGGAGGGAAGGACACCAAGGGAGGTAGGCCAAAAAGAAGAGACCCAGAGTGAGGGCTCAGGGAGACACCCTACCACCAATACCTCAGTCTTGTCTCTATTCAATTTGAGCCAGTTGAGGTTCATCCATGCTCCCACGGCAGTCAGGCATCCCCGCAGGCGCAATGACATCTTAGCCTGATCGAGATCTAACCGGATCAAGATCTGAGTGTCGTCGAAATATAGATGTTAAATAGAATGAGAGACAAGGACGAACCCTGCGGGACTCCACAGCTAAAATGGCAAGGAGCAGATAGAAAGGGTGGCATGTAGAGAGTCTGGGTCAGATCCGCCAAGAACAATGTGAACCAAGCTAGTACCTGGCCAGATATGCCCATCTCAGCCAGCCGAGACAAAAGGATGGGGTGGTCGACTGTCGAATGCTGCTGACAGATCTAACAAAATCAGAGCACCCACCCCACTCGAGTCCAGCAGCCTGGCCATGTCGTCCTGGACAGAGACAAGTACACTCTCCGTGCCTCTGCCTGGTCTAAAGCCGGACTGCGCAGGGTCAAGGCAGTGTGAGGATTCAAGAAATGATGATAGAAGGCGTGATTCCAGAGATTCAAGGAGTATTGTAAGAAAAGGAAGAAGAGAAATCGGATGAAATTTAACCAATACAGTAGGGTCAAGTGAGGGCTTCTTTAAATGAGGGACAACTCTTGCCACTTTTAGTTCGGGTGAGACTAACCCCGATTGGCATGAGTTGTTCACTGCCACAGTGAGTAATGACAGGAGATCAGGAGCGATTTTTTTCATAATATCCACCGGAATGGCATCAGAATGGGAACATGATTTAATCTTTTGGATCGCCATTAAAACTGTTTCCTCTGAAGACATAGGAAAGGAGGACCATTCTTTAGAGCCCGCTGAAGGAATGGGGAGTGCATGGCAGGCTATGTCATTCAGTGAGGTGGTAGGCGAGATCACGATATTCCACCTAATTTCAACAATTTTAGTTATAAAAAATTGGGATAGGCTATTACATAGTTCTTGCATAGGTATAACCTTAGTAGTAAGAGTGTCAGATGAGGAGAGTGATTTAACAACAGAGAAGAGGGCTTTAGGTTGACAAAGGGCATCACCGATTTTCCGGGCGAGGTACTGAGTTTTCACTGCTTTAATATCGGCATGGTAGGTGATAAGACATGCAATGTATGCTTCTTTAAGAGAGCGGTCATATGATTGACACCACTTCTGTTCACCCTGTCTGACTTTCAGCTTGTCAGCTTTGAGTTGATCGGAAAACCAAGGCTCCGAGGGCAGTCTGCGCGGTTCAACGAATCTCAGTGGGGCCATCTTATCTGCAGCCTCGCAAAGAGCCTGAGATAACACTGAGCGGAAAGTGAGTGGGACAGTACAATTAGTGGTTACCAATGAAGTGAGGTCTCTCTCCTGCCTCCCTCCTCCTTCCCTTCCCTAACTCTGTTCAGCTTCTTGCTGACTGATCGCCTGATCCACCACCAGAGACTTACAGGTCCCAGGCTCCCCCGCCAGTCTTGCACTTGCCTCTGGGCCGCTACAATATGTTCAGCATTACTGCACTTTCAGCTTACGCTCCAGTAGAGGGGAAACCTCTTTGCACTTAACCCAGGGTTCAGGTGGACTGGGCGCATTTGTCTCGCCCCCCTTCCTCCCTCGCACTTCCGTCTGTACACTTACATTACCTAAATGTACTAGGACTAGTACATTTATTTGTTCTGCCCTCCACCCCCTTTTTTTGTCTCCCCTCCCTAGCCTGGTCACGCTTGAAACACTTCATGCACTTGCACTAGGAGAAATGCTGTCAGGCTTAGTACCCTAGTTTTCTGTTATATCATTCGGAAACTTCAAGGCCTAAGAATATCTACTGTACTCCCTTGTTCCCTTCTCACCTGAAGCGCTTTGAAGCACCCCACTTGTGTTAAGGCGCTGTATAAATAAACAATTACAAATTACAAATCAGTACAATTGATAACAAATTTCGAAGGTGGATTCCAGTATTTCCTTTCCTCAATCGCTCTTATTAGAAGGCTATAGAAAGGGACAGTAGGAAAGACACGACCATCACAATGCACATGCACAGAATAATTCCAACTCACAATATTCTAGAATAGACAAGTCCATGCATAACTCTCGAATGTCACTAGAGTATGTTCCCCTTGAACGTGGTGTTGAATCATGGTAACATTTTAGCTCACTACCACTAACATGAAATACCTTCTCTCTGTTTGATAACTTTGAGAGACATTGAATTGGTGGAATTTATAAATTAGACGAGAACTGACACACGTGCCGTCTCGCATTATTAGCGGCAAATGACGCATTGCGACAGAGGGGTTATGACTTGGTTCCATTCATTGGAAAAAGTACTACTGTCTTTATGACCCAGGGGATTGGGCCAGACAAGAGTAGAATTTTATATGAATCCCTAAAAATATCTGGTCAGACTGGTCCACACACTTTATGGAAACTCCATTCTGCCCGACTAATCAAGCCAAAGAATCGACATGACTACCTATTACTGCCAAAAAACAATGCAAGCGCTTTCAGGCTCTTTTTTTTTAACACCTTTATTTAAATTGCTTGACTTAACAATAAAGAGAGCGAGTAATATTGACCAGTTTAAAAAACATTCGACCATGCAGGGCCAGAAACACACACCATACACAGTGAACTTTACTAGATAGAGGAATAAGGCCAGGCGTTGATAAGGACATCAATCCTGCAGTTCAGGGGAGGAGGGTGGGTGGGGTGGGGAATTGGTACCGCTGTCACTGATAGGCATCTGTGAGTGCAGGTAAGAGCGGAAAGGGGGCCAAATGTCAATCTGTCTGTTGGACACTGGCTGTAAAGCAGAAGACTAGCGTTCTTCTGTATCCGAGGCCCAGGTAACTGCACAAAGCCATTGGTCTACAGTGGGGGTTGCAGGGCGTAGCCAGAGTAGCAGAATACAACAAATAGCTAATAGCATACAAAGGCCTGCCAGCTTCCTGTAGCGGCGGCAGTGGTGAGGAAACTCATGAAATAGACAGGTCATAGGGTTTGGTTCAATAATACTGTCCAGCATCGATGATATTGCCTCAAGAACACCGCCCCCCCCAGAAGGCAAACACTCCTGGGCAGGACGAGAGCATGTGAATGTACCCTGCGTTATCGGTGTTGCATCTAGGGCATCTAGGAGAGCACTCCCCTGACATTCGGTGCAGTCTAGCGGGTGTAAAGTGGAACCTATGTAGGACCTTAATTGGATTAGGTACAATCTTGAATTAAGGGACACTTCATGAGTACAAGCGCACATGGATTCCCAGATCTTATCTGTTATGTCAATCACAAGGTCCCTGCTCCAAACCTCACTGAGGCGGTCGAGTGGTCGAGATGCTTGCTTCTAAAGGAGTCTAAATAGCCAGGACACCCCCCCGTGAGCCGAGGCGGCCCTCATAACCGGCGTCAGTTGGAGATCGTCTTGAGGGATTGAGGGAAATTCCCACCAGTTGCACTTAAGTCTGCGGCACAGGCCAGCGTATTGTAGACTTCTGGAGGAGTGCGCCCTCACAGCCTCTGGTAGGTCTCGCCACTCAATGAAGGACCCCTCCACATAAACATCACGCAGGAGGCCAAATCCAGCTGCAGACCAGCTGCTCGCAGTCGTGCTGTCCAATGGGGGGGGAGCCCGGCAGACAGTTCCAGAGGGGGAAGTCGCCATGAAATGGGTGGGAGACACCCACCTGTTTCCAGATTCTGTCCCATGCAAATATTGTGACCCCCCATGGGGTCGGTAGCTTCTAGGTTTCTAACCACAGGGGGGAGAATCAGGGACCGGGCGTCTCGGTTGCTCCGCCACCTGGCACTCCAGTTTGATGTGAGGTTGAGTGGTGAGTAGATCAAAGCAGAAAGCAGCAAAGTGAGCTTGGGCGGCCATCCAGTATCTCTCAAAATTCAGTGCAGCTAGTACCCCCTGGGCGCAAGGCCTTGACAGCATGTTCCATTTCCACCGCACCGCACCAGAATGCCAGACAAAGCTGTTAATCGTTGTAGTAAAATGCTTGAAGAATTCGGTCCCCGGCCAGAACAGGACATTAAGGAACCTGTATAGCAGCTGTGGGAGCACAACCATATGGAGGAGTGCCACACGTCCCGCCACTGTGATCAGTAATTTAGACCAGACCATCAGTTTCTGCTTGAGTGACGACAAATAGCCCCCGTAATTGTTATCATATAGCGAGGTCTGATGGCGCCTAACAACCACCCCCAGATATTTTATCTTAAACACGGACCAGACGAAACCCAGAAGGTCGCGCAGTGCAGTAGTAGCATCCGTCAGGGTGAACAGCTCGGATTTGGAGAAGTTGGCCTGAAGTCCGAACACACTGCCAAAAAGGATGACATCTTGTATAAATGGTGTGAGGTTATCCTCTGGAGAGAAGATAGAGCAGAGCATCATCAGCATAGAGTGAGATTATCTCCGGAGCACCTGTGAGCCTCACGCCCCGTGGGCGTGCTTCTGGCGAATCCTGTCAACCAGGGGTTCAATAGCTACCGCGAATATCAAAGGCGAAAAGAGACAACCTTGTCTGGTCCCTTTAGCGATCTCAAATTGGGCGGACTGGAGGGCGCCGGTGCAGACTCTGGCCACCGGGGAGGCGTACAGCAGCTTTACCCATGACAAGAAGCAGGGCCGAAGTTGCTCTCCTCCATTACCGCCCATAGGAATCGCCAGGACACGGAGTCGAAAGCCTTTTGCATATCTAACGTTGCAGCTACCGCCCGAGTCCCAGGATCTATCCTCGCCAGGATATTAAAGAGGCGTTGTAGATTAAGTGCTATGGAGCGCTCTGGTATAAACCCAGCTTGATCCGGGTGAACAATGAAAGTCATATGCAGGGGCAACCGAAGGGCCAGAACCTTGGCAAAGATTTTGCTATCACTGTTTATCAGCGACAGAGGCTGGTAAGAGCCACACTGAGTGGGTGGTTTATTAGGCATCCGTAGCACAGAGATCACTGCCTCCCGAAGTGAGGGAGGGAGCTTCCCAGCCACGCATTCCTCTTCCTAGACGGCAGATAAACAAGGCGGCAGGCACCCTCTGTAGCACTTATAAAAATCGGTAGTGAGACCATCGGAGCCAGGAGCTTTCCTCGCTGAAAGCAAGTCAAGTATCTCCTCAGTGGTCATAGGGTGGTCTAGTGACTCACTGGCCTCGTCTGACAACACCGAGATTGGAAGCCCATCCAGGAATGTGTCGACGTCTGACAGGGGGCCTGTGTTGTTATTTGCATATATGCTTTATAAAAGGCGCAAAACTCCCTTTTAATTCTCTAATGCACAGAGTGAACCAGAGTTCCGTCTGCCCTTTCAATCAGGGGGATGTAGTGCGTGCCGCCCTCCTGAATTTCCAGTCTGGCCAGGAGTCTGCTGGATCGTTCTCCCTCTCAATACCATCTGGCCGATTGAGAATCGTGAAGGAACTTGCACTCCCAGTCCGCATGGCCTCTGAAAGTGTCCAGGGTGGTTCCAATCTTGCAAAGTGTATCTGTGGAGGGGGATGAGACGTACCACACCTTGAGTTGCGTAAGTAGGTGCTCACTCTCCTGGATGGACTGACAAATCACTCTAAGGATCCTTGACTCTTGCCAGGGCGACCCACGGATATATGCTTTAAAGGCTTACCATAAGGTGCCCTGTGAGTCTACCGAGTTGGGTGAAGTAATCTCCAGGTGTCGACCACGCTCAGTGAGGCTTGTGCCTCTAAAATAGTTTTAGCCGCCCTGGTCAACTGACGGGGCCTGGTGCAGGATCTATCTAGGTCGATGTCAGCTATGGTGTTATATTCCCTGCCTCAGAGTATGGGGAACAAGGGGGAATTGGGCCAGTAAAGAGACGAGTTGGGAATAAAATTCAGGGTCGTCCATATTTGGACCATATATTCAGGAGGACCACCTCTCTGTCGATCAATAAACCATGTATCAGTACATAGCGCCCCAGGGGATCTATATGTGTTGCTTCGTGAGAGAATCTAAGGGACTTGTGAACAAAGGGTCATCACACCGCGGCTTTGTGTAGAGTAGGTGGTGTAGTAGCGCTGCGTGTCCCACGACTTAGCAAATCTGTCGCAACCGCCTGCCAGTGCATGTGTCTCTTGTAAAAACAGAACCCAGGCTCTGAGTCATTCAGCATAAAGCTGTAATTTGCGCATCTTGATAGGGGTGCCTAGCCCTCTGATATTCCAGCTCATGAATACAAGACCCTCATCCGCCATCAAGATGGTAGGTATGCGTCAGCTGTGATCTGGTCCAGGCCAGAAAGGGTTGATTCGTGGTGTAACCAAACTGGAGATAAATTTCACCTCGTTTCCGCAATCGCAAGCCAAGCAGATTTTAAAATGTTTGTCCCTCCCTGCCTCCCTCAATCTCACCCTCCTCCCAATCAGGGGAGTGAGACCCCAACTAAACTTCACACAACAACAACAACAACTGCAGCACTATATGGGGGTTGTGTACAAACCAAGGTCGGCTTCAGTACAGACGCAAGGCAAAGAAAGCATAATATGATGCACCTATCGGGAATATCAACATGAAACAGTGGGTGACACCAATGTAACCTGTCAGGATCTCCCACAATCCAGTGGGCAAGGTCTAATTCTAAGGAGGGACAGAAGGGGTTTTCATGGTGCGATATGTAATAGTAGCTAGCCAGGAAAATGGTTGTCAAGGAACCTGAAGGCCTCCTCCCGGATGGTGAAAAAGAAGACCTTGTCAGCATGCTCGACTCTCAACTTCGCTGGATTTAACAGAGTATTTGACTACTAGCTCCCGGAGTCATTTCTTGGCTGCCAGAAAGGTCTTGCGCTCCTGTTGAATGGCGATGGAGAAGTCCGGATACAGATGGATCCTAGCTGAGCCAAGTAGTATCTCTGCCTTGGCTATGGCGGCCTGCAACAGCGCATCTCTATCACAATAGTTTAAGACTCTGACTGTAATAGGCCGGGGTGGAGCTCCGGGTCTGTGTTTCGCCGCTAGGGAATGATAGGGCCATTCAATCGCGAACTGTGGTGAGAGCTTAGGGCCATCTAGCAGAGACAGAAGGATGCGCTCCACATAGTCCTCCATGGGGCCTTCAATTTTGTCCTCCGGCACTCCAATTATGTGCAGGTTATTGCGCCTCGACCTGGACTCCAAATCTTTGTTCTTTTTATTAATCGTCTGGACCTGTCCAGACAGCGAGGCCACCTCAGACCTGAGCGTAGTGATATTATCCTCGGTTGAGCTAACTCTAGACTCCACCTCTGTGACTCCGGTGTCGGTTTTCTCCATCCTGGCTTTAATAGAGCTGATGGTCCCGCTCATAGCGTCCAGTTGTGTGTAGCACTGTAAACTCCTCCTGCATATACTCCATCATCCTCTGAAGCTCAGTAGGCTCGCCTGTCACTGTGGGGAGGACCACAGCCTCTGGATGCGCATTGTCAGGCTTCGGTGTTGACTTGGCGAACATGTTAATGTAGTCCTGGCCTAACGAGGTTGTGTATGAACCTACAGTAAGATGATCCAGGGAGGAGTTGGCACCAGCAAGGAGGATGTATGAGATGAGCCAGACCGACCCTCCGTATGTAGATCGGACAGCATAGATAGAGGGGCTCAGGGGTCTAGCCACTCAGGATGAACAGCGGGGACCATGTGCAGGGTATAACTGCAAGGAGATCTCCTGACAGTGTAGATCTGCAAGTCACCCAAAGGACTACAAGGCGACTGGCAGCGGAGGCAGCAAGGCTAGTAAGGATTCCCACATCCGGGAGACGTGAGAGAATGATACACAAATCTCCAACCAGGCGTGACCAGGGAATGCGCAGCCAGCTCATTCACTCATGTGGCTAGACGTGGCAGATTCATGGTGTCCACAGGACCAGGGACCACAGGGACCAGCTGCAGGTGGAGGGAGGCAGGCTGCCCCCAAAGCACAGGTCACAGCCCCAAGTGGTAGAGGCAGGACGCTAAGGCAGGACTTTTAGCCCAGAGGAGGAAGGCAGATCCCGGTCATCAGAGGGATGCAAAACAGGTGAGAGCAGGACCATGGAGGAGAGTCAGCCCGTAGGGAGACAGGAGCCACCAATGCACGTGTCACTCACTGCAATTGTTGTGTGGTTGTAACTCACCACCCGCCATGCGCCGTCAGCCCTCGCTGGTGTGGCTCCCCAACAGGCCAGGGAGCCCAGGAGCCTTCTATGAGCAGGGCCCCAACAGGTGTAAGATACGGCCCCAACGACCCAGGGCACTGCAAGGCAGGTTGAGCCACGAGCGAGCAGGTGCGCTAGGAGCAGGTGCCGCACATGGAGCGCAGGACCGGCACCCTGCGCCAGCCCAGAGCAGCCAGGCCGGATGATGAATGGGCCAGGGACTCACGCCACACAGATGCTGCCCACAAGCACTGGCAACGGTGCGCCAGTTACAAGAAACATGGTTATTACAGGGTGCTACACCGGACGGTCATTTGACGCTTGTTCAACAGGCCACACAAGGGCCCTTCTGGGAGACTGTCTGGAGGCCTAACAGTGATTCATTTGAGTTTGGCTGACCAAGTGACTATTTTTGATTATGCAACGTTTGGTCTTTTAGCCCTGCATATAATAAATACTGTTGGCCAGCGGTATGTACTTTTGGTCAACCTTTACTGGAGGATTACGCACTTTGCCTTGAATACGTTTACATTTAAACTTGCAAACGTGTTTATCGAATGGAAGGAACAATATGCAACTGGTTCATGGTAACGGCTGATTTTAATTCAAATTGTCTAGCAGATCATGAATTTCAGGAGGATTCGGAAAATATTCAGATGATGTATCAAGCTAATCAGCGTACCAGGGGGAGATACTGGGCACAATTATTTTTACATTGGAACATGTATTGATTAAACAGTAATATCGTAGTGGGTCCATAGAAGCCACCATTGAACTTTGGACTACATCTTGGTCTAAAAAGTCCTGTGTGTCCACTTCTCCAATCAGATCATAACATGCTGTGTGTTTTTTCCTCCAGGATTTATGTGAGGTAAAGATTCAGTGCGGTCTCCCAGAAGTAAATGTTTCCTCAGGGAACAATTGCCCGATTTGGTACAGTCAAGATATTGCTAGATAAAATAACAAGTTCTCCCATATTTTCGAATCCACAACACACACGTGGAAAAGTGGGACATTTTCACCAACAAGATATCCAGCATTTATCAGAGATATTATTGACGGTATCACAACAAGCTTACTTCAATCTAATCGATTAAATTGGTCCCATCTATACTATTCTGGGATACAGGGGAAAAAAGGGAGAGCAGCCAACATATTAAAGAAGTGCTTAAAAATGTCAAACTCAGGGATAGTATGTTAGGGAGAATTCTCTGTAAAGGCTAATTTCCCAAACCTAGTGAGTCCCCCAGCAGCTTTGCTGGATTTCTGGGGTTTATTTTTTTCTCCTGCTAAGAGTGAGACTCTTTTTCTCCCACTCTTAGGCATGATTTGAGAATGTCCTTTGACTTTGTAATGTGTTTTATGGGCTATGGGGTCTTTTACTCCATTGGGCTTCATGTGTTTTTGGTAAGAGTGTTACACAGCACCCTCAGTGCAGTAACACAGGGGTGTTATAGTGAACCCCAAACATAGACTCCATACCCTGGGACTGACTACTGTATCCCAGGGCATGTAAAGTCACCATTGACTTTACTAGTCTCAAATTGTGAACAGAACCAGTACAAACCATCATATTGTGGAAGTACTGGTAGGGGTAATTCGATTGCCCCTGGGTCTGTTTTCCAAGGGGGCACTGTCCAGTCCCCCCTTGTCGCATTTCTGGCTGGTGGCAGTGGTTACCACGCGCAATATTCCACCGGAATATTTCCTACGGGATTTTCCCATTCATTTTAAACGCACCACTTTTTTGGTGCAATGTTAAAGATACTGCCGGGTTATTTATTTAATATTTATTCCATGGTTTGGGTCTTTTTGCCAGGACTCAGTTTTAAAATGGTGTTTGTGTTCGCCTCTGTAACTCCAACCCAAGTCGAGGCCATTGTTCCACTTTTGGCAGGCTTCTGCACAGAAGCCTCCAAAAGTGGTGCCCCTCTGTCTGGGTCTACAGGATGTGTGGGAGGGGGGGAATAGGCACCCTGGACTGAGTTGCATTGGCGACTCAAGTCGCACTCTTGTGTGATTGGCCCAGTGGTGAGCCACCCGGCTCACCAATTAGCATATTTGATTGACAGCTAGGCTGATGAATGGGGGTTTTCTGAATAAAAGCAGGGCTTTGGGGAACTTCAGAAGTCGCCACAGGACCTAAAGAATCCGAAGAGGGGAGAAGCTGAGCCATCGACAACGACGACACCACCGGTGGAGCCCTGCTGTACGAAATTCACCACTTTCCCGACGACAGAGAAGATCTTCTTCCAGGAGAGTCTTCTTCCCTTTGAGCTGGTGAGACCAACCACTTCACCTTTTTCGCCTTCCTGGATCGTCTCGTGGTCGAATCGCCTGTGCCAAGCACCCCGGCGGCCGGATAGCCACGCTTCACCACTTCCGCAAATAAAGGGTAGTACCTTTTAACGGGGAAACTCCGCGGCTGGTTTCTTCCCTGGCAGTGCAACGATCTCCAGCTTTCCTCCACGTCGAGATCTTCTCTTCCCCTGGACGAAGCCCCGACTTGCACCCGCTGCCAGGAACAACTGCCCCTGCTGGAGCTTTCTCACCATTTCAGGTACTGTGTCCGGCCTGGTCTCCCTTGCAACAGACTGTCCAAGGTGTCCCGTAAATCCTTGACTCTCTATCCTGGGGTGACCTTGGACCTGTTAACATTACCTTTCTAACTTGATCCAACCTCTTTTTGACTTTCCTGCAAAGACTTTGAGTGCATTTCCACTGTGTGATCTTGGGCACATTCCGCCTTGCTCTCTCCAAGAGTGGGCCTGGCCTATGAACTTTTTGCTCTACAGTAGACCCTGCCTTTCCTGACTTGCTGTGGTTCTTTAAAAGTGTTGGTATTGTGTGTTTTTCCTATTTCTGCCTTTTTTCTCCCTTTTTAAATAATTATTGGAGTGCCATCTATGGTTACGCGCTCACCTCCGTTTTGCTAAATAAGTGGTGTATTAACCTAGACTTGTCAAATAATTAATTAGGGAGGTGTATATATTTCTAGTGACTGTGTTTGAACATGGTTGACATATTAGTGCCAGTGTATTTTTACAAGTGTGTTTTTAAATAAACAATTATATACTTTTATACCAAAGCTCTGGTCAGTGTTTGCTTGTACTACTGTATTTTTAGACCTATTGTGTATACTCTCTATACTGCCTAACTCTTCTTGAAAGAAGTCCGACTGCTCAGCCACAGCTACCAGGTAAATCTGGGTGGTACAGACTGCTACCAATTGGGTTTACTGCTAACACCTGTAGTCTTAAACTTTTTGCAGTGGTCCTTAAGGGAACTGCACAGGTTTCTGCCTAACATAGTAAATCAGAAGACATCTTTTAATGCAGCAGAAATATAAAAATGGTAACATTTGTACACAGTCAACTTCTCTAGAATGATAGAGAAAGCATGCTGAAATGCATTATTAAGAAATCTGATATACCTTATTTACCAGAAGAAAAGACCACTCTGAACTCATGGAGAATCTCACATGGTGTTCTTATTTACAAAAAAGGTACCACATTGAACCTGATGAATTATAGACAAATGGCCCTGTTGGATGCAGATGCCAAAGTTTTTTCTTCACTGAAGGAACTGGATCAATGTGCGACTTCATCAGACAATTAAAAATAAATCTAACCGGATTCTATTGAGTGGACACTAATTTGAATGTTCATATTATTGATCAAACAGAAAAATCTGCATGGAAAACAAAATGCCCCACTGCAAGTATTGACTTGTCGCTCGCCTTTGACAAGGTCAATAGAACTGTGTTCTACCCCCCAACATTTTTGAATATTTTAGTTTATTTACAGACTGAGAGAGTACTCCGAGTAAGATTAAATCTGCAGGGTCACTTGTCAAGAGAAATTGACACCCATAGTGGCTTGAGACAAGGACACAGCCTTGCACACCGTCTCTATTTAATGTATATACCTCAGATATTGGTGAGGCTTTAGAAAACTATGCCTTTATTTTCCTGAAAGTTAAGGGGATCAAGCTTTCCTGGCTTTCCTATGCAGATGATGTCATCTTGCTTGACATCAGGCACATAGGCCACAAAGATTGCTTATGGCGTTTAAGGAATATGCATGTAACAAGGAGTTAGTGATTAACAGTATGAAAGACAAAAATATACATTTTACACCAGGACAGAAAACAGCTAGTTATAAGTGGCGGCGTAAACAGAAGCTGAAGATAGTGCGTGATCTAAAGCGATACAATCACTAGCACAAAAGAAATAGTTTAATAATAAATAGGGCAAATTCTGCCTTTCACTAGTAATCAAGTTATATGAAGAGAAAGCTAACATTCCCTCATTTACAGTCTAGAAAGTAGCCATCTCTTGTACAAGTTGGACCTGACCACCATAGAATGCTTCCCACTGAGAAATGGCATTTTTCTACCTAATGGGGTACCGATGTGCATCATTCATTGCGAGTTGGGGCTTGTCTCGTTAAATATGAAACTGACCTGGAAAAGACTTCTCTTGCATACACATTTTCTGTATCCTCCTTCAAACTCCCAATACGAAGATTTGAATGCTTATTCACAGGATGATCAAATTAATTATGTAACAAAATGTGAAGAGATACTGTCATCTAGGGGATTCTCGTTGACCACTATAATGCAAAATCTTGCGTGTCAAAATAATCCATTGGGCAAAGGGATTGGAGTGATACTTGCCGAAATATTAAGAAATACAAACTCTTCACTCATTTGAAATTTGAACAGAAAAGGCTAGGAACAAGATCCCCCTCATCCAATTCCTCGCTGCAGATGTGCCATCATGAGATTTAGATTTAATCTCTTTATGGTGAGGGAAATTGTTTGTATACGAGACAAATGTGACATTCATATTCAATGTGTAGCTATTGTGCTAAAGTAACAGAGAACTTGAAACATCTTGTGCTTGAATGCTTAGTGCTTACCAAGTTGCGTATTCTCTGTTTTAGTACATTTACACACAATCCTCCTTTTGTTTTGAGTGAGGGCCTTTGGGAAAGGATATGTGGCAGGAGTTCCATGTCACTAACATATGCACTTTTGCAATTTTTGCACAGAATTAATTTGATTAAACTTATAAACTTATGATGACCTAGGCAGTGAGGTTTTGGCTCACGCTCCACTGTTTAATTTTACCAAAGAAAGGAAGTGATCTATTGATCCATTAGGGGTAGACATAGCCAGAATTCCGATCTGAGGAATTTTAAGGTCTTAGGTGTTTGTATAATATGCTGTGAATGAATTGGAAGGAACATGTTACTTACTTGTAACTTTTGTTCTCCAGCATGGCACTAACATGAATTCACATGCTCATGAATATTTCCTGTCGTCAGACTGGGAATCCTCGGATAAAGAAAAAACGGTTTCACTAAAAAACTGCATTTGTCCTTTAAACCAATCACTGTCCTCTGGGTCATACGGCCCCCATCCAATGACAGTCCTCTTCCTAAACGCCTCCTCTGGCAGCCATCTTCAGATTTGGTAAGCACGTAAAGTGGCAGTATGAACAAGAAAAGCCACAGAGGGGACTGACGGAGGGTTCGCATGTGAATACATGCCAGACCCATGCTGGAGAACAATGGTTACAGGTAAGTAACTTGTTCTGTGTCTACAGTCGTCGCAGCGATCGCTCTGGTGAGTGGGCTGTCAGATGGCCGGGCAGCGGTTGGTTCGCCAATCGATGACAGTGCATGATGCAGGCGGAGAGCCACTTTGAGATCGAAGCCTTAGACAAGGCCTTCCCATGGTTCACAGGACCAAAGTTCACAAACAGTTCTGAAGTCTTCTGAAAACTCTTAGCTCGTGTTTCAGCCGGTGACAAAGGCTTTGGAGAAAAAAAACAGGAAACACCAAAGGCTTGTTAAGGTGGAATTCCGACGGAACCTTCAGCATAATAGAGGGGTGCGTCTGCAGCACCAATCTCGAATCGTGGAAATTCAGGTATGGTTGCTTGCAGGATAGGGCCTGGATCTCACCTACCCTCCTGGTAGAAGTGATGGCCACCAGGAAAGCCGTCTTCCACAAGAAGAATTTGAGAGGGGCCTGATGCACAGGCTCGAAGGGGGCCCGCATGAGCCTTGTCAGAACCACATTAAGTTCACACGCCGGGGCAGGAGCCTTCACCGGCGTGAAAGATCGAAAAAGTCTGTTGAGGAACTCCTTGATGAGTCGTTGAGACCAAAGTGAAGATCTTCCTTGAGACCTGGTATAGCGGGAGTTAGCAGCCAGATGCACCTTGATAGAGGCATGCACCAGTTCGGACTTGGGCAAGGATAGCAAGTAAGGAAGAGCTTGCGGGACCGTGACCCTCAGAGCTGTAATCTTCTGTGACCGGCACCACGTAGCGAAACGCTTTCACTTGTGACCGTAGCACTTCAAAGTCGACGATGCTCTGGCTTTGGCGAGGACCTCCTTGCAGTCCACAGGCAACTCAAATCCACCATACTCTAGGGCTGCAGGAGCCAAGCCCTCAGGTTCAGGGATCCTGGGTCGTGATGAAGGATTGCGCCTCTTTCTCTGGTGAGAAGATCTGGAACCACTGACAGCAAGACTGGTGGCAATTCTGACAGACTTAGAAGGTCTGGATACCGGGGGGCGTGGTTACATGGCCACTTAGGAGGACGTGGATCCCGGGGCTCCTGTTGATCCGACAGAGATCCGAAGGTTAAAATAGCTTAACGGACGTGAAATGATTGGCAACAAAGAAACCACGGTTTTATGAATATGCCGGGCATACACCGCTGAACAAAGCGGAGAGAACACCAGCAGGCTGTGCAGAGCGAGTGCATAAGAAGTTTGACGGAGATTGCAAGCGGGCGCAACAAAATGGCACCTGGGCAAGAACAAAGAGAAATAGTATGCAGGAAGCGTGTGCAGACCTAAGCAGACTTTGGATCCTAAGTGGTGCCACACCGGAGCCCACGAGAAGGCAGCCAGTGCCAACTACAGAGTGCCTTGAGAGGCAGAACTAGAAGGACCAGACGGACGTGTGTAGAGACCTGGGAAGGCGAGGACACATTGTGACACGCACTGAAGATGGAAATGGGAGTGCGCGGCTAGAGAGAGCCGGCTGCGCCAGGAACGTGAGGGATACAAAGTGACACGCGCCGAAGACGGAATGGCAGGGAGCGGTTAGTGAGAGCCTGCTGCACAAGCGGTGGATGAGGATGTGAGAAAGGAACACCGTACAAGCGAGACACTGACATGTACAGAGACCCAAGCAGTGGGCGCCGCACACTGGGACAAAGGGAGTGATACACAGACAACGTGAGTTAGCTTTGGCGGATACCCCGGATGCGAATGAGGATTGTAATTTATGGTGCTCCAGTGCCGAGTGAAGAGGAACATTATGAAAGGGCACAAGGCCCATATGAGAGACTAATGTTAGTCATGAGTGCATTCTAAGCCGAGGGACAGCACCACGAAGGTGGTGGGAGGCTCTACCCGGCTCTGTGCTGCCTCTAAAGGAAGTTACACATCTGGAACAATGGACAGTGATCGAACAAAGGCGGTGGGTAAACCCAGAGGCCTGTATTTACCTCAGCCATATGAACGAAGTGGGATTCACACTCGTTGTCACACCCACACTTCCAGGGACGCAAGACACATGGCAATAGCATAAGGACAGTACGCTGGATACACAGAGAAGTGTGATGGGAAGGATTCCTCGCCGGAAGGACGTTACTAGCAGCAAGCAGCATCACACCAACGCCCGCATTAAATAGTGGGTGCAGCGGACCTCGCGGCCCGAACTGAAGAAGTGACCCACACCTCCTGGGCTAGTGAGGGCGAGCAGCAGACTCCGGTCCCACGCGGTCCGCCGGGAGCTGTGAACGCAGTGCCCGCCCACAAGCTTCCCGGCCAGGGGACTGCAGTGTTCGGCGGCAGCATGTTAGGCGCCCGGGGCGTGCCGCATATAGCAGCGCTCCTCAAGCTCGCGGGGGAGACAGACCTGCATGAGTAGCAGGACCCTGCGGCCCGAGCGGGAAGAGCGACCCAGATGTATAGTTGAAAGCGTGGGGCGGGGGAGCGCTGAACTGACACACAGACAAGCCGGCAAGTGGCAACGGGATTAAACAGGAAAAGAGCGGACCGGCAGACCTTCGCGGATGGTCCCTGGTGGGTCAGTGAGTTGGACTGATGGAACAGCAAGCAGGGACATTCTGCATCTAATCACACGTCCTGGGCTGCTGAGACAACAGCCGGCAGAGGAGCGTGGATCAGGGGCACAGTGACGAAGTGGAAACAAAGTAGGAGGCCATTTCAACGCTCACACTTGCCTCCCATGGGATAAAAGGGGTGAGCTCACAAACTGCACAGCCGGCGCTACCCTCACCTAGACCTGTCAGCTGGGTCCTAAATAAAGGACTCATAACGTTCCCATACCCCACGGTGGATAGGAGATTATCTTGCCGGTGGAGGGACACATGCTGAGGGGAGATCCTGAATGGAGGGAGGGGCTGTGAGTATTACAAGCACAGATTGAACAGGGGATACAAACACCCCAAAAGGCCTCAACCACCTAGTGTGCACTACACGAGGAGGGCGGGCATAAAGAGTGCGACACGTGCGGACTACATATGGAGAGCGGGTGAACTTGTTTTGGCCCACAGCCTCCTGGACACAAGGTGCATGGTCCACGGCGAGGGCGGGCGCCGGATCAGAGGGCAGCCCTATATGCTTACGTGGGAGGACATAACCCACTGCAGCAGCGCATAGGTCGCTCCAAGACTCCCGTTGCATGGCCTTTCCGGGCCCTAGCGGTAAAAGATATCTGGTCCCACTGAGGCAGGCCAGAGGCGGGGCCTGCCCACGAATCGGCGGCACATCGCCATGTCCAGCAAACCTCTGAGAACAAAGGGCAAGCAACCCACGCTAGACGAATATACCAGGACACCGTTGGGCCCGGAGGGAGCCAGAAGTAAGGACAAAACCCTGACAAGAAGCGCAGCCACCATGGGCACTAATCAGGAGGTCCTAGCGGCGATTGCGGGCCTGAAAGTGGCTTGGGAGACCAGATCGGCTATGACCGAACTGAAGGTGGCATTGGAGCTTTAAGTAGGTGCGGTGCAGTTGGAAGTGAACCTTCTCAGGCAAGATGTCAGGTCACTGGCGGAACGCACAGAAAACTTGGAAAAAGAGGTGGGCCTGAATACAGCAGACTGTAAAACTCATAAGGCAGACCTTCACGCCCTCGTGCAACGTGTGGGCAACCTAGAGAGCAGGGCAGAAGAGGCGGAGGGATGCACCAAAAGGAACAACATCCACATTGTTGGCTTGCCGGAGGGAGCTGAGGGACCCAACCCTACGGAGTTCATCGAATCCATGCTACTGCAGGAAATAACTGGAGGAGTGTTATGCCAGGGGTTTGTGGTGAAAAGAGCGCACAGGGCCATGACGAGGATGCCGGCCCCGGGCAATCCCCCTAGGCCGGTGATTGCAAAGATCCTGAACTACAGAGACCGTGAAAGGATCCTTGAGCATTTTCGGAAGGGCGGCACAATACAGAGGGGAACGGCAAATATAACTGCCTACCCAGATTATACCCTGTTGGTACAATGTAGCCGCATGAACTTTGGGACGGTGAAGAGAAGATTGCGCGAAGCAGGCCATAAGTATATGTTGCTCTACCCGGCAAAGCTGAAGGTGTTCTACAAAAACAGAACCTTGTTTTTTGAGTCTCCGGAAGAGGCGATGGAGTGGCTTGACACGCAGAGCTGCCCCCAGGAATCGGGCATCCAGACAGAAGAAGGTGATGGAAGAGAAGTAAACCGTGCATGCTGCACCGTGGTGGTTGCAGCCTAAGACTATGGGACTCGATTATTATGCTAGCTGTAGCTCATGGGCGGGCTTGATTAGCTTACAACTGAACTTGATCTGTGAGCACTGAGACTGCGAACACATTAAGGGAGCCTCGCAGAGCTAGTCCTCAAACCCCCATTTAGAATAGTTTAGTTAGGTCACTGGTAGTCCAGTGACACCCTGCCGGGTTTCTGTCCTCGGCATACCAAGGCAGAACCAAACACGGGGTCGCCTGAGATCCAGGGATGGAGCTGGGCATTTGTTGGGGAAGGGAAGGGTGGGGGGGGGTAGGGAGTTGCGGAGGGGTTTGCGGTTGGGAAGTTGAGGAAAGGGATGGTTGTTGGGAGGGAAGGGGTTAAGAGCCAAAATGTGAATCTTAGTAGGCGGGTGGTCGTGGGGAGGGGGTGGGTGAGGCATCGAATCCATGGTGTCGGTGTGCCTTAGAGTGGCTACCTGGAACGTCAGGGGTCTCAACAGCTATTTGAAGTGTAACAAGGTGATGATGTACCTGAAGAGGATGAGGATTGATGTTGCACTATTGTAGGAGACCCACCTCACCAGGGAGAAATTGGAGGTTGTCAAAAGGAAGTGGAAGGGGTGCATGGCTGAAGCCACATACTCGGCCTACGCTAGGGGTATTATCACTTGGGTGGCACCGCACGTGCCATTTCAGTTGCTTCAAGCTACGCGAGACCCAGAAGGCAGGATGATTGTGATGGGGGGTATGTTGGAAAACCGGGAAGTGTGTATTGTAAATTTATATGCCCCTAATCAGGATACAGCGGCTTACTTTCAGACTCTGTATGGCAAGATTAGCCCCCTATTAGGTGGCGGGATCCTGTGGGGCGGAGACTTCAATTGAGTGCTGAATCCTAAGGTTGACAGATTAGATAGCAGGCTAGACAAACCCACTCCGGCTGCAAGGGTGTTACAGGCCCTTCTGAAAGACTTCGACCTAGTGGATGTCTGGAGGCAACTGCACTCGGCTGATACGCAATACTTGCACTACGCAGCGCCACATGATTTGTATACGAGGCTGGACTGCGTGTTCACCACTACAGGAATAGCTGAAGAGATGAGAAGCGCGGACTATAAGGCCAGGGTGCTCTTGGATCATTCTCCCCTGGTCCTGGAGTGGCGACACCAGCCTCCTAGGGCGCGGATTCCTACTTGGAGATTCAGGGCCGAGGCGCTGCAGGACCCGGGATTCCAGAAGGACTTAAGGGAGGCGATCACGGAGTACTTCGAGATCAATACTGGCAGTGTAGATCCATGGGAACCGTGTGGGAGGCATTCAAAGTGGTAGTGTGGGGGTTGCCATTTCGAAATCTAGAGGACTCCAGGGGGACAGAGCGGGAACTGCGGGGAATGGAGGAGGAGTTGGAGGACATCATGCGCAGCGGAGGCAGCTCTAGTGAAGAGAGGGTCAGGATGAGGCAGCTGCAACGGGCGAGTGGGGAACTCTGGGATAGGCTATGTAAAATAAGCTATAAGAAATATGTGGAGAGACAGCATGTGGGAGGAGACAGGCCGGGCAGGTTGCTGGCCTGGCTATAAAAGAGTGAGGCGCCACGGCAGGTGATCAGGGAAATTAAGGGGGAGGGAGGCCAGATCCGGAATACCCAGGAGGGAGTGAATGAGAAGTTCCTGGGATATTATAAACGCCTCTACGAGGACCCTGGCGGGTCAAGGGACCGTGAAATCCCGGAAACGCTGGAGGATATAGGCCTGCCCACCCTGGACGCCTTGGAACGGGCGGACCTGGACACCCCAATCACAATAGGAAGAACTGAAGCTAGTGATTCAGCACCTGCCCACCTGTAAGGCTCCGGGGTCAGATGGGCTCCCTAGTGAATTTTACAAGGCCTACAAGCAGGAGCTGCTCCCCCCGTTGCTGGCTATGCTCAGTGGCAGGTTGCCGAAGTCCTTGCGAGAGGCGGTGATCATTCCGCTCCTAAAACCAGATAAGACTAGCACGGATTGTGGGTCATACAGACCCCTATCGATGCTCAACCAAGATAGCAAAATCCTCTGGGCAGTGCTGGCAAACAGGCTTAAGCGAGTCATTGGTAAACTGATACATCCTGACCAAACAGGTTACGTCCCAGGCAGGAACATAATGGATAACCATAGAACATTGCACCATATTATAGATCAAACAAAGGGGGACCCGGGTGAACTGGCGATCGTCTCGCTTGATGCCGTTAAGGCCTTTGATTCAGTAAGATGGCCCTGGCTGTTGGCGACTTTGGGAGGCTTTGGAATGGGGTCGGGGTACCTTAGGTGGGTTAAAACCTATACAGCTCCCCAATCACTAGGGTTAAAACGGGTGCTACCATATCGGATAAATGGCAACTTGGCAAGGGCACCAGACAGGGCTGCCCCTGGTCGCCCATGTTATATATACTAGCGTTGGAACCATTGGCCGTCTGTCTGAGACAACAGTATGAGGAGATAGGAATCCGTACTGCAGGGGGACCGCATCTTGTCTCATTATATGCCGATGATATACTATTGTATCTACGCTTCCAAGAAGAAAACATACAATATATTCTGGAAGTAATGGAGCAGTACGCCGCTCTCTCCGGCATAGCAGTCAGCCCCAAGAAATCCAGCATATTCCCCCTGGGGAGATACAGGTTTGTCCCACCCAGGGGCTTGCCGACATTACCAATACCCTGGAGCACCAAGTCGTTCCGATATCTCGGGATTGATAAATACCATACTGCGATAGAAGAACATAAACATAACACGGAAAAGGCAGTAGAAGGCATCAAAAACAGTATGGTATTTTGGTCCAGACTACCCTTGGCCATGATGGGGAGAGCTGCTCTACTAAAGATGATAGTTTTGCCCAGACTGTTACATTTCTTTGTAAACATCCCGCATGTAAACCCTAGGCGCTTCTTCGCTAGTCTCCACAGTATGTGCAGGGGCTTTATTTGGCATAACTCCAGGAACAGGGTGGCTTTCTGGAAACTACAGAATTCATGTGACAGGGGAGGAATTGACCTGGCAAACTTCGAGATATATTATTTGGCGGGACAGCTGCAGTATGTGGCGAGGTTGCTGTCTGAGGATGAGACGGCCGAAACCAGGCTGTTGTGCATGGAACCAGCTCCCTTCTTCCTAAGGGAAGTGGTATGGCTGTCCAAGCCAAGGGTTCGAAGGATGGCGAGGCTGTTGGTGCTTGGCTGAGAGATGTGGCACTGAGCATGGCAGATGGTGGGATACCCGGCCCCGTTTTCTATGCAGGCGCCACTGGTGGCGCTATATAGAGAGGACCCACAATTGATACACGGGGTCCGAAAGTACTGGGAACCGATGGGTCTGGCCACCCCGGGAGATATATGGCAAGAGGGGGAGGCACTGGAATTCCAGAAATTGATAGAAGACACTGCGGTGCATAAGGGGCAGTATATAACCTACTCCAGAATGGTTAAACTAGTGCAAGAAAAGTGGCCTGCGGTAGTGCTATCTGAACAACCGGATGCCGCCGTGGAGACAATATATGATATTTCAGAAGGTGGGCATGAGATATCCCGGATATACGAGCTGCTGGGATCGAAGGTGGGGAGGGAATTGCTCCAATTGAGACTACTCTGGGAAGAAGAGGTGGGAGAACCCATGTCAGATGGGCTCTGGGATGGGGCCCAAAAATATCATAAAAAGGTGTCCCGGAACGCAAGGCTCCAGCAAATCCAATTATATGTCACGCAATGAGCATATCTCACCCCCAGAAAGATCGCCAGGTTCGGGGGTCAGACGACTCAGAGATGTCCCAGGTGTGGGGAGGAGGAAGCAGGGATGCTAAATATGTCCTGGGCCTGTCCGGAGGAGGGAAGATTTTGGTTAGAACTGAAGACACGCTTGGCCGGAAAAGGCATCACGCTGGAGGTAGAATCGGCCTGGGCATGCATGCTGGGGGGGTTTCCCTAGGCCACGCAATCTAAGGCACACTTAGCAAAATGAAGGACCTGGCATACATCCTTGCCAAACGGAGGATTGTGATGTGCTGGAAGGCTGCTCAGAGGCCAAGCATGGAGTTGTGGTGGGCGGACCTCTTGAAATGGGCAGAGGCAGAAACGGCTGCTTGGTTTGATGCGGTCTGTAGGAGAGGGGAAGAAGAGGTAGGACCCCTAATAGAATGGAGGCAGTTGGTGACAACTATGGTGGGCTCTCCCCTGCCCGATCACAATGATGATGATACGGATAATACGATAATGACAGGCCTGCCGGTTGAAGCGCAGGTTGATAACAGACACATTGGCTCAAGTTAAGGGGGGGTGGGTAGGAGCGGGACGATGGAGTGCAATTTGTAAATGTTTTGCTACCGAATTTGACTTAATTATTGCAATGTTTGATGTGTTGTTAAAAAATAAAATAAAAATTGTTTAACTTTTCTTTTTTTTAAAAAAGAAGGTCCGGATACCAAATCTGCCTCAGCCACACCAGAGTGACGAGTATCATCTTGCACACACACCGTCTCATTGTGTTGATGACTCGTAGCAGGAGAGGTAACGCATACAGGAACAGCCCCCCCTTTGGGAAGGAGAACATGTCCCCCAGGCTCCTCGGCTGGTGGAACCTACTGGCAAACTTCTGGCAATTGGAGTTTGCTGCTGTCGCAAACATATCTATCTGAGGTCTGCCCCACTCGGCGAACAGGCGGTCCACCTGATCCTGACAAAGCTCCCACTTGTGCAGGAGTGCAGTTCCCAGCTGATGGAGTTTGCAAGCTGTTCTGGAATCCCGCCAGGTGAAGAGGAACAAGGAACATCCCCTGTCCAATGGCCCATTGGCACAAGTCCTGCGCTTCCTTGGAGAGCAACAGGGATCGAATGCCCCCCTGCTTCCTGGTGTACAACATGGTGGTGGTGTTGTCAGTGAAAAATCTCACCACCTTGCCTTTCAGAGACGGGACCGACTTTAGGGCCCAGAACACTGCCCGTAGCTCCAGGATGTTGATGTGAAGATCCTTCTCCTCTGGCAACCACAGGCCTCAGGGCGTGCAGACGTTCAGTGTGCACTCCCCACCCCTCTAGGGAGTAGTCTGTGGTAACCGTCCCCTGGTATGGCAGGCTCTGGAATCCCGTGCCTTGGGCGTGTTGGAGCTAACGTCCCACCATACTATCGCCCGCTGGAACTGGTCGTTGAGCGATATTTTGTCTGTGAAGCTTCCGGGCACCTGTATCCAGTGGGCATCCAGGAATTCCTGGAGGTGTCGTATCTGCAACCTGCAGAGCCAGACGAGGTAGATGCAGGATGACATCATGCCCAGCAACGACTTGATGGCCCGCACTGTGGCTGTCTTTGTTGACAAATGGCTGCTATCCTCTCCTGCGAGGGAGACACCAGCAAGATACTGTATAAAGCTGGTGCCTAAGAAAAGCACATTCTGTGATGGCGTTAAGCAGGACTTTGTGGAAAGTTGGCAGAGAAGAACAAGTTACTTACCAACTGGTAACGTTCTTTAGACTGGATGTTCCTCCAACATATTCCACATCTTTGTCATGTAATGTCCACAGATGTGCTGCTTTGGAAATTATTTCGGCAGAGGGCGTCCTGCGTCGATGGCGTCAGTTCGATGTCCCTCGAAGGCCTCCGTCGAGGGTGACATCACCAGATGTTATTACTAGGACGCACGGCGCCCATAGCCTCAGTTCATGTTTTTTCCCACAACATGTGACATGTCCGTAAACAATGCCTGCTTGACTGCACATAGCCTTGAGGGAACACAAGCTGCAATAGCATAGGAAATTCTTCAGAGGGGCAGGCTAGGAGGGTGATGTGGAATACGTTGGAGGAACATCCAGTCGAAAGAACGTTACCAGTTGGTAAGTAACTTGTTGTTTGAATGGATTGTGTCCTCCAATGTATTCCACATTTTTGACAGACTCCTGTTAGGCAGAAACCTGTGCAGTTCCCTTAGGGACCACTGCAAAAATTTAAGACTACAGGTGTTGGCAGTAAACCCACTTGGTAGCAGTCTGTACCACCCAGATTTACCTGGTAGCTGTGGCTGAGCAGTCAGACTTCCCTCAAGAAGAGTTAGGCAGTATGCAAAGTATACACAATAGGCACTCAGATACAACAATGCAAGCAAACACTGACCAGAGCTTTGGTATCAAAGTATATAATTATTTATTTAAAAACACACAGTTTGAAACACTCCAGCACTCTTATTGTAAAATATTCTAAACACAGTTACTATTGTAATATATACACCCCTTTTTCCTTATCAGATAAGTCACAGTAAAACACCTGTAGTCTTAAATCTTTTGCAGTGGTCCCTAAGGGAACTGCACAGGTTTCTGCCTAACACTGGTGGCAGAAGTGGGATTTGTATTGAGTATACACTTTAGAGTGCTTGAGGATACCTTAGTACAACTAACCAAAAAGCTTAGCACTGAAAAAGTAATCTTTCTAACAGGTCAACTATGGAAACTTATAGTCAAGAGTCCCTTGCTACAAAAACTGCTGATTGTTTAAGAGTATTATGTAAGCATAAGAACCTTCTGACTAAAGGCAAGAAAATGGAATTAATAGAAAGGTTGTTAGCTAACCAAAGTCTGGATGATGGTTCTGAGGAACCTACCATGACAGAGAATGTAGACAACAGTATAGAAATTGATATTGATCACAATGTTGATAATCTTGAGGAAGAGTCAGAAGAGGAGGGTGAGGCTGCTGTGACTGTCCCCCCTAGGCCTCTGTCTGCTCTACCTGCTGTACCTACTGGGCCTTTGCCAAGTCCCACACTTAGTCCTCAATATCTCGAATTAGAGAAAATGAAACAAACTAGAGTTCAAGAGACTGAATACTCTGGCTGAACAGAGACATCAGGAAATGAATCAAGAACTTAGGCTAAGGGAAATGGAGCTCAAGCATGAGCTAGAAATGAAGAAATTATCTGTCGAAAATGCTTCTCTCTCTGGCTCCTCTAGAAGTTCCAGTCCTAAAAGACCCCGGATGCCTAAAGAATTGGTTGGTATGTATGAGCCTAAGTTGGATGTGTTGGATTGGTTGTCTTTGTTTGAATATAATCATGGGCTCCAGAACATCACTGGAAATGACTTACTCACCTGGTTGTTCTCTAGGCTTCCCCCTGTTTCAACTGATGTGGTAATGGAGTTGGGGGAGGAGGATAGGAAAGAGTATGAATGTGTGAAACTAGCTCTGATAGCTAGGTTTGGGAAGACCCCTTCCCAGCATCTTAAGAGGTTTAGAACCCTCAAAAAGCATGATGGTACCCCCTGGGCTACCTGGGTGA
This sequence comes from Ambystoma mexicanum, assembly GCF_040938575.1. Classification (NCBI taxonomy): domain Eukaryota; kingdom Metazoa; phylum Chordata; class Amphibia; order Caudata; family Ambystomatidae; genus Ambystoma; species Ambystoma mexicanum. The sequence continues at coordinate 787,093,784 of NC_090929.1, read as the reverse complement.
GTGAAGGGTTGAAAAGCTTAGAGGGATGGATTAAGGGTTACAAAGTGAACACTTATGAAGGTATGAAGAATCTTTTTTATGTTGGAGACAATTTATGATGCCTGCTCTCCTGAGCTCAGACAGCACTTGGCTGATTCAAAGGAATTAGATTCCCGAAAGCTAGCTAAGGCTGCTGACTTGTGGGTTGCCAACAGGGCCACTCACAAGGATTCTGGGGTAACTCAGAAAAAGGATGAGGGGAAACAGCCTTAAAAGGACTCCAAAGAGAATTCTAATACTACAAATTCCAAAGAGGGCCCCAAACAAAACCAGAAGGGTAAGCCACCAGGGAAACCACAACAGAATAGTGTCTCCTCTGGTGCCAAACCAGAGGGAGGTCAGAACAAGCCTCCATTCCAGAAGGCATATGGTAAATGTTTGTTTGTGGCTCTACTGACCATGTGAAAGGAGATCCCAGATGCAAGGGTAAACCTTCAGGGATCCAACTTGCCTCCTTAGCCTTCGCTCCAGAAGAGGAAGACCCCATGGCAAGTGGAAACTTTCTACTGCTGGCTGATGAACCCATTGGCGTCTCAGCCAGTGTTTCTTTAGTCTCTCTGGGGTTGTGGGAACAACAGAATTTAGATGTGTATAATTCTATCCCAGATAATACTAAAGAGTATTATAAAGACAGTGTCCAGGTGAATGGTCAGGAGACTCCTGCCATTAGAGACACTGGGGCCAGCATAACTGTGGTGGATGAATCATTTTGCAAGGCAGAGGATGTTGCTAAGGAACCCAAATGTCTCACCAAGTTAGCTGGAGGGCCTGTGCAGATGTGTCCCCAGTTACCAGTTCTCATCCAGTGTAATGACATGGCTGTAAAAATACCTGTCAGTGTACAATGTGAAGTGCCAGGTAGGGTTCTGTTGGGTAGTGACCTAAAAGCTCTTGGAGTTGTGTCACATACCCCCAGATCACCTAGTAAAAGGTTACAGGAGCTCACAAAACCTGCTATAGAGAAAACTCTGAGAGGGTTATCTCAGGAGATGATGACAGAGATCACTCCTTTACCACTGGCGCAACTCACTGCAGTTACTACCAGATCAGGAGCAAAGGGGCAACCCAAGACTCCTAGGAAAAAGTCAGCAGCAAGCACTCCAGTGCTTCCAACAGTTACACCTGTAACTCCACCTACAGCTGAGGCTGAGAGGGAGGTACAACCCTGTATGGTTGAACTAGACTCTGAAGAAGAGCTAGTGGGAGGCCAAGAACTTATTGGAGATCTAGACCCTGAGGACCATCCTGAGCTGCAGTCTTTACTGGCAGAAGGTGGGCCCAGCAGGGCAGCTTTCCGTAAGGGACAAAGAGAATGTCCAACTCTGGAGGGTCTCCGCCAATAGGCAGCTGCTCAGACTGATGGGCAAGAGCCTGGGAAGTATAGGTTGCACTGGGAAGATGGCCTCTTCTACAGTGAACCAACTGAGTCTGAACCTGGAGACTACAAACGCCTTGTAGTGCCTCAAGAAAACAGACAACAGTTCTTGCACTTAGCCCATGAGATTCCTTTGGCCGGTCACTTGAGCTTCAAGAAGACCAAGGAAAGGGTCTCACTCTACTTCTATTGGCCAAAAATGGGGGCCGAAGTAGATAAGTTTTGCAAGAGCTGCCATACCTGCCAGACCTCTGTAAAGGTTGGCGCCAAGAATGTGGCACCCTTAGTGTCTCTCCCAGTTGTGGGAGTCCCATTTGAGAGGGTAGGGATTGGCATTGTTGGTCCCCTTGATCCTCCTATCTCCTCAGGTAACAGGTTTATCCTTGTTGTAGTAGACCATGCTACTAGGTACCCTGAGGCAATTCCTATGAGGACTGTTACAGCTCCGGCTGTGGCTAAGGCCCTCCTTGGTATTTTTACCAGGGTTGTGTTTCCTAAGGAAGTAATATCCGACAGGGGGTCAAACTTTATGTACCACTACATGAAAGCCATGTGGAAAACCTGTGGAGTTACTTACAAGTTCTCAACCGCCTACCACCCCCAAACCAATGGATTGGTAGAAAGATTTAACAGAACCATGAAGAGCATGATAGGTGCTTTAGAGGAACCCCTGAAAAGAAAGTGGGACCTTCTACTGCCATGCCTTTTCTTTGCTTATAGAGAAGTCCCTCAGGAGGGAGTAGGTTATTCTCCCTTTGAACTTCTCTATGGCCATCCGGTCAGAGGTCCATTGGCCCTGATTAAGGAGGGGTTGGAAGGCGCTCCTCCCCTCAAGCCAGTCAGAGTGACTGACTATGTGATAGGTCTCCGGAGGAGAATGTCACACATGATGGCAGAAGCTAGTGATAACCTGAAAGCTGGACAAGCTTTGGTCAAGCATTGGCATGATCAAAAGGCTAACATGGTTGAGTTCACTCAAGACCAGCTAGTTCTCGTTATGCTCCCAACAAGGTAGAGAGCCTTGCAAGACAAATGGATAGGACCCTTCAAAGTTGTGGGAATACTTGGAGAGGTCAACTATCTGATGGATCTGGGCAGACCCAGGGAAGCTCCTAGAGTCTTCCACACCAACCGATTGAAAGCATACATCTCCAGACCTGAAGCAGGAGCCTTGCTTCTAGCTTCAGCAGCAGAGGAAGAAGAGAGTGAGTCTCTCCCTGATCTCCTCAGAGGTGTATCTTTGGATGAAAAAATTGAAGGAGTCAATCTCTCTTCAGATCTGACACCTGAGCAACAAGAGGAGTGCAAATCTATGTTAAATCAGTTTGCCTCCCTGTTCTCACTCTCACCAGGCTTGACCCCTTGGGGACAGCACGAGATACTCACTGGTGACTGTCTGCCAGTCAAAAGCAGAGGATACCGAATGTCAGAAAATGTGAGAACCCATATCAAGGGGGAGGTCAAGAAGATGCTTGATCTCGGGGTAATAGAACCCTCTACTAGTCCATGGTCTAGCCCAGTGGTGTTAGTACCAAAGGCAGGATCCAAAGACTTGAGATTCTGTGTGGACTATAGAGCTCTTAATGCAGTCACCAAGACTGATGCCCACCCTTTACCAAGGACAGATGAGTTGGTGGATAAACTTGGTGCAGCCAAGTACCTCAGCACATTTGACCTTACGTCAGGCTATTGGCAAATAGACAGACCATGCCAAGGAGAAAACTGCATTTTCCACCCCAGTTGGCTTGTACCAGTTTAAGGTCATGCCTTTTGGATTAAAAAATGCACCTGCTACATTCCAAAGGATGGTAAACCAAGTTCTAGCTGGGATGGAGAACTTCTGCATGGCATACTTGGATGACATTGCAGTCTTCAGCCACTCTTGGGAAGATCATGTGAACCACCTAGGACATGTTTTGCAGGCTCTTGGGCAGGCCAATTTGACTACCAAGGCAAGTAAATGCCAGATAGGTCAAAGTAAGGTGGTCTACCTTGGGCATGAGGTAGGAGGTGGACAAATAAGGCCTTTGCTCAGCAAGATTGAAGCTGTGCAAAATTGGACAACACCTACTACTCAAACCCAAGTGAGAGCCTTCCTAGGCCTCACTGGGTATTACAGGAATTTCATTGAGAACTATGGGACCATAGCTTCTCCACTGAATGTAATCTCCTCTCCAAAATTCCCTAAAAAGGTCAAATGGAATGCGGAGTGCAATCAGGCATTTGAAAAACTGAAGAAAGCTCTATGCCAAGCTCCAGTATTGAGAGCTCCTGACTATCACCAAACTTTCATTGTACAAACTGATGCTTCCAATGTAGGTATAGGTGCAGTTCTGAGCCAACTGGATGAGAAGGGTAGGGAGCACCCCATTTGCTTCATCAGCCGTAAGCTGAAGGATCCTGAGACAAGGTGGGCAACAATAGAAAGAGAATGCTTTGCTATTGTGTGGGCATTGAAGTAGTTTAGGCCATACTTGTATGGTTCTACTTTTGTCATTCAGACTGACCACCAACCCTTGAGATGGTTAATGCCAATGAAGGGAGAAAATCCAAAACTATTGAGATGGTCAATCTGCCTGCAAGGGTTTGATTTCACCATTGAGCACAGGTCAGGGTGTCACCATCAAAATGCTGATGGACTCTCTAGGATGTATGTCATCGACTCGTGGTATGAGGATCATCCAGGAGTGGATTAAATCCTCCTGTCCCTTAGTCTGGGGGGGGGCGAGTGTTAGGGAGAATTTGCTGGATTTTTGGGGTTTATTTTTATCTCCTGCCAAGAGTGAGACTCTTTTACCCTCACTCTTGGACATGATTTGAGTGTGTTTCTTTGGATCTAGAGGTGTTTAATGGGCTATGGGGTCTTTTACCCCATAGGGCTTCATGTGTTTTTGTGATATGTGTTACACAGCACCCTCAGTGCAGTGACACAGGGGTGTCATAGTGACCCCCCAGTACAGACTCCATACCCTGGGACTGACTACTGTCTCCCAGGGCATGTAAAGTCACCATTGACTTTACTAGTCTTAAATTCTGAACAGAATCAGTACAAACCATCATATTGTGGACATACTGGCTGGGGCAATTCGATTGCCGCAGGATCTGTTAGTCGAGGGGGCACGTCTCCGTCCCCCCTGATCGAGTTTTGGCTGGTGGCAGTGGATACTACTTTTTATATTCAACCGCGAATATTTTCCTATGGGATTTCCCATTGTTTTAGGCTACTACCTTTATTTAATTATTTACCTTAGCCTCGAACATACCGCCGGTTTATTTAATTAATATGAATTCTCCGGTTGGTATTTTTTGCCAAAACTTGATTCTAAAATGGCGTTTGTGTTCTCTTCTGTGACTCCAACCCAAGTCGAGCTCTTTGTTCCACTTTTTGGCGGGCTTCTCCACAGAAGCCCTCCAAAGTGGTGCCACTCTGTCTGGGGTACTTAGGAGGGGTGGAGGGGAATTTAGGCACCCTGGACTGAGTTGCCTTGGCAACTCAAGTCGCACTCCATCCTGATTGACCCAAGTGGTGAGCCGGCCGGCTCACCACTTAGCATGTTTGAGTGACAGCTAGGCTGAGTGAATGGGGGTTTGCTGCATAAAAGCAGGGCTTTGGGGACTGGAACTTCAGAAGTCGCCACAGGACCTAAGAATCCGACGAGGGAGAAGCTGAGCCGACCTGCCACGACACCACCACCAGTGGAGCCCTGCTGGACTGCCTCACCACCACTTTTCCCAACGACAGAGAAGATCTCCCGCCGGAGAGTCTTCTTCCTTTGACTGGTGGGGATAACCAGTTTCACCGTCTTTTCGCTTTCCCGACGTACCTCGTGGCCACCTTGCCCGTACCAAGCACCCCGGCAACCTGGATACCAGGTTTTACCACGACCGCGAAACAAAGGTACCACCTTTAACCGGAAAACTCTGCGGCTGGTTTCTGCCCTGGTAGTGCAACGACCTTCATCTTTCCTCCAAGTCGAGATCTTGTTTGTTTGTTTAGAATTTATTGTGCGCACCGGACCCTGAAGTATAAGGGCGCAAAATCTTCTCTTCCCCTGGACGACGACGCAACTTGCACCCACTACCAGGAACAACTGCCACCGCTGGAGGATCCTTCCCACTCAAGGTACCGTGTCCCACCTGGCTTCCCTTGCTACCGACTGTACGGGGTAGATTTAGCCCCCGGCTTTCGAACCTGGGTTAGCCTGGGACACCCTGGCTAAACTTTCCTAAGCCTCTCTAAACTCTTTTTGAACCCTCTGCAAGACTTTCTAAGCCTAGTGTAACTGTGTGATCTTGGGCGCATTTGTGCTCTGCTCTCTCTAAGAGTGGGCCCAGCCTTTAGACTTTGGCTCACCAGTGACTTTTGCTCTTCTGTCTTGCTTATAGTGTTCCTGAATCTTAGAGTGGTGTACCTTTCCATATTCTGTCTTTTTCCCTCCCTTTCTCACAAACTTATTGGAGTGCAATCTAGTTAAGCGCTCACCTCTGTATGAAAATAAGTGCTGTTTTACTGTGACTTATCTGATAAGGAAAAAGGGGTGTATATATTACAATAGTAACTGTGTTTAGAATATTTTACAATAAGAGTGCTGGAGTGTTTCAAACTGTGTGTTTTTAAATAAATAATTATATACTTTGATACCAAAGCTCTGGTCAGTGTTTGCTTGCATTATTGTATCCGAGTGCCTATTGTGTATACTTTGCATACTGCCTAACTCTTCTTGAGGGAAGTCTGACTGCTCAGCCACAGCTACCAGGTAAATCTGGGTGGTACAGACTGCTACCAAGTGGGTTTACTGCCAACACCTGTAGTCTTAAATGTTTGCAGTGGTCCCTAAGGGAACTGCACAGGTTTCTGCCTAACAACTCCCAAAGCAGTATCAGTGAATGGAGGAATGAGAAGAATTTAGAATACCCAATCAGATGGCAGAATAAAGCACTGCTTTACCAAAGGCCATATCCTGACCATGTTAAGTATCCAGGTAGTAATGCTTGACAAAGGTGTGGATGGAAGACCACGTTGCTGCATCACAAAGCAAATATTCTTTTTTTTTAATCAACTTTATTTAATTTTCAAGAGCATATATCATAGACATGTGTGCATCAGTAAATAGTAAACAGTTTCGGCCATGCCAACCCTTTTTTCTCCCATTGTAGAAGTTCAGCTATTTTTGCTCGTATATAATAATTGTCAAACTTCCCACCCTACCCCCGAACATGACCCCCCAACATTTGGGTGAAGAATTGCACTGCTCTTGTTTTGAGAGTTCAACAGATTGGGGCGCTCTTCCAGCCCAAAGCTTGCATTATCAGATAACAGAAACTGCACGGAGAAGCCTAGGTTTGAAATACATCTGTTCTTTAGTGTCTGTAAACTCATGTAATGGTAACCAAGTGTTCAGATATTTTGAGTAGGAACCATGGCCTATTGCCGTCACCTTGTCCATGGCCATTACTCCCCATAGTCTCACCCACCACATGGCTACCACTGGTCCTTGCTTAGTCTTCCATGCCTGCGCCAAGTGATTCTGGCCGCACTCAGCATGTGGGCGATAAGCGTAGCCGTGGGCCCCAAGTTCGCGTAGCATCCCTCGACTGCCTCTCCCAGAAGCACAACAAGCGGGTCAAAGGGAAGCTGAGCCCCTGTTATTTCTTTGATATGAGTTAAAATCTCCTTCCAGTAGATCTCTGCCAGTGGGCAGGACCACCACATGTGGATTAGATCCCCAGGTTGCCCAGTTTCTCCAGCAAGATGTAGGGTATTCCGGGTTAATGGAATGCATGCGTACGGCTGTCATGTACCATCATAGGCAAAGTTTGTATGCCGCCTCCTTGATTGAAGCACATTCAGAGCTCTTGGAAGCTCTATGCCAAATGCGACCCCAAGTTTCCCTGGAGATTGGTCTCCCCATATCCATCTCCCATCTCTGCATATATGAGAGATTGTCTTCAGGGTCCATCACCACCATTATCCGATACAGTTTAGATATCCCTCTGTCAGGCTGGCCCTCTTGTACCGTTAGTTCCAACCCTATTGGGTCCCTAGTTGCCCCTTCCCTGACCCTTGTGTTTGAAACCCAATGTCTGAGTTGGATAAGGTGAAATCGCTCACGCTCCGGTATGTTAAACTTAACCTTATAGCCTTCAAATGTTAAGGGTGCCCTCTCTGCATAGAGATCTTTCAATACCATGGTTTGTTCCCTACCCCCCCAGTGTACCCAAAAATTGGCTTGCATCCCTGTCGTGAAGTCTGGGTTATAAGAAACCGGTGTGAGAGGTCCTCCCCCCACTTTTATCTTCCTGCTCCTCAGTGCTTTGTCCCAATTCCATAGGGTAGCCTTAGTTGATTCTAGCAATGTACCTCCTTTTCCGCTATGTTATGTGGCAAGGAAGCCCAGGTTCCCTAGGGGTGTCTTAGTTGCTTCACTTTCTAAGATTGCCCATCTATTTTGATCTTCCTGACCATTGTAGCATCATTGCTATCTGTGCTGCCCATAGATACCTACGAAATTGTGGAACCCCCAGTCCCCCCAGGGCTTGTGGTCTAAATTGTACTTTTTGGGGAATTCTCGGTTTCTCACCCCCCCCCCCAGATAAAGGTCATCACCTCCTTCAGTCATTTTTGGATATCTGGGCCTGGGATACGTATTGGTAGGGCGCCTACTACGTACAAAAACTTAGGGAGTAGGGTCATTTTAACCGCTACTATCCGTGCCAACCAAGATAACTCCTGCAACTCCCAGTGTTTTAAGTCCCTTGTCAATGTTTTCAAAAGGTCCGGGATATTAGCCCCATATAATCTGTCATATCTAGGGGTCAGTTGTGGTCCTAGGTATTTTACCGACTTATGTTCAATTTCAGAGGGTATCGGTTCTCCCACTCTGAAACTTGTTCTGCCTTTTCAGTAATGTCAAGAGCTTTGGACTTGGGGTAGTTGATATGAAATCCTGAGACCTTCGCAAATTCCTCTAATAATGTTATGGCCGTCGGCAGGGAGTTTGCTGTGTCCTTCAGAAACATGAGAACATCATCCGAAAAAAAAGTGCCACCTTCTGAGGTCCCCTGGCGCCTGTTTCCACCCCCTGAATTCTCTGGTCGTTACGGGCCCTATACGCAAACGGCTCCATAGCCATAACAAAGATCAGAGGTGACAGTGGGTACCCCTGCCTCGTGCCCTTCTGAATAGGAATACTCCCTGTGAGCCGCCCATTGATCATTAACCATGTGGATGGGTGTGCAAAGTTGGCCAGTATCATGCGGGTGAAGGTCAGCCCACACCCGAATCTTTCCAAGGTTAGTTGCAGAAATCCCCAATGTAAGCTATCAAAAGCTCTGAAGGCATCCAGTGCCACTACCGAGAACCTCTGCCCTGTCCTTGGGCCCCAGTCTATCTTGTCTATGGCCCTACGGATATTGTCATAGGTGTGCCGCCCCTTCACAAAGCCCGCCTGATCTGAGTGAATTATCTCCGGGAGAACCACTGCTAACCTCTGGGCCAGGACCATGGAGTAGATTTTTGCATCCCCGTTTAATAATGAGATATGTCGATAACTCGCACAATCTGTTGGGTCCCTATCTGGTTTCAACAATAGCACTGTAGTCGCCGGGCTCATATCTCCTGAGACTCGCCCCGTGTCCCTAATGAAGTTAAACAAGTTTGTTAGGGGGCCTATTAAGGCAGTCTTAAATGTTTTGTAGTATGCATTGCTTAGCCCATCTGTACCCTGGGTTTTGTGTCCTTTTAATGCACTTATAGCCGCCCCCACTTCTTCCTCCGTTATGGGAGCCTCTAGCATTTGCCTGTCTGAGTCGTTCATTTGCGGCAGAGTCACCTGGTTCAGAAATGCTATCTGTGCCTCCCCCTCCAGATTTTCCCCTTTCAGGTTATTGGTGTAGTATGAGAGCAAGGCCTCCTCCATTTCCTTCTCCCCCCTCACCAGGTCCCCATCCCCATTTCGGAGCTCAACTATACGATTCCGGAGCGTCTGTTGTCTCAATTTGTCAGCAAGGAATCGGTTGGCCTTACCCCCATTAATATGGTAAAATTGTTTCATTTGCACAAGAAGACGTGCAGCTGCATCCACTAAGTGAGTTTCTAAGACCGCCCTGACCCTTTTTAATTCATGCCATGCTTTCTGTGAGCCTCTATCTTTATATTGCGCCTCAGCTTTTGTTACGTTGGCTTCCATGTCCCGCCGCACCCTCTCACGACTCTTAATATAATTTGATGTCTGTGCGATAAATTCCCCCCTTACTACCGCTTTGCTGGCATCCCAGATGGTCGACCAGTCAACTCCCGGTGTCACATTTTCTCGGAAATAGTTCTGTAGGGCCTGCTCTTATAGTTAGATCTTTCAGTATTATCTCGTTTAGTCGCCATGGTTTGTGGGATTGCTGCCGTGGGTGGCTTGGTTCTAGCTTCAAGAGGACCGGGGCGTGGTCTGATAGGCACTGCACTCCAATTTCTAGGCCCGTGACTTGTGGGACCATCGTATCTGAGATGAGCACCATATCAATGCAGGAATTACCTTTGTGTACCGCTGAGTAGTGGGTATATGCCCTATCTTGTGGATTGAAAAATCGCCATGTTTCTAATATGTGTAATTCCCTTAAAAATGTAGCTAGGGCTTGTCTAAATATGTGATCATTAGTGGTGGCTGGGAGGGTTTTGTCCATTACAGCGTCCATCACCCCGTTAAAGTTGCCTCCAATCAAAATCTGTCCTATTCCCTATTGTGCAATTTTGGGCAGTAGACTCAATAAGAAGTTGTCCTGCTTTTCATTAGGGACATAAATTGAGATCAACATAACCAGTTGGCCCATCAGTCCCCCCCCCCCAATATCAGATAGTGGCCTTCCGGGTCCTTCTTTAAAAATTGTTTCTCAAAACTGATACCCTTTGCCAATAAGATAGCCACTCCCCGTTTTTTAGGCTAGATATTGCGCAGGGAAGGCTCTGTGTCTCAACCTATGTTCATCTTCCGGGAGTAGGTGTGTTTCCTGCATCCATACCACTGAAGCATGCATATCCCTCAACCTATTTATCATGGATTTCCGCTTGATTGTGAAGTTGAGCCCCTGGACATTTAATGAAACAAATGTTAAATCAGTCATTATTGTTCCTTAGCTTCTTGCCCCACTCGACGCACTCCAACCCGTTCACTCTTTTAGATATTGTGTTTGTGCTGTGTATATCTTCACCCCAGAGAACGTAACTCCCTCCCTCCCCCCCTAACTCTTAAACTTGAACTTCCCCATAGAACTCTCACTGTGGTGTTACCACAGTGAATCACCAGGACCATTATTCACCCGGGAAATTTGGGATCTGATCCTTCCCTCCCACCCCTCCCCCCTTCAATCCCCCTTTTTCTTTACCCAATGGCCATTATGATTATTTCTTATATGCGCAACATAGCCTGAGGTTGCGCTCCAGAATTAGACCCCCCCATCATTTTTGACCCCTTTGGAATTCTGATGAGCCTGTCCCGGTCTTCCGAGCTGTGGGTTTGGATTCTTTATTGCGCCCTTGAGGGCGAGGTCGCCCTAGTCTCAATTGGTCTCTTCCAGGTCCATCTTCCTTCTCTTTATTTCGGGGCAAGGCATCCTCCTCATCGGTGGTATCGCCTCCTTCCTCCTCCTGCATTAGCTCAGCCATATCCTCCTCCTTTTTAACAGTGAACCTCTGGCCTTTCCATTCAAAACGAAGGCATGTCGGATATCCCCATCAGTACCACACATCCCTGGATCTCAACTAGTCTGTGACAACCCTCAACCTTTTTCTCCTAATGATTGTTGTTTGGGCTAGGTCTTGAAACAGCTGAATTGGTATAGATCGGAAGCTTATAGGTTCCTTCTTCTGAGCAGCCCGCATGATGTCTTCCTTCAGTTGAAACAGATGTATCTGGGTTAGTCCATCAGGAGGTAGGTTCTTATTGAGTTGATATGCGGAGTAGATCCTGTGCATCTGGTCAAATATGATTTCTTTATTCTCTCTCGTACCCAGGATTTGTCGAAACAGGTCTATCACATATTGTTGTAGATCAGAGTCCATTATCGACTTCGGGATTCTGCGGATCCGAATGTTATTTCGTCTGGATCGGTTTTCGGCATCTCCCTGTTTATTATGGACACGTTCCATTTGCTGTTCAAGTTCATGCACTCTGTTAGCTAACATGTTGTGTTCATGACCTTGTTCCGTTACCACTGTTTCAACCTCGTCGACCCTTTTTTCGACCTCCCGGACCCCTTTGTTTAGGTCGGAGATAGATTTGGCTAGTTTAGCTGCACTGTCTTTAATGTCTTTAAGTTGCTCTAACATTGCTAGCAAATCCGATTTTCGGATAGACGGGTCTTCAAAGTCTCCTGACCCCTCCGGGGGAGGGGTATGTACCTGGCCATTGCCTGCAATTGATTGCGTTTCTGATTTTCTGCGGTCTGCATCAGGGCCTTGATGTCGCTGGAGCCCTGACCTTTTGCTTTAGTTGCTTGTTTGGACATATTGTTCAATATTTGATGTAGAGAAGTATTCTTGTTTGCCGTCTCGGATTAGATTTACTGAGCCAAAATTGATGTCGTTTGCCAATATTGCCCACTGGACGGTCTTCACCACTGTCCACCACCCAGGGCAGCCCTTTTCAGAGTTAGGTATAGCTCCTTATCAATATTGTGGTCGTGCTGCGGTCTGGGGTTTATTCATCACTTTTTGGTGCAATCCCGATGGATCCACCCAGCTTCTTCTTCCGCCCCTTTTTTGGGGGGCCTTTTGCCCCTGTCTATTTTCTGAGTTATTTGCCTCCTGGTGTTGTGCAATGGGGCAGTATGCTCCTTTCACCGTATTATAGCCCCTGCCACACGTTCCTGCCCATGTATGGCTACTTGAGAGTTGACCGCCTGGTTCTTTTCTGCCTCATACGATGGCCGCTTTTCCTTCAAATCCCATTACCAAGAGGCGGCGGATCATTGCAGTACAGATGGTCATCCGGATATTGCACGTCGCCTGCTGATATGTTCCAGGAGACTGTGGCAATGCCCTTTAAGTATCGTGCGGCAACTTGGGTTCAGCTGCAGCAGCCTTCCTCCAGGCATCTGCACATGCCCGCTTCTGTGTCCAAACAGGTGCACAGCCAGGATTTTATTTTCTTCTCCCCCCCACAGGCACATCAAAGAACGGCAGATGCATGCCCCGTGTTGCGCGGCCGCCCAACTGCCACTGTGTACTTCAAGCTGCAACCAATGCTTCGGGTCTCCGCCGGAGTGTAAGGCTGCTCTGGCCGCTGTGTGTCGTACTGGTGCCCAAGCCCCTCATTGCCCGCACTGCATTTTATGGAGCGGTTAAGCTCCGTGCCGGGATTAGGGGCGGCCTCTGAATGCTTCCTGGGCAGCACGGCCACTGTCGTCTCCTGCGCTATACTCTGCCACCCCCCTCCCCCGCCGGTACCACTCCCCTGGACCCGACTGGAAGGAGGCGATCCACAGGGTCTGGGGGACGAGAAGGGGCTTCACACTACGATGTCTCTATTTCTTTATATATCGGGCATCAGCCAGTGCCTCGGGTCCCCTCCGAAGCACCAGACCGCTCAGGCCGCTGTGTATCTTGCCAGTGTCTGCGCCCTTCATTGCCCGCCCTGCAATTCTGAAAGGGCTTAGCTCCACGCCGGGATTGCAGCTGGCCGCTCAGTACATCTCAGGAAGCACGGCTACAGCTTTCTCCCCACCAGCCTCTGCCACCCCCATAGCCTCCTTACCCGCTCCCCTGTCGTGGTCGCTCCTCCGGATCTGACAGTAAGGAGACGATCCACAGGGTTTGGGAGATGGGGAGGATCTTTCGGCACAGCACCTCTGCTTCGGGTCTAGCGCTGGAATCCTTCAATCCCGTCACGGCAGTTCAAGACCGGGTGCCCTCCACACCTTTGGGAGCTCGCCTGGCAGAATTCACCCTACATTCATGTCCTTATCTGAGGGCAGTGACCGCGATCGTAGATGCCACGGGTAATCTCATAGTCCTGACCGCCATTTTGTCCGAGACCATTGGGCTCTTCACTTTACTGCAAATTACTCCGACATATGGGCTTCGGTACTTGCCCAAGTTACACCATAAGCTCCCACGTTCTTCTGATGCCCGCAGAGTTGTTTCTTTGGTCGATTTAAACTTTTTAGGGGGTTTTGGGGCCTCAGGAAGGGAAAGAAGTCTCAGAGCTCACCGAGGAGGCATCCGATGGCGTCCTCGGCTGGCCACGCCCCCCATCACAAATATTCTTAAGAGGAACTCCCCGCTGCAGGGCTGTGGATGTAACGACGCCCCTAGTGGAGTGAGCTCGCAACCCCTCAGGAAGATCCTTGCCCACCAATCTAACATTCAGCAATGGTGAGGATAATCCACCTGGACAAGGTCTTTTTGGTAACAGCCTGGCCCAATCGGTGTCCAGTGTACCCCACAAAAAGCTAGTTGTCCACTATGACCCTGGACATCCGAGAAATATAAAAGCTCAAAGCTCTCCTAGTGTCCAACCTATGGAGACGCTCCTCTTCCTTACCAGGATGAGGGGGAGGATAGAAAACAGGAAGTACCACTTTCTGACTCAAATGAAACTCCGACACTACCTTAGGTAGAAAGGACAGACGTACCCTCACTACAACCCAATCCTTGTCGAACATAGTAAAGGGTGGCTTAGATGAAAGTGCCTGCAATTCACTCACTCTGCGAGCAGATGTAACTGCAACCAAGAAAACTGTCTTGAAAGACAACAGTCACAAAGGACAAGAGTGCAGAGGTTCAAACAGAGCACCCCTCAGGAATCTCAAGACTAAATTCAGATCCCAAACCGGCACCTGAAAAGGGGACGGCGGGAACACATTTGTGAGCCCTTTTATAAATTGAGAAATCAAAGGAATCTTAAATTAAGAACATGCCTCAGACGAGCACTTGAAAATAGACAGCGCCTCCAGGTAACTTTTATTGGTACCCACTTGAAGACACATGTCGGCCAAAGAAAGCAAGAAAGAAAGAACCATTGAAATGAAACACTGAAGAGGATCAAAATTGTTTCCTCTGCACCAGTCGCAAAACTAACGGCACCGGTACAGGGATTTGGTTGCCGACCGCCTGGCAAAAAGCAACACCATCACGTCAGCCGGGAGGTTCCAATCCTTATATTTCAACCTTTCAGAAACCAAGCGTGAAGGTTGAGAATCTTGACCTCTGGATGGAGAACCCGACACCCCTTGTGCGAGAGAAAATCCTCTCTGTGGGGACGACAGCGTGGAGGACATATGGAAATTTCTAGAAGGTCCGGGTACCACGCTCTCTTGGCCCAATCCAGAGCAATGAGGGACCCGAATCTCTGCAACCTCCTTAGCACCTGAGGAATGACGGGGACCGGAGGAAACTCGTACAGAAGTGGGAACGACAAATCCCCAATGAACGCGCCCCCTAAGGCTCCACTCTGAGGAAATTCCCTTGAGCTAAATCTCTCGCACTTGTGGTTGGCACCGGCCGTGAACAGATCCACTTGAGGGGTTCTCCAAAGGGCGAAGATCTGCGAAAGAGCGTCCACCGCCTCATTCTCCTCTCCGGCCAGATGAACTGCCGAAAGTGAGATTCCTTGCTGTATCGCCCAGATCCAGAGCTGCATTGCCTCTCTGCACAGTGGGAGTGACCCCACACTCCCTTTTTTGTTGAGGTAATGCATGGCCACTGTGTTGTCCGTCATGATTAGGACACTCGCACTCTTTCCCTGCAAGACAGCAGAAAAGCCTTCAGGGCTAGCCTGATGGCCCTCAGCTTCAAAAGGTTTATGTGCAGTTTGGACTCCAACTGAGACCAACGACCGCTGGTGGTCAGCTCGTTGGTGCGAGCTTCCCATCCTGTGAGGGAAGCGTCCGTCAACACCGTCACCTCCAGCCACGGTTTCCAAAAAGGCTCACCCTTCATCAAATTCCCTTCGCTGGCCCACCACAGAAGATCCTGTGAGACGAAGAGTGGAATCTGAATGGGATCCGACATCTTGCCGGAGAATTTCAACCACTGCATCTTGAGAGCCCATTGAAGGGATCTCATCCTCAGTCTGGCCTGTGGCACCAGAGAAATGCAGGATGCCATGAGGCTGAGCAACCTTAAGAATTCGAAAGCCGGAAGACTCTGGGCATATTGGAATTTGTTGACCATCTGTATAATGTGATAAGCCCTCACCTTGGGAGGCGAGCACTTCCCCAAGGACGTGTCCAACACAGCCCCTATGTACTGGAGCTGCTGTGAAGGTGTCATATGGGACTTCTTGAAATTGAGGGAGAAGCCCAGCTTGTGAAGGGAGCGGCAGCTGAGATGATCCAAAGTTTGTTTGAGAGAACGCGCACAGATCTGCCAGTCGTCCAGGTAGGGGTAGATGTGAACCCCCCTCCCCCCCGGGATACGCTGCCATCACCACCATTAGCTTGATGAAGACTCTGGGACGGAGGTCAATCCAAATTGCAGGACCCCAAACTGAAAGTGCGAGTTGCCAGCAGCAAACCTCAGGTATTTTCCGTGCTTTGGATGGATGGGCACATGAAAATAAGCATCCTGTAGGTCCAGAGACACCAATCAATCCTGAAGTCGAAGGGCCTGAAGGACCTAAGAAAGAGTGACCATCTTGAACTTGTCCTTTCTGAGGAACTTTTTCAAGTGACGTAAATCCAAGATGGGTCTCAGTCCTCCGTCTTTCTTGGGAATCAAAAAATATGGGGAATACCATCCCTTGTTCCTCTCCGCCACAGGCACTAGTTCTATAGAGCCTTTCTCCAGCAGGGTCAAGATTTCCTGCACAAGGAGCGGACCTGGAAACGTCAAAGAGAGATTCCCTGGTGGATTGTCGTGAGGCCGCTTTAGGAAGGGAAGGCAGTAGCCGTGGGCTATTGTTTCCAGAACCCACGCATTTGAAATAATGGCCCGCCATTCTTCTAGATGCTGAGACAGTCTGCCCTCAACCGGCGAACAATGGGACCTGGCCTCATAGCTGTTTTGGAGTGGCTGCGGCAGCGCATGAAGGCGAAGAGGCAGCTGCCTGACGGCTTTGGCACCTCTTCCCTGTCCACCAAGGGTACTTTTACGGTAGCCCCTTTGATTAGTGGCTCCTTTCGCTCGACCAAAAGAGGAGTAGTAACGAAAAGAACACCTCCTCCACTGCTGTCCCCTAGGACAAAAAGGCGGAGTTTGATGCACAGCTGTGCCCAAAGACTTAGCAGCTGCTTTGGAGGTCTGCAATCTCTCAAGGCTTTCATCAGCCTTGCTGCCAAACAAATGCGAACCATCAAAGGGCATGTTGAGAAGAAGGGCTTGCACATTTGGAGCAAAACCCAACTTCTGCAACCACGCAAACCTGCGTATCACGGTGCTCGCAGCCATGGAACGGCTAACACGATCAGCCATGTCTTTCTTCCCCCTCAGGAATATGCTCAGCCGTTAGAGAGACAATTCCACAGAGTGTGTGAAAACCTTGCCAAGGCACAGGTGGAGTTGGCCGACTTCAGTGCCATACTCCCAGCTGAAAATAACTTGCATGCCCAACCATCAAAGCGCTTGTCATCCCTATCAGGAAGGATGGTAGGGTACGCCGCTTGCCTCGAGGTGGCTGTGGCCGCCTGAACTACCAAACTCTCAGGAGTGGGGTGAGTGGATAGGTAGCCGGGGTCGCTACTGAATGGGCAGTATTTCTTAGTCAATGACTTGTTGACCGCCGGAAGAAACTCTGGGGTCTGCCAAGTAGCCGCCACCCTTTTCTGTAATGTCAAATGAAAAGGTAACACTGGGTCAGTGGACGGACCCTGATCTAAAATATCAGTCAGGTCATCCTGATTGAATGCAACCTGAGGGACGGACCACCCTAGGTACTCCGTAACTCTCGACATCAACCTCCTATAGGAGGATTCAGCATGAGCCCCAGGCGCTGGCCTACCAAACTCCATCTCCGGAGATGTGTCAATGCCACTAGACTGATGCAGATTCTCCAACTGACTGTCCTCAGAAAAGACCATGGGCCTCATTACGAGTTTGGAGGTAGCCATGGAGCTATTAGCTCCATGGCTACCTCCAAACCGGGCTCCTTTACTGGGTTCCTGCAATGGGGATTTACCGGGCCATTCCGACATAGGAGGACTCGGTAAGTCCTCCTTGCAGGAACCATTCCCCATTCTCATTCGAGTCCCCATAGGGCTCAATGGGAATGGGGATGGAGGTAATAACGGGCACATTACAAGTGTCCCGTTGTTACCTCCCGCTTCCCCTCGCGGGACCCAAAAAAGACATCTGGTTTTACCAGATGTCTGGTCCGGGTCCTGCAAAGGGAACCTCGTAATACGCGCTCCCGGAATGAAGGGGGCCGGTCCCGTACCGGTCCCCTTCATTCCGGGAGTGCATGGGTCGTAATGAGGCCCCATGTCAGGAACCTCAGGTGTTACACCAGGATTATCAAAGGGCTCCAACGCCACCTCAGACCTCTCCTCATCTTCATAAATGTCCTACAGAGAATGAAAGAACTCCTTCCTAGGGATAGGAGTGGACCTGGAGTGAAGAACAGGCCTCACAGTCTTAGATAGAGCCTTTTTCTCGGAGGATGCACAGTCACAGAGGCTTCCAATGGCAAATTTCTGCCATTTTGCCCTGATAGCATCGAGGGCGCGGACTGTCTCGGCGTCGTCGTCAAGGGCGCCAAAGGCTCCGCGGGTCGGTCCTAAGGCAAACCCACGACAGCCTCACTCGAAGGACACGCCGCTGACCGTGTCGACGCCGACATCGCGCCCTTTCCAGATTTCTACGGTTTCATTGGGGACGAAGACCGCGATCTAGATCTGGCACGTCTCTGGTGATCCACCGGAGCCTTGTCCGAATGGTACCTCGACAGTTCCCGATGTTTATCGCGCCGAGTGCCAGGGCCCGAGGGCGCGCGAGCATCGGCTGAGATCATTCCATGCTGGCTTCCATCAAAGGCACAGACGGAACTGTGTCCTGGGATTTAAAAATCGCCAGCATTTGCTCCCTGAATGCCTCCAATTCCTCTGGAGTAGAGGATTTAGTGGGACAAGCCACTTTCCTCACTGAGCCATCATCCGACGAGGATGGGGAAGGCGAGCGGTGATGCCGCTTCTGGGAGTGCCTCGACGAGGAGGACGTGTCGGCGGGAACCACTCCGGGACCTAGATCCCCTGGATTCCTTCCGACGGGGAGAGTCACCCCTTGAGTCGTCGGTGGAAATACCTGTAGACTTTTTGGTTTTACGGGGTTTGGAAAGCCGACATACCTGCAACTTCCCCTTATGCTCCCACAAGGCCTTGGCAGTCAATGACTGGCACTTGGAGCAGTCGTCGGTATCATGGCTCTCGCCCAGACACCACAAGCAAATATGTTGTGGGTCTGTGATGCACATTTTGGACTTACGGTCCCGCCATGTCTTAACACCAGACCGCAGAGTCGGTGGGGTAGAAGACAGACATTTTCTCGAAGCGCGCCTAGTTCTCGAAGCAAACACGTTTGTAGGAAAAACGGAACTGAGGCTACGGGCGCCGTGCGTCCTATTTATAAAATCCGTTGACGTCACCCTCGACGGAGGCCTTCGAGGGACATCGAACCAACGCCATCGACGCAAAACTGCTGTCTGCCGAAAAGAAATCCAAAGCAGCACAGCTGTGGACATTACATGTCAAAGATGTGGAATACGTTGGAGGACACGATCACTTCGAATCCCAGATCTGGGCTTCTGAGTGATATGAATTGATGTTCGTTTCTGAGAACCTTTAATGTAATTGTGTTACAGGAGACCAGTTTTTCTTCAAAGGTTACCAAACATTCTGTGTTCCTGCCACAAAAGACCAAGGGGGAGACCCAGTGGGGGCCTGATAATCTGGGTGGATGTTAACATAGGCTGGAAGGTGGAGAATCAAAAATCAGATTTGCCGGACCTACAATGGCTCTCCATCTCTATCGGGGATAAGGACATGTTGGACTTGTTTAACGTTTACAATAGGCCATCTTCTAAAATGGGAATGGAGGACAAGTGCAAATAATGAAATCATAACTGGAGGGAATTGGGCCATGAGATATGCGGGTCTCCGGCGTTGCCTCTACGCTCCAAGAGAGGGCTTTGGTGCTTGTGGCTGGCCCCTCCCGAGCCCGAGTCCCACGTGGAAAATACCTGTGACGGCGCCCTGCAGAGCGCGGTGCCGTGACAGTGAAGGCACCCCGCGCTCTCCAGGTCGGTTGGGTGCCACACAGGCTTGGCAGCAGAAGCGGGGAGACTTCCTCCAGAATTGCTGTGTCCCCCACCCGGGCCGATGCAGGAGCGTGCCCAACTCACCATCCAGCGGGAGAGCAGGCGTGGGTCAGACACAGCGAACAAGAGGTGAGGAGGCTCCAGAGACACTGCCCTCCCACACAAGGAAAAATGTGGGAGACCCGCGGCTTGTAGGAGACAGAGCCTGGGGGAGCAGCACATAACGCCTGGCGCAAGAGGGCGGAGGCAAGATCTCCATAGCTCCAACATTTCATTGCTACGCATGAGGGCCCTGCTGGGGGAGTGCATTTACAAAGCAGGCCCTTGAGGAATACGTGAGCCCAGAGACCTCCTAGAGTACACGGGCAGGAACGTGACCTTCCCTGGGAGGACACAAACGCTGTACCATCTACAACATTAACAGCAAAACCCAGAGGGACACGAGACTCCACTTCAAGCCGATGCACAGCGGCTACCGAAACACTGGGCGTGAAAGGGATAAGGCCTGTCCCTAGTGGGTGCCCGTGTGCGCTGCGAGCGAGCGGCGCAGCCCCATGAGTTGAGAGAGGCCGGACACCGTCTGAAAAGTAGGCTTAAGTGCAAGTGCCTGGGGTGCGCGACCTGCAAGGCGGCAGGGGGTGCGAAATTAGCCCCTATCACAGAGTCCTGATACGAACGCTCAACAAAGCCCTGGGTGTCTCGAATCACATAATTGGGAGGAGTACGTGGAGGCGGGAGCCCAGAGCCCCTTCCATTGGAGCGGATCCTTTGACAGGGGCTAAACTCTACAGCCCCCATAACGCTCTGGGCAACCAAACACCTCTTTCCCACAGACACCAGCCCACAATGCACGTAGCACAGCACCACATGCCGCGCAGAGGCCCCAAAAAATAAAAATAAAATGGAAAAGGAACTGTCTCAACGCACGTATATATAATTCAGTTCCAAACCTAGGACACACAACGAGGCAAACATAAAATGAAGGCGTGTGTGCTACAGTGAAGTCATGCTAAAGTGAGTATCTCTGCGGCAGCTACACGGAGAAGGCCCCAGGTTTACGATCATCCACCCTTTGCGGAGAGAGCACGAACTGGGACCCACTACCAGCACATTGGGAGGAGTAGAGGGCAACGCTGAAGGGGTGCACAGCAATATATTAGCCTGCAGCATCGAAAAGGCACATATCGACCCTACTTAATAGTCGGGTACTGGGTTAAGGCGGCCCATCCGCAGTGCCGCAACTGAGCCGCGGTGTATAGCCGGACTGTGACCACGCCGCATCTAGTGACCTCCACCTCAATACCGCATACTGAAAGACCCAATTCACTGGCTCTGAACTACTCTGCCTTTGCAATACTGTAGGGGAGAAAAAGGAATCAAGCTGGCAATCACAACGACAAACATCCCTACGGATCAGAAACAGGGAGGATACAGCTGATTGTGTAACGGAGGAAGAGGGAAAGTAAGTGCTTGCTAAAGAGGAACCAGACACCAAAGATTACCCCAACAAGGGTAAACATCACCAATATTGGTAGAAAGTGACCTGAGGATTGGCTGGTCTCACCCACCGATGCGCACCGATACGAAGTTGTGGACAGCTAAGCATAACATTCAAGCCTCGACAAGAAGAGACAAGCGAATTATCAACGTGCTTATGCAGACTAAGCAGGCAGAATTGCTCCCCGAATACTTCCCCTGAAGGAGACGAAACGAAAGCATTGAAGAAAGCTGAAGCACAAAGGAATGAGCCCCCTCTTGCTTTGACACCCAAAAAGATAGCTCCGCTGTCTCCGAGTGGCACCAACCGCTCCCAAAGGAGCAACTCAGATGCCAGGGGCTAGGGTGAGGCCTGGACAGTCAAAGACGAGAACACAGGCTAAAACCAAGGTGGACAAACTCGAAAAAAAAAGTGCTGGGGTCAGAGATGACGAACAAAGACCGACTCACCTCCCCCTCCCCTGGAACGACCCAACCACACAGAGGCATCACCACCAAACACTATTGCGTCAGACAATGAGAAACTCCTAAATTGTTTGAAGGCGATGGAAGCCAGACTCACGAATACGTTCCACAACCAGTTGGAACAGATGAAGGAGGAACTGAAATCTTCCCTCCAAGTAAGTAGGGAAATGGCGGACCTGGGAGGCAGAATAGATATTGTCGTAAATGGCTTATCAAATTTAGCAGAAGAACCTAACCAGAACAGCGTCCTTCTAGACCAACTGGCTAACGCAACAACCAACTTGGAATTACAGGCAGAGGACCTTGAAAACCGTTCAAGAAGATCTAACATCAGGGTCAAAGGCCTGACTGAAACGATGCAGGATAGAGACCTCAAAGGCACTATGCAACAATGTTTCAGTAGCATGCTCCCGGACACGCAGTCAGACCAAATTGGGTTTGATCGGATACACAGAGTTGGCCCAAAGCGGAACGACCCTGGAGCAAGGCCTAGAGTAACATCCTACTGCCAGAAAGAAGACATTCTGAGAGCAGCAAGATCCCACAATGATCTCACAATGAACGGCTCTTACATTCAACTATACCAAGACCTAGCATTGATTACTCTCTGCAAGAGAAAAATTATGCAGCCAATTACAAAAGCACTTCAAGCAAAGCAGATACGAAAAAGGAGGACGCATCCATTCGGCCTCTCCTTTACATGGGAGGGCAAGCAGCAGAAAATCACTACATGCGAGGAGGGATGTTCAATCCTAAAGCTAGAGGAAGACCAGGATCGTCCGAATGACCGACCACGTCCCAATCCACCAGACACAGCGAGTAAACCGTGGGAATGGTCAATCGAGAAAAAGCGAAAGTCAAAGAAAACAGGGAAATCCAAGGTTCTGCAACAGAGCCAGGAATAACTAGCGACGGAAGAACACTAGGAGAAGCAACTAACAAGAGAGTGTACAACCTTAGAACAATGGATCGAGGACTACAACACACCGAAATATACAAAACCTGCACGGATGAAGAAGAACACCACATCTGGGAAGTGGGGAGGAAGAGGGAGAGTTGGAGGGTTGGTGGAAGAGCAAAGGAACCAAGAGACACATCAACAGAACAAGCTAGAGACCCAGGGAATGGAAAAGGTACATGTGAGAGTCACTGGAGCACCTCACTCCCAGCTCGAAACTGCGCAATTTCCCCTACACAAAAATGGCTGAGTCAAAGGTAATATCTGAATGTACAGGGTCTGAACTCGCCAATAAAACGTCGGGTGATTCTAGACAGGCTGAAAACATTGTAGACGGCGATTGGGCTCCTACAGGAGACACACCGCCTCCCTAAAGATGAGAAGAAAATGGCCAATCGAGCCTTCCCACAACAATTTTTTGCCTCAAGTGGGGAGAAGAAAAGGGGAGTAGCTATATTAATTGGGAGGGCACTACACTTCAAAAAACTACAAATACGTAAAGACAAAGAGGGCAGGTACTTGGGGCTCAAATGGTTGATAAAGGGGAAATTGTACACAACCCTAGCTATTTACGCTCCTAACAGTCACCAATATGTGTTTATAAAGGATCTGCTGAGCAAACTGGGCAGCTGGTGCGAGGGCCAACTGATAGTAGGTGGGGATTTCATTTGTGTCATGGACCCAATGCTAGACAAAACACTCCCCCTGCTCCCCACAACAACTGATCAGAAAAACAGACAAGCCCTGGGTCGCTTCTTCAGAGAATTAGGGGTTATTGAAACTTGGCGATTCTTCCAAGGGGACAGGAGAGAGTACACCCACTACTCAGCCGTCCACCTTGGATACTCCAGGATAGACATGATTCTAGTATCCACAACATTAGTCCCGCAAATAACGGAAGTAGAAATAGAAGTGGATATCAGTCAGATCACGCACAAGTGTTGTGGGTATAGATTGGGGGGTGGAAAGGAGCAGAGCAAAACCACCCTGGAGGTTAAATGAAATCCTCCTGAAGAACATAGTGCTAAGGGCCCATATGGAGGCAATAATCAACAACTACTTCAAAGAAAACGACAATGGGGAAACAGACTGGGGGTAATATGAGATGCTGGAAAGGCAGTGATCGAGGTAGAATTCATGTCACAGGCAGCGGCATACTAAAGAGAAAGAGCATTGGTGACAAACCAACTAGAAAAAGAGGTGAAAGCTGCCGAAGCCCAGCACAAAGCCCACGGTTTGAGAAAATCCTTAAGAGTGCTTTGGAAAATCAGAGCTCATCTGGAGAATCATACGACGGACCGGATTGCCCAGTCACTGCTAAAAACAAAACAATCCTATTATATCCATGGGGGCAAGGCAAATCGTTTCCTGGCGGCGAAATTGAGAAAGCAAAAAAACCCGGAACTATATAACACAACTAAACGACGTCCACGGAAAACCCCACACGGCGGAGCCAGACAAAAATGAAATAATGAAGCGATTTCATGAGGAACTCTTAAGTAGCGAGAATCTCGACCCAGAACGCCAACTTACCTACATCAATATGCTCCCGCTACCCCAGATTGCTGAACAAGACAGAACCAATTTTGGGAACCCGATTACGGCACAAGAGATCTGCAATGCCATTTCAGCATTACCAGCGAATAAGACTCCAGGTACAGGCGGCCTTGGCAACGGCTATTACAAGACGTTCTGCACCCAATTGCTCGGCCCGTTGACAAAGCAATATAATATAATCAGAGAAGAGGGGAAGGTCACACTCGATATGGGGACGTCTATAACTATACTGTAACGCTCACCTGGTTCCCACGGAGGCGCGGCGTCGAAGGCGCAGAACTCTGAAGATGGACAGGGAGGGCCCCTCTATTCTGGCTTCCCTGGCTCGTTGGATACCCTCCTGTGCGTGAAAAGGGAGTATTACCAACTGTGGAACAATGCTCAAGCCTCCCACTCCCTTCCAACCCTCCACGATACCTCCTCCACGATTCCCCGTGAAGCCTCACCTTAGGGTTTGGAAGGATGAGCTCTCCATCCTGCTTCTGATGCCGGGGCGCGTTGAAACCCAGTTACTTCACTGGATTGAGGATTGATGGGAGTTCAGGTAAGCTTGACTGTTCAGGTAAGGCGCTGTAAAAGTTCTGTTCAAAAGTTCAAGCTTAATAATAATGTTCGTTGTCTAATTGCAGCAAGCGCTAATGCTTATGTCTTTTTCCCCTTAGGGGCCGGGGTTCGGAGTGCCGGAGATATGGCGCCGACCCGAAGTGAAACAGTTCTGGATGAGCGCTCAGGTAATGTCTTTGCATTCGCTCATTCAATGTCTTTGTCTTTTTTCCCCATAGGGGCCGGGGTCCGGAGATGCCAGGAAGCGGCAGGACCCGAAATGCAGTGGGAATAATCCAACAGGTAAGCCTTAAAAGGAAACTGAGCTTTCCTTATTCCTTTTCTCCCTCTCACCTTTGTTCTTGTCTTTTTTCCTCTAGGCGCCGGGGCGTATCTGAATCCGGAAGATCGCTGCTGAAGATGGAAACGCCTTGCAAAGGTGAGTAAAATGCAGCGCTGCAGCGATCGAAACGAAATGCCTTTAAAATGATGTCTTCCTTTTCAGGGCCGTTGGAGAAATGACTCCGGGATGCAGATTTAGCAGGTAAGGGCTTTTCTTCTCCTATTCTCTTCCTTTCTCCCCTTGCAGGTGTTCCAGGGTGCTGGCAGGTGTGGCTGAAGTCAGGATGCTGGAGCTGACATGGTGAGCGTCCAGCTGCTAGGTGCAGAACAACGCGAAGCATGTGTGGCTGTTCGGGTGGGGTTTAAATAGCCTTGGAAGAAGTTCCTGGTATGTATCCTTCCACCAATCAGGTATGTATCCTTCCCCGACCACACCCGGGTGGTGAAGTAGTCCTACAGGTTAAGTAGTCCCATTCAGGCCTCAAGAGGGCCTGGATGAAGCAGCAAGGTCTGCATCAGGTAAGTGTGCACCCAAGCACTTAAACACATATCCTCTTCTATGAGCCTGGCGCCTAAGGCGCCAGGACTGGGGTCCGCTATGAGCCTGGCGCCTAAGGCGCCAGGACTGAGTCCAAAGGGCCCTGACTTGGGCCCGCTGAGACGTCCCTGGGGAAAATGATGTCTGCCTCTGGGGTTGCTGGGCCCGGCCTGGCTCCTTAGAGGTAGGCATCATGACATATACTGCCCCTGAAGCCGGGTAAAGATGCCCAAAACGATCGTCCCATAGCATTGCTGAACATCGACGCAAAAATCTATACGAAAATCCTAGCAACTCGCCAAATGAAAATCTTGCCGAACACGACTACCAAGCAGGGTTCATCACTATCCGGCACACACAAGATAACGTCAGAAGGGCAGTAGATGTCATAGATGCGGGGCGACGAACACGACAGACGTTTGCAGTGGCAGCTCTGGATGCCACCCGGGCTTTTGATAGCATGGACTGGTGCTATCTGGAACTGATCTTGGAGCGCTTCGGCTGTGGCCCAGAATTCACCAAGATGGTGCTTGCCAATTACCAACGCCCATCGACAAGTTTCAGGATCAACGGACAAATCACAGAGTTCGTGAAGATCAGAAGGGGCACATGACAGGGCTGTCCACTCTCCCCCTCCGATTTTCGCGATGGCGCTGGAAACCTGCGCAATGCAGTTCTGACATGATTGTTAGCATCAGAGGAGTGATGATTGGTCAGGAAACCCACAAAATAGCGCTGTCCATGGACAACATTATTCTCTTCATGGGAGACCCAGAAAACACGATGCCCAGAGCGATGGCCCAATTGGAGGAATTCAGACAGATCTCAGGGTTCTCCATAAACGTCTCCAAATCAAAAGCCATGAACATAACAGCAAGGAGAGAAGTGATTGAGACATTGGAGAGGGCATTCCCGATGTGCTGGGTGGGGGGAAACTGGAATACTTAGGGATTCACCTTACTAGCGAACCACACAAGCTATATCAGGTAAAAAATCCCACTGAGTTCCCCAAAATGACAATCCTCCCTCGTCTCCTTTACGTAATAAGTTCACTACCGGTGCCCATACCGCCAGCTAAGGTCAGAGAATTGCAAAACGCAATATTAAAATTTATATGGCACGGAAAGAAACCCAGGATCCAGAAACAAATCCTAATGCACCCCCCGCTCCTGGGTGGCCTGGGAGTTCCAGAAATGGACAGATACATCTTAGCAGCACAACTAGCACCAATGTTGAGGTGGGCAAAACCAGAGAACCACAAGGGATGGTGTAGAATCGAACAATCGGCCTCACGAGCCCCCCTAATAACCCTGTTGAGCCTGAGAGAAGAAAACCGAGAGAGCAGGGGCACGCTATTGGAAATGATAAAATGGTCACTGCAAAGCTGGGACAAAGCCTGGAAAAAGAAACGCATCCCAAGCGGAATGGGCCCATATACGCCACTGATGCACAACCCAGATTTTACACCGGGTCTTCAACTAAAGTATTGGGCGGGATGGTCAGGGGCCGAGACCATTTACCTGAGAGACATGTACAAAGATGGCTCTCCATTACTCTTCACAGACTGTCAGCAGAAATTCAATATAGGAGAAAATTAGCGCTATAGATATGCACAAATTAGTCACTGGATAACCCACCTAACGGTAAAGAGAGCGGGCACGAGAATGCCATCAGGCCTAGAACTGTCTCTGCAGGAAGGCAACACGGCGAAGGTGGTCACCAGACTCTAGAGACTGCTTTCCAACGATCAATCGACTGACAATCTCACATACAAAATGAACTGGAAGAGACATGCAAGAGCCGCTAACAGAGGTGGAATGGAACCAAATATGGGCACGTGCACACGGCACCTCCAGGTGCACCATGATTAAGGGATCAGCTTACAAACTGTGCCTCAGATGGTATATGTCCCCGAACCGCATTCATAAAATCACAAAGTCATACTCAAACAGCTGGAGGAACTGCAGTGAGAAGGGAGACCCATTCCATATGTGGTGGACATGCCCCAAAGCCGTGGCCTACTGGAACGAAATACTAAGCCACATAAAGGACATTTCTGGGGTTCATCTGCCGAGATCTCCGAAAACAATGCTCCTAGGAGTCCCCATAGAAGGTAAATACGCAATGCCAGGAACGACAGTCACTCTCATTACTCACCTGTTATCAGGAGCAAGAATGACCCTCGCACAAAACTGGAAAAACAAAGAGGGCCCGACCTCAGCATGGTGGTGGATCAAGATCTGGGGAATAATGGCTATGGAGAAGATATGTGCTCTCAGTACCGGAAAATATCTAAAATTCTTAACTATCTGGAACCCATTCCATTGTTAGGAAAGATTTCTTAATTGTGGGTAATTTTCCTTCCATGTGGCAACCCCTAAACTTTTTGCTGTTGTTTTCACCATGATTTAGACGTTGCCAGAGAAGTGCAGCCTTCTGCCGCACTCCTCTGGGCTTTCGCTCCACTCTTACGGGGAAACTGACATGCCCTTAAGACAGTCAGTACCGGGAAACGCTGTTTTCTGTAGTTTCTTTATCATGTTGCAGCTTTCGTGCAACATGACACAAGAGGGCACTGTAAGCTAAGTTACTGCTCTCTTGGGTCTCTAGCCTTCTACAGGTCCTAGATACTCTTTTTGGATTGTAAATGATCGGTGCAAGTGAATCACGGACGGGAATGGTGGCAGCGATCGTTTCTTGTGTTTTTGAGCTCCTTTTGGCGTTTTAAGCGTGTTTCTCGCGCTTAGCCCAAAATGGTGGCCTGGCTCCCAAAATGGCCAGACCACGAGGCTCCTTTGTCCTGTCCGCTGATCGTCTTGCTCCCTTCACCTTCCCCAGGTCGAGCCGACCCGGGACTTTCCTTATTTGGGCATGTACTTTCCCGCGAAACACAGATGCTTTCGCGGGCTTCTACAGGCCTTGTGTGTGCCTCCAGGATGTGGGCTGGGATGTCTGGTCCCAATACACATCCTGGGTGCCAGAGAGTCTAGGGTGGTGTGAATGCCTGGGACCACCGTGGTCCGTGATAGGTCCACGTATGGTGTGAGTGTTTGATGAGCGGATCTCCCATTGGGTCCCCTCCGTTTTGGCGCGAAGGGAACCGTGGATAAGAGGGGGCTGGAAACGCCACTACCATGTCGATCTCCTGAGTTCTCACAAACAAAGGAATACAGGAGCCAAGTATCCTGCAACCACGAGGCTGAAACGAGGAATCGCTGGTGACCCGCTGAAGGACTCCTCTGCACTGCTGTCGCCTTGTGAAACCCTTTCTCCCTCTGATCGAACCAGAAGGCCTGTACTGGTACTTCGACCCTTGGAATAGCGGGGACAGCTATTCCCGGCATCTTCACCATCTCCTGCACGTAAGCCTTCGGAAGTGTCTCTGGGCCATCCAGCAGACCGACCAGCCTACTGTAACCACCGTCAGGTTGTGTTGTATTTCGAGTCCTTGTCACTCTCACACGATTCGTACACTTGGCATTCCCAGGTCTGAAGTGAGTAGTGTACATTTGGCTGAGAGACACACAGCCGCTCCGTTGCCCTGCTGTGGTAACAAACTGTGCGGGTTCACTTCGTTTGGGACATCTTTAACTCAACTCTGCTGCTGCAGAATCTACACGACGACGAGACGTCCCCTGCTCTCCTGAACCTGCCAGCACTGAAACTGACGCGGAGAAGCCTGGGTCTGCTTGCATCAGGGACCGGTGAGTAGCATAGCTAGGAACTGGTCGCCCTCCTGCAGGAGCCCATAGCTTTTCCCCGCTGTGTCAAACAGCACGCCTTTCCGTACTCGCGCTCTGCTTCTGCCCACAGTGAAGGCTGCGCTTGAGTCGCGGAACTCTGTTCTTCTTCATTTGTACACCGAACTGAGCTGCCTGATTCCCTCGAAGAGACCCCCTTTTTGCCTGTTGGCACGAGCGTGTCCAGGTACTTTTGAGCACAAGGCTCCACTCTTCGTAGGGCTTGGACTTCTTTTTAGTTAGGTGCCTCTGAAGGAGGACTGGGTCTAATCCTTATTTCGCACTGCCTGTTCGTGCATCTAACGCTTTAGACTCGTTTGTATTTGTATATATATATTGTATTGGTTTGGTATGTGTTGGTTTACTAGAGTTTTATTGTGATTTCTCGCTACGGTCATTATTGCAAAGGCCTTGGAATAAATGTGTATATATTTTTAATATAACACCTGTTTGGCGTAGTTTGTAAGTGTTCTTGCTTTGTGTGCTCATTGCGGGCTTTCAGTCACCCTCACCCCTCTTGAGACCTAGTCTTGACCGCCGCGATCGCTACCCTGATTGGTCTGGCTTGTCCAGAGGTTACCCTGTTCCAAGAACTTCTGCGCCGCCAGGACAGAGTTCAGAAATCTGTCTTAACATCCATGAACAGGTGCGGGACAGAGGAGCCCAATTCTTCAAACCCTGCCTAATCCGGAACACGCATGTCATCTGAGACCTAGCAGACGTAAAGACGCCGGGACTCAAGCCTCAGGAAAAGATCTTAAATCTACTGAACTCTATAGTGTAAAGTAGTGGTTAAAGTTGTGGAGGGGAGGGTGGGTAAGGGGAGGGGGGAATGGAGGGAAGGGAAGAGCGAGGGGGGGTGGAAAATTGAAACTCTTTGAAGGCTAAGGGAACTTCTACGAACTGTAGGGTATGAACACAAGTAAGACACAGAACATTGTTGGCAAATGTTATGTTGTATTTACCTGTATGCCTTTGATCCAAAATAAACTTGGTTTAAATAAAAAAATGGGAATGGAGACCCTAGACCGACTAAGTGACATATTAAGTTCTTTCCGAAAGGGGAAACAGTTGAGTAGCAGGTTATTAGTAGTGGGCGATTTTAACCTCCAACTGGAACCAGTGGCTTCATTGGAGGGTTTATGGGAGGACCAAGATACAGCATGGGATATCTCTGATGCAATAGTTTCACTCCCAGCGAGACTACATCGACTTTCAATTGAATCAATCTGTTTGCTTTACAATTAGAATGTAAGAATGTTTAATGGGCTATTTTTAAAAGATCAGCCCGTCTCAGTAACATTTAGGGGCAGCAATGGATCATCGCTTATCGATGATTTAAGCGTGTCAGGTGTAGATTGGCCACGGTGCTTGATTTCAAGGTTCAGATAAGATCTGAGACCAACCATTACCTCCTGTGCGCACAATTTAGTGCCCTTGAGTTAAGGAGTGCTAGAGCCAAAGGAGAATTAGTGGGTCAAGTTATACCCATCAGCGGAGACATGCTCGCAAGACAGTTAAATGGGGAAAGTGTTAGATGAGAAGGGTAAACAGTCTCTGTATGGCTCAATCATTCCACATTTAGAATCTATCTGTAATACAGAGTCATTGGTGGGTGTGTTGGAAGCATTTGAGGGTTTCAAAGAAAAATTGCTTCCCCACATCTCAGCCCCAAGAAGCTTAATTAAAAAGAAAACTTTACGCACAAACGAATTGCATGTTGAAGAGTGTAAGGAGGCGAAAAAGTTAATCATAGCATGCATCAAGTCTAAGGGGAATATGGACAAAAAATGGTTAAGGTGGACCCGTCTACAATACAAAAAAAGTAGCCTCTAAGGAAACTATTTTGTTAAGGCCAAATGGGAAAGTATGGCAGAGGCCCTACCAAATAAGAATAATGTACTTTTCTGGCAATTAGTAACCGAAAAGGAGTTAAAAGGGGACCAGACATTAGACTGCTGTATATGTCCAGAAAAGTGGCGGCTGCACTTTGAAAGGTTGTATGCAAAATCGGATGAATGCGTGCCTATACTCCCAACCTGACCTTTCTGACGACACAAGATTGGCTGTGCATAACCATAGGCGATGTGGAAAAAGTAATTACCTCTCAAAAGCGCAGCAATGCAGCAGGGCCTGACCTTACACCTGGGGACTTGTTTAAGGGTGAAGTGGCTATTTGGTCCCCAGTTCTGTGTAAGATATTTAATGCAGTAATTAGAGCTGGTGGAATTCCCGCTTCTTGGCTCATAGCAACGATATAACCATTGTATAAAAAAGAGGGAAGAGACAGCCTGCTAAATATCGACCAATATCGCTTTTGGGTAGTACGGGTACAACTTCTTTAGAAAGAGAATCTTAAGTCACCTGCAAGAATGGGCCGATAGTAATATTATATGCGAGCTACAAGGCGGTTTTAGAAGGACAAGAGGAACTATTGATCATTGCTTCTTACTTTTTATGCTGATCCAAAAAATATACAGCATTGAACCAAACGAAATTATATGCTGCCTTTCTTGACCCGGAGACAGCTTTTGATGTATCGAGGGAAACCCGATAGAATACACTATCCACACGTGGAGTACAGTATCATAAGGCTCCTCTGTTCTGGAAATAGCGCTTAAGTTCGCTATGGTTTGGGGGTGAGAACACCTTGGCCTTTGAAGTAGGAAAAGGGGTGAGACAGGGTTGCTCACTGGCCCTCCTTTTGTTAAATATTTACATCCAAGGTATGGATAAGTATCCAGCGTTATTTTACGCTGATGATGCAGTTTTATTAGCAACACCGCAAGGATTAAAAAAATCCTTGGCAATCTTTACGAATAAATGCAAAGAGCTGGACTTGAAGCTAAATATTGGAAAATCCAAGGTGATGGTGTTCAAGCCTTGATTCTCAAAATCCATTCCCTTGGTGCTTGTTTGGTGAGAAGGAGTGACTGCAAGAATACCTTTGTATTCTTTTCATGTATTTTATAGTTTTTAAGATTGCATTGTGGTGCTTTTTATTAGTTGACATTGTACATATATCAGTGTTAGGCAGAATCCAGGGCAGTTCCCTTAGGGACCACTACCCCAGATTAGGACTACAGGTGAGAGCAATAAATCCCCTTTGGTATCAGTCCGTACCACAAAGATTTAGTTGGTAGCTGTGGCTGAGCAGTCAGACTTATCTCAAGAGGGAGATGAGCAGTATTCGGGGTTGACACAATAGGTAGTACAGTACAATGGAGCAAGGAAACACTGACCAAAGTTTAGTATTAAAAAGAGAATATATATTTATTTTATACACTTCTAAGTCAACACATAGATCACAGTTAATAAAGTAAGTTAAGTTTAGTCAAAAGAAAAGCATATACAACTCCCTATTCAACTGTAGACAAGTTTGCGGTATAGTGAAAACTGAGCAAAACGGTACAGTGAAAACCTACTACAAATGACACTCTACCAATTCAATGAAAGGGAGGGAAAGTACAAGTTAAACCGAAATATTTTCAGACACCCCGTAGCAACACTTCCCTGAAGTTTTGTGAACAAGTAATGCACAGTAACACTTTAACCAAAAGACAAGTGAATGAAAACTGAGCAAAATGGCACTCCACAAGTTAAAACAGTAGGAAGGAAGAGGAGTTTAGAAGATTTAGGTGCATCAACACATTTCTCATTGAAAACGAATCTAGTGAGAGCAGATCTAACAAATCAGCCAGAGTCAATAGGCCTGACCCAGAGTCAGTGGTACAGGACCAAGAGCTTAGGAGCAAAAATGTTCTTGTAGCTGCAGTCAAGTCTTTAGTAGAAAACTTTTGAAGAGGTAGCTGCAAGGTGAAAGACAATGTTAAGAGAGAGCGCGGCCGACTCCACAAGAAGTTAAAGGATTTAAAACACCTTTAGAGCTACCACGGAGACAGGGTGGCCTGGCGGAACAATGTACCTTAAACGTGGAGAAGTGTCTCCTGCGGTGGCGGTTGTTCCTGGTTGTTCCTGCAGGTCGAGGGGTCCAACAGAGGAAGAGAGGCTCTCATCGTGGAGGAAGGTTTGAGTCGCTGCACTACCCAGGGATGAAACCAGCTGCGGTGCTGCCAAACGAAGTTTAAACGGTACGCTCCTTTTAATCGCGGTCCGGGTCGATAGCTGCCTGGCTATCCGGTCTTCAAATGCAGGGCACTGTCGAGTCGACTAAAGGCAGGTCCGAGGGTGCAATAGGTGAACTGGTTGACCCCACCAGCTCAAGGGAAGGATGCTCCTTCGCTGAAGATCTCCTCTCGTCGTGTGGAAGAAAAGTGGTGAGACGATCCGGCAGGGCTTCACTGGTGGTGTAGATGCTGAAGATGTCTCTGGCTTCTCTTCCCTTCGGTTCCGTAGTTCCAGTGGCGACGTCTTGCTCTTCCAGTCCCCAGGACCCTGCTTTTATGCAGAAAGAGACCCATTCATACAGCCTAGCTGTCACTCACACAGTGGAGTGGTCTTCTTGGCGGGAGACCCTCCAGCCTATCAGGATAGAGTGCGACCTGAGTTGCTGTGGCAACTCTGTCCGGGGGTTCTACTCCCCGCCCCCCAAACAACAGACCCACCCCAGACTCAGTGGCGCCGAAAGGAGGGCTTCTTGGCAGAAGCCCGCCAAAAGGACGAACAAAGGATCCCCGACCTGGGTTAGGAAAATGGAGTAAGACTCGAGAAAGAAGTTTTATCAAAGTTCTGGCAAATAAAACCTACCGCAGTAAAGTTAATAATAAAATAAACCAGCGGTATGTTAGAGGCTGTCAGTAAAAGTGGTAACCTCGAACAATGGGAAAATCCCATAGAGAAATATTTGCGGTCGAATATAAAAAGGTAGTAACCACTGCCACCAGCCAGAAACTTTGTAGAGGGGGACTTTAAGGTACCCTCTCGAAAATGAAAATATGGGAAAAACTATTAACCTCTTCCAGTACTTCCATATTATGATGGGGTGTACTGGTTACGTTCATAAAACTCGACTAGTAAAGTCAATGGGGACTTTACATGCCCTGGGAGACAGTAGTCAGTCCCAGGGTATGGAGTCTATGTTTGGGGGTTGCTACGACACCCCTGTGTCACGGCACGGAGGGTGCTGTGGGACACATGTGCATAAAGATGGTTCCTATCGGTGAGAGAAAAGATCCCATAGGCATTAAACACAAAAAATAGCCTAGAACACACATAGCAAAAATGCCTAAGAGTGGGAAAAAGAGTCTCACTCTTAGCAGGTAAAAAGAAATAAACACTTCAAATCCAGCAAAGCTGCTGGGGGACTCTATAGGTAAGGGAAATTAGCCATAAAACGAGAATTCTCCCCAACAATCATCTGTGTGGAATACTCTGCTATATACTTGTTTGCATCTTCTAACGTAGCCAGTAGTGCGAGTAGAATCAGGAAGGCTGCCTTTCCTGCAGGCACGAATCACAGGCAAAAACTACATTTCCCAATACACGTGTAATTCTTTGACCTACTTCCCTCGGCGCGAAGGGGGCAAGTCAGTCTGTGCCGGTCCGAGGACGGACGTGGCGACGTCCCTACACCTCTCTGTTTGGAATGGGTTTACAGGAGGTACTAGCAACAATTGATGCCATGAGAAATATCTTCATCAAACAAACCAAAAATAATTTCTCGTCCTTTAGCGTAAGTACACCCATAACTAGTACTAATTCGGAGCTTAACTTACTGCATCTGCAGGATCCTTCTTGCACTCCTATAGATTGCTTGATGACACAGGAAAAATCCATTGCTAATGTTACCTCACATGCAGATGAGTAGACTATTCCTAATCTGCTGGTAAACATTGCAGAGGTCAAACATCTTCACCAGCCCATTGTGCCAGTGGACACACTACGCTGTATGCTTTTGAATACAAGGTCGCTGGTTAAGCATGCACATGAAGTATCTGATTATATCGAACTGCACCATCTTGATATATGTACAGAAACTTGGGTGGCAAGTGCAGCGGACCAGCCCTGCAACTTTCCATCCCAACTGGCTATAACATGCTAAAACAGGACAGAATTACAGGGAGGGGAGGAGGTGTTGCGCTTATATTGAAAAACACACTATCGCATGGGAAGTGAAAGGGCACATGATGGATGGTGTGGAATTTCTGCATGTGAAAGTTAGTATGAATGCGGTCTCAACTATAAATATTATACTTGTATATCGCCCCCCCAACTTCCACAGATAATTTTACTTTAGCACTATCTAGCTACTTACTGCTCTTTATGAAACCTAAGGCACGTATTATAGTCTTGGGAGACTTTAACTATTGGTTAGGACACAAGGATGTCCCAATCACAGCAAAGCTTTCACAATCCCTTTCAGATGTGGGTTTTAATCACTTAATTCATGTACCTACTCATGTAGTGGGTCATACCCTTGACTGGGTATCAGTAGTGAACACGCACTGTCAGGACGTCTGGGTATCCCCCGGTCCCTGGTTGGATCATGCATTTGTACATTTTTCAGTCTCCGCGTCCTTTCCCATTTAAATCAAGCCGAAACCCGCACCGGCAGTGCTGGAACGGAGTGTCAAGTTTCTGACTTATGAAAGAATTGAACCCATGTTTAGGCTTCCATCTAACATTTCAGATACAGAGACAACAGATTCCATGGCTTGTAAACTCAAGACGACATTGGACATGGTGGCCAATACTCATGCGCCACTTAAATGTAAAAAGAAGGATTTCAAGATGGCCGCCAGCACTGAGTAGACGTGCTGACGGCGCTCTCCGGTCCCCCGAGTAATATGGAGGTGCCCACCACCCCATATATTGGACAAATAGCAGGACGAAAAGACCCAGAGGAGGACGTGCCCCGCCAGGAGGAGGCAAGTGGAGCAGAGCAAAACCCGTTGAAAAGGACCTGCCCGAGAGGGGAGTGGGAGAGTGGGGCGCATCTCCCTGAGGCGGGAAGAACAACGGTTACCCGGGCCGTGGGGACGCCACTGGAGCCAGGTGTGGAGAAAAGGGCCAGAGGGTGCCCGGCCAACAGTATTGTGGTGCAGAAAGGACGCGGCGACCGCAGTCGCAGACGCTGGGGCGGGCCGCCCACCAGCTGTGAGCCGCCCCGTGGCTGGACGGGAGTCCCGGCCCCTGAGGTGTGCAGGGGTGCAGGCGGGCGGCGGAGGAGACGTCTTCAGCCAGGCGGAGCACCGGCGTCTCGCCTGAGGCGAACCAAAGCAGGTGGTGAGAGCCAGGAGCAGGGAGGAGACAACCGGGCAGGGAGCAGCAGACGAAGCGGCTGTCCCGAGCTGGACGAAGTTGAGGAAAGTGAGAGGACTTAAGAAGGTCACGGGCGAGGAGGTGGTCCAGGAGCAGGACGGGGACACCGTCCGAGTTTTCGCATCACTCAACTCGGCGGGGGATGCCTCATTGAGTGGAGGGCTGGAAGAGCAGTGGGGGGCGTGCATAAAGGACCGTAGACACCCGGCAGGAGGACCCAGTAACATAGGCTAAACAGATGGAGCGCTGTCTCTGCACCCCCACCTGGGAGCGGGGAAGGGGAGACGCACCGCAGACAGGGAGAAGGTCTGCGCATGTGGATCGGAGGAATTTTCCTACGGGGCTTCACAGAGGTGCCCCAGGCCCGTGGGCCTGAGGAGAGGACAAAGAAGCAGAACATCGAGGGTGATCGGCTGTGTGTCACACTTGGTCAGGGGCGAGTGACTGGACCATGATAGGCGGTGAGCATTGACGCTACTTGATCAGGAACACGACCGGGCAATTTTGGGGGAGTGCAATAGAGTCCTCAGTGGGCCTGTAAGGAGAGACTCCCCTGAGGGTGCAGCGTGCTGGAAGAGGAGGGAGCGGCTTGAGAAGCGTACTGGAAGAAGTAGAATATAGGGGACAGAGCAAGGCCCTGCCCTACATCTGGTGGCACTCTGCAGGAGGGAAGAGAAGTGCGCCCCCCCAAGGAAGAGAAAACGCGGTGCAAAGTAGGAAGAGTCGGAGATCAAGGCGGGGAGGATGGCCACGAAATCTAAAGGAAAAGGGAGTAAACTAGCCCATCCTCAAGGTGACAACTTGGGCACCCTCCAGGCTATGTGGCCAGCACAGACCTTGAAAGATGACTCGGGGGCAGCCAGGAAGAGACTAGAGAGAGTATGGTCCCTGGACACTCAAACAACTCGTTTCTATTGTCAAGGCAGGAATTTCTAGGGGAACTGCACGCCCTGCAAACTAACCTGGCCAAGACGTTTCGAGAACAATTCCAGATTATGCGGGCAGACCTAAATGAAGCGCTGGGGGAGATCAGGCAGGAGATGCGACAGCTGGGAGAGAGGGCGGATGTCCTTGAAAGGGGCCTTCAAGAGGTGGATAAGGACAATAGGGACAATAGTGAAGCTATCGAAAGGTTGGACACAGTGACTCGGAACTTGGAGATCCAGATGGAGGATATGGAAAATAGATCCCGAAGGATCAATATTAGGGTTAAAATATTACTGGAATCCATATCTGATCAAGACTTGCAAAAGAATGTGCAAGAGATATTTGCAGAAATTTTGGGTGAGGAAAACGCTGAGACGACCGATTTAGATAGAGTCCACAGAACAGGGCGGATGGTCAAAGGGCAAACAGCAAGGCCTCGAGACGTTTTGGCTGCCTTTGCCAGATGCACGCAGAAGGAAGCAGTTCTCAGAGAGGCAAGGAAGAGGGAACCCATCATGTTCAAAGGGCAGCAGATTGCGCTTTTCCAGGACCTGGCAGCCAGCACTCGTGTTAAGAGGAGGCAGATGGGTCCGGTGCTCAGGACACTGAACGAGAAGGACATCCGGTGCAAATTGACTTTTTCATTTGGCCTAGTTTTCGAGTGGGAGGGGCGCCAGAAAAGGATAACCTCCGTACAAGAGGGGGTGGATTTGCTTCACATCGAGATGGCAGAGAACCCCTCAGGCCCGGACACTCAGGGTTCAAGCAACCGGGCCAGGCAAAGACCTTGGGAGTGGAAAATGGTCAGAGAGAAAAGGAAAAAGAGTACGAAGGAGGGAGGACCGCCGCGAAAAGAGACGCTCAGAGAAGAAGAGAAGGAGACCTAAACGAGCCTCAGGCACGAAGTTGAGTAGGAAGAGGTGGTGGGCTGATAATGGGAGAGATGGGGCTGCGGGGGGGACCGGGAGGAAAACATTTTGGGAACGAAAAGGGCAGGAATGCCCGAGTTAGGAGGGATAAGTGGACGAGACTGAAACGTCTTCTTTAGGGAAGGAGGGTTTAGGGGGGATGGTGGGATGGGGGGAGGAGGCATCGGAATTGGGGCAATGAGATTCTTAACAAAAGGAAGAGCGATAGGGCTGTGGCGCGGGGCAAGGAACACTTAATGGGGAGCACACCCTCAAGTGGATAACTGATAATGTGAGGGGGCTGAATACCCCTCTCAAGAGGAAAAAGTTGGAGCTTTTTATCAGGAAAGAGGGTCCATACTTCATGGGGCTGCAGGAAACGCACCTGTTACTCAAAGACCAGGGGAGGTTGAAGCTTCAGGGTTTTGACCAGATCCTGCATGCATCCAGTCAAAGCAAATCAAAGGGGGTTGCGTTGGCCATCAGAAATACAGTTGGATTCAGAGTCGAGGAGGTAATAAGGGATAAGGAGGGACGGCACCTGGTGATAAAAGGGAAATATCAGGAGGTCCCCTACACGATAGCAGTTGTGTACGCACCAAATGCGGGGCAGGAACAATTTTTGCGGCGAATACTGAAGGTACTGGAAGAATGAGCCGGGGGCCAGATAGTATTGATGGGAGATCTTAATATTGCCTGGGACAGAGAGAGAGAGAGATCGGATCGGCACACAGGTAAGAGGTGGGGGTGCGGTTATGTCAAAGGACCTGAAAAATAGAATAGACGGGATGGGTTTAAGAGACTCGTGGAGGGAGCTGAAGGGGGAGGAGGAAGGCCACACTTTCATATAGGGGGTCCACGGATCTCAGTCGAGAATTGATTATATATGGGTCTCAGCGGGGCTAGTGGGTAGGATTCGGGAAGTGAGCACAGGCCCAACAGGGATCGCAGATCATAAAATAGTGTCAGTTATTCTGGACATGGGGCGCAGGAACAAGGGACTCTGGGGCTGGAAATTCCCGGGACCCCTCCTAAGGGACCCGGAAATTCGGAGGGAAATTGAGGAGAGGATCAAGATTTTCTTAGCTATTAATAGGAAAGAGGATACCCGGGAGGATGTAAGATGGGACGCCTTCAAGGCCACTCTCAGGGGGGGGGGGGGGATCTTATAGCATTAGCCACCCACCGCGTAAAACAAATGAAGGCATTAGAAGTACAACTGGAAGCAGAAGTGGAAGCGGCCAGGCAGAAAGTAGGAGAGACTCCGTCTAGGGCGGCTATGAGGGACTACAAGGAGAGCAGCAGGGCAGCTAGAAATCCTTCGAACCAAAAAAGCGGAAGGGGTGCTCTTGGTTGTACGGCAGAAATACTACGCCAAGGCGAATAAAGCGGACGCACTTCTTCTGGCGCGTCTCCTTAGGGGGGCGAGATCGAGAAATGCCATTACAGCACTAAAGACCACCTCAGGAGAGAGGGTTACGAGGGACGGAGACCTGCAGGAAGTATTAGCAGAATATTACGAGTCCCTATACACATCGCAGAGTCCCCAGAGTAAGCTGCAGGATGGATTCCTGGGGAGGGTGCAGTTGCCGAGCATTGGGAGGTAGGCCCGTGAGTTCCTTAATCAGGAAATTACAGAAAAGGAAATGCGAGGGGTAATTAGGGCTTTACCGGCAAACAAGGCCCCGGGCACAAATGGGTATACTGCAGCCTTTTACAAGATGTTTGTCTCACAGCTGGCCCCGCAGTTGATCTCACTGTTTAACACATTCCGACAGACGGGTAGGATTGCCCTGTCCATGGAGGAAGCTAAGCTGACTCTGATACTTAAGCCAAATAAGGATCCAGAGGAAAAAAACGTCCTACCGACCCATTGCGTTAATAAATATAGACGCCAAGATGTATACAAAGATTCTCGCGAACAGACTTGAAATCTACCTCCCTCAGTTGATACACCCTGATCAAGCAGGTTTCGTCAAGGGCAGGCAAACGTCAGATAATATTAGACGGGTTGCCCACCTAGTAGAAAAAGCGCAGAAAACGAACACTCCTGCGGTCCTATTGGCTTTGGATGCTGAAAAGGCATTTGACCGCATGGGGTGGTCTTTTCTGTTTCGAGTGATGGTGAAAATGGGAGTCCGGGGGGAATTTTTGACGATGGTCCAAGCTAACTACCAGGCCCCCTCCGTTAGGTTAGTGGTTAACGGGTCTGTATCGCGGTTGGTACGCTTAAAGAGGGGAACAAAACAAGGCTGCCCACTATCTCCCCTACTTCATGCGTTATATCTGGAGCCTCTTTTACAGGCAATTAGGGAGGCGGAGGAAATACGGGGCATCCCCTTTGGAGGAGAGCAGCAGAAGGTTGTAGCATTCGCTGACGATATGTTACTTGCTTTGACGTTCCCGGCTGCTTCGATGCAAGCTAGCACGGACCTGTTGAGGGAGTTTGGGGAGGCCTCATGGTTAAAGATTAATGCTAGTAAATCCGAACTCTTAAACCTAACGCTGAAGGCTCCGGAGCGGGACGGGTTGAGGGAGAACACTCCTTTTATTTGGAGCCCGGAGAGAGTGCGGTATCTGGAGGTAAGGATAACAGCACACCTTACGCTGCTGAGGGAAATTAAGAGAAACTACCAGAGATGGAAAGCCCTTAGAGTCTCATGGTTTGGGCGGATAGCCGCAATTAAGATGGTTACACTCCCAGATTATTGTATTTTTTCCAGGCAATCCCCCAGCCGATTCCACTGGGGTTTTTCAAGGAGCTGGGAACGTTGACTAATGAATTGCTATGTGAAGGGAAGAGGGCCAGGGTGGGGCAATGCTTGCTTATGGCACCCGGGGGACTGTCGCTACCAAATTTTAGGCAGTATTATGAGGCGGCACAATTGCGGGTCATCAGGGAGTGGCTGAGGGACGAGGAAAGTGACCAAGGCAAGTTGTGGGTGAGGATGGATCGAGCAGTGGCACATCGCGACCTGGTGGAGGTGTTATGGCTGCCAAAAAAGCATAGACCTAGGCACTTGTGTGAGAGCTCCATCACCAAACTTATGGCGGATGTATGGGATAGGTTAGCGGGATCCAGGGGAATCACTTCATTTCCATCACCCTTTAGTCCTATTTTTGGTAATGGGGAATTTACCCCGGGACTGGAGAAGGGGGAATTTAGGCAATGGCAGGAGGGAGGCTGTAGGAAATTGTGCAATATGTTCCACAGCGAGGAGATATTGTCTTTTGAGGATTGTAAGCGGGAGTTCGCTATACACGAGGGAGAGAGGCTAAGGTATGCACAAATACGGCATTGGGTTTTACAACCAGAGATTAGAACGGGAGCCACCAGGGAGCCGACCTGCTTTGAGAGTTTTCTCCTGACCAATGATGGGATAAAGGGACTAATATCTAATCTATATAAGACCCTAGAAGAGGGAGGTGAAGAAAATAGATGGCCATATATGCAGGATTGGGACCGGTTCCTGGGAAGGGATTTTAATAGGACGGAGTGGGAAAGATTGTGGAGGAAAATACCCAAATTGGCAAAAGCTTCCCAGCTGCAAGAAATATGGTATAAGGTATTGATCGGGTGGCATAATACGCCAGCCCGCCTCCAGAGAATATATCCGGAAACCTTGGGGAAGTGCTGGAGGGGTTGCGGGATGATAGGGACGGCGGTACATGTCTGGTGGGACTGCCCCAAAATTGAACCATTCTGGAGGGGGGTCCGGCAGGCGCAAGAACAGACCTTCGGTCCGGGTGATGGAAGAACTCCGGCCCAGATCCTTCTGGGCGTCAGAAGCACCACTGGGGTGGGAGAACCCAGGACAAGGGAAAAGCTAAAGTGATACTGACATTGGCTGCTATGATGTTAATAGCCCAAAGATGGAAAAGTCCTGATGTTCCCATGTTCCAAGACTGGCTACGAAAGATTTGGGAACTTGTGGCCCTGGAATGGGCAACATACGCCTTGGACAACAAGGTCCAGAACTTTGCCGTGGAGTGGGGGGAAATAATGTCTTTCCTTAAGGATGAATTTAGGGTGATGTGGTGTCCGCAGCGCCTGAGACTGTTAGAATTGCAATAAATGGGGAGGGTGAGCCCTGGACAATCTGATTTTTACGAAGGGATGGTCCGAAGCCTTGAGGGGAGCGTGGGGGCGGTTGGGGAGGGTTGGGGAGGGGAATGTTTTCTTTTTCATGCTGTTGCAAAAGTCAATAAAGAGAGTTTTAAAGAAAAAGTAAAAAAAATTACTGAGAGTAAAAAAAAGTAAACCTTGGTTTTCCCCTGATTTACAAATACTTAAAGCTGCGTCA
Source organism: Ambystoma mexicanum (assembly GCF_040938575.1). Taxonomy (NCBI): domain Eukaryota; kingdom Metazoa; phylum Chordata; class Amphibia; order Caudata; family Ambystomatidae; genus Ambystoma; species Ambystoma mexicanum. The sequence goes on along the minus strand of NC_090929.1, from coordinate 787,051,131 downwards.
CTCAAACTTTTCTATATTTGGAAGGCTAATCAGACACATGTATCCTTAACTAATTTTAAAGCTGCATCTAAGAATTATAAGGTGGCCATAATAGCAGCCAAGAAATCCTTTCATAATTTAAGAATCTCTCAGGCTACTTCTGATTCAAGAGAATTATTTAAAAGTCTCAAAGAACAGGAGACGATACCTCAACCCAAGACTTCTAACATTATCAGAGACCACAAATGGTGCCTTGAGATCCAGAATGCCATGTCACGGAAACTGGAGGGGATCCGAGAAGGCATTGCTAGTAAAAAAGCTCAGTCTCTGAAATTGGGGTCAGTAGGGTTCATACATTTTTTGAGAGAGATAAAGACATTCCCATATTTAATTTTAGCCCCATCTCTACTGAGGACTTGGCTTTGGTAATATACAAACATATGGCCACTAAATGCATGAGTGACCCCTGCTCTTCTATTATCATTAAGACCTGTCCACCTTTGTTAGTACAGTCCATTTGTAAGTTTATTAACTCCTCTTTGACAACTGGGGTGGTCCCAAATGATTTAAAACAAGCATGGGTTACACCTTTACTAAAAAAACAGGATTGGACCAAAGCGTCCCGACTAACTATAGGCCGATAACCAACACCCTCTTTCTTCTTAAGATCTTGGACTGAGTGACCTACTTGCAGATTGCCCAACATCTTAACCTGTATTCCATCCTAAATCCTTTACAATCAGGGTTCAGACAATGTTTTGGGACTGAAACATCTGTATTAGACCGCAAATCCGAACTACTTAGTAGAATGGACAAAGGCCTTGCATCTTTGCTCATCTCATTAGATCAATCTGCAGCTTTTGATCTCGTTGATCTACCATCTTAGCCGAGCGGCTTAAGGAAGTAGCTAATTTCTCTGCAGAAGCCTCTCAATGGATGTTATCTTTTCTATCAAATAGCGGGAGCGGGAAGGGATCCTTTTTTCCAACTAGGTACTTTCAGGATCTCACTGCCAGGACAAAATAGAACTTGATAGAATATTTGCCATCATTGAGCGCTGGATGATGCAGAACAATCTGGCTCTCAACCGTGGCAAGACGGAACTCATGGTTGTTGATTCAGTAATCACCCTGTCCAAATTGGACCCGGAGTATAAACATTTCTTGCTGAGGGATGTAGAAATCATTACTCTGCCCAAAGTTAAAATCCTAGGAGTTGTTCTAAATCAGGTGTTAGATATGAAACCTTATGTTGGTTGCACTGTTGCATCAGCAACCTATTATATTAAATTACTAGCCCACTTGCGACCTTACATCTCTCAGGACAACGCGGAAGCAATCGCGTGAGCCATAATTGGTGCAAAGATGGATTATTGTTGCAGTCCTCTGGACGGAGTTAGCAAAGCCTCTATCATCCGGCTTCAAGTTGTTCAAAATGGGGCTGTGAGAGTGGTGTCGGGACTCTCAGCACATGCCCACGTAACAAAGTCTTGCCGTGCATTACATTGGTTGCCTGTGGAAGCTCGTATAACATTCAGAATACTAGTAATTACGATCAAGTGTCGAATGGCACGATGCCGACCCATTTACAAGACCATGTTAAGGAAAAACCTAATCATAGAAATCTGAGATCTAGCAATCAAAATCTATTATTTCTGCCTAGATGTAAGACTATGAAGGTGCAGGGAGGAGCATTTTTTCGGTATAGCCCCCTCTTTATGGAATGCATTACCTATCACTCTGAGAACCCATTGATCCCTGGGTGTGTTCAAAAAAGAGTTGAAAACGTGGTTGTTTCGCTAAATAATCAGATTCTGGTGCCTACTTATCTGTTTTTTGTGTCATGAGTATTGTCTTGTCCGCGCCCTCACACCTAAGGGTTCATGGTTGCGCTTTGTACATTAATTAAAAAGTAAAGTTAAAGGTGAATGGAAAACATCTTAAACAAGTTAAAAACTTTGACTATCTTGGGGTTAGCTATTAAGAATCAGATGGGTGGGTAGCCCAAGTGAGTCGGTCTGTTTGTACTCAAAATACGGGGGTGGGTCTATCCAGGTGTTTCATGCGAGCCACGGCCAGGGTGCAATTTCGCCAGCATTAGATCTATATGCTAAACAGGCAGTCCCGGCTGCATTATATGGGGCAGAATTGTGGGGTTATTCCAGCTTGGGGCAACTTACAATAACTGAACAAAAATTCTTGAAAAAACTGGCTTCACTGCCTAAGATCACTCCATATGCATTCCATATGCATTTTTACTCTGAGAGCTATAAGTAACCCCAGTGGCATCTAAAGCGTCGATAATTCCTACACTGTTCTTGTTAAACGGTGGAACCAAAAAGGGCTAGAGAAGAGAAACAGACGCATAAAACCACATAATGTCCTTCAACTGAGGTAAATCTATAGAATGGGTTCGACATGTAAAAAAGCCCCTTTCAGAAACGGGGGTAGCAATTTATGGGGAAACCCCCAGGACCATCCATTGGGAATTAGGAAAGTGCAAAGGGGAAAGGACTGTTTGGTTGTGGATGCCCTTAATCTCAAATTGGGCCCCGACTATCTTGAAGTTATGACCCAAGGCAGAAAACCATATCAGGATTTTACACCCCCACTATGAAAAATCGCTATGTATGAGAGCGAGATTGGGCACTCTGCCAGTGGCTGCCTTCTCTTGTATTTGAAAAGATACTAACACCGACAAATGCCAGCTGTGTGGGGAGACTGTTGAATCTATGACCCATTTTACCTTGTTATGCGAAAAAAAACAAATATGTGAGGAACCTTTATTTAAGACCGATACTCAGGGGAACAGGGGTTAGAGATACCAGAACAGCAATGTTCCTGAGACAATGTTCCTCATCGCATGTCGTTTTTGCAGTTGCAAGATATACCCATACATCATGGTTGCTAAGAAAGAAGATGTTATGCTGTAATAGAAGTAGTTGGCCAACCCTAAGGCCAGAGGCTGCGAGCCGAGTTCTCCTCTGAGCTATGATATTAAAGAAAGTTAGTCTACTAGAGATGCATGTAACATGGATAAATGGGCTACTTTTCAGAGTTGCGAGATTTTTTAACGACCAAGACTGGAGAAATGTCATGTTTTAAATTTTTAACCGTGGAGTATCGAAAATCGTATGCTATTAATTTTAATCATTGAATAATTGCTTTCTATTTTCTGGCTTTTTATTGTATAATTTATGTGTTCACTTGAAGATTTTATGTCAAATAAAGGTTTGACTGACTGGAAACCTGCAGAGCCGGGCGAGGTAGATGCAGGACAACATCATGCCCAGCAACAACTTGATAGTCTGCACTGTGGCCGTCTTCGTCAACGACACCTGCTACACCTTCCCCAGAATGGCTGCTATCCTCTCCTCCGTGGGAGACGCCAGGCAAGGCACCGTATTGAGCTGGTGCTTAGGAACTGCACGTTCTGTGATGGCGTTAAGCAGGACTTTGTACAGCTGACAGAGAATCCCAGATCCGTTAGCAGCCGGATGGTCGTCTCCAGGTGTCCTTCGGCCAGCTCTGCGAGGGCGAATCAGCCAGTCGTCCAGGTATGGGTATACGTGTATGCCCTTTAGGCGTAGATGAGCCGCCACAGGTGCCATGCATTTCGTGAACACTCTGGGGCCGACTGAGTCGAAAGGGAGGGCCTTGAACTGGTAGAGCTGTCTCTGCACCATGAAACGTAGACATTTCCAATGTTTCTTGTGAATGGGGACGTGGTAGTAGGCGTTCTCCAGATCCAGCGACGTCAAGAAGTCTCCCCTTTCCAGTTGGCCGAGCATGTGTTGCAAAGTGACCATCCTGAATTTTTAGGACTTGAGGTATTTGTTCAGACATCTTAGGTTTATAATGGGCCTCCAGCCCACTGTCTTTCAGACCAGAAAGTATCTGGAATATACTCGGAACCCCAGAGTCGCTGGGGAACAAGCTGTATCGCCCCTTTTCGCAGCATGGCCTGTACCTCTTCCAGGAGCTGAGGGATGTGCTTCTCCTGATGGGCAACCGGGGGCATCCACGGACACCTGCGTTGGAACTCCAGGGAATGTCCTTGGGCGAGAGCGTCCAGCATCCATCTGTCATGGTGATCTTTCTCCACTCGCTGACGAACCTCGTCAGCCGGCTTCCCCCCGGGGGACAAGAGTGGGGGCCGACATCCTTGACGGTTCAGGCTTGCTTCGGTGCCGGCGTCCTGCCCTGCGGGGGCGAGGGCTATGCTAACCTCTGCTACTGTAGGCCTGCAAACAGCTTCTGTATGCTTCCTGAGTCGTGGATCTGGAAGGCTGGCGGTACAATGTGGTGAAACCTTTGGAAGACATGCTCGACTTTCCCCTGGGGGAGCGAAAAGAAGAGCAGTGCTGCTGGAGGGTGCCAAGGGAATGGGTTGTCTCCGTATCCGCTTTGATGGTCTGGAGGGACTACTCGATGACCTTCCCAAGTAGGTTATCTCTGTCGAAGGGCATGTCCAGCACCTTCGCTTGGACCTCCTGACGGAAATTTGTGACCTTCAACCAGCCTTGGCGACGAAGTCAGACACCATTACCCATTTGCCAGAACCCTGTGTCGGAATGCCAGTGTGATGGCGTGATCAGACGGTTCCTCCCCTTCATGGAAGAGAGAGATTGCCTCCATCTTCTTATCGTCGGGGAGGAACTCCAGAATAGGCCCCAGCTTGTACCACAACTCCGTCGTACCTGTTAGGCAGAATCCTGTGCAGTGCCCTTAGGGACCACTACACACGATTAAGACTACAGGTGGCAATACAAGTTTTACCTTTGGTACAAGCCTGTACTACTACGTCAGAGTGGTAGCAGTGGCGGAGCAGCCAGGCTTATCTCAAGAGTATATGAGCAGTAGCAGAGATTACACAAAGGGACCACAATTACTGTGACTCAAACAAACACTGACTCAAGGTTTCAGGTAGAAAAATATAAGTACATTTATTTTTAAACCATTCGTTATAAACACAACACTTCTATTAAACCTAAATAAAAACCACACATTAAATACACTAGAACTAACCAATACACTTTGTACAGTAAGTCTCAAGGTAAGTACCCTGTGTTTTAATGAACCGGTGTTACGGGCAAAACACGTTACCGCGAATATGATTGCGATCAGTGTTTGACAGTTCGGTCTACTAAATAAACACGTATCCGTGACATGAAATGCTACCGGGGCAAAACACACTTAGCACCTGAGATACCCAGAGGGAGTTGGAGGCAACAATCACAGGCAATATTTTGGTTAGGCAGGCAGAATCAAGAAACACTCAGAGACAGGAGTTCAAAAGTCAAAGGGCCGGAGCCAGGGTCGAAAGACACCGGGGCTTGTTGCCGAAGATCACACAGTCAGACAGTTCACGATCCAACCTAGCCAAAAAGTACTTCGATATTGTCAATGTTCGGAAGCAAAAGTTATAAGAAGGAGGGAAGAACAGGGCAAGCCTTGGAAATGAAGAAAAGGGGTTCATCCAGTTTCCTCAAGTAGAACACAGTACCTTGTTCCAATGGTGCAGCTGGTGCCCTGGCAGTTGTTCCTGTTGGTTTCCCGCAGACCCACGATTCTTGGAGCTTTGTTGTGAAGGAGGACGTCTGAAGGGGGTCTGCACCACACAGGGATGAAGCCGGCAGCAGTGACAAAGAACAAAAGGTGTGCTCCTTAAAACAGGAGAGGCTCTTCCGATGGCTATCCGGACCACTACAGCAGCGTGCAGCGAATTCGACCAAGGAAGAGGTTCCTCTGGCTGTAGAAGATGAGCTGGTTGTTCCCACCAAGCTCAAAGGAAGAAGACTCCGGACTGGATCTTCTCTAAGTCGTTGAAGGGAAGATAGCTCAGGACTGCAGGGGGCTTCACCGGGGCGGGGTAGTTGCAGCAGCCGTCGTTCTCTCCGCTTCTCTTCGGTTCCTTGTAGTTCCAATGGTGACTCTCTGACTTCTAGACCAAGAGACCTGCCTTTTATGTGAAAAACCCCCATTCACACAGCCTGGATGTCAAAACCCCAGCAGGGGGGTTTTCCAGCCCGGACAACTACCCTGGCCAAACATGACAAAGTGCAACTTGGGTTTCCTAGGATACCCTGTGCAGGGGGTGACTACACCCCTCCCTCACATCAAGCCCACCTAGACACCCAGGCGCCTTTAGGAGGGCTTCTGAGCAGAAGCCCGCCAAAAGACAGTGAACAAAGAAGGCGAACCTAGTTTGCCGCGCAAAGTAAAACACAAGAAGGACTTTAACAAAAAGAAATGGCGAATAAACCCAACCGGAGCCAAAACAAAGACGATTTGGTCAAGCGGGTTTATGTTCGAGGCTAATATAATAGCCAAGAACAGTACCACGTTTATCTAATATAATCGCGGTAGAAAAGTTAGGGTAGATACCACTGCCACCAGCCAAGTCTAAATGTTAAAAGAGCGAAACAATGCTCTAGGAGGTACAGATACGGAGATACAAATTAACCATTTCCAGTACTCCATGGAAGATGGGGTGTACTGGATCTGTGGTAGATTGACTAAGTAAAGTTAATGGTAACTTTACCCCTTTTCTGGGGGACGGTAGTCACCTCAGAAATGTAGTCGACGGAAGTCTCTGAGACAACCCTGTGCCACTGTACTGAAGGTGCTGTGTGACACATAAAAAGAAGGGGGCTACTGAAGTGGTGTACTCCAGAGTCCACAATCACAAAAACAGGTAGAAACACATAGCAAAACACAGGTAAGAGGGGGGGAAAATCTCTCACTCTTACCAAGTGGAAAAAAATTAACTCCAGAAGTCCAGCAAAGCTGCTGGGGGACTCACTAGGTGAGGGAAATTAGCCATAAATGAGAATCCTCCCTAACAGTACCTGACTAAGATCGCCAGTGCGTTGGCCACCTTGATAGTGGACGCTGCAGTATAAATCACCTTCCTTCCCAGGGTGTCCATCCTCTTCCCCTCGCTATCAGGAGGGACTGAAGATGATGAGGATGGGCTGGCCGACCGTTTCCTCGTGTCTGCCGATACCACAGAATCCGGGGATGGTTGCAACCTCAGGCACTTGGGTGCAGAGTTCGGTACCCGATACTTCTTTTCCAGCCTAGCCAGTTTGGCTGAAGACGTGCAAGGGTTCTTCATGAGGGCCAGGCCCTCTTCCCAAACATCGTCCATAAGGGGCACCACCATGAACGTCTCTTGGCCTCGCGCCTCTGGTACAAAAAGCCCTGTGGTACAAGAAGCTAGTGCTAGAATAGCTCTGAGGCTCTTGACAAAATGGAGTGGAGTGATCCCACTTCATCTGGTGGAAACGCCTATGTGGAGCATCCAAATGTGGGGAATTGCCGTCCGCAGCAACGATATCCTCGTCGTCATCATCATCCGTCGTCGTGCCCCTATTCGTCCCCGTGTCTGGGTCTGCTGGGGGAGAAAGGACCCAATGTGGTGACAGAGGTTGGAATGGGGGTGTCGGATGACGTTTCCTCTTCTTTGTTGGAGGCTGATCGGGTAGCTGGGGAACCACAGGCATCGGAGCCGGAGGCATCCTGAACTGGATCTCTGACACCAAGTTGTGTAGAGTCGACAAAATATCCAAGGAAATGTCCCTTGGCTGAGGTGGCAGAAAAGGACAAGTAGGCCTTGCACCGTCGTCGTCCTCCTCTTCCACTTCCTTGTGGACCGTGTTTAAGGACTCCAGGTTTTCTTGATCCGTAGACGAGACCACCATGGCTTGGGCCATGGCCTGGCAGGGCTGTTTCGGGGCTTCCTCGCCCCCCTTTTTTCCCCCTGAGGGTTTTTAACTGGGGCCTAAACCAGTTTCCCCCCTTCTGGCGTGCCAGCAGACTTTGCCAAAGTCACTGCGGCTGTGCCGCGCCTTGGGCGTAGGGACACCTGAGCTGTGGGGGCTACCTTTGCATACTCAGTGCCCTTAGCTGCATCACTCTCCAACTCCGTCGCTGACTAGGTCTTAGCCTGCGCCGATTGGGCCTGCTTGGGCTGTTCAGCCTTCTCCTCCGTCCGTGGCTTCTCAGATATCTCACAAAGTTTAGTTGGGGTAGATGACTTCCTAGGAGGAGCTCGATTGCCGGCTGGCAATGGAGGTGGATGGTGATGTCGATTCCACCCTATGCATCTTGGTACCCGGTTCCGCAGCAAACCCGGTGGACTCGGACTTGCGGTTCTTGACTTTAACTTGGGCCCCCACACATGCAGCACCCCCACAGGACTTAGAAGACCGCTCCTCGGACCGATCGGTCCTGGGTGAGGCATGACCCTGCTCACCGCACGGGACAGGCGCTTTTACGTTGAGCACACTGCCAGTGAACTGTGCCTGTCCCTCGTCTTCTTGGAGAACCCAAGGCAAATCTCGCACTCCACCTCATTGTGATCCAGGTGCAGGTAGTAGAGGCATTGCAGGTGCTTGTCTCCACAAACATCTTCCGTAGCCCGCATTTGGTGCAGGGCTTGAAGAGGGACCTTCCCATCTCCTTCGTCATGGTCAGAGTGCGTAAAGTAGGCCTGATGGCCTTCTAGGATCTTTGGGCGCTGAAATTAACCGGCAACGGATCCCCGCTGTCAGCAGATGGAGAAGAGAGCACACAGGCTCGGTTAGAAACAAAAAAAGAACTTCTTTTCAGTTGAAAACCACAAAAAAACGCTCAGAGAGCAAACTCGAGGACTCCCAACACTGAAGCGTGCAGTAAAAATCTGAAGATAGCTGCTAGACGAGGGGCTTAGGAAGAGGACCGTCATTGGATGGGGGTAGTATGACCCAGAGGACAGTGATTGGCTTAAAGGAAAAATACAGTTTGTAAGTGAAAGTGTGTTTTCTTTTACTGAGGATTCCCAGCCTGACGACGGGGAATATTGAGCATGTGAATCCATGACAGACCCCATGCTGGAGCATCACATTTGTTTATATTTGATATTTTTTGTGGTTTTTTGTAATGGGTATATTCATTTTTATTTTGTGTAAATTGCGTTTGTTAAAACATAAATACAAATTAAAAAAAAAATACATCTGCAACTTCCTTGACCTGGTTAATGGCACTGCAGCCTCTGTGATTATTCTAATTTTGGCTTCTATGTCCCTGTCCTCTTGATGGGAAGGCAGGCCCGTGTTGGCTAGGATGACTGGATGAGCAGTCTGCACAATTGTCACCCAATGGATTGTATCTTAAGTTAACATTGTATTCTTGCGGCTTTAACAGTCACTTCTCTATCCTTGCAGGGGGGACACATGGCTGGTTTCAGATACCGCCCGGCAAGTAAAAGCAACTGGTCGAATTTCCCCACTTTGGACTTTGAGTAAGAACAGTTCCCATATCAAAAGGGCTGCCATCTCTGAGGAGCATGTGAGATTAAAAAACATCATTGTGCATTGGACATCAGCGCATTCTTAATTTCTTGAAATGCAGACTCTTCCAGAGTGGACCACTGAATCTTCTCGTGAGGTTCTGACACTGTTGCTAGGTTTTTGATTAATCGGCCATAGTAAGTAACCATACTGAGAAAACTCTCAATCTCCACAGGTTTTTCCGAGCTGGGGTTGTATGGGTGTCTTGGACCTTCTTGTAGTCTGCGGATATACCTTCCCCATAAAACACATATCCAATACATTCTAATTTGATAGACAGAAATTTAAATGTTTGCTGGTGGAGCATTGTGACGCTGGGTGTCCCCTGGGGTGTCGGGTCCGCAATGCTGCAGGTCATGGGAGGGAAGATGGGGGCGCGATGCTCCTAGATGAGACATACGACCACAGGGACGCCTGTTGCCAACCGGACTGCTGTGTTCTGCGAACCGCCGCAACGTTAACAAGACAGGCATGCACTGAGGAGAAGACTGAGGCAGGTGCACCACAAACAAGAGGCACCACAGGAAACATAGGACGGAACACAAAGACAACTAGACGACAGAATTCTCTCAGAGGGAATTACAATAACCCTTACAAAGAGTTGCAGCTGACGTACACACAAGGACTTCCCCCTACCTGTTTCAGTCAGCCGTCGCTTCCACACAGGTTGGAGTGGAAGATTCCTCACATGGGACAAACGCCAAGGACCTCAGAGGCGCAGAGGCATCATGGAGGCCAAACACAGGGGAACCAACTTTACGGTGAGGGGCCTTGTATAAGATCTTACGTGGAGCATATGGAAATGGGGATGGTGATTGGATAGAGGAGGAGAACCGAAAGATAAAAGCCGACAAGCCTAATACATTGTGTCTTCTGGATTTGCATCTTTGGAGGAGCAGGATGGTGTGCCTGAACAGGAGGAGTACTAGTGGGCATATTGAGAGGACTCGAGGGGAAGCTCACAGGGAGAATCATTCCTAAAAGAAGACTGTACCAATTAATCCAGAGACTGGAATAGGCTAAGGTCAGTGACATTAATTCTTCTTTTGGAGAAGGAAAACCCTCATCTTTTGTTCATTCTGGCATGAATAAAATCCTTGTTTTTGGCACCACAACCACTTCTGGCCTCGTCTATCCCACATGTGGTGGGAGCAGTGTGATAGAAAAATGCCATGGAGACTCTTATAAAAACATTGGCAGAAGGCCAGCAACAGTTACAACAACTGCTACAGATTCAATTACCAAGCCCAGACGGGCAGACAAGCATTTCAGCAGGCTATACAAGGGGCTGCGCAGGAGAAGAGCCAAGAGGCCATACAACAGCTGGGTAAGACTGTAAGCACTTCAAGGGTACACCCAGGAGCACGACCGACCATATTATAGAAGTACCACGAGGGGGAGTGTAAAGACTGGAGGGGGGTGTCTGTACTCCGGCACAGAGGACCCCAGCCAAGATTCTCTATTGTTGATAGCAATGGACGAGCAATCGGGGCATAGCTTCTCAGGAGGTGATGCAGGCTGGTTCCTAAGTACAGTGTAGTCCCCAAGCCCCCACAAAGGAATGTCCACAAACTGTATTAGTTAAAACACAGTCTTTATATAATTAAGTTCAAGGTTATGTACACAATCAGAATAACTCACTTTGTGTTCAGTGAATCTACAATGGCAAATATCTATAGTTCTAAGTTTTACCACAATTATTATGAGATTCCTTTAAAGTGCATCAACTGTACTCTGGTTAAATGTCACACAAATCAATTAATAGAGGTAACCAACAATAGACATAGGAGGAAAGCAGTTGGTTAGAACAATTGGCACAATACTGGCCCTGTTACCTAGACACAGTTCTGTTTGGAGAACTCCCCACCCCCCCCACACATGGACAACCTGTAAATAAAGATATCATACAAGCCCAGTCCATATATTGTTCACAAGAGTCTTATTTCCTTCTAAAATAGTTCTACCACCCCAATGTACCTGGAATAGCACAGTTCGTCGTCAAGTCGACGACGGATCCTTCTTGAGCGGCTCCCTCTAAGGCAGGAGCCACGGATCATCGAGATCCCATGAGGAAAAGGGTTGAACGATAACGGCGAGGTGGCAGCTTCGTTCCTAGCGGTGCTCGTCGATGACGGAGCGTTGGCATCCTGCAAGGAATAGGCGTGTGGGGCACCTCAGTGACGATAGTTCAGGACCGCAAAGAGTTTGAAGAACTGTGGCCCAGCAAGGGCGTCGAGTCGTTGGCGTCTCTGTGGTCTTTAGGTACCAGGAAACCCACCGGCGGATGCTCCTTGGCACGTTGGCGGCCTTGGCTTTCTCCGGTGGGACAAATCGGCAGGTGCAGGTGAGAGCGTCCTTGGATCAAATATTACTTAGCAAAGGGAGCACAGCGGCTCCGGTCAGCGACGGTGATGGACAACAGTGTCCAGGTGCTTCTCCTTGTGATTCTGCGGTTGTCCCTGTCTTCGGTCAGCAGCCTGTCGTAGGTCTGTCTGCCAGGGAGCGCTGAAAAGATTAGCAGTGCACGATTGTCCCTCGTAGCTCGGGAAGAGGGTGCCTAACCAGGTCGTCTCTGGGTCAGTCCTTGGAGACACAACAGCTTTCAGATTGGTGAAGTAGAGCAGCAGCAAGACTTCTCTTCTAGCAGGGCTTCAAGGTTAAGCTTCAGTTTCAACTCCAGTTTCTCTTCAGCTTCTCAATACGAATTCTAGCAGTGAGAGGCCCCCAGATATACTAGTTGATCTCCCATTCATTCTGCTGGGTCACACTCAGGCACCCAATCGGTCAGAAGGGCATTCATGCAGGCAGGCAGCCAATCAGGTGCATAGTGCATTCAAGCCATTCACTTCTCTCCAGACACTCACAACAAGTTATGTGTATTGGGACAAGTACGCAGCCATTCAACACTCTACACTGCATTCATAGCAGTTTCGGGCAGGGCTGTCTCAGTCATTGTGTCAAACACCAGAAACTAGACATCCACAACAAGAAGTGCATATTCGTCACCCACAACCTGGGAAGGCTCCAGCCAGTCTGGCCTGGACTTCACAACAAAACCATTTATGGAACTTCCACCCTACAGCCAGTCAGGGGGAAGGGACAGAGTCAGGGCTTCCCAGGACTTTGGGAAAACAAGGTAACAGGAGATAGAAAGCAAGTGGCCATAGGGGCCATCTTGTTTCCTATCAGGAATCAACTGATTCCAATGCAAGGGCCTGGGTATCCCAAAATGGAGGATACTCAGAGCACCTGTCAAATTCAGCATGGAGCTGCCAGCAGCCCATACCCTGCTCTGTCGGCCACACACAGGAGTCCAGAAACATACACTAGGGGCACAGGGTTGTAACCCCACCCATGGGTGCCATAAGGGCATCCCATGGGTTGAGGGGGCGTGGCTTGGGCAACCATGGAGTAGGACGTGCGTCCTGGAGGGCTCCAGAGGATCCGACAAATGATCCATTGAAACTACACTTAAAAATGCTTTAAAGGTCCCAGGAATAACAGCACGGGCGCCGGAACGCGTGCTCTGCACACAGGGCAAAGATCGAGTGCATCGGACGCTGCGGGCTGAAAGTATCACTCGAATTGACACAGCAGCCACGAGATACATTGTCTCAAGATGGCCGCCAACAAAGGAATGAAAACGAAAATCTCTGCAGCGGCTCCGTAGGGCCAGCAGTTGATCGCGGAGACGGACGCTGGCACAGGGAAAGAACCCGGAGCTCCTGCGATTGAAAATCAGCAGACTGCAGGGTAGTGCGCTGGCTGTTATAACTCGGAGGTCAGACTTGATGGTCGTGCAGTTATGAAATACCTCCGTCCCCAAGTACCGCTCGAGCAGGAATAAATAACTGCCCTAGCAATCTTTGAGGCCACAGGTGTAGAGTGTCGTCGTCAGCCTGATACCGGGAACGCCGGAAGGACCCCCGAGTGCTGTAAGGCAAATGGTTATGGTCAAGTAAACAACCACAAGAAATTGGCAGAGAAAGCAAAACAAGGCATAATGACACCAGCTTACCCAGAGAATGGTAGAACAGGTAGGGAACCTATACCAACAGCAGGGGAACCAACAGCAGGCTGAGATGAAGGATCGGCACTCTGGACAACACCTGTAGCAAGAACGTGATTCGTGGTGATTCTTTGAGCAGTCCAAAGGCCAAACAGGAGGTCAAAAGTTCCAGGGTATCAGAAAGTTCCCCAAGTCCAAAAGGTAAATCCAAAGCAGGTCCAAGATAACGTTCCGTGGTCAAGAGAAGGTAGGTAACAAGAGGTGGTAAGCAAAGCCTAGCAGATCTCCAATAAAAGCAGCTGTGAAGCGCTGTGTGTACTTTGCCGGCTTCTTTTGAAGTCGCAAGCGGAGTCACGTGACAAGTCACGTGACCGCTCGCGCGCGTCACGTGGAGCGTGACGCGGCCAGTGATTGGTGCTTCCTGGTGCGTGGGTGATGATGCTGCCGACGAGCGGAATCACGTGACAAGTCACGCGACTGTTCACTCGCGTCACGTGGAGCGCGATGCGGCCTGTGACTGGTGCGTGAGTGCTGGTGCTGCCAGGCATGGAGGCGGCGCCAGGGTAACCGCCACCGCGGAAAGGAGCGGAAAAAGGCAACCCTGCCTCCCGTGGCATCTCGCGGGCGGTGTCAGGCAGGTAAGAGGAGTGCAGGGAAGGGTGTCGGAGTGGGGGCATGAGCGGGGGCGTGACACTGGCCTGCGACGGGGGCTTGGATAGAGGCGGATCAGCCCCGACGGAGGAGACAGGGCAGGCGTGGAACGGGGTACTGGCACACAGTGTTGTGCAGTCCCCGAGCGCACGCAGCGAGGACCTGGTGGCACACGCATGATGGAGCTGGCAGGCGATCGTCCCAAGTAAGGAGGCGGCGATGTCACGCCGAGATTACTGCGATGTCTATGGACACCTCCGCCCCCAAGCACCGGTCAGGGAGAAATCAAAGAATGCTCCCTAACCAGTTATTGAGACACAGGTGCACAAGAGGCAGGAGCGCGGGTACCAGGTAGCTGCAAGGGAAGCAGGTTAGGAAATCGTGAATACAAGGTCAATAATCACAAAGGGCAATAGTAGGAAGGGAGTAAGAACAGCACCTACCAATGTTGCAGTGTGAGGAGGGAGCAGGCAGTCCCCAGGTGGTGGAGGATAGTAGAACACCCAGAGGAGGACGGGTAGCCTGGTTGCCCTTGATGGAAGCACCTGATGTAGCGCACAGCGTTCAAAGGACAGAGTCCACAAAAGCAGAACGGTATCCAGGGGCAGTCCTAAGTCCGTGAGCCAAAGATCCAAAATCCTGAGGAGCAAGAGTTCCAAAACACCAAATCCGAGGTACAAGCGAAGGCAGTCTGGTAATACGAAGCACAAGGTCAAAATCCAGGAAAACAGAGTTTCTAAGCAACAAATCCAAGGGAAAAAACGAAAGCAGTCCAATTCCAGAAACTCAAGGTCTAATAGCCAGAAGAACGGGATCCAAGCAAAACGAAACGCCACTCGAACACTGTTGAACAGCTGAGAAGCGGTGTAGTCCGTGATCAGTGTTCCTTTATGCCGGAGACCGGATCATGTGACCGCATCTCCATCAGGTCACATGGGTGGCATGGCATGTCACGTGATACAGAGGAGCAGGAAGCGGCAACGGGATTCGTTGGTTGAAATCTCGTAGTATCACGTGACCGGTATCGGATGGCACGTGACCAGGAAGTAGTGCCGGTGTTTCCTGATGCACCCCATCGCCATCGGGGCCACAATCGCCAGGAGCCTGATTGTTGTTTTCCCAGCGCGGAAGTCCGTGCGTGGTGGATTCTGGAGATGCGAACCCGCGTGGAACGTCTGGAGCAGGTATCAGGCGGGGTGGTCTGGGTTTTACGTGTGGGTGTCATGACAGGCGAGCTCCGGGTAGCTACAGTAGCGAGGAGGGGGGCTGGCACACGGAGCTGTGCAGTCCTCGCCCGCGTACAGCGGGAGCCCCAGCGCCGCACTGATAAGTGTACGAGCGGGGCGATCCTGCAGTGGAAACAGGCTGGAGCCCCGGAACCCAATAGTGGTGTGAAGCGCGCGCCGTAATGTGAAGCAGTAGAGCGCACCCTGCGCGGGGACACGGCAGTGGATGGGCCGTGCTACAGTAGACGGATGAAGTGCACGCCCAGCACGAATTCATAAGTGCAATATTGTGAAGAGGAGTGGCGAATGGGGCACAGAGGCAGCCTAATAAGCACTAAAGCAGCAGCTGAGGGTGGGATAGACACCTGGCAGAGCGACTATTTGAAAATATGGGGCATGGACACTGAACAGGCTCCAATGGAAGCGCCATTGCGCCTCTGGTAACAATGAGGGGCGATTAATGGGAGCTGTTGGCACTATAGAGGGCTGGGATGACCAGTGGGCCTATGAGAAGTACAAGGAGTGAACAGTGGTCATCACCACGCAAAGTAAGGCATGCACAGCGAGCACAAGCAGCTGGGGACACAGTTGGTGGTGCGTTACACATAAGGAGCCTGGAAGCTAGGTGACTACACCAAGGGGTAGCGTGGTCTCTAGGACGCAGTGAGACGCTTGATACGTGGGAGGGCACAACCCGCTCAGAAGTTGAAGCTTGGTATACATAAGCTAACGCCAGGGCCCCTCTAGGACGGCTGCCCCATACCCGGGGAGGTACACTGGTGCCGAGCTCATATAGATGAGCAGGACTACACATCTGAGGCCAGTCAACCTTGGGTGTATAACTGAGACTGCAAGATGACGGGGCGAGGGGCTGTGAGTAAAAACAAGAATAAGCAATCCATGATGGAGGCATTCGCCAAAACGCAACAATCTCCACCGGCCATAACGTCCAAAGGCTTGATAGCACCGGGGGAGAGCGCCGCAGCCACTGACAATCATCAGATACTAGCGGCCATAACAGAGCTGCGAGACTCATGGGGGACAGCGATGTCGGACTTGCGCACTTCCCTGCAGGCAAAAATAGACGCAGTAGGTATAGAAGTTACCCTGCTGAGGCAAGACGTCAGGGGGCTGGCGGAGAGAACGAGCAGCTTGGAAAGTGCGGTGAAAATCAACACGGACACCAGCACTAGCAACGTAAAGGAGATCCACGTACTCAAACAACAGGTAGCTAACCTGGAGACTCGGGCGGAGGAGGTGGAAGGGAGAGCGAGAAGGAACAATATCCGTGTGGTAGGACTGCCGGAGGGAGAAGGAGGACAGGACCCGACAGACTACATTGAGAATCTACTCTTACAGGAAATAGGGGCTGAAAAACTCTTGCAGGGGTTTGCAGTGGAGCACGCACACAGAGCCCTTATGAGGAAGCCTAGGCCTGGGGCCCCTCCCTGAGCGATCATCGCCAAAATACTGAATTATAAAGATTGCAAGAAGATACTGGAGTACTTTCGAAAAGGAGGGACAATCGAAAGGGCTTCGAGCACCGTCACAGCGTATCCGGACTATACAATGTTGGTACAGCTATGTGACAATCAAAAGGAGGCTATGCGCGGCTGGCATACAATACATGCTTCTGTACCCTGTGAGATTGAAAGTGGTTCACAAGAGCAAAATGCATTTTTTTGATCTCCAGAAGAAGCAACAACATGGCTGGACCTGCAGGGTTGCCCGGAACAAGACACGAAGCAGGCGCAAGGGGAACACGATAAATGACTGGTATACTGTATGCATACTTATAGGGCGCAGCGCGAGCACCTTAGTGGTGCATAGATGAAGATTGATACTGTTGGGTGTGACTAAGTATTTGTTAAGATACCACTGTCTGGAATGAACTTTAAGGACTGGAATATAGCAATAAGTAAACATGCGCAAATTGTGTAGCTATGCGTAGTTAAACTGAAGCGAACAGGAGCGGCAGGGCGAAGCGCCTGACCCCCCCGAATTATAGTTGTAGTAGTAGTAGGCTAGCCACTAGGGCGGCCTCACCCTGCGGAGCTTCGAGTACAGGCAAGGGCCGGAAAGGGCTAGATGCGGGGGAGCCTGAGATCCAGGGATGGAGCTGGGCAACAGTTAAGGGGAGTGATGTTGGGGCAGGGATGGGAGGCGGGAGGGGAGGGAAAAGAGGAACAAGTCTATGCGGATTGGAATGGAACTTAGAGGCAGACTGCACCTGTGGGAGGTGGAATGGAACTCGATTAGGCCATGGGAGACCTTAAAATAGTTACATGTAATGTAGAGGGCTCAACAGTTACTTAAAGAGGAACAAAGTTATGCTATACCTGCGTAGGCAAAATATAGATATTGCACTGCTGCAGGAAACCCACCTCACACGAGAGAGAATGGATAAGATAGCTGGGAAATGGAAGGGAGTGACGGTGGGCTCATCATACTCTGCTTATGCGAGAGGAGTGCTTATTTGGGTTGCTCCACATGTCCCTTTTCAGTGATTGCAAGTGATAGCTGAGGCGGACGGGAAGATGGTTGCATTAAGGGGACTGGTGGAAAACAGGGAGATAAGTATAGCTAATACGTACGCCCCGAACCAGAACACAGCGGCATACTTTGGAACACTGTGTAATACTTTGAGCGCATGCATGGGAAGCGCGATGATCTGGGGAGGGGACTTCAACTGCGTACTAAATCCAAGGGTGGACAGATCGGATGGGAAGATGGATAGACCGGCCCCTGCTGCCAAGGCGTTACAGGCATTGCTAATGGACTTTGGCTTGGAAGATGCATGGAGAGTGAGACACCCCCGGGAGATGCAATACTCACACTGCTCTGCCCCAGAGCAGTAATCCACAAGGTTAGACTATGGGCCTCATTAGGACCCTGGCGCTAAGTGTTTAACGGCGCCGTAAAAGGCTGCAGCACCGTTAAACACTTAGCGCCTTACTACGAGGTCCCTTTGCGGGACCCGACCTGAACGGCTGGTCTAGACCAGCTGTTAAAGTAGGGAACCGCAAAGGGACCTTGGTGCTAAGTACGGTACCGCAATTTGCGGTACCGTACTTAGGGCCTTCCCATTCCCATACAGCCCTATGAGGCGAAAATAGGAATGGGGAAGGGCCATGGTACAATGGGGAATTACCGCTCCACCAACCTTGGAATGGGGTGGTCATTCCCCATTGAACCATGGCGGCCCCCGTTACAACACCGGCAGCAACCATGGTGCTAATAGCGCCATGGTTTAGCGCTGGTGTTGTAATGAGGGCCTATGTCTTTACCTCGCCTGATATGATAGCGGAGATCACGCAAATAGAGTACAAGGCTAAGGTCCTTTCGGACCACTCGCCCCTGATTCTCGAATGGCAATACTGCCCCCCCCCCCCGAGAGCGAGGATCCCGACATGGCGTCTACGAGCGGAAGCGCTGAGAGACCCCTCCTTCAGGGAGGACTTGAGAGAGGAGATTGTGAAATATTTTGAAACAAACACCGGGAGTGTGGACTCGGCGGGAACAGTATGGGAGGCCTTTAAAGTAGTGATGAGGGATGTAGCCATACAAGGTGGGATTCTAGCTGACCTACGGGAGATGGAGGAGAAATTGGAGGAGGCTTTGAGGGGCGGGGATGATACAGCAGAGAAGGTGGAATTGACACTCAAGCTACAGCAGAAATGTGTGGAACACTGGGACAGATTATATAACCTCAATTATAAAAAATATGTAGAGACAGCATGCGGGTGGTGATAAGCTGGTGAGACTTTTGGCGTGGTTATATAAGAGCGAGACTCCAAGAGTCACAATCAGGACCAAAGAGAGAGAGGATGATAGCGTAGCAGACAGCCAAGAGAAAGTCAATCAAGCATTTATGGACTATTAAAGGGTATTATATGGAGATGATGGCGAAAGTAGTTACGCTATGATGAGAGAAAAGTTGGAGGACATAGGATTGCCAAAGATAAGCGAGGAAGAGAGAGAGGAACTAGATGCACCAATTACCTTAGAAGAGCTAGGGGAGGTGGTGAGGCAGCTGCCTACTAGCAAGACCCCGGGGACCGATGGACTCCCAAGTGAGTTTTATAAAGTGTACATAGAAGAGGACCTTCCCCCATTGCTAGAAATGCTAAACGAAGCATTTGAGACGGGAAGCTTACCCGAATCATTGAGAGAGGCCGTCATAATACCGCTCCCCAAGCCCAGCCCAATAAGCCTGGGCACAGCTGCGGCTCCTATAGACCCTTGCCGATGCTGAATCAAGACAGCAAGATATTGACTGCGGTCCTAGCAAATAGGCTGAGGAAGGTCATTGGCAAACTAATACACCCAGATCAGACGGGCTATGTCCCAAACAGAAACATTACCAATAATCATAGACGGCTCCATAGAATTGTTGAGAGTGGTGGCGAAAATGATGAGGATATGGCGATTGTGTCTTTGGACGCAATAAAGGCCTTTGATTCAGTTAAATGGCTATGGCTGCTTGCGGCCTTGGAGTGTTATGGGTTAGGGCCTGGATATGTAAAGCGGGCGAAGATATTGTATAGCGAACCACTGGCTAGGGTTAAGACAGGATCTGTGATATCGGAAAGATGGCAGCTCAGCAGGGGCACCAGGCAGGGATGTCCGTGATCCCAAATGCTCTACATATTGGCCCTGGAACCTCTTGCAATATATCTGAGGCAGCAATATGACATCATAGGCATTGAGGTAAAAAGGGAGAGACATCGGATTTCCCTGTACCCTGATGACATGTTGCTGTACTTGCAATACCCAGAAGAAAATCTCCAGTACATTTTGGAAGTGATGGAGAGATTCGCGGGATTGTCCGGCATAGCGGTGAACCCCCAGAAGTCCAGCATCTTCCCATTGGGGAGGTACATAGGGATCCCAGTGGAGCGATTGCCTGTATTGCAAGTATGGTGGGCAGTCAGTACATTTCGGTATCTAGGGATAAATATATGCCATAATGTGGAAGAGGAGCATAGGTGCAACACAGAAGTAGCTATTGAAAAAATTGAGAAGTCGATGCAATTCTGGGCCAGGTTACCCTTAGCAATGATGGGACGGGGAGCAATGCTAAAGATGGTGGTTCTGCCAAGGCTTCTACACTATTTTGGGAATATACCGTACCTGATCCCTAAGAAGTTCTTCACCAAACTGAATAGCATGTGTAGGGATTTTTTGTGGCATGGCACGCGGAATAGAGTGGCGTTATGGAAGTTACATAATTTCCATGACAAAGGTGGGATAAAACTGCCCAATTATGAGGTGTATTGTGTGGCAAACCAATTGGAATATGTCGCCAAATGGCTTTCCGATGAAGAAACCTCGGAATCTAGGCTATTTGGGCGAGATTGTGCACCATTTTACTTGAAAGAACTGATGTGGGTACCTAGGGCGGAAACGATGGGGCGCCCTAAAATGCTGCTATTAGGGAGGAAGATATGGCGCAAGGCATGCCAGATGATGGAGAGCCCGACCCCATGCTCTTCGCAGGTGCCACTGGTCGTATTAACGGGGGCAGATGTGCAGCAAAGAATGACAATCAGGAGTCACTGGGAACCGGTTGGGGTGGCAACATTGGGAGACATCTGGCGGAGGGCTCTAGTATTACTTTCAAGGAGCTGCAAGAAGAAACTGGGTTGCACGAGGGCCAGTACATTACATATTACAAAATGGTACAACGAATTAAGAGAATATGGCCTGAAACAGTACTGGAGGAGGAACCAGATGCCGCCATAGATATGATATATGACATAGCAGAAGGGGGTCATGAGATTTCCAGAATATATGAAATGTTGATGCCTAAAGTGGGGAAGGAAGTCACGCAGTTGAGGATGGACTGGGAAATGGAAGTTGGTACCCCGATGGAGGATGGGATGTGGGAACGTGTGCAGGGGTATCATAAGAAGGTGTCTAGAAATGCGAGACTGAAACAGATACAACTATATATTACGCATAGGGCATACATGACACCTTGGAGGATATCGAGGTTTGAGAATGCAGGACGGCAAGCATGCCCCAAATGCGTTGAGAACGCGGGCATGGTTCATATGTTCTGGTCATGCCCGGTCATAGAACGTTTCTGGAGTGCAGTGAAAGAGAAACTGAAGAAAAAAGGGGTTAAGATCGTAGTGGACACAGTGTGGGCCTGTTTGTTGGGGGGGTTCCCAAGATCACGGAAGCACAAGAATGTGAGTAAACTGAAGGACCTGGCTTATGTGCTTGCAAAAAGGAGAATTGCCATGGGTTGGAAGACCTGCCATATGCCAAATGTGGAGGTGTGGTGGAGAGATTTACAAAAATGGGCGGAGGCAGAAACCATGGTGTGGCAAGAGGCTAGTAACGCAGGGGGGAAGGCGGAGACAGAGTCCCTGATGGCCTGGAAACTAATGATAGCTGAGCTGTTTGGGTCAATTGAAGACCCGGCAGATGCTATGGAAGGGGAGACCGTACCACAGGATGCAGAAACAGAAGGTTAAAAGAAACAGACTCGTGAAGGGGGGAGGGAAAGGAAAGAATGAAGCGGTTGAAGGTTGCACTGCTTGTTTGGTTTGTATTGTTTTGTTGTGTGAATAAATCAATAAAAATATATTTAAACATTTTTTTTAAAAAAAGGGTATCCCATGGGTCTGTACACCAAACCAAAAGAGAGCTGCACCGCCAGGAGTCCCACAAGAACTCCTGCGTGGAAAAAACGACAGACACACGATTAAAACCAGTAAAGGACAAGGATACGGAGACCCTGTCCCTCTGATGCATTTCCAGCATCACAGGGAGAACCCCGGTTATTTTTCATGAACTTCGAACGCATTGCAAGAAATGCTCAGTGGCCAACTGAACGATGAGGACACTACGTGGCTCCTCTTCGCACTGGTATAATTCAAGGGGCATACCAGGTAGCGAACCCAACAGGAGACGCACCCTATGGGGGATTATAAAGGGCTACATTAAAGCGCCTTTCAATGGATGAAGAGTCGTACAGAATCCAACTCAGAGAAACCAAGCTGAAGTTCGGAGACACTGCGTCTGCTGTTCCATCGTATACAGGCTCTAACTGAAAAATGGCTACAGACCAACACTGCTACAGTGGCCCAGATGAAAGAAAAGATTTTGTTAGAAAAGTTTGTGGACACTCTACCTCCGCTGAATCAGAGATGGGTATGGCAACATCACCGGACAACGTTAGCAACAGCATACAAAAAAGCTGGTTTCTCTCGAACCCTTGGAACAGGCAATAGTACGAAGCCGACTGCGGAACCCAATAGTTCCAAACCCACAAATCCTTGTTGGCAGCTGAAGAACTCCAAAAATGGAAAACCTGAGTCCAGATCTGCTCTGTTAATACGAAGCCCATGACAAACAACAATGCTTTGATTACGGAGAGTGGTGCCACATAGTTCTGCTTGAAAAGGATCAAATCCGAGCCCAGTGAAATCGGCATTCTACAGACCCAAGGATACTACGAAGACGCTATCCATATATGTGAAAGTTGATGAAAAAGGCTACACGTCCCTTGGTTGATAGCAGAAGCCAGCCAACGGCAGTGACCCCCTAAGTAGGTGGAATGGTAAGAACCCCAAAAGAACAAGTTACTTACCAACTGGTAACGTTCTTTCGACTGGATGTTCCTCCAACACATTTCACATCTTTGATAATGTCCACAGCTGTGCACTTCAGTAACTTTTTCGGCAGAGGGCATCCTGCGTCGATGGCGTCGAGTCCATGTCCCTCGAGGACCTCCGTTGAGGACGACATCACAGGATGTTATAAATAGGACGCAAACGCCCGTAGCCTCAGTTTAGTTTTTTTTCCCCCCAGAACGTGTGACACCAGTCTGATGCCTGCTGGACTGCACTTAGCCTTGCGGAAACGGAAGCTGCAATCACATAGGAAATTCTCCTGAGGGGCAGGCTGGGAGGGCAATGTGGAATGAATTGGAGGAACATCCAGTCGAAAGAACGTTACCAGTTGGTAAGTAACTTGTTCTTCGAATAGATTGTGTCCTCCAACGCATTCCACATCTTTGACAGACTCCCAAAGCAGTACCAGTAAATGGAGGAGTGAAAAGAAGTTAGAGTACCCAATTAGATTGCGGAATAAAGAACCGCCTTCCCAAAGGTCATATCCTGGCCATGGATTGTATCAAGGGAATAATGTTTTACAAATGTATGGATGGAAGCCCAAGTAGCAGCGTCCCAAATTTTCCTAATGGGAACACTGCGCTGGAGGGCAGTGGAAGTAGCCACGCCCCTAGTGGAATGAGCTCTCAACCCTTCAGGAGGGTCCCTACCCACCAACCGGTAACACTCCGTAACGGTGAGGATAACCCACATGGACAAGGTCTGTTTGGTAACAGCCTGGCCCAATCAGTGTCCAGCATATCCTACAAAGAGTTGATCGTCTAATCTGACCCTGGACATCCTAGAAATGTAAAAGCTAAGAGCTCTCCTAGGATCCAACTGATGGAGACGCTCCTCTCCCTTACCCGGATGAGGAGGAGGGTAGAAAGATGGAAGAACCACCTTTTGACTCAAATGATATTCAGATACTACCTTAGGTGGAAAGGAAGGACGTACCCGCAGTACAACCCTGAGTGCAAAGGTTCAAACGGAGCACCCATGAGAAACTTCAAAACCAAATTCAAATCCCAAACCAGCACCTGGAAAGGTGACGGCGTAAATACATTAGTCAGTCCTTTAAGAAACTGGGAAATCAAAGGAATCTTAAAGTAAGAACATTCTTCAGACGAGCGCTTAAAGGTAGACATCACCGCCAGGTAACTCTTAGTGGTACCTACTTGAAGGCCCCTGTGGGCCAAAGAAAACAAGAACGACAAAACCATAGGAATGGAGCACCGAAAAGGATCAGCATTGTGATCTCTGCACCAGTCGCAGAACTTGCGCCAACTGCAAATGTACAGGGACTTTGTTGCAGGCCGTTGGGCCGAAAGCAACACCTCCATCACGTCATACGGGAGGTCCCAATCCTTATACCACAAACTTTCAGATACCAAGCGTAAAGGTTGAGAGTCTTGACCTCTGGATAGAGAACCTGACCCCCCCCCCATTTCCACTACTGCCCCGCCCCCCCCCGCGCAAGAGCAGATCCTCTCGGCAGGGAAGACAGCGTGAAGGGTAGATGGACATTTCCAGAAGGTCCGGGTACCACAATCTCCTGGCCCAATCCGGAACAATGAGGATCATGTGGGAACCGAACCTCCAAACCTCTGCAACACTTGAGGAATGACGGGGACTGGAGGAAACTCGTACAGCAGAGGGAATGACCAATCCACCACGAATGCGTCTCCTAAGGCTCCTCGTGGAGGAAATTCCCTTGAGCAGAATATCTCAAACTTTCGGTTGACACTGGTGGCGAAAAGATCCACTTGCCGGTCCCCCAAAGGTTGAAGATCTCCAGAAGGACTTCCTGAGCCAACTCCCACTTATGAGAGATCATGCTCGGCCTGCTCATAGCGTTCGCCGCCGCATTTTCGTCTCCGGCCAAATGTACTGCTGAGATCGAAATGCCCTGCTGGATGGCCTAGAAACAGAGCTGCATCGCCTCTCTGCACAACGGAAGTGACCCTAGCCCCCCTTTTTTGTTGAGGTAATGCATGGCCACTGTGTTGTCCGTCATGATCAGGACACTCTTCCCCCGTACAGAGGGCAGAAGGAACAAGTTACTTACCTGTAACTGTTGTTCTCCAGCATGGGTCTGGCATGGATTCAGATGCTCATGAATATTCCCCGTCGTCAGGCTGGGAATCCTCGGTAAAGAAAAAACCAGTATCAGTTTCGTTTCTGATCTGTCTTTCGTAGTAGTAACCAATCACTGGTCTCTGCGTCATACTGACCACAGCCAATGACTGCCCTCTACCTAAGCACCGCCTCTGGCAGCCATCTTCAGATTTGGAAGCACGTGAAGTGGCAGTATGACCAAGTGAAGAGCCGCAGAGGGGTAGGCGGGGGGGTTCGCATGTGAATCCATGCCAGACCCATGCTGGAGAACAACTGTTACAGGTAAGTAACTTGTTCCTTCCTTCTCCAGCATGGGGTCTGGCATGGATTCACATGCTCATGAATAAAGAATACATAGCAGTACACACATGCACAACCACGGGAGGTGGCAAAGGCTCAACATTAAGCAGTACATCAAACTCAACATTAAGCATCTTACCTCCTCACCAGGCTCACCTCATGCGAACAGGTTGCGCAGCACTGCTTGGCCGACCCTGGACTCCTCCCTGGAATCCCGATCGACGCAGTAGAATTTCGTGAAGGTGTGCGTCGACCTCCACGTAGCAGCCCTGCATATGTCCAGCGGGGGCACACCAGAAAGGAACGCCGTGGTAGCTGCGATCGCTCTGGTGGAATGGGCTCTCGGACAGCCAGGCAGCGGTCGGTTTGCCAACCGATGACAGTACATGATACAGCCGGAGAGCCATCTGGAAATGGAAGCCTTCGAGAGAGCCTTCCCCTGATTGACAGGTCCAAAGTTCACAAAGAGTTGTGACGTCTTCCAAAAACACTTTGTGCGGTCCACGTAGAACTTCAGCGCTCTAGCCACATCCAGCGAGTGCAAAGTCCTCTCAGCCGGCGACCAAGGCGACAGGAAGAACACAGGCAACACCAAGGGCTCGTTGAGATGGAAGTCCGACGGTACCTTGGGCATGAAGGAGGGGTGCGTCCTGAGCATGACCTCGTGTCGTGAAAAGTCAAGTACGGGGCCTTGCAGGAAAGGGCCTGGATCTTTCCCACCCGTCGTGCGGAGGTGATGGCCACAAGAAACGCTGTTTTCCACGACAGAAACTTCAACGGGGCCGAGTGCAGAGGCTCGAACGGAGGTCCCATGGGCTTGGTCAGCACCACGTTGAGCTCCCACGCCGGGGCCGGAGCCTTCACCGGCGGGAACGATCTGAACAGTCCCTTCATGAACTCTTTCACCAGACGATGAGACCACAAGGACGTCCGGCCCGTGGTTCTGGTGTATCGGGAGATCGCAGCAAGATGAATCTTGATGGACGCGTGTGCCAGTAAAGCTTTGGCCAGCGTCAGCAGGTACGGCAGTACCTGGGGAGCCGTAATCCGTAGAGGGTTAATCTTCTGTGCGTGGCACCAGACAGAGAACCTCTTCCATTTGTGTCCGTAGCATTTAAGAGTCGAGGACGCCCTGGCCTTTGCAAGAACCTCTCTGCAGTCGGCCGGTATGTCGTATCCTCCAAACTCTAGCGCTGCAGGAGCCAGGCCTGCAAGTTCAGCGATTTCGGGTCGTGGTGGAGGATGGCGCCTCCTTCCCTGGAGAGTAGATCCGCGTCCACCGGCAGCTTGATTGGCGGGGACGCTGACAAGTCCAGAAGGTCCGGGAACCATATCTGCCTCGGCCACGCAGGTGCGACGAGGATCATCCTGCACCGTGACCTCTTGAGCTGGTTGACGAGCCGGATTAGCAGTGGCAAAGGAGGGAACGCGTAGAGGAACAGGCCCTCCCAGGGGAACGAGAAAGCATCGCCCATGCTCCTCGCCTGGGGAAACCTGCTGGCGAACTTCCGGCACTTGGAGTTCGTCGCCGTCGCGAACAGGTCGATCTGGGGTGTGCCCCACCGTCGGAAGAGGCGATCCACTAGATCCTGCCGTAGTTCCCACTCGTGGCACGAGCGCAGCTCCCTGCTGAGTGAGTCGGCGATGGTGTTTTTATCCCTGCCAGATGAAACGGCACCAGAAACATCCTTTGGGCGATGGCCCAATGCCACAGGTCCTGCGCCTCCTTGGACAGTGCAGGGGACCTGGTTCCGCCCTGTTTCCTGATGTAAAACATGGTGGTGGTGTTGTCGGTGAAGATCCTCACCACCTTGCCCTTGAGGGACGGAAGGAAGGACTTGAGGGCCCAGAACACTGCACGGAGCTCCAGGACGTTGATATGGAGGGACTTCTCCGTCGGGAGCCAAAGGCCTCTCGCGTGCAGATTTTCGGTGTGCGCTCCCCACCCTTCCAGGGAGGCATCCGTGGTCACTGTTTCCTGGTGGTCTGGGGTCTGGAAGTCCATGCCTGCCGTCAGATGCGCGCGGTTGCCCCACCACCGGACCGCTCGGCGGAAACTCTCGTCGAGTGTGATCCTCTCCTCGAAGCCGCCCGTCGTTTGGATCCAGCGCGCGTCCAGGAACTCCTGCAACGGGCGCATCCGGAGCCTGCACATGGGAATGAGGTAGTTGCAAGAAGACATCATTCCGAGGAGGGACTTGATGGACCTCACCTTGGCCGCGTCGGAAACCAACATCCGCTGTACCTTGCCCAGGATGGACCCGGTCCTTTCCTCCGACGGGGAGGCCAGAAGGGACACTGTGTCGAGCTTCGCTCCCAGAAACAGTGCGTTTTGAGCGGGTACCAGGTGGGGTAGTTTACGGAGAATCCCAGGTCCGTGAGAAGTTGGACGGTCCTTGCCGTGTGCTCCACGGCGAGCTCCCTCGACTTGGCTCGGATGAGCCAGTCGTCCAGGTAGGGGTAGACGTGGATCCCCTCGCGGCGCAGCTGCGCCGCCACCGGTGCAAGGCACTTGGTGAATACCCTGGGTGCCGACCGTAGTCCGAAGGGGAGGGCTTTGAACTGGTAGTGACGCCCTTGGACCACAAACCTGAGGAATTTTCGGTGCCCCTTTAGGATGGGAATATGGAAGTAGGCATCCTCCAAATCCAACGACGACAGGAAGTCTCCTTCCTCCAGCTGACCCAGGACGTGCTGGAGGGTGACCATCCGGAACTTCTGCGCCTTGATGAACTTGTTCAGACGTCGCAGGTCTAGGATGGGGCGCCATCCTCCCGTCTTCTTCTTCTTCACGAGGAAGTATCTCGAGTAAACTCCGGAGCCCCGAAGCCTCTTTGGGACGAGTTCGATGGCGCCCTTCCTGAGCATCGCCTTTACCTCCAGGAGAAGCTGAGGGACGTGAAGCTCTTTCCTGGCCACGGGGGGGACGCGTGGGCACCTTCTTTGAAACTGGAGCGCGTGGCCCCGGGCTAAGGCGTCCAGCACCCAACGGTCGGTGGAGATGGACTCCCACACGCTGACGAAGCTCGCCAGCCGGCCTCCCACCGGGGTGCTTCGGCGGGGGCCCGACCCCACGACCGGTTCAATCCTGTTTCGACGAGGCTTTGCCGCCTTGACCTCCTTGACGACGACGGCGGGGTCCGCCAGACTTGCCTCATCCTCTGTAGGCCTCCTGAGACGACGAGCGGGCCGCTTGACGGTAGGTGGAGAAACCGCCGCCGGAACCTTTGGAGGCGCCCTTGCCTCCGCTGCTCCGAAAGGGCGTCCGTCGTTGCTGTAGAACCCCAAGGGCCCGGGCCGTCTCAGTGTCCGCTTTAATGGCCTGAAGGGAATCGTCCACTGTTTTCCCAAACAGGTTGTTCCCATCGAACGGCATGTCCAGGACTCTGGTCTGTACGTCTTGACGGAAGTCCGTAGCCTTGAGCCATCCACGCCGCCTAAGGCACACGCCGTTGCCCAACTGGCGAAACCCAGTGTCGGCGATGTCCGTCGCAATAGTGATGGCGTGGTCCGACGCCACCTCACCTTCCTGTAGGATCTCCAGGGCATCCGCCCTCTTGTCGTCCGGTAGGAAGTCCAGCAGGGGAGCCAGTTTGTACCATAGCTCCCTGTGGTAGCGGGCCACGATAGCCAAGGCGTTGGCCGCTTTAATCGTCGTCGCTGCAGACGAGATGACCCTGCGTCTCATAGCGTCCAATTTCTTTCCCTCGCCGTCCGGTGGGGAAGTCGATGTGGAGGCCGCACCCCCCCGCTTTCTTCCTGGCCGCGGCGGAGACGACGGAGTCCGGGGTAGGCTGCGCCCGGAGGCACAGGGGGGCCACGTCCGGGACCCGGTACTTCTTCTCGTACCGGTCTCTTCTAGCTGGCGTCTAGCAAGGGTTCTTGAGGAGGGCGAGGCCCTCATCCCAAATGTCGTCCATTAGAGGCACCGCGAGGACAGTCTTCCTCTTGGCCTCGCGCCGTTGATAAAGGAATCCTTCCTTTTTCTTCTCCTCAGGGCAGAGTTGGAAAAGCTCGGATGCCCTGGCGATCATGGAGTGGAACGATCCAATCTCGTCGGGCGGAGAAGCCCTGGTGGGAGGAGACGACGGTAGATCCTCGTCGTATACCTCGTCGTCCGTACCCGTCGCTGCCATGTCAGTCCCCGTATCATCCCCTCGGGTGGACGGGGAGGAGGGCTGGACGGGGCGCGACGGCTGAAAAGGAGGTGGAGGGTGAATCCTTCTTTTCTTGGGCGGGGGAACACCAGAAGGTCCCGGTTCAGGATCCCCCGACGGGAGAGGTTCCTCCGTCGGCAACGGTAGTCTCGTCCTTATCTCTGAACATAAGGACTGTATAGCCAACAAAATGGCCGCCGAGTTGTCTTGCAGCGCTGGCAGAGGGGAATCCGACGGGCGATCAGGGGCCCCGTCGGCACCCTCGACGATGTCGTCGTCACCCGCGTCGGAATCCATCCCGACGGGCCGGTCTTCTTCCACGCCAAGGCCGTGGCTTAAGACCTCAATCAGCTCTTCCTCCGAGGCTGAGGCCGAATCTACGACGACGCCCTGCCCCCCCTTTTTCTTCCCCGCCGGGGATTTCACGGGGGTCCTATCGATGGGCACAAAAGAGGACTCCCTCCGAGGTGGCAGGGAGACTCTGAGCCCCGAGGTCGCCACCACTGGTGTAGCCTCCACAGGCTGAGCCAGGGCCGCCGCGACAGTATCGATAGAGGGCTTGGCCGGATGGATTAAGGCCTTCACCACCTTAGGTGCGCTCACCGCCTTATCCTTGAGGGGTGGGACACTGCCTCTCTCTCTCTCGAATGGGGCCTACGAGCTCGACCGGGGCCTCTCCAGGAGCTTCGCCGGGTGCTCGCCCTTTCTCTTACCCGACCCAGAGCGTTGGCTCGTGGCTGAAGGTGCCGGGGAGGGTGCGCCCTGCCTGGCGCCCGTAGAGCCCGACCGTTCGGCGCTCCCGGAGCCAGCGGACTCGCAGTGCTTGGCCTTGTGTTGGACCCCCGTCGCCGGGGCGTCCTCAAAGGTCTTAGAAGACCGCTCGGATTTCTTCCTCTTCTTCTCGCCCGACGGGCTCTTCCCTTCCAGCCAGTTGGCGAGACGTTGATGGCGGTCCTTCATGGTCCGCTCCGACATATTGCCGCAAAACGCGCAGTCCTTCTCCACGTGCGTCTTGTCCTCATGTAAGCAGTAGAGACAAAAGGAGTGTTCGTCCTCCTTAAAGACGTTCTGCAGCTGGCATCCAGGGCAGATCCTGAACAGCTTTCCGGGCGTCGAGCTTCCCTTCTCCTGGGCCATGTCCGGGCCTGAGAAGCTTCTGGAGTCCTCCAAAAGCGTAGCTCGACGCAATCTTCACCCTTGAGGGGCGCAGACGAATCCGACACGGGTCCCCGTTGATCGGATGGAGAGTCGGTGGAGCTTGAGGCTCTTTTGACCGAAAAAACGAAGTTTTTGAGAAAAAACGTGGAAAAAATAGCACTAACGCTCGAGAGCAATAGCACGAGGATCCCAACACATGAACGTGCGGTAAAAATCTGAAGATGGCTGCTAGAGGTGGTGCTTAGGTAGAGGGCAGTCATTGGATGTGGACAGTATGACGCAGAGACCAGTGATTGGTTACTACTACGAAAGACAGATCAGAAACGAAACTGATACTGTTTTTTTCTTTACCGAGGATTCCCAGCCTGACGACGGGGAATATTCATGAGCATGTGAATCCATGCCAGACCCCATGCTGGAGAAAAGCCTTCAGGGCCAGCCTGATGGCCCTCAGCTTTAACATATTGATGTGGAGTCTGGACTCTGACGGAGACCAACGACCGCTGGTGGTTAAGTCGTTGGCATGAGCGCCCCATCCTGTGAAGGAAGCATCCGTCACCACCGTCACCTCCGGCCATGGTTGCCAAAACGGCTCCCCCTTCATCAGGTTCCCTTTGTTCACCCACCACAGAGAGTCCTGGGAGACTGAGCGTGGGATCTGAACAGGATCCTTCATCTTGCCTGATAACTGTGACCACTGCATCTTGAGGACCCATTGCAGGGATCTCATCCGCAGCCTGGCCTCTGGCACCAGAAAAATGCCGGAGGCCATGGTGCCGAACAACCTTAAAAATGTGAAAGCCGGGTGACTCTGGGCATCCTGAAACTTGTCGACCATCTGTACAATGTGATGAGCCCTTACCTTGGGAGGCGAACACTTCCAAGGACGTGTCGAACACAGCCCCGATATACTGGAACTGTTGGGAAGGTGTCAGGTGCGACTTCTTGCAATTCAGGGAGAAGCCCAGCCTGTGGAGGGTGCGGCAGGTGACACTGAGATGATCCAACACCAGCTCGGGAGAGCGCGCCCTGGATCAGCCAGTCGTCCAGGTAGGGGTAGACGTGAATCCCTCCCCCCCTTGCCTGAGGTACGCTGCCACCACCACCATGAGCTTGGTGAAGACCCTTGGGGCGGAGGTCAATCCGAACAGCAGGACCCAAACTGAAGTGCGAGTGGCCAGCCGTAAACCTCAGGAACTTCCAGTGCGCGGGATAGATCGGCACATGGAATTAAGCATCCTTGAGGTCCAGAGACACCAACCAATCCTGACGTTGAAGGGCCAATCCTGACGTTGGAGGACTTGAGAAAGAGTGACCATCTTGTACTTGTCCTTCCTGAGAAGTTTGTTCAACCAACGCAAGTCCATGATAGGTCTCAATCCCCCATCTTTCCTTGGGATCAAAAAATAAGGGGAATAGCATTCGTTGTTCCTCTCCGCTACAGGCACCAGCTCTATGGCGCCTTTCTCCAGCAGGGACAAGATTTCCTGCGCAAGGAGCGGATCCAGACTCTTCAAAGAGTGGTTCCCCGGTGGATTGTCGTGGGGCCGCCGAATGTAGGGAAGGCAGTAGCCATGGGCAAAGGTATCCAGAACCCACGCATCTGAAGTAACAGCCGCCATTCTTCGAGATGCTGAGACAGTCTGCCCCCAACCGGCAAACCATGGGACATGGCCTCACGACTGTTTGGAAGCAGCTGCGGCAGTGCCTGAAGGCAAAGAGGCAGCTGCCTGAGCGGCTTTGGCACCACGATTTCCCCGACCACCAAAGGTACTTTTTTGCTGGCCCCTTTGACTGGCGGCCCCTCTCATTCTACCAAAAGGGGAGTAGAAACGAAGGAACATCCCCTCCACTGCTGTCCCCTAGGACGAAAAGGCAGAGGATGATGCACCGCGGCGCTTAAAGATTTTGCTGCAGCTTTTGAGGTCTGCAACCTTTCAAGGCTCTCGTCAGCCTTGCTGCCAAATAAATGTGCGTCATCAAAGGGCATGTTCAGAAGACGGCTTTGCACATCCGTAGCAAACCCCCGACTTCCGCAACCACGCAAATCTGTGTATAATGGTGCTCGCAGCCATGGACCGGCTCACACTGTCAGCCGTATCCAAACCCGACTGAAGGGCCTACATGAAAGCAAGGAAACCATCCCTTTCTTCCCCCGCGGGAATATGCTCAGCCGCAAACGTTACACAATTCCACAGAGTGTGTGTAAACTTTGCCAAAGCACACCTGGAGTTGGCCGATTTCAAGGCCATGCTCCCAGCAGAAAACACCTTCCGTGCCCAACCGTCGAAGCGCTTGTCGTCCCTATCCGGGGGGATGGAAGGGTACGCCACCTGCCTGGAAGTGGCCGTAGCTGCCTGAACAACCAAACTCTCAGGAGTGGGGTGAGTAGATAAATAGCTGTGGTCGTTAACGGAAGGGCAGTATTTCTTGGTCAAGGACTTATTAACAGCCGGAAAAGAATCCGGGGACTGCCAAGCAGCTGCCACCCTTTTCTGCAAGGAAAGATGAAAAGGAAAAACCGGGTCAGAGGACGGACCCTGATCTAAAATGTCCGTCAGATCTTCCTGCACAAAGTCTTCAGGAGGACTGGACCAGCCCAGATACTCCGAGACCTGTGACATGAGCCTTCTGTACGAAGACTCCGCATGAGTCCCAGGCTCAGATCTACCAAAGTCCCCTCCCGGGGAAGTGTCCAACCCACTGGCATCATGGAGCGACTGTTTCAACTCCTCCAACTGACTGTCAGCAGAAAATTGTGGAACCTCATCCAGTGCACCAGGGTCCTCAAACTCAGACCTCTCCTCCTCTTTGCAAATGTCAGTCAGAGGGAGGCGAAACCCAGGTCTGGTGACAGAAGAGGGCCTGGAGTCCACAACTGGACTCACAGACTTCGCCGTAGCCTTCCTCGGAGGATCCATGATGTCCGGGAAATCCAAAGGCACACTCTGAGAAAAAATCCCCGAATGCGCCGAAAGCATTGAAGGCTTCGACGTCGAGAGCGTCGACAACATCAACGTCGGGAGCTCCGAAGGCTTTGGCGTCGATACAGGTGCCCAAGGCGCCGTGGGCTGGTATGATGGAAAAGCATCGACGTCCGAGTCGGACGGACACAGCGCCGACCGAGTCGACCCCGGCATCGAGCCCTCCATAGGTAGCTGCGGTCTCACTGGGGATGAGGACTGAGACCTAGAGACACGTCTCTAGCGACCTTTCGATTCCTTGTCCGTACGGGACTTCGACGGCTCCCGATGTGCGTCGCAAACCCAAGCCCGAAGGCGTGCGAGCCACGGAACGAGACCGATCCTGGCCGGCTTCGTCAGAAGGCGCGACCGGACCCGTGTCCTGCGATTGAAAAATCGCCATCATGGATTCCTTAAACGCCGCCCATTCCTCCGGAGTCGAGGACTTTGTAGGGCACATTACCTTTTTCGAGGCACCATCCTCCGAGGAGGACAGGGAAGGCGACCGGTGACGGCGCTTTCTCGAATGCCGGGACGAGGAAGACGAGTGGCGGGAACCACTCCAGGACCGAGATCCCCAGGATTCCTTCCGACATGGAGAGTCGCCACTCGAGTCGTCGGTGAAAACCCCCTTGAACTGGAGCTTCTCCTTCCGCTCCCGCAAGACCTTGGCAGTCAGCGACTGGCATTTCGAGCAGTCGTCGGTGTCATGCGACTCGCCCAGGCACCACAAACAAATGCGGTGGGGGTCGGTGAGCGACATCTTCGACTTGCAGTCCCGGCTGGTTTTACAGCCAGACTGCAGAGTCGGAGGGGTCAAAGAGAAAGACATCTTCTACGAAGAAAACACACGAGGTCCGCCGAGTCTCATAAAGTTAACACGTTTGCGGAAAAAACAGAACTGAGGCTACGGGCACCGTGTGTCCCATTTATAACATCCTGTGATGTCGCCTTCGACGGAGGCCCTCGAGGGACATGGACTCAACACCATCGACACATGACGCCCTCTGCCGAAAAAGTTTCTGAAGTGCACAGCTGTGGACATTACATGTCAAAGATGTGGAATGCGTTGAAGGACACAATTTATTCGAAGTACAGATCTCTATTAAAATGTGTGCACAGGGATATTAAGTCATATTCTTCTCTTGTGATACATTTGAGAGTAAAGGATAGAGAAACAGGCATAAGAGCTGCCATCATGGGCCTACCTTGCCTGCTACAGTCCTTATAGGCACTGATCTGCCCCACTTCCAAGAGCTTTTGACTGAGCGAGAATGGCTCACAACTGTCCTTCCCCCCTACCCCCCAAGAAGATATCCGATCACCAAAACTCTGGCCTAAGAAGACCCGGAGCGAGATCTGAAGGAAAAGGGCTGAATGGAACAGCAAAACAGTATGTGTGTATGCCGGACTCGAACACAGCTGACCAACAATACTCATTCGGGACCGAAAGCCAAAGGGATAACACTCTAAAAAAGGCCCTGGAACAGGCAGATGCTGGCCAAGGACCTACAACGTACTGGGGGTCCCTGGTTTAGAAGAAAAAAAAGATTATACCACAGGGTTTATATTAACACCGAAAATAAAGAAAGGGAGCAGCTGCTAGTCCCAAAAGCAAATCGAAAATCAATAATGCGGCTGGCCCACTACCATGCCACAGGGGGACCCCCTGGCAGGGGGAAAAAATGCAGCTAAAGATCCTGAAAAGGTTTTACCAGGCCTCAGTCTACAACTAAGTTGCAGGATATTGTCAGGAATGCCTTACTTGTCAAAGGACTAACACCTATTTCCCACCAAAAGCACCCTTACAAAGAATGCTGCTTATTAAGGCACCATTTTAACGTATCAGCATGGACATAGTGGGTCCTATGGAACCTAGCAGCAGAGGGTATGCATATATACTAGTAGTGGTTGACTATGCAACTCAGTACCCCAGGCATTCCCTATGAGGGGTACCTCTGTTAGACATGTTTGTGATCTTCTCATCCCCTATTTTGCAAGAGTAGGCCTACACAAGGAAATCATCACAGACTAGGGTAGCAATTTCACATCATTTGTGATTAAACAAGTTTGCCAAACGATGAAGATTAACAGTTCCATACTACAGTGTACCATCCCCAAACTGATGGGTTGCTCAAGCGATACAACAAAAATGATCAAACAAATGTTGAAGAAAGCTACGTAAACTCTTGGACACAATTGGGACAGAGCCTTACCGTGGGTACTTATGGTACTGCCAGACACCCAACAATATTCCAGGGGGTTCTCCTTATTAGGATTATTGTTTGGAAGACAACCCAGCACAGTTTTGGATGTAATCAAGGAAGACAGACACAGTGAGAAACTTTTGTTGGAATATGTGGACGATTTACGGGTACACCAGTGTCACTTAAGGGACCTAGTTTTAAACAACCTAAGTGATGCCCAACAAAAACAAGAGGACCAGTACAACAATAATAGACGAATGAGGACCTTCCAAGTCAACGAAAAGGTCCTAGTCTTGATCCCAAATTGTGAAAACTATATATTAGCAAGACGGAGAGGACTTTACATGGTAAAAAAAAAAAAGTCTTAGGACCTGTAAACTACCTAATAAGCCAATCAGATTGGGTGCAGAAGGAGAAAAACGATCACATGCATTTACTAAAGGAATGAATGAGCCACCGATTCCAGTGGCATTCATCACAAACATCGAACAACAGCTCAGTGAACAATTTCATCAAACTGAGGCTGCAGGGGATCAATAATGTACAATGGGGAACAGACCTTTCTAGAGAAAAATTAAATAGCATCCCTTGGAGCATGCACCCAGGTCTTCTCCAACGCACCAGGTAGGACGAGCCTGGTGGAACATGCTATCAGAACTACTCCCAGGAAAACCATCCGGCTTCGACATTATTGCATCCCCGAATCCAAGAAGACGTAAGGAGAGACAGAGGAAATTCTGAACATGAAGATCGAACCATCCAAGAATCCTTGGTGTTCTATCATTTTGGTACCGAAACCAGACAAGTCAACTAGGTTTAGCATGAACACCAGGCAGCTCAATGCCATCTTGTCCTGTGAAGCATATCCCATGCCTAGAATCAACAAACTCCTGGAAAGACTCTGGTTGGCCCACTACCTGAGTACAATAGATCTTATTAACATTTATTGGCAAATACCTCTAAAGGAACAGGATAAAGAAAAGACAGCCTTTGCCAGTCCCCAAGGTCTTTACCAGTTTACGGTCCTCCCTTTTGGTTTACATGTAGCACCCTCTATGTTACAGGCTTTGATGGACCACATCCTGAGACCACACTTGACTTACGCATCGGATCATGCTCTGTTGCACTGGTTGGCTGTACAGAAGGACTTCAATCACCGGGTGCTGCGTTGGTTCCTTACCCTCCAACCATTCACCTTTGTGACTTTGCACAAGCCGGCCAAGTTCCAGATTATTGCGGACTACTTGTCCCAAGCTTCTGACCCACCCAAAAGGCCTGATCCTTGGATGGGGGTTTCTGACATTGGGGTCCCATGGAGTTCAGGGTCTGCAATTCTGCAGGTCATGGGAGGGAGGATGGAGGTGCAGTCCTCCGAGATGAGACATACGAACATGGGAATGCCAGTTGCCTACCAGACAGCCGTGCTTGGCGTACCGCAGCGACTTCAACAAGACTGGCTTGCACCGAGGAGAAGACTGCAGCGGGTGCACCACAAGTGAAAGGCACTCAGGAAACACAGGACGGTACATAGAGACAACAAGACGACAGAATGCTCTCAGAGGGAATCACGATAACCTGTACAAAGAGTTGCTCTCAGCGTGCACACAAGGACTTTCCCTACCCGTTTCTGCCAGACACGTTGCTTCTACACGGGTCAGAGCGGAAGATTCCACACATGGGACAAACGCCCAAGACCTCGGAGGCACGGACGCATCAAGGCGTCCAAACACAGATGAACCAACTGAAGGGGGAGGGGCCTCGTATAAGACCTTGAAAACAGGGATAGTTATTGGATAGAGGAGAAGAACCGAAAAATAAAAGCTGGCACACCCAATACATTGTCTCTTCTGGATTTGTGTCTGTGCAGGAGCAGGACGGCGTACCTGAACCCGGAAGAATATTGGGAGGCGTCGAAGGAAAGCTCACAGAGGGAGAATCTATCCGTATAGCCTTCCTAAAAGAAGACTGTGCCGATTAATCTAGAGACTGGAATAAGGCTAAGGACAGTGACAGTAATTCTTATTTTGGGGAAGGAAACACCTTAACTTTTTTTCATTCTGGCATTAATAAATCCTTGTTTTTGGCACCACAACGGCTTCTGGCCTAGTCTATCCCACAAGCATTAAACCTTGTTGAGGCAGACGATCCAGCACCTTTTCCATCCTATACACATTTTCAGCTTCTGAGGGGGCGTATATATACATCATATCGCTAATGTTTAGCACTGAGGGTAGACCATCGAGCACGACCCCTGATGACATGTTTGCATTTGTATTTGTATTTTATTATTGATATAGCGCTTTACACCAAAGCGCTTTACAGCATAACAACCAAAAAACATTAAACATGGAACATAGAAGCAATAAAATATAAATGATTCAAACAAGAAAAACAGCATGTGGAACAATTTGCATTTGGGAAGGAAGAGAAGAGGAGAGGTATGGGAAGGAGGAAATGGAAAGGGAAGAGGGAGTAGAGGGAGTAGAAGGGAGGGTGGAAGTCAACGGGGGAGGCAGGAAGAGATAAAAGAACAGGAAGATGGAGTGGGGAGGAGAAAGAGGAGGAGGAAGGGAAGAGAAGTCAGGGAGGGGGGTGAAGAAGGAGTGTTTTTAAGGAGGAACGGAAGGAGGAATAAGGAGATGGAGTGGATAGAGAAAGGGAGAGAGTTCCAATGTAGGGGGGCAAGGAGTTGGAAGGAGCTGAAATGAGAGGAGGCACAAGGAGGCGGGGGACAGAGAGTAAAAAGAGATCAGCAGAGCATAGAGAGCGAGAGAGGGCATAGAAAGAGAGACGAGAGAAGAGGTAAGGAGGGGCAAGTTCATGAAGAGATTTAAAAACGAGACAAAGGAAGTGATATTTAAGTTGGGAGTGGAAGGAAAGCCAGCCTAGGTTGGCAAGTGAATTGGAGATGGAATCATAGGGAGAGAGAAGACCGAGGGTACGGACAGCAGAGTGGTAAAGGGATTTAAGGGGGGCGAGATGGGAAGAGGGGAGACCGAAAAAGGGAAAAACAGTAGAAAAGGCAAGAAAAGATGAGGGCAGAGATTAAGAGTTTAGTAGCATGGAAAGTAAGAGAAGAACGGACTTTAAGGATATTAAAGAGGTGATAGCGACAAGGGCGAGTAGTGAGTGAAATGTGGTAAGTGAAGGGAAGAGTCAAAGTAGATTCCTATATTCCTTGCATGAACGTAAATTGGAAGATCGGCTGGGGGGAAATGAATGGAAGGAGGGGGGAGGGAGGAGGAAGTGTGTTGAAAGTGAAGAAAAGGACTTCAGTTTTGTCCGTATTGAGAGAAAGAAAATGCAATGACATCCAGTTTTTAATGGCAGTGAGACATGAGGAGAGTTTAATATGAAGGTCAGGGGTGAAGGAAGAGAAGGAGAGGAACAGTTGAGTGTCATTGGCATAGAAAAGGTGAGAAATTCCAAAAGAGGAGCTGAGGAGCGAGAAGTGAAGTATAAAGAGAGAATAAGAAGGGTCCGAGGACGGAACATTGGGGAAGACCATAGTTCAGAGGGAAGGTGGAGGAGGTTGAAAGACCTCTGCCACAGAGGATACTCCAAAACTCAGTCTTCTATACTGATATATTCCCTTGTATGTTTTAACCTTAGAAACGTATCTCAATTCGGGTAGCAGGACTACCCAATGATACCCTGCTTTCAAATCTAGCCTTGAAAAGAAAGCGGCTCCCTATAATTCTGTTATGCTTTTCCCCCTTTATGGCCTTTTTTGGTAGGTGCATGTTGAGGAAAATATAATACCCTCTAGTGCTAACTTGCACACTCCTGTTAAACCTTGTTTCTGAGTTGGAATGGCAAACGCCTGTGTTTTATGATGAAGTCTTATCAGTGTACTGTTCAGACAGTCTAGTCGACGAAATAGCTGGTCATCGCAGTGAATTAAGCTTGTTAATTCTTCTACATATACTCCATATGTAAAGTAGACAATCTGCAGATCTGCATCACCCTAGTGTGTATCACCAACATTGTTATGTAAAACCGTGATTTGACTGTTTGTTGCCCAGTATTATTGTTTTTATTAAAGTATTTATTGAGCAGGAAGCAACAGAGCGCTTTACAATCACAGAGGCGGGAGAACCTGGTGAAGGAAACAGAGAAACAGGGATCGGGGAGCTAAAAACGGGGAAGGACAGGCCATTTGGCATCAAGTGATCTATAAATAACCAGGGGAGGAAAGAATGGCGAGCAGATCACCAAGTCTCACGTAGGGTGGGGAGTTGCAGGTGTGTGGACTTTGATGTTAGGGAGGAGTCATTACTTGAAGAGGAGAGTCTTGAGCTCCTTCCTGAACTGCAAAAGCGAAAGGGCGAGTGTGATGTTGCCAGGCAAGTGTGGTTCCAGAGTTTCGGGCTTAGACTGACAAGGCCTGTCTTCTGGTTCTTTCCTTCTTGCACCGACCGAGTTTAAGTCTACACAGGTCCTTACTTATGGTGGATCGTAGGCTTCCAGAGATGCTGAGTTTCTCATGAAGCAGCTTGGTGACTTCAGGGTGACAGAAGGATTTGAAGATAATAAAGGTGTGTAGCAGGAGCCAGTGCAATTCGATGAGGGTCGGGTTGATGTGGTTAAATTTGCTGAGTCTTTTCATGGGTCGTGCATGCAGAACACATCTCAGAGGTGCCAAGGTAGTCGCTGGAAGGCCTTCCAAAACGGCATTGCCATCATTCAGGTGGGAGAGAACAAAAGGTTTGGACATCAAAGGCATGATTTTTTGCAGGAAAGAACATTGGTAAGAAGTCATTTAACTTTTCCTGGCTATATGCTGTTTGAAGGAGAGGTGTCTATGTTGAACCCAAGAGAACTGGTGCAGGTGGCCAACTGGGTTGTGAACCCCTCGAAGTTCATAGCAGAGAGCCAGGCCTGGATGCCAGGGTGTTCGGTGTTGATGGTCAGGAATTCAGTTTTGAAAGGGTTGAGTTTCAAGTAATCACTGAATAATTTACAACTTGATCAATGTGAGGCAGGCCTTGGGTTTATGTGTGTTTTGATGGAGGATATCTTGATGAAAAGCAGAGTGTCATCTGTGTAATGGTTGATGTTTATGTTGTGGGGAGCAAGGAGGGTTCAGAGCAGTTCCATGTAAATATAGAAGATCACAGGGGAGAAGACTGATCCCTGCGGGACTCCACATGTGATGGGTAGAGTTGGTGATCTGGAAGAAACCATTTGTACTAATTGGTGGTGATGAGCAAGGTAGGATTTGAACCCGCTGAGGGTTATCTCGGTGATCTCCATGCAGTGATGTAGATTGTGTCTGGTGGTCTGCTGTGTCAAATGATGTGGAGAGGTTGTGAGGAAGAAATCAAGGACTTTAAGGGCATCGTTGATCAGCTTGATATTAGCCGTTTCTGTGCTGCATCTGGGTCTGAAGCTAGATCTGAAGGAGGTTGTTGGCTTCGTTGTGTAAGCGGAGTTGCATGGCTACTGCTTTCTCAAAGATCTTACCTATGAAGGGAAGATGGGTGATGGGGCCGTAGTTATTGAGGTCATCGGTGTCCAGTGTTGGTTTTTAAGAAGCAATTTGTCCAGTCTTGAGGATCGAGGGAAAAATGCCCTGAGTTAGAGAGCAGTTGATTGTCAGATAAACAGGGAGTGCTTCAGTCAGAAGGGTCTTTGGCACGTAGGCAGGGAAGATGTCGTCCGCGTACGTTGTGGCCTTGAGGGATGCTAGGGTGGCAGTGAGGTCGTCCATAGAGTGTGTCTTGAAAGTTGTCCAGTTAGTTGTGGTTGTGTACAATGGGATTTGCAGTGTGCTGTCAGTTGTGGCGTTGGTGTCCATGTGTTGTCGGATAATGCTGATCTTGTTGGAGTTGATGGCAGAGCATTTTTTGATGGCGTGGTATGGGTTGGTCTGGCAGAGGGTGGATGCAGTGCTTAATGGCTTTGAAAAGGGCTCTGCTTTCTTTGTCGGCCTTAGCTGTGGTGTTTTGGTACTAGTTGGCTTTGGCAGTAGCCATCAGTCTGCATGTAGCACAGAGTTCCTTAAACAGGATGAGGTTGGATGCACTGCAGCATTTTTGCCAAGTTGTTTATTGTTTTCTGATGGTTCGTTTGTTCAAGTTGAGATCTTGGTTGTACTAGGGTGCAGAAGGTATAGGCTTTAGGTTGCACTGTTTCGCTGGGGCAAGGTGGTTGTAATCTATTGCGAGGGTTTTGTTGATTTCTTGGAGAAGCTAATTGCAATCCTGGTTTGTCAGAGGTAGATTAGCCCATGTGGGGTGGAGTATGGTAAGGTGTTCCGCGAGAGCTTTCCTTGGAAGTTGTTGAATGATCTGAAAATTTGAGTTTCAAGGGGGTGAGGAGTTTTGGTGTCGGGACAGCCGGTCCTCTGCGCACCTCCTGTTAGTGTTTGTAGTTTTAGGCTGCTGCCTGGCACATGGTTTGTCTCGGGACCCACTCCAGGGTTCCCAGTTGATTTGGTACTTGGTCGGGTGACAAACCTTTGTTAATTTTGGGCGCTGGCTGGATTTGGTAGTCCAATTGCTAAAAGATCTGATAGTAATAGTCCAGTCCTTGAGTCATGCGAGTGGTAGTTCATTAGTGTTTTGACAACATCATAGATAATATCTTTTTGGTGCCAATTTGGTGAAACAAAAAAAGCTGATGCGCGTTTCAACCGAAGTCTTTATCAAGGCAAAGATCAGGTGGCAGCAGACTCGTGGTAGAGCTTGTGGCTGGTGGCCCAGGTTAGAGTGCCAGATAGAGGCTGGTCAGCCTGGTCTGACGCCGGGATCGGCACTGCGTTGCGGCTTTAATCAGACCTCAGGACTCAGCGAAGACTTGTTTGCTCCATTTCCAATGAGTTTGCTTGATTGTTATGATGTGAATATTGTCAAAGGGGATTGCCAGATGGCGTGATCAGTAAATCGGTATTGGGCAGCTGTAATAGAGGGTAGGCAGGACAGAGATGATGACGTTGAGGATATTACCATTCCTGTGAGTTGGGTCTTTTGTTTGCTGTGTGAGGTTCAAAGGGTCGAGTACGCAGTGGAGCTCTTCCTTCTTTAACTTGGTTGCTAGTGATCTTGAAGTTGCTGAGAAAGATGTTGAGATGCGTGAGAGAAATGGTTGTAGCCAATTACATAAAGTCTTCGATGAAGGAGGTGTTGGGATGAGGTCAAACCTGACTGCGTCCAATGGGGAGAGCGGGAAGTGGCAGGAAAGGTTCTGGAAAGAGCCAACAGTGGCGATGTCCACTTGGGTGCATAACCATAATTCCTTGTGAATGATGGCAAGGCCTCCACCAATGTTGTTTGGACTGCTCATGCAGAACTTCAGCCATGTATGTCCCTTCAAGGGGAATTGATTGTGAATGTATATATTCGTACTTTGATTGACATTTGTGGACTTGTATTCCATAACCGCTTGAAATGTGTGTGCTAGTACTTTGAATGAGGCTCCTCTATCTATTAACACAAGAATGGATCAGTCTTGAATATTTACTGCGTACCTTCATTGCCTTTTCTTTTCGATCTGGCACGAAGGACACTGGCTGTGGAGAATACACCTCCTTCTTCCTGTTCCAGTTCCTCTGGATGTTCTTGCAACGCTTCAACAAGCGCCACTTGCATTTTCCCACATGTAGGTGTGTGTGTGTTATAGTTTTGTACGTTGTTGGGGAAACAGACCAACCCATTTTTGCAAAGTGAGTGATTCTCCCACACCGTCCACATGTTTGGCAGAAATCATTCAGAGTCCACGTTCACCATCGAACTACAGTCGTTTTCCAGTGCACAGCTTGGCATGAGCCATCAGTGGGAGACAGAGTTTTAAGAATACAATGTACAGTAGGGTCCCCCATGTATAGCAGTCTTGGACGTTTCACCTTCTCAAGGTCTTCCCTTATGTCATCAAAATATATTGAGTCTTTCCACCCACATCTCCCATTTTGTGCCTTGGCTTAATTAATGGAGCCCCTAATATAAAAAGTTCTGCCGATGGAGCTAGACACCCTTGCTGTCTGGTGTTAGTAGCTGGTTTCTATGCCTTCCCTACATCATCTGCCACAATTACACAGAAATATGGATGTGATGGTATTTTACAGGAATGCAGCACACATTCTGCTTATAATGAAGGCAATCAGGGATAACTGCACATCATTACCTCTGTAGAAGATTTAGCTGAGATGAGATATGCTGATATGAGATATGCTGCGGGACTTATGCTGAATGTTTGGATGTTACGTAACATTTACTAATACAGTGGTCTGGAGTAAATTGATGAAAAGGACTCAGACACAGCCACAACCTCTGAAACCCTCAACACTGTTGACAAGCGTGCTTTGAAAAAAGAAGTGGGAATCACTGTCACACGGACATTCATATAGCCCATCATAGTAGTGTTGAACAGACCTCACTCTCCTTCCCACACAATAGCAAGCTCTAGTGGCGCATGTCGGAGATGTGACCAAAACATATTGAGTGTGGCACAGAGTCCAACACTTGGCAGGAGCTCTGCAGTGCTCCAGCATGGAAGACACCTTGCAGGCACCCAGGCAGTATCGCCTTTCATCAGTTGTTGAGTTTCGGGGATGCCGGCACATAAAGGGGCCACAAGTAAATAGGAAACATATCTTATCACAGTGGAGTGACTATCCTTTTGGACATAGCTCATGCCTTTTATTTATAGAGTGTAA
This sequence comes from Ambystoma mexicanum, assembly GCF_040938575.1. NCBI lineage: Eukaryota > Metazoa > Chordata > Amphibia > Caudata > Ambystomatidae > Ambystoma > Ambystoma mexicanum. The sequence goes on along the minus strand of NC_090929.1, from coordinate 787,006,748 downwards.
TGATGCTAACGAACATCATCAGGCTCCGAAAAACGTATCACAATAAAACAACCCGTTGCATGTGCCGTCTACGCAACATTTCGTGGGTAAGAGCTGGCTCACTGATGTGGCTCTAGCTTCCTCTAGTGGTGGCCTCTGACTGAGTGGGATTGCTTTCACTGCTGCCCTCCATCTTACTGTTGGTTGTGTGTGCTCCTTTGCTTTTGGGGCCGCTGCTTGCCTGGGTGCCACAGCTGCATGTGCTCTAGTTTCATTGTCGAGCTTCAGGGGTCGTGAAGGTCCCTTGTGTTCCATGCCGGCAGATGTGTGACCTCAAGTCCAGTGGTGCCACCCGTCATCTGCCTGACCCAAGGTGTTTCAGGGGGAAGATGGCAGTTGGTACGGCCCCACTCCCTGTTCCTTATTATAGTACCAGTATGTTTGAGTATAGTATGACTGGCAATCCCACAATTCCTGTCTCACATGATACTGGCCAGTTCCTTGTAGAAAACTACCAGTTCAACCATGCACACCGAGCAGAGGACAACAGAACACCCAGAGAAAGTCTCCAGCAGATTTTGGAGGAACCATGCAACCCAACCGGCAATAGAATGAAGAGTGATTATCAGCGCACATGCAGTGAGGTCTGTGAGGGGTCAGTGATGCGAGGTGGACAACTGCTTGTGGTTTTCTCAGAGTTTGACTTTTTATTGATAACAATAAGTGCAAAGAAAACCTAACTAAACCTACTCTACCAAGGAGTTCCCTACCTAATCCTGGTTCTAAGGGAAATTCTCACACTGAAAAACAAATCAAAATAATCATAAACAACATAAATACATGATTACCAAATAACCAGTGACTTGGATAACCTTCATATGTCCTGGGTAGATGCCTTTCCCCAGAATATCCAAAGTCAACCTCTCCAAATATTCACAAAGAAAAGAAAAGTCTTGAACCAGTTCTTGAAAGTTCCAAAACAGACAAAAGTTCAACCAAACAAAATTCCACTGGTAAAAGTTCTTTAGCCATCTGTTGAAAAGTTCCCTTTACAATTCCAACAAAGAAAACAGCACCAATGGTAATCCTGGATAACCTCCTTCCAAGGTGGACTTAACGCAGTTAAGAGACAAAAGTACCACTTCTATTTTAACAACTGGCCATATGTTTGTAACCTCTGCAGTGTCTTTAATATACATGCTTTCCAAACCTGGTATGCGGTCAAGGACATTTCTGCTGGGAAAGCTAAATTTTTTTATGGCTTGCTACTGTTCTCCGCAGAGCGTGTTTTTAGAGAAGGGAGCCACTGCGCTTCTTGGGGGGAGCTCTCAATTGACCCAGCTGGCAACCAACGGCTGTTCCTCAACTGCGCAAGTACAATTTCCAGAAGGTTCGAGAATTGACTCCCCTTTGTGGAGTGTGTATATATGCGGAAGCCCGGAGGTGGTCAGGTGAGACTCCAGCCGGAGAAGGACGCTTACGTCCGGCCCTCCTGTGAGCTGTGGTGCTCTCGCCTGGCTGTTCCCGGGGTCTTCCAGCCGCTTCTGGACGAGATGAGGAATCCTGTTATGCTCACAGTGATGTATTTCCTTTTGACTTATTTACTTCTTCTGTGATCTATGTCCATATTATTTTTGTGAGTTATTTCTATGTACTTCTAAGATTTGAATAAATAGCCGTATAAGGGCTGATCATCTTCTAAGAGTGCGTGGCTGTGAGTTATTGTGTCTGTCTATGTTCAAAGTATTTGCTCTATAATTGCATTGATGATTTATGGTTGTTCCGTGCACTTTTGGGGAGAGCAATACACACGCCCTCCCCTTACCCCCAACCCAGCATGCACATAGTACAGTAAGGATGTACATTCTGAGTTACCCTGCGACTGCCTACCCCACCGTAGTCTGGATGGCAGCTTCGTCTTCATCCTGCACAAACAATGTCACAGTCAGAGCAATCCTCTTTGAATGTCCATTCCCATTTCTAGCTTTTGTTGCCCCAGCGCTTTCTCCCACACGCCAGTTTCTGACGTAGCCCATTTTTCCAAATCCCCTTACCATCTCGTAATGCTTGGTCCCTTTGCATCTTTCCACTTCATAGCAATGCTGCATTTGGCCAATATATATATATCAAATCTTTAATCTTGTTCAACGGTTTATCCTTCAGACTCCTTTATGTCAGCCCAGCATGCAGGCTTCCGGGGTCTAAGTCTAATTCAATACCTCCTTTCGCTGCTTTATGCACCACCTCTCTCCAAAACCCCTGCATGATCGGGCAACCCCAAAACATAGGTATAAGACCCACCTCTTCCAGTCTACATCGAGGACACTCCTGTTTGTTAGCACCCTTACATTTAGCAATAGCAGCTGGCGTGTGGTATGCTCCCTGCGTAATGTACAGTTGTATGAGTTGCAATCTGGCATTCCCTTCCCCAGCTTTATGCACACCTTTTTGGTTCCAGCAGCTACCCCAAAGCTGTATTGCCACACTTCCAGCTTTGGATAACGTTGTCACCCTTGTATCAGGGGACACTGGACTTTTAACAACTTCAAAACACAGGTGGATAGCTTGGGTAATGCTTACTCTTCTCTTTACTTCTGGAACTTCTACAATTAAAATAATACTTGTTCTGGATGTTACAAGATGCAAGTTTCACCAGAGAAATGGATGTAGGTACAAGCGACCACTCGTATATGGAGAATTTTAACTTCAAAGAAATGTAAGGACTTGAGTTTGCACCCCTTTCATTCATTCATACGGAGTGATACTTAGACTTGGTCGGGAATCACAATATCCATATGCAACCTTTGTTTGATGTAATTGTTTTTGTAACAATTCGTGAAAGTTAGCTTCTATCTTCTGAGTGAATGACTCTTAATTGGAGAAACGCAACCACTCCGGTAACGTTAGTTAGTTCAACAAAGGAAAATGGAAAGCTTTTCGTTTACGCCAGCACTCTGACATGCCTTAAAAGTGCATGTGATACATTTTCTTCTCACAGCAACAGATAACTTTTACTCGCTCCCAGTTCTACGCAAGTTTTAACTGAGCTGGTTACAGTTACCGGCAAGGGGTTTTCAGTGAATTGGAGTATGCTCTAAAACAGTGTGGTTACGGCAGCTTCCACTTCTCAACCTTTCTTCCTGCTACTACTACTTAAGGCACTCCTGGGACCCACACCAGTGTGCAGCATGGGTGCCTCTGATCCAGCCTGGACCACACAGTCTCCTTCACTTCTCTGACCCTAGGCTTGCTTCTGCACACAGGCCTCGGGTTGCAGCACTATTTCAACTCTGCAGTCACAGTGACTAAGCGCACCTGGGAAGACCTTTAACTTCAGCACGTCTCTCTTGGTGCTACCACAGCCACACAGGGTTTGTGAACACAGGACCAACTGAGAACCTGCAGGTGAAATCTGTTCTTCTCTCATCCTAGCGTCCCTTAAGTGATCACACCTCCACATGAACTGCTAATCTTATGCTCTTGTCGTTCTGCTACTACTGCCAGCCTTCCAGCTCCTTCCTTCAGCTCCTTCCTCCTGCAGCCTTTTATGCCCTGCTGCAGCCTTTTATGCCTCTCAGGTGGGGAAATTGACTTCAGGTGCAGGCCCTTAATGTTAACTGCCTGACTCTGGCAAAGGCTGTTAGGACTGTTTGCCTGTCCTTTACTTCTACATACCTCCTCAGACCTCTTCTTCGTCTCCCTCCTTGTGGAATTCTGGGACATGTAGTTGATTCTAAGGAAATTCGGTTTTTCCACTCCTTTTACACTTTTAAGGGGGGTTTTAATTCCCTTCCTGTAGTGTATCTTTGATATTGAGGAGGACATTTAAGTTCAGGGATACAAAAGACCTGCTCTTTTGATATAACATGCTGCTGGGTTACAACCTTGGAGTTTACCCTCTCAGTCTTGCTAGGAGGTTGAGATATATTAAAGTGACAATAAGTCAGAGCCTCCTCTGGCATGGTGGTAAGAATATCCCTCTCAGAAGTGAAATACTGTCTCACCTCAAGGAATCTCCCCACTACCCAGGGCCTTGTCTCCACCCATATGATCCACCCACAGTTCCCCCAGGATTGGGATCAGGAAGCGTCTGCCCTCTCCTGGCCACCTGAGAGGAGACTTTAGGCAGGGTTTGGTGAAGGATCTGCAGGATTCCCCACAGGTCCCATTCACTTCATAATATAAGGAGACTTACCCGTTATGGAGCCATGGAGCATCGCCTCATACAAACCAATAGTCTGGAGAGCCTGGTAGGCCCTCATACAAACTCTCAAACTGACAGCAGCAGGCCACCAGTTTCGGGCAGACTCACACATGATAAAAGGGCAGTGCTTCGAGGCATTCCACTAGCGATCCCGGAGAAAGACCTCCCAGCTTACGTAGCGGATCTCCTCCGGCACGTCATCACTCTTCTAGACGACGTCCCCCTAGAGCTTGACAGGGTGCACAGAACCAGATCTAGACAAAACCCTAAGGGCTCAACTGATGTGCTGGTCAGAGTCCACTTCTACAAGCTCAAGGAGGAGATAATGAAAGAAGCCAGAGCCATGGGTCAGATCCACTTCCGGGACTCGGAGATATCCCTTTTCCAAGACTTGGCAGCAGCGACTTTAGCAAAACAAAGAGCGCTCAAACCAATGGCCGACTGGCTTCGCGAACGCAAGATAACCTACCGCTGGAACTTCCCCTCAGGCCTCTCCTTCATGTGGGAGGGGAAAACCCGACAAATCCCTTTCCCGCAAGAAGCGGAACTATTCATGAACCCGGAGGCGGCTGCGGAAGCCCCTGGGAGCTCGAGCCACTCACCCGAGGGAGCTAACAGAGAGTCTCTTCGCTCATGGTCCCGAGTAGAGGGTCGTCGCAGGTTGCGCGGCCCACCCTCCAAGGGGAAGAATAGCAACAATCGCTGAAGCCGCCCCCTCTCTAACCACCGCAGACTCTGCTTCGGCGGAGGGTACTCCTCGAATGATGAGGTCTGAGACTGCCTGGGCCCTTGGCGGAAACGAATATCTATATTCCATCCCGCACTGTTATATTTTTACCGACAACGCACGAGGCCCCAGGGTCTCCCATCTAGCTGGTAGCCACGGCCCAGCCGACAGCCCCATTGGTAGAAGGCTGGTCTGGATACCGATACCTGTTCCTTGTTTCAGGTTTTGTTTTAGTTTTCCATGTTTGTTCACCATGGTCAGAGGGCAGGGGGGAGCTGGATCCAAGAAGACAACTGAAGATGAGGGTGAACCACAGGGGTCAGGGCGCAAGCTGCAAGGGGTTTCCCCCCTACATGAGTCCTCCCATATATGCACAGCCCGGCCCACAAGGGAAGGGGTGACCTCCACTCCTCACCCGGACAGAAGCAAGGGAAATCCACTAACTGTATCACTGACGAATGGCCCTGCCGGATAGAGAGCTATCTGTGTTAACCTGGAATGTCCAGGGCCTGAACGCCCCTCGGAAGAGGAAGTCCATGAAGCACAGGCTTTCCCAGCCAGCACCTGACATTATATGCCTTCAGGAGACACACCTCCTCAGGACTGATGAGCGCCGCATCGCCTTCCAACACTACCCAAAACGCTTCTTCGCCTCTGCGGGCCTCAAGAAAAGAGGGGTGGCCATCTTGATAAGCCGAAGCCTCCCTTTGACGAATATTACGATCAAAAGAGATCCAGAGGGGCGGTATATTCTCCTGAAAGGCCAGCTATTGGAACTTCCCATCACCATAGCAGCTATATAATGCCCAAACACAGCGCAAAGCCTATTTCTGCGAAACCTCCTTCCTGTACTTACAACCTTCACCGAAGGTCAGCTGCTCATAGGGGGCGACTTCAACCTGACTCCAGACCCCAATCTGGATAAAACACTCCCCCCAGCCAAGGAGGACTTCGGCAAAGCTCTCGCTATGGCAGAATTCTTGAGGGAAACCGACTCCATAGATGTTTGGAGATGGGCCAACATGGGGACTAGGGATCACACATTCTTCTCCCATGCCCATCTGGGGCATTCAAGGATCGATCTGCTGCTTCTATCCAGTTCTCTCATCCCCTGCGTTGAAACCATCCAAATAGGACACAGAGCCCTTTCAGACCATGCTCCGGTCATAATGAAACTGAGGGTACAGAGCTTCCCCGAGCCAACGCAGCGACAATGGAAACTTCAAGACCAGATCTTGGCAGACATAGCAATCAGAACGGAAATGGCAGAAGCCCTCAAGAACTACTTCAAGGAAAACACCACCAAAGACACATCGATTTCCACGATCTGGGATGCCATGGAACCCGTGATCGGGGCACGGCTAACGATTGCACCGCCAGGCTACGCCGCCTACACAAACTACAGCAGGACAAGCTCGAAGCGGAGGTGTTTGAGGCGGAACGCATCCTGAAGCAGTGTCAGAACAGGAAAGCAAGCCGCCCGCTCCAGAAAGCAAATCGATCTCTAGAAATGCACCTATCAGATAAGGCGGCCAGAGCACTCACATTCACCAAACAATTCTACTATGTGCACAGCAACACAGCAAACCGTCTCCTGGCCCACAAATTAAAAAAGCTGCACTCGCGGAACACCATCCAATGTCTCCAGGATGCCCAGGGAACGCCGCGCTACGCCAACCCGGAGAAAATAGACATCATGACTGCGCACCATAGAGTAATCATGTCGGGTTCCCCCACGGCAGCAGACGCACATTCAAAATACCTAACTGGGATACAGCTGTGTGACCCACACCCTCACCTGGCAGCCCTAGAAGCCCCTATCTCGAGAGAAGAAGTGAGCGAGGTCATAGCAAAATTGAAAAACTCATCGCCTGGGCCAGATGGGCTCACAGCTCCATTCTATAAAAAGTTTTCATACATACTCGCCCCCTAGCTGGCAGGCCCTCTTCAACTCCTTCCTGTCGTCGGGAACGACCACGCCCTCGATGGAAGACTCGCTAACAGTGCTGCTTCTGAAACCAGGCAGGGACCGGAGCCTCTGTGCCTCGTACAGACCCATCACGCTTCTGAATTACGACGCCAAAATCTTCGCCAAAATCCTAGCAAACAGGCTGGCTCCCTTACTCCCGGACATCATACACCCCAACCAAACCGGGTTCATCCCCGGCCGTCGCACTCACGACAACATAAGAAGAACCATAAATGTTATCGAATCAGCCAGCAGGAAGGGACAGGAGTTGATGGTGCTCTCGCTTGATGCTCAAAGCTTTTGACAGGCTAGATTGGGGCTACATACAAAACACATTAAGGCACTTTGGCTTCGGCCCCAAGTTCATAAAATGGACACTAGCTAACTATCAGCACCCATCCACCAGGCTGAGAATTAATGGAACCAGATCCGACAGAATCCACATTTCGAGAGGCACAAGGCAAGGATGTCCCCTCTCCCCACTGATCTTTGCCCTCTCGATGGAGCTGTTCGCAAGCAGAGTACGGCAAAACGCTGCAATCCAAGGCCTGACGATCAAACCCCAAGTATACAAAGCCGCCTTATATGCACACAATGTAGTCTTAACACTAACCAAGCGCAGGGAATCCATGAAAGCTCTGTGGACTGAACTGAAAGAATTTGGTGAAGCATCAGGGTTCAAGGTTAACCTTCCTAAGTCAGCGGCGTTGGGAATCAACCTATCATACCTAGGGGTCCAACTAACAGGCTCACCCAACAAACTATATAAAGCTAACTTTCCCCCTCTGTTCAAAGAATTCAAAAGCGATCTATTACGCTGGCAGAAACAGGAAATTTCCTGGTTCGGAAGAATAACGGCTCTGAAAATGAACCTCATTCCAAGACTGCTTTACCACTGCTCAGCCCCACCAATGGCTATCCCGAAGCAAGCTGTACAGAAACTACAAACGGGCATCCTGAGATACATCTGGGATGGAAAACAGCCACGGATCCCAAGGAAACTCATGCTACGGGGCCAGGCTGTGGGGGGATTGGGAGCACCCGACGTTGCCAGATATATCCTAGCAGCCCAGCTCTCGCACGCATTCGCCTAGCCACCAGTCACTCCTAAACCCCGCTGGCTGGAGCTAGAGGAGGCCTGGAGTCCAGTCCTGATAACCTCACTACCACATGTGAAACGCTCCATCGACCGCCCGGACAGGGGCCCGCTCTCAGCAACCGAAAACACGGTGGCGAACTGGAAGAAGGCGGCACAGCTATGGAGAGTCCGCAGTACTACGGGCCCTCTCACCCCAATCTGGTTGAATCCGGAATTTTCACCGGGCACCAACCCCAAGGACTTCTTGAGGTGGAGGGAGGGAGGATTGGAGAAAGTGCAAGACTTTTTCGAGGAGGGTAATCCTCTGGACTTCGAGGCCTGCAAGGCGAAATTCAAGGTTCCTGAAAACGAGAGGTTCAGATACACACAACTCGGGCATTGGCTCTCAAACAGGAGCATGAAAAACCTGGGAAGCAGAGACCTAACAGCCCTGGAGCAGACCCTCACATCGCCTGCCCCTAAGAGCAAGATCTCTACACTCTACAAGATCCTAGACAGAACCGACCCAACCCACAAGGAACCATACATGTTCAGATGGGAGAGAGACATTGGGAGACCCATTGAGCCGGAGGAATGGGGCCAGATCTGGACTAGAGCAAATAGAAGCTCGAAATGTGTATCCAATATGGAGGGGGCATTCAAAGTATGCTATAGGTGGTATCGAACCCCAAAATCTCTCAATAAATGCAACCCGGCGATCCCACCAACCTGCTGGAGAGGTTGCCCGGACAAATGCATACTACACCATCTGCTCTGGACATGCCCCAACGCGACGAAATTTTGGAAAGCAGTGTTAGAGCAAATCAATTTCATCACGGGATTGGCAATCCCATGGGACCCAGAGATCGTACTCCTCGGAGCAAGCGGCGAGGGCATATTCCCTCGATCAGGCCACAGAGCAGAACTTTGCTCCCACCTGTTGACTGCGGCCAAGATTTCAGTGGCAAGGCTCTGGAAAAACCCAGAGGGCCCGTCGGTTCAAATGTGGTGGACTAAATGTTGGGACATAATAGCGGCGGAAAAACTCACCTCCCTCAGGTTTGGGAACGGAGACAAATTCTTCCATACTTGGTCTCCCTTCTTGGATTACGCACAGTCATACCCAGGCCTGGCCCGACAGCCTCCCTCTCTACGTTGGATGGACAAATACGACTGAAATAAAACACGGAAGAGTAGCCGGGGTCACCCATCTGGGGAGGTCAGCCCCTGCTAGCAAAAATAGAGTCGGAGCAGGAAAGGCTTTGATCTAAGTGAGGCCTTCTCCCCTCCCCCAGCTGGAACCTGAAGAATGATCTACCTCCAGGAGTTCTGAATCCGACGTGGGGCCTCGAGGGGCTCACCTCCACCAAACTTCGGCCTCCCCATGCAGTTAGACCTTCCTCACTGACCTACTGTTGTGTTTATGTTTTATGTTTGTTTCTTTGATTTGTATTCGCAAGCGAGACTTCACCAATGGAAACACCTTAATTACACATGAGGTAATGTATAACTTGCTTGTTTAAAACCAATAAAAACATGTTTTAAAAAATAAAAAAAAGGGCAGTGCTTAGACCCCTCTTATGTCTTTTGCATATCGTAAGACCTCTCAGGTGGGCATAATAGGAGGAGATTGGCTCGATGACAGCCAATGGAGGAATAGTGGGGAGGATAAAAGGAGACCTAAGAAGCAGGAACTTGTGGGTTGTTTGAGTGAGGTCAATGGAGGAAGTAGACCAAGAGACCGGACCATCATTCTTAAGCATAAAAACCTTGTTAGATCTTTGAAGATGGACCAATTCCTTAAGTTAAATCCGAATATGATGGAACAACTCTGTAAGGGAATGGATGGAAAATGTTGGTCCACTGTTAAGCTTGGGTGACCTATTATTCGAATAAATTTGCTTTGCCTAAACATTTTTACAGTAGTAGGAGGTTTTGACCTGGGACCGCCTGTGGCTGGCCACTGCAATTGGGACCAGGATGACATCTCTTGGGCTATAGGTAAACTTAAGCCTTCTCGCGCCCCGGGACCTGAGGGCATTCCACCCTTTGTACTCAAGGAAGACCCCGAACTGTGGGCCAACCTCTTGAAGCCCATGTTTGACTACATTTTTGATACGCAAACTGTCCCAGCCTCTTGGGTCCAGTCAATTATTGTACACATTCACAAAAAACGGTGACGCACTTGACCCTGACAATTATAGGCCCATAGCGCTTATTGACGCTACGAGTAAAGTATTTTCCATCTTGCGTCACCAGGACCTTAATTGTGTGGTAAAGGACAGCTCTCTTGAGTACATTTCAAGTTGGCTTTAGAGAGGACAGTAAATGCAACAGTTCTGGCTCACTTGAGACACTCAGTACATACATCTTTGGACCTCTCTAACTGGTTTGATTGCGTTATTAGATCTAGGCTTTGGTCCAAGATGCTAGCTATGAACATTCCACGTAAGCTTGTCCAGCTCCTTGCACCACTACATACCCACTCAACAATACGGATGTTAGGCAGAATCCTGTGCAGTGCCCTTAGGGACCACTAAACACAATTAAGACTACAGGTGGCAATACAAGTTTTACCTTTGGTACAAGCCTGTACTACTATGTCAGAGTGGTAGTAGTGGCGGAGCAGCCAGGCTTATCTCAAGAGTAAATGAGCAGTAGCAGAGATTACACAAAGGGACCACAATTACTGTGACTCAAGCAAACACTGACTCAAGGTTTCAGGTAGAAAAATATAAGTACATTTATTTTTAAACCATTCGTTATAAACACACCAATTCTATTAAACTTGAACACAAACCATACGTCAAATATATTACAACTAACCAATTCACTTTGTACAGTATGTCTCAAGGTAAGTACCGTGTGTTTGAATGAACCGGTGTTATGAACAAAACACGTTATCGCGAATACGATTACGATCACTTTTTGACAGTTCGGTCTACTAAATAAACGCGTATCTGTGACATGAAATGCTACTGGGGCAAAAAAACACTTAGCACCTGAGATACCCAGAGGGAGTTGGAGGCAAAAATCACAGGCAATATTTTGGTTAGGCAGACAGAATCGAGAAACACTCAGAGACAAGAGTTCAAAAGTCAAAGAGCCGGAGCCAGGGTCAAGTGACACCGGGGGCATGTTGCCGAAGATCACACAGTCAGATAGTTCACGATTCAATGTAGCCAAGAGTATTTCGATATTGTCAATGTTTGGAAGCAAAAGTTATAAGAAGGAGGGAAGACAAGGGCAAGCCTTGGAAATGAAAAGGGGTTCACCCAGTTTCCTCAAGCAGAACACATTACTTTATTCCAATGGTGCAGCTGGTGCCCTGGCAGTTGTTCCTGTTGGTTTCCCGCAGACCCACGATTCCTGGTGCTTCGTTGTGAAGGAGGACGTCTGAAGGGGGTCTGCACCACACAGGGATGAAGCCGGCAGTAGCGACAACGAATAAAAGGTGCGCTCCTTAAAAACAGGAGAGGCTCTTCAAATGGCTATCCGGACCACTACAGACGTGTGCAGCGATTTCGACCAAGGAAGAGGATCCTCTGGCTGTGGAAGATGAGCTGGTTATCCCCACCAGGCTCAAGGGAAGAAGACTCCGGACTGGATCTTCTCTTAGTCATTGAAGGGTAGATAGCTCAGGACTGCAGCAGGGCTTCACCGGGACAGGATAGTTGCAGCAGCCGTCATTCTCTCCGCTTCTCTTCGGTTCCTTGTACTTCCAGTGGCGACTCTCTGACTTCTAGCCCAAGAGACTTGCCTTTTATGCGCAAAACCCCCATTAACACAGCCTGGCTGTCAATCACCCAGCAGGGGGGTTGTCCAGCCCGGACAACCACCTCAGCCAATCATGGCAAAGTGCGACTTGGGTTTCCTAGGATACCCTGTGTAGGGGGCGACTACACCCCTCCCTCACATTCAGCCCACCTGGACACCCAAGTGTCTGGTGGAGGGCTTCTGAGCAGAAGCCAGTCAAAAGACGGTGAACAAAGAAGGTGAACCTAGTTTGCCACACAAAGTAAAACACAACAAGGACTTTAACAAAAAGAAATGGCGAATAAACCCAACCGGAGCCAAAAGAAAGACAATTTGGTCAAGCGGGTTTATGTTCGAGGCTAATATAATAGCCAAGAACAATACCACGTTTATCTAATATAATCGCGGTAGAAAAGATAGGGTAGATAACACTGCCACCAGTCAAGTCTAAATGTTAAGAGAGCAAAACAATGCTCAAGGAGGTACAGAAAAAGGGATACGAATTAACCCTTTCCAGTACTCCATGGAAGATGGGGTGTACTGGATCTGTGGTAGATTGACTAAGTAAAGTTAATGGCAACTTTACCCTTTTCTGGGGGACTGTAGTCAGCCTCAGAAATGGAGTCGGGGGAAGTCTCATAGGTAAGAGTGGGGGGAAAGCTCACACTCTTACCAAGTGGAAAAAAATAAACTCCAGAAGTCCGGCAAAGCTGCTGGGGTACTCACTAGGTGAGGGAAATTAGCCATAAATGAGAATTCTCCCTAACACTGGGTACAATTGACTAAGGAGGGGACGCTTTCCCAGGTGATTGCTTCTTACATTGGGTCAACAGGGTTGCACACTGGCCCCTATATTCTTCAACCTGTATGTGTTTGATGTGGAGGGATTGTGGCTTCGCACCCACCGGGGTGGGGAGTATAAGGATTTTACTTTATTAGATCGTACCCCAAGAGGCCTCAGGACGAAAATGCAATTGTTTCTCCACTATGCTGCTGCTAACAATGCGTCCAAATCCCAGGTACTTATTTTCTCTAGAAAAACTAAGGTGCAGACATATGAGTGGACTATGGGACAGGAAAAAGTGGACCAGGTTAAGGCTGTCACCTACCTTGGGTATAACCTTACCAACAGGGTTAGCCTTGATTTCTGGAAACATGGCCTAACCGATAAAGCCTTTAAACTTAAAGCTCAACTCAAATTCTTGAAGCCAAAAGTATGTACATTTTCTTTACTTCCTCTAAGGCATTACTATCTTGCCAAATTTGAGGCCATCCTTCAATACAGTCTTGACCTTTGTACTCATGGTATGGGTCACACCCTTAATATTACACAAATATCCCTTAAAGCAAGGTATGTTTGGAAACAATTTAGCACCTTTAGAAAAATAAGTGACCCTGCGAAAATGTCCCTCTATGAAATACTGGGTGTGGTTAAGTGTGCCGATTCTGTCCCTTCAATGCAGGAGTTTTGCTCCAGGGTGAAGCTGGTTCTGGTCTCCATAGGGTAAACGGTGGAAGACCTTATTCACCGACTGGGGATTGCGAAGAGGTCACTATTTAAGGTTGATTGGGTTGAGACTGTTGATTGTATAGCCACCTATTCGCCCTATAGGGAATATTACAAATTTGGGCATGCTAGGGAATGTATACCATTCTACCTTCAAAGGTTTACATGCCCGAATGGACGAACGAGCTATATGTGATTTAGGCTCAATCAGATGCAGACTTCTGAGAGGATTAAGCATTGGAATGAATCTTCTACAATGCCAGCACACAACAACTCCAAGAAGCAATGTAGATTTTGTGGGGATAAAGATTCTGCAGAGTCCTTGAGGCACATAGTCATCATGTGTCCTTACTTTGACGCTATGCGTTTGGAGAGCTTCAAAGATACATTTGATAAAACTTGGAGGTCTCAGCAAATCTTTTCTGGTGTAGATGCATGTGGGGCACTAACATATCTCCGATTTTGGCCCTAAATGAGTTCCTGATGAAAGTTACAATGGAATTGGACAAAAAGAATCTCTGTATTTAATGGGTCATTGCCACTTGAAATGAATTAGCCAAATGGACTCAAGTTATCATGTGGCGCTGGTTAATAATGTGATAGGATTCTCTTTCTATCTTTATTTGATGCTGCTGATACATTTTTTCTATGTATGTTGAAAATTGTTTATATTCTGACATGTTTTAACATTGTAAGGAATGTTGTAAGAGATTGTAAGATTCTTTATTTTTTCTCGCTCTTATTTCCTTTATTATTCTTGTTTTCTGTTTTTCTCTTTTATTATTCTATCTTTTATCAACTTCTATATATTTTTGTATATGTTGTGTAAGGTTTTTTGTAAATTATGAACACAACAATAAAAAAGAATTTAAAAAAAAAGTACACCAAGAGACCAGGTAGAGGAAGGACGGTGCAGGGGAGCGTGGATGCAGATTATTCAGGCAGTGTGCAAGGTGAGGTATTGCTTGGTGAGAGAAAATAGCACTATGAGTTGAATGATCATGTGTATGAGGGGAGGAGCAGGTGTGAGTAGGGAGTGAATGAGAAGTTATCTGAATGAGGGAGGGATTGTGTTAGTGGGTATGGGTGTAGTAGCAGCATTATAGTGGTGTGAAGAGGAGATGAGAAGTAGTGGTGAGGAAGTAGTAGTGTTGAAGAGGGTGGTAGTAGTAGGTTGGAGAGGGGAGAGTTGTAGTGGTGAGGTGAAAAGAGTGATCAGAAGTAAGAGAGTGAGGTAGACTATAGCGAGAGGAACATCAGAGAGGAAGAACGAGGGAGGGAGAGGAGAGACGGTGGGTGCAGTAGGGCAGAGGAGAGTAGGAAGAGTAAGAGAGAGGGACAGATACACCAGTGTGCGGAAGGAGAATACAAAGTGGGACTTGAGTGTCTGGAAGGCACACACCTTGAAATCACATCATTGATAAATCTTGAAGTAGGAACCCTTAGATTGTTCCTAGAGGAAGTCTAGATAGATAAGGTGTTTGCCTTTAGGTCATCACGAGACGGCAGAATGTGTTTAGATAGTAATGATTAATGACCTCTAGTATCAACCTGGGGTTGTGGAATGCCTGGGTTAGGGGGCAACTGCCCTGGGAGCCCTTTTCTACAAAACAGAAATAAAAACCTTGAACTATGTATAGGAATGGGTGTGTTTTTGAGGCCATCTGTAAGAGGCACCTGGCAGTCATCTTGAGATAGAGTGCCTTTTTCATGATCGTTTAAGTAAGGCAAGGCCCTTTGTCTGTATATGCCTCATATTTGTTCATAAATTGTGGCTGTTGACGTCAGACGGTTTCTTGACCAAGAAACCACAGAAGTAAAAGCAAGCTGTCAAAAGTACATGTGCAGACTGCAGGGTTATTCTTCCTGCATGCATACTTCTGGCCATTTTTCAGCTTTGACTGTTGTAAGTCACTCATGGTGGCAACAGTAAAGACAGACAAGTGATCACAGTTCAAGGGTGTTTATTAAACTGTATGCGGGTTGGAAAAACACCTAATTTGAACCTAAATCTAAGATGGGAGAAAGCGTCGACCATCAAATGAAAATAAGGCAGTCCTAGTGGTACTGTGTCAAATAAAGAGGGCCTATACTAAGAAACCTACTGCCAAACATTACAACTAATACAAAAAGGGTGTGGGATGGTTTTCAAGGAAAGAAAGAACACAGCACACGCTCAAGCTTTCCCGGCAAGAGTCGACAGTTCTGTTCCAGTCTATCAGGAGCCTCGATGGCCAAGTCTTGTTTCTCTTAAAAGTACCTCGCTCCCACTTATCAGCGTCAACGCGCTCTGTGTACCGTTGACATCTGTTGCAGCACACTTGGGCTATTGTTCTCGGTTTTACGATTCACTCTGCAGAGGTTTCGCGGGTCGAAAAGGCAAGGTTGTGTCTCTCCTCGTCAGCCTCTCGATATTCGCCGCTTTTCTCCTCCTCGTGAATTGCCGGGACTGGGTAGCGGTCTCCTCGTGCGGTCTGCCTTTCTCATCCTGTGCTCTCCTGCTCCACCTTTTATCCCTGCAGGCAACGGAAAGGTTTGTCAGGTATGTGTGATTCTGGTGAATTGCCTGACTCTGCCTAGCTTTTGGGTTGGGACATGTCAGGTAAACAGTTTCATATTAGTCAGTTGTCTGTTACAAGGTAAAGAAGTGTTCAGGTTGGAAACGGTGGGCGGTGGAGTTGTTGAGTATCCTATGGGGTAGGAAGGAGAAAAGTTGTTATACAGGATTATAGTTCTCTTACTAGGGGGTTGGTAGGCTTTGTGAAGTAATCGAGAATTACCAGAGTTTTTATCACGGTCTGAACCAGAAGAATTGTGGGAATGGTAGTGTTTTGTCAATGCCGTATATTGGGTGTTCGGGACAGAATAACCAGAGTGACGTGAAGACAAATGATTGGGAGTATTTGGATAGTGAACAGGAAAGCAGGGATTCTAAGAGACTTTCTGAATGCAACAGTGTGTGGGATCCTAGAGGATTTGTTACATACGGAGGGAATGGTAGATTTGGGTAAGGTAGATTCAACGGGAGGAAGGTGGCTAAATGTAATATAGCCTACAAAGGCCTCAGGTATATCGTCCTCGTCTTCCCCGGTACAATACCGCATCTCACCGGAGCAATTCCCCGAGCATAACCCTGGTTTCCCCTACCCAGGTGATCTTCCCTCACTCGTCCACCCCCAGGTTTGGGATCTGAAAGATTCTGAATAAGAGATTCTCGAGGTCTACTCGGGAGAATACCCTCAGGTTTCAAACACTGGGCAGGTCTGTGTCATGCTTCCATCTTCTGTGTGCAAGGTTGACAACTTAGGAGAGCTGGGGGCTATTTAGCCTTTGATTTTACTAGGAGCTACTTTTGGCACCCCTGGCCGACTGATGCAGAACGCACATGTGAATTAAACTCTGTGTATTGGGACAATCTATACATATACTTTAGGACATATGTTTCCATTTTATGTGGAAGTTAGATATGAGAAAACTCTGTACAAGCTCCTCGTTCCCCTAGGGGTAGCTCCTGCTAAAGCCAGATACCCAGGAGCTGCTTTTAGTTCCTGCTTATGCAGTCTTAACTTTGAGCCCTGGAGCAGTCTCTTTTCTTTTCTCGTAGTATGCCCCCCTTCAACCTCATGGAATGATCAACTCTTGAGGAGGGGTCCCCAATTAAACACCCCACTCATGTCCTTTTCTATTTTCATCCCCTTTCCTCACATCACTTCCATTCCCCCCCCTTCCACCCTCTAATGACCTGGACTCATCTGTCTTTCCCACGCCACCAGTAGCAGTACAGTTAAGACTGGTGCGGCAAAGCCAACACAGAAACAATCTGCGTTGCTACACGTCACCGCCCAGGTTTTCTGTGCTATTGTTCTGCATATTGTTCTGTGGTGGCTCCGCTGTAACACTTGAAGCCCCCTGGATACGATGTCACCCACTAAAGCTCACAGGTCACTGCAGAAGAGACCTCCGCCAGGATCCCACACCAGACTGGTCATCGTGAGGATACTGAATTTCCAGGACAGGGAGGTGATCCTTAATCACTCTAGGGAGGGTGGGGCCATACAGAGAAACAACTCCAAAAATGCCATCTATCCAGACTACACAACTGTGGTCCAAAAGGCCAGGAATTCGTTTGTATCGATTAAAGCAAGACTCTGGCAACTAAACTTCAAATATATGCTTTTACACCCTGCCAGATAAAAGATTATCTACAACGGCAGGACACACTTCCTCGACACTCCGGCTGCGGCGACTATCTGGCTGGGACATAATAAACTGGCCGGCAACGATGGAACTGGTAACTGACTTCTGCAAATCCCACTTAACTACATTCATATATGATCCCTAGCTCCCGATGGATAGCGCTGGCTTGTGTTGACGCTTTGTATGGGCATGCAAATTACTGGGTGAGCAAGGAATTGAAATCACCTACCTTACTGTTGGCACCATGAGCATGCTCCTGAGGTGTTAGTGTGTTTGTCTCAGAATCTGGTGCACTGTAATTTTTGATATACGCTTTAATCTTCTTGCTCTTGGTGGGGGCAAAGCTCTATCACCCCGCCATTGTCCTTATTGGCCTGTTCTACGTTAACAGCGGGCGCCAGCATGTTGCTGGATGCCGCTATCCTGTACCCCATGGCCAGGCCTGGCCTTAGTGGTACGGGAACACCTGAGTGGCGACTGGTTGCTGGGCGATGTTACCTAGTTTTGTTGTTACTGTTATTCTGTGCTCTCCAGGCATTCTGGCCCATAGGGCATTACTGTTGGTGAAACTACCAAACAAGCATGGGGAACTTAGGCTTTAACTTTAGCTACTTAAAAGGGCGGGGGTGGATTGGACGCAACTGTGATGGAAAAGTTGCTTTTGAGAGCTTTGGTTGGCGGGGGTGAAAGGGCTACTGGCTGGGCACGTGGCCTGTGTGGCGCATACCTTGACCATGGCCTCCATTAGAATATTGACCGGGAACGTCCACAGGCTGGGCTCCAACCTCTGTAGAAACAGGGTGAAGTCCTATTTGAAATGGAAAATGTATCAATCGCCCTAATCCAGGAAACCCACCCACTGGCAAGGAACAAGAGAAGGTTTCCAACCTCTGGGGCGGGACGGGCTTTGGAGCCACTTACTCTAAATATTCCAGGGGAGTACTTGCATGGATAGATGGATCATTGCCATTTCAACTGGTAGAAGTCGACCAGGACAAGGAGGGGCGATATCTGATCCTTCGGGGCTACCTAGACCACAAGGAGATATGCATTGTCAATTCCTATTTTCCAAATCATGGTATCCCAGCACATGTCAGCACACTATGTGCTCAGGTCTTGTCTAGTCTAGATTCTTTTTTTCTTTGGGGGGGCGACTTGATTTTGTTAAAGACAGTGTGGTTGATAGATCCTCTCCATCTCGTCGGGGCCCGTCCCTGGCAACTGCTGCTCTCAATGTGACACTCACTGGTCTAGACCTAGTGGATGCCTGGAGGGAATTGTACCCGGAGGCTAGGAGTTACTCCTTTTACTCGTCCCCCCACGACTTGCAGGATCGATTATTTCTTTATTAGGAGGCACCAAATGGCTGATACCTGTAATGTTGAATATTTGGGTCGCTCGATCTCTGATCATTCCCCTCTGGTGATTACATGGAACAACAGGACTCCCAGGCCCCCAATCCCAACGTGGCATATGCCTACGGATGCGCTGGCAGACAAAGGTTTTAAAAATGAACTACAAACCTCGTTGTCTGAATTCCTACATCACAGTGAGGGTAAAGTAGATAAGTTGGGGCACTATTTGGGAAGCTTTGAAGGTGGTGACCAGGGTGGAAATCATAGCGAAGGCAGGGGGTATCTGTCGGAAATTGAAGGAGGAACTGGAAGCCACGGAGGATAGGATCTGTATGTTGGAAGCCCAGCACAAAGGCCTGCGGGCTGAGGAGGAAAATTAGGCAATGGCCCGATCGTGTAGCCTGAGGCTTGGGAGAGGTTGTCCAAGTTCAACTGCATCACTCGCACCACTAGGGCGCATGCAGAGGGAGATAAACCGGGGAGGCTTCTATCATGGCTTTGTAAACAGGAATTGCCAAGGCCCCTGATCACCCCCCTTCTGTATGATGAATGTGGAGCCCCATGGAGATCCCATCTTGCAATTAATGAAATTTCTACTGCATATTACTCCCAGCTATACAGTCATACAGAGCAGGTGCCCCAGGGAGAGGTGACTGAATCGCTGTCCCTCATTTTGCTTCCACGGTTCTCTGACATGCAGGGGGCACTCTTGGACCAACCAATCACACTAGAAGAACTGAACGAAGCGATAACTTCTCTGGCAACATGTAAAACGCTGGGCAGTGATGGCCTCCCCTCTGAATTTTATAAAACATATAGCCCTATGTTAGCCCCAGTTCTATTGAAGGTTTGAGGAAGCCTACGCTATAGGGGTGCTTCAGGCCAACATGAGGGAAACCTTGATAGTACCCATACCTAAACCTGGGAAACCCAGGGACAGATGTGACTCATACCGCCCCTTGGCCATGTTAAATTATGATGTAAAAATACTGACCACCATACTGGCAGGGAGGCTTTGTAAAGTCATTGCGGATTTGATACACAACGACCAAACTGGATTTGTTCCATGCCGCAGCACCTCTTTAAACCTACGTAGGCTACAACATGTAATTGCACACACCAACTCATGTGAAGAACAGTGCGTAGACGCAATCAAGGCCTTTGACTCCCTCTATTGGGAATTACTGTTCGCTGTGTTGCAAAGCTTCGGAATATGAGAGAGTTTTATTTGTTGGGTAGCATGGTTATATTCGTCATCCACTGCTAGGGCTAAATCTCGCAGATGCATCTCAAACACCTGGAATATCCAACGGGGGACACGCCAGGGCTGCCCGCTGTCTCTAATCTTATACATACTGGCGCTTGAGCCTCTGGTCTACCTGCGCCAGGAATACTTGGCTGCCGGCATTATGATTGGCAGATTTAGGCACTTTGTGTTGCTGTACGCCAATGATGTTTTACTATATCTGTGTGAGCCAGATCACAACTTGCCGATGATCCTGGATATGCTGGATAACATTATCTTGGATATCCTTCAATAGAGAGAAGTCCTGCCTCTTCCCTTTAGCTGGTCTCCGCAAAGAGAGCGAAACCACCTTACCGAACCTGGGGCTCCCGTGGGCTGTGCGCTCTTAAGTACCTGGGTGTCCAGATTATGCATAAACCGGAGGACGTTCACACCCGCAACACCCTGGGAGTAGTGAAGGGTCTTAAAAATATCCATGCCCATCTGGTCCCGACTACCATTTTCACTTATGGGCAGAATAGCAATTACAAAAATGATTTTTCTTCCGATGTTTCTTTACTACTTTACCAACATCCATTACGACATCAAAACCTCCTTCTTTCACTTACTAGACACCTTGGTTAGAGGATTCCTCTGGGGTCCTGCCCGACACAAACTTGCTTTGCCAGTTTTATACTTGCCCTATATCGAGGGTGGTGTGCAGCTGCCCAGGTTGGGGTTCTATTACCTAGAAGCCGAAATCAGCTTTGTATCAAAATGGCTCTCTGATGATACTATCTCCGAAACGCTGTTACTCAAACACCTGTAAGTGACTTCAATCCAGCAATCCAACTAAGTCAATGCCTAGTCTGGGATGCCCAATGGAAGACCTTATTAATATATTTTCATGTCAAATTCTTTGAACCTGGAGGATAAACCCTTATATGACGCCCCTCTCTTTGAAGCCCCCTGACCTCACTGAGCCAAGAAGTAAGTTTGTTTTGCAAATTAAAAGATGTATTTGAGGAATAAAACAATATATATATATATATACACTTTTATGAATAAAGTAATATTTGATAGCACACTTATGAATATAATAGTGATCAACAATGGATAATATTACAATAGCACAATTCTTTAATCACTTAGGAGTTGGTATAGAAAGAATAAGGTAGCAGAGCATGTTTTGTATGGTTCCAAGGAAATGCAAGATGGGAAAGAATGCAACACAGAAATAACTTGATATGAATTCAATCAGAAGATAATATAATCACTTTTTCCCCTGTGACTACTCACTCCCCCCTATGCAATATGGAGAGATGGAAGGGAGGGCACACAGGTTTCCAGAATGCAATGAAATGCAGTTCAGTTCCAGTTCCCCCCAGCAAGCTTAGAGAAAACCTGTATGATTTTAAACAGGCAAAATACTTTTAAATGTGATTGCAATGAAGTGAAAAATATGATAAAAATGATTTTAATTCGCTAAAGGAGATTCAGGGTAGGTGATAGCTACTTTAGATTGGTACTGGTCAACACTAGCAATGATTCATGAATGATTATCAGATTGAAAACGAAATTCAGCAGTTGCAAGCAAAAGACAGCAATTTTGAAAGGTGGTGAAATGGAGCTAATTTTCCAATTCGCTGCACTTTTTCCGCGTGCATATATCGCGATTACGGAAAAACTATAACAGTTAAATCTCGCTTCTAGGACGTGCGGTTCAAAAGATACGGACGTTTTTGTGGAGGTAGATTTTCAGAATGACAGATTTGAAATCACAGAATGGACACACGATTTCTATGCAGTTCTGTTCAGGTTGAAATTGTTTAAATAAGATTATTTTAACTAAGATTAGTTCCGTACACTTCTAGGCTGAATACTCACACCTAGTTTTGGACTGGAAGGGAAATGGGCCTTGTCACCGATCTGGTCAGGTTTGGACTTCACTCGCCGCAGGACGGACTCAGGCCCTCTAGGTTCTGCTCACAGCACGCTCTCTGGTCTGCTATCGGCACTGCACAGCGGTCTGGTCTGGGTCTGACGGGTTCTGGATACAGCTTCTGCTTTCTGGGCCCGGATCTGGTTCTGGCACAGTGGTCAAGCCAGAAGCAAAACAGCTTGCACGGCTGTTGAATAGTTTAGTTAGGTTGCTGGATCCTGAGGCCTGCTGAGAGGAGTTCAGCTTGTGAATTAGGCCTCAGCTTCTCCAAGGTTCTAGAGTTTGGGTTCTAGAGTTTTGGTTCTGGAGTCTGTCTGGAATCAGGAGTCTCAGAAGTCTGGAGTCTTTGTCTGGATATGGTCGGGCAGCGTGCTGCACAGGAAATCGGTTGAAGTGGAAAAGTGAGTGTCCCTATCTGGGTCTCAGTTGTTCTTTTTATGTGTTTCCAAAGGGGGTGTGGAGGCTGGCTTTCTATGCCCAACCCACTAAGGATTTGATAGGTTAAAGGATTTACTGTCCTCTGACTGGAGAAAGGAGTAGTGAGTCAGAGTGATGCTATGTTTATGGCTTGGCTGAAGTCCCTCCCCTTTGCATTTACTTAGAAAAACAATTTTTCATAACCAAACATGTTTCCCAGATACACAAGTTGTTGAGAATACATGTACACATCACAGATTAATTAAGACAGATCTCTGTTCAACCCTGATCTTTCTAAGAGCTTGGGTTCAGAAATGACAACTTATTCGCGATTTTAGTGGGTGTCGCAATATTGGTTTTGCACCAAATCTTACACAGAGGTACAACCCCCTCTCTGGACATATTACAGTAAGTTTTCAATTTTGTAGTATAAACACAGTGTGTACAATATTAATAATTACGGGGCTTGGCCTCAGAACATCCCACGGCCTCCAACTTAGTCTTGAACTGTGAGTGAAGGTGTCATTTTAAGAATCTCAAAATTGTACATTTCTATCAGCTGCTTACAATTAGTTATCAGTTTTCTTATAAAACATATATTTGCCTTCACTTCAGTACACCCATTGGTTTGTCCCCGCCCCTAGAAGCTTGGCTTGACTCAGAGGTCACATGTCTTGTTTTTCCTAGAGCAGTGTTGACAGTTACACCCAAAATCAGCATATTCTATTCAATTGAAAGAGTCTATTGTCTTGTGTTCCTGCCAGCATACAAGGGTGCCACTCTCCATCTAATTAACATGACCATGCAATCTCCTGTGCTGTTGCTGAGAAGACTAGGTGTGAAGGCTTCTCATGGACAGCAAGCCTTTTGAAGTCTTAGCTACATCAGGCTACTGTTCTGATCAATTGCCATAGAGTTCCTTATGGAAAAAATACATTTATCACTTTAAAATAAGCAACATGTCTTTAAATCAAGTCTCTTTCAACATGAAATCACTGTGTGGCGCGCTATATGGCATTTTGATAGAATCCTCTGCTTTGGCAGGTTTAGATTCTGCAATGCAGGTCTCCTGTCAGGATCAGGAATCGCCAGCACCCGTCAGTGGTGAGCACCGGTATTGTACCCATTTTTGAGAGCTGTCTTAAATTAAAAGTCTTTAAAAAGGGGATTTAGCTTGGTAGCATAGGATTCTCTCTGATATTGTACTGATGTGGATTCTGCAGTAAATGATGTGGATCGCCCAACAAGAAGTTGTATCCTTTTGGTGGTTTTGTGAGGCATGATTTTAGCAATTTTGACGATCAAGAAAATGTATTCCCAACAGCTCTGGGTTGCTTTTGGCAATCAGTATTGCTATTCCCAAGTGGTTTCAGGCTACTGCGTGTGTAGCCCAATGGTGGTTTTAGGCAGTGACCTCCTGTGCTCACTAATATAGGCAAACGTGGGTGGCAGCCTATTTTTCTGATTTTTACTGTGCATTTTTGGATGATTTCTGGCGAGCAGCATGCTCTTCGGTGGCCACTCTAATGTTTCTGCTGCCAGCGATGTTGTAGGGCTTGGATGCGTGGGTGAAAACATCCCACACACCTGGTGGACCCTGCCCGCCTTAACAACATGCTATAGCTTCCAAGTGCTTGCATGAACTCCTTCCCGATGCTAGTGGAGCTGGGAAGGAAAATATGGTTCCGGGTGTTGAGACTGCTTAATATTCCCCACCCTTACTCGCCTAATGTCCCAATAGTGGCAGATGCGTGTAAAAACAGGTGTGATCTTGGGCTTATGAGGAACTGGGAGGAGTAGGGCATCGCCACATGGGGCGACATGTACGAGAACGGTGGTTTCAGCAGTTTGGATAGCCTGGCCCAATGAACTGGTCTCCCCAGGGGACAATTCCTTTGGTACTTTAGAGTGATGGAGTGGCTAGAAGAAAATTGAGTGAATGGCCTGCTGAACCTGAGACAACTGAACTACTGGCACTGATGTATGCTTTAGAGGATGGCTGGAGGCCAGTATCCAGGCTATATGGTTCTTTACTGCACATGCCTAATCCTCTAGCTCTAAATCTAAAGGTTTGCTGGGAGTCAGATTTGGGAACAATAATTCCGGAACAGGGTTGGGAGAGGATACCTATTTTTCCCAAAAAGGTGTCTAGGAATGCTTGCTTCAAACCGATTCAAATTAATGTGCTTCACCGAACTTACATGACTCCTAGCAGAGTCGCTAAATTTAACAAACGTAAGAGCTCGGCCTACCCCGGGTGCCACCAGGACGACACAGACCTATTCCGTATGTTTTGGAAGTGTGTTAAGGTGCAAAGGTTCTGGATTGAAATAGGACATGCATGTGCGACAGCTGGGGTTGTTAGAGATCACTGGTACCCTACAGAATGCCTTCTTAGCGCGTACCCCAAGAATAGCAAACATAAGCATATTATTATATTCATGAATTTGGCTTGCTTCCAAGCAAAACAAACCATTGCTATGGCCTGGATGTCACCGGTGGGCCCACAGTACAAACAGTGGCACCAAGAATTCATAGTTTGGTGTGAAGCTGAAAATAGAGTGTGGTCTAGATCACTGCATGGCTCTAACAACTCCATTGGGGACTCCTACGAATCCTTGTTGCTTGTATTTGATCTGTTTCACCCCTCAGATGATAAACCTCCGTGAGTAGTTCATTTCCTAACCGATACACTGGTTATGTTGCAATTAATGATAATGTTTTGCGCCCCCCCCATCGGATCCCCGCCCCCCCACCCGCCCGGCTAGAATTTGTCCAACCCCATTGCTGCCCAGTTTCTCATCCGATGATGCGGGCAGTGAAGTAATGTCATTACTGTGCACCCTAAAACTTTTATTTAGGCCTAAGCCTAGTTAATATGTTTGGAGAATCATGTTTATTTGTTGTCATGTCTTCCTATTTCTTTCTTCTGTTCAAATGTATGCCATCTGTTTGCATCTGGTTACTAATCCAGCTTTATATGATAATCTTGCAGTCCTTTTAACCGAATGCTGTAAACATTTACTGTTTGATGATTATACCAATAAACAAATTTAAAAATAATATGGGTAGCCAATTTGCTCGGATTGAACAGCATTTGGGTGATGTCTCAGGAAACATATCATTTATTTGTGGAGGGATGTAATGCCATGGTTATCATAATCTTGTAGCACATTTCCTTTAGTTTTATTTATTGTTTATTTGTATAGCGCTAATACACAGGTGAAGTGCTTCAAAGCGCTTCAAGGCAGGAAGGTAACAAGGGAATACCGTAATCCTTCTTAGGCCTTGAAGATTCCGAATGATCTAAACAGAAAAACTAGCATACCAGGCCTGACAACATTTCTCCTAGTGCAAGTGCATGAAGTGGCACAGTTGAGACCAAGCAGTGGGGGTCGGGGGGAGACTAACTGGCCGTAGTACATTTAGGTCATGCATACGTACAGAAAGAGGTGCAGAGAAGGATGGGGGGGGGGGTGGACAAAGTCAAATCAAGCAGGGCCCTGGGTTAAGTGCAGAGAGGTTGCCCCGCTCAAGGAGCGTAAGCTGAAAGTGCAGTAATGTTGAACAAAGTGCAGCGGCCCGGAGGCAAGTGCAAAAGACTGGTGGGGGAGCCTGGGACCTGAAGGCTCTGGAGGTGAGCTAGGCAACCAGTCAGTAAAAACTGAACAGAGTTAGGGAGGAGATGGAGGGCGGAGAGAAAAGAAAGGAGGTTAGCAGGGCGAGAGAAGGAGGAAGAGAAAAGTAGGGTCTTGAGGAGTTTCCGGAACGTAAGGGAGGCTATTCCAGAGGGAAGCACCTGCAGAGGATAAAGATCTACCCCCAAATCTCTGTTTGTGAAAGCAGCTGACCTGCATAGAGTTGGAGGACTCTAGAGGGAGAGTATTTAGGAAGAGAGCCTTGTAGATAGTGCAGGCCCCAGCCCCAGAAAGCCTTGTGGATAATGCAGAGGGTCTTGAACGTAATCCTTGCAGCCGCAGGGAGCCAGTGGAGGGATTTTAGCACCGGAGAGATGCGGTCCCAGGGCTCGAGGCCAAGGATAAGTCTTGCAGTTCTGTTCTGGATGAGTTGTAGAGGGCGGAGAGTAGAAGTAAGAAGATTGAGAAAGAGGTTGGTGCAATAGTCCAGCCTAGAGAGAACCAGGGCTCTTGATGTGATGAGCCTCTGGGGGAAAGTGAGAAAATGAAGAATACCTCTGAGGAGGTGCAGTTGGTAGTTGGACTTTTTGGAGATGTCTGATGTGCGAAGAGAAGGAGAGATTGGAGTCGAAGATGACCCCAAGATTTTATGCATCATTGGTAGGTGAGGGCGCAGGACCAAGGGAGTACGACCTCTGTCTTACTGGCATTCAGGCATAGATCGTTAGTAGCACACCAAACCTGGATTGTGGATGGACAGTCCGGGATGAGCGAGGAGGAGGAGGCAGCCGAGGGTAGCCTGAAAGAGAGCTGCGTGTCATCCACATTACACTGAAAGTTGGAGGTAAAGGTACAGATCCGGTGGGCCAAGGGGGCCATGTAGATATTTTTTTTAAAAACAGGGGGAAAGGTTAGATCCCTGGGGGACACCACAAGTAAAGAGAGTGGTAGAGGAGAGAAAGGGCCCGAGTTCCACCTGGGAGGCCCGAGTTCAACCTGGGAGGGCCGGTCAGAGAGAAAGGAGGCGAGCCACACCAGGGCTAGATCTGTGATGCCCAGGGTATCACGGAGGAGGGTGTTCAGGATGTTTTGGTTTACCGTATCAAAAGCAGAAGAGAGGTCGTGAAGAATGAGGACAGAGGGAGAGTTGGAGTCAAAATTTGAAAGCAGGTTTTTACGGGCGTTCAGAGGAGCAGTTTCCGTGCCTCTGGATGCTCTAAAGCCAGACTGATGGTCATGGAGACAACCAACAGATTCAGTATGGAGGGTAAGTTGAGTGATAGCCAGCTTCCCCAGGAGTTTTCCCACGAAAGGGCGATAGAGATCGGGCTATAGTTTGCTCGAATGAATGGGTCGGCAGAGGGTTTTTTGAGGAGAGGGTGCACAAGGGAGTGCTTGAGAGGAGAGGGAAAAACTACAGTGGTGAAAGAGGTTGCAGAGGTCGGCCAAGGCTGGAGCGAGAGTGTCAATATTGTCCTTGATGGCTTTGGAGGGACAGGGGTCCACCTGTTTGGAGGAGGCTTACATAGACTGGACTTGTCTTTAGACCTCATCGGGAACGGCTTAGAGGGGGCCAAAGGGATGTTGGAGCAGGGGGGGGGACAGAAGAGAGGACAGGATGTCCTGTGTTTTGGTGGTGATGCAGAGGGGGCAGAAGAGAGGACAGGATGTACTGTGTTTTGGTGGTGGAGTGTGTGGACAGGGCCAAGCAAAGGGCCTGGGTAGGTGTGGTAGAGGATGCGGTAGGGTTGGCCAGGGTTGGCCAGTTCCTTGCAGTCTTTGAAGAGATTGACAGTGTTGTCTGAGGGTGCATCTGAAGATCCCATTTCCGTTCCGTTGCGCTGCAGTTGTGTTTAAGGGCAGCCAGATTGAGGTAGTACCAAGAGTTGTGATTTTTGGCAGGCTTCAGTCAGACCCTCATGATGGGGGCAAGAATGTCAAGAGTGCTGGAGATGGAACAATGAAAGTTGGAGAGGGCTGTGTCACAGTGGGAGTCAGCCGCAGGAATAGAAGGAGGAGAGTAGGCGGAGGCAAAGGCAGCCACGGACACGCTTTTCATGGGTCAGATGACCTTGAAGGCAGGAGGTGGTATAGGGTGTGCCATTGCTAAAGGAGAAGAGAGCTTCAAGTGGGACAAGAGAAGAGAATGATCAGTCCACGAGAGTGAGGTAGTGAGAGGAATAGAGTGTGGGATGTCTGTGGAGATCAAAGCATCCATGGTGTGGCCAGCAGTGTGCGTTGGACCAGAGGGTAGAATGGAAAGAGAAAGGGGGTCACACAGGTTGTGGAAAGGTCCAAAGAGTGGAGACGGATGTTAAGATCACCAAGCAGGAGGCGCTGGGAAGAGGAGGAGAGGAGAGAAGAGGCCAGGTCAGACCATTCCGAGAGGAAGAAGGTGGACTGGCCCAGCGGTCGATAGAAGGTGGCCAGAGTAAGATAGGTGACAGGGGAGAGAGAGAGCCTGCAGACCTTTGGCTTTGACCAATGCTCTTTCAGCAAATCCAGCTGGACATCAATCCCCCTATAGGCCTTCAGGTTGGCCTTTATGGGTTGTCCTCCATCACCTTTTTGTTGGTAATTCATTCTCCAGTTCTGGTAGTCTAAGTTCTTTGTCTCTGCAGGATTTCAGGGAGATCCGTTCACCTCTAATGACCGCCTTAAATGCATCCCATGTTGTGCTCTCCAAATTAATGGATGTTGAACTGTTGGCGAAATAATCATTGATTGCGTTTGCTACTCTTTCCATTATAACTGGGTCTTTGAGGAGATCGGTGGGGAAACTATTTCCTTGTATCATTTCTTACGCAGGGGAGATTCGGCTTTGCTTTGACGGGGGCGTGCTTTGACAAGGAAATGGGTCCCATCTAAACCTCTCCCACTCTACCCAATAGTGGGGCTGAGAGCCATATATAAATCGATTCTTGAGTATGTTTTATGGACATTTGAATAAAAGGTTTAACCCTTTTTTTCGGGCCATTGGTCACTCTACAGGTGTCCCTTAGTTTTAGTCTTTCCATACTAGTTAGGAGGGTTTAAGAAGGCTCTGTGTCCCCTGGGGATCTGTCATGACTCCTGTCCAGGACCGGGGACAAGGCTATATTATAATCCCCCATAACCATGATGATAGCCGGTCAGATAGCACAGCTAGTAGACTGTTCGCCTTGACATCAGTGCAGAGCCTGCCGACATAGGTTTGAATCCTGGCAGGGCCAAACTCAGCCTTTCATCCTTCCGAGGTCGATAAATGAGCACCACACACGGCGGCGAATAATAAGCAGTGCTCAGATAGGTTTTGGTTTCCCTCAATCAGGTTTGAACCTTCGTGACACTTTTACAATTCTTTCCGACTCCCATCGATCGGGTGCAAGCCTTTCTCGTAACACTTTGAACACTTTCAAACAACCAGACCTTTGTTCTTTTCGTAGATAACTTACCGGCTGTATCGTTCAAGAATTTCTCCTCTGTTTTAGCAAACCTCCTCAATTCAGTCATTCACCAGGAGAGTAACAAATAGTTTGTCGAGGACATTTATAAGGAAAACTCCCTCCCAGTACTTAAAACAGAGGCGGACCTACTAGGCCTTGTGAGCATTCAAAACATGCAAGTGCAGAGAGAGCGAGAGAAAGTATGAGGAAGTTGGGTTAAGTGCTTGGGTACCAAAGAGGGACGCACTAGAGAGTAAGCAGCTGTTAAGTTACCTGGTGAGAGTGGTCAGCTGCCGACCAATAAGTGCAAGCCTGTGGTGGCATAGGCCAGTGGGTCCAAGGAAAGTGCTGGGAGCGGGCGGAGGCTGAAGGCGATTGGGTGTAGGAGACGAGGACACATAAGGGCCCTGGTCACCAATCTCAGCAACTGTGGGGTTTAGCAGGGTGGAAGGGAAGGTGAAAAGGAACGGAAGGAGGAGTCTCTAGAATCTGAGGAGATCCGGCTCAAGAAGGGGGAGGCTGTTCCATAGGAGGGAGCCTGCCGAGGAGAGGGATCGGCCACCAGCTCGCTGTTTAGTGAAGCGCATGACACACAGAGTTGGTGCCAGAGAAACTTCATGATCTGGAGGGAGAGTATTTAGTGAGAGCAAGTTGTAAATAAAATGGTCCCCAGCTCCAGACAGCCTTATGGATGACGCAGAGGGATTTGAATTGGATCCTTGCAGCAACTGGGAGCAAGTGAAGAGATTTTAGGGCTGAAGGCCAAGGATAAGTCTTGCAGCCCTATTCTGGATTAGCTGGAGGGGATGTAGAGAAGAAGAGGGTAGATTAAGGAAAAGGCTATTGCAATAGTATAGTTTTCAACTTAATTCCCTAAAAGTAAATAAAGTAAATAAAATTTGAGACTCCAGTAATATTTAGATGTTGTTTTAAAATGTATAGCTATTGGTCACTCAAGAGAGAAGGTCTGACCTGTGCCCTTTTAGTGTCCACTTGTAACTGGAATGTGTTGTATCAAGCGTGTTTCACTCTTGTGTTGTCAAGGGCCCAAATGAGTGTTGGGCTGCATCCTACTAGACAAATACATCTTTGTCACAAACTAGTCATGAATACGATCTTTAAATACCGTGTGTGGGACACAGTCGCTCGGGATAAGCGATGGGTCCCACTACACGGGAGCCGCATCTGTAATTGTGAAGATCAAAATTATTGCTACTCACCGTCTTCACAGTGGTTGTCGGATAGATGTTAAGTATTAGTCCAGTATCACCAAAGTGGAGCCAATCGCTTTGATACTACGTATCACACGTTTTATCTGTCTGGACGTAACAAGCCTATATACGAACATTACACATCAAGGAGGTCTTGAAGCTATGGAATGGCTGTTAATCAACACACAAGAAGCAAGCCCAGCAGATTGTCTCTTCATTTTGAAACTACTAAAGATTGTGCTAAACAATAATTACTTTATGTTTGAGAAAAGATACTTTATCCAAATCTCTGGCACTTCTATGGGGACCTTGATGGCCCCGAACTACGCAAATCCAAAAATGGCATACTTGGAGGAACGAAATGTAATTAATAACACCAAATGGATCAAACATTTCATACTACTTGTGAGATTCATTGATGATCTGTTTGGCATTTGGGACGGTACAAAACAAGAACTCAATGAATTTTTTACCTTCATGGACACAATGGCCCCTAGGATCACATTTACCTCGAAAGTGAGCAGGACATCAATTGATTTCCTTGATGTAAGAATTTACATAAAAGAAGGAAGTCTACAGACCACAATTTTCACCAAAGAGACAGATATGATTAGTCTTCTACATGCTAAAAGCTGCCATCCGAAGAATATCTTTTCAAGCATTCCACTCAGTCAGTTCTTAAGATATCGAAGGATAATTTCTGATGATATTGACTATACTAATAAGTCCCAAGATCTAGCTGAGAAATTCAAGCAAAGAGGATATGACCAAGTGATAGTCGAACAATGCGCAACAAAAGCGACACAGATCCAAAGACAAGAACTTTGGGCCCCCCAAAAAAAAGAAAACCTTGTATATGTGACAACCTACTCGAATCAGAGAAACAAAATAAAAAGGATTGTCAAAAAACATTGGAAAATCTTAGCACTGGATCCCACTTTGGCAAAACTATTTCCTACCCCTCCCCTGTTTGCATATAGCAAGAGTAGATCTATACGAGACGATTTGATCAAAGCGGACGTCTCAGCAAAAAGGAGAACAAATCAGACATACAAGGGGACTATCCCATGTAATAATTACAACAACTGCAATAATTTGATAAAGGGAGAATACATCAATCATCCTCACATGGGATATAAAATCAAACTACGTCATACATCAACCTGTGATAAAAAAAATATCATTGATGGGATCAAATGTCCCTGTGGGATCTTCTATGTAGGGATGACTACATGAAAAGCAAAAACGTGCTGGTCTGAACACAAGTCAAACATCAGGCTAAAGAATGACCGCTCACCAGTAGCCCAACACTTTCTTTTTTTTCAAGCAATCTTTTTATTTGATTTTATCAACAGGGAAAACAAATCAAAAACAGACATCTCAAGAGCATCAGTTTGATTATTGTGCGAATTGTGCAGAGATGAAGCATAACAAATCAAAGACTTAGTCGGTGGGGACAGGGGAGGATCGGGGAAACGGGGGGGGGGGTCCAATAGGCGGGTGTGCTCTAGGTCGTAGGGGTCCTGGCTTGTACTGTTGATTACTGCAGTGGGTTGGATGGTCGTCCGCAGGGTGGGCGTGTTGTGCTTCTGATTCCTTGTCACTGGAGCTCAGCCGGCAAGTTCAATGTGGACCGTTGGCCGTGGTTTGGGGTTTCCTAGTCCTCTTTCGATAGCCAGTAGAGGGGTGGCAGTTTCCCCACCATTCCGGGATACTGCTCCACGTAATATAAGAAGGGGGCCCAGGTGTCTAAGAACTTGTCTGTTTCCCAGGCGGATGGCGGTTATTTTTTCCGCTACTGCGATGTCCAGCATTTGGCCCACCACAGGCTCACTGCAGGGCCTTCTGGGTGCTTCCAAAGTCTCGCTATCGCTATTTTTGCTGCTGTGAGAAGTTGAGTGCATAGTTTTGCCAGATTGCCGGTTAGCGGGAATTGGCCATCCCCTGTACTGCCCACTAGGACTATTCCTGGGTCCCACGGGATCGTCAGGCCTGTGATCTGCTTGATGAGGTTCAAAATCTCCTTCCAGTATTTTGCTGAGCTCGGGCATGACCACAGCAGGTGGAATAGCATGCCCGTCTCTGCGCAGCCTCTCCAGCACCTCTGGGAGATCGCTGGGTTGCTCTTGTTCAGAGCCTCCGGGGTTAAGTACCACCTGTAACAAGTTTTAATTGCCCCTTCCTCGTTAGTCACGCATCTCGAGCTTTTTTGGGCTCTGGTCTAGATATGTTCCCATTCTTCCATCTCTACTGTTCTGCCTAAGTCCCTTTCCCACTTTTCCATGTAGGACTCTTTTTTGTTGGTGTCTCCTCTGTCTAGTAGTCCGTACAGGGTTGCTATTTTCCCCCTGGGGGGAAGCGCTGTGAGCGTTTGTTCCAGCGCCGTTAGGTCTCTGCTGCCTTGTGATTTCATTGGCTCGTGCGAGAGCCAGTGCCGGATCTGCGAGTAGCGGAATCTCTGTTTCTGGCACCCCAAATTTTTCCTTACATTCTTCGAATGTTAGCGGGGCTCCCTCTGCGTAGAAGTCCCCCCACATACTTCAGTCCTCCCTCTTTCCAGCAGTTGAAGTTATTGGGTTCAATTCCGGGGGTGAAGTCCGGATTCTCCCAAACTGGGGACAAGGGGCCTGTTGCACTCCTGCTTTTCCATCGCCTGGCTGCCCTCCTCCAGCTTTCGACAGTGTTCTTGGTCACGGTTAACAGCCCCTCTTTGGGGGGGGGGTCGATGGGCCTGATGTGCGGGAGTGCTTCCAGGGGGCTTTGGCACCAGTCCTCCTCCAGCTTCATCCAGCGTGGTCTGCTGGTGGTTAGCTTCCAAGCGAAGGCCGGTGAGAGCTGAGCTGCCAGGCAGTACCTGTCCAACTCTGGGGCCCTTAGGCCCCCGGCTCCTCTGCTTCGCAGCATCACCCGTCTGGCTATTTGTGGCTTCTTTCCCCCCAGAAGAATTTCATGATGTTTGTTTGGAGCTTCTGCAGGTCCTTCCTGGGAATGGAGACTGGGAGGGCCTGGCAGTGGTAGAGCAGCCTTGGTATCAGATTCATCTTTACTGCTGTTATTCTCCCCAGCCATGACACTTCTTATTTCGGCTATCTTAACAGGTCTGGCCGCAACTCCTTTAATAGTGGGGGGAAGTTTAATTTGTACACCTCTGTTCTGCGTGGAATTTGTACCTCCAGGTAGGTAAAGTGTGAGCTGGCCCACTGGATGGGGTGGTTGACGGTTAGTGTCTCTACCATGGCTTCTGACATGTTAATCCCAAGGGCCGTGGATTTTTCAAGATTGACCGAAAACCCTGAGGCCGCTCCAAAACAGGTCAGTTCGCTCCACAGGGCCTCCAGGGAAGATGTGGGATTGGTGAGGGTCAGTAGGACATTGTCTGCGTACAAGGCTATTTTGTAAGTCTCTCCCCTCACTGGCAGGCCGTTTATTAAGGGGCTTTGGCGGACTCTACATGCAAACGGCCCCATGGACAGTGCGAAAACTAGTGGGGATAGAGTGCAGCCCTGTTGTGTGCCTCTGGAGATCTGGATTCTGGGTGATTTATTTCCATTTATCCTCAGTGCCGTGGTTGGGTGTTGATAGTTGGCCAGGGTCCATTTCCGGAACCTCGTGCCGATGCCTAGGTGTTTTAAGGTTTCTTCCATGTATCCCCAGTCTAGCATGTCAAATGCCTTGTTCACGTCGAGTGACAGGAGCCCAACACTTTCTGAAAGAATCTCATTCAATAGCTCAAATAAAATTCATTATCTTGGAACATGTAACATTGTCAAGAAGAGGAGGGAATATGGCAAAATTACTTTTACAATGCAAATTATTCTGGATTGATCGACTAAACTCCATGTACCCGAAAGGAATGAACGTTGATTGGGATATGATTTGTCATCTGTAATTTATACATGGCATATAGTACGATTTTGAGCCAACCTCTTCTTCAAACAACTTGAGTTTGTTTTGTAGTAATTAGGAACAAAGATTCACTGGTGAACAATTGAGTAACAAACTAACACTCATGTGTGTGAAGGTAAG
This sequence comes from Ambystoma mexicanum, assembly GCF_040938575.1. NCBI lineage: Eukaryota > Metazoa > Chordata > Amphibia > Caudata > Ambystomatidae > Ambystoma > Ambystoma mexicanum. The sequence goes on along the minus strand of NC_090929.1, from coordinate 786,972,092 downwards.
GCATAATTTGACAAATAGCGGACTGCACCGGCTTTACGGCAATAACACCAAGAACAGACTTTCACTTTGGAAATAATAAAGGACTATCAGATTGCTAATTTACATTAATGATGGTTCCATAACCTAACACAAACGAATTAAGCCAATTAAGGAACCATTGTTATCGTGAAAATGAAGGAAAAATAACATCTAATGGATCATCGCATATATGGCAATATTGTGAGCTACATTTCAAGATGGCACTCCGCGTTAACAGGAAGTAAAATGGGCATAGAATTACCCAACATTCCGGCACGTTGCCATGAAAACGGCATTACAGATGAAGAGAACGCTTGCGTCTTCGTTAAGCGACGCAAAGGAGAAGGGGTTACAGAATCTTTAAACTAGGAGCACTCGCTGTACAAGCTCACATACAGCTGAAATCACTGGATGCAGAATGAAAAAGAGTATGCTCTGCGCGGATACAGATCAAGGAAGACTCGCAGAACCAGCTGATCGTCACGCTTGCATTTTAAAAAGTAAGTCTTTCAAACAGCGACTGCCCGCCTTACCACGTGTGATTAAAAAGATGTCGCCACTAAAACTTACAATTTTCACAATAATTTTTAGATTGCAAATTTACCGGAAGCAGAGAGTAGAAGCTACAGATACTAAAATTAAGAAGATATAACCCCGGATCACAGACAGATAAAACGTGTGATACGTAGTATCAAAGCGATTGGCTCCACTTTGGTGATACTGGACTAATACTTAACATCTATCCGACAACCACCGTAAAGACGGTGAGTAGCAATAATTTTGATCTTCACAATTACAGATGAGACTACCGTGTAGTGGGACCCAGCGCTTATCCCAACTGACTGTGTCCCACGCACGGTATTTAAAGATCGTATTCATGACAAGTTTGTGACAAACATGTATTTCTCTACTAGGATGCAGCCCAACGCTCATTTGGGCCCTTGACAACACAAGAGTGAACCACACTTGATGCAACACATTCCAGTTACAAGTGGACACTAAAAGGACACAGGTCAGACCTTCTCTCTTGAGTGACCAATACCTATACATTTTAAAAAAACATTGAAATATTACTGGAGTCTCAAATTTTATTTACTTTATTTTTAGGGAATTAAGTTGAAAACTGTACCTGATGAAGGGCCAAGCCCGAAACGCATCGTACAACATCTTTTCTCTCAAGTTGAATACACAAGAGACACTTTATGAAAATGAAATTAATTTTCAGTACTTTGTTCAGTTATTATAAAATGTCAAATTTGTTCCGTTTTAATGCATGTAATGAACACTGCTTTCTTCAAAGAGATGTCTAAATTAAATGTGCAAACTTTGAAATTCATATATTGGAATTACATGAGTGTGGTACTTTATGTAAATTAACAATTGATCATTTCAAATAGGAACATTTCTACTGTTATTTCTGATCACGGTCAGACAAAAGTGTGCCCTGTGTTTGGCCACCAGTTTTGTGGTGGACCTTTTTGCTTTCTATCAGTTACATAGGTCTTATAGCCAAGACCCACATAGAAGCACCTAAATACACAACGAAATTAACATACATAGGAGCAACCTGTAATTGAACAAATTGGGAGTGCACCGATACACCAAATGTTTGTCATATTGCAATAGTATAGCCTAGAGAGAACCAGAGCTCTAGGGACATTGAGCTTCTGGAGGGAAGTGAGTAAAGGAAGAATTCCTTTGAGGTGGTGCAGTTGAAAGTGGGCCTTCTTGGCAAGGTCCTGAATGTGAGGGAGGAAGGAAAGAGGAGTCGAAGAGGACTCCAAGGTTTCTGAAGGAGAAGGGGCAAATCCCATAGAAGATGGCCAGAGTGAATGGGAGAAAGATAGAGCAGGAGCCCCAATAGGAAGGATTTCAGTCTTGCGGACGTTGAGACAGAGATCATTGGAGGTACACCAGGACTGGGTGGCAGATAGGCATGCAGGAATGATGGCGGGGGTAAGTAGAGGGTCAGAGGGAAGTTTGAAGAAGAGTTGTGTGTCATCTGCATAACAATGGAAGTTATGGTAGAAGGTGGAAGTAATGATAATAAAAATAATAATTTGCATTTATATAGCGCTACGAACCTTCAGGCATCTGAGCGCTGCTTTTTATTACCCACAGTGTCTGGTGCTCATTTATCGACCTCGGAAGGATGAAAGGCTGCGTTTGGCCCTCCCGGGATTCGAACTTGCAACGGCAGGCTCTGCACGGATGGCAAAGTGAGCACTCTACTTGCTGTGCTATCTGACCGGCTTATCGATGGTGTGCAAAGGAGTTTTGCAAGCGGAGCAAGATAGGTTTTAAAGAGCCAGGGAGAAAGGTTGGGGGATGCTGCAGGTCGAGATAGAGGTGGGGGGAGGAGAAAGAGCCCAGAATAACCTGGGAGGTATGTTCATTGAGGAAGGAGTTCAGCCAGTCCAGTGCCCGCTCCAAAATACCTAGGGTATTGTGGAGCCGTTTTATTAGGATGGAGTGGTTGACCGTATCAAATGCAGAGGAAAAATCAAGTAGAATGAGAGCAGATGGAGAGTTGGAGTCAAGAGATGCGAGCAGATCCTTGCGGGTGTTCAGAAGAGCAGTTTCCGTGCCTCTGGATGCTCGGAATCCAGATTGATGGTCGTGTAGGCAACCAACAAATTCAGTGTGCTGGGTCAACTGGGAGAAGGCCAGCTTCTGCAAGAGTGTCCCAAGGAAGGGGGTGATACATATGAGGCGGTAGTTGGCTGGACAAGGTGGATGTGCAGAATGTTTTTTCTGGAGGGGCGCACAAGGGAGTGTTTGAGGGTGGAGGGGAAATATCCAGTAGCAAAAGAGCTGTTGTAGAAATCAGCAAATGCCGGGGCAAGAGAGCCAATATTGTTGTTAATGGTCCTAGAGGAACAGGGGGGAGACCTGTTTGGAGGAGACCTTCATGGAGCGGACAACTCTTGTGACCTCATCAGATGTGATGAAAAAGGAGGAGAGAGAGAGGCAGAGGGGGATGGCAGGCCATATGAGGCAGGGGAGGGAGAGAGACGCAAGGGTGCTCAGGATGTTCTGAGTTTTTGCAGTGAAGTGTGCAACCAGTGCGTTGTAGAGAGCCTGGGAGGGAAGAGGTGAGGAGGAGTCTGCAGAAGTGTTGGCTAGTTCCTTGCAGATTCAGAAAAGTTCAGCCGTGTTATTGGAAGCACCAGAGACTCAGGCCTGGATGTGAGCCTTTTTCTTGAAGCCACTGGAGAGTCAGTATTGCCTTTGGAGCAGGCAACAGGCCAGTTTGTCAGAGGGTGAGCATGAGCTCCACCACTTCCATTCCACAGTTCTGCACTTGCGTTTCAGGGCTGCAAGTTCAGAGTTGTACCATGCGTTGCGCTTGGAAGCAATTTTCAGGCGGATCCTCATGACTGGGGCAAGAATGTCAAGGGTATTACTGATGGCAAGATGGGGGTTGCTGAGTGCAGAGTCAGAGGTAGAGTCTGAAGTGGGGGGGTGAAGGTAGATGCAAAAGGAGCAGCTGGTTGGCATGGCTGGAAGGTGTGGGGGGTGCAGACAGAGGGCAGAGACCCAGGTGAGAGGAGAGAGTGGTCTGACCAGGAGAGTGGGGTGACCAGTGGAGGGGGGGGGGCATATATATGAAGTAGAGTGTTCATGCCGAGTCTCCTGATCATCATCACAAAATACTCCTCACCCAATAGCCAACAATAGAACCAAAGTCGAAACCAAAAATACAGAGAAAACTATGCTGGATATCCTCACTGACTGGATATTAAATTGTAACCATCATAAATAAATGAAGCCAACAACTTGAAGTACGAAGCACTGGAATTAGCCAGCATTTATATCATCATATTGAAATAGAACAAACAAAGTGCAAAATCCTGAGAAAAAAAAAAGCAGAAAAAATGCCAACACGTGTTTCAACCCTCCTCGGTCGTCCTCAGGGCGTATACATAATTGAATGACTGACAAATTTGGCTAATTCCAGTGCTTCGTACTTCAAGTTGTTGAACCGTGGACAGGGCTATATCTTGGCACCTCCAGACCACATTCACTCTGAGGGGACCTATGTGTCTGGCAGCTGCAAGGAAGTTCTCCTTCAGCGCGTACATTGCCACCGCTGCCAGTACATCTCGCAGGTTAACATTCAGGTCCTTTCTTTTCAGTCCAGTGCAATGGACTCTGTCCAGACAGCAGGCTAGAGTCCAGGGGAACATCCTCCAACAGGTTCCCCAAAGAGGTTTTGGATCGTGGATTTTAGTTCGGTTTGTGATTTCCGTCAGGATCCTGATGCGAATGTTCGAACGCCCCGAGGGATTGTCAAGGTCTTCGCATAGCAGTTCTATATTCTAGGAAATCCTTAGGTTTACGATGCAAAGAATGGCATTTGGAATCTTCCTTAGGGACGTCAGTTGTCTTCAGAATACAGCAAAGGCATGCATTTGGGTGAATAATGAACTGTCTGACTCATTCATTCTTACAAGGGGAATGAGGCAAGGTTGTTCCTTATCGCCCTTTTTGTTTAATATTGCTTTAGAGTCATTGGTAACTTGCATACGCTATGAACAAGGAATGAGGGGTTTGAAATTTGGACTCAAGGAGATCAATGTGCTTTGTTATGCAGATGATATCGTGGTTGTCCTTCCTAACTCAGAGGGAGGTAGTACAATCTTAAAAAACACTTTTGAAAGGATGGGTAGGCTGTGAGGGCACAAAATCAATTGGGACAAGACAGAGGTGTTTCCACTTTCTATGATTTGTAGGAGAGAGGATTTTACTGAATGGAATTGCAAATGGTCTGACTCATGTGAAATACTTAGAAATGTATCTGATTAAAGATATGAAGAAGGTGGTGGAATTTTATGTGAATAAGTTAGTAGAGACTTTAAGAGGGGACATAAGTGAGTAGGAATGGTTGACCCTGGGGATATTCGCAAAGATTAACGTGTTTAAGAAGCCCTTCTAGCCAAAAGTACTCTATGTTATGCAAGCTTTGCCCCTGGTCTTCTAAAAATAAAATGATAAACCGAATGTTCTAGAACTTCTTAGGGGTAAAAACAAAAGAACAAAGATTCAAAAATTCATCTTACTACGTAGTACTAAGGAGGGGGTGTTTGGTTATCCAGACCTTGAGAAGTATTATAGAGGATTCATATTGAAGAAGGCAGCACTTTATGTCTTACCAGAGAATGGACATGAGCCAGTTTGGCTATCGATTTAAAGAGATGGGTTGCCTCGATTCAAGTTGAATAACTTTTATTCGATGGGGAAAATACCTGTAGCAATTGGTAAGCTGTCATCTACTGCTGTGACCAGGGAAATATTTGGTGGTGGATTAATTTGAATGGAAACCTATATTTAAACTAGAATGCCTCTATTTGGTACAATCCTGGTCTGCAGTTTGCTAATAAGACCCTAAACTGACAGAGCTGGATCTGAAAGGGGATTTTAAGCATAGGCGATATTATACGGGATGGGCAGATATTACCGTTTGATGAATTGTAATGGGTATTTGGTCTGGCTAATAGGGAGAGAAGAACAAGTTACTTCTTACCTTGTAACCTTCTTTCGATGGGATGTTCCTCCGACGTATATCCTTATCAATCCCTTCGAAGAACAAGTTATTTACCCCTGGTAACGTTCTTTCGACTGGATGTTCCTCAAACCTATTCCTCATCTTTGACATGTAATGTTCAGCTTCAGCTGCTTCGGAAAACTTTTTCGGCAGAGGGCGCGGTGCGTCGATGGCATCGAGTCGATGTCCCTCAAAGGCCTCGGTCGAGGGTAATGTCATTGGAGATCAAATATAGCACGCGCTGCACCCGTTGGCCTCAGTTCTGTTTTTCCTCCTCCTTATGCAGCAGAGATGCCCATAATAAAGGCATGAGAGTACTCAACCTTAGTGGAGCGAAAGCTGTAATAACATGGGTAATTCTACAGAGGGGTAGGATGGGAGGGGCGTTGAGGAATACATTGGAGGAACATCCAGTCGAAAGAACATTACCAGGGGTAAGTAACTTGTTCTTCGAATGGATTGTGTCCTCCAACGTATTCCTCATCTTTGACAGACTCCCAAAGCAGTGTTTATGATTGGAGGAGGGAGTAGAATTGTACAAACTATACATTCTCCAGGGCAGAACAAAGTACTGCCTTGCCAAATACTAGATCTTGAGAATGGGAAGCATCCAGGGCGTAATGTTTTATGAACGTATGTATTGTTGACCACGTTGCAGCGTCATAAATATTCCTAATAGGAACTCCCTGTTACGCTCACCTGATCTCTGCGGGGACGTTGGGGCACGGTTGGAGCCCTCCCTGCAGTTGGCTCCCCTGGATCTGGGTTTACCTCCAGCTGCTGTATTGTGGACTGCTCTGGTTGTTGGCAATGCCCTTGGGAGAGGGTAAGAGGCAATTAAACTGCTGCAGCTGAATTGCGATCCCCCTCAAACCCCTCTTGCCAGATGAGAGGAGCATGCGTTTTCCCATAAACTCTCACCTGTTTTGTAAAGATGAACTTTCCGTCCTGCTTCTCTTCAGCAGGGGCGCTGCAGATAGACCTAGTTGCTTCACTGGTCCGTATACGCGATGGCCCAGACCGGCTGCGACCAATCCACTTTGGAGGTAAGTGTTCGTAACAATGATTATTGTCGGTATGCTTTTGCAATGTCTTTCCCAATGATTCTGGTCCGTAATTCTTATAATGTCTTTCCTTTTCCCAACAGGTATGAAGATGGGCACGCAGCGTTGCAGTGTTGGAAGCAAGTCCACACGATGCCAGAAGGGGAATGGAGTGGCCCCACTAGAACGTAAGTAGGGTTTCATGGTGGTACGCACGGCTTAGGTATTGCGCGGCCAAGCGCTAAATGTTTATGCAGTTTCTAACCTTGTGCGTTCCTTTTCTCTTGCAGGGATAGCCTGGCGTCGGATGATGGAGAGCGGCGATCCGAGAACCTGTCAGCGACTGATAGATGGAAGATCCATGAGGATGCTGGATGAGAAAAAGATGAGCTGCAGGCGATGGATTTGCGGAGACAGGTAAGATGCGAACTGTAGATGCTGAGTTGAAGATAGCTGCGCTTCGAGCGATGGTGTGGCTGATTCAGGTAAGCTGCGCGTCGCAGAGGTAGAGTTGAAGTTGCTGCGCTGTGAGCGATGGTATGGCTGGATTCAGGTAAGATGTGCGCTGAAGATGCAAAGCTGGAATCAGGTAGGTGGGCGCTGAAGATGATGTCCAGGACCTGGTGAGATGCGTGCTGAGCTGGAAACAGGTAAGAGCCTCAGAAGGCGGTAAGCGTTACGCTGCACACAGCAGACTAACGCGAAACCTCTACATGCGGGTGGGGCTGGCTTTAATAGCCTGGCCCCAGCCATTCCCCTTTAGCCCCGCCTTGTAGCCCCACCTCACCACTCCCATAGACTTCTGCACGTGCCTTCCAATGCTTTCTAATGGCCACGCCCGGCCTGGATGCACGTGCTTTGGACACAAAGTGTGCAGAGCACACTTTCTTATGAGCCTGGCGTCAAAGGCGCCAGGACAGGGTCCATTTGGACCCTTTGGAGGATGAAAGTGATGGCCCTTGGTTAGTGGCAATGACAGCACTCCTCCTCAAGGCCCCTCTCACGGGCGTTCCTCCTCCTGGTCCTGGTTTGGTGGAATGCTTCGATGGAATTGCTTGACTAGTCATGGAGCATGGACAAACTCAACAGGTTCCCATGTACGATCTTGAGGTCCATAACCTTGCCAATCAATCAATTAGTATAGTTTTGGTCACACTATCTTGGAATCCAGAATGTTCTTGACTTCATACTCTGGTGCACCTTCTATGATCTCTGGCTCCACAGGTGTTGAGATTCGAGTGTCAGGTTTTATTGGTTTTAGAAGGGAAACATGGAACACCGGATGGATTCGCATGTTGACTGGTAATTCCAATTTCATGGCAGCCGGTTAATGATGGCTTTGATGGGGTAAGGTCCTATGTATATTGGACAGAAAGCCTGAGGTCCCTTCAATGGAATGTTTTTGGACGCCAACCAAACTTTATCCCCGACTTGATACTGCGGGGCCACTTTTCTATGTCTATCCGCAAACCTCTTTTGTTGTTCCTTGGCTCGGTTCAAGTTTTCGGTAGCTTCTTTAAGTGACTGAGTGATGATTTTATGTAAGGAAGTGATTGCTGGCATTTCCAATTCATCAAGCTGATCGAAGGAAGATGTCCTAGGATGTCGGCCATTCATTGTGTAGAATGGTGTCTGTCCGGTACTAGTATGGATAGAGTTATTGTAAGCAAATTAGGTTAACCAGAGAATGTTTTTACAGGAACCTTCCGTCTGCTGCAACATACATCTCAGGTATTGCTCGAGAGTCTGGTTGGTCCTTTCTGTTTGATCATCGGTTTGGGGATGGTGACTCGTAGATAACCGCAGGTCAGTTTGGGCTATCTTACAACATCTTTTCCAGAAAGCTGAGACGAATTGCGTTCCGCAGTCAGAAACCAGTACAGATGGAAAACCGTGTAATTTGACGATTTGCTCCAAGAATACTGTGGACAGAGTAGCAGCAGTGGGAAGTCCTTTTAGTGGAATAAAATGTGCCATTTTCTAAAATTGGGGTTTGTGTTAAACCCCTCGCAGGATGGTAGATCGGTAATGGAGTCCATAGACAATGTATGCCACAGTGCTGGTGGTACTGTTAATGGGCGCAACAGCCCTGCAGGACGTGACTTCTGGGATTTGAGTTGTGCGCAAGACACTGCAAGTGGTAACAAATTGGGTAACATCTTTTCTCCAGGTGGGCCACCAATAATTCTTTTGGATCTTGGCTCGAGTCTTAGCGATTCCAGGATGTCCTTCCACTAACGACTCATGGTAGTTGGATATTATTTTGTTTTGTATTTCCTTGTCTCGGATATATAGTCTTCCTTGAAAATAGGGTAAATTGTCTTTGATGGAATACTGGTCTCCCTTACTCAACCATTCTTGTTGGGCTGATTGATCATTTGAGATTGTAGATCAGCCTTCAGGTCTTCCCAGCAGGCTCTTGCAGCAATCTGGTGTTGAATCCATGCTTCAGAAATAATGGCCACTAGGTCAGATGGATTGAAGGTGTCTTTGTCCTCCCCCATGCGTGATAAGGCATCTGCTTTACCGTTACGCATTCCTGGTCTGTAAGTTATGATGAAATCATATTCAGCGAAGAAAAGAGCCTAGCGAAGCTGACGCGATGATTGCGCCTTAGCCGTTTTCAAATATTGCAGATGACGGTGATCTGTGATAACCGTGACCGTGTGTCTTGCCCCTAGAAGGTAGTGTCTCCAGGTTTTGAGGGCTCCTTTAATTGCTAGCCATTCCTTGTCAGTGATTGTATAGTTCTTTTCTGGTGCGGAAAATTTACGGGACCAAAATGCTATGGGATGTAACTGTCCCATCTCAGGATCTCTTTGTGATACTACTGCCCCCATGACTACTGCCCCCATGGCTAGACTGGAGGTGTCAGTTTCAACCAAATAAGGTAGATCAGGTCGAGGATGCCTAAGAACAGGCGCTGAGGTGAAGGCCTGTTTTATTTCTTGAAAGGCTTTCTCTGCTTCAGAAGACCAGAAGAATGTTTTATTCTTTTTCAATAGAGAAGTGATAGGATGGACGATCTGTGAAAAGTTGGGGATAAAGAGTCTATAAAAGTTAGCACACCTGAGCACACGTTGCACTCCTTTGTTAGTGGTTGGGGATGGCCACTGAAGAATAGCATCCACCTTGCGTGTGTCCATATGAGCTCCTCATGGAGTAAGCATGAAGCCCAAAAACCCAACTTCCGTGACATGGAAGAAGTATTTTTCCAATTAGGCAAACAGCCGATGCTGACAATGTTTTTCCAGAACTGTCCTTACATGGCCAACATGATCTTCCTTAGATGCTGAGTAAATCAGGATATCGTCGTTGTAAACAAGGACGCAGACGTCTAACAGTTTGTGAAGTACATCGTTTATGAAGAACTGGAACGCCGGCGGTGCATTGCATAACCCAAAGGACATCACCTGATACTCGAAAAGCCCATACTTAGTTCGGAAGGCTGTCTTCCATTCGCCACTGCTTTTAACTCTCACAAGGTAATAGGCTCCTCTTATGTCTAGTTTCGTGTAGGTTTGAGCATTCTTCACCTGATCGAGTTATTCGGGGATGAGTGGCAGAGGGTATCCGTTCTTAACAGTGATTTGGTTTAACGCCCTATAATCTATACACGTTCTGAGGTCGCCCTCCTTCATGGGTACGAAGAAGAGAGCTGAGGAGGCAGGAGACTTAGATGGGCAGATGAAACCGTTAGCTAGGTAATGATCTAGGCAAGTCCTTAGATGTTGGTTTTCTTGCTCCGTTAAAGCGTAGATTAGACTGCAAGGTATTTGTGCTCCCGGACCAGGTCGAACTGGCAGTCGTAAGGCCTGTGTTGTGGCAGGATATTTGCATGTTCCTTTTGGAACACGTCCTGATAGTCCAGATACTCAGGGGGCATGGGACCAGAGAGCCCCAGGATGGGTTTAGTCTTGACTTTCGGACTCTTCACGCTCTTGTGGTAGCTGCTTTTGGCGCATTCTTGAGGAAAGTTCAGCACTCGTGTTCACCAGTCAATCCTGGAGTTATGGGTTTCTAGCCACAGCATTCCTAGGATCATCTGGAACTGGGGTGCCCCAATAAGATCAAAAGAAATGTCTTCCCGATGACCGTCCTGACACATCAGCATAACTTTGTCAGTATGTATCGTTACTGGGCCGGATGACAACCGAGAGCCATCCACTGCGGTGACTTTTTCCGATTGTAGTTTCTGCTGGAGAGGAAGGCCTATTCGTGCGGCCAGATTCTGAACGATATAGTTTCCCACCGCTCCACTGTCAATATACCTTTCCAAAGCATGTACCTTTGATGGTTGCTGGTGGTGGACTACGAGTACCGGAATGACCAGGTGTGAGGTCTGGACAAATTTCTTCATTTCGCGGAAGGTTTTATTGGGCAATCGTGAAGAAAATGTCCTGCCTTGCCACAATATAAACAAAGTTGTTGTCGTCTCCTTTTTTCTCTTTCAGCGTTGGATATAGGGGCCCGTAATCCCCCAATCTGCATGGGCAACACGGCTTCGATGGGCCTCCACCGGTTATAGCAAACCTGTGAACCCTGGTCGACGATGGTGGACAGAATGTCCGGTGCTGATCTTCGTTCTCCTCAGCAGTCCCAGTTTCCGGTCGGCAGCCTGTCGAGGGTCTGACTTCCAGGGCGCTTCAGCGAAGTTTAGTGCTAGGGAGAATTCTCTGTTAAGGCTAATTTCTCAAACCTAGTGAGTCCACCAGCAGCTTTGCTGGATTCTTGGGGTTTAATTCTTTCTCCTGCTAAGAGTGAGACTCTTTTTCTCCCACTCTTAGGCATGATTTGAGAATGTCCTTTGACTTTGTAATATGTTTTATGGGCTATGGGGTCTTTTACTCCGTAGGGCTTCATGTGTTTTTGGTATGTGTGTTACACAGCACTCTCAGTGCAGTAACACAGGGGTGTCAGTGACCCCCAAACATAGACTCCATACCCTGGGACTGACTACTGTCTCCCAGGGCATGTAAAGTCACCATTGGCTTTACTAGTCTCAAATTGTGAACAGAACCAGTACAAACCATCATATTGTGGAAGTACTGGTAGGGGTAATTAGATTGCCCCTGGGTCTTTTTTCCAAGGGGGCACTGTCCAGTCCCCCCTTGTCGAGTTTCTGGCTGGTGGCAGTGGATACCACGCAAAATATTCCACCGGAATATTTCCTATGGGATTTTCCCATTCATTTTAAACGCACCACTTTTTGGTGCAATGTTAAAGATACCTCCGGGTTATTTATTTAATATTTATTCCCCGGTTGGGTCTTTTTGCCAGGACTCTGTTTTAAAATGGCATTTGTGTTCACCTCTGAAACCTTAACCCAAGTCGAGCCCTTTGTTCCACTTTTAAAGGGCTTCTTCACAGAAGCCTCCGAAAGTGGTGCCCCTCTGTCTGGGTCTACAGGATGTGTGGGAGGGGGGGAATAGGCACCCTGGACTGAGTTGCCTTGGCAACTCAAGTCACACTCTTGTGTGATTGGCCCAGTGGTGAGCCACCCGGCTCACCACTTAGCATGTTTCATTGACAGCTAGGCTGATGAATGGGGATTTTCTGCATAAAAGCAGGGCTTTGGGGACTGGAACTTCAGAAGTAGCCACAGGACCTAAAGAATCTGAAGAGGGGAGAAGCTGAGCCATCTACAATGACGACACCACCGGTGGAGCCCTGCTGTACGAAACTCACCACTTTCCCGACGACAGAGGAGATCTTCTTCCAGGAGAGTCTTCTTCCCCTTGAGCTGGTGGGACCAACCAGTTCGCCTTTTTCGCCTTCCTGGATCGTCTCGTGCTCGAATCGCCCGTGCCAAGCACCCCGGCGGCCGGATAGCCACGCTTCACCACTACCACGAATAAAAGGGTAGTACCTTTTAACTGAGAAACTCCGCGGCTGGTTTCTTCCCTGGCAGTGCAACGACCTCTAGCTTTCCTCCACGTCGAGATTTTCTCTTCCCCTGGACGAAGCCCCGACTTGCACCCGCTGCCAAGTACAACTGCCCCCCGCTGGAGCTTTCTCGCCATTTCAGGTACTGTGTCCCGCCTGGTCTCCCTTGCAACAGACTGTCCAAGGTGTCCTGTAAATCCTTGACTCTCTATCCTGGGGTGACCTCGGACCTGTTAACATTACCTTCCTAACTTGATCCAACCTCCTGACTTTTCTGCAAAGACTGAGTGCATTTCCACTGTGTGATCTTGGGCACATTCCGCCTTGCTCTATCCAAGAGTGGGCCTGGTTTATGAACTTTTTGCTCTACAGTAGACCCTGCCTTTCTTGACTTGCTGTGGGTTCTTAAAAGTGTTGGTACTGTGTGATTTTCCTATTCTGCCTTTTCTCTCCCTTTTTAAACCAATTATTGGAGTGCCATCTATGGTTACGCGCTCACCTCTGTTTTGCTACATAAGTGGTGTATTAACCTAGACTTGTCAAATAATTAATTAGGGAGGTGTATGTATTTCTAGTGACTGTTTGAACTTGCTTGACATATTAGTGCCAGTGTATTTTTACAAGTGTGTTTTTAAATAAATAATTATATACTTTTATACCCAAGCTCTGGTCAGTGTTTGCTTGTACTACTGTATTCTTGGCCCTATTGTGTATACTCTATATATTGCCTAACTCTTCTTGAGAGAAGTCTGACTGCTCAGCCACAGCTACCAGGTAAATCTGGGTGGTGCAGACTGCTACCAATAAAGATTGCCCATGCGACTAGCGCAGGAAGTCTTGATTATATTAAAGACACGGAGGCGAGCATTATGCTTATCTTCCTTAATTACTGCTAACCACAGCTTTTTAAATCTTTCTTTGTTTTCATATAAAACACTTTTTTTAAATTTCTTTTTATAACTCGTATAAACAGAGAAAAGAAAAAATGAAAACATCGTCTTAACATGACAAAACTACATTTCCCATGAGGCTTCTCTGCCTGGTAGTCCCACAGCCTCTCTTTCACTGTCCAATCCGGCAATCCTTCCTGCTATAAGTCCCCGTTTCCCTGGGTCCCTTCCTCTTCTTTTGCAGCACACTGATTAACTGAACAAAGTCTAAAATCCAACTGAATTATCGTAACTCCAAACAGAAATTGTCTTTTCTATCCTCGATAGCTTTGCCGTGCTCTAAATTCGCAGGACTGCTGCCTTCCATACACTAATCTCTGTTACTCTTTTGATCCTCTCCTACGCAAAAAGAGAAATGCGCATGTTAGGGAAGGGGAATACAGTTCGTCACATATCATAATCAAGTCTTTACGTACACAACTTTGAAACTGTTACAGATCATAACATAACACTCATCGCTGTATTCCATAGTGTGGGATAATGCTCGACTCCGTGTCTTTAATAGAATCAAGACTTCCTGCGCTAGTCGCATGGGCAATCTTTATTCTATGACAAGACCGGAGGCGAGCATTATGCTTGTTCAAAGCTTTCTACCACAGCAGCTGCTATATTGGATACAGGTTTGAAATAAAAAGTCTTAAAGACTGAGTCGCTCGACCAGTCTGCTGCTTTCATGATCTCTTGCAGCGGAACTCCTACTGCAAAAGCCTGTGAAGCCATTGCTCCCCTGGTAGAATGAGCCCCAAATTTAGACGTGTCTATACCTGCCAATTCCATTATTTCCTTCACCCATCTAGCTATAGTAGCTGATGTGACTGCTTTGTATGGTTTTATACGCGCTATAAGCAATTGTTTCACTCCTTGTGGCCTAACCGTTGCTGTCGCTGCTTCATAACACTTTATGCAATTTGCCACACACAATTTCTCATTATTCGGCCAATATGGGTATGAGATCACTTTAGAATTGGTCTTTGTACGCTGTGCTATGGTAAAGGCTATCCCTTCTGTGTAATACATCTTTCTGTCTATTTCGAGTGCTTTAACGTCTGAAACTCTTCTACAAGACACTAGGCAAAGGAGTGTAGCTAATTTGCCTGAAAGTTGCTTTCCTGATAGGGAGTTGTTACTAGGCCATTGCTCGAACAGATGTATAATTTTTTGGACATCCCACAGTGATGAGTACTTGGGTCCGGGAGGTTTGCTCATCTTCACACGTTTTAGCAATCGGGACACCGCCGGGTGTTCCCCTATTGGTGCCCCGTCCACTAACTCGTGCCCCGCGGAGATTGCTCACCTATATACCCCTACGTTCCTGAAAGCTCTACCTGCTGAAGGGAGGCTGGCTAGGAAATTCACTACTTGCACTACAGGTGCTGAAATGGGAGATATACTCCTCCTCCTGCACCATAGGTCCCAGGCTTGCCATGCGGAATTATAGCTCCTGATCGTAGATGGGGCCCATGATAGATTGATAAGTCTTGTAGCGTCTTCTGAAAGGCCTGGCAATCGCCATCTATGCCTGAAATTCTGCACGCTATCAGTGACAAGGATTGATTCTCTATCAAAGGATGAGGAACTCCTGCTGGATCGACCAGCAAGTCTGGTCTGTATGCAATCTTCTGTGGAAAATCCGTAGAAAGTTCCATCAGAACTGGAAACCAAGCTTGCGACTTCCACTCTGGCGTCACTATCACTATTCGCGCCTTGTCTCTGCGCACTTTTGCTAGTACCCTCGCCAGCATCGCGAAGGGGGAAAAGCGTAGTGCTTCTGCGCCCCCCAATGATGCATGAAAGCGTCGGTGCCTTGGGCTTCCGTGTCTAGCCTCCAGCTGAAGTAGTTCGCCCGATGAGTGTTCAGCCTCGAGGCGAACAGGTCTGTGTGCAGGGGACCCCATTTCGCTTCCAGTCTCTCGAATATGTCCCTGTGTAGTTTCCAGTCGCTGTAATCCACTAGGTGTCAGGAGTTCCAGTCCGCCACTGAATTCAGGGCCCCTGGGAGATACTCTGCCTTCACTGTGATCTGTCTCTGTAGGCAGTCGTGCCAGAAATCTTTCGCTAATTCCGCTAACATCTTGGACCTGGTACCTCCCAGTTTGTTGATATATCTTACTGCAGATATATTGTCCATCCTGAGAAGTATGCTGCAGTGTGCTTTGCCCCTGGTAAATGCTTTCACTGCGAAAGATCCCGCTAGTAACTCTAGACAATTGATATGAAGTTCTAATTCTTCTTTTGACCATCTTCCTCCTGTCTCTATCTCGCCACATCGCGCCCCCCAGCCGGACCTGCTGGCATCTGACTCTATAACCAACTCTGGTACGTCGCCGAAAATGGCGCGGCCGTTCCAGGCTTCCATATTGTGGAGCCACCAGATGAGCTCGGACTTGCTTTCTTCATCTAAGGGCACTAGTCGATGGTATCTCCAGCCTTTCCTCAGGTATTTGATCTTCAGCCTCTGAAGAGCTCGATAATGTAACGGCCCGGGAAATACTGCTTGTATGGATGCTGCCAAAAGCCCTACTATCCTGGCTAGACAACGAAGAGAGATCAGCGGCTTCTTGAGCGCTGTCCTCAGATCTTTCTTGATAGCCTTCATTTTCTGAGTTGGCAACTCCAATGTAGCTTTCTTTGTATCTATGGTGAAGCCTAAGAATTCTAGTCGCCTGGTTGGCGCTAGCTCTGATTTGTCTCTGTTCACCAGGAATCCCAGATTGGAGATCAGCTCTATCTATCGCCCAGTGGATCTGTTTTTGTAAGCGGTCTTTGTCTTCGGCCATGAAAAGGATGTCGTCTAAGTAGACGATCATCCGACATCCTTGTTCTCGAAGTGCTGTCGCAACGGGCCTCATGAGCTTGGTGTACGCCCATGGTGCGGATGCTAGACCGAACGGCAGGCATTTGAATTGCCAGAGCTCGCTTCCCCATCTGAATCTTAGGAAGTGTCGGAAAGGCGCTGCTATGGGCACGGTGAGATATGTGTCTTTCAGGTCCAGGCGCGCTAGCCAATCTCCCTTCCTGAGCAAGTCTCCTAGTAGATGGATCCCTTCCATCTTGAAGTGTTTGTACACTAACCAGCTGTTGAGCTCCTTCAGATTGATCATTGGATGAACTTTGTCCTTGCGATGTACTAGGAAAATATTGCTCAGGAAGGAATGGGTGCTCTCGGTCGCCCTCTCTATCGCGTTTTTCTGCGCTAAAGCTTGGATCTCTGCTCCTAATAGCGCTTCTTCTGTTTGCGTCATTTGAATTCTGTGAGGAGGCCGATTCTGCACTGGATGATCTATGAACTCTAGCATAAAGCCTTGTACGGTCTGAAGGACCCACGCATCTGACGATAACTCGCGCCAGTTGTGCACATAGAGCGTTGTCCTGCCCCCCACAGGAGGATAGGTCGCTGCGCGTTCTCTCACCTGTATTGTTGTTCTGATGTTGGTAATATCCGCGTCCCCGACGTCCCCGCGAGCCTCGTCCTCTGTTCGGGAAGAAGGCGTCTTGTTGTCGGGTCTCCCAATATTGGGCTCTGGGGCCTTGCGCTCTTCTGTTATTGAAGCGGCCGGTCGAGCGGCCTCTATATCGACCGGCCCCTGAAAAAGCTCTTCCCGGAAACACCTTCCTGATGGAGGCCTGCACCTTCTCCAGCGCCGTATATGTACCGACGAACCTGTTCATCTCCTTAACGAATGTATCACCGAACAGGAGACCTTGGGCGCTTTCCCCGGCTTCATAGGACGCTAAGTCCCCAAGTTTGTTATCAATTTTCAATAGCGCTGATCTGCGTCGTTCCGAAGATATGGCGCAGTTTGCATTGAATAGCATGCAGACTGCCCTCTGCGCCCAGCTTGCTAGGATGGATGGGTCGACTGGCTCCCCTGTATCTCTGGCCCTTTCGGTCAGGTCCATTATCTTTGCTATAGGGCCGGCTATGTCTAGCAGCTTGTCTTGGCATGTTTTCCATGCCCTATCCATACCTTTCCTGGTGTCTTTCCCTGCCTTCGTAATGAAGGTTAGCATCTTTGCGTCGAGTTCGGGTGTATCTGCAACTTTCCCAGTCAGCTCTGGCCTCGGACACTCAGCTTTGAGTCTGAATCTAATGTCTTTTTCCATAGGCTTCCTCATTTTTTGGGCCATGTAAAGGGCTACTCTTGGAGAAGGCGTCCATTCTGTCGATCTGGGGTGCCTTATGGTGTCCGGGTCGAACATGTCTGATATGTCCTCTTCATCCAGAAGGGCCTCCACACTGCTGGCTTTAGGCTCGCCTGCACTCTTTTGCGAGACCACGCTTACTTTGCTTATGCTTTGAACATCCTCCTCTGGCTGTTCTTGATCTGAGTGCTCCGAGGATGATGAATAGGCATCCCCTTTATTTTTCGCCCCTGCGGTAGGGGGTACGAGGTTGGGCAGGGCTGTCTTCGTCAGGAAGGCACCTTTAAGCCTGTTGAATGCATCAGCCACCTCCAGGGATTTATCCTTCCCTGTACTTTCGCCCGGGGGAGTAGAAGAGTGTTTCCTCTTCCGGGCCACTTTCTTCCCCTTCTCACCTTTTTGCAGAGGATTTTGTGTGGAGGTTCCTTCTCCGGGATCATCAAGCGTGCCAGCTTTTCTGCCCAGCATCTCTTCCAGGACTAATAGCCTGTCTTGTAGAGGCTTAACTCCTAGTGCTACGGCTTGAACCAATGAGTCGCCTAGCACTCTCTTGAAGCTTTGGGAGAGGTCTATATCTTCCTCCATGCATTCTGCTTCCTGGTCCAGTCCTCCTTCGCTCCCTTCACTCCAAGCCTCATTTCCCATGCTTTATGCCATGGTAATTGTATGTGCCGTACAGAGGAAACTAGTGGGTTGAAGACGTAGCTCCTCTACAATGGTCACTGAAACAATTTATTATTATTATCTTTTTTTTTTTTATTTTTAAATCTGGGATACCTCTGCTGTGCTAGGGCGAACCGCTAAGAAAATAGCGTAATTCGCGCTCCTAGGAACGAAATAAGGGCGGAGGACTGGCCGTACGTTTTCTCCGAGCAAGAAAACGTTCCACTGAGGAGATTGTAAGTCGATGCGCATGCGCGCGCTTCACCTTTTTTCTAAGGTCGGTTGGGCTTACTCCGCGTATTACGCGAGCTCCATCAACGTTAGATGCATTGTCGTGCGGCCGGCTGCCTGAGCCCTAAAGCAAGTGTCAGATCACTCGCAGGCTCGGCAGGCGGCCGCTCTGAAATACGCTATGCTACTCGCGAGGTCAGCACATATAAAGCTTCGCGCAAACGCTTTGTCGCTTGTTAGTTACACGCGCGCACAATTAAGAATAAGTAAAGGCCATTCTTGAAACGTTACAACAGACAAAGATAGTATAATCAAGCACTATCCATAATAAACGTCACTTATCTGTGGCTGCAGCAAAAAAGAAGAGGAAGGGACCCAGGGAAACGGGGACTTATAGCAGGAAGGATTGCCGGATTGGACAGTGAAAGAGAGGCTTGGGACTACCAGGCAGAGAAGCCTCATGGGAAATGTAGTTTTGTCATGTTAAGACGATGTTTTCATTTTTTCTTTTCTCTGTTTATACGAGTTATAAAAAAAAAAGAAAAAAAAAGTGTTATATATGAAAACAAAGAAAGATTTAAAAAGCTGTGGTTAGCAGTAATTAAAGAAGATAAGCATAATGCTTGCCTCCGGTCTTGTCATAGAATTGGGTTTACTGCTAACTCCTGTAGACTTAAACTTTTTGCAGTGGTGCCTAAGGGAACTGCACAGGTTTCTGCCTAACAGTTAGCGGTGCTCGATGGTCCCTCAGAGCACGGGAAGAGGGCGCCTAACCAGGTCCTCTCTTGGATCAGTCTCGACGGCTTTCGGCGAAGGGAGACAGAAGTCAACCTTCTTCAGGCTCGGCTTCGAGATTAAGCATCAGTTTCAACTTCATCTGAACGAATTCTAGCAGTGAGTGGCCACCAGATATACTAGTTGATCTCTCATTCATTCTGCTGGGTCACACTCAGGCAACCAATCAGTCAAAAGGGCATTCAGCAGTCAGTCAGCCAATCAGGCATACAGGGCGTTCAGGCCATACTCCTTCCTCTCAGACACTCACAACAAGGAAGGTGCATTGGGACAAGTATCCAGCCATTCAACACTACACACTGCATTCATACCAGTTTCGGGCAGGGCTGTCTCAGTCATTGTATCTCATACTAGAAACCAGACATCCACAACAAGAAGTGCATATTGGTCATACACTCCATTCACCCAGGTCCGACCCACAGGGTGTACCCACAACATACTGTCACTGGGAAGGCTCCAGCCAGTCTGGCCCGGACTTCACAACTACACTATATATGGAACTTCCACCCAACAGCCAGTCAGGGGGAAGGGACAGAGTCAGGGCTTCCCAGGACTTTGGGAAAACAAGTGAACAGGCAATAGAAAGCAAGAGGCCACAGGGGCCATCGTGTTTCCTATCAGGAATCAACTGATTCCAATGCAAGGGCCTGGGTAGCCCAAAATGGAGGATACTCAGAGCACCGGTCGAAATTCAGCATGGAGCTGCCACCAGCCCATACCCTGCTCTGTGGGCCACACACAGGTGCCCAAAAACATAGATTAGGGGCACAGGGTTGTACCCCCACCCATGGGTGCCATAAGGGTATCCCATGGGTCTGTACACCAAATCAAAAACAGGAAGAGCTGCACTGCCAGGAGTCCCAAATGGACTCCTGGGCAGAAGACAATATAGAACACAAATGAAAAAGGACTAAAGGACAAGGACAGGGAGGGCCTGTCCCTCCAATGCATTTCCAGCATCACAGGAGGTTAGCCCGAAAGTCAGAACTCGAAAATTGATAATGAGAACTTCCAACTGCAAACCTCTGTATTTTCTGTTCTTGAGATGGATTTGCACATGAAAATAAGCATCCTGCAGGTCTAACGGCACCAACCAATCCTGGAGTTGGAGGGCCTGGAGGATCTGGGAAAGTGTGACCATTTGAATTTGTCCTTCCTGAGGAACTTGTTCAAGCATCTCAAGTCCAAGATGGGTCTCAGTCGTCTGTCCTTTTTGGGGATCAAAAAATATGGGGAGTACCATCCCTTCTTCCTCTCCGCTACAGGTACTGGTTCTATAGCACCTTTCTCCAGCAGGGCACAAGGAGCGGATCCGGAACCATCAAAGAGCGGTTTCCCAGTGTATTGTTTTAAGGTCTTCTTATAAACAGAAGGCAGTAACCATGGGCTAAGGTTTCCAGAACCCAAGCATCCGAAGTAATGGCTCACCATTCTTCTAAATGCTGAAACAGTCTGCCCCCCACTGGTGAACTGTGATTAAAGACCTCTAAGTGGTTTGAGGTGCTGCTGCAGTGGTTGATGGCAAAGAGGCTGCTGCTTGAGCTCGCTTGACACTTACCTCGTCCACCACAAGGGAATTTTCTCTGGCCTCTTTGACAGGCCATTCCTCTCGCCCTTCCAACTGAGTAGTAGCGAAAAGATCTACCCCTGCAAGGTTGTCCACTAGTACAAAAAGACTAAGGTTGCCTAACAGCAGCACCTAAAGACTTGGCTGCCGCCTTAGAGGTCTGCAACTTCTCAAGGCTCTCGTTAGCCTTGCTGCCAAAGAGATGAGACCCATCAAAAGGCATGTTGAGAAGTCTCGACTGCACATCTGGTGCAAAACCAGACTTTCTCAACCACGCATGTCTGCATATTACAGTGCTGGTTGCCATGTATCTGCTGACACTATCCGCAGTATCCAACCCTGATTGAAGGGATTCACAACTAGCTTCTTTGCCGTCCTTAATAATAGCTAATATGCCATCCCTTTCTTTCCGCTCGGGAATATGTTCTGCCGCCATAGATATTCAATCCCACAGAGTGTACGAAAATGTTGCAAGGGCACAGGTGGATTTGGCCGATTTCAGCACCATGCTCCCCGCTGAAAATAGCTTTCTTGCCCATCCATTTAGACGATTGTTGTCCCCATCAGGAGGGATGGTAGGGTACGCTGTCTGCTTTGACGTTGTGTAGTTTCCTGCACCATCAGACTCTCCGGAGTGGGGTGTTTCGACAGATAGTCGGGGTCACTACTGGAGGGGCAGTATTTTCGTGTCATATTTTTATTAACTGCTGGATTGGTATCCAGCATTTCCCAATTTCCGAACACCCTTTTTTGCAAAGCCATATGGAATGGTAATCCCGGGTCAGTTTGGGGACCTTTATTTAAGATATCAGTTAAATCATCCTGTTCATAAGGGAGTGGTGGTCTGCTTCATCGTAGGTACTCTACAACCCTGGACAGGAGTTGTCTGTATGGAGGTCGGCATGTTCGCCAGGCTCAGGTCTACCAAACTCAAGCTCGGGTGAAGTATCACCTCCACTTGCCAACTGCACCTTTGTCGACAGAGTCCTACAGCCGTCGAAGACACAGTCGGCTTCAATGGTTTTGATGGTGTCGAGGGTCTCGATGGTGTCGAGGATCTCAATCTTTCTTGATCATCATGAGAGGGCCTCGAGGGCTCTCGATGTTTGTCAGGATTTTTTCCCGGGCTCGAGGCACGCAGGTTTTTGACCGGGACCTATCCTTACCGCCTTGCTCGGAAGGCACGGTAGGCGCATGACCCTGTTTCTCGAAAATGTTCAACATTTCCTTTCAGAGAGCTTCCCATTCTGCTGGGGTAGATTTTTTTGTGGGACATGCATCCCTTTCGGGTGAGTCATAGGAGGTAGACGTCAAGGAAGGCGACCTCTGGTGCCTCCTCTTCGACTTTATCACCCACAACGAGTGGTACGAACCACTCCTAGACCTAGAGCGCTTCGCCTTCTTCCTCCTAGTAGACTCTCCTCTCGACTCGTCGGTCGAAGGCTTAGTAGGTCGTGGCTTAGGGGATTTGGGAAATTTTCTTACCTGGAGTTTCCCCTTTTGCTCCCTCAGGCCTTTCCTGTCATGGATTGCCATTTCGAACAATTGGCCGTGTCACGATCCTCGCCAAGGCACCACAAGCAGACATGGTGCGTGTCAGTAAGTGACAACTTGGACCCGCATTCCCAGCCTTTCTTGAAACCGGTTCTCGGTGTTGAAGGCGTCAGGGATGAAGACATCTCGAAGGATTTTTCAAAAAATGTATCAAAAACAAGTCTTTAGACGATGAGGCGTGCCAATTCTCGTAGACTACAAGCTTTTTGTCTAGTAGACAAAAGCTGTGGCGGAAAATTGGAACTGAGGCCAACGGGCTCCGCGCATGCTATATATGATCTCTGATGACATCACCCTTGACGGAGGCCTTCGAGGGACATGAACTCAACGCCATCGACGCACAGCGTCCTCTGCCGAAAAAGTTTTCCAAAGCAGCAAGCTGGACATTTACATGTTAAATGTGAGGAATACGTTAGAGGACACAAACCATTCGGAGTGGGTTTACAGAACTAGACTCCCTCCTGAAACAGAGACTGTCAGCAATGCCATTAAGAGAGGGAACAAGCAGGTTGTGCTATTTTTTCAACTTCAGCACGTATGGTATCCACTTAATTAAATCTAATGACGATGAGTTGTTCTGTTGCTCAATCTTGGAGAAAGTTGATAGAGAAATAGGAGGAGTAACTGGGAAGATACGCATTACTTACCGTAAAAGCATTTCTGATGGTTGTATCTGCTTAGATTCACATGCTGTGCATACGACATCCAGTGGTAACTGCAGAGTATTGCATCTTGTCTTTCGAGAATCGATAGGGGACTTCGACATGGGAGTGCCTGTAACACTATGCCTATGTGACATGCAGTGTAGCCAAGATTCCTCACATGTCGAGGTCCCCCCGATTGTATTTTTTATGCCGAGAGGGAGCCTTATGACTATCGTGAGTGAGTACAGAAAAGAGAGAAAGTAGTAGACGTCTATGTTCCTTCCATCCGAACGGGGAGGAAGGGTGGGCGCATGTGAATCTAAGCAGATACAACCATCAGAAATGCTTTTACGGTAAGTAATGCATATCTTCTGATATTTGTTAATCTGCTTAGAATCACATGCTGGGTATAGACTAGTGGTGACCACAAAAGTGAGAAGTACCCGGAGTTGGAGCTGGGTTATGAGAAGGAACAGTAGTGAAAAGAGGTCTTAGTACTGCCTGTCCTACTTGAGAATCAGACCTAGAATGAGTGTCTAGGCAATAGTGTTTTGTAAAGGTGTGTACAGAACTCCAGGTTGCCGCTTTGCAAATGGACTCAAGGGGAACATTTGTAATGAATGCTATGGACGCCCCAGTGCCTCGACTAGAATATGCTCTAGGCTTGAAGGGCAGCTCTCTCTTAGCAAGACTGTAGCAGAGTGTGATGCATTTGACAATCCATCTAGAGATACTGGATTTGGAGACTGCGTCTCCTTCTCTTCCTGCCGCCACCGAAACGAAAAACTGATTTGTTTTCCTTAGTGGTTGAGTTTTTTCCATGTAGAACATGACAGCTCTGTGTACATCCAGTGTGTGCAGGGTTCTTTCTCCCAGGCTTGAAGGGTTTTGAAAGAACGTTGGTAGTTCTATCGACTGGTTCACATGGAACTTGTAAATGATTTTTGGCGCAAACCTTGGGTGAGTGCGTGGAATCACCTTATCTTTGTGAACTGTTACAAAGGGATCTAGGATTGAGAGCGCTTGTAGTTCACTTACTCTCCTAATGGAGGGAATAGCTTTTAAGAAAGCAGTCTTATAGGTGATGTCTTTAAGACTTGCTTTGTGCAAGGGCTCGAAAGGAGCCCCCATAAGCCTAGTCAACACACACGTTTAGGTCCCATCCGGGAGCCGGGTTAGAAATGGGAGGGTGAATTCTTTTCACTCCCTCCATGAAAGCTTTAATAACTGGTATCTTCCACCATGACATTTTCTGTTGTGATGTAGTGTAGGCTGAAAGCGCAGCTAAGTGAACCTTAAGGGAGTTAAAGACCAGGCCAGAGTCAAGTAAGTGAGTTAGGTCCAAAACAATGCGTGTGGGAGAGCAGTTAATCGGGTTAATGCTCTTTGAGTTGCACCAGATGAGAAACCGTTTCCATTTACTGGAATATCAGTATCTAGTGTTCGGTTTTCTTGCCTCCCTGAGAATGTCCATACATCTCTGAGGGAGTTATAGGTTTTCAAACTCTAAGACCTCAGGAGCCAGGCTGCTAAGTTCAATGTCTATGGGTATGGGTGGAGCGTCTCCCCTCTGTCTTGTGACAACATGTTGTACAGACAAGGCAGTTTCATTGGAGGAGATAGGGACATCTCCATCAGATGAGCGAACCAGGGTTGGCGGGCCCACATGGGGGCCACCAATATCATTGTGACTGGTTCCTGGTGCATCTTGTGCACTATCTTGTTGAGAAGGGGAGTCGGGGGGGAAAAGCATAGACAAATTTCCATGACCATGTTATCCAGAGTCCGTTCCCCTTGGAACGATTCTGGGGGTACCTGGAGGCGTAATCTTGGCATTGAGCGTACTCCAGAGTTGCGAACAGATCGATTTCTGGGAAGCCCCATTTTGCAAAAACGTTGGAGACGGTGTCTCTGTGTAATAGCCATTCGTACTCCATGGGCAACGGGAAGTCCCTGCTGAGTATGTCTGCCAGAAGATTGAGTTCCCCTGGAACATGTTGTGATAACAGGAAAATGTTGCGTTTGAGAGCCCACTTCCAAATGTTCTGTGACAGTTTGGACAGCCCTGGACAGTGAGTGCCCACCTGTTTGTTCAGATAGTACATGGCTCTGGTGCTATCTGTGAGGATCAGGACCGTCTTCCCCTGCAGTTGTGTCTGGAAAGCTTTTAGTGCTTTAAACACTGCCAACAGTTCCAACAGGTTTATGCGGTTGGATGCTATGTCTGACGACCAAACTCTGTGCGCTGTTTGTTGAAGCAGGTGAGCTCCCCACCCTGTGAGAGATGTGTCTGTAGTCAGAGTGGCTTCCACTGCGGGGGTGGTGAAGAATTTCCCCTTCAAGAGGTTGTCCCTCGACCACCACTGCAGCGAGGGAACGAGGGCTGGTGAGACAACCACTAGATCGTCCCACTGTCCCCTGGCCTGACACCACTGGCTGTTGAGCCACTCTTGCATTGGGCGCATGCACAAGCGCGCGTGAGGAACCAAGTAGATACATGACGCCATCATTCCTAGCAGTCGCACAGCCTTGCGTACCGTTACCTCTCGACTGGCTACATACTAAGGGATTTGAAACAACATGTTTTGAACCTTCTCTTAGAGGGGAAGACGAGGCCGCCCTTTTTCGAATTAGAGCCCCTAGGAACTGTTTGACCTGACTGGGAACTGGGCTGGATTTTCTCTCATTGATAGAGAATCCAAGACTGAATAAAAGATCTATCGTCTTTTGGGGGTTTGGCAGACATGTTTCGTAAGAGTCCTCTGTTATGAGCCAGTCGTCGAGGTAAGGATAGACCGGGATGGATTGCCTGCGCAGATGTGCTGCTGCCACCGCTAGTATCTTCGTAAATAACCTTGGTGCAGATGCTATGCCGAAGGGTAGTACCTTGAACTGATAATGCTGGTCTTGTATCATAAATCTGAGGTATTTTCTGTGCACTGGCAACATTGAAATATGAAAGTATGCATCTTTCATGTCCAGTGTTGCCATGTAATCCTCCTGTGCTAGCAGGAGAATTACTTCCTGCAGAGTGACCATGCAGAACTTATGTGGCTTTACAAATTTGTCTGCTGGGCGCAGATATAAAACCGGGCGCATGGTTAGATCCTTTTTGGGTACAAGGAAGTACACATGAATATAATAAAATAGTGGGGCTGCCCCATGGCATGGCATTGATTGTTCATGATGTGCACTATTGGACATATTGGATTGGAATATAGACGGCACAATTAAAATATGATAGCGATATTCTAATGTGAAGTCCAATGCAGGAGACGTAAAAGGGACATGACCTACCCTAAATAGAGTGAAGAGGAAAGTCACTAGGGCGGAATCACCCTGCTGAGCCCCGGACGCGTGTGTTGACGGGTTAAGGGCTAGATGCGGGGGTGCCTGAGATCCAGGGATGGAGCTGGGCAACAGTTGGGAGGGTGGGGGGGTAGTAGTGGAGTAGAAGGGGGGTGGGGAGGATGTTGGGGAGTTGGGTGTGTTTGTAGTTGGGGATCGAGCCTATAAGAGCCCACAAGGGGCGACATATCTTTTGGACAGGGACTGCACCGGTAGGAGGGGAAGAGGCATATTGATAAACAATGGGAGACCTTAAAATCATTACATGGAAGGTCAAAGGGCTCAAAAGCTATCTTAAAAGAAATAAGGTCATGATGTACCTGTGTAGGCAAAAAATAGATATAGTATTGATACAGGAGACACATCTCACGCGTGAAAAGCTAGAAGTGACAAAAAAAATGGAGGGGGACTGTTGTGGGTGCTACATATTCGGCCTATGCCAGAGGAGTGATCACATGGGTGGCACCACATGTTCCTTTCCAGCTGTTACAATCCACAGAGGAAAGGGACGGGAGGATGGCAATGGTAAGAGGGCTAGTAGAAAATTGAGAAATAACTGTTATTAATACGTACGCCCCAAACCAAGACACAGCAGCATATTTTAGGTCTTTGTATAGTAAAATGGATAGATGGCTGGGAGGGGCGGTGATCTGGGGAGGAGACTAACTGCGCTAAACCCATGAATTGATAGGTCAGACAGTAAAATAGATAGACCCACCCCGGCGGCTAGAGCGTTGCAGTCACTGCTAATGGACCTTGGGTTTGAGGATGCATGGAGAGAGCAACATATACCAGTGAGCCAATACTCCCACTTTTCAGCCCCACAACATTTACATACTAGATTGGATTATCTCTTCGTCACACAAGAGTTAATGCCGGAGATAATGCAAACGGAATATAAAGCTAGGGTCCTGTCGGACCACTCTCCGTTAATACTAAGATGGCAAGATCAGCCCCCAAGAGCTAGGATTCCCACTTGGCGCCTCAGAGCCGAGGCACTGAAAGATGCTATGTTTAGGGAAAGTCTAGGGGAGGAAATAGTGAGCTATTTCGATATTAATACAGGTAGTGTTGAGTCAGCTGGCACATTTTGGGAATCCTTTACAGTAGTAATAAGAGGGATAGCTATAGTGCAGTCCAAAGGATTGCAGGGAGGCATAGAGCTTGAATTACAGGAGACAGAAAATGAACTGGAGAAGGTGTTGGGAAGGGGTGGTATCACTGAGGAAGAGAACGTGGAGATGCTTAGATTGCAGCAAAATTGCATGGAATGCTGGGAAAGATTGTGTAATCTTAACTATAAGAAATATGTAGAGAGACTGCATGCTGGAGGGGACAAACCAGGGAGAATGCTGGCATGGCTTTATAAAAATGAAACCCCCAGACCCACAATCAGGACAATCATGAAAGACGACAGGAGTATGGTGGATACCCAAGAAGGGGTCAAACAAGAGTTTGTAGAATATTATCGAGCTCTATATGGAGATGCAGAGAGAAGCGATCATAAGAGAATAAAGGAAACGTTAGAAGATATTAGCTTGCCTCAAATTAGTGCAGAGGAGCGGGAAGACTTAGATGCCCCAATTACCCTAGAAGAATTGGAGGAAGTAGTAATGCAATTACCCACATGCAAGATCCCGGGAGCCGATGCACTCCCGAGCGAATTTTACAAAAGATACAAAAATGAGGTGCTCCCCCCCCCACTCTTAGCAACGTTAAATGAGGCGTATGACAAGGGGATGCTCCCGCAGACCCTGCGGTAAGCAATAATTATACCTCTCCCGAAACCCAATAAGCCTGCCAGGGAATGCGGACCATACAGGCCATTGTCAATGCTAAATCAAGATAGCAAAATACTTACAGCAGTTTTAGCAAAGAGAATGAGGAAAGTCATTACCAAACTCATACATCTGGACCAAACCGGGTATGTCCGAATAGGAATATTACCAATAATCACAGGGGACTGCATCGAGTTATTGAGTATGCGAAAGAGGATGGAGGAGAGATGGCTATTGTATCAATGGATGCAATAAAAGCATTTGATTCAGTAAAATTGCCTTGGCTGATAGCAGCCTTGACCAATTACGGGATAGGGCCAGGGTACCTCCGATGGGTCAAATTGCTATATAATGAGCCTCTGGCCAGAGTAAAAACGGGGGCGATAGTGTCAGAGAGATGGCAGCTCAGCAGAGGCACTAGACAAGGTTGCCCGTGGTCCCCAAAGTTACATATCTTAGCACTAGAGCCCCTAGCGATATGCCTAAGACAACAATACAATGAGATAGGTATCACCATAAAAGCAGAGTCACACCTAATCTCCCTGTATGCAGATGATATGCTGTTGTATTTCCGAGACCCTGAAGAAAACCTCCAATATGCGCTAGAAGTGATGGAACAATTCGCGTTACTGTCTGGTATAGCAGTAAATCCCAAAAAATCATGCATATTCCCGCTTGGTAGATATAGGGGGATCCCTCTAGAGCAATTGTCAGTTTTGCAAATACCATGGGAGGTTGACACGTTTAGGTATCTTGGGATAGATATTTACCACACAGGGGAGGCAGAGCAACATAATACTGAGAGGGCGGTTAAGAGCATCGAAATAAACATGAAGTTTTGGGTGAAGCTCCCCTTGGCGATGATGGGAAGAGGAGCAATGCCGAAAATGGTGGTCCTGCCGAAATTGTTGCACTACTTTAGTAATATACCATATCTGATCCCTAAACAATTCTTTACCCGATTACATAGTATATGTAGAGATTTCCTGTGGAGTGGGACGAGAAATAAAATAGCCCTCTGGAAGCTACAAAATACACACGAGAAAGGGGGGATAAAATTGCCAAACTATGAAATCTATTACCTAGCGAGTCAACTACATTATGTAGCAAAATGGTTGTCGGAAGACCAGACTACGGAATCTAGACTGTTCAGATCAGACCGTGCACCGTACTTCTTACAAGAAATGATGTGGTTGCCCAGAACGGATATGAAAGAACGCCCGAAAAAGATATTACTGGGATGGGAGATATGGCACAGGGTCTGTTGAGCAATGGAGAACCCATTCCCATGTTCCCCGCAGGCCCCGCTGTTGGTGCTAGTGGGATAAGAAGGCCAATTACTGAAGATGATCAGGAAGTATTGGGAACCAGTTGGGATAGCAACAATGGGTGATATATGGCGAGAAGGTAGGATTATGGAATTTGATACGTTGGTGGAGGAAACGGGGCTGCATAGCGGACAATATATTACATACCATACGGTGGGGCAGCGGGTCAAAGAAATATGGTCAAAGGCAGTATTGGAAGGTCAACCGGAAGATACCCTAGATGTGATATATGATATAGCAGACGGGGCGTATGAGATATCCAGAATATATGAGATGGTAATCTCCAAAGTCGGGAAAGAACTAGTACAGTTAAGACAAGAATGGGAAGAAGAGGTGGGCACCCCTATGACTGATGAGATGTGGGAGAGGGCCCAAAGATATACAGCTGTATCTGTTGTAGCCTTGCGTTTTACAATACCTTCTTATATTACCCATAGAGCGTATATAACGCCCCAAAGAATAGCTAAATTTGTGAATGCAGGATGGCAAGCACGCCCTAAATGTAACAAGGAGGATGCCGGGATGGTGCATATGTTCTGGGCGTGCCCGGTGATAGGAAGATTCTGGAGGGAAGTAGCACATAGATTGGAGACAAAAGGGGTTAAGTGTTATGACTCGGTCTAGGTCATCGTGATATAAACAGGATACAGTTGTAGGATGCTTAATGGTTGTTTTATTCAGGTTCTTCAGTTACAGGTACAAATCAGGTCTCATCAAGTCCATAAGGAGATAGGAGGAAATCATGAGGGAAACCCACTGGCTCCCACCACCCAGGCTTCCTTAGATCAACTCCTGGGTTAGAACCCATTCATACACAAACACTCCAAGCTAGCTCATGCATTCCACAAATGACATCACCACATACATACAGCATTCAGAAGGTGAACCATAGAAGAGAAGGCTAATCCTAACATTAAGCTAATAGTGGAAGCGGCATGGGCATGCTTGATAGGAGGGTTTCCCAGACCGAGCAAACTTAAGCATGTCAGTAAACTTAAAGACCTAGCGTACATACTTGCGAAACGCAGAGTTGCGATGGGCTGGAAAGCATGCCATGGCCCGATAGTAGAAGCGTGGTGGAAAGATTTACAAAAAATGGTCAGAAGCTGAAACTGCAGTATGGCAAGTACCAAGCAATTCTGGGGGGAGGAGGGAGCAGAAACCTTGGCAGCATCTAGTCGCTACACTATTTGGGCTCACGTACGATGAGTCGAGTGATTAAGACTCAGCAGAAAAAGCAGCAGGATCCCACCTGCACGGAGCAGGAACAGGTGGTGTGGAAGAATAGGCTTGGGAGGAGGAGGGGATGGAGTGAGCAGTATATATTTCGTTTTTTGAAGTGAAGTGATTTTGAATGTACTGCAAGTTTGGTTTGTATTGTTGTTAAAATAATAAAATTGTTTAAAAAATAAAATAAAAAAAAGGAAGTACACTGAATAAATACCTTCTTTTACCTGTGACAGAGGTACGATTTCTATGGCTCCTTTCTCTTGTAGCGTCTCGACTTTCTGGAGAAGTATGCGAAGATGGTCTGGTGTCAGTCGTCTTGCTCGTGGAGGTCTGAATGTTGGGGACTGGTTGAACTCTATACAGTACCCGTGGGCCACGATCTTTAGCACTCACTGGTCTGTAGTTATCCTCTCCCATGCCTGAAGGAACGATGTTAGCCAGCCCCCGACCGGAGAGGCATGGGAGGGGACCCGAATCTTCGGGTCATTTTGAACCTGAGGCCGGGGAGCCTCTAGGGTAGAGACCCGGCCCCTTCCTTTCCCACGACGCTGACCCCTTTGGGGGTAAGGGGTGTTTTAACCACTGGTTCCCTGTGGAGAGTTCCAATTGTTTCCAGAGGAGTATTGTTGTTGAGGGAAGCGTTGGCCACGAAAAAGCCGTTTGGACCCAGATCCTCGTCTTGTAGAGGGTCTTTGTGTAATTTGGTCCAGTGTTTTCAGGGTATCATGGTCCTTTTTTGCGGTCTCGAGGGCCTCATCGACCGCCATCCCAAACAGGTTGGATTATTCCACGGGTTTATTTATAAGTGACGCTTGCTTCTCTGGCTTGAATCCAGAGTTCCGTAGCCACGCATATCTCTTCAGGAGTGTGCCCTGAGCCATGGATTGACCAGCCGTCTCGGCAGAATCCAAAGTGTTCTTAAGTATGCTTTGGTTCACTTGTCTGCCCTGAGTGACTGTGGTCAGGAGACGAGTTCATAGAGGCTCGGGAACCTCCTGTAGGCCTTCTTGTAGTAAGGCCCATTGAACGTCTGCGTAGCTGGCCAATAAAGTTGTGTTGTTGGCAATACGTGTTGAAAACGCTGCTGCGGTCGTGACCCTCTTCCCAAGGTCGTAAAGTCTTTTACCTTCTTTATCTGGGGGTGCCTCGCCAGTTGACAGAGGGACACCTTCCGTCTCTTTCCCTTAGTAGTCGCCACCAGAGTGTCTGGGGTGGAGTGACTTCTGATATACAGAGGGTCTCTTTCAGTTTATGTATGGGTTCCGGTACTCCCCTTAGGCCATCCATGGACCTCGGCGGATCCTTGGCCTTTTCCATAAGCCTCGAAGTATCCCTTGACTGCCAATCGGTGGAAACAATCCTTGCTATGCTGTCGGCGACGTCCTCCGCAGACGGGAGGCGCGTAGCTTCAGCCTGCGATTGCGAGGGAGTCTTTTTTGGCTGAGCCATGGCCCTATCTTCGGCGGCAGCCTTCTTCGGCAGTGCCGTCTTCAGTGGAACCGGAGCCCTATCGTCAGATGCCTTCTTGTGATGTGCCTCGACGGAACCTGGCATATTAGGGGTAGCGCCCTTTATTTTTGATTGCCCAGTCGCTAGGTGAATATGCGGCTGCGGGGAGGGCTGTCGATCCTGACGGTCGGCGGTTGCTGCAGGAACCTCCGGTGTAACCGTTGGCGCTGAAGTCTTCTTCGACTTGGCCGAGGATTGACTTGCGGTTGTGTGTTTAGTGCTGTGTACATGTTCGTCTTCGTCGCCAGGGGGTGACTTCCCCAGAGCAGTGCCTAAGCCGTACCGAGGGGGGCCGGGGACAGACGATGTGGAACGCAAGCGTTCCTTCGAAAGGTCAACAACCTCCGGGTCAGGGGTCTGATCGTCACTCTCGCCGTCGTCACATTCGGTGGCTGCGGCAGCGGGAGAAAACTCTGCCTTCGACATACCGTACGCCGCCCACCACTTGACTTTACGCTCCTTCAATGTCTTAGGACGGAGGAGCTTACAAGCGCGCATCCTTCTTCCTTGTGCTTGAGGGGCAAGCACCGGTTACACCGTCTGTGCTTATCATTCCAAGGGAATTTGCTCTTACAAATGGGGCAAAACCTAAATGGAGTCCTCTCCATAGCTGAGGATGGGTAGATTGACAAAGACCAAAAGGGAAAGAGGAAGGAAAGGGAAGATAGTATAGAAATGTCCACCCCGACCCCACTCTCCCTACTGTGTAGGCCGGCGTAAGGCACGGCCACGAGGTCGGCAGCGCCGACTGGATCACAGTCCGTCGAAGTTCTGAAGGTCTTCGGCGGAGATCTGGAACGGCCGTCGAAATAAGGGACGGGTAGGGTGATCTGAATTATTTTATATATCTATTCGACCAAAGGTTGAGGGAACAATAAGCCATGTCTTTGACAAGCTCCGCATAAGGCGACCAGTATGCTGGGCGGAAAAAACAATCTAAGGGACCTCACCGCGTGAGGGTTCTTGGGCACACTACACGTCACGTAGGGATAGTGTTACAGGCACGCCCATGTCGACGTCCTCTTTCAATTCTCGAAAGGCAAGATGTAATACTCTGCGGTTACCACTGGATGTCGGACCATATGCACAGCATGTGATTCTAAGCAGATTAACAAACATTAGAAGTAGCATTACAGATAGTGAATGGGGACAAATGTGTGGCGTACGGGTTATAAAAGTAAAT
The DNA here is from genome assembly GCF_040938575.1 of Ambystoma mexicanum. Classification (NCBI taxonomy): domain Eukaryota; kingdom Metazoa; phylum Chordata; class Amphibia; order Caudata; family Ambystomatidae; genus Ambystoma; species Ambystoma mexicanum. Next base: position 786,938,674 of record NC_090929.1, on the reverse strand, counting down.
TTTACCTCACGTTCAGAATCATACATCAGAAAACTTTAGGGTGTCTGTATTGAATGCCAGTACGCATGTGTAGTTTGGGTCTGATCAACAATGATGTATGCTGGGGATGTGGAAGGGCGAAGGGCACACGTATTCATTGTGCTATGGAACTGTCCAAGGTCATCAGAATTCTGGAATGTGCTAGTCAGATTAGATCCAATATTATCAATGAACTTCCCCAGGAAGCCTCTGCAAGTTCTATTGTTATCGAATAAGGGGCGATGTGAAATTGCTCTGCAATATAGTCAATGGATTGACAAAGTGTTAGTGATAGCAGCAAAACAGATACTGAGAGTGTGGAAGACAAGGAAACAAAAACACAAGTTGAGAATTGGGTGAATGACGTGCTGATATTATCCGAGTTTGAGAGAGTTATGTTTCAGAGACGAGAAGAGAGATACTTTAGACACTTTTTAACAGCTTACATGGTAGATTAACATTTGATTGGCTTATAAGTGATTTAAGTTATACTGAGTTAGTGAAAGAACTAAGCAACAGAACTATGGATCCCCCCATTTCTTTTTTTCCTGTCGTCTTTGACACTGTTTGAATGTTTGTCTTGTGTTGTTGTTTGATGTACACAGTTGAATTATTATTGATGTGGCTAGGTTTATGGAAAAGTAGAATTTTGTTCTGATCCACGTAATGTACAATTGATTCAATAAGGTTCATATTTCACTTGATATAGTTGCTTTTTGCAGAAATGTATGACAATGATTATATTGTTTGAAGTGCTCACTGCTATAAGCTTTTATCTTTTCTCTTGAAAACATTAAATAAAGAGTGAAAAAAAGAATAATGGAAAGTTCACTGCATTACCGAAGTACAAAGTCAAAAGAAAGTCTGTTGAGGAAAATGCGCTCGAAGGTGACAATCTACTGGGCCTCCAAACTGCAGGGGACTTGGACATCACATCTATCAACTGGCATATAGCACATGCTCACCTGCTCACGAAACACCATACCTCTTGAGGGCTAGGTAGGCTACTAGGTCCCCTGTTACATTGCAAATCTATGAATCCATGCAACCAGTGCAAATGCATCATTCTAGAGTTATAATACACTTGCAACCTCAGGTGAAGGAAGGAGATTGGGAAAGTAAGATGACATAATAGAACCAGCTTCGCACACAGTGGCAGCGCCAAAGGCGCAGAAGATTTAGACAGTAGAAGAAATGAGTATCACATCTTGACACATGTCAACATGTGACAGGCTAATCACACAATTAAAAAAACAAAAGAAACATACTGTAATGCACATAAATTACTCTTTACTTGGCATGGTGAGCTACTGCAGCTGAGAGATAAAAGAAGTTGATACAACGAGCACCCTGCTGAGGGAACTAACTAAACAAGACGAGTTGTTCCTCTTGTTGAAAAAGTGTGGTGTTACATTTTAGAAGGTAAAACTGACATTGTATTGGTAGCACACTTCCCTTCTTATGCATGAGCTAAAGGTTGACAACAACCAAGTTGGACTTGGGCCATACTGGTCTAAAACGAGCCTGAAAAAGACAAGAGACATACAAAAAAAAATGAAACCGGCTTTTTATAACACCGTTCATACCGGACTACAGCCTCTAAGATCAGGACAGAGTATCGAATCTGGCTGCTTGGCGTGGTCTTGTTTCCAAGCTGGAAAGAAAAAGTTCCAGAATCCTTTTGTCCTGCAAAAAAGGGTACTCTTCCCCTTTAAATTTGAAGCTTGCTATGTGGGCATGATTGCGCTACTCTAGCCCCGCCCTCTGACATCTCACCTTAGGCCCCCCCCCCTTTTTTGCATTGACACGAGGCAACAGCTTGGCTATATTTGTTAGGGGGAATGGATGGAGGAAAAGGGACTATGGACTAAGAGCTGGTGTTTAAGCAATAAATGTTAACAAAAGGCGGAGGGAGAAGACAAGGTAGCCGCCTTGCTTATTACATCCCAGGAGACATGTCTCTGAAAAGCTATTGCTGAAGCCTTCACTGCATTTGTATGACTCCTCATGGGGGTGGGTGAGGTCTTTATTCTGAAGCGTAGGTCTGAGATTGTTGGAGCCTTCGAAAATCAATTGCCTGAGAAAGACTCTCCAAATCTATATATATATATATATAATGCTTAGGTATATTTCCATACTCAGCTGATGCACTTCTGTGTGCCCTGCCACTTAAACAACAGCTCTCTTTTTAACAAACAGAATGAGCACAGTTATATGCAGTCACCTTCCACTATCACAAACATTCGGAATAATTTCAAGTTACTTTGTTCCACTCACACGTCTCTTCACACCGGGCACGGAGGCTCCAGTGTCAATGAACAGTTAATTACCGGCCCAACGTTGTAATCTCTAAAGAGCTAAACATTGTAGGACGAATGCCTCCTCACAAGCTAAAGCTGAAAGTAGGCGCTGTAATTATGCTACTACCCAATCTTATGCCATCACAGGGACTCTGTAATGGTACAAGGTCGACAATTACATGTCTACAAAAACACATCATAGAGGCCAGTGTAATCGGTGGAACTTCAATACTGTTCTTATACCACGCATACCTCTCATTCCATCGGATACAAATACAACATTTCAAATTCAAAAGAAGACAGTGACCTGTACGTATAGCCTTTTCAATTACCATTAATAAGTCACAGGGATCTACGGCCCCTTCCTGGAAGCGATCAGTGTTAATTCCAATATTTAAGAAGGGGGACAGACGTGACCCTATAAATTACCGACTGATATTGACCTTTAAGATCTGCTAGAACAGCGTATGTTACGCCAAGAACAGCTAGTGTGATGAAAATTGCATGGGACTTTCTGAAAGATTTAGTTCTTCATTTGTGTGCCTGTCATACACCATACAGTGCAGAGTCTTCTCTGCATACGATTGTCGGTCAGGTAAAACCGTTTCCGGATTAATATGGAAATCCGAGATGACCTTCGGCAAGAACTTGCTGCGAGTGTGGAGCACAACCTTATCTCTGTGAACAACTGAATATGGTTCAGAAGCAGCCAATGCCTGTACGTTGATCACCCTGCAAACTGATGTTCAAGCCAACAGTAATGTCATATTAAATGTAACCCATTATATGAATCTAGATGCATATTAGTGTGTAGCTTATGTATTGAATCTATGCATTTTTAGAATACAGCCAATGTTTTCAAGCTAGATGCATATTAGAGTGCAGCCAAGGTATGCGCCATGGGAGAGCGAGGCTCCAAGCAGACGCTGGGAGGTAGCCCTACAGAAAACTATAGCAGAAGACTGGGAATATGTGCTGAGACAAACTCAGAAAGTATCATGAAACTGGGGGGCGGGGGATTAGGGGGGGGGGGGATTTAAGGGCCCTGTAATAGTGCTGCTCCGATCGATCCTGCATGATCCGGCAAAAACAATGTGCCTGCTGTGCGTATCTACATCCTGAATGGCACCGTTATGAATGCGAAACTTTGGTGCCTGCTGTGACGAGGTACAAAGCTTCAACGACATGAATTCAGGCCACAACACTGATCGCTAGTTTGTATCCGTAAAATGAAACAGGGCACAAAATGGCTGGCGCAACGAACAAAGGCTGCAGCAGCAACTGAAGCAAAACAGACCGGAGAACAGCTGAAAGATGAGCGAGGCGCTGGAAGTGTGGAACGTAGCAACCCGCGAGCGCTCTCCTTGCTGGGCTAGAAGGACAAAGAGGCAGATGACCAGGGAAAATACAGCCGACTACATGGCAAAGTGAGGGATTACAAAAGAAACTCACGTGACCCTATGAAACGCCGGGAGAGGATCTGTTTGCACCAGCTGTCCCGGACCCCCAAAGACACTCCTGAAAGGGCGCAAGAGATATGCAGTACTTGGTGTATTCCGTGGTGACGGTGAGCCGCGTGCGCTCCCATTGATCTGTATACACTGTAACAGTGTAGCTGGGCGCTGGAAGAAGGCCTCTACCAAACAAAGTGGACTGGAAAACTGCAGGCCAGCGTGACGGGAGGAGAAACCTAGAAATGCACATAGGATCATCCAGCCTACGAAGAGCCCTGCATGCGCTCAACAGATATGCGGTCGATGGACAGCCAAGCTGACGCAGCACCCCACAATAATATATAAAGGTAAACCCGCTCCTGGCTAAGAAGGGTGGAACCGCAGGTGAATACCACGGCAGTCCGATGCAGTGGCACAGGATGACCCCACTAGGGAGGTAATAACCCGGAGTGTGTAAATAAAGGAGCAAAGAGGGTGCGCTGCATGGGACAGGGGTGTACCCACTAGGCACGACGCCAAACAGATGTGACTGAAGGAGGGCACACATTAACTACAGAAGGCTATGCAATAATGTCATATAAGTACATACAAGTATCCCTGGAGGAGGGGAGCCATAACTGAAGTATTTAGAGGCCTCCAGACACTTGCAGAGGAGACGGGCCCCACGATCTGTGACACCGGGACCCAAATATAATAGATTGGAGGTGGAGACAGAGGTCGTAGATCCACCCACGATGGCCGAGAACTGTGCGACAAAGGGCTTACTCCACTACGCCATAAGCGCGTAGATCACACAGTCTGCATTAAGAGCACCCAATGGTACTAACCTCATAGTGGCATTGGTTGGACAGCTGGAACAGGTCACACAGATACAACAGAGGCATTGGATGGGAACACTGGAGGACTGCCCTGATACACTGCAAATAGACCTAGCACCGCACGTAGACCTAGCACCGGATTGAAGAGGGCAAAGGGTCCCCCTGACAAGTGACCTAGGAGACTGCAAGGGATCCTGTCGATACCCAGAGGACTGCCTTAGCGAACCTGGCCAGCTCCATTTCAGGACTTAAACAGCCCACTGGCACAAGAGAGCTGAACAAGAGCGGAAGGCCATACAACCCATCCCACTCAGGAGGACATTAACACACAGTGGCAGTGGCTACGATACTACCCCGGCACGCGAAGCGAGGAGGTCTACACCTCGGAAAATGACCAATAAAATACTGAAAGGCAAAGGGAAACAGCCAACGATAGACAAATACACCAAATCTCCTAAGATGGCAGAAGAAGGGAAACACAAAGGGCCACTGACACGCATGGACCAACAAATCATAGACGCATCGCTGATCTGAAAGTGTCAGCAGAGAATAAGCTTGATGCGGCGGTGGCAGAGCTTAAGTTTTCGCTAGAATCTAAGATAGATGCGGTTCAGATAGACGTCAATTTACTGAGACAAGATGTAAGGGCCTTGGCTGAGCGCACAACAGTGCTAGAAACAGAGTTGAAAGCAAACAAGAGCTTCTGCACAGCGAGCGCCGCGAAAGTTCAAATACTGAAACAGGTGCGGAACTTGGAAGATTGAGCTGAAGAAGCGGAAGGACGGGCACGTAGAAACAATGTGCGGATTATTGGACTGCCGGAGGGCGAGGACCCGACTGACTACATTGAAACCATGTTGCTGCTGGAGATTAAAGGTGGGGCGCTCACCCGGGTGTTCGCTGTCGTGAGAGCGCACAGAGCTCAGGTTCGCAGACCACTACCAGGAGCTCCCCCAAGGCCGATTATCGCAAAGATCTTAAATTATAAAGAAAGAGAACAGATCTTGGAGCATTTCCGGAAAGGAGGAACAATACATAGAGCGTCAGCGGCCATCACAGCGTACCCTGACTACACCTTTCTGGTACAAAGACAGCGACTACACTACCTAACAATTAAGAGAAGGCTACAAGATGCAGGATACAGGTACATGTTGATGTACCCTGCGAAACTGAAAGTGCACCATAAGAACAAAGCCCTATTCTTTGAAACTCCAGAGGATGCGACAGAGTGGTTGGACGCCCAGAACTGCCTGGCAACAGCAGACGACCATGCAGAGAACAAGGGGGATGAATGACCCAGTGGATTTCAGAACATGTTGCTATAAAGACATATGGCCTTGGGTTTTGAATATAGAACGGCAAGAAACCGTGTTGGAGGGTAAAGACGAGATATGACGGTCAGGTGAGGAGAAGAGGTCATTGAGGCACATTAAGTACTGTATAGAGCTAGGAACATAAGGAAACATACTATTACCCCCCCATAGTTAGGTTAGTTTGGATATTGTTAGATCGGTATCGCCCTGCTGGGCTCTAGAGAGGTGTGACCGGGAAGGGCCAGATGCAGGATAGCCCGAGATCCAGGGATGGAGCTGGGCGCCGGGTGGGGTGGGGGGGGGTAGTTCGGTTAGTTTTAGTCGGGGGTTGGGTGGGGGGAGTCACATGCGAGTATTGGGAACAGGCGGCAATCGCAACCTCGACCACTTAGGAGGAAAGATGGGGAGGAAGAGGGAGGAGTAGGTTATGGCTGATATGGGGGACCTGAAGATAGTGACCTGGAATGTGCAAGGGTTAAACAGTTATATTAAACTAAACAAGATCATGATGTACCTGAATAGGCAGAAAATAGATATAGCATTAATACAAGAAACCCACCTGAACAATGACAAACTAGAAGTGTTAAAAAGGAAATGGAAGGGGACCACAGTGGGAGCAACATACTCAGTGTATGCTAGAAGGGTCATTACATTGGTAGCACCTAATGTCCTGTTCAAATTGTTACAGCAAGAGGTGGCGACAGGTGGCAGGATGCTATTATTGAAAGGGCTGGTGGGAAACAGGGAGGTGAATATAATCAACATTTATGCCCCAAACAATGACACCGCGATATACTTCAGAAACCTGTACGCTAAGATCAGCTCATATATACATGGAGCAGTTATAATGGGGGGAGATTTCAACTGCACACTAGACCCCAGGCTGGACAGATCTGATGAGAAGGTAACTAAGCCAAACCCAGCAGTGAAAGCCCAAGCTACACTCGCACAGGACTTTCACGTGATTGAGATATGGAGGGGGCTTCACTCACAACTCAGGGGATACTCGCATTACTCAGCCCCACATAATTTACACACCAGGTTGAACTATATATTTGCTGTTAGCACACTGATGGAGGAGATGACAAGTGCAGAGTACAAATCAGCAGTCTATCGGACCATGCGCCACTGGTCGTGACGTGGCGGGTCTCCCCGCCCAGGCCGAGGATACCGACGTGGAAGCTTAGAGCTGAAGCGCTGAAAGATACTATATTTAGAGAAGACTTGAGGGAAGTTATAAAGGAATACTTTGAGCTTAATACGGGGAGTGTAAAGTCGGCTGGCACGCTGTGGGAAGCATTTAAGGTGGTAGTAAGGGGAGAAGCGTTCTCAAAGTCGAAAGGACAGCAAGGAGGTAGAATGAAGGATTTGCAAAATACAGAAAGGGAGATCGAGAACAAAATGCAAGGAGGGGCAGATTCCCCAAGGGAGATCGAGGCCATACGCAAACTACAAGAGGAATGTAGAACCCATTGGGAAAGATTAAGCAACTTGAATTACAGAAGATATATAGAAAAACAGCATGCAGAAGGTGATAAACCAGGCAGGTTGCTGGCTTGGCTGTGCAAGAGTGAGGCTCCGAAACAGGCGATTCGAGAAATACACAGGGGAGATGGTTTGGTAGAGGACACCCAAGAAGGAGTGAATGAGTGCTTCTATAGATACTATCAAGAGTTATACGCAGATAAGATCGAAGAAGAGGAAAACTATATATTGGAAACGTTGGAGGAGATCAATCTCCCTAAACTTGGGGAAATGGAGAGAGAGAGATTAGACACACCACTCACATTGGAAGAACTAGAAAACGTAATCCAGACCCTACCCACCAATAAAGCTCCGCGTGCAGAAGGCCTCCTGAGCGAGTTTTATAAAATGTATAAAACTGACCTACTCCCACCGATGCTAGCTATGCTGAACGAAGAATTTGACAAAGGCAGGTTGACAGAAACCCTCAGGGAGGCGATTATAATCCCGCTCCTTAGGCTGGACAAACCGAGTATCGATAGGGATCCTATAGACCACTATCGATGTTGAACCAAGATAGCAAGATCCTCACTGCAGTGATGGCAAACAGGCTGAAGCCGATGATAAACTCCTTAGTACATCATGACCAGAGGGGATATGTCCCCCGAAGGTGTATTTCTGATAACCTCAGGAGGCTACACTATACCATAGACCAGACAGAAAGAAATAGCGATAATCTCACTAGTCGCAGTAAAGGTCATTGACTCGGTCAGGTGGCCATGGCTGATGGCGGTTTTGGAGGACTATGGGATGGGACCAGCATACCTGAAGTGGGCTAAATTATTGTACAGCGAACTGGTGGCTCGGGTCCGGACGGGTCCAGTTATCTCGGAACGATGGACTCTAAGCAAAGGTACCAGGCAGGGTTGCCCTTGGTCCCCGATGCTATTCATTTTAGCGTTGGAACCTTTGGCAATATACTTAAGGCACCACTATAATAAGGTAGGCATTAGCACGAAAGGAGGACAGCACTTGATATCGCTATACGCTGATGACATGCTGCTGTACCTGAAATACCCCGAGGAAAACCTGCAGTATATACTGGACGTAACGGAACGCTATGCAATGGTGTCAGGTAAAACGATTAACCCACGAAAGTCCACAATGTTCCCCCTAGGCAGATATGTAGGAGTAGCGCAACATGAGTTACCGGTATTGCAGATTGGGTGGGCAATTGATATCTTTAGGTACCTGGGGATGGACATATATCACAGGATTGAGGATGAACATAAGAACAATACAGAGAAGGCAGTAGAGAAGATCGAACGTAGCATAATATTCTGGGCGCAGTTGCCTCTGACCATGATGGGTAGTGCGGCACTGCTTAAGATGATAGCATTGCCCGGACTGCTGCACAACTTCGCAAATGTCCCATACATGATACCCAAACGGTTTTTCACCAAGGTGCAGAGTATATGTAGGGGGTTCATCTGGCACAATTCGAGGAATAGGATAGCCCTGTGGAAATTGCAAAACCTGTATGATCAAGCAGGGATCAAACTGCCCAATTTCGAGGTGTACTACCTGACTGGCCAGCTCCAATATGTGGCAAGATGGCTGTCAGAGGACACAACACCAGAGTCCAGATTGTTAAGAGCGGAGTGTGCACCCTATTTTCTGAACGAGTGGATATGGGTGGCCGACCCACCGAAGGGAAGGAGGTCAGCATTGTTAGGCTTGGGTAGGAAGATCTGGCATAGAGCCTGCCGAATGATGGGAAGCCTGCTGCCGTGCTCCCCGCAGGTGCCCCTAGTGGCGCTGCAGGGCATAGACGAACAATTGAGGAAGATCATTAAAGAACATTGGGAACCAGTAGGGGTAACAACTATATGAGATATATGGCAGGAAGAGGGGAAGATAGAATTTGACATATTTAGAGAAGACACAGGCTTACATAGTAGACAATATATCACGTATGCTAGATTGGTGACATTGGTGAAGAAGACGTGGTCGGAGGTAGAGTTGACCCAGCAGCCAGATGCGGCCATAGAAATGTTTCAGGCGGTGTCAGAAGGAGGCCATGAGATCTCCCGAATTTATGAAACAATGATGTCTAAGGTTGGAAAGGAAGTGACGCACATGAGGCGAGACTGGGAAGAGGAAAGTGGAGAGACAATCGGTGATGGGTTATTGGTGAGGGATGCAGAGATACCATAAGAAGTTCTCAAGGAACGTAAGACTACAACAGATTCAGCTATACATTACACACAGGGCATATATGACCCCCAAGAAAATTGCTACATTTACAAATGCCACTACACAGAAATGACCGAAATGCAGTGAGGTGGATGCTGGGATGGTACACATGTTCTGGGCATGCCCGAAGATAGCTAGATATTGGGAAGAAGTAGCACACCTCCTAGCTAATAAGGGGATTAAACTGGAAGTGGACTCTCTGTGGGCGTGCATGGTAGGGGATTCCTGAGACTGCGCAAACTGAAGCATGTGAGAAACTTAAAAATCTGGCTTACATCCTTGCCAAGCGCAAGATAGCAATGGGCTGCAAGGCAAGTGGGAGACCAAACGCAGAAGCCTGGTGGTGGGACCTCCTGAAATGGATGGATGCAGAAACAGTGGTATGGAGAGAAGCGGTGGGCAGGGGGGGCCGGGGGAAGAGGGCAGACGCTTACAGCTTGGCAACATTTGTTTGCATCACTGTCGGGCTCTGGCCTGGAAGAACCTGAAACAGATAGCTCCTCAGATGGTGTGAGAAAAGAGATGACTATAAATTAAATTAGGAGAAGGATGTTGTAGATTGTGTGACTCTAAAGGGGGTAGGGGATCAGTTGGGGAGTGTTTTTGCTTCCTGCACTGTGTTTAGGTGCACTGCATGTTGATTGTTTTGAAAATTAATAAAGATATTTAAAAAAAATAAAACAACAACAAAAAAGTATCATTAAACTTCAGACTCAAGCTAATACATTTTAACTTTCTACACCAGATCTATCACACTCTGGCCAGGCTCCATAGACATTTCCCAACCACTCCAGCTACCTGTGCCAGGTGTGACTTTGCCCCGACAGGATTTCTTCATCTGGCATGGGAGTGTCCGCGGGCCTGCAAATTCTGGGTGGAGGTACTGGCCAAAATCTCCTTGATTATAGGGGGACCACTGGAACCCGATCCTGTTTTGGCTCTATTGAGATATACCAGAGCTCTGAGACCGGGATGAGATGCTTGACGGGCCTGTTGATTGTGGTGGCTCGTAGGAAGGGGACCATGGCTTGGGGGAGAGGCCACCCCGCCCCCCCCCCACACTGTACAGGCATGGCTTTAGGATGTTACATACTATCATGATGTGGAAACAACCTTTATCCGGACTTTACCATAACATGCTAGACACTGGAGATGTGGGACCCATTCATCCAATACCTGCTGACAATAGCAGACTGATAATGCAGAAGGGACAGATGATAAAAGTGTAGCCAAGGTATTGAATCTAGGTACTGTGAGGAGCCAGGAATTAAACTCGGACACAGTGAATTCATGTTTTTGGCTATAGACTTTTAGTAAACAAAAAGGGTTGGAAAAATGCCGCTCTGTCCCTGCTCTAAGACGTATTCTCCTTACAAAACAAAACAAATGGGTCGGTCCTTTGTCAAAATGTCCAAAACAATGAGTCCCATGTTCAAAGTACTATTCTAACCCTCACATTCTACAATCTACTCTAAAGTAAAATGGAAATATCTTTGGCTTTGCAAAGTGTATACATATTCAAATGAAGAAATGTTAACTCCAACAGAAAAGTTTAAAAATAAATGACTCGCAACTCCAGAGGGTAATTTCCCTTCCACTGGATTTCTCTTCACTTAATAGCAGTTCTCTATATAGCAATACAATAAGTATACAAAGTACTGCCTCATGTACTCTCCTGCCAGGCTTCCTCTTACTCCGGGATATGTATTATTAGTACCCGGCGAGGGCGCAATCAGAATGCAAGAGCCATTCTGATTGGCCCTCAGCGAGTCATTACCAGGCCAGGAATCCTTCCGTCAGGATTCCACAGCCTTTGTCCCCGGCGAGGGGCGTGGCAACCCCTCAGCCAATGAGGAGGCTCGAAGCGGGTCCATCCCTCCTCCGAGCCTCCCCGCGGCTGAGAGGCTGCCTTCGCCCCCCGCCGGGGACTCAGGTAAGTCTTTTTTTTTTATTTTTAATTCCCTTCCCTCCCTCCCACCCGCCCCCCCAACTTACCTTCTTGTTCCTGCCATCCCGGCTGTGCGCCTCCACACGGCTGGGGGCTTTCCTCGTCCCCGGCCGGGGACGCAGGAAGGTTTTTTATTTTCCCTCTTCCCCGTCCCACTCCCACCCTCCCAACCCCACTTACCTTCTTTATGATCATTTTTCGGGAGCGGACGCGCTGGGAACACTTGTGTTCCCAGCGCATCCGCTCCCGATAGCTGCCATGGAAAGGGAAAACGGACTCCGTTTTCCCTCTTCATGGCGGCCATTTTCTTGGTCGTTTCCTTTTTGCTTTTAGTGCCCCGGTCACGCACTTAATGTGGACCGGGGTACTAATAGCAATATGACCCTCGTGGCGGGGGCATTATCTGAATCGGTAATGCCCCCGCCGCTCGGGTCATATTGCTTAATTCACACTCCTTGGTTATCTCTTTATATCTTTCTGTCAGAATAGAATAGAAAATTGCCCAATTTGACCTTGCCTGAAAAGTCCTCTTGGCAGGGCTTGCCTTTTACACGTACACCTTTTGCATGCAAATGCCTGGTATACTCTCCTGCCGGGACTTCCTTTCAGATGCACACTTCTGTACCTTAGGGCTAATCTCCTGCCGCCACAGCTTCTTATACTCGTACTGTACACACTTGCAAACTTGATAATCTATTTTTGTAACACCGTTTGGTTTCTTTAAGTATTTTACCGTCTTTCGTTCCGTCTCATTCAGCTCATTTGCTTTTTCCGTTTTGCAATCTTGTTTGAATAAATGCACATTCTTGCAACTTTGTGAATCACTTGAAATTATACGGTTCAGTTTCTTTAAAATGATATGGCACCTTTCTTTCCGTTTCATTTATTATAATTACTTTGGTTTCCTTTTGGCACCATTGTTCGCATTCCCTGGTGTCCCCTCTTCCCTCGGGTGGACTCACCAGATTGTTGCAACAGGGATAGCTTCTCTCGCTGTAAACCGCCACTGGCTTGCAGGTGTCCCGGTACCTTCTATGGAGCTCGCCACCTCCGTTGTACGTTTCCCATCCTTCTCGCGTGTCTCGCTCACTGGCTGTTCGCCTTCCTGGACTCCAGTAGGTCGGAGGCTGCTCTCAGTTACAGCTGCACGGTCAGGACGCCGACTTCCTCACTCTGGCGTTCCAGTAGCTTACCTGACTGGGCAGCGTCTCTCCTCCGGTTCCTCTCCTCAGCCGCCTCGCTCTACTGACCATTCTTCTGACTGACAGTCTCTCGGTTAAAACCGAGTTGATCGACTCTCACACTGCAGGACCCCTTACACAGCCGATCTCCCAGTTTAAATGTCCCGCCTGCAGTCAGGTGCTTGCAACAACAAGAATGCACTGGGCATTCCTGGCCTTTAATGATCCCCATTACTCTGCTCATCTTCCTCGTGGCAGTGGTTTCAGTATTAGACAAAGGAAAGTCAACAAGTATTATTTTACAGGCAGAGTTTGAGGATATGTCTTTAGGGAGTTTGAAGGGCAAGTTGGCCCTTCTATGTGTAGGGGTTGAAGTGATGTTTCCAGTCATTTTAGAAAGGGCATTCAGCAAGCTATTTACAGAGTGGGAAAAAGAATTTCCAATGGTCTTAGATGGCAAATCAGGTTTTAAAGAATTTGAGGGCGATCAACATCGGGTTACCTAGGGAGTAAAACAAATCACTCCCTGCCTCTTCCTTATTCCAGTGGCTCGCATAGTCTCTAGACTAGGATTTTGATGACCATACACGACAAACTTACACTGAGAATAAAATTGAGGGTAACAACATGCCACTAAGGCATGGGGGATGGGGAAGCACCCTTTAAGGGAAAAGGAAGATGTGTTATTTCTTCTGTTGATGTCATTGGGTTTCCCTGAGCGAACCCCCCCCCAGGTGGTCCTCCCTCATAAAGCCGCCCCCAGGGTCAGGTAGCAGCTGCCGTTCCTTGGCCACATAGGAGGGGGCTCTCCCAGGGAAAGAAGTGACGACATCCTTGAATTCATCACAGTACATTTTTAGAGTATTGTTATGTTTCAAATCTGGATGCATATTAGAGTGTATTGTGAGGATCCAGGAATGAGACACTGACACAGAGAACTCATGATAGTTGTCATATACTTTTCTCATCATCATTATCGCGACCATAAAAGTACATCCATATACATCCAATTAAATAAAAAAAGAGATGTCAGACATAATATATCCTTCCATAGAGTGATGTGACTGTTACAGTCTCAAGCCCCAGGGCACATCTATTGATCAGCGGGCATATGGCTCTGTTAAATTCTCTTTCATTCTCCAAAGGTTCCAGGTTCCCCCAACCCACTGGACCCGCTCTATGGCCTTTTTCGCCCCCAACGGTACTGCATTGGCACCTGATAGCACAACTTGTTGGGTCCTGGTTTCTAAGTTACAGGCATTGTTGGGCTTGGTGTGAGCGCTAATTACAATCATGATATTAGATCTTAAGCCACCTCTCATCATAATGCCAAGGATGCCATTGGTCACTGTATATTCAATGTGTAAGAAGTTAAAGATATTCTCCCCTGGGGAATGTAGTCTGGTGCCGTTTGCAATAACCCCTCTAATTATGGAGAGGCAACCGCACACTGCATGGAACCAGTGCGTACATTTATTAACAAGAGTTTCCCTGGTTTTCTGATTATTTGGGGCCAGTTTGGGTACGTTATGGAGAAAGACTGTAGACCCAGTGGGAGTCCCCCTCACTTTGTTGGTTATCATGCCATGCCCGAGTCGTGATCTCTGTGCCCGGATGGTGTGGGGGGCACCATGCAGAGCTGGGTTCCATGTTCCATGTTCAGTCCTACCAGCTTGCTTCTCAACCACTGAAGTGGTGACACACACTTGGTCTGGACAGCTAACTACAGGCGGCTCAGACTGGTGGACTATATGGTTCGTTGTTCCTGAGGTGGAGGCATGGGGGTCCAAAAAGTTAGGGACTTGGGGCCTTTTATTATTAGGGCACTGTTAAAATCACTGCTCTCAGCAGTTGCACAAGCGGGCCCTAATCAATCCTTGCTGATACACATCTTGTTAGGTGGGGCAATAAGGTTATAGTCGGCTATTGCCTCCAATGATTTAAGGGCCCCCATAACGTCCTCCATCCCCACCAATGGTCCTCCTGTGTCTCCCACTCTCACATGGGCTTTCAGAAGAACTAGAATCAACCTCTTTAGGACCGCTATCTCGGACAGAACATGGCTACATTTGCATTTGCTTACCATTGTGCCCTCTTGTCAACAGGATCAGGGATATGCACGATAGGGGGACTGTTGAGTGGATGCACAAGGTATAATGAGGCCCAGCAGGGGGCTGAGCAGGCAACCACTTCCATCATACATTTCCTGTTCATTCTTATTTGGGGATGGACTCATAGGACCGCTAGGACTCGTGGGCGAAGGCTAGTATGAGTGGGCGCACACACGTTAATATTTATTATGTTTGTTATTTCCATGGGTGCTGGGAGACTGTTGAGATCTGGGACTGATGCCATCCGTTTGGAATCGTGTTCGAGGTCCTGTGGAATTATAAATCTCACCATCCTTACTGGCCCTCATGCTTCCAGCCCTGGTGGGACCCCCCACCCCTTGTGGAATGTTTGGTAGGTCTAGAGTTGCAGGGTGCTGTCCTGTGGGCACCCGCCCAATCGTAGGCACTAGGTTGTCGCTGTCCAGGTCAGCTTCAATTAATAAACTATCAGGGGAAATGGTGCTCAATGCCAGGAGCTTATTGATAGCCAAAGCCTCAATCGTTTACAGTGCTTGGGTTGCAGTCTTAATGCCCTCAATTCCCTTCGCCCGCAGATTTGGTCTGCCTAAGGCACTGGGCTCACCTGGGAGCGGACCCTCCACCTTGTCAATCTCAGCCGTGGCATTATTCACATCAATGGCCTTTTCCCAATACTGAGGACTACAGGTCGCTGATCTACTGTTGCTGCCGAAATGTGGATGGTCCCTTCCCTTTTTGGCCAGGTCCGAGCCTTTAATCACCCAAATGTTGTAATTGGTTGCAAGGAATGGTTTGATTTCTTTGATTAAGCTGTATGCCGCCCCCGTGATTCTTACGGGATTATGGGTCTGTCTCCTGTTAGTGCCTTTATCAGTGCCTGGTACAATGGGTCCCACTACTAGCTGGCACTTGACAGTTAGTATTTTGCGCTTTGGGGTCTTTTGTAATTGCATAGTGGAGGGGGGCTGGTAAAAGTGTGAAAAGGAACTTGCCTACGCACCAGCCAACTCAATAATCACTAAACGGGGGGCGTGGCTAGCAGCGAGGCAATGAGGACATGACCGCCAAACACACCCCGTTTTCCAGCCCGTTAATGGACTCCTGCTAACCCTCTAAGAATGAAGCCAGCATCATAAAGCCCTTGGAAGTGTTCCAAAGCCGCTAAGCAAAATAAATCGAAGCTACCAAACTCTGACGGCGCTTGCTGGTGGGGAAACCAAAATGGCCACCTGTACAAACCGTTAACTGCAGCCTCTAGAGCGAAAGAGCTGCACAACGAATGGCGGAGACCAGGCACCAAGAAAGTGTCACGAAAGGCCACGGACATCCGGAGCCCCACCGCACTACATCCTGTGCGACACCGTTGGCTGCGATCTTCTACCTGGAGAGCAAATACGAGACGGCTGGAGGACGAAAGCAACGGGCACAGTGGGAGAGAGCTGTGGAGGCTGGAGGGCCACTGAACGAACTGTGCCCCAGGACTAAACATACGTGCTGAAACACCCAGTGAGGTACGACCCCACCGTCAGAGTTGCAGTGAGAGAACAGCAAACAGCGCGGCACCCACTCAGCGACACAGCAGCACGGAACGGATGTGGCACAGAGCCGACAGCTGAAGAGAGGAGCACCGGGAAGGGTCCCCGACTGCTGAGGCTGTATAACCACAGATACATGCGCCCGTGAGTGGGAATAGTGGGGAAAAACAGAAACCTGGGCATTAACCAAACTACGACCTACGAAGCAAACCCTGGACACTTTACACTGATACAGAGCCTGGACGAGTGCAGGGGCCTTACAATCCCCCTGGAAGGGAATCATTGGAGAGGCATTTTGCCACTACTGAACCATGGACCACATGCTGAGGAAAAAAGGAAAGTCGTCGCGAGACGCATGACTCAGAGCGGCACCAACTCGGGCCGCAGTAAGTAGCTTGACTATTCTGGGGGCCAGACCAGCTGGCTGCGCCTTGCAATCACGAGATTAACAGCATACAGTAGTGTCTCGAAATAGGTGTGGGAAAGAGGGGCACAAAGCGGAGCGAAGGCGACAGGATCCCCCCTACCGCCCGACATTTGCGAAAAGCAGACTCGCCTCCAGATGCTGAGGCTCCCTAAGCAATGAGATACCTGGAGGTTTCCCCCAAGTTACCCATCTAAAACATACCGAAGGCAACCCTGTAAGGAGATGGAGCAGGCTAGCATCCTGTGCTACATATGTGCACCGAAGGCTCGGGCCCTCTAACGCAATCCAACGAGTGGGACGGAAGAAAGCTCTGATCCTTGCTGCGCGTGAGACGGAGAAATATGTCTGGCAAAGATACAGAAATGGTGCTGAAATATGGAATGCAGATGTACTGATGTGCCTTCAGAAACGCACAGGACAGTGCATAATGGATAAACTAGGGACACCCTGTGGATACTGAACGGTCCCAGTTGAAGAAGCCTTGAGCACAGAAACACAGAGTTAGTGGATGATAGAAGACCACAAGGAGCTCTAGGGTTCCAGAACTACTGTTGAGAAAATCGCAAGACATGCGACAAAGATGCAAATGACAGCGACTGGGTTTATTTGAACGTGAGTTGAGCCAGAGGAGTCACATAGCCTGGTCACATCCATAGGCATAAGAGGGCGGGAAGCTCGTTGCCCCACCAACCGCCGACAGACTCAGGAGCCTGTGGATGTCTATAGGGTTGGCAACTCCCCACACTGGGCGCAACAAACTCAAAGCACCATAGCTGACTGAGAGCAATACTAAACAGCGCTTGCTATCGACACCACTGATCCGACCAGCCTAGGTCTGAAAACACTGGCAACAGATATGGGCAAAGACAAAGAAAAAAAACAACCCATACAGAATAAAATTGATCAGTACACCACAGCAATGACACATACGCAAGACAGCCATGGTCTGCCAGGAGCAATAGCTGAGGCTGAGATCACACTGTCTTTAAAATATGTTATGGCGGCCATTGCAGACTCACGTGCCTCCATGGAACATAAAATGGATGGCATTAGCATGGATGTATCCCTCCTCCGTCATGATCTGCAAAAGCTGACCTCGCGTACCGGAGAGGCAGAGCAGCGCATCTCCACAGCAGAAGATGGGATACACAAGCTGCAACAGCAACTGACCAGCGTCAAAAACAGACTAAAGACAATGGAAGAGAGGGTAGATGAAGGGGAGGGAAGATCAAGGCGCAATAACATCAGGATTCTTGGCCTGCCGGAAAAGGTGGAAGGTCCTAGTATGGAGCTTTTTCTGGAACAATGGTAAATGGATATGTTTGAACCGGAATCCTTCTCCAAAATGTTCTCAATAGAGGGAGCACACCGCATGCCGACGGGCAGACCAGTGCCCGGCGCCCCTCTGCGCACTGCAATAGCCAAGTTCCTAAACTACAGAGATCGGGAAGCGTTACTTCAGAGAGCACGCGCCAAAGGAACATTAGCATACAATGGCTCTAAGATAGCTTTCTTCCCAGACTATACGAGAGAAGAAGTACAGAAAGCAAGGCAATCTTTCAACCAATTTAAGAAAAAATTGCAAACATTGAATCAAATATATCATAAAGGCACAACAGTTCACTTCAGCGACCCCAAAGAGGCATGGCGATGGGCAGAACAGCATATAGAAGGGGACTGGACTACACACTGCAATAACAGGAACAGGAATCCATGAGTCCCTCCAGACCTCAGACCGCCAGCCCCACAAGCACCGGCATAGGATCGGCCAGTAGAAGGAGAGGAGTGAAAACCGGCGTGAACTGCAACTACACGATACCACAGCTAAAGAGGTGGGTTGGTGCAGGCTTGCAAAGAACAGAATAGACAGCCAGAAAGTTAAGCTTATCTAGGTCTTCCTTGCTACTTAGCAGCCCCTGGGGGGAAAATGAACCCCCCCATAAAATGAGATACAACTTAGGCCATCAGGTCTAAGACACGTTAAAACACTGGAATAATCGGTTTTGTTTGATGACAGATGTCCCATTTTTTTGATGACTGCATTTTGTTGTTCGGGTGACAGATGCTTCAGGTTGGGTGGAGTATAGGGTGGGGGGAATGGGGATTTATTGTTACTCTCTTGGTTCATAACGGGTCTAGTATCTATGGCATATTCTTTTCTCAGCACAATACACGGCAGCACCACGGAAGCAAGATCTTCCCACAACAGGTACCCTAAACAGACACAACACGCTTTCCTCTCTGGCAGCACAGTGTAATGCTCCGAAGTCACTGTTCATACACGGCGAAAATGCTGACAGCTCGCTTATACCCTGAATTAAGATGGCCATGCGTAAAGACAACCACAGAACCCTTCGATTCATGACATGGAATGTCAATGGACAGTTTATAGTGATAATTTCGAAAAAAAAGCTGTGACAAGCTATATTTAACATGCAAAGTGCATTTCTTTCGAAACCAATCCGTCGACAATAGTCATGGACTGGTTTCAATTGAAATGCACTTTTACATGTTAAAAGTAGCATTTTCAATGCTTTTTTTTGTAACTTGGAAACGTTATATGGAGCTGTCCAGTGCTGTAATTTCAGCACTGGACAGCTCCATTTAAAGTTTCAAGGTTTTAGTGTATATTGGGGGGGGTTCTCCCCCCCAATCCCCACGCCACCCTCCCACCCCCCTACCCTAACCCAAGCCCCAACCCTAATCCATGTCGACGGCACTTTTGAATTATTTTGACAAAAAAAATTCGGAAGTTTGCCATTCGAAACTTTTACGTTTGTTAAAATGACAGGATACCTCAATGGACTGGGTAACGGGATCAAACGATGTCTAGTCATGCAACTTCTGAATCGCTACACACCAGACATAGTCTTCCTGACTGAAACTCACCTTTCGGGCACAAATTGTAACCTGTTCAAGCGCACTAACTACAGAGTGGCGATTCACGCTGGTTTCACCATGGGCTCAAGGGGGGTGCTCATACTCATTCACAAAAGGCTTCCCTTCACTCTCTCTAGTCTGACTCAGGATACGGGAGGCAGATTCATATACATAATAGGAACATTATGGGATCACACTGTTGCTCTGTTGGCAATCTACGCACCACCGACACTGCTGACCACCCTAATTAACGACATCACACCCATAATCACCAGGGACGCCTCAGATGTTATGATTGTGGGGGGGGGATTTCAATGAGGTTATGAATGTAGAATTAGACCGTACGCATATATGTGACAGGAACCCCAGCACTCACACTAAACTAGCAGCCTTTGCCAACGCTGTGCGACTGCGAGATGTATGGCGGGTCCTACACCCTAATGTAAGGGAATATTCATACCACTCTGAAGCACACGCCTCATTATCAAGATTAGACTTTTTCTTTCTTCCAACAGTCGATATACACAAAGCATGCAAAGCATACTTGCCCCCTAGGGGCATATCAGATCATTCCCCCCTGCTGATAGAGTTAAGAGCCACTAGACCGATGCCCCCTCCCCTGTGGCAGCTGAATAATTATTATCTTGGGTTTCCAGAGTTAGTGGAACAAAACCAAAATGCTACGAAAACATACTTTGAACTAAATACAGGGTCCGTCGATAACCCAGGGATATTATGGGAGGCACATAAGACCGTGCTCAGAGGGGAAATCATATCTTGGACCACCACTCACAAAAAGAAACAACAAGACACACTAAGGGAAGCCGAAAGACAAGTGGAACGCACAGAAAGGAATCACCTAGCCAGTGACCAACCCGAAACAAACCAGGCACTAACACTAGCGCAGAAATGCTTAAAAAACATAGCCTTGGATAATGCCAAGCAGGCACATGGAGCAATGAGTGTATGAGACCGGAGATAAAGCTGGCAAAATGTAAGCATGGCTGGAATGTAGAGACGAGGGCCACACCCAGGTCAGAGCAATCAGATCAGAATACAACGACCCAATCCTCGCAGATCAGGACATAGCGGAAGGCTTTGCCATTTATTTTTATTTTTTTCCAAATAAGTTTTTATTAACATTTTAACAAGATTACATGAACACAAACCCCTCCCCACAACCACCGCCCCGTAGCCCACTCCCTCTCCTCGCCCTCCCTCCCCCCGGACCCAAGAGCACCTCTGAGTGCGAGTTTGTATGATAGTCAATCCATACTGCTAGAAAAGTTTGTTGAGCTACTTCCTTAGAATGGCCACTCAGTAGGACCCCTGCATCAATTCTCACATGTCTGACTCATCCCGCAGGCGAATTATGCCCAGAAGTTCCATGGCCTTGAGGCACCAGGCTCGGCGGGCCCCCTCTTTTAGGTAGGTCAGTAGGTTGGACCAATCTGAAACGAACCGCAAATGGTTTCCCTGGATAGAGTAGGTGATCCATTCCAAAGCTTCTAACAAACAGATTTTGGCAATCCATTCGTGTTCTTGCAGGGATTCATTTGATTTCCATTTTCAGGCCACGACCAGGGCTGCCAACATCATCATCATCACGTAGAGCTTACGGTCTGCCTTCGTAGCTAGGTTTGTCAGGACCCCATTTAGGCCCAGCAAGTCCAGGCCTCTATTCTGACCTACCCTTATTCCCAGGACCTGAATGTCTGCCCACTGGACCTGGGTCCAGAACTGGTCGATTTCTGGACATTCCCACCAGACATGATCCCAGGACCCCACTGCCCCCACGCTCCCTCCAGCATAGTTGTGACATATTGGGGAATATCTTATTTAGCCTGACCGGAGTTAGGTGCCACTGAAGCATCAGTTTCAGCCACATCTCCCTAATCTGAATTGATTGTGTAAATTTGGGGATCTGTGACCACAGTTTTTCCCATGCCGGCTCCCCTGTCTCCGTCCCCGTGTCCCCCTCCCATTTCTTCATATAGTTTCTGGTCGACAGGGCTTCTCCCTGTTTAATGTGTTTATAGATGGAAGCCAAAACCCTCCTTTCCCCCGCGTCCGAATCTCGATACTTTTCGAAAGGGGTAAGGTAACGGGACGCCGCCTGCTTGACCACCGGATGAGAAAGCCAGTGCCGCATCTGGGAGGTAGGAAAACCTATGCAACTCCCCTATGCCAAAGTCCTTTTTAGCACTGCTCAAATTGTTTGACCTCATCTCTTAGAAACTTATCTCGCACCATCCGGCAACCCCCATGGAACCAAGGGTTAAAAGCCGACGCCCTAGTAAGTCCTGGAGTGAACTGCGGGTTGCCGTGCAGGGGTGTGTAAGGGGAGGGGAAGGAGGTGATGTGCGCCATTTTCACCGCTTGATCACGTGCCTCACCCGTTGTTCCGGTTATTATACTGCAGTACATTTGGATAGGTCTATCAGGCCTCGGCAACCACAGAATCCCCTCCAGATTCCCTCCCGCCATCGCTCTATCCATTGGCCTCCAAACCTTTCCCCTGTCATCTCTTTGCCAATCCCTGATAACCCGGATCTGAGCTGCCATGTAATAAGCCCTGAAGTCCGGCTCCCCCAACCCTCACCGGGCCGGCAGAGCTTTCATTAGGGAAGCCGCTACCCTTGGTCGTTTGATTCCAGATAAACAGATTGGTCAATCTCTGGATGGCTTTGAAGAAGGACGCTGGGACGGTCCCGGCACTTTTGCTAGCAATCGACTTCGAGAAGGTATTCGATTGGGTTGAGTGGGGATTCCTGTTTGACGCTATGATCAAGATGGGCTTTGGTCCAGGCTTCATCGGCAGAGTCAGGGCCAATTACCAAAATCCAGTGATCCGACTCTCAATAAATGGCCAAATCTCATCCCCGATATCGGTAGGAAGGGGCACAAAACATGGCTGTCCAATATCTCCCCTTCTTTACGCGCTCCATCTGGAACCATTCCTAACGGCAGTCTAAGGGCGGCTGAGGATATAGAGAGTATCCCGTTCGGAGGCAATGTCCATAAGGTAGCAGCCTTTGCCGACAACATGATTCTGACCTTAACTCAACCTGACACCTCTTTACGTGCAGTGAGTAGGGAGCTGGAACAGTTTGGCCAAGTGGCGGGGTTAAACATTAACATGCATAAATCTCTCTCATTAGCGGCTAGCACTGAGCAAGACCTTAGGAAGGCATACAAATATAGGTGGGTAGTCACTTCCTTAAAGTACCTGGGAATTCAGCTAACCAAAACGATAGAGGATCTTTACATGGCAAATTATCCCCCTCTCCATCAGAACCTCAAAACCAAGATGGTGGACTGGGGGCCCCTGGGGATATCGTGGCTGGGACGTATTAATGCTGTGAAGATGGCGATCTTACCCCTGCTGCTGTATTACTTTTCGGCTTTGCCACTTATTATGCTGAAATGTACAAGGCCGCACTCTCACCTAATAAAATGTCAATCCTGACGGAGATCACTTTTCCCTCCCTGGATGCTGACCAGCTCCTTGAAAAAGACCTTACAGAGGAGGAATTGGTTGCTGCCATGTTGTTACGCTCACCTTGGCTCTGCGGGGGTATCCCGAACCTCTGCATGACTCTTTAGCCCCTGGTTACTTTCTCTTGGATGGTTGTTCTGTGGACACAAGGATTAAAGCGTATAAGGGGTCAGAGGTCTGATACCACTAAACAACTACTCCCTCACCCTGCCCCTGAACCCTGCCCCTAGTGCCTCCCACTCCTTGAGTGCATGTGTGTGCTCACCTTAAATGTGTTGAAAGTAGGCTCTCCGTCCTGCTTTCTTCTGGTGTTCAGCAGGGGCGCTTTTGTCCTTTGGCATCCGTTAGTTCACTGATGTCCTTTCAGCCCAGACCAGCTGTGACTTGACAATATCTCTATTTCTTGGAGATGTGTCCTCTGTTTCACTTGGTAAGTACTGTTCTTCTGCCTTGTTCACTTGTCAGTGCAGTATTTTAGTTTGCTGCCTTTATCTTAAGAAACTTTATGAGTCTTTTCTCTTTTCCTTGCTGATTGTCCTTGCTTTGTTGTATTGCAATGTATTTAGCCCACAGCTAGAATCAGTGTTTCGGTGGAACGGTGTTTCGGAAGCGGCCTCCGTGAGAGAGACGAGAGACGAGAGAGGTGTGGCTTGATTCACCCGTCCCTGTGCATCCCCATCTTGAGGTTCTTTCCTCTAATATTTCCCTTCGCACTTCGTGTGAACGGGAAAGCGAGTGAGCGCTGACAGTGCAGCGCTGCGGACTGAAGTACACGGAAGCTCTGAAGCCGGCCCACTTGGCCCACTTCACCCCACGCCAGTCCAGCAGTGTGTGGGGCCGGGCTCCAGGCAAGGAGCAAGGTGCACAGAGCGGGGTGCGCAGCCCCTGAAGAACAATTCTAGGAAAGGTAACGTTCTGCTTACAGGGCCTGATCCCTAATGGTAACGAAAGCGTGTAGTGGATATTAAAATAGCGGAACGGCAAGAAAAAGAAAGCTCACAGCTGCTTCGTTTATTTAGAGCCGGGAGACTGCAGAGGGCTGACTACTCTCTGTGATCCAGTGAGCACGCTGCAACAGATAGCTGCATACTAGGTGAAGTCTCGTGTACCTTCCCTGCGCTATTACTATTCAATTTTATATAGCGCTTCTGCATTCTTTAAGGGGTATTTGCTCTTAGCCCCCCCCTGTGTTCCCTCCTCATGCGAGTGGAAGAATAATAGCTACTCGTTGGTGTTTCCCCAGACAAATACAGATAAACGGTTCCCTGGGGAGAGGGAACACGAGCGGGTTACTAATATGACTAAATCTAAACCTGGGAAATCTGGTTATAACATGCGCAAAGGGAATGTGGAAAAAACAGCAAAACAGACTTCTAAGTCTCCCACGTACAGGGTAGACGATGTGGCAGGAGGTGAGACGGAGAAACAAACTATTCCTGTTATGTTTTCTAAAATCCTCCCCAAAGCATCTTTACCATCTCCCCTCTACATGATAGCAGTGGAACTTTAGATATTACGAATTATAATGACATTGATAACAATTTCCTCCTTGACCTATGCCTTTCTATACAAAAATCTATGGCAGCCAATAATAGACTAGCCTCGCCAGCCAAGGAAAATACAATGGTAGTGGAGGCGCATGTGTTGAAGGCTGCTCATAAGGAAACCCTGGCAGTTTTGGAAATTCAGAGTCCTAAACAAACTGGTAATTCTACATCCAACTTGTCAGGAATTCATTCCATTCACCCCACCTCGATTTCACCTGTGGTTCCAACCATGGGACGCCTGTCGCCTTCCCCAGATCTATATATCAACACGGATGATCTGGAGCACGCTGAGGGAGAAGGGAGCGGGGCAGTAGAGCCCCTTAACAACACAGCTATAATTGAGCTGCAGGCGTCCATGGCTTCAGTGCAATTTGCACTAAAAATGTTGTTAAAGTTATGTGGGAGGATACACACCAACTCCATCATTCAGCTGGGGCAGCCCAATCCAAAGGGGGCCTAAGACCCGGAGCCCAGAAATTCGACATCTAAAGCGGGGTCCCAGGGCCTGGTGGCACCTATGGATATTGGTAACCCTGTCGAACCTGCCACTGATCGTTTGATACCACCTCTGACAAAAAAGCAACTGCGGTTACATAAGAGGGAAGCCGCAAGAAATGCGGTAGTGGAGATTGCCTCCCACCTTCCCGCCACTAATGTTCAAGTAGTTAAATCTAAAAAATCAAAGAAGAGGAGCTGGAAAACAAAGAAGCGTGCAAGAAAAGGGGTGGGGACCCTAACCAGCTGGGTTATTCCAGACATTACTCTAGACTCTGCAAGTGCAGAAACAGATGAAGCGGAATCCGATCTTTCGGTTACTATACCTGGCGACGCCACAAAGTTTTCCACTCCTTGCAGGAAAGAGAAACAAGGGGAGGAGGAGCTTCACGACCAGCCTTTGGCCAAGAACGCAGAGGATCCCAAAGCAAGTAAAATATGCATTATTAAAAATCTGAACCAGAAGAAAAGGGAAAGGTGGTTGACAAGATCCGAGGTGCTGACTAAATTACATCTTATCCCGCAACTACGAGTTATATGCTCTGAAGACTTCTCCTTTGTGGAACCACTCAGGGTTTGTAACCCTAATGTCTCAGCCCTACATTGCAGGGTTTTAGCATGGGACCAACTGATAAGAACACACAGGAAAAGCCTTATGCAGGTTGGGATTGAGGTCGATGCGAGCAACGATAAAGAAGACCTGTCCCTTCCGAGCGAAGGACATACAGCACCTAGTAATATGGGCAGTAGGCCGGCACAACCATCAGCAGAGAAGGTCCAGATGAGCGATATTCAGAACACGCTGAAATGGCTTGCAGATTCCTTACCTATGGTAATACAAAAACCATGAGATTGCTCCTTATTGAGCTGGAACATACATGGCCATCAGCATCTGCTAACAAGCAAGGGTTCCCTCCCACTTCTCCATAACCATTCCTTTTTTTTCTGCAAGAAACATGGCTGATATCCCCGATAGCTACGGATGGCTATACATTGTATCACACCCCTGCATTGAAAGGAGCACGTGGACGCCCATATGGGGGACTTATTATTGGGATCTCCAATGAGATCCCTAGCACAAAGATTCCGATTGGGGATGATAATTCTATCTGTGCTGTGGAAGTGTCTCTTTTGATAAAAGCATCATGGGAAAGAATACTTCTAATTAACATATATAACCCCCCCAGGAGCAAGATATAGAGAACATATCCACGAAATCTTGCATGAGCTTCTGGGTAAATGGAGAATAAGCAATGAGAAATATCTTGTGATTGTGGCTGGGGATTTTAATTGCCGTATAAATGGTGGGCGAGGTACGAGTAACAACCCGCAATTGAGCAAACAGTCTCTGGAGACACACTGCTTTTGATACTGAGGGTGATTGTTGGACTGGTTTCTTCGATTGCTGGGACTTGGAGTTAATCAATGGCCCAACTATGGGAGATAGACCTGGAAAGAATACTTGGAGTAATGGGAAGACGGTAAGTACCCTCGACTACATTTTCACCAGTGCTGAGATTGCCTCTGTTATTATGGACATGGGGGTACAGGAGAGTGAATGGAGTGATCATGATCCTTTGATCATGAGTATGGGGAACTCCTCCCCGGTGTTGGGGCGTGCAAATATGGGTGATCTGGTAGTTAACCATACACTTAATCGTATTTCCTGGTCTGTGCGGAATGTGTTAAGGGCTACTAAGACCTCTGGTGAGTGGGGCACTAAGGAACAAGTTACTTACCTGTAACTGTTGTTCTCCAGCATGGGTCTGGCATGGATTCACATGCTCATGAATATTCCCCGTCGTCAGGCTGGGAATCCTCGGTACAGAAAAAAATCAATATCAGTTTTGTTTCTGATCTGTCTTTCCTAGTAGTAACCAATCACTGATCTCTGGGTCATACTGCCCCCAGCCAATGACTGCCCTCTCCCTAAGCCCCGCCTCCGGCAGCTATCCTCAGATTTGGTAGCATGTAAAGTGGCAGTATGACCAAGTGAAGAGCCGCAGAGGGGTAGGCGGGAGGGTTCGCATGTGAATCCATGCCAGACCCATGCTGGAGAACAACAGTTACAGGTAAGTAACTTGTTCCTTCTCCAGCATGGGGTCTGGGCATGGATTCACATGCTCATGAATATAAGATTACATAGCAGTACACACATGCACAACCATGGGAGGTGGCAAAAGGCTCAACATTAAGCAATACATATACTCAACATTAAGCAACTCTTACCTCCTCACCAGGCCCTTCAGGCGAACACGTTGCGCAGCACTGCTTGGCCGACCCTGGACTCCTCCCTGGAATCCCGATCAACGCAGTAGAATTTCGTGAAGGTGTGCGTCGACCTTCAAGTAGCAGCCCTGCAGATGTCCAGCAGGGGCACACCAGACAAGAACGCCGTGGTAGCAACGATCACTCTGGTCGAATGGGCTCTCGGACGGCCGGGCAGAGGTCGGTTTGTCAACCGGTGACAGTGCATGATACAGCCGGAGAGCCATCTGGAAATGGAAGCCTTCGAGAGAGCCTTCCCTTGATTCACAGGTCCAAAGTTCACAAAAAGCTGTGACGTCTTCCGAAAACTCTTTGTGCGGTCCACGTAGAACTTCAGCGCTCTAGCTACATCCAGCGAGTGCAAAGTCCTCTCGGCCGGCGACGAAGGCGACGGGAAGAAAACTGGTAACACCAAGAGCTCGTTGAGGTGGAAGTCCGACGGCACCTTGGGCATGAAGGAGAGATGCGTCCTGAGCACCACCCTTGTGTCGTGAAAAGTCAAGTATGGAGGCTTGCAAGATAGGGCCTGAATCTCTCCCACGCGCCTTGCGGAGGTTATGGCCACAAGAAAAGCGGTTTTCCACGATAGGAACTTCAACGGTGCCATATGCAAAGGCTTGAAAAAGGTCAGCACCACGTTGAGCTCCCACGCTGGGGCTGGGGCCTTCACCGGCAGGAACGAGCGGAATAGTCCCTTCATAAATTCCTTCACCAGGCGATGAGACCACAAGGACACCCGTCCTGTTGTCCTGGTGTATCTGGAGATGGCAGCCAGATGTATCTTGGAGGCGTGAGCTAGTCCGGCCTTGGCCAACGACAGTAGGTACTGCAGTACTTGAGGGGCCGTAATCCGTAGAGGGTTAATCTTCTGTGCCCGGCACCAGACAGAGAACCTCTTCCATTTGTGTCCGTAACACTTGAGAGTTGAGGACGCCCTGGCCTTTGCAAGAACCTCTCTGCAGTCGGCCGGTATATCGTATCCTCCAAACTCTAGTGCTGCAGGAGCCAGGCCTGCAAGTTCAGCGACTTCGGGTCGTGATGAAGAATGGCGTCTCCTTCTCTGGAGAGAAGATCCGCGTCCACTGGCAGTTTGACTGGTGGGGACGCCGATAAGTCCAGAAGGTCCGGGAACCAGATCTATCTCGGCCACGCCGGTGCAACGAGGATCATCCTGCACCAGGACCTCTTCAGCTGGTTGACGAGCTGGAGAAGCGTTGGCTACGGCGGGAGAGCATAGAGGAACAGGTTGTCCCAGGGGAACGAGAAAGCATCGCCCATGCTTCTCGGTTGGGGGAACCTGCTGGCGAACCTCTGGCACTTGGAGTTTGTCGCCGTTGCGAAGAAATCGACCTGGGGTCTGCCCCAAAGCCTGAAGAGTCGATCCACTTGATCCTGATGTAGCTCCCACTCGTGGCACGAGCGCAGCTCCCTGCTGAGTGAATTGGCGATGGTGTTCTTTATCCCTGCCAGATGAAAAGGTACCAGAAACATCCCCTGGTCGACGGTCCAGTGCCACAGATCCTGGGATTCCTTGGACAGGGCTGGGGATCTGGTTCCACCCTGGTTCCTGATGTAGAACATTGTGGTGGTGTTGTCGGTGAAGATCCTCACCACCTTGCCCTTGAGGGATGGAAGAAAGGACCTGACGGCCCAAAACACTGGGCGGAGCTCCAGAATGTTGATATGAAGCTGTTTTTCCTCCGGGAGCCAAAGGCCTCTCACGTGGAGATTTCCGGTATGCGCTCCCCACCCTTCCAGGGAGGCATCCGTCGTCACCGTTACCTGGTGAGCTGGGGTCTGAAAGTCTGCGCCCGCCGTCAGATGAGTGCGAGTGCCCCACCACTGGATCGCTTGTGGGAAGGTCTCGTTGAGCAGTATCCTGTCCTCGAAGCTGCCCGTCGCCTGGATCCAGCGTGCGTCGAGGAACTCTTGCAGTGGACGCATTCGAAGTCTGCACAGGCGTACCAGATAGATGCAGGAGGACATCATCCTGAGAAGGGATTTGATGGATCTTACCCTGGCTACGTCCGTGGCTAGTAGGCGTTGCACCTTGCCCAGGATGGCTTTCGTCCTTTTGTCGGACGGCGAGGCCAGCCGTGCCACTGGGTCGAGCTTGGCTCCCAGAAACCGGGCGACATGCGAGGGGACCAGGTGGGATTTGGGGAAGTTGATGGAGAACCCCAGGTCCGTGAGTAGCTGGACGGTCTTCGCTGTGTGTTCTACGGCGAGCTCCCTTGTCCTTACTCTGGTGAGCCAGTCGTCCAGGTAGGGATAGATGTGGATGCAGGCGTAGCCACGCCACCACCGATGCTAGGCACTTGGTGAATACCTTGAGTGCCGACTTTAATCCGAACGGGAGGGCCTTGAACTGGTAGTGCCGTCCTTGGACCACGAACCTGAGGAACTTCCGGTGTCCTTTTAGAATGGAGATGTGGAAGTAGGCATCCTCCAAGTCCAACAACGACAGGAAATCGTCCTCCTCCAGCTGTCCCAGCACGTGCTGGAGGGTGACCATCTGGGACTTCTGAGCCTTGATGTACTTGTTCAGTCGCGCAGGTCCAGGATGGGATGCCAACCTCCTGTCTTCTTCTTTACGAGAAAGTATCTTGAGTAGACCAAGTCTCTTTTGGGACGAGCTCGATGACACCTTTCTTGAGCATCGCCCTTACCTCCAGCAGCAGCTGGGGTACGTGGCTTTCTTTCCTGGCCACGGGTGGCAAGCGAGGGCACTTCTTTAGAAACTCGAGGGCGTGCCCCTGGGCCAGGTTATCCAGCGCCCAACGGGCAATGATAGCCAGGGCGTTGGCCACCTTAATCGTCGTTGCCGCCGACGTGATGACTCGTCATCCCATTGCGTTGAGCTTCTTTCCCTCGCCGTCCGGCGGTGAAGTCGACGTCGAAGCCGATGCCCCCCCCCCCGCCTTCTTCCTGGCCGCCGCCGAGACGACTGAATCCGGGGTCGGCTGTGCTCTAAGGCATAAAGGGACCGCGTCAGGGACCTGGTACTTCTTTTGGTATCAGTCCCTTTTTGCCGGCGTCATGGACGGGTTCTTGAGGAGGGAGAGCCCCTCGTCCCAGATGTCATCGAGTAGGGGTACCGTGAGGACCGTCTTCCTCTTGGTCTCTCGACGTTGATAGAGGAACCCCTCCTTTTCTTCGGGGCAGAGCTGGAAAAGCTTGGATGCCCATGAGATCATCGCATGGAAGGATCCAATCTCATCGGGCGGGGAAGCCCGGGGAGGGGAGGGGGTGCGACGGGAGGTCCACCCCGCAGTCGCGCCCTCATCGTCCGTGCCCGTCATGCCCGTGTCCGTGCCCGTGTCATCCCCGCAGACCGTGGACGGGGAGGAGGGTTGAGCAGGCCTTGAGGGCTGGAAGGGTGCAGGAGGATGTGTTCTTCTCCTCTTGGGTGGTGGGCTTCCCGTCGGGCCTGGCTCCGGCTCCTCCGTCGGGGGTAAAGGCAATCTATTCCTCATTTCAGAGCATAAGGATTGAATTGCCATCAAAATGGCCGCCGAGTTGTCCTGCGGCACTGGCTGCGACAGGCGCGATGGTTGGTCTGGGGTCCCGTCGGCGCCACCGTCGCTTCCTTCGTCCCCCTCGTCAGGATGCCTCTCGACGGGCATTGCCCTTCGAGAGGCTCTCAGGGACTTCCACAAGTTCCTCCTCGGAGGTTGTGTCTGAATCCACGACGGCCACTGCCCCCCCTCTTTCCCCGCCGGGGGCTTCGTGGGGGTTCTTTTGATGGGCTTGAAAGATGCCTCCCTCCGAGGTGGCAGGGAGACTCTGGGCCCCGAGGCCGCTACCACAGGTGTAACCTCCGCAGGATGAACCAGGATTATCGCAACCTCCACGATAGAGGCCTTGGCTGGGTGAATCAAGGCCTTAGTCACCGACTGTGTGCTTGTGGCCTTCACCTTGGGGGAGGGCTCCCTGCCTCGCTCCCCCTCAGCTGAACTCTTCGAGATCGACCGGGGCCTCTCCAGAAGCTTGGCCGGGTTCCCGGATTTCCTCTTACCCGAGCCAGAGCGTTGGCTCGTGGTCGATGGCGCCGGGGAGGTTGCGCCCTGCCTGGCAGCCGAGGCGCCCAACCGTTTGGCGCTCCCGGTGCCCGCAGACTCGCAGTGCTTAGCCTTCTGTTGGGCCCCTGTCGCCGGGGCGCCCTTACAGGACTTAGAAGACCGCTCAGATTTCTTCTTTTTCTTCTCACCTGACGGGCTCTTTCCCTCCAGCCAGTTGGCGAGACGAAGATGGCGGTCCCTCATGGTCCGCTCCGACATGTTCCCGCAAAACGCACAGTCCTCCTCCACGTGCGTTTTGTCCTCATGAAGACAGTAGAGGCATAAGGAATGCTCGTCTTCCTTGAACACATTCTGCAGCTGGCATCCAGGGCAGGCCCTGAACAGCTTCCCGGGCGTCGAGCTCCCTTTCTCCTGGGCCATGTCTGGGGTAGGCCTCAGAAACTTCTGGAATCCTCCAAAAGCGTCGTTCGACGAAATCTTTACCCTTGAGGGGTGTAGAAACCTCCGAAACGGGTCCCCGTTGATCTGACGTAAAGACCGTGGAGCTTGAGGCTCAATTTAACCGGAAAATGAGAAATTCTCCTTGAAAAAGCGTGAAAACGCAGCAAAAGCTCGAGAGCTATAGCACGAGGACTCCCAAAACTTGAAAGTGCGGTAAAAATCTGAGGATGGCTGCCGGAAGGCAGGGTTTAGGGAGAGGGAAGTCATTGGCTGTGGGCAGTATGACCCAGAGATCAGCGATTGGTTAATACTAGGAAAGACAGATCAGAAACGAAACTGATACTGATTTCTTTCTGTACTGAGGATTCCCAGCCTGACGACAGGGAATATTCATGAGCATGTGAATCCATGCCAGACCCCATGCTGGAGAATCAGGCTAATAACTTTCATCTAATGTCCCCTGAGCAAATCGAGAGCTGGATTGCTGCCTTCTCAGACCAACATGCTTCCTGTAAAGCACGGACAACGGTGGGGAAAGCATCGAAGGATGCCTCCTACGACCGGTCTATTAGAGATAGAAAACGGAAGCTCAGGAAAGACATCTGTTCGTTCAGAGCTAGGGTCCTCTCTAGGCAGGATATGTCCAGCAATATTAGGAAGCTGAAAAACTGTTATAGATTATGGCTCAAAATACATAACAAGCATAGGAAATTGGAAAGATGGCAGTACACTGTTAAAATTCTTTGCAGAAGAAATACACGTAACATATGGTCAGTATTGGGTAAGGCGAAAGGGAATAGGACCTCACACATGATTAATCCCATAGGTAGTGCCGAGTGGACTCCATACTTGGAAAAACGCAATGGGGTGGTTTGCAGTAAGGATAGTAGCTCCATCTATACCAAACCTCGGCACCCCACCTTTGTGATTTCTATTGAGGAACTCCAGCTCAGAATTGGAGTTGAATTCATCCCGGGCCCCCGGGCCCAATGGTTTATCTAATGTCGTGATGAAAGGCAACCCCCCTTTCTGGGCTGGTCTGCTCAAAATTCTATTCGAGAAAATCTTAGCTGAGGGAAAAATTCCAGAAACCTGGCAGTCAGCAATTCTTTTTTTAACTTAGTTTATTTTAAATCAAGGCAGGATGACAATTACAAACATGATAAGTAGTGATTATTTAGGCATGTTGATCCCCAGTCCTTTATCCCCCCCTGAGTTTCCTCCCTCCCGCCTCCCTTTGGTCCCTCTGTCCCTCAGGCATTGTAGGCGGAATCTTCCCTCCTGGGCTGTCCAGTTTGCGCCACAGCGTCTATGTATCTTCCTCAGGGATCTCTTGATTTTTCAGGATCCAGCGGGCCCTGATAGGTTTATAGGTCAGGGCGGGGAAGCGCTGGTCGAATTCCAGCACTGGGGCCCAGGTATTCTGGAAGCGATGGAGAGTTCCCGCTTGTGCCGCCGTCACCTTCTCCGCTACCAGAATGTCCCAAAGTTTGGTCCACCATTGGGCTATGTGAGGGCCTTCCGGGGTTTTCCAAGCTCGGGCCACCACCGTTTTCCCTGCTAGTAGGCAGTGGGTTAGTAGTTTTGCTCTGGTCCCGGAGCGCGGGTAGGTCCCGGGGATTGGAGCTCCCAGCAAAACTGGTTCTGGTTCCAGGGGAATCATTGTTCCGGAAATTTGTGTGATGGACCCCAGGCATGATTTCCAGAATTGTTGGACCTTTGGGCAAGCCCACCACATGTGGAAGAAGGAGCCTGGGTGGCCGCCTCCTCTCCAGCAACAATGATCCACCTGGGGGTTCATATGGAGAAGTCTGAGGGGCGGGTAGTACCACCGCAGCGTGATCTTGTACGCACATTCCCTATTGGTAATGCAGGTGGACGAGGTGTGTGTTCTGGTCCATATGTCCACCCAGGTTTGATCCTCTATCGGGTGACCCAGGTCCGCCTCCCATTGGGCCATGCAGCGGGTTTTTGTGGTCAGGAAGTCACTTAGGAAGCACCTGTATAGGGTGGATACTCTGCCGCGGGTTTGAAGGTCTCCCAGAGTGAGTTCTAGGGCAGTAGGAGGGCGTGTCACTGCTTGCAGAGTTTGGGGATGTGAGCACCAGCGGCGTAATTGAATGTAGGTGAATCTATCCCTTTCCTGGAGTTGGTCTATGGTCTCCAGCCCGCCCTTAATCCAGTTACGAAAATTGTGAGGATTCGTTCCCGGTGCGAACGTTGGATTATGGAAGACCGGGGAGCGTGGGCTCAGTCCTCTTGGCACTCCCTTTCGTTTTAGCGCCCAGTCCCAGGAGCTAAGGGTGTGTTTGGTTGATAGCAGGAGATCACCCCATTGGGTCCTGAGGGGGGGCGGGATGTGTGGTAGAAATCGTAAGGGTAGGGGCACTCGTGATTGTTCCAACTCTACCCATCTAGGGCGGTTTGTCGTATTTTGCCATGCCTGGACCTGAGCCAATTGAGCTGCCACTCTGTAGGCCTGCAAGTCTGGGACCCCCAATCCTCCCAGTTTGGAACTCCCCAGCATAGTTCTGAGAGGGATTCTCGCTTTCTTACCTTTCCAGATAAAGTTCAGCATTTTTCTCTGGATCCCTCGGAGAGTTGGTGTGGGGATCGCTACTGGTAGGGAGGCACAGGCGTATAGGAACCTCGGAAGGAGGTTCATCTTGCATGCAGTGATGCGCCCGAGCAGTGAGATCTCTTGGGTCCCCCAGCGCTTCAAGTCGCCTTCCAGTTCTTTAAAGAGTCGGGGGAAATTGGCTTTGTATGTGTCTCTTGGGTCAGCCGGGATGTGGACCCCTAGATAGGGGATGGCTCTTTTTTCCCATGTTATCGGGCACATCTTAGTCAGCGGTTCCCGTTCTGTTGGGGTGAGGCCGATACCCAGGGCGGATGATTTATCAAAGTTTATGGTGAGGCCTGAGACCTCGCCATAGCTTGCGATTTCTCATATCGCGTGTTTTAGAGATGAGTGGGCCTCCGAGATCGTGAGCAGAATGTCGTCCGCGTATAGGGCGATTTTGTGATGCGTGGGGCCACTTTGTATGCCCTTGATTTGGTCGTTTCGCCTGATCTTTTGTGCAAAGGGCTCCATGGTGAGTGCGAAAAGCAAGGGTGACAGTGGACAGCCTTGCCGGGTTCCGCATGATAGGGGGATTGGAGCCGAGCTGTGTCCGTTGATTCTCAGGCTAGTTTTAGGGCTATTATAGTTGGCTAGAACCATCGTTTGGAAAATTGACCCGAAGCCGAAGGCCCGTAGGGTGTGTCTCATGAATGTCCAATCCACCCTATCAAATGCCCTAGCTGCGTCGAGAGCCACTAAGACTAGTTTTTGGGAGTTCCGGGAGGCAAGGTCCACCAGGTTCAGGGTTCTCCGGATGTTGACACCTGCTGTCCGGTGTAGGATGAAACCTGCCTGGTCGGGGTGAATGATCTTTGGCAAGATGCGATTTAAGCGGGTTGCTAGAATTTTTGAGTATATGTTCGCGTTGATGTTTAAAAGTACGATCGGTCTGTAGGATGTTATGCTTCTTGGATCTTTTCCAGGTTTGGGCAGGAGGATGGTGGTTGATTCCTGCATCGATGGGGTCACTGCTCCCGTTTCCCTGAAGGAGTTGAATAGGGTAACCAGGTGCGGGGGTCAGTTGTGCTCTGAATAGTTTGTAAAACCTGGTTGAAAAGCCGTCTGGGCCGGGGGCCTGTGTTTTAAGTGATTTGATGGCTTCCTCAACTTCCTCCCCTGTAATGAGCTCCTCCAGTTCGTCCCTCGCTGCGTCGGAGAGACGGGGCACTGCTGCCTGCTGTAGGTATTCCTTCTGTTGTGATAAGTTTTGTGGGGTTGCCTTCATGATTTGGGTCAGATAATCTATTGCGAGTCGTTGCTTTTCGGGCTCTGAGTATAGTGTGTCCCCGTTGGGATCACGCAGGCCAGTGATCACGTTGACGCGTCTCTGCTTGGCTAGCTTGGCCATCAGGAACTTGTTCGCCTTGTTACCCTTCGTGTAGTATGACTGTTTGGCCTTCGCCATTAGTTGGGCGGTTTGTTCCGCATAGTGGGCTTCCAGTTTTTTCCTTGCCGTACGAATGATCCGTTGCGTTTTGGGGGACCAGCCTTTCTCCTTGTGGAGTGCCTCGGCCTCTCTTAGTTCGTTCTCTAGAGCCGTCCGGGTCTGACGCCTGTCTCGGTGGTAGGCCGCACCTTGGGCTATTAGGGAGCCCCTGATTACTGCCTTCATGGCGTCCCAGTTGTTCGCTAACGAGGTGTCCGAGGCTGGATTTTCGTTAAAGAAATTTCTTATTCCTGTTGCGATCTTGTCTCTGGTGGCCATGTCGTTAAGGATCGGGTCGTACAACGTCCATTTACGTGGGTTATTGAGGTTAGGGTTCTGAACGCGGAGTTCCAAGAGCACTTGGGGCGTGGTCGGATATCGCTCTTGTGCCGATGGAGACTTCTTTGACTGAGGGGAAAGTTTGCGGGGAGATCAGGAACAGGTCGATCCTTGAAAAGGTGCGATGGACGAAAGAGTAAAAAGAGAAATCTTTTTCGTCAGGGTGGAACACCCGCCATGAGTCTATTATCTCCAGGGTCCTGAAGAGTCGGAGGAGGCGGAGTGCTTGGGTGAAGTCGCTTGGAGTCGGGGGGTGTGACCGGTCTTTGGTGGGGTCGGGAACCCCATTGAAGTCCCCACCGACTATTGTTTGGCCCTCCACAAAGCTAGCGAGAGATGTGCCCAAGGAGTCATAGAAGTGTGATTGTCCAGTGTTAGGGGCGTACACCGAGATGAGAGTATATAGATCTCCCATTAGGAGGCATTTGACCGCTGTAAATCGGCCTTCTGGGCAGATTTTCGTTTCCAGAATCTGTGGGTTCAAGTCTTTCCTGAAGAGGATCGCCGTACCTCCTTTTTTGTTTGTGCCAGAGGCGAAGAATTGGAGCGGGAATAACCGGGAACGAAGCCGGGTCACATCTACCGGCAGCAAGTGAGTCTCTTGGAGCATGGCTATCGCTGCGTCTTCGTCCAGGAGTTTCAGTAGAATTGCCTTTCGCTTGTTAGGGGACTTCAGGCCATTAACATTCAGGGAGAGGACCCGAAGCGTCTGGAGGTCCGCTGAAGTCTCACTCTCCTTTCCTTGGGTTAGGGGGGGGTCGTGGGGCGGTGATTCTGCTGCCATGTCTGTTGGGGAATCTCTTGATATCATCCTGCACTTGAGGTTTTAACGCGGAGCCCCAACGGGGGGCCGCAACTTTAACTGGAGGGTAGACCGACATTGTAAGTACGGGCGTACCCTCGGCCAACAGGGCCAACTGTCCCATCACGTATTGTGTACTGTGGGTTTCCAAGGAACAAAGGTTGGAAAGTATCCTTGGAGTGGGTATGAACCATGGGTATGGCCCGCCGCCACCGCCTTCAAGGTTCCTTAGTTCGAGACAAAGGTGGCGGGTCCTACTTTAGGTAAGGGCACCTGCGTCCAGGCTAAATTGCTGACAGAACCTGGGACCGTGGAGGCGTCCTTGTTCATCTCTTTCTGTTGCTCCGCTGGGTTGACGACCATGACGTGTGTTTGGGCTTTGGGGAGGGAGGCGGTCCAGAGTCCTCGGTCCTCTCCGGGTTCGGCGTGGAAGGATCTCGGGGCGAGGCTGGATGTAAGATTTTCTCTGCGTCTTCCAGGTGGCTGATTCGGCGTAGGGTGCCTTTATATGTAAACTGGAGAGCTGTCAGAAACAGCCACCTGTAACGGATCTGTTGCTCCTGAAGGAACACTGCCAGAGGCCGGAGTGCTCTTCTTTTCTGAAGAGTAAGTGGTGAGAGGTCCTGGTATATTTGAAGTGGGGTGCTCTGAAATGTGATCTCTTCTCCTTGGCGACTGATCGCTGATATTGCCTCTTTGGTTGTGAAGAAGTGGACCCTGGTAATAACATCTGGGGGGGCCTGAATCTGTCCCTCGGCGCGGGCGGAGTCTGTGGGTCCGGTCCAGCAGGAGCTGAGATTTGTCCAGATCCGGGAGTAGGGCCTCGAAGAAGCTTCCCACGTAATCCGCTAACTTGTTGTCGGGGACAGAGGTTGGGACACCCCGAATGCGGAGGTTGTTGCGACATGCCCTATTTTCAAGGTCTTCATGTTTGAACTCCAGGATCTCGCATTTGTGGTGCAGGGAATCGATGGATCTTTGCACTTCCTCCAGCGTGGTAGTGTGGTCCTGAGAATGGTCCTCGATTTCTCCGAGCCTCTGTTCGATTTCTGTGACCCTTTGGTCCGTCTGATCAACTTTAGCGGAGAGGTCCGAGAGGCAGGCGCGAAACTCCGATTTAATATCCGCCATGAAGGCTATCAGGTCTCCTTTGGTAGCAAGGGCGCTCCTGTCCTCTTGGAGCTTCTGTGGGGTCAGTTTAGGAGGATCTTGTTTCTTGGGTTTCTCCGGTGCAGTAAACATGGCGGAGATGTCTGTGCCCTTGCTCACCTTTGTTTGCCTAGACATGCTGCTCGTATTGGGCGGTCTTGATTGAAAGAGTAGCAGCGGGGCCCAGGGCAGTGGGAGGCTGCACTCGGGGTGTGTATCGGTCTCGACCCCCTCTCTGGTCCAGATCCGGGCGAGTGGGCAGGGGCGCCCCAGGAAGCGTTGGTGTGGGGGGAACGGTGCAGGATGGCCGACTGTTGCGTAGGGGGGGGTATGTCGCTGCGATGAGGCCCACGGGCTCGAGGCCTCTCTGGATGAAAGCAGTTCTTCCGCTGCTTCCCCGCCCCTCCTCAAGTCTCCATCGGTGGTTCTTCGCTGGTGGAGGTCCCAGGTCCCTCTGTGAGCCTCCCGTGTGCGGTTCTGTAGTGATGTCAACTGTTGCTGAGCGGAGGTCCCGACTCGTTCCGCGTAGCGGGGGAGGTGTGGAAGCCCGCTCTACCGGTCCCTCGGAGTGTGCGTCGGGTACTCAGGCCCCAGCCGCCGAGGATGCACTCGTGTGCGTTCCGGGCAGCCTTGGTATGAATCGGATGGCCCTGTGCTAGAGTCCGCTCCCCCTCTCCAACTCCCCGACGCGCTAAGGCCCCGTTACCACCAGGTGCGGAGTGTGCTGCTGGGTTCCGGCTTGGCGGCCATCTTTTTTTTTTTAAAACTTTATTTTATTAACATTTTCATAATATAACAAACAGGCTGGAAGCATTACCGTAGATTCAACATGTCATCAGCCCCCAAAATAAGAGAAAAGAAGAGGAGCCCCCCCCCCGCCCACCCAGATAAGAAAAAGGAAGAAAAGAAGAGAAAAAAGGAAAAAACAAACCCTCCCCCCCATTAACTTGGATCCAGTAGAACCCCCTTTGCAGGGAGATGCATTGCAACCTTTGTGTGACCGGAGTTCGGGAAAAAAGCAAGAAAATTCCAACTGCGTGATAGGCTGTATGTCGTCCATTCTCCCCCGGGACGTGGGTCCTCATTTCCATCCACCTTCCCTCCTCGAGCCTCAGTGGACCTCCCATCCCCAGATCTGCTGTACT
The DNA here is from genome assembly GCF_040938575.1 of Ambystoma mexicanum. Lineage (NCBI taxonomy): Eukaryota > Metazoa > Chordata > Amphibia > Caudata > Ambystomatidae > Ambystoma > Ambystoma mexicanum. Next base: position 786,899,234 of record NC_090929.1, on the reverse strand, counting down.
CCGTACCAGTTAGTCTGAAAGGAGGTCATATCATTGTTCATCATCGCTGTTAATTTGTCCATCAAGAACATGTTTTTAACCTTGTGTGTCCAATCCTCCTTCGTGGGCATCTCCCTGCTCTTCCATTTCTGGGCCAATGCCACCCTCCCGGCCCTCAGCATTGTTTCCCACATCCTCGGGTATCTGTGTATCTCCGTATCCTCTGGGGGGAGGCCCAGCAGTACTGTTAGGGGATTGTGGGGAAGCGATTCCTCCGTGACTTCGGCGATCCAGCCCCTTACCCTCTCCCAGTATGTTTGCGCTTTCGGACAGTGCCACCACATGTGGCCCCTCGTGCCTGCTTGGTCACATCCCCTCGGGCAGGCGGGGGAAGTTCCCGTGAACATTTTTGACAGTTTGACGGGATCTCTGTGCCACCCCTGTAGAATTTTGAAGTTGTGCTCCATGTCTGCAGTGAACAGGTTCCCGTGGAATGCTATTTTGAATATCCTCGACCAGGAGTCCTCAGATATTTCTTCCCCGGCCAGCTCGTTCCAGAAAGTGCGGAACCCCCTCCTTTTCTCCAGGTCAACCGTGTTGAGGATTCTGTACATTGCAGATACCGCCCCCTTCCTGGAGGTTGCAGTATCGAGTAGTTTCTCGAAGGGGGTCATCTGCCTCTTGAGCCGCTGGCCCCATGCTTGATCGCACAGGATACCCTTCAATCGGAGGTACTCGAATATGGAGATTGTCTCCGGGCCGAGGGCGGCCTGCAAGTCCTCGTATGGTAGGAAATCTCCCTCTTTGAACAATTGTCCAGCCCATTCCAACCCTGAGTCCGACCAGGACTGTGCATTACGGAACCCCTTGTTTCCCAGTCTGAGTGGGTGACCCCAAAGGGAGGACATCGGGGACGGCCATGATGTCAGATGTGCCGTTTGGGGGCCCAGAGAACACCCAGTGTTGGGTGGGATTTGAGTCTGTTCGGGATGAATTTTGGTGGGGCCCATAAGAGGTCGCGTACCTTGAGTGGGTGCGCATCCATATCCTCCAGATACGACCAGTATGTGCCCATCCCTTCCCTCATGTGTTCCAAGAGGACGCGCAATTGAGCGGCGCGGAAATAGAGGTGAAAATCAGGGAGCCCGAACCCCCCCTCCTCTCTAGGTAAGGTAAGAACGGCCTTCGCGGTTCTCGGGGTCCTGCCCTGCCATACAAACTCGCGCACCGCGTTCTGGAGGACCCTGAATGTTTGGTCGGGGACGATGGTGGGGAGGGCGGTGAAAAGGTATAGTAGGCGCGGGAGTATATTCATCTTCACTGCCGTCATGCGGCCATACCAGGACAGGATCGTGGAGCCCCATCTCCGTAAATCAGCGGTGATCTGTGACATAACAGGGTCGTAGTTGGCAGGGGCGACTTTGTGCAGGTCCCTGGTCAGGAGGATCCCCAGATATCGGATTGAGGTCTTCCCCACCGCTATTCCCCCCAGACTGTCCCGGGAGTCTAGCCCTGGGTCCTGAGTTCTCATGGGGAGGAGGACTGATTTAGATGTGTTGATCTTTAGGCCTGAGAATCTCCCAAATGCGGACAACAGGGACAGGAGAGGTGGGAGTGAGGATCTTGGGTCCACCAGATAGGCCAGAATGTCATCTGCAAACAGGGAGAGCTTGAATTCTACGTCGCCTCTCCTGATCCCCTTGATGTCTGGATGTGATCTGATTGCTATTGCCAGGGGTTCCATAGTTAGGACATAAATCAACGGGGATAGTGGGCATCCCTGTCTTGTTCCTCGCGATAGAGGGAGTGGGGCCGACAGTCTACCATTCACTTGGACTCTGGCCTTAGGGGCCCTGTACAGTGCGGCCACCCAGTCCCTAATGTGGGTCCCGAAGCCCATCTTCCGGAGAGTGAGCTCCATGAACCTCCATTCGACCCTGTCGAATGCCTTTTCTGAGTCTAGGGAGAGGACGCTCGCGTCTAGGTCCGACACCTGGGCATAATGAAACAAGTCTATGGACTTGCGAATATTGTCCGAGCCCTGTCTCCCCCTAACGAATCCCACCTGGTCCCCATGGACCAGCTTCGGTAGGACCCCCTCCACCCGGCTCCCGATGACCTTGGCCAGGATCTTAACATCAATATTCAGCAAGGAGATCGGGCGGTAGGAGGAGCACTCCGAGGGGTCTCTACCGTCCTTGGGGAGAACTACGATGATTGCCTCCATCATGGAGTCCGGGAGAGGACCACCCTCCAGGACCGCATTGAACACCCTGACCAGGTGGGGGGCGAGGGCCGACCGAAACCTTTTATAAAAGTACACTGAGTATCCATCTTCGCCCGGGGAAGTGCCCACCTTCATGCCGCTGATCGCGTGTTCCACCTCCTCCTCAGTCACCGGACCCTCCAACCCCTCTGCCATCTCCCTGGTCAGAGACGGGACCTGTATGGAGTTTAGGAATTCCTCAATCTCCCCCCCGTCCCCTCTGTACTCAGACGAGTATAGCCTTTCGTAGTATCGGCGGAAGGCCTCTCCAATGTGAGAAGTATCGTGTCCCAGCTCCCCCACCTCATTCTTTACCGCCTTCACCATTCTACTCTTCTGTACTTCCCTCAGCCTCCAAGCTAGAATCCTGTCCGCCCTGTCCCCCTTTTCATAGTACTTTTGTTTGACCAGGTGGAGGCTTCTCTCTGTTTTGTGGAGGAGAAGGTCTTTTAGTTGGAGCCTATAGTCGTCCAGGGCAGCCACCCGGTCCCGGTCTAAGGGCTCCGTGGGGGAGCCTCCCGGCTGAAGTTGGGCAATTTTTCCCCTCAGATGCCTCTCCTGGGCTTCCCTTTCTCTTTTCCTCCGGGTTCCCAGTCGGATCAGGACTCCCCGCAGGGTTGCTTTGAACGCGTCCCACAAGGTGTGTGTACACACCTCGCCGTTGTCATTGAATTCAAAAAATTCTGTAATGGCGTCAAGGACTTCCTGGGCTAGGACCTCGTCCTTCAGGAGGGCATCGTTACACTTCCATCTTCCCCTGTGTTCATTAAAGCCCCCTCTCGCTATGGTGACTCGCACCAGGTCGTGGTCGGACCAGGGGACAGGATCCACCCTATGGCCAGAGATAAATGGGTGCAAGGTTTCATCCACCAAGACATAGTCTATCCGGGAAAATGATGTGTGCACGGACGAGTAGTAAGTGAATGTGGGGGTGTCCGTTCTAGGGGACGGGACCGTGTCCACCAGGCCCAGCTCCGAGTTGACCCTCTGGAAGCCCCGTGCCATGGTCTCATCGAGTGCCCTGGGGGCCTGGGGACCGACCCGTTTCCTGTCCCGTATTGGGTCCAGGACCATGTTGAAATCCCCCCCCACCACCACCGTCCCATGGACAAAGCCTTTAAGTTTATCCCTCACCTCTTCCCAAAACTGGATTTGGCCCTCATTTGGGCCGTAGACAACGGCTAGGGTGAGTGGGGCACCCTGTAGGGTTCCCCGCACCATCAGGTAGCGCCCCTCAGGGTCCTTCAGCACTGCCTCTTTCTCTAGCCCCACGTTCCTCGCTACCAGGATGGCCACCCCTCTCTTTTTGTTCTTATGGGATGCACTGAAGACCTCCCCGATACCTCCTCCCCGGATTTTGGGTTCCTTCCCCCGTGGCCAGTGGGTTTCCTGCAGGAAGAGGATGTCGAGGTTGGCCCTTCTGAACTCTCTACAGACCAGGGATCTCTTTGTGGGTGTGTTCAAGCCTCGTACATTGAGGGATCCCACTCCCAGGGCAGGTAGACTGTCAGCCATAGTCCCAGAATCCCTCCCTCTCGGTCATTACCCACGCATCTCTCTCCTTCGCATGCTCCCTTGGTTCTACTTTACGGATCTCTTCCCCTCCCCCCCCGGTGGGCCTGAAACTCCCCAAATGCCCACCGTGTCCCAACAGTGTCTGAACAACCCCTGCTCCCGAATATTCCCCCACCCCCCTCCCCGGCGTCCAGCCAATTAGTTCTGCCATTGCTGGCTTTTGGCCGAACCACCAGCCTGCCCACCTCGGCCAGGCATTTCACCCATAAAGCTCATCCCCTCGAGCCCCTAACGTTCCCTTCGGTCGTAACCCGACCGTGTGACCCCTGTACTTGCTGTTCGTGAAGACGGTGGTAGTGGTAGACTCCAAATCTGCGCATCTCCGTCTCGGATTCAGTGGGGCACCCCCGTTCTCAGTCCTCGGAGTCGTGCCGTTCTCCCTCTTTTGCTGGAGATGGAGTGTTCATTTTCCGAAATTTCCTTGCGCCGGTGCGCCTTCTCCTCTCCCCGGATGGACCGGGGCTGTTCGTTCTGAGGTTTTCTGGTCCCACTGGACCCCTCCGGGGGTGCGGTTCCGCTGTATATTCTTGAATTGCGTTCCGGATGTCTTCTTCCGTGATCAGGGTTGAGCGTCGGCCCATATATTCAAAGCTCAGGGAGAAGGGGTAGCCCCATCTATAGCGCACGCCCTGCTCCTTGAATAGTAGTGTGAGGGGTCGGCATGATCTGCGCTTGGCCAGCGTGTAGGAGGAAAGATCCTGATATATGGAGACCTGGGCGTTGTTGTAGGTAATTTCTCTGGTCTTTCGGGCCTCCTCCAGCACCTTTGTCTTCTCGGAGTAATAGTGGAATCGGACCAAGATCGACCGGGGGGCCCCCGCTCTGCCCCCTGCCCTATGCACTCTGTCAAATGTTGGCTCGGTTGTCATTGCCTCTGCGAATAGGAGGGTGATAATGTCTTTCACTATTCGAATGACGTCCCTCTCCGTCTCCCCCTCCGCTTCAGGCACGCCGAAAATTCTGAGGTTGTTCCGCCTCTCTCTGTTTTCAAAGTCATCCATCTGTCGAGCCCTTTCCTCGTCCCTCTTCTCCAGGGCTTCCAACCTCATGCATAGTTGTATGTCCTGGGCTGCTGTCGATGATTGGTTGGCCTCCACTTGTAATAGTCTATCTTCGACCTTGTCCACCCTCTGGTCCATTTTTTCGAATTTCTGGGCTATGTCTGAACGCATGTCCCTGATTTCCTGCAATATCGAGGCAAAGCCTCTTTCCATTGCTGCCGACGAGGGGGCCGCGTCTTCCTGTCGGGCCATGGTTTCCCTGGGGTCCGCGCTCATGTTGCCTCTGGGGGTCTCCTGGAAACGGTATCCCTGTAGGGCTTCCCGCCAATTCATCCGATAATCTCCTGCGACTTGTGGTGTCGAAGCCCCCCCGCTCCGGGTCAGTGTCCGACCTCCCTCAGCGGTTCAGCTGGGGGTTTGGCTCTTTCCTGGGGGTTAGCCTTTGCCTGGGGGGGGCGGGCACACGCCCCACCCGTTCCTGGGTGGGGGCCTCACACCCCTCTCGATGTCGTTCCCCGTGCTCCGGGGCTTCTTCCGGCCCGTGCGGCCTGGTCCAGTGGGCGCGGAGGGCACCTCTGCCTCGGCGCTGCGCCCGAGGGCTTCTGTGGCTAGTGTAGGGAGGTGGGGGAGGGCACACGCCCCGGTTTCTCCTTTCCACGAGGGGGCAGGGCGGAATCGGTGCGTCCCGGGGGTCTTCCCCGTGGTGTTCTAGGGGGGGGGGGGCGGGCCCCTCCGCGTTGCTACTGCTCACTTTTCTCGCCCCCCTCCTCCGGGGCCCAGCGGTCCGCTTCTTCTGGCCCGTGCGGCCTGGGCCCGTGGTCTTGTGGTGTGTGGGAGGGGGGGTGTGGGGGCGGGCACACGCCCCGCCAACGGCGGGCGGGGGCCTCTCACCCCGTCCGCCCCGAGGTCTTCCTTCCGCAGGGGGGGAGGGGGAGGGCGGAATCAATGCTCCCCGGGGGTCCTCCCCGCGGTGTTCTTGGTGCGCGGGTGTTTCCACTCGCGCCGGCGGGGGGGGGCAGGCCCAGACCCCTCCGCGTCGCTGCCGGTCACTCCTCTTGTCCCCCTCCTCCGGGAACCCGCGGACCGCGGCAGCCCGATGGGGGCGGGGGGAGGCCGAGCGCCGGTCCTCTCCGTTCGAGCGGGACCGGCCACGGGGGCCCCCGGCCGGTCGCTGTGCCTCCGTACCTCTGTTCCGTGTGGTGGGGCAGGGGGGGAGCCCGTCTCCCAGGCCGCCGCCGGGCTTCCGGACCTCCGGTTCCTCGTCGCGGCGAAGGGGCCTCAGCTGCGGCTCCCGCTCGGACGCGATCACGTGTCCGGGCCGCGTCCTCCTTCGCAGTGGCCTTTCTCGGGAACCCCGGGGTCTGCGGACTCCGTTCTTTTTCCCGCGGGGTGCCCCGGGGGTTCACCCGCTTCGTCCGCCGTGTCGGGCCCGCCGGGGGGGCCTCGGGGGGGCTCGAATCCCGCTGGACGCCTGGCTTCGGGGAGAGCAGCACGTTCAGGCAGCCATTGCCTGCGCGCCCCCTGGTGGCCTCTTGGCGGCCATCTTGATTTCTTCGACTGGAGACGGGGGAGAAGTTCGGCCGCTGAATTCTGGTAGAATGCCTCCTCGGTCGAAGGCTATGTTTGGCCAGGTTGTGCCATGTCGGTTCCGGTCGCCTTAGATGGCATTGGCGACACGGTAACCCGCTTAGAACCGCCGGGAATTGACGGCGGCGGCGGGCATCCCACGGGCGGCCTCAGAGGAGCGACCACATCGATGGCGCTCCAAGCCACGCCCCCGCAGTCAGCAATTCTTATACCAGTGTTCAAGAATGGTAATAGAACAGAACCTGGTAATTATCGATTAATATCTATGCTGGACTGCACTGGAAAGATGTTTGCGGCATTCATTCTTAAGGAACTTCAAAAATGGGTGGAGGCTGTGGGGATATTAGATCAATTCGAAAGCGGGTTTAGAACTGGATACTCCACTACTCATAATCTGTTCATTATGAATTCTTTGAGAAGTAAGGCGTTGGCACCTGATAATCCACCATTGTACGCCTTATATGTAGATTTCAGGGCTGCATTTGACTTGGTTAACCTTTTGTGGAGGAAACTGAGGAAGATGGCTTGCCCTGAATCTCTTTTATATTATCTTGAGCTTCTTCATACGAATACATCGGTGCAATTAAGACTCGATAACCAAGGCGCGGTGACCAAACCTATCCCACAGAGCAGAGGTGTCAAACAGGGCTGCGTTACTGCCCCCACTCTATATAATCTTTTTGTTTCCGATGCACCGGAAAATTTACGGGGGATTAACAACTGCCCGCCCAAGGTTGGCTCTAGCCATTGTACAAGATTGACCTATGCGGACGACCTTGTGATCCTAGATCACACTTTCGGTGGGATTCTAAGATCCGCTAAATAACTATGGCGTTATGCCGAAGATAACGTACTTGTCAAGAATCATAACAAGACAAACCTGCTATTATATACAGCAGGGAAGGTGGCGAGGCCGCGTCTGTTGGTGGGTATAATTGAAATCAAGTATACCCACTCATATAAATATCTCGGTGTCGAGTTTGATCATAGGGGAAATTATATTTCATGTATTCAGATCCAAAGAATTAAGGCTGCACAATTTACAGCACTAATCTACAAATGTACACGGGACAGGTGTGGCTTTTTGATCTGGGCAGCACGCCAACTGTATCTACAGTGCCTGGTGCCTATGGTTACGTATGGCTTAGATCCCCCTCATTAACATGAATTTGGGATGGCTGCAGCTGGCTGACGGTAAGTTTTGGAGGAAGATTCTTGGTCTCCCCCAATGCATCCCGATGGCAGCAATCAGATTATAGTTAGGAATCATCTCCCTGAAAGCCACGGTACTAAGAAAGCAAATGGAAATCTACATCAAACTTAACTGCTCCTTATTGCTATTAAAGAGGAAATCCAGGCCGGTAGACAACATGTGCTGGAAGTCCAAATTAATACATTACTCGAAGAAATCAGCTGGTCACCTGAGTGGGGACGGGAAAATGAGCGCCTGTTCCTTAGTATGCAGAAGCGTTTAGACCTTTGGGACTTGTTGAGTAACTTTATATATTTGGAAAGTCAAAAAAGATATAATCACATCTCACATGTTATCGTTTACTTTTAAGAAGGCACAGCTGTACTTGAATCTCTGCCCTTCAGACCAGTTGAGACGTTTCATTTTGTTGCTGCGTCTCAATCTTCCCACTCTGGCCACTAGAGGTCCGGAGATGGGGCTTGCTGCAACTGAGAGGTATTGTAGAATGTGTGCACTTCCATCAGAGTTGGAAACCGCTCGCCATGTACTAACAATTTGCCCTGTGATGAGAGTAAGCCATGTTAAAAATCTTGGGGACTTTGTTCACAATTCAGAGTATATCGAGCAGACAGAGTTCTGGCATCAGTGTATCAACACCTTAAACCCCAAACTACACATGGCACTTTTCCAGGTGTGGCGTGAGGGTCTTATTCGTATGACTAAGTGTATTAGGGTTGGACATGCAATAGAAGCCCCTCTTAATGTGCAATTATGAGAGTGAATGACATATATGTGGGTTTTTCTTTCTTTCATCATTCGGTATTAATCTATATAGTTGTATATACAATACTGGCCATTGAAAGCCCTTTTTGAATCTGTCAATGATGTTGTAAACTACATGATGATTTTAGTTGGGGATTCATTTTCCCCTTTCTCTTCTAAAAGTTTTTTTCCCCTCTATTGGAAGTCATAGTTTATCTGTTCTAAGTTTCTATGATAGTTGATTATTTGTACATACTTATTATTTAATTGTGTTTGTTTTATTATGATTATTTTTTTTATATATAGATATGTGTAAAGTTTTTTTTACGTGTGTATAAAACTGTATCACATTAATAAATTATTAATTATTATTAGTGATGTAACATATGTGGTTTCTTCACTTACAGGGTTCAGCAGAGCGAGATCGGAGCGGGCCTGAGTCGAAGTGGCCAGTGGCGATAGCGGGAGGCAGACAAGCCGAAGACTCGCAGACCAGGGCAGCCGGAATGCAGAAGATGAAGATTAGGGGGCCGGAACAGCTGTGGAGCTGAAGCCGGCTGGAGCTCCGGCCGTAATCAGCTGGAGCGCTGACGGAGATGCCACGGAGCCGAAGCCTGCTGCAGCGCGGACCTGATGAAAAGGAGGGGCCGGAACGAGCCGCAGCGGAGCAGATGTCAGGTAAGTAGAGAGTGACTGAAAGGGCCGGAGCAGATGAGAGGTAAGCAGAAATGCTGAAGGGGCTTCGTGGACTGAATGTTCCACAGGAGAGAAGCTGGATGTCCAAAATAAAGAGCTTGTAGAAGTAAAAGCTCCGGAACTGCGGTGAGCATTCAGCTGCCAGAGACAGTGAAACGCGAAGCATGAAATCCTGCCTGGGTGTGGCTTTAATAGCTAGCTGTGGTGTTGTTACCTCACTGCTCATGAGAGGGACAGTCCTCTTTCTATCGTCACTGTTTAGTGGGCTGCGCCCCACGTGGTGGGAAGGGGCGGGGTTACCGCGCAAGCGGCAGTTCGGGTTTGGAATTAATAAAGAGAAGAGGTGTTGCACCCCAGCTCCCGAGTCGGCCCCATCATTGAGTGAGTGTGAGTGCTCTGAGAGGTTCGCTGATGGACCCAAAGTCTCGTATATATCTGGTGCAATAGCTGGCAAGTCCCAAGAATGACCTGAGGTCTGAGGTCTTTGTGGGCGGTTCAGCTTCACGGAGTGCGCTAACCTTTTCGGGGTCAGGCGTCATGCCTTTCTCTGAGAATATGTGCCCAAAGAACCTGAGTGTCTTCTTGCGGAATTCACACTTCTCTTTGTTCAGTGTTAGCTGGGCTTCTTCTAGCGCCATGCAGACTCTCATTAGCGTGTCGTCATGCTGTTCCTGCGTCTGACCGAAAACTAGGATGTCATCGGTGTAGTTCAAGCAGTTGGGCACGTGTTTGATGACATTGTGAATTTATGCTTGAAAGATTTCTGCCGCTGAAGATACTCCAAAACTGAGTCGCTTGTAGCGGAATAAGCCTAGATGAGTGGCAAAAGTTGTTATGTATCTGGAGTTCTTGCTGAGTTCCAGCTGATGGTAGCCTTTGTTGAGGTCCAATTTGGAGAATATGGTCGCTCCATTTAGGAGGTGCACCATGTCCGTTATTCGAGGAGCTTGATGTCGTTCTCTTAAGATGGCTTCATTGGGTCTCCTCATATCTACACATATCCGGATGTCAGGGGAGTTCCTCTTAGGCACCGGCACTATGGGGGAGACCCATGGTGTGGGGCCTTCCGCTGGCTCAATGATGTCGGCTTCGAGTAATTTGGTCAGTTCATCTTCAACTTGCTGTTGAATGTTGATGGGGATGCCCCTGTAATGTTGAGCCACTGGCGTGACACGGTCGTCAATGTGAAGTTCAATTTGTTTGCCCTTTAATTTCCCGAGGCCTTTGAACAGTGTTGGGAAGACTTGTTCGATGCTTGCCGTTGGATCTACGTATTTGTGCACCATGAGGCGGTATAATATGTGAATGAGTCCCATCTCTATGGCTGAGCGAAGACTTAGGATGCACCCGCTCTCGATAGCGGCCTCTAGCACGTGCATGGGGATGTTCTTCTCACGTTCTTTGTATCGGAAGGATGCCAAGAAAAACCCTTTGCATGCTAGTGGTGTTTTTGAGCCGTATGGGTAGATGAGGGCTCGTGCTGGCTGTAGGTGAGGAGCGTTTGGTATGTTTTCATATACTTCCTCACTGATCACGTTCACAGTTGCCCCTGTATCTATTAGGAATTCGGCAGCCGTTTGATTCACTTGCATTCTTAGTATTGGGCTGTGTTCCTTTGCCGTGTTGTTTCCGAGTGCGTATAAATATCCTCTTTTCTTCAGTGTTTCTTGTTGTTTCTCCGGTCTGCGGGATCTCTCTTCCGATGATGCGCTTGACACGCTGTCTGACGGTGACTGTTCTATGAGGCACCTTACATATCTCCTGGGTCTTCTTCTTGTTCTTGAAGGGGTGGTTTTGTTCTCCCTCCAGTCTCTCCTTTCTGACTTTCTTTCCGATTGTTCATCGTGGTGTCGGTGTCGCCCTTGTTCGTGGAGTTGGTGCGCTGTCCTGTGGTGATGGGTGGGCTGGTTCTGCTCCAGCTCTATTGTGGGTTTTCCACTTCTTCCGGCTCCTCTCATTTTACTGCGAAAATCAGACACACCGACTTGTAGTGGTTGTCGCCGCCACATGCGGAGCAAGTCTGGCCCATGGCAGGGCACGTTCCTTCATGGGGGTATTCATGTCCACATCGGTAGCAGAAAGGGTCAGTGGTGACTCTCGCTGTCCCCTCCAATTTGTTGAGGCTTTCTTGCTTACCGTGCGTGATCTTTATGTCCTCCAGACCTTCCACTTGCGCTGCCAGGGCAGCGTCTGATCTTGCTAGGCGCAGAATTTCTTCTAGACTCCTTGGCTGTTGTAGTAGTCGTTTTCGGAAGTCCGTGCTTTCGCACCCCACTATGATTTGCGACCTGAGGGCCTCCTCATTTGAGTAGTTGTTGAAATCACAGTGTTTCATTTTTGCCCTTAGCCTCATGACAAAAGCGTCTATGGTTTCTCCCCTGCTTGGTAGTATGGAATACGTGTCGTTCATAGTCCACGTTTGTGTGGGGTGTGAAGTATTCCATGAGCGTTGTCTTCAACTTGGTGTAAGTGTCTATGGTGCCCTCCGGTATTTTGTTGAGGATGTCTCGCACGTTGGGACCTACAGCATGGTTTAGCAGGTTTAGCTTTTGTTCATCCTCTAGTGGTCCGGCCGCTTTTAGACATACTTCAAAATCCCTCAGCCATCTTTTCCACCTTGACCCCAGGGTGCCTGTCTCTGTGAGGTCAAAATTTGCTGGTAATTGGGTTAGAAGGCTGTCCGTCATTTTTTTGAGCTCTTGTCTGGCTGGTGTTATGGGGACTGTGAGTGATTCCCTTCGGGCTGGGGTCACTGAGACTGCAGGTGACTCCTCTTCCGAGCCACTCATGGGTTCAGCCCCACTTGCTTTTCTCAGTTTTTCGTGCCGAAATGTCTTTGGTGTGCGGTGGCGTCTGTACTCCACAAGGGGGCGCTGCGTTGCGAGTTCGCGCTCCACTTGTTACTGCAAAGGAGATTTCTGCGCTAAGTCAGATGGCCTTATTTTTGCTCGTGTTGGGGCACTTGAGCTTACCCTTATTGGTGTGTGGACGAGGGGTGGGAGGACCGTGTCTCGGGATTCCTCCGGTCGTCCTTTGCTAGCCGTTGCCGTCGACGGGAGGCCAGTGCTCCTCAACCGCCTGGAGAAGTGCATGCAGGGAGCCGACTGCTCCACCTGCGGGTGTTTCAGGAGTATTTTGCCGATCTGCGGCGGGAAAAGCTTTTTTTTTTTTTTCTTTTCCTCTCTGCCCGGGGTACTGTCACGCGGGGAGCCGCTTCGACTGCTCCACCCGCGGAATGCGCGCTTCGTCGCCACGCTGGTACTCGCGTGGAGCCTTCCAACCTGCCGTCCTCGGGGTTCTCAACCCGCGGCTTCGGCGACGCTCGTCCGCACCGCGAGCGTTTGGGAACTGAGGTGGCGGGCACGGCGGGGCACGTGTCCGCCTCGTCGCCAATGTGGTGTCCCACAGGTGGACCTCCTCACGCGGCCAGTCAGCACTCACACTCACTCAATGATGGGGCCGACTCGGGAGCTGGGGTGCAACACTGAGTTTGCCTAGTCGCCCAAGTGCCAGGAAGCATTCCAAATTATTAAAGACCGCATCTCGGACACCCGAAACATGGCATATTTTGACCCCAAAAAGACCACAGAACTCGTCGTGGATGCCAGTCCCGTGGGGTTAGGTGCCATTCTTACGCAGTTGGACGACAAAGAGAGAGGGGAGAAGCACATAGTATCCTACGCCAGTAGAAGCCTCTCCAAAACTGAACAAGCCTACTCTCAGGCAGAGAAGGAAGGACTGGCGGTCGTCTGGGCCTGCGAACATTTCCATCTCTTCCTATACGGAAAACCATTCATAGTAGTGACAGATCACCAGGCACTCACCTTCATCTATGGAAACCCACAAGCAAAAATGCCACCAAGAATAGCCAGGTGGGCCCTTAGACTGCAAGACTATCAATTCATGATCATACACCGGCCAGGGAAGGAACAAAACCCAGCGGACTTCCTTTCCCGCCACCCAAGAGAGAAGAGCGGACCGGAACAATCTATTGCCAACCAGTACATAAGATACGTCGTACACGGCAGCACACCACAAGGACTGGACATGGATCAAATAACAAGGGAATCTAACACAGGCCAAGGAATGCAGACCATCCTAAGATGCCTAGAAACAGGACGATGGAAGCAAGCGAAACAAATCCGCGAAACAATGAATGATGACACCAAACGAGACATCACATGCCTATTAGCCGTAAAGGAAGAACTCGCAAAGACAGAGAAAGGACTACTACTAAAGGGAACAAAAATAGTGATTCCGAGAAGCTTGCGACAGAAGGTGCTAGAACTAGCACACGAAGGACACATGGGAATTGTGTCCACAAAGCGGATGCTAAGACAACGACTCTGGTTTCCCCAACTAGACACAGCCGTGGAAGAACTACTCCAGAACTGCCCCACCTGTGCCATCATGAAACCACACACGACACCTGAACCGTTAAACATGACTGCGCTACCTGAAGGAGCATGGGAAGAAGTAGCAATCGATCATTTTGGACCTATGGAAGGGGGTGAATACATCTTGGTAGCTGTGGATGAATACTCAAGGTATCCTGACCAGCAGATAGTTCCATCCACTTCCGCACATCACACCATCCCAGCACTGGATCGGATGTTCGCAATTTACGGTATACCCAAAGTAGTTAAGTCCGACAACGGACCGTCCTTCACGGGACAAGATTTCCAGAGATTTGCAGAATACATGGGTTTTCGTCATCGGAAGGTAACACCTTTGTGGCCTCAGGCAAACGGTACAGTAGAAAGGTTCATGAGCAACATCAAGCGTACGACACAAATTGCACGCCTCACTGGAGAACCCATCGAGAAATTGCTGTACCAACTCATGTGAGACTACAGGAACGCTCCACATAGCACCAAGGGGAAGTCCCCATCAGAAGTGATGTTCGGACGCATGATCAGAACGCGGCTACCTCATGCAGCTGCCGATGAAGAGCAATACGAAGATGACGCTGAGATGAGGAAGAGAGACACCCTCATGAAAAAGAACATGAAACAGGCTGCTGACACCTCTCGCAGGGCCAAGGAAAGCGACCTGGCACCCGGGGACCTGGTAGTGGTCCGACAACCTCAACAGCGCAAAAACATAGCTCCTTTCAGTGAAGAGCCCCTCATCATTGTCAAGAAAAAGGGATCACTCATCACCGCGGAGGGGGACCGTCGGTCCATAACGAGAAACTCTTCGCACTTCCGGAGGATGCCTAGCATCCAGCACACAAATGACACCAGCATGAATGACACTCTCTCCCAGCGAGACGCTCCCTATGAGGGAGACCGGGAGGACTCTGAGAACGACCTGGGCCCTGACCCATGGGCCGGGCCCTCTGCAAGAGTGGACTTTCGACCGCAGAGAACAAGAAGGAAACCTCATCGCCTCATCGAAGAAATAGATTGATGGCATAACTAATTGTTTAGTGACGGGAGGGTGTGGTGTCGTTACCTCACTGCTCATGAGAGGGACAGTCCTCTTTCTATCGTCACTGTTTAGTGGGCTGCGCCCCATGTGGTGGGAAGGGGCCGGGTTACCGCGCAAGCGGCAGTTCGGGTTTGGAATTAATAAAGAGAAGAGGTGTTGCACCCCAGCTCCCGAGTCGGCCCCATCATTGAGTGAAAGTGAGTGCTGACTGGCCACGTGAGGAGGTCCACCTGTGGGACACCACACTAGCCACACCCAGAGCTTTCCGAACAACAAGTCCATTGCTTCTGGTGACCTGATAAGCTGTTTCCCCCTCCATGTTGAGTCACACCTCAGTGTGCTGGACATAGTTGGTTCCAGGAGCGCCAAGCCCTGGTCCAACTGAGTTTCCCCTTGTGTTCTGTGAGGTGGGGTTGTGGAGCCCAATTAGGGAGTCTCAAAGTGCATGTGTATGAATAGGCCATTGACTTGGTGGGAACTGAGATACATAGGGTTGAGGTCGTGACACATGTCACAAACTCCCAGACCCAATGGCTTCCCGATAGAGATGTGGAGGCGAATAGGGGCAAACGAGATTGTCCCACATCTATTACGCATGTACCTACACTCACGTGAACAGGGCTGCCTGCCACCGGACCTTAGAAAAGGCTCCATAATAGTGATACCAAAAGCACATAAACCACCAGACCATTGCAGTTCATGCTGGCCTATTTCCATGATAAACAGCAAAACCAAGTTACTTGCGAAGGTACTGTCTAATAGATTGCAACAGGTCATACCGTCGCTGATCCACCCATGCCGCAGAGCTCTACCAGTATGAACAAACGTAGACTGCATACAGCACTGGAAAAAACCACTACCCTACAAGGTCCCCTGGCCCTGCTCACAATAGATTTTGAAAAAGCCTTTGACTCAGTGTATTGGGAAGCACTCAGGGAAATAATGCATCACATGGGTTTCGGTCCGCAGTTTATGGGCTGGGTAAAACTCCTTTATTACTCCCTACTGGCTGCAACAAGAGTCAATGGATGGCTATCACACCCCTTTGCGTTGGGGAAAGGGATGAGGCAAGGTTGCCCCCTGTCGGCAATGATCTTTGCACTGGCAATCGAACCCCTGTCCATACTCTTGAGAACATCAGATATGTGGAGGGGCTTTCAAAGGTCAGACGACTGGGAGGATAAGGTCTCCCTATATGCAGATGACCTGCTAATACACTTGAAAGACCCGATTAACTCCTGCCCCATTGTTACACACATACTAGAGAGATACAACACCTTTAGTGGTTTACGTGTTAACTGGGCCAAATCTATACTATACCCGATTGGAGGAGAGGAAAGCACAGTACCACCTGAGTGCCCCTGTCGTGTAGAGAAAAGGCAATTCAGATACCTAGGTATACAAATGACTAAAGATCTCAATGAATATGTACCCAAAAAGCTGCACCCAGTGGTAGTGCGTTTCTCAGAGGACACCCGCCACTGGACAGCCCTACCACTAGCCCTGCTAGGCAGAGTAGCACTATATAAAATGATGGCCCTCCCGCACTTCTTATACATACTGCAGAACGCCCCGCTACACATACCACAGAGTGAGCTTAAAAAAATAGACCGCATTCTCAGGAAACTACTCTGTTGCGGTGGACACCCGCGTATTGCACTTGCTACCCTTCAGAGATCTGTATGGGAGGGTGGGATCGCACTCCCCCGCCTGCAAACCTACTATTGGGCCAGCCAGATGGCAGTCGTAAATGACATGTTGCACGGGGACACATCATTACTGCATATAAGGAGGGTGAACACTATCCTACCCTGGAATCACGCCGTGGAACATCTCTACCGAGAGATCGGCCACACAACCCAACTGACCATGCTAACACACATGGCGCAAATATGGGCCGAATCACACAAATACAAAGGATGGGATAAAAACGGACCCCCATACAACCGCTGTGGAACAATAGGAACCTCCCGGAGGTACATAGACTCCCTAGGTGGGCCGTTTGGATGAAACAAGGGATTTCAAAAATCTGTGATGTTGTGGAAGAGGATAGAATGGCCCCATTTGAAACTCTAGTAACCCACTTCTGCCTCCCACTCTCTGAACAGTATCATTACACACAGTTGAGACATGCATTGCAAACCCACCTCCCAGCACTATCCGACATGCCTGAATCCGCCCCAATAGAATGTAACATAGTAACGGAAAAAATAAAATGTAAAATAACATCAGTTATGTACAATGCTATAGCATCTTTTGCCACGTCCGAACTATCGAGTCTGAAATCCAAATGGGAAAGAGATGTGGGCACTATCCAGGCGGAAGACTGGATTACAGCCTTGATCCCCCCCGGGAGATAGCTATCTCGTCCAAACTCAGACTTATCCAACTGAAAATACTACATTGTATATATTACACAAGAGTTTCACTCTACCGATGGGGGAAAACCACGGATCCCAACTGCCTGCGCTGTAAGTGCGAGGAAGGTACATCCTTCCACATTTTATGGGATTGTGCTCACATTCAGCAATACTGGCAGGCATGCTGCAACGAATTGTCACGAGTCATGGGCAGAACGGTCCCCAGAGAGCCGAAACTGTTACTGCTAGGGGTGGAGGAGGAAGGTGAACTGTCACGATATGAGAAACTATTTCGGTCCACCACTACCGCTCTGATCAAAAGAAATATAGCACAGCTATGGGGATCTGACGTAACACCAAGATTTGAACAATGGACCACAGATGTGGATATATGCATTGCAATGGAGCACAGAGTGTACACTCCTAGAGGCCGCCCGGGGAAAGCAAGTAAAATGTGGCAGAGATGGGAGGATGCTCATTAACCTGTCAATAAATCCGGCAAGAACACCCAGTGTCCGGGTCGGTGCTGCAACCCTGTAATGTATGCTGTAATAACGCTCATTAAGGCTGTTTGTACTTCGAGACCCACTACAATGTTTGATTTAATAGCTGGCTTCGATGGACCTCCATGGAAGCTTTTAGGATGATGCATTGTTTACTTGTTTAAAAACAATAAAATGTGTATTAAAAAATAAAAATCACTAAACAGTCTCGAACACTATAGTTCTCTCTCACCTGCTTCTCGGCTGGTTCCGTGTTGGTATACCCCTATGCAGGCTCCACCGCCTTCCTCCTGTGATCGCCTAACACCCTGCGTGAGCCCAACATCTGCACCCTTTCCTTGTGGGCTTCACTCTGCGAGATGGGCCGGGAGAATTTGACAGGGGGCGTGGTCACCAGTGGAAATCACAGCGTGGTCACCAGTGGAAATCACAGGAGCAAAAGGAGACGTGGCCTCCGCTGCTGTCGAAGTCTGTTGTATGAGCCCCCTGGCTCAGTAAAAGTGCGGGAACAAAGTGGGCCCAACACCCGCACCCTTTCCACGCTATACCTGTATTAAATAAAGGGGTTGGAATAATGCCTCGCTGACCCTAATTTAGGATGCATTTCCCTACCTCAACCAAAAACGAAGGGTCTGTCAGATGTCAAGGTGTCCAAAGCAAAATGTCCTGTGTCTGTAATCCGATCCCAGCCCTCTCATTCTAAAAGTACCTACAAGGTGTTAAGGGAAACCAAGTTCTTTGTAGCCCAAGAGGATAACCCTCTCCTAATGGTATTGTAATTCACTCCCAGGAAAATGACACCCTTCCCCAGGTCCTTTCCATATGTAATACATTTAAAAATCCTAAGGGCATGAATCTTCCTTTGGGATTCTCATCTTTGAAAGTCACACAACTTGGGTGCGGGCCCCAGCCTCTCAAAAGCATAGTATACTATCCTGCCAGGACTTTTATGCAACATAACTCTAGGAGTGCGGATCCCAGATCTGCTGTTTACCTGGTATACTCGCGTGCCAGGACTTTTGCCACATAGTTTTTTTTTTATAAATATTTTTTAATTTTTTTTAACAACATCAAAACATAACCATCACACCCGACATTTCTGTTACAAGTTTTTAAACGTACAACTGTATGTTCTTTGTCAATGTCTTCCCCCATGCCCCCTTTTTAACTCGAGCTTCTGCCTCTTTTCCATCTTTCCTACTTTGGGGTTATTCCCCTTCGCCGCTCTCGGACGTGTCACAGCCACTGGAGTTGACCTGGGAGGTTCCTGACATTGTGGCTACTATTTGTCTCCACGCCTTCAGGGGTCCTACTTCATCATCCTCCCCCCTGGTGTCCGCCTCATACCATGCTATGCTATTGTTTTGGCGTCTGTCCACTTCAAGAGGTCATTCCACCATACCTCTAATTTCGGTCTGCTAGCTGCTTTCCAGCTCATTGCTATTCTTCTTTTGGCCAGGATGTAGGCGGATCCTTAAGTTTACATACATGTTTCAATTTGCGTGGTCTGGTGAATCCCCCCAGCAGGTAGGCCCATACAGATTCCACGTCTAAGTTGATCCCCTTTTCAGATAGCCGTGTCTTAATTTCATCCCAAAATGTTCCCACCTCCGGGCACGCCCATAACATATGGATCAGCCCAGCATCAACCTCCCCACACTTGGGACATTTTTGTACTTCCGCACTTCCAAACCAAGATATTTTTCAGGGGGTCATATACGCCCTATGGGTAACATATAGCTGGATCTGCTGCAGCCTTGCATTCTTGGACACCTTCTTGTGGTATCTCTGAGCTATTTCCCACTGCCCATCTTGCATGGGTTCTCCTGCCTCCTCCTCCCATTTCTGTCTCAACTGGAATAGCTACCTACCCACTCTGGTCATTACTAGTTCGTAGATCCGAGATGTCTCATGCCCTCCCTCTGAAATATCATGTATAGTTTCTATGACGGTATCCGGTTATTCTGCTAATATTCTGTCAGACCACGTTTCCTTCACCTGTCTAATTATTCTGGTATAAGTGATGTATTGCCCTGTGTGTATCCCCGTTTCATCCACTAATGTTTGAAATTCCAGCGCCCCCCCTACTTGCCATAAGTCGCCCAGGGTTTCTAGGCCCACCGGCTCCCAATATTTACGGATTACTTTCCTCAATTGCTCTTCAACCCCATGGGTGGCACCTGCGGGGAGCATGGGGTAGGATTACGTATGGCTCGACACATCTTATACCACGTCTTCCACCCCATTTCCAGCAATCTCAGTCGCCCTTTGATCCCTGGTTTGGGTAGCCATATCAGTTCTTTTAGGAAGTAGGGGTCACATTCGCCCCAAAACAGTCTGGATTCTGTTGGCTCATCCTCCGACAGCCATCTCGCAACAAATTGTAGCTGCGCTGCTATGTGATACATTTCAAAGTTCGGCAATTTTATACCGCCCCTATCGTACGTGTTTTGTAATTTCCATGAAGCCATCCTATTCCTGGAGTTGTGCCATAGGAAACCTCTACACAAGCTCTGGAGTTTAGTAAAGAATCGCCTGGGCAGCATTTGTGGGATATTCACAAAGTAGTGGAGTAGCCTAGGCAGAACCACCATCTTAAGCACAGCCGCTCTCCCCACCATGGCCAGGGGGAGCTTGGGCCAAAACCCCATGTTGTTAATGCCCTCCACTGCTCTTTCCGTATTATATTTATATTCGTCCTCAATTGCATGGTATATGTTAATTCCCAGGTATCTAAACGTACTTGTCTGCCAGGCTATCTGCAATACTGGTAGGTTCATCCGTGGAACCCCTCTATACCTCCCCAGGGGGAACATACATGATTATTTAGGGTTTACCGTAATGCCCGAGAGCATCACATATCACTCCATCCCCTCCAGGATGTATTGTACATTTTCTTCCGGGTATCACAGGTATAATAACATGTCATCCGCGTACAGTGATATCAAGTACGGCCCCCCCTTCGTGTAGATCCCCATTTCCTCATACTGCTGTCTCAGGCAAACCGCGAGTGGCTCCAATGCTAGGATGTACAGCATCGGGGACCATGGACACCCCTGTCTCATGTCTCTACTAAATTGCCATTTGTCCGATATATTCGCTCCTGTCTTGACACTGGCCGTTGGGGCGCTGTACAGCATTTTCACCCAACGCAGGTACCCCGATCCCAACCCGTATCCTTTCAGGGCCACCATCATCCAGGGCCATTTTACTGAATCAAAGGCTTTCACTGCGTCTAGCGAAACTACTGCCATTTCACTCGGGTCTCCCTCTACTTTTTCTATAATATGATGAAGCCTCCTATGGTTATCAGATATGCTTCTCCCTTGGACATTTCCGGTTTGATCTGGGTGTACCAGTTTCTTAATCACCCGCTTTAGTCTATTCGCCAGCACCGACGTGAGAATTTTGCTGTCTTGTTTCAGCATGGACAGTGGTCTATACGAGCCACACTCTGTGCTTGGCTTTTCGGGCTTGATTAGTGGTATAAGGACAGCTTCCCTGAGGGATTCCGGTAGTTGCCCTTTGTCGAAGGCCTCATTTAGCATTGCTAATAGGTGGGGGAGGACTTCTTGTGTATATGTTTTATAAAATTCACTAGGAAGCCAGTCTGCCCCGGGGTCTTTGCTCGTGGGCAGTTGTATTACTACTGCTTCTAGTTCCTCTATTGTAATGGGGGCATCCAGGTTCTCCCTGTCCTCACTCACTTGGGGGAGTCCAATGTCTTCTAGCGTTTCTCAGGTCTCCCGCTCTGCCTCCGCCCCTGTATCTTCGTATAAGTGTTGGTAAAATCTTAGGAATCTCTCTTTCACGCCTTCCTGAGTATTCCAGACCTGGCCCTCCTCACCCGTAATCTCTCTAATTGCTGTCTTGGGTGTCTCGTTCTTGTATAGCCAGACGAGCAGCCTCCATGGTTTGTCTCCCCCCACGTGTTGTCTCTCGATATATTTTTTATAATTTAGGTTACCCAGTCTCTCCCAGAGCCCAGCGCATGCCTGTTGTAATTGGCATGTCCTTTCGGCATCCTCCTGTGAGGTGCCCCCCTTTTTCATGTATGCTTCTAATCTCTTTTCCGTTTCCTGTAATTGTCACTCTATCCCTCCTTGGAGCCCTTTGGATTTGGATATGGCCGCTCCCCTCACCACTACTTTAAAGGCCTCTCTCAGGGTACCCTCCAACTCCACACTTCCTGTGTATTCTCAAAATACCCAATGATCTCCTCCCTTAAGTCCTCCTGGAAGGCAGTGTCCTTCAGGGCCTCGGCTCTGAGTCTCCATGTTTGGATTCTGGCCCTCGGGGGCTGATGTCGCCACGTCAGAGCCAGGGGGGAGTGATCCGATAATATTCTCGCCTTATATTCTGAGCTCGTTATTTCCCCAACCAGGGGGAGGCGAAAATGTAATGCAGCCACGTGTATAGGTTGTGTGGGGCGGCGTAGTGTGAGTATTGCCTATCGTTCGGGTGGTGCTGCCTCCATATGTCCTCCAGTCCGAAGCCTCCCAACAGGGCTTGAAGCGTTTTAGCTGCTGGGGTGGGCTTATCTAGTTTTATATCTGACCTATCCATTTTGGGGTTCAGCGTGCAATTAAAGTCCACCCCCACATAACCGCCGCTCCTATATGGGGGCTGATCTTGCTGTATAGCGTCTTGAAGTAGGCAGCTGTATCTTGGTTAGGTGCATAAGTGTTTATGATGCACAGTTCCCTGTTCTCTATCAGACTCCGAATCACTACCATCCTCCCGTCTAACTTCACAGTGTTCTGTAGCATCTGGAATGGCACATGCAGCGCCACCCAGATGATTACTCCCCTGGCATATGCTGCTCCCACAGTAGTCTCTCACCACTTTCTCTTTACCACCTCTAGCTTTTCTTTGGTGAGGTGGGTTTCCTGCAATAGGGCTATGTCCACCTTTTGTCTTTTCATGTACATTGTTAGGCAGAATCCTGTGCAGTGCCCTTAGGGACCACTACACACAATTAAGACTACAGGTGGCAATACAAGTTTTACCTTTGCTACAAGCCTGTACTACTATGTCAGAGTGGTAGCAGTGGCGGAGCAGCCAGGCTTATCTCAAGAGTATATGAGCAGTAGCAGAGATTACATAAAGGGACCACAATTACTGTGACTCAAGCAAACACTGACTCAAGGTTTCAGGTAGAAAAATATAAGTACATTTATTTTTAAACCATTCGTTATAAACACAACACTTCTATTAAACTTAAACACAAACCACAGGTCAAATATAATACAACTAACCAATTCACTTTGTACAGTATGTCTCAATGTAAGTACCCTGTGTTTGAATGAACCAGTGTTACGAACAAAACACGTTACCGTGAATACGATTGCGATCACTTTTTCACAGTTCGGTCTACTAAATAAACACGTATCCGTGACATGAAATGCTACCAGGGCAAAAACACACTTAGCACCTGAGATACACAGAGGGAGGTGGAGGCAAAAATCACAGGCATATTTTGGTTAGGCAGACAGAATCAAGAAACACTCAGAGACAGGAATTCAATAGTCAAAGGGCCGGAGCCAGGGTCAAGTGACACCAGGGGCCTGTTGCCGAAGATCACACAGTCAGATAGTTCACAATTCAACGTAGCCAAGAGTACTTCGATACTGTCAATGTTCAGAAGCAAAAGTTCTAAGAAGGAGGGAAGACAAGGGCAAGCCTTGGAGATAAAGAAAAGGGGTTCATCCAGTTCCCTCAAGCAGAACAAAGTACCTTATTCCAATGGTCCAGCTGGTGCCCTGGCAGTTGTTCCTGTTGGTTTCCCGCAGACCCACGATTCCTGGAGCTTCATTGTGAAGGAGGACATCTGAAGGGGGTCTGCACCACAGGGATGAAGCCGGCAGCAGCGACAACGAATAAAAGGTGCGCTCCTTAAAAACAGGAGAGGCTCTTCAAATGGCTATCCGGACCACTACAGCAGTGTGCAGCGATTTCGACAAAGAAAGAGGATCCTCTGGCTGTGGAAGATGAGCTGGCTATCCCCACCAGGCTCAAGGGAAGACGACTCCAGACTGGATCTTCTCTTAGTCGTTGAAGGGTAGATGGCTCAGGACTGCAGCAGGGCTTCACCGGGACGGGGTAGTTGCAGCAGCTGTCGTTCTCTCTGCTTCTCTTCGGTTCCTTGTAGTTCCAGTGGCGACTCTCTGACTTCTAGCCCAAGAGACCTGCCTTTTATGCGCAAAACCCCCATTCACGCAGCCTGGCTGTCAATCACCCAGCAAGGGGGTTGTCCAGCCCGGACAACCACCTCAGCCAATCATGGCAAAGTGTGACTTGGGTTTCCTAGGATACCCTATGCAGGGGGTGACTACACCCCTCCCTCACATTCAGCCCACCTAGACACCCAGGAAGAAGCCTGCCAAAAGACGGTGAACAAAGAAGGTGAACCTAGTTTGCAGCAAAGTAAAACACAAGAAGGACTTTAACAAAAAGAAATGCCGAATAAACCCAACCGTAGCCAAATGAAAGACGATTTGATCAAGCGGGTTCATGTTCGAGGCTAATATAATAGCCAAGAACAATTCTACGTTTATCTAATATAATCGCGGTAGAAAAGTTAGGGTAGATACCACTGCCACCAGCCAAGTCTAAATGTTAAAAGAGCGAAACAATGCTCTAGGAGGTACAGATAAAAAGGGATACGAATGAACCCTTTCCAGTACTCCATGGAAAATGGGGTGTACTGGATCTGTGGTAGATTGACTAAGTAAAGTTAATGGCAACTTTACCCTTTTCTGGAGGACTGTAGTCAGCCTCAGAAATGGAGTCGGGGGAAGTCTCAAAGACAACCCTGTGCCACGGCACTGAAGGTGCTGTGTGACACACAAAAAGAAGGGGGCTACTGAAGTGGTGTACTTCAGAGTCCACAATCATAAAAACAGAGAAATACACACAGCAAAACCTAGGTAAGAGTGGGGGAAAAGCTCACACTCTTACCAAGTGGAAAAAAACTCCAGAAGTCCAGCAAAGCTGCTGGGGGACTCACTAGGTGAGGGAAATTAGCCATAAATGAGAATTCTCCCTAACATACATCATTTCCTTATTCCTCTTCAGGTAGCTGTTGAGGCCTCCGACGTTCCAGGTAATTATTCTAAGGTCTCCCATCAGTGTCTAAATCCCATCTCTCCTCCCTCCCTTCCTTCCAGCCCATTCCTCCAGTTGTACCTGGAGTGAATCATGCTCGGGGCCCATGAGTGCAAGCTTGTTTACAAACAACTACCCTTACTACTAAAACTCTACCCACTACAAACCCCCCAACATTCCCCCCTCCCACCTCCCTCCCATTCCCCAACTGTAGCCCAGCTCCATCCCTGGATCTCAGGCCTGCCTGCATCTGGTCCTGCCCTTTATATCAGTATTAGGAACCCAGCAGGAGGTTGCCACACTACTGGCAACCTAACTAGTTTAACTAGTGGGGTATGGGGTGGCTCCGCTGTGCTCCTGCAAATAACTTCAATATTCCTACATACTTGGGGGTGAAAATTTCTCTGAGCCAAATAGAAATTACTATGCAAGAGCACCTCATTACCAAGACAAAGACACTCGCAGCACAAGACTTATCTTTGGATAGAAAATTTGGCAAATTCACAATTCTTCCAATAATAAGCTTCTTCAAAGCTAAAGTCACACCAGCAATAACTTATGGTGCAGAGGCAATGCCACATCTTTCATTGACACTATGGGCAAAATTAGAGGGCCTGTTTTGGCATAAGGTACTAAGACTTCCCAACTCTACTCCCATAGCAGTAATTAGACGTGAGCTAAGCCTCCAATCAATGAAGTCGGTGGTCGAAAGAAACAGCCTGTTATTCCTGGTGAAAATTCTAAGGAGCCCACGTCCCAAAATTCTTGATATCATTTTCAATGAAATGACGAGCAAGAAAAATTGAATGACGACAACATGGTATAACATCTTATTAAAACAGGCAGAAAAAATCAGCTGTTCAGAACGGGACATCGAACGCACTCCTGGGAAATTAAAGGAAAAGTTAAAAATACAAGACTGGGTCGAGACATTGGAAAAGGCAGAAGAGTCCACATCCCTGAACCATCATACAATTAACACACAAAGGATTGATGAGGTCAGGAATTACTTAAAGAAATTTCCAGACGAAAGTCTACGAATGATCTTTTTAAGAGCGCGTCTGAATGTCTTGAAGACGAAGGAAATTCTACATCTCAGGAAGCAATCAATGGATAATAAATGTTGCTACTGTACAAGTTCAGACATCGAAACAGTGCGACACCTGCTTTATTGCCCAGGAACAGACAAACCAAGAACAACTTATCTACTACCACATAGACTTAAATATTTGACGTCAAATGAAGAAGACTGGTGGAACAAGATCATGAGTGGAGATTCCACCACTCTGACTTTGGCAACAGCCAGGTTCCTAGAGAGTTTGGATTCGGAAGGAAAGCTAAATGTGCCAACTCAACAGAAAGATACCAACTTGGCAGAATAAACCACCAATTCTCACACGAAGATTAAGGATGGCATAAACGTTTTTAAGCAAGGAAACATTTTGTAAAAATTGTAAATTTAATTAAATACAAAAAAATATATATATATTCCTACAAGCCGCGCGTACATCCTATCTTATCCCAAGTCTATGCAAAGCTATATTCACGTCCCATTGTTTATGCGTATACAGCACCTCTGTGATTTGGGCTGGTGCTTTACTTCTCAACTCAGCCCTCACGTTGTTCCTCCTCCGTCTGCGGACCATTCTGCACATCCAGCCAGTTCATAGCTTCCTCAGGGGTCTCAATGAACAGGGCCTTGTTGATACGAAAAATGTTCAATTTCGCGGAGTACATCAGTATGTATCTGGGGCCTGTCTCACGCAGCCTCCTCTTGACTACTCCAAAGTTTATTCTGCGTTTTTGTACCTGGAGTGTGTAGTCTGGGTATGCTGTTATTTCCGCAGATGCTCTTCTTATAGTGCCCCCTTTACGGAAGTACTCCAGGATTCATGCCCTGTCCCGGTAATTCAATATCTTGCCGATGATCGGCCTCGGCGGTGCAACCGGGGCAGGTCTTCTTGAAAGTGTGCGGTGAGCTCTTTCCACCGCGAATCCCTGGGAAAGCACTCCTCCTACGATTTCTTGCAATAGCATGGTTTCTATGTAGTTTGTAGGGTTTGGGCCTTCCTCGCCTTCCGGGAGCCCTACGATACGTTCATTGTTCCTGCGGGCCGGTCCTTCGACCTCCTTGGCTCTGCTTTCCAAGTTGCTCACTTGTTGGCGCAATATGTGAATCTCTGAGGCATTCGCCTTATAGGTAGTGGTGTTTGTCTAGGCTTCTTTTTCTAGCACACTTGTACGTTCAGCTATTGCTCTGACATCTTGTCTCAGCAAGTTAACATCCACTTTAACTGCATCGATCTTAAATTCAAGAGAGGATTGGAGGTTTGCCATGGCGGCTTCCAGTTTAGTTTCCCATGTGACCTTCATGTCCGCTATTGCCTCGAGAATCTGCTTTTCGTTTCTGGTCGGTCCGGCTTCTGTCTGTGGGCTCCTCCCTTTGTTGTTGGTGCCCTACTTTGCCTAGGATGACCTGGTAAATTTGTCTATAGTGGGTTGCTTCCCTTTTGTTTTGGGATGTTTGGATTCCATGTTAAGACGGCTGTCGTGTTCCCCTCTGGTCTGGCAGGAAGTCTCCTATGCGTACAGCTCTAGCTCAGTGTTCCTTGGCTTATGTCACCGGGGCTGATAGCTGCGTTGGTGAAGGAATGGATGGTGAAGTGGGCCTCTGCCTCTCAGAAGAATTTGGTGCTTCGTCTATGCCTATCGAATTGTGTCTGCCCACGGGTAGGCTTCAATGCAGCGGTGGCTTGACCATGGGCTTCCCTCACCATCTTACATGGATTGGAACAGCATCAGGTTAAGCGTGGTCTGCTGCGTTCCTGTTTACCCTGCTTCTCATGCCACAGGCATGTTTCGGACCAACATATGGCGTGCTTCTCTGTTTCTCAGGCCTACCTCTTACATCCAGGCAATGCCCCCAAGCTGGGCGGCCCGCGCGGTTGTCCTTTTAATCCTCAGGGCCTGTATCAGCTAGCTGCTTGCTTGCGGTGCACTCCCTCCTTCCTGTGCAACCGTTAATTACTGCCCTGTATCTGTCAAGTGGAGCCCCTCTGCCAGCCAAACTTTTTTTTTAATTTCTTTATTAGTTTTAAAAATCTAAACAAACAACTGACGTTTATCATTGCAATATGCTTATTCCTAAATCCGTTCCCCTTCCCTCCCTACCCTCCCCCCTTCCCTCCGAGACCACGGTTGATTCCTCAGTTCTCTTCGGGCCGTTTGATGGGCCGGGGCTGTCTATACTGTCTGAGGCATCGTCTGACTCCGTGGGGTGGAGCAGTGGAACTGTTAACGCCACCCAACGGAGTAGTTCCTCGCTGGAGTCGAGCCTCTGTACCTGGATTGCTGTTTCCCAAGCAGCAGTCTCAGCGGCTATCCATCTCTTGAGGTCTCCCCACCAGAGGGCCTCGCTTAGGCCTCTGGAGCTTTTCCATCCCATGGCTATGCGTCTTTTCGCTGTTATGTATATTAGGCCTCTAAGTTTATTTAGGGGCTTGTTTTTGATGCTTTGCTTGTATCTACCCAAAATACAGGCTGCTGGCTCATGCACTTCCACTTCAATCTCTGCGTTTGCCACCCTTTCCTTCACTTGAGCCCAAAAACCTTGAATCATCGGACAGCCCCAGAACATATGGGTCATTCCCGCTTTTGGCTCGTTGCATTTGGGGCATGTCTGGATTACAGCACCCTTGAACCTCAATATGGCTTCAGGCGTAAGGTAAGCCCTGTTGGTGATATATAGTTGGATGAGTTGTAAACGGGCATTTCTGGAGATTTTCTTGTTTCATGGCCTCCTTCAGCAGTGTCTAGCATTGTTTCAATGATCTTGTTCTCCATAACCTGGTCGGCAGCCTCAGGCCACCTATTCCTTATAGCCTGTACCACCGCTCTGTGGAGCAAAAACTGGCCTGTAGGGAGACCAGTGGCTTCGCTAAATTCAGTGAATGTCATGAGCTCCTGTTCCTGAGTAAGGTCTCCGAGCACAGCCACACCTCAGGGTTCCCACTGGGTACGTGTTTCAATTTGACCGCATGAATGTGGGAATCTGCGGGGAGAACGGGTCTGTTGACCACACTGATCTGCAGCCCCACTTCCAGAGCTGGGTCCCAAGCTTAGCCAGGTATGGGCAGTGACGCAGGGCCCCCTTCTCGACCCATAGTAGGTCTCTGAGTAGCAGTCGGGGCAGGGCTGGTTGGAGGAGTTGAGTGTCTCTGGTGGTTTCATCGGCCATTCATCGCGTCACGTGCCTCAGTTGACTTGCCAGATAGTATAGCTCAAAGTTGGGGACCTTCAATCCACCCCTCTCGTAGGGTCTTTGGAGTGTTTCCAATGCTACCCGGTGCCTACCTCCCTGCCATAGAAAACCCCTACAGAGTTTATTTTTGTCTCTAAAGAATGAGGGGGGAGGGGGGTGTTGAAAGGGACATTTGTGAAGTTGTGCAGTAAGTGGGGGAGTGCCACCATTTTGAGGAGACCCGCCCGCCCAGCCACCGAGAGTCTGAGCTTACCCCAAAATTTCATAGATTTCTCAAGGGAGTCTTTGGCCTTGACCGTATTGAGAATGTGTTCAGTGCTTGGATTTCGATGTATGGTGATACCCAGATACCTAAAGGACGTCACCTGCCATTTGAGGTCAAGGGGGGGCAGGGATCCGAATTCGTTACTGTACAGTGCAGCAAGGATGTAGAGGCAAGACTTGTCTTTGTTGATCTGGATCCCTGTGTGTCTATGGAAGCCATCTAGAGTCTCTAAAATGTAGGGCAAGAGGTGCTCTGGGTTGTGTAGATACAGTAGCGTATCATCGGCGTACATGAAGATGAGGTGGGTCACCCCGTCTATTTCAATGCCCCCGTCTCCGTATTCCTGTCGGAGATATGCGGCTACAGGCTCCGCAGCGATAATATATAACATTGGGGACAGTGGGCATCCCTGCCGGGTGCCCCTATGGAGAGACCACTTCTCGGAATATGATTTGTTAGTGTGCACCCTGGCGGTTGGGTTAGTTTAAATAAGTTGGGTCCATTTTAAAAAGGCGGGTCCAATCCCCATCCTGACCATGGTGGCATATAACCATTCCAACCTCACCGAATCAAAGGCCTTGGTGGCGTCTAGTGACGCAACTGCATATTTCTGAGACCTTCGCCCCGTGCTATATATGACGTAATGTACCCTGCGCAGGTTCTCGGTGATGTAGCACCCCGGCACGTAGCCTGTTTGTTCTTGGTGGATCAGCAGGGGGATTATTCTGTGCAGTCTATTTGCAAGGAGGGCAGTTAATATCTTGCTATCTACATTTAACATAGAAAGAGGTCTGTATGACCCGCAGTCCGCTCCGTCCTTCCCAGGGTTAAGTAAGGGGATCATTATGGCTTCTCTCATGGATTCTGGAAGGATGCCGTGATCATAGGCCTCATTAAATACCTGGGCTAGCAGTGGGGCCAGGGTTTCCTCGTATGACTTATGGAATTCCCCGGGGAGGCCATCTGTGCCCAGGGCTTTCCCAGATGGTAATGATCTAATTATTGCCTTTACCTCGTCGGGGGTGATTGGTTCATCTAGGGCTTCGGCCATCTGTGAATCTAATTTCGGCAGCTCTATGATCTCTAGGACATCCTCAATCTCTGGGTCGGTGGGGGGCAGGGTCTTGGAATAAAGGCCGCGATAAAACTCAGAAAAGACCCAGTTGATTTCCACTTGGGTATGTGCAGTGGTGCCGTCAGGTTTGAGTATGTGACAAATGGGTGTCCTGGGAGTTCCCCTCTTGTAGAGCCAAGCCAGGAGTCTGCCGGATTTGTCTCCCAGAGTATGGGTTCTTTCAGTATGCTTTGCAAAACTCAATTTCCCCAAAGATTCCCAGTGTGATAGACAGGTTTGTCGTAGTTTGATTATTTTTTGTAGGTGTTCAGGGGTCGAGTCAGCCTTGCCCTCAAGTTCTCCTAGCTCTCTTTCCGCTCCCTCTAGGGAAGTTATAATGGATTTTTGGGTGCCACCCACCGCTGCAATCATCTCCCCCCTCACAACTACCTTGTACGCCTCCCACGCTGTGCTCATATGTTTTACGCTGTCTAAGTTGTTTCGCCAATATTCTTCATTATTATCCCTTATCTGTTCCCGGAAGGCTGTGTCAAGAAGGGCCTCTGCCCTAAGCCTCCATGTAGGCACAGGGGGTCTAGGCGGGTACATCTCTCAAGTGACCAACATGGGGGAGTGGTCCGACAGCACTCTTGGCAGGTAGTGTGCATCACTAAACATGGCTTGCTGCTCCTGATTTACAAAGATGTAGTCCAGCCTGGTGTGGACAGTGTGTGGCGGGGAGAAGGAAAATTTGTGTCGGTCAGGGTGCTGCTTCCTCCACAAATCACAGAGTAACAGCTGACATGCTAGTTTAGACAATATTTTAGCAGGGGGGATGGGCGGTTGTGCTTGGTGTCTGATCTGTCCTTAAGGGGGTCTAAGGTGCAATTGTGGTCTCCCCCCCAAATCATAATGCTATCTCCATAAGGGCTAAGTCGAGGATATAGGGAGTGGAAAAAAGCAGTGGCGTCATGGTTAGGTGCATAGGTGCTAATTAGGCATAGCTCTCTCCCTTCGATAGTGCCATACACAAGTGCCATCCTGCCCTCATCATCTGTCTTGGTGCTCACAAGCTTAAAGGGGAAGTTAGGGTCGATCCAGATTAAGACCCCTCTAGCATAAGAGGAGTAGGAGGATCCTATCAGGGTTCCCCGCCTTGTCTTGGCTAGCGCTTCCAGTTTTCTCGCTGTTAGCTGCGTCTCTTGGAGCATAGCAATTCCGGCCTTGCATCTTCTCAGGTATGCGTGTATTTGGCGTTGTTTAACGAAGCTATTAATGCCTCTGACGTTCCATGTCATAACCTTTATTCTGTCAGCCATGGGTGTCGTGCGTTCCGTTGCTCATTTCTGGCCTCATCTGAGGTCCTGCTGGTGGTGTGTCAAGTGTGGAATTCCCCTGTGGTCTCGGTGTCTCTCGGTAAAGATTCCCAACATTGGTACTAACGCCCCATTTCCCTCCCCCCTTTAACTGTAAACTCCCAAAACATAGAACAGGTCCAGTGAGGTTGCCCTCGTTATGACGCTCTCCGGTTGATTGTCTGCTCAGGCCTAAGGCAGCAGGGCGAGTCAGTGTATAGTGCCTCGTTGGTCAGGCGCTATCTTGAGGATCCAGAGAGCGTGTATTATCTGCTTTCAGTTTCGTCTGCCGGTTGTGACCCCCAGAGGTGGGATATCATGCGGGTCAAGGTGCAATATCTGTGCTGTTTAAAACAACATCTCCGTGCGTGTGGTGAGGCAGGGAATGGTGCGATCATCAGGCGTAGGGTGTGAGAGAGGTTTCAGCCTGTGGCCCATACACAATTGTGAAAAAGTTTAGAGTCGCAGCATCCAGTCTGCTGAGCACCTTTAGCCTCAGGCCGTCAGCAATCTGTACCCCCAGGTGCCCTCTGCCGCCTGTGGGGGGATCTGAGGGCCCCACACGGAGGGGTGGTCCATGGCCCACCGGGGCCCGTTTGGCGCTTTGTGCCGCAAGCCGGTGTTAGCCACTCCAGAGTCTGCCTCCACCCCAAGGGCTACGGGGGTAGGCAGGGCGTGAGCCTCAGCTAGAGTTCCTGGTATGGTGAGTGCTTCTCCACGTCTGGCTGGGGTGGTGAGGGGGGGGGGGTCGGACGGTGCTCAGCCTCAGACCGCCTGGGTCTGGCTTATCCTGCCAGTGTCTAATCCGATCCCCCCCCCCGCGCCCACTCACCTCCGTGATGCTGGTCTGCCTCCAGTCCTCGCAGCACACTCCACAGCTCCACAACGTCTCGCGGCGGGGCCGGCTGCAGGCACGCGTGTGTGTTCGAGCAGCTCGCCCGTATCAGGCAGGTCGCGACTCCGCAGCGGCTCCTCCTCACAACTGCGCACACAGGCCGGTTGGATCTTCCAGCTCCAGAGCGACGGAGGCCCGCTCAAGCACACCGGCGCCCGTGCAGGTTTGCCAATCCGTGGCAATTTCGTGGAAGGTGAGCGGCGGTCTCAGCTGCGTCTGTGCGCTCCAGCCCCTCCGGGGGATCAGCGCGCGGGAGCCGCCATCTTGGCTTCTGGTGTGCTGGTTCTCAGCACACGGAGATCGGGTGCATGCAGGCACTCCCAGACGTGGGAAAAGGATCGCTGGGCTTCAGGATGGGATCCGCAGCAGGTAGTGTGGCTCGCAGGGTCCGGAGGTTCCTCCGAGCCTTAGAAAAACAGCTTATTGTTGACACATCAAGCGGATCTCACTGGAGGCACGTCTTCACTACATGGCAGTTAGCCACACCTCCCCCGCCAGCCAAACTTATCGTGCCTTCTGCCCGCCCATAATGGCTCCAAAGTGCGGGGGGGCAGCTCAGCTCGCCTCACGTCTCTTCAGTTCGCAGTATGTACTCTCTCTCTGGTCTGATGCCTTACGCTTTGCCCCTCCCGTCCAGGCTTTATAGCCGGGGGTCGCTCCCCTTGTCAGTCCCGAAGTTTTCTCATGTCACACGCTGCCTGCAGTGGCCCCCACCCACGGAGCGAGGCCAGGTGGTCTCTGGTGTCCTGTGTGTTGCTCGGCACTCCCGTTGCTGCTTCGTTGGGTCCGGCTCTGGGACTGGCCTCCAAGCCTTTCTCCAATGTCTCGGGCGGTTCTTGCATGCACAACAGGGGGTCCGCTAATCCCTGACTTTGTTGCTTATGTCAGCCATCCACTTGTTCAGCGGTACTCCTCTATGTCAGTGTCCGCCCACTACTCTGTTCTCCGGCTCCCGGCAGTTGCCCTTGTTGTTTCTTGGGTTATAGTGGTCCGATCCTCTATTGGGGCCCGTCCCGTGTTATGGTAGGGGCCGCAGTCCTTCTTTCCGGCTTCTCACTCGCTCGCCATAGGTGCACGGCCCCTGGGCAGCTCCCCGCCGGCGGATGCCTGTTCCTCTCACCATCGTGCATACGTGTGGTGTATTGTGTTCACTCCCGGTTCCTCAAATCACCACGTTGCTCCTGGGTCCACAGGGGCTCCTGGGGCATCATCTTCTTGCTTCGCTTTGCTGGCACAGTACCCCGAAGCAGGGGGGCGAAGCCTGCGTCCGCCCTGATCCCATGTCAGTTATAGGGCTCGGGCCCCTTTGTTCTCGCACTCCCGATGTCCGCAGGTCCCACGGGCCAGCCCGACCCTGCATATGGGTCCCGCTTTCGCTTCGCGTATGTTGGGTCGCAATAGCAATGCACCCCGAGTGTTGTTGGATGCTAGAGCTGTTGTCTCTGCGGTCGGTCCCCCGCAGCCGGCGAGGTCCCCCACACTCCTGTGACCAACTGTTCTGCCCTTAAACTTACCCACCGCCCGCCAAAACCCTGGTATTCTCCAGTCCCGTTCACGATCCAACGGCAGCAGCAGTGGCTTAGTTGGAAGCGGGGTTTACCTGCTGGCAATTCGGGATACTTGCGGCCATTCTTGCATTCGCAGTTGCCATGGCGATTCCCCCGTGCTCAGAGGTGCCGTGAGAGCATTCGGGGATGGTCATGTCATGTGATCAGGAAGCGGTCTCACATGACCCGGAAAGAACGGACGCACGCAAAGCAACACCAATCGCTGCACTCTACATGGGACACGTAACACGCTGCTTGTGGTCACGTGACCCGCTTCATGTGACAACCCTCTCATTCAAATGAATCGAGGTTACACGGAAGCCTCACTTCACAGCTGCTTCCTTGGAGGACTGTTTAGCGTCTTGGTTTGCTCTTGTTCTTACTTCTTTCACGACCACGGAATGTTTTTGGATTTGTCTTTGAATTGCCCTTGGATTTGACACACTGCTCATCTGTTGTTCTGGTAACCGACCTTGGATTGCTTACTGATTCTGCATTCGGATTTTCCCTGGACTCTGGTTGCCGCTTTTTGTTCTTGACCTCGGACTGCTTTAGGGACTGGTTACAGATCACGTTCTTGCTTTGCTCCTGCTCAGGTGTTTTTTCAGAGTGCCCACAAGACATCATCAGCCTGCTGCTGGTGCCGGTTATACTGCTACCCTGTTATTCATTACCTTCCTCCTTTTCCACTAGGTAAGCCCCTGATACTGTCCTTTTGTTAATCATAGAACGCCATTGTCATTGCTTAACCAACATTCCTTGCCTTACAGTGGTTGGGGGTTCTTCTGCGTTGCTGGTTCCAGGCCTACGACACTCTACACCTGTGGCCTCAAAGATTGCATGAGTAGTGGTTTTTCCTTCTACTCGTGTGGTACTTGGGGATGGAGGTATTTTATATCTGCACGACCATCAAGACAGAACACCAACCCAAAGCAGGTCGCTTGCCGGTGCGGCCGACGCTGCACTCTGCCGCAGGATTTAATTTGAGCTGCCACATGGGACCCGAACTGCCTTCACTCGGCTCTTCCCTTTATTATCACGTGTCTGCCATCTTCCCCTCTCTGGCGATCAGGTCTCCGGAGCTCACAAGCTTCTAGTTTGCCGGTCTCTTCGTCTTTCGCTGCCGGACTGTTCCCAGTTCTGCCCTGAGGCATCAGCTATTTGATCCTGTGTTTGTGGAACCTAAGCATTAGTTTCCACGCGTACTTTAACAGGATGTCATCTGGATCAGCAGGAGCCTCTGCGAAGACACGTCCACCTACATGGCTCTTTAGCCACTCCCCCCCCTTGCCACATAGTTCTTTATACAACTAGGGTGCGGGTCCCAGACTCGCAAATGCCTGGTATACTCTCCTGCCAGAACTTGTGAAACAACTCTTTTTCAACTTGAAAGTAGGTCCCAGACTCACGGATATCAGGCAACAGCCTTCTTCATGCTTCCCTCATCAAGTGAGCCAGCGACCATCTACTTGGCAATTTGTTAGTCTCTCTTGCTTCATAGCCATCTCAAACAACCTCCTAACCTCCTCAGGCTTTCCAGGTATGCACAGCATTCACTGTGAAGCAACCTGGCATCCCACCTCTTCCCACAGGCACGTAGTCACTAAAGCGTTCCTCACGCTGGCAGGTTGCTGCTGCTGCATGCCACCGCTTCGGGGGAGCGTCTCACTTCCGCTTGCCTTCCTGTTTGGTCACCGGCGTCCTCCGACAGCCACACGCTGCAGGGCAGACCTCTGGTTCTTCGGTGCTCAGGGAGCAGCATTTAACAGAGCGCTTCAAGCTCCTGTAGCCCTGCACTGGTTTCCCACAGTTTGTCTGGTCTCCTCTGCAGCCCAACTTGCTCTGAGTCTTCTCTGTGTCCGACAGGATCCACCTGCCCCTGTCAGGTACCTCCCTCCTCTTTGCATCAGCCGTCGGGGATTTAAAGATGCCACTATAGGTCATGTGTTTGTAACAACTAGACTGCATACTGTGCTTTTCGGTCTTGGTAACCTGCATTACTCTAAGCAGCCACCTTGTCCCAGTATGTCCATGGGGATATGTATATGTGTGTCTATTATT
The DNA here is from genome assembly GCF_040938575.1 of Ambystoma mexicanum. NCBI lineage: Eukaryota > Metazoa > Chordata > Amphibia > Caudata > Ambystomatidae > Ambystoma > Ambystoma mexicanum. The sequence goes on along the minus strand of NC_090929.1, from coordinate 786,863,335 downwards.
CTCAAGGAGAGGTTCTAGACCACAGTATGCCATACAAAGGTGAGACAGTAATGGGTTGTGATCAGTGCTTCAGGTATGATTTTGAAATGGGAGTATTGTATTCGTTTTTTAAAGTTGGAAGTAAAATGATTTTTTAGGGAGTAAAAATGTAAGTCCAATTCCCAATGACAGTATTTTATAAGCAAGGAAAAACATTTTAACTGGAAAATGGAAATGTTTTTGCAATAATTATTCCTTTGCACCTAGTTATTCATACACATTAAAAAAGATACATGTTTACTTCTTCCAATCAGGTAGTAATAATAGTAGTTTCTCCCTGTGGTAATATGTGCACTCTTGGTCCAAACATATCAATGGAGTTGTGTAGGTGAAAGCAGGAGCACAAGGTCATACGGGTCTGTTTCCCATTTTTTGGAACATTTCCTATTTTTTGGGAGTATTTGCCTTTTTTGTAGGGAGTAAAAGTGGCCAATACAACCCTTATCTGTAGGGCTGGTTATGGTTATTATTCCTTACAGGGGCGCGGGGCTATACCTGGCCTCAACTGAGGATCTCCCACTCCCCCTCCAATGGTTGTCCCTCCCCCTGTGGTCCATGCATAGATAGCTACCCCGGAGTCAGGGTCCAGTAGCTTCTGCCCTTCCCTTGTCACCGGGGAGGGACTCTCCATAGAGGAGAAGTAATGATATCCCCAGATTCATCACAGTAGCCAATTTATTGAATGTATTACATTTAGAATATAGCCAATGTACAGAATCTAGGTACAGTGTGTATGGAACTGATGTTTTGAAACTAGGTGATTATCAGAGTGTAGCCTATGTACTGAATTTAGGGGAGTTTCAGGGTGGAGCCAATGTATTCAAAGTAAGTGCATTTAGAGTGTATACGATGTATTCAATCTACAGGAATACTAGCATGCATCCAATATACTGAAAGGAACAAGTTACTTACCTGTAACTGTTGTTCTCCAGCATGGGTCTGGCATGGATTCACATGCTCATGAATATTCCCCGTCGTCAGGCTGGGAATCCTCGGTAAGAAAAAACCAGTATCAGTTTCGTTTCTGATCTGTCTTTCGTAGTAATAACCAATCACTGGTCTCTGCGTCATACTGACCACAGCCAATGACTGCCCTCTACCTAAGCACCGCCTCTGGCAGCCATCTTCAGATTTGGAAGCACGTGAAGTGGCAGTATGACCAAGTGAAGAGCCGCAGAGGGGTAGGAGGGAGGGTTCGCATGTGAATCCATGCCAGACCCATGCTGGAGAACAACAGTTACAGGTAAGTAACTTGTTCCTTCTCCAGCATGGGGTCTGGCATGGATTCACATGCTCATGAATAAAGAATACATAGCAGTACACACATGCACAACCACGGGAGGTGGCAAAGGCTCAACATTAAGCATCACATAAACTCAACATTAAGCATCTTACCTCCTCACCAGGCTCACCTCAGGCGAACAGGTTGCGCAGCACTGCTTGGCCGACCCTGGACTCCTCCCTGGAATCCCGGTCGACGCAGTAGAATTTCGTGAAGGTGTGCGTCGACCTCCACGTAGCAGCCCTGCATATGTCCAGCAGGGGCACACCAGATAGGAACGCCGTGGTAGCTGCGATCGCTCTGGTGGAATGGGCTCTCGGACGGCCAGGCAGCGGTCGGTTTGCCAACCGATGACAGTACATGATACAGCCGGAGAGCCATCTGGAAATGGAAGCCTTCGAGAGAGCCTTCCCCTGATTGACAGGTCCAAAGTTCACAAAGAGTTGTGACGTCTTCCGAAAACACTTTGTGCGGTCTACATAGAACTTCAGCGCTCTAGCCACATCCAGCGAGTGCAAAGTCCTCTCAGCCAGCGACGAAGGCGACGGGAAGAACACAGGCAACACCAAGGGTTCGTTGAGATGGAAGTCCGACGGCACCTTGGGCATGAAGGAGGGGTGCGTCCTGAGCACTACCCTCGTGTCGTGGAAAGTCAAGTACGGGGCCTTGCAGGAAAGGGCCTGGATCTCTCCCACTCGTCGTGCGGAGGTGATGGCCACAAGAAAAGCTGTTTTCCACGATAGAAACTTCAACGGGGCCGAGTGCAGAGGCTCGAACGGAGGTCCCATGAGCTTGGTCAGCACCACGTTGAGCTCCCACGCCGGGGCCGGGGCCTTCACCGGCGGGAACGATCTGAACAGTCCCTTCATGAACTCTTTCACCAGACGATGAGACCACAAGGACGTCCGCCCCGTGGTTCTGGTGTATCGGGAGATCGCAGCAAGATGAATCTTGATGGACGCGTGTGCCAGACCAGCTTTGGCCAGCGTCAGCAGGTACGGCAGTACTTGGGGAGCCGTAATCCGTAGAGGGTTAATCTTCTGTGCGTGGCACCAGACAGAGAACCTCTTCCATTTGTGTCCGTAGCATTTAAGAGTCGAGGACGCCCTGGCCTTTGCAAGAACCTCTCTGCAATCGGCCGGTATGTCGTATCCTCCAAACTCTAGCGCTGCAGGAGCCAGGCCTGCAAGTTCAGCGACTTCGGGTCGTGGTGGAGGATGGCGCCTCCTTCCCTGGAGAGTAGATCCGCGTCCGCCGGCAGCTTGATCGGCGGGGACGCTGACAAGTCCAGAAGGTCCAGGAACCATATCTGCCTCGGCCACGCAGGTGCGACGAGGATCATCCTGCACCGTGACCTCTTGAGCTGGTTGGCGAGCCGGATTAGCAGAGGCAAGGGAGGGAACGCGTAGAGGAACAGGCCCTCCCAGGGGAACGAGAAAGCATCGCCCATGCTCCTCGTCTGGGGAAACCTGCTGGCGAACCTCCGGCACTTGGTGTTCGTTGCCGTCGCGAACAGGTCGATCTGGGGTGTGCCCCACCGTCGGAAGTGGCGATCCACCAGATCCTGCCGTAGTTCCCACTCGTGGCACGAGCGCAGCTCCCTGCTGAGTGAGTCGGCGATGGTGTTTTTTATCCCTGCCAGATGAAACGGCACCAGAAAAATCCCTTGGGCGACGGCCCAATGCCACAGGTCCTGCGCCTCCTTGGACAGCGCTGGGGACCTGGTTCCGCCCTGTTTCCTGATGTAAAACATGGTGGTGGTGTTGTCGGTGAAGATCCTCACCACCTTGCCCTTGAGGGACGGAAGGAAGGACCTGAGGGCCCAAAACACTGCACGGAGCTCCAGGACGTTGATATGCAGGGACTTCTCCGTCGGGAGCCAGAGTCCCCTTGCGTGCAGATTTTCGGTGTGCACTCCCCACCCTTCCAGGGAGGCATCCGTGGTCACAGTCTCCTGGTGGGCTGGGGTCTGGAAGTCCATGCCCGCCGTCAGATGCGTGCGGGTGCCCCACCACCGTATCGCTCGTCGGAAACTCTCGTCGAGCTTGATCCTTTCCTCGAAGCTGCCCGTCGTCTGGATCCAGCGCGCATCCAGGAATTCTTGCAACGGGCGCATCCGGAGCCTGCACATGGGAATGAGGTAGATGCAGGAAGACATCATCCCGAGGAGGGACTTGATGGACCTCACCTTGGCCGCGTCGGCCACCAACATCCGTTGCACCTTGCCCAAGATGGTCCTGGTCCTCTCCTCCGACGGGGAGGCCAGAAGGGACACTGTGTCGAGCCTCGCTCCCAGAAACAGTGCGACTTGCGCGGGCACCAGGTGGGATTTGGCGTAGTTCACGGAGAATCCCAGGTCCGTGAGGAGTTGGACGGTCCTTGCCGTGTGGACCACGGCGAGCTCCCTCGTCTTGGCGCGGATGAGCCAGTCGTCCAGGTAGGGGTAGACGTGAATCCCCTCGCGGCGCAGCTGCGCCGCCACCGGTGCGAGGCACTTGGTGAATACCCTGGGTGCCGACCGTAGTCCGAAGGGAAGGGCTTTGAACTGGTAATGACGCCCTTGGACCACGAATCTGAGGAATTTTCGGTGCCCCTTTAGGATGGGAATGTGGAAGTAGGCATCCTCCAAATCCAACGACGATAGGAAGTCTCCTTCCTCCAGCTGACCCAGGACGTGCTGGAGGGTGACCATCCGGAACTTCTGCGCCTTGATGAACTTGTTCAGACGTCGCAGGTCTAGGATGGGGCGCCATCCTCCCGTCTTCTTCTTCACGAGGAAGTATCGCGAGTAGACTCCGGAGCCCCGAAGCCTCTTTGGGACGAGTTCGATGGCGCCCTTTCTGAGCATCGCCTTTACCTCCAGGAGAAGTTGAGGGACGTGAAGTTCTTTCCTGGCCACGGGGGGGACGCGCGGGCACCTTCTTTGAAACTCGAGCGCGTGGCCCCGGGCCAGGGCGTCCAGCACCCAACGGTCGGTGGAGATGGACTCCCACACGCTGACGAAGCCCGCCAGCCGGCCTCCCACCGGGGTGCTTCGGTGGGGGCCCGACCCCACGGCCGGTTCAATCCTGCTTGGACGCGGCCTTGCCGCCTTGACCTCCTTGGCGACGACGGCGGGGTCCGCTAGACTTGCCTCGTCCTCTGTAGGCCTCTTGCGACGACGAGCGGGCCGCTTGACGGTAGGAAGCGAAACCGCCGCCGGAACCTTTGGAGGCGCCCTTGCCTCCGCCGCTCCGAAAGGGCGTTCGTCGTTGCTGCAGGACTCCAAGGGCCCTGGCCGTCTCTGTATCCGCCTTGATGGCCTGAAGGGAATCGTCCACTGTCTTCCCAAACAGGTTGTTCCCGTCGAAGGGCATGTCCAGGACTCTGGTCTGGACGTCCTGCCGAAAGTCTGTAGCTTTGAGCCATCCACGACGTCGAAGGCAAACGCCGTTGCCCAGCTGGCGGAACCCAGTGTCGGCGATGTCCGTCGCCACGGTGATGGCGTGGTCCGACGCCACCTCACCTTCCTGCAGGATCTCAAGGGCCTCCGCCCTCTTGTCGTCCGGCAGAAAATCCAGCAGGGGAGCTATCTTGTACCAGAGCTCCCTGTCGTAGCGGGCCACGATAGCCAAGGCGTTGGCCGCTTTAATCGTCGTCGCTGCCGACGAGATGACTCTACGTCCCATAGCATCCAATTTCTTTCCCTCGCCGTCCGGCGGGGAAGTTGACGTGGAGGCCGCACCCCCCCCCGCTTTCTTCCTGGCTGCCGCGGAGACGACGGAGTCCGGGGTAGGCTGCGCCCGGAGGCATAGAGGGGCCGTGTCCGGGACCCGGTACTTTTTCTCGTACCGGTCTCTTCTAGCTGGCGTCGTGGAAGGGTTCTTGAGGAGGGAAAGGCCCTCATCCCAAATGTCGTCCAACAGAGGCACTGCGAGGACCGTCTTCCTCTTGGCCTCGCGCCGCTGATAAAGGAAGCCTTCCTTTTTCTTCTCCTCAGGGCAGAGTTGGAAAAGCTCGGAAGCCCTGGAGATCATGGAGTGGAAAGATCCGATCTCGTCGGGCGGAGAAGCCCTGGTGGGAGGCGACGACGGAAAATCCTCGTCGTATGCCTCGTCGTCCGTACCCGTCGCTGCCGTGTCAGTCCCCGTATCATCCCCTCGGGTGGACGGGGAGGAGGGCTGGACGGGGCGCGACGGTTGAAAAGGAGGTGGTGGATGGATCCTTCTTTTCTTGGTAGGGGGAACACCAGAAGGTCCCGGTTCTGGATCCCCCGACGGGAGAGGTTCCTCCGTCGGTAACGGTAGCCTCGTCCTTATCTCGGAGCATAAGGACTGTATGGCCAACAAAATGGCCGCCGAGTTGTCTTGCGGCGCTGGCAGAGGGGAATCCGTCGGGCGAGCAGGGGCCCCGTCGGTATCCTCGACGATGTCGTCGTCGTCACCTGCGTCGGGGTCCATTCCGGCGGGCTGGCCTTCTTCCACGCCTAGGCCGTGGCTTAAGACCTCGATCAGCTCCTCTTCTGAGGTTGAGGCCGAATCTACGACGACGCCCTGCCCCCCCTTCTTCTTCCCCACGGAGGGTTTCACGGGGGTCCTATCGATGGGCACAAAGGAAGACTCCCTCCGCGGAGGCAGGGAGATTCTGGGCCCTGAGGTCGCCACCACTGGTGTAGCCACCACAGGCTGAGCCAGGGCCGCCGCGACCGTTTCGATAGAGGGCTTGGTCGGATGGATCAAGGCCTTCACCACCTTAGGTGCGCTCACCGCCTTATCCTTGAGGGAGGGGGCACTGCCACGCTCCTCCTCTGCCGTAGAGCTCGACCGGGGCCTCTCCAGGAGCTTCGCCGGGTGCTCGGCCTTCCTCTTACCCGACCCAGAGCGTTGGCTCGTGGTTGATGGTGCCGGGGAGGGTGCGCCCTGCCTGGCGCCCGTAGAGCCCGACCGTTCGGCGCTCCCGGTGCCAGCGGACTCGCGGTGCTTGGCCTTATGTTGGGCCCCCGTCGCCGGGGCGCCCTCAAAGGTCTTAGAAGACCGCTCGGATTTCTTCTTCTTCTCGCCAGACGGGCTCTTACCCTCCAGCCAGTTGGCGAGACGTTGATGGCGGTCCTTCATGGTCCGTTCCGACATGTTGCCGCAAAACGCACAGTCCTTCTCCACGTGCGTCTTGTCCTCATGAAGGCAGTAAAGGCAGAAAGAGTGTTCGTCCTCCTTGAAGACGTTCTGCAGCTGGCATCCAGGGCAGACCCTGAACAGCTTTCCGGGCGTCGAGCTTCCCTTCTCCTGGGCCATCTCCGAGACCGGGCCTGAGAAGCTTCTGGAGTCCTCCGAAGCGTAGCTCGACGAAATCTTCACCCTTGAGGGGCACAGATGAATCCGACACGGGTCCCCGTTGATCGGATGTAGGATCGGTGGAGCTTGAGGCTCTTTTGACCGAAAGAATCGAAGTTTTTTGTGAAAAAGCGCGAAAAATAGCACTAACGCTCGAGAGCAATAGCACGAGGATCCCAACACATGAACGTGCGGTAAAAATCTGAAGATGGCTGCCAGAGGCGGTGCTTAGGTAGAGGGCAGTCATTGGCTGTGGTCAGTATGACGCAGAGACCAGTGATTGGTTATTACTACGAAAGACAGATCAGAAACGAAACTGATACTGGTTTTTTCTTACCGAGGATTCCCAGCCTGACGACGGGGAATATTCATGAGCATGTGAATCCATGCCAGACCCATGCTGGAGAACCAGGTGAATATCAGAGCAGAGCCAATGTACGAAAACCAAATGCTTTTAGAGTGTAACCAATGTATTGCATCAAGGTGAATATTTAGGCGCTGTTAGAGTCTAGCCATTTTGTAGTGTTTAGGTGAATATCAGAGTGTAAACTATGTGTGCCCAACCTCGGCTGCATCCATGATACCAAGAAACCAGCCAATACACACGGTTACGTATCACACTCCATGCTTATGAAAGATATCCGAAGGTGCGGTCACCCACCAGCACGCATCTGCTATCATACACTACTCTAAGATACATAGCACAACACCTCTGCCAAAAGAATGGATCTATCCCCCACGACAAAAAATTCGGTCTAGCTGTACGAATAAAGAGTCTCCTGATATTGCCTACTCGCTCGAATACCTCTCAGCACCATGGGTGTTCCTAGGTCTGGAAAAGATCAGGGGCCAAGCTAATGTCAGGATTGGCGGGATCAGGGCTTGCTATAGCCTTTTGGTTGTAGTCCCTGAGCTTCTATCCGGGGCTACAACCAAAAGACCTAGGGCTATAGCCACCATAGGCCCTCCCCCCCAGCAACACCTCTGCTCAGCACCCATCCATATGCCAGCTCGACATGGTTAGCTAGCTGGACTGGCCACACCTTCCTACCTTCTTAATGGCTAAAATGTCTCACACCTGGACTTCGGTCCCCCAAGGGAATTCAACCTACAGCGCGTTAGGACCATACCAATAGTGAAAGGCGCTATACAAATGAAAATTACGATACGTCTGGCGAGGCAATTGGTTCAAAAGGTGTGTGTGCTAATGCTGGCAATAATACATTAAGACCCCCCTCTAGGCTCAGGATGTCTGACTGGAGAATACATTTGAGCCAATCCCTGTAGAGGCCTCTTAACCGCTAGGTTATAAGAAGAGAATGCCATCTGATCAAAATAGCTGTAAGCTTCAATGACCACAAGATGTGTGGCATGTGTCCACCTTGACACCAGATTGAGTCAAGTGCCCTGAAAACAATAGCATATCTTTCAATGAGAGGATATGGGAGGGCAGGGGGGGATCGATATTGTCATCATTTGGCCAGGAACAGAAATTAGTCCACTTGCTCTTTTTGAACGATTAGGAGATTTTGCTACAACTCTAGATGTCTCAGTGCTAATTTTTCAGGAACTAGGCTGCTAGGGCCAGGACACCCTGAGACCGATGGAAAACTAATCCCCCACTGCTTGGTCAGCAGGTGGTGGGAGGCTGTTTGCAAGGGCAGCTTGCCTCAACTAGCTAGAAAAATCAGATCTGAGTATCAGTCTCTGGAGGGCCATAGCATAGCTACAAGCATCACTGTGCGGCGGGTGACATGGAGAACATGAGAATGACTTCCTGCAGAAAGGTGTGATGGGAATGCGGAACACCACAGACTGTTCCATGAAACTGGAATGCTTCCCCCAGTGATCCTCTGCTTTGTCCTTCCCACAAGATGAAATGTTGCATTTGATGTTCACTTCTGAAGAAAATGGATCCACCTCCGGGTGACCCCAATTCCGGAACCCTGGGGTCAAAGCTCTTTAGTGTATCTCCAATTCCTAATAGTTTATTCCCAACCTGCTGAGTCGGTCTGCTTCGGTGTTGTGGTCTCCCAGAGGGTGAATAGCTCTGAGATACATGCCCTGCTCCGGAACTCAATTCCATATATTTATCACAAGTTTCCAGGTGAGAGGCAATCTGGTCCCTCAAAGTTTGTTGATATAAAACATGGATGTTAAAGTCCCCATACTGATCAATACCACTCTGTTATTTTATTTATTTGTGTTTATTTATTGTACATTTGTAGGTATTACCCAAATAGTTTGTTTACAATTGTTCGAATGAACAATTGACCGAATTTAAAGGGTCACAATTGACCTTTTCACAATTGACCAATATATCGGTTTGGTTATATATATATATATATATATATATATATATATATATATATATATATATATATATATATATATATATATATATATATGTTTTGGGGGATTTGGCATTGGGTGGGGGGTTGTGGGGGGTTTCCCCCCACATATATGGTACAACTGACCTTCACAATTCGGTCAATTGTGAAAAGGTTAATTGTCATTTGAGCAGTTGTAAAACGAACAATTCGTATACAACCCATTTGTAAGGTGCCTATACAACAAATGGTGTTTCACGGTGCCACAAGACAAAAAAAGGGGGGGGACAACGGAGAAAGATACAATAACAGTCCTACTAGGCCTTGTGACATTCGGATCGTGCAAGTGAACAACAAGAAGTGTGAGGGACAGAGGGGAGAGAAGAAGTGCAGTTCTGGAACCAATTAAGTGCTTAGGAGGGAAGGGAAAGGTAAACCCAGGGAAAAGCGAGGTAAGGAGTTAGAGGGAGGTTGGGGGGGGAAGGGGCAAGTGCCTTGGAGAGCAGGTAAGCAGAGGGAGGGGGGACTGGCGGTAGAAGGCCTGGAACCCTGTAATACTCAGAGGGGACAAGGAGGCTAGTCAGAGGCGGATGAAGGGGTTCGCAGGAGAACAGGAAGATCTCGAGGAGGTTCCGGAATTTAAAGAGATCCGGCTCAAGCCTGAGAGGATCAGGGAGACCATTCCAGAGGGAGGAAATATATATACCCCCCACTCTTTGTTTGGAGAAGCGACGGACTCGCAGAGAGTTGGAGGTAGCAGACTTCACAGGTGGGCAGGGGAGAGGGCCCATAGAGGGCAGCCCGAGGGAAGGTGGGAGCAGGCGGCCCAATAGAGGATCTCAGTCTTACTGGCATTAAGGCAGAGATCAGTGGCAGCACACCAGAACTGAATGGCAGTCAGTCAAGGAGGAGCGAGGAAGAGGAAGAGGAAGGAGAGGGAAGCTTGAAGGAGAGCTGCATGTCGTCTGTATGACACTGGAATTGAGGGGAGAAAGCACAGATCAGATGGGCCAAGTGGGCAAGGTAGATATTGAAGAGCCACGGCGAGAGGATGGAGCCTTGAGGGACACCACAGGTGGAGAGTGTGATAGGGAAGGGAAAAGGCACCAATTGAACCTGGGAGGGTCTGTTGGAGAGGAAGGGGGTCAACCAGTCCAGAGCCAGATCTGGGATGCCAAAGGAGTCGCAAAGCCGATTTATCAGGGTGGCATGTTTGACCATGTCAAAGGTGGAGGAAAGATCAAGGAGGATAAGAACGGAAGGAGAGTTAGAATCAAGGTTAGAAAGAAGGTCACGGGTGTTCAGTAGAGCAGTTTCTGTGCCTCTGGCAACTCTGAAGCCAGACTGATGGTCGTGAAGACAGCCGACAGAATCAGAATGTTGAGTCAGCTGGGAGATGGCAAGCTTCTCATGGAGTTGCCAAGGAAAGGGGTAATGGATATAGGGTGATAGTTAGCAGGACAGCAGGGGTCAGACGATGGTTTTCCAAGGAGGAGGTGCACAAGGAAGGGCTTGTGGGGTTGAGGGAAGGATCCTGTGGCAAAGGAGTGGTTACATAAATCAGCCAGGGAAGGCACAAGGGAGCCAATATTGTCCTTGATAGTTCTAGATGAGCAGGGGAGCACCTGTTTGGAGGAGACTTTCATAGCGAGGACTAATCTAGAGGCATCACTCGGTGCTATGGGAGAGAAGGAGGAAACAGGTAGGGAATGGGGAGGGCATTAAAGCAGACACGGTAGCTGGGGCGGGACGGGGTAGAGGAGATTGAGGACAGAATGTCCTGTATTTTGGAGAGGAAGTGGTAGGCCAGAGAGGTACAGAGGGACAGGGATGGAAGGGGAGAGGTAGAGACTGCAGAAGGATTGGTGGGTTCCTTGTAGATTTTGAACAGTTTGCTAGAATTGTTAGAGTCCCTAGAGTTACGAATTTGGCTATGAGCCCTCTTTTTAGAGCAAATAGAAAATATGTATTGCTTTTGGAGCCGGCGACAGGCCAGTTTGCCCGAGGATGCATCTGACAATTACCAGCCAAATCGCCTTAAGATCTAGAACATGTATATATATACACTCGCACCTTTCCTGATATAACCAAATCCAGTGGGCCGATTGGGTCCCCAGAGTGGACCCTCTATAGAGGAATCGTCGTGTCCACCACCAAGTGTGCAGTTTGGCAAAGTGGTGCTCCACGCATTACATTGTTCTCTTCCTTCCACCACAAGAAGTCACAAATAGCCAAATAACCTTGACCTCTCATCCAATCTGGATTGAAACTAAATGAATGGTTTTGTCACAAGTTCAGTTGGAATTGCCAGCAATTCAGTAGTTTATGAGCTGACATTTTTCTTTGCTAATTCTTCATCGGTAGGGAAATAGAAATGATTGATACCTTGAAAGGGCACGTCTAGAATACGGTGAACATCAGTAGTGAACTTGGTCGCATGCATCCATGCTGCACTGTTCAAACCCATACCAATACAATTGCCTTGACTGGTTGTGTCAATGTGGGCCACTGAAGACAAAGTCATGCGCCATTAATCTTTCCTTACAAAGACCTGTTTTAAAAGCAGCTTGTTGGTCTGTTAGAAGATCAGGCAAAATGTCGGCTAACACAAGCAATGGTTTTTGGTTGGATGCAGACAGAAGAACATCAGCATTGGCCTGTCTCAGATGCAGGTCTGTATTCACAGAGCTTTTTACCATATGTGGTTGGTCAGAAGAACTCCAACTCAGGTTTTCCATCTCACTGGTGTAGTTTATTAAATGATAGGTGAAAACTCCCAACTTTCCCTAGGCTATGGGTGTTCCCTATCTAACCAAGCTAACTAAGGTGCTCGTCAGTGATCAGCGAGATTCCCAAACCAAGTATTGTCCAATGCACAAGCTCACCAGTGTCGCCACTCATGCGCCCAAGCTCACCAGTGCCCCCACTCATTCGCCCAAGCAGAGAGAAAACAATTTTTATTCAGCGTTAGACATTAACATTCTTAAAACAATACATAGGAGATATTAGTTAAAAACTATAAAATCCTAATTTTAAAAATGGTCCATCATACATTTTAAGTCCATCCTTAAAAAAATTACAAACATCAGAAATAAACTTCAGATCGTTAAAATTCATAAATTCATAGGACTCTGTGTACCTAATTCCCCAGTTGACAAAATATTCTCATCATACCCAAGTCAACAGGAGCATGTTTTGTCCCTGCCTGCCCAAGGCATGCTCGCTAGGAGCAGTAAAATATTTAGGCGGACCATTAGTATAATGTTTCTATGCTCCGGGGCTCTCAGGGAACTTACAGCACCTAGCTTGTGGCTTTTTAGAAAAGTAGCCACGCAAAATGCCATTGATGGTAAAGCAGAAACTCGCTTCCTCATGTAAGCAAGTTCAAATTTCGCTGTCATGTCCCCAAGTATAGTCTTCAATTTGGTTGGGGAATTAATTTGTCTGAGGTCGATGCCACACTTGGTTATCAAATTGTTCCTGTAATTATACAATGAATATTTTTCTTTGGCTGGTGGCGAGAATATTTCACACATTGCATTTTATCTGATCGGATTAGGGATCTCAAATAATTTAGTTTTGAGGTAAAATCCTAAAAATGTACACTCAGAAAGGACTGCGATACTTTTTACACTGAGTTCTGATCTTGGAGTATCCCCAGGAGCACTAAGGTCAAATCGCTGCTATATTCCGAAGGAATTTATTATGCACAGCATCTAGTCTGCTACAGTTAGAATAGCCCCATAATTCACAGCCATATAGTACAGAGGCGTGTATTTTAATTTCCATGACCCTTAAACATTTATCCATTCTTTTGCCACAATATTTATAATAAAAACTGCTCAACCCCCTAAGACCTGCTTGGGTTTGAATGAGTGTCCTATTAATATGGTGGGACCAAGTGCAACTTTGGTGAAAAAGCATTCCTAAATAGTTATACTCCTTCACCACCGAGATCCTGGTATTATTTATTGTCCATACAAACTTCTTTTTGAGATTCCAATATGAACTATTTTTGTTTTTTCCCCCAGTTCAATTCTAGATTGTGCTTGTTAAAAAACTTTAGTGCATAATTTAGTGCCTCGTGAAGGCTCCTATGTGTCAGATCGTTGAGAGCTGTGGCATCCGCATACATTAACGTGCCATATTAGACCTATTAATGGTAGGACTAGTCCGTGCAAATGATTAAGACGGATCAAAATCCAATAAGAATAAAATAAATAATAGTGGAGCAAGGGGCAACCTTGCCTGACCTCTTTATTAGTAATAAACTCCCTTGAATATATCACTGCACCAATACATCTTACAACAGCTGAAGTCTCTGCATATAGGAGTTGAATAAGCTGGAGTAGTCCTGCTGATACTCCCCAATTTATTCAATTTTCTCCATAGAATCACCCCGTCTTTGTTAGATCCAAGAAGGTGACATATGGTTCCCAGTGCCCCCACACATACGCCCAAGCTCACCAGTGCTGCCGCTCATGGGCCCAAGCCCACCAGATACCTCCCCTTAGCATCAACGTACAGAACAAGTTCTTGCGTCTCCGTACCCAAACACGATATTCTCCCCCTAAGCCTTTGACACCATCCAAGGCACCTGCCACAGAATGCAAGATAGCAAAAGACAAATTCCATGCACCTCCACCCGTGAAATGCACCTTTCACTAAGTGTACTTTACTTCTCTAAGTGTTCTATATTGTTCCACCTCCAAGCCATATGCTAGTTTTTATCTTGTTTATGAATATTCCAGGGGCTTGTCTCCTGTTTTTGTAGAGGGTCTATACTGGTTTCTAGGTTGTATTTTTTTTGTCCCAGGCTGCATGTAATGGGTTGTGGACCTAACACACTCCCAGTGCCGTACACTCCATTGAATACTCAACCATAATTGCAACACATCTATCTCCTCTAATATCGCCGACCCGTGGACAGACCACCAAGCGGTCACTTTCAGCCTTCCTATTCAACAGAGGAACACAGACCAGACCCCACCCCCTCCCCCAACTACCGCCCTCTCTGGCACAAAACTCACAGAACCTCAAAAGCGAGCAGCTACTCCCGCTTCTCACAACTAAGGCAACGACAACCCATAATGTTGACACCCTAGTAAGCCAGTAGAACTCCCTAATCTCCAACGCAGTGGGATCCTTAGCCCCTCTGAAATTGCATAAAGAGAAGAATACCAACCACAAAAACACATGGTCCACCACACAAAGCAACTCCCTACAAGTAAAAAAGAGAGCTGCTGAAGCTACCTGGCAGAAGGACCCAAGTGCATACAATAAGGCACTTTTCTCAGAACAGTCCAACATATACAAACAATCTATACCCTCCATCAAGGCTGCCTCCTGTAATGGACCATCAGAAGCCACCTCTAGCTCACATGAACTGTTCACCATTCTTCATGAAGTCGAACCAGCTACCACACCCCCACTGACCATCACCAAAGAGAACACTTGGTGCAGCAACATTCAAGTCACCCTCACCGGAAAAATCTTACAACTACAAAGCAAAATCAATTAATAAAAATACAATATGCCCATCAACACACCTCAAACCCCCACCATTGCTCCTCCTGCACACCTACAGTTCTTCCAGTTCTCTCCCGTCACTGAATTTGACCTGGCCAACCTTGTGAAAGGCCTCAAGCCCTCCCGATGCAAAAGGGACACCTGCCCTGCCACCTTGACCAAGCAATGCCAGGCACCGCTCACCCTCCTCATCACGGTCATTGTCAACCCCTCCTTTGCCTCCAACATCGCCCCTTCCTGTCTCAAAGAATCTTGGATCACCCCTCATAAAAAACTCACTCGACCCTACAATCCACACCAATTACCGACCCATCACCACTGTCCTATTCCTCCTGAAAATCCTAGACAGAATCGCCTACACCCAAATACAGGCCTTTCTGGAAGCTCACTCCATCCTCAGCCCCCACCAATCCAGGTTTCGCCCAGGCCATGGAAAAGGCCCTCCTTGACCTTAAGAATTAACTGGCTGATGCCAATGATGCTAGAACACTCTCCCTTCTGATGTTACTTGATCTCTCTGCCGCATTAGATCTGGTAGACCACAAGACCCTCTGCCACCACCTGACATCAATTGCATACTTCTCTCCAGAAGCAGCTAGTTGGGTTGCCTCTTTCCTCGAAAAAGGAACCTTGTGAGTCTTTTCAGGCAAAGCATCAGCCCCGCCCTCTCCAATGCCATGCGGTATCCCACAAGGCTCATGTGACTCCGCTACCCTCTATAATATCTATACAAAACATTGGTTTGACAATCTTGACTCCTTTGGTATCTCCTTCACCAATTATGCAGATCATACTCAAATACTATTTTCCCTGACAGGCTCTTACGACCAGGACTACACCAATGTAAATGCCATCTATGGACTATCCAAACCTGAATGGCCTAACAGTGTCTTAATGACCATAAGACCGAGCTGCTCCTAGTTGGCCCCTCAACCCATCTCTCAAACCTTGACCCGTCATACTGGCTCTTCTCGATAGATGGCCTCAACATCCCTGTCTCCACATAAGTCAAAACATTGGGTATCTACCTCAACGCCTCTCTCAACATGATCCACCAAATCAATAACATCGCCTCTGCAACAGCCTACATGACAAAACTCATATGAGCAAGCAGACCTTTTTTTAATCAATCACCAACCGCCTCTCAGTTGCCGGTGCTCTTGTGCTGTTCAAGTTAGACTACTGCAACACCTTGCTCTGTCTGACCTCAGACAAAAACCTGAATAGGCTCCAGGTCATGCAAAACAATGCGCTAAGAGCCACCCTGGACTTGAACATCTCTGGCCACATCGCTGAGTCAAGGGAATCAGTCCATTGACCCTCCATCCGGGAAAGAATACAATTTAAAATCTTCACTATTTTATACTGCTGCTTGGCGAACAAAGCCCTGTCTTACCTCACCAAGAGGGTCAATAAATATACACCAGCCAGACTGCTAAGATCCTCCAACAGCCAGCGACTACTCATCACCAGATTCAGACTGAAACGTGCAGGTGGCTCAAGCTTCCCCACCATCATAGCCAACCTCTGGAACAAGCTCCCGCTCCATCTACGGTTCAAGACGTCTTACCAACTATTCAGAAAAAACTAAAGACCCACTTGTTTAATACACAGCTCAGATTTTACCCACCTATGTAACTGTATCTATGTAACTAGCGCCAAGATGCCTGAGGGGTTGGTGCACTGCTATACTTTATACATGTTTTAGACCCATATTTTTTTTTGTAAATTTCTTTTTTATACCTTTATTTATAATTTCCATAAATGTATTACACTCAATCATTAAAATCATTAAAATCAAAGAAGAGAGTATAACAATAAAGTATTCAAACTCAGATTCTTCAAAATATTGCAAACCTATAAAGAACAACTCTCAACTCTTCAGACCATTTCGTTCTAAGTTTCTCCCACAAGACTAACCAAGCATTCTCCAAAGGAAGAAAGTTCATACTATTCAACACCGTCTGTTCCATTACAGTAAACAACCCACATATCTCTGGCCTCTCTACAAATCCAGTGTTTAACAGCTGCTGCCGTTCAGAAAGCAAATCCTTCAGTATTCTATACCTTCCCTGTTCCCTCCTACTTAGTCCATACTTAAAACATAGATCATCAAAGGAAATCATTTCATCAGTATCATTCCAAACATCCCCAATTTCCAGAACACCTCTATTACACCAACTCTTCCAATGCAACAACATATTATTAACCTGCAAACCAGGATTACACCATAAAGAAGCTTCTCTATACAGATACAATCCCTGGCCATTAGTAGCAACCAACGAGGTCAAAGTATCCTTAGTAACAGCAATTGATTTCAGATTCATAGCCTGACGAGGTAATTTCCCAAGAGAATACAAACTTCTTGCATTGTACAGTTTCAACATCTCTCTCTCAATTCTCACCCACCAAGGCATTGAGTCCAAATCATCATTCAAAAAAAGGAACACCTTTTTAAGTAAGAAGCCTTTACAATAGTTCCCCAAAACAGGATAACCAAATCCACCATCACAAACTTTGAGTCAAAATAGAACGTGGAATCTTAGCTCTTTTCCCCACCCCCCACAAAAAATCCTGAAAAACTTTATCAATACTACCAAGTACTTTCTTCGTAAACCGTAAAGGAATGGATTGTAAGAGATATAAAACCTTAGGAAGCAGCATCATTTTAATTGCATTAACTTTCGCCCAGATACTCAGGATAGTACATCTCCATTTCCTAATGTCTTTTTGGACAACCCCTATTATTTTATTCACATTGAACTCAACCAACCTTTTAACGTCCCTAACCAAATGAACTCCCAAATATTTGACACCATCCCTTTCCCATTTGCAATCCCAACCCAACAATCTATCACAATTAAGAGTAACACTCAGAGGAAAAACTACTGACTTCCCCCAATTGATTTTATAACCTGACAACCTCCCCACCTGCTCAATCATATCTCTCAAAATAGGACCACCTTCCCTTGGATTTTCCAGGATTACCACCACATCATCTGCATACGCCAAGACTTTAAATTCCCCACCTCCCACACATAATCCCTTAATTGCAACATTCTGCCTAATATAGGCCAACAAGGGCTCCAGAACCATATTAAAAAGGAAAGGAGACAGGGGACAGCCTTGTCTTGTGCCTCTAAACAAACGAAAGGGTCCCGAAAATCCCCCATTCACCCAGACCTTGGCCGACATATCTGATTGCAGAGCCCCAATAGCATTGAGAAATAAAGGCCCAAATCTCATTTTCAGAAGAGTATAATTCAGAAATGTCCAATTAACTCTATTGAAAGCCTTTCCAGCATCTAAAAAAATCAATAAAGTCTCACCAGCTGCAGATTCTGGCAAGTGCATAATATCCAGAAGAGTCCAAATATTATCGTAACCATGTCTTTGTCTCATAAACCCCACCTGAGCCCTATCAATCAGCCCTTCCATTTGTTTAAATAATCTATTCGCCAATATCTTAGAACAGTTTTAATATCCACATTTAGCAATGAGATAGGTCGATATTTGCAACAAAAAGCCGCATCTTTCCATGGTTTTGGAACAACTATTATGACAGCCTCCTTCATTGAAGGACATAAAACGCCTTGTATCAGGAAACGAGTATACAACTCAACTCCGGTGCTAGCAGTTCATCAAAACATTTATAGAATTCAGTCGATAAACCATCCATACCTGGATATTTCCCATCCTGCAACCCACCAATTGCGAACAAAACATCTGACACAGTGATTGGTGCGTCAAGCAAATTCCTACCGTCCTCAGAAAAAGACGGAACATCAATTTTCCCAAATAATTCATCTAGTTGCTGTAATTGTGGTGCAGGCTCATCAGTGTATAAGTCAGTATAAAATAAACAAAAGCATTCACCTATCTCTTTCCTCGTTACCGCCACACCATCAGTACCCTTATCAATTTTACGGACGCGGGACCTTTCTAAAATCCCCTTCAATTTGCTTGCCAACAATTTTCCCCCTCTATCTCCTCCTTCCCAATATCTTTGCCTCATATAAAACAACACCTTCTCCATTTGCGACTCCATCTCCAGTTTCAGGGCATCTTACACCACATTCAATTCCATCCTATCCTTCTTACTATTAGATAAGGCATACCTCAGTTGAAGATCCCCTAAAGTGGTCTTGAGTACTAATATCTTTGTTTCCCTTTTTGTCCTTGCCCTAGCAGTCCAGCACATTAACTCTCCCCTAATAAAGTCCCAGACCACCAGACAATCTGATGAGCCTTTATTATCGTTAAAAAAATTAATAATGGAAGCACTCAATGCCTTTGAAGCATTTTCCTCTTTCAAAATAAAGGGCTTGAGTCGCCATCTACAATTTCCTCTCCCCTCGCTATCAAAACGTAGCTTAACATATACCATTGAGTGATCAGATAGATGGCGTTCCCCCATACTTGCTTCCACTACAGATTCCAGCAAGACATCAGAAATTAGAACATAATCCAGTCTCGAAAATGAATTATGCACCGGGGAATAGAAAGAGTAACCAACATCTCTAGGATGCAAGCTCCTCCAAGTGTCCACAAGGTCATGGACATCCAAAAAAATCATTAAATTCCTTGCTTGACTTTTGCCCTGGAAAATTACACTCAGAGGATCTATCCCTCTTACAATCCAATATACAATTAAAGTCCCCCCCAAAATAATAGATTCTCCTCTAATTTCACGTAACATGGCTTCCAAAGACTCAAAGAACTTGCCACTACGAACACATGGACCATAAATAGAGCCAATAGAAATTATCCTTCCCTCAAATTTTAAATCCACTAACAGGATTTGTTCATTCGTATCCATACTCACTCTTTCCACACTAAAAGTCAAACCTCTCCTAAATAGAATCCCTACACCCCTAGACTTAGCCGTATGACAATTTAACAGGACTTTCGTATATTTAGAGTTAGATAACAGACCCTCAGATCCCGGTAGTAAATGCGTCTCTTGGAGAAGAACAACATCAACTCTATCCCTCCACATTTTGGACAACACCATTCTCCTTTTCTTCGGACAATTTAGACCTTTCACATTCCAGGTTCCAACTGTCAAGGTCCCCATCACAATCTATACATACTCAGTATCATCACACAGGACCTCAAAAAATAAGAGACAATAGAATTAACAGCAATCAAAGACACATAGCAATAAATGACAAACATATTGTCCCCAATATAGTCTCGATATGTCCACTCCAATCACAAAGGAGACCTACACTACAATAGATAAACAAGATATGAGATAACACAGCCCCACTCACACCTGCAAACACACACAAGAACAACACAAAAACACAAACAAATAAAAAGCATTGCTTGGATAAAGTCCGATCAACTACAGACCCAACAATCAGATTGTCATATACAATAAAAAACAGTATTCCCAACTATACTCCCAAAGATGTGCACCCCAATAATGAATCACATGTACTCCCCTCTAAATATCTACAATAAAATAAGCAAATGAGACAAAACAACCAAATATTTAACTTCCCCTAAAACCCCAAAACAGCATAAAGATACTACACGTCCGTATCCTGAATCAAAATTCTAATTTCAACAATGATGATCCATCTGAAGTGCAAGGTTTGCTTAATTCACTTAATATTGTTAACACCTCTAGAAATGTATCACTTTAACGTGTGAGCCTTTCCTCTACCACGCAGTTTGACCCCCTTGACAGACTACTTACAACTTTGGTCAATGATATGATATATTTTATTTATATCGTGCTCGTACACAAGTGTTTCAGAGCACGGCCAGGCGAAGGGATGGGAACAGGGGATAACAAAAACAACGATCTTACTAGGCCTAGTAACATTGAGACCACGCAAGTGCATGGGGAAGGGGAAGGGGGAAGTGCATGGAAGGGGGGAGAAATTGGAAAGTGCGGAAAAGAGGAGAGAACAGAATAAATAATAATAAGTAAAATAAATAAAGGCGATAAACCGTGGTAGTGCAGCCGGCAAGTGGCAAAGTGCTAGGTTAGTCAGATAGGGTGTATCTGATAAGTGCAGAAGAAGAGTGGGTGGGGGGACAATATGAGTACAGATACAGGCCCTACTGCAGGGGGTGGCCCGGAGGCAGTGCAAGAGGGTGGCAAGGTGAATAGGTACCTGGGCCAGAAGGAGAGAGGATGGCCAGATGCATGGTGCCGAGAGAGAAAGCAAATCAGCAGGGGAGAAGAGGGGCAAAGGCAGAAGCGTAGAGGAAGGTATTGAGGTCTTTCCGGAACTGTAGATGGTTCTCCTCAAGTTTCAAGGTGGCAGGGAGGCTGTTCCAAAGGGAGACCCCAGCCGAAGAGAGATCTACCACCAGCTTGTTTCTTTGCAAAACGACTGACCATGAGTGAGCTAGAAGTAGAGGATCGAAGGGCTTGAGAGGGGAGGTATTTACGGAGGGATAGTTGAAGGTATTTTGGACCCAGGCCCCAGAAAGCCTTGTGGACAATGCAGAGGGTTTTAAATTTAATCCTTGCATCCACTGGGAGGCAATGAAGGGATTTCAGTCTGTTTGGTCTGTTGGGGCAGAGGGGCGACATTAGACTATTAGATTGTATTCGTGCTTTTGGTAAGTCCTTAAACGTGTTGCTCTTAAATGATATATTACTTCTATATCTCCAGACGAGCGCTGTTCTTGCACGTAACATCGTCTGAGTATAAATATAGCAAAACATGAGCTCTAAAAAAAACGTCACAGGCAAACAATATTCCGTGGCAGCGTCCGTGTCACATATGGCAATAAGAATGAGTGTTGCTCGCGCGGCTGTAGTGTCCTTGTCTGACATACCCCGTCTAGAGGATGTGATGATGGATTATGCACAGCAATGCTCGCTGGAGCAGAAAATGACAAACGATCTAGAGGCCGAGGTTAATTATGTTCAGCTGTCAGAAAGCTCACAATCATTGTTTGCCGAAGAAGGTAACACTGATGCAGTGAGTCAGGAAGTTGAGTTTGTTTGTAAAAACAATAAAGTGAATGAGGGCTTCCTCTATGCAGATACTCCCTCGATATTGGCGCAGGAGAGATTTCTTTGTTGGCGCTGTCACAGCGTTTTGACCAAAGTGAAATATGTAATGCTGTAACAGTTCCAAAGCCTACTAGTGTTAATTCGCTTTGTGCTGCTGAGCCATGTTGTAATGAACTTCATTCCCTGATGCTGAATGAATTGAAAACACATACAAGACTACTCAATGAATTGGTATTAGCCTTTACAGCCTTACCTGAGTTGCTTACAGAAATAAATATTAAAAGTTGGGTTGAGGCTAAATGTGTGCAAAAACCAATCGAAGTTAGTGGGGAAGTAAATACAAACAAGCTTATCTCAGACGCCAATCTGGCAAAGGTTGTTATAAGTGTAGCACCCGGAATTGCTGTGGATAACATTTCAGGAAAAGTTTTAAGTGGTCCTAGCGCGGGTGCTGCAAAATTCGATGGAGTAACCCTAATCAGTGATGAAGAGAATAGCATATTTGTTGAAACAATTTCTAAAAAAAAAGAAAAAAAGAAAAAAACGGGCCAAACAAGCAAAGGCTAGTCTGACATCATCTCGCTAATTTATGAGAAATCTTGATATACGTGATGCATGATCAGATAGACAAGATATTGTCAATGCAGGTAAAGACGTAATTAGCAGTATAAAAGTTCCGGCCCCTATTGTCTCCCTCAGTAAAACGATAGCACCAACAATAGCCGAAACAGGTAGCTTTATACATTTAGAATATACTGAGGGCACATCTATGTTGTCAGAAGTGTTGAAAAATAAAGAAACTTCAGACAGGATAGATAGTAACCTGTGTGCTCTGGAAAGAGGGGTCCAGGACATATTTGATATTTTCAAGAATCCGGATGCGCCATCCAGACCCAATACGCCCACTGTCCCGGAGTGTGCAGTTTCCATGTGTCCTGTGGTCCTGGATGATCAAAATCTTGTACACAGTACGCATCAAATAAATGGAAACAAATGTGGTAAGACAACGTTGTGTGGGACCGTCAATGCAGATTCTCAGCAGAATGAGAAGTTCGGTATAAAGCCTAAGGATTCACAGACTGTGCTACCTGGTATAAAGCACAGAAGAGTTATATCCCCAATTAGGGATATTATTAAGGTGCAGGATAAAAATATGGTTAAGGATACGCAGTTGACAAGGGAAGTAGTCACCACACTTATTGAAGATATTTTGAAACAAAAACTGAATGATGCCAAACAACTCCTACCCAGCCTAGCAGGTTTTTCTCAAGGAAATATAGATAGTGTGAATAACACAAGCGGTCAGAGCTCAAATAGTAGATTGCCTGACGCAGCCTCCATCAATGAGCTCCAAAATAAGGTTATAATAGTTGAGTCTGTAAAGCAATATGGAGGGCAGGATTATAATATGCCATCTGATTATAATATTTGGGATAAGGGTAATAAGAGGACCGCCACACAACATCTTAGACGTCCAGTATATCCAAAAGAACCAAGCCTTGTGATTTATTATGTATTTGATGAAGGAGGCCCGAGATCCTTAAATAGGCAATATATACTAAATTTATTTAGTGATATTGTGGAACTGAGTTTGATAACCTCTGCGGATATTCAGCTAGTCGATTACATTCATAACGAAAGATATGATTATGTTAAGCTATTAATAATTTCCCCTCTGGTGAGGGCTCTTATATTGAAGGAGGCTGGAGCTCTGCAAAAAAGAGGTTTTGATGTAATGGACTTTCAAGAAGTATTTAACAACACGGCTGCTCCTAGCAAGACCGAAGGTTAGCCAAAGCATATTGCAAACCAGGCTACAAAAATAAGTGGGTCACAGGCCCCTGCTGGTATGGAGGGTGGCCTGGTGTCTATGGCAGAAGTTAGGTCCCAAATGTCTGACATGCAGGAATGGAGATGGCTGGCTTTGTCATTAAGAGAATCCATAGAAAAATTAAAATCGGTGAAGGATCCACTTTAGCAAGAAAACATCATACAGCCTTTTATCATAGAATACGAGGGGTTGCTCTCATTTGACCGCCAATACCAAAATTGTAAAACTGTCGGAAGAGCATGACTTTGTGTTATTACAAGAGACTTGGGCGACCGGTAATCTATTTTGGGATGGTTATGGAGTAATAAACTTGAAGGCGAAAAAGGGAATACTTGGTCGTCCTAGTGGCAGACTCACATTGGCTTACCGGTCAGAAACCAACATCATAATGGTGACTGAGCAGCTGTTGTTGGATTGTGCAATAATTGGTACTTTTAAACTGGCAACAGAAAGTGGGAATATCGATATAATGTTGATGAATATTTATTGGAATGTGGCCAAACACACAATTGCACAGCTTTTAAACTTGTTTGATTTGATAAATCAAAAGATAAGTGACTGGCTTGATATATATCCGGGTGGTGCACTGTTGCCTTCAGGAGACCTGAATGCGGATTGCAATTTGAATAATAGTGATGCATCATGGATCTTGGCATCAACAGGTATTGACAGTGCGGGAGCATCTAATAAAGCATGCAGATGGAGCTTATGGGTGGAATTTATGCTCAGCTGTGGTATGCAGCCAATTTATAATATTATTCCTACATGACAAGCACAAGGTTTCAACTCAATTCTGGATTACATATTTGTGAGCAATCACTTCCAGGAAGTTTCGTGTAACCTGAAAGTGAATAGTCTTTATGAAAGTGATAATGCAATGATTTCAACAAAATTCCTGTGGTTAAAAGATAAGAAAGGTGAGGCTTCCAGTGTGGAGAGTGTCATAGTCAATGTTGCAGGCACCAAGGTTAAGTGGACTCCACGCAACATAGTTAAGATAAATACTCTGTTGTTTCATGACTATACATCTCCTTCGCTAGAGTGGAAAATGGTAACCTATTCGGGGGAAGTTTTTATGACCTATGTTTCTCAACTGTTAGAAAAAGCTAACGTTATGAAATTCATTTCACAATCCTGTGTAAAAACACGCGCCCATGTCTTCGATATAGAAGTAAAAAAGAGAAAGGCGCAATTAAGACAAGAAGTGCGCAATTTAAAGAAGTCAAATTATAACCTAGTTTAAATACGTTGCAAAATTAAGCATTGTAAGCAAACTTTTAAAAATTGGCTTCTGGCACATCATTCAATTATGGCTCAAAAAAAGGGAGAAGCAATGCTTTCCGCTATAGAGAGTGGTAACACCAGGAACATATGGTCTATTTTTAACAACACTGAAGTAACTCAGTTGCAGCTAACAATGAATCCAATAGCTGAAAGTATATGGGTTGAGTATTTTGAAAAGCTATACAAGTACCCTGACGCTTACTCACCAGATCTATATAATAGTAATTAGGTGTGGTCATTAGATATCTCGGTTAAGAATATCTCCAGATATCTAAAGAAGGCTAAGACATCAACCACCCCAGGACCTAACAACCTTTCATATGTCACAATGAAAGATAATGTAGCAATGTGGGCCGGCTTATTTAACTGTATGTTTAGTGTCGCCAGGAGTGAGAAGAAAATCCCAAAATCCTGGAAAATGTCAAGTCATATTAATATTTTAAAAAAGGCAATCGTCTAAGTCCATTGAACTATCAACCTATTATGTTGACTGACGTGGAATCTAAAATATTTGCAGCAATTGTCTTAGAGGAATTGAATAAATGGATAAAATTGAACAACATATTGGATAGAAGACAAATAGGCTTTAAACAGGCTATGGGTACAGACTTGGGTAGGTTAATTGTAGCTAACTTGCAGAGTAAGGCTAGAGTGAAAGGTAAGCAACCTGTATACTTAGCCTCAATGGACCTATCCATGGCGTTCAAAATGGTCGATAAGATTATCTTATGGAAGACTTAAGAAGATCTGGGCATTGAAAAAAGCTTATTAGAGTTGATAATATCGCTATACTCTAATACAGTAATGAGGGTGCATCTCAATACCAGAGGTTTACTGTCTGCACAAATTCTGACTCAATGGTTTAAGGCAGGGATGCAAATTGGCAGCCACTCTGTTTAACCTTTATGTATCTAAAGCAGGAACGTATCTGGACCCTAATGGTCTAGTCTCACCAAAGCTAGGTAGGATTAAAATAAAATGGATCGCGTATGCAGACGATTTTTTATTATTTTACAGCACAAAGGTTGGCTTCTAAAGAACGATAGCTGCATTCGAAGACTTCATTAAAGATAGAAAATTGTCAATAAATCCAAATAAAACTGATATTTCATACGGGTGCAAAATCTATAAAACAAGATTCTTTTTCCCTGTCTTGTGGTGGCGTAAAGTTATAAAATCAATCTGTGTTGAAAAACTTGGGTTATACTTATACCAGTACACATACACTTGGCTTTATGAGAAACAATCTCAAGTCAAAGGCCTCCACTACTGCCAACCAGATGAAAATAGTGGACAGAAGATACGGAAGATTTACATTAACTCCATGTATATTATTCTATCGCACAAAAGCAATTCCACGTCTGTCCTATGGTCTTGAGTTTTTTTCAGAGGAATTGGTACCTTTTTTGAAAATAACTGAAGCACAAGTGTGGCGTAAGGTTTTAAGCCACATCCCAAAATGCATACCAATGGAAATGTTATGTTATGAGTTGGGTCTGCCCTCCCTAAAGAGTATCATGTATTGGAAGAAGTGATCGCTATTACGTAAATGTCTTGTGTCCGATATAACCACGTTGTATCATTCTTTGGGGACAGATTTGGAAGGTGTACTCATGTCTGACCTTAAAAGAGTATGTGCCAAAATGTTATGTGATTTAGGGTTATCAATGGAGATTCTTATAAAGAATCCGAGTAAGGTCAAAGAATTGTTAAAAGCATCGGACTGGTTAGAAAAGAATGTGGTGATCTTAAATACTCATCTGTATTCACAAGTAGTTTCTTTCTGGAAGTGGAAACTGGCTCCCGAGAAATACACAGAAAAATATCCATCTAGAGTTTTTCGAAACTGGACTATGAGATTTCGGTTTAATGTTTTAAACTCTTTTGAAATTCAGAATATAAGAAACAGAAATGACGTGGAATCTAAATTCTGTAGGCACTAAGGTAAACGGGGCTATCGAATTGTTATTGAATTTGTTATTGATTTGTCAGAAACTCCTGAAACACACAATTGAATATTTCTCAGTGTTTGTAAATGACATCTCTAACGTGAACAGACCTAATCTGTGGTATGAGATGCTTAATGGTAACTCTACGGTTTTAAAAATACGTATTAATGAATATTTGAGAGTCATATGTGATTTAGTATGCATATGTCTATGCTATGTTTAAGTGTCGTAATGCAATGTTCAAGAAACTTTTAAATACTTTGGTATGTGATGACTTGGCTCGATAATATTGTCAAGAATGTATTCTCAAGATGTTTTATCTGTTATTGGTAACTCAAGTTTTATCTGCTATTTGGGACTAATGTGTAAATGTGTATGTTTGTTATTGTTTTTATACATTGTGATTTGTACTTTTGTAATTTTTATTGTATTCTTGATTGAAATTTTGTAAAGGTTTATACAAACCAAAAACAATAAAGAAAAAAAAAAGACAAAAATGAAGGGATTTCAGAGCTGGGAGATATGATCCCAGGGCTTGAGGCCAAGGACAAGTCTCACAGTCCTGTTCTGGATTAGTTGTAAATGGCGTAGGAGTGCAGGCAGGTAGATTTAGAAAGAGGCTGTTATAGTAGTCCGACCTAGAGAGAACCAGCACTTGGGAGACAGTGAGCTTCTGAGGAAAGGAGAGGAGAGGAAAGGCAGAGTCACTCTAAGGAGGTGCAGTGAGAAGCTTGACTTTTAAGAGATGTCGGAGATGTGTGCGTAGAAGCAAAGTGTGGAGTCAAAGATGACCCAGAGGTACCTAGCCTCGCAGGTGGGGGTAGGAGGAGGGCCAATGGGGGCCGGCCAGAGAGTGAGGGGAAAGGATGGTGAGGGTGTAGCAATGAGGAGGATCTCAGTTTTGTTGCCATTTAAACAAATATTGTTGGCGGCACACCAATTTTGAATGGTGATTAGGCATTTAGAGATGAGGGAAGGAGAGGAGGTGGCTGAAGGAAGCCTGAAAATGAGTTGGGTGTCATCAGCATAGCAAAGGAAATAAGAGCAGAAAATGGAAATGCAGTAGGCGAGAGTTGCCAGGTATTGGTTGAAAAGCCAGGGCAAGAAGTTAGACCCCTGGGGAACACCACAGGTAGAGAGGGAGACAGAAAATAGGAAGGACCCAAGTTGTACCTGGGAGGGTCAATCAGAGAGGAAAGAGCTCAGCCAGGCCAGAGCCCGATCAGTGATACCCAGGTTGTCACGGAGACGATTGAGCAGGGTGGTATGGTTGACCGTGTCGAAAGCAGAGGAGAGATGAGGACAGAGGGATGTTCGAATCAAGGTTGTAGAGCAGGTCTTCACGGATGTTAAGGAGAGCAGTTTCTGTGCTTCTGGCAGCTCTAAAGCCAGATTGGTGGTCATGGTGAGGGCCAACAGAATCAGAATGAAGGTTAAGCCGAGAGCTTTTCCAGGAGCTTACCCAAAAAGGGAGTAATGGAAATTGGGCGATAGTTTGCCAGACAAAAAGGATCAGCTGTGAGTTTCTTGAGGAGAGGATGCACAAGGGAGTGCTTCAGAGGGGAGGGGAAAGATCCAGAGGCAAAGGAGAGGTTGCAGAAATCAGCAAGGGTCGGAGCAAGGGGATCAATGTGGTCCTTAATGGATTTAGAGGAACAGGGATGGACCTGTTTTGATGAGGCTTTCATAGATCGAACTTGTCTAGCGACCTCATCAGGAGAGAAAAGAGGAAAGGAGGAAAAAGAGGGAGGCGGGTAGCTGAAGGTGGGTCAGCAAGCAGAGAAGGAGAAGGGAGAGGAGGGGGAGTGGAGGAGAGGGTGGACAAGATGTTCTGGGTTTTAGAGATAAAGTGAGAGGCAAGGGCAATGCAAAGAGACTGGGAAACGAGAGGAGGGGTGGAGACTGCAGCAGGGTTGGCCAGCTCCTTGCAGATTTTAAAGAGTTCAGCTGAGTTGTTAGATGCCGCAGAGACACAGGCTTGAACGTGGACTCTCTTCTTGGTGCGGACAGAGAGTCGGTATTGCCTTTGGAGCAGACGGCAGGCCAGTTGTCAGAGGATGAGCAAGAAGCCCTCCATATCCTCTCGGCCGCCCTACACTTACGTTTAATTGTAGCTAGGTCAGAGTCATACCAAGAATTGCACTTGGCTTTGGACTTCAAACGGATCCGCATGACAGGGGCAAGAGCATCAAGAGTAGCAGAAATAGAGGAGTTGGCACTTCTCAAGATGGCCGCCAGACTGTGAAGACGTGCACCTCAGTCCTTCGTGCAGATGCGGTACTAAAGGTGTTCATAGCGGCCCCCAGGGCCAGAATTACAGGCGATACCAAGCGGTTGGGAAGTACTTGGAACAGTGCGACAAAAGTGAAGCTGGTCCTCCCCCGGACAGCACTTGCTGACACACCGGAAAAAAAGAGGTTGCACTCACGGCACGAAGAACGGAGGTGCAGGGCCCGACCGGTGTCGGGAGAAGTGGCAGACACAACGAGGGGCTTCCACCCACGGAGATCTGTCGGGGGAAAAGACAATACAGAAGCAGGGGGGAATTGAGGTCTCCTGACGATGCATCCCTTAAAGGAGTAACCCCCCCCCCCGACAAGTGAGGATCTGCCAAGGCAGGATGCTGATTGTACGGTCCCGGCTGACGGCTTGAACCGACTCCAGCGAATGGTGGCAAGAGGATAATAAGCTCAAGTAATACTAGAGTTTACGGGTGGAAGCCATACAGTTGAGCACTCCCCCTCTTTACCCCCCGGGCACGCAACCACCAGCAAGGAAGGGAGCCCCATGGGGGGAAGCTGTACACAGATTCAGGGCGAATGGATCCAATCAGCGCCGTCGACCGGTGAGCGACCCGCCTGCCAGTGTTCAAATGGGCCACAACAAACCTGACAGGCACGCTTACACGGGCCGAGTAGCCGGAACTGAGACACCAGAAGGGACCCATTGAACCGAACGTCCCATCCCCTCCACTGCTAGCAGCACCCTGCGACCAACGCCACCCCCCCCCGCACGCGAGACAGGTGGATTCTCGCAAGCACCGTCCCGGAAAGAGGGGAAAACACACCCGGACCCACGCCGGGCCCAGAAGCACTGGGGACAACAGGCAGAAAGGGTGAAACCAAAGAAAGCGCGGACCGAGCACTTGCAGAGTGGCGATCCAGGCACCATTCAAAAGCAGCACACCACTCGGGCGTGGAGGAGCAGCCGCAACTGGGGGACAAGAGGGGATAAAGGGAGACGAGAGGGAGAAGAGAGGGAAGCTAATCTTCTCGCGGTGAGGTGAGGAAATAAGACCCGAAGGGCCACCCCCGCCCTCCCGCCTGAGACACCCGACAGTACCCGGACTAAAAGCCACAGAAGAGACAGACAGAAAAGGCTGTTGAGGACCGAGAGAAGCAGGCCCAGATCAGAGCACACACCAAGACCTGCACCCGAAGTCCCGAAGGTAGGAGCAGCTGCACAAAGGCGGGTCCCGGGGCGTCGGGCTGGGGTTTAAGCACATTATCGAACAGAGGGACTCCAGGAACAAAGGGCCGCAGCTCTAAAGCGGTCATAAGCCCCCAATAAAAGCAGACACCTGCTGGGCGGACTTGGTTCTCTAAAGCAAATAATTACACACTGAGGGACAGGGTACAAAGTGAGAAGAGGTAGGGCAAATGGATAAGAGCCCACACCCTTAAAAGTAGTTCAGTGCCAGCCACTCTAGTTTGGGAAAAAGGGTGGAGGAAACGGCTCCACAACAATCGAGACTGCCAAGGGAAAGGAACGGCCACGAAGAGGACCCCTGCAAAGGATCCCGAACCCCAAAGGCCCCAGCAGAGAAGGGAGTTGGACCCCTCCCACCCTCACGGAAGCTGCACAAGGTAACCCCGATGCCGGGTGCTAAAGCGAAAAACGTCCCGCCTAGAACCAAAACGTCAGCCAGGAATCAGGAAGACCAGCTAGAAAAGTGTTGGAGACCAAAACAGCAGGAGGACCCCCCCCTTCTCCCCTGCCATCAGGAGATCTGATAGTAGCGGAACACAGCACATCTCCGGACACAATGACTTTGGACAAAGAGGAGCTTCTAGCCTGCCTGAAGGGAATGGAAGCTAGACTAACGAACACATTACAAAGTCAATGGAGGTAAGAACTGAAATCCTCCCTAAAGGAGGTCAGAAAAGAAAGGAGCGACCTGGGAGACAGAGTGGACGTGGTAGAAAATGGGCTCTGGTATGGCAGAGGAAGCAAAACAAAACAGCGCCCTGCTTGACCAAGTAGCAAAAGCAACAAATAATCTAGAACTCCAGGCCGAAGACTTGGAAAATAGGTCCCGTAGATCTAACATCAGGGTTAAAAGTATGCCGGAATTAGTGCTGGATAAAGATCTGCGGGATACTATGCAACAATGCTTCAGTGGCCTACTGAACGACATCCAACCCGATAACTGAATTCGACAGGATACATCGTGTGGGCCTCAGGAGGAGTGAACCGGGGGCAAAACCCAGTGATGTGCTGATAGCCATGACATCCTATGTGTTGAAAGAGGACATCCTGAGAGCAGCACGTCCGCACAATGACTTAACGATCAATGGAGCTTGCATACAATTATATCAAGACCTGGCACTAGTTACACTGCACAAAAGGAGGGTCATGCAGCTGGTCACAAAAGACCTGCAGGCTAAAGACATAGCATAAAGATGGACCTACCCGTTCGGCCTATCCTTTTCCTGGGAAGGGAAGCAGAGGCGAATCAGTACATGCAAAGAGGGACTCTCACTGCTACATCTGGAAGGAGAGCGGAAACATACGGATGCATGCCCGCAGCACAACACCCCTGATAGCCAGGACAACCCCTGGGAATGGTCGATAGAAAAGAAAAAGAGAATTGACAGAGAGAATAAACCGACAGGCCCATATAAATACCAAGAATAACTAGTTCAGGAGGGACACACAACCCATCGAGGGCCCAGGAGCAGACGTCCAGATGGCACTTAGCCAGAAGAGAAAGGCCTCTGTTTCCTGCTCTTGCCTGCTCAGCAACCCTTGTCCACTGGGATCCCAACAGGTCCTACACTCAGTCCTGAATTCATTGTTCTAGAGAAAATGAGGCTTGAACTAGAATTCAAACGTTTAAATGCTCAAACTGAACAAAAACATCAAGAACTGAAACTCAGAGAAATGGAGTCGAATCATGAACTAGAAATTAAAAGATTGTCTCTTGAAAATGCTTCTCTCCCAGAGTCCTCTAGGTCTTCCAGTCCTAAGAGACCCCGTATGCCTAAGGAAATTGTGGGTATGTATGAGGGTAAGCTTGATATTTTGGATTGGTTGGCAATGTTTGAATATGACCATAGTATTCAAGGTCTTACAGGGAATCAGTTGCTTTCTTGGCTCTTCTCTGGTGGAGTTGGTGGAGATGGATAGGATGTATTATGAGTGTGTGAAGCTAGCTTTAATTGCTAGATTTGGGAAGACCCCTGACGTCTGCTCTCCTGAGCTCAGACAGCACTTGGCTGATTCTAAGGAGATAGATCCAAAGAAGCTAGCTAAGGCTGCTGACTTGTGAGTTGCCAACAGGGCCACTCACAAGGATTCTGGGGCTACTCAAAAAAAGAATGAGGGGAAACAACCAAAGAAAGACAACAAATAATTCTGATACCTCCAATCCAAAAGAGGGCCACAAACAACAACATAAGGGTAATCCACAAGGGAAACCAAATCAGGCTAGTGTACCATCTGGACCCAAAGCATATGAGGTCAGAACAACCCCCCATTGTGGGTCAATCGACCATGTAAAAGGGGATCCCAGATGTAAGGGTACACCTTCAGGGGACCACACTGTCTCCTTAGCCTTCTCCCCAGAGGAAGAAGTACCTATGGCAAGTGGAAACTTTCACCTACTGGCTGAGGAACCCATGATAGTCTCAGCTAGTGTTTCTTTAGTGTCCCTGGGCTTGTGGGAACAACAGAATTTAGAGGTGTATAATTCCATCTCAGATAATACTAAAGAGTATTATAAAGATAGTGTTCTTGTGAATGGTCAGGAAACCCCTGCCATCAGAGACACTGGAGCCAGCACAACTGTGGTGGACAAATCATTTTTCAAGGTGGAGGATGTTGCTAGGGCACCCAAGCACCTCACTAATTTAGCTGGAGGCCCTGTGCAAATGCTTCCCCAGTTACCAGCTCTCATCCAGTGTAATGATATGACTGTCAACATACCTGTTAGTGTGCAGAGTGAAGTGCCTGGGCGAGTCCTGTTGGGTAATGGCCTGAAAACTCTTGGGGTTGTGTCAAGCACCCCCAGGCCTCCCAGTAAGAGGAAACAGGAGCTCACGAGGTCTACAAGGGAGAGGAAACTATCACACCCACTCCACAGGCGTTGCTCACAGCTATTTAAAAAAAAAAAACAGAGGGAAATGGGAAACCCAAGACCTCCAGGAAAAAGACAGACAGCACCCCTGCGCTACCAACCAGGACATCACTGAGATTGTCCAAGATCACACCTGTGATCCCTCCACCTGCTGAGGCAGAGTGTGAGGTGCAACCTTGTGTGGTTGAGCCAAGCCAGTGTCTGAAGATTCAGATCTGGAAGAAGACAGTCTTAGTTGGGGATCTTGACCCTGTTGACCATCCTGAACTGCAGTCTTTATTGGCAGAAGGTGGACCCAACAGGGCAGACTTCAGTAAAGAACAGAGAGAGTGTCCTACTCTTGAAGGTCTTCGAAAACAGGCTGCTAACCAACTTGATGGGCCAGAAGTTGGAAAGCACAGGTTAAGCTGGGAAGATGGCCTCTTGTACAGTGAACCAACTGAGTCTCCCCCTGGGGACTGCAAAAGTCTTTTAGTGCCCCTTGCCTCCTCCAGTTCCTACAGTTAGCCCATGAGATACCTTTGGCTGGTCGCTCGAGTTTCAAGAAGACCAAGAAAAGGCTCTCTCTCTACTTCTACTGGCCTAAAATGGGTTCAGAAGTTGACAAATTCTGTAGGAGCTGTCACACTTGCCAAACCTCTGGCAAGAGTGGAGCCAAGAATGTGGCACCCCTGGTGCCTCTCCCAGTGGTGGGAGTTCCTTTTGAGAGGGTGGGCATTGACATTGTCGGTCCCCATGACCCTCCCACATCTGCAGGGAACAGGTTTATCCTGGTTGTAGTAGACCATGCTGCAAGATACCCAGAAGCTATACCTATGAGAATTGTTATGGCTCAGGCTGTGGCTAAGGCTCTACTTGGTATTTTTACCAGGGTAGGGTTTCTTAAGGAAGTGATATCCAACATGGGATCATATTTTATATCCCACTACATGCAAGCCATGTGGAAAAACTGTGGTGTCACTTACAAGTTCTCTACAGCCTACCATCCACAGACAAATGGACTGGTAGAGAGGTTTAATCATACTATGAAGAGCATGATAGGTGCTTTAGAAGAACTGCTTAAGAAAAAGTGGGACCTTCTACTGCCATGCCTTCTCTTTACATATAGAGAAGTCCCTCAGAAGGGAGTTGGTTACAGTCCCTTTGAGCTTCTCTATGGCCATCTAGTCAGAGGTCCGTTGGCCCTGATCAAGGAGGGGTTGGAGAGTGCTCCTTGCCCCAAGCAAGTCACAGTGACTGACTATGTGATAGGTCTCCGGAGGAGAATGTCACACATGATGGCAGAAGCAAGCAGTAACTTAAAAGCAGGTCAGGCTCTGGTTAAACACTGGCATGACCAGAAGGCCAGCATGGTTGAGTTCGCTCAAGACCAGCTTGTATTAGTTATGGTGCCAACAAGGCAGAGGGCCTTGCAGGACAAATGGATAGGACCCTTCAAGGTTGTGGTCAAACTTGGAGAGGTAAACTATTTGGTAGATTTAGGCAGACCTAAGGAGGCTCTCAGAGTCTTTCACACCAATCGTTTAAAGGCTTATGTCTCGAGACCAGAAGTGGGAGCTTTGCTTCTAGCTTCAGCTCAAGAGGAAGAGGAGACTGAACATATACCTGACCTCCTCAGAAGCCAACCTTTATATGAACAGATAGAAGGAGTTAATCTCTCTTCTCAACTGACTTCTGAACAACAGGAGGAGTGCAAAGCTCTGTTGAATCAGTGTGCCTCCCTGTTCGCTCTATCACCAGGCTTGACCCCTTGGGGCCAGCATGGTATTCTCACTGGTGACTGTTTACCTGTGAAAAGCAGGGGTTACAGAATGTCAGAACATGTGAGATCCCACATCAAAGGCGAGGTCAACAAGATGCTTGATGTCGGGGTTATAGAGCCCTCTACAAGTCCATGGTTTAGTCCAGTTGTTCTAGTGCCAAAGGCAGGATCCAAGGAGTTGAGATTCTGTGTGGACTATAGAGCTCTAAATGCAGTCACTAAGACTGATGCCCATCCTTTGCCCAGGACAGATGAACTGGTGGATAGACTTGGTTCAGCCAAGTACCTCAGTACATTTGACCTTACCTCAGGCTATTGGCAAATAGCACTGACAGACCATGCAAAGAAGAAAACTGCATTCTCAACCCCAGCAGGCCTCTACCAGTTTAAGGTTATGCCTTTTGGACTAAAGAATGCACCTGCTACATTTTAAAGGATGGTTAATCAGGTTATGAATGAGATGGAAGCCTTCTGCATGGCATACTTGGATGACATTGCAGTGTTCAGCCCTATATGGAAAGAACATATTGACCACCTGGCATATGTTTTGCAGGCTCGTGAGCAGGCCCATCTGACCATAAAGGCAAGTAAGTGTCAAATTGGTCAGAGTAAAGTGGTCTACCTTGGTCATGAGGTAGGAAGAGGTGAAATAAGGCCTTTGCCTAGCCAAGTACAAGCTGTACAAAACTGGACCATCCCTACTACTCAAACCCAAATGAGAACTTTCCTAGGTCTCACTGGGTACTACAGGAACTTCATAGAGAACTATGGGACCATAGCGTCTCCCTTGAATGTAGTCTCCTCTCCAAAATTCCCTAAAAAGGTTAGATGGGATGAGGAATGCACTCAAGCCTTTGAAACCCTGAAGAAAGCCCTTTGTCTAGCTCCAGCCCTAAGAGCTCCTGATTACCACCAACCCTTCATTGTGCAGACAGATGCCTCCAATATAGGTATAGGTGCAGTCCTTAGTCAACTGGGTGAAAAAGGTAGGGAGCACCCCATTTGCTTCATCAGTAGGAAACTGAAGGAACCAGAGACAAGGTGGGCAACCGTAGAGCGTGAATGCTTTGCCATTGTGTGGAGTTTGAAGACGTTTAGACCATACTTGTATGGATCTACTTTTGTGATTCAAACTGACCACCAACCCTTGGGATGGTTAATGCAAATGAAAGGGGAAAACCCAAAACTTCTAAAATGGTCAATCTGCCTGCAAGGGTTTGATTTCACCATTGAGCACAGAGCAGGATGTCACCACCAAAATGCTGATGGTCTCTCTAGGATGTTTTTAACCAACTAGAGGTAGAGATTCATCCAGGAGTGGATTCAATCCTCCTGTCCCTTAGTCTTGGGGAGGGGGACTTCAGCAGCTTTGATGGATTTCTAGGATTTATTTTTTTCACCTGGTAAGAGTGTGAGCCTTTTTTTCTCACTCTTACATGTGTTTTGCTATGTGCATTTCTACTTTTTGTTTGATCTTGGGCACTGGAGCCTCACCTACTCCATGGCACCATATGCTTCCATGTGTGTTACACAGCACCTTCAGTGCAGTACACAGAGTTGTCTTTTAGACTTCCCACCGACTCCATTTTCTGGGGCTGACTACTGTCCCCCAGAAAAGATAAAGTTGCCATTAACTTTATTTAGTCACTTTTACCACAGACCCAGTACACCCCATCTTACATGGAGTATTGGAAAGGGTTAAATCTTATCCCTTTTTGTCTGTGCCTCTTGGAGCATCGTTTCGCTCCCTTTACATCATGACTTGGCTGGTGGCAGTGGTATCTACCCTATTTTTTATACCGCGATTATCTTAAATAACCATGGTATTGTTTTAGGCTATTATATTAACCTCAAACATAAACCCACTTGACCATATATATTTTATTACCGTTCCGGCTGGGTTTATTTGCCATTTCTTTTTGTAAATGTCTTTCTCATGTTTTACTCTGCGCGCCAAACCAGGTTTGGTCCCTTTGTTCATCGCTTTTTTTTTCCGCGGGTTTCCACACAGAAGCCATCCTTTAGGCGCCTGAGAGTCTAGGTAGGCAGGATGTGAGGGAGGGGTTTTAGGACCCCTGCCATGGGTTCCCTTGGTAACCCAAGTCATACTCCTGTTTGATTGGCTGGGTGACTGTCCTTGCCAGGACAGCCACCCTGCTGTGTGATTGACAACCAGGCTGTATGAATGGGGGGAAACTGAATAAAAAGCAGGTCTCTGGGACTGGAAGAGCAGAGTCGCCACTGGAACGAAAAAACCAACGAGGAACTGACAGAAGAGGATCCCTAAAACGACTGAACCGCCCGGTGAAGCCATGCTGCAGGTCCAAATCTTCAGAATCCGACGACAGAGAAGATCCTCCAGGAAACTTCTTCCCTTGAGCTGGTGGGACCAACCAGTTTGCCCAAACTGCAAGCCAGGACCCCTTCTCTGGTCGAATTCGCTGTACAGAGCTACAGTGGGCCGGATAGCCAAGAAGGTCGGACCCTGCTTTTAAGGAGCGCACCTTTTATTTGTTGCTTTGCTCTGCTGCTGGTTTCTTCCCTGTGTAGTGCAGGACCCTCCGGTCTTCCTACTTCTGATCAGTCCGACAGTGGCTTGAGGAACCGTTAGCCTGCAGGAACTACCAGGAACGTCTGCCTCAGCTAAAGCTCCCTCTCTGTTTTAAGGTACTTGCAAATTCGGTTGTTCTTTTCGTTCAGCCGCGGTGCAAGTGTTTGAAATCTTTCTCCAATCCGAGGGCTTGTCCTTCTCTTCTCTTTGAACTACCTTTTCTAACAGCCAACCTCGTCTGGAAACCGTGCCATGAACTTTACCGCAAACTACTCTGAACTGTATTATCCTGAACAAAAGACTTTTGACCAATTGACTTTGGCACTAAGACTTTTCCATCTGATTTTATCATTGTAGTTCCTCTTGTTCGATTGCCCTGAGTACTAACTGTTGGTGTGATTCAATTTCAGTTCACTTTGTCTTTCCCTCCCTTTTTTTAATTGCTGGAGTGCCATTTTGCTCCCACTTCATTTTGTGAGCTTAACTTGTCTGGTGTATTAGGAGTGTGATCTTTAGACTGCTTATAATAGTGTAATGTTATACAACTGAAGAGTGAAATAAATGTATATTCTTCTACTTGAAAGCTTTGAGTCAGTGTTTGCCTGAATCATAGTAATTGCTGTCCTTTTTGTAATTATTTGATACTGCTCACTTACCCTTGAGATAAATCTGGCTGCTGCGCTACTGCTACCACTTTAACTGTGTAGTACAGGCTTGCACCAAAGGTGAAATTGTACTGTCACTTGTAGTCTTAATTGTGTGTGGTGTTCCCAAAGGGTACTGCATATAATTCTGCCTAACAGCCGCAAGAAGCACTACTGGAAAGTCTGCATGGAGGTAGGAGGTCATCATTTCTGAGAATCCAAATTGGGACATGCAACAATCCCGTCACACTGACAGCCATGGGGAGATTATGGCCCAACACCCGAGGACGACACCAGGGAGGATTCTTAAGAACCCTGGCCACAGAAGATCCCCGGGAAGGGACAAGGGGAGAGGGGAGCTGGGCAAGAGGAATCAAGGGAGTAGGTGGGGGGAGAAGGACATCAAACAAGAAAATTGGTCCAGAGATCAGGAGGTTGAAGGGAGTCCTGAGACGAAGGAGGTGGGAGACAAAATAGGTAACAAGAGGTGAGGCGAGGGCACCAAGGCAGATCCACCCCACAATGGCTGAAGCGACAATAATAACAACGTTCAAGGGCTAAACTTGTCCAATAAACGCAGATCAATTCTGGGCAGACTCGAAAACATGCAAGCTACAATAGGGATTCTGCAGGAGACTCATCTTCTTCCGGAAGATGAAAAAGAATGAGACATAAAGGTTTCCCTCAACAGTACTTTGCTCCCAGTGGCACAAAAACAAGGGGGGGTAGCTATATCGCTCAAAAGAGACTTGGGCTTCCAGAAGCAGCACCAGATGAAAGACACAGTGGGGAGATACCTAGGGATCAAAGAGACAATCAAAGGGCAAACCTATACGATATTCGCAGTATACGTACCCAACGATAAACAGGACACATACATCACCGAGCTACTGCTGAAAATAGGGGGTTGGTGCGAAGGTCGGATAATCATAGGAGGAGACTTTAACTGTGTGATGGACCAGAGTCTACATAAAACACTTCCGCCCACAGTAGCAGACCAGAAGAACAGACAAGCCCTGGGAATTTTCTTAAAGGATTTGGATGTGATCGAAACGTGGCTATTCTTTCATGAAGGAAACAGGGAATACAAACATTACTCAGCAGCACACAGAGGATATTCCAGGATAGAATGGTGCTAGTTTCGGCAACCTTAATTCCCCAGGTGACCAAGGTGGAAATTGGAGTGCAATACCTCTCCGATCATGCACCGGTATCAGTCAGTATAGAGATAGGAAAGGGAGAGGTAAGGCAAAGGCCACCCTGGAGACTAAATGAGATGATCCTGAGGGACATAGCACTCAGGGCACACATGGAGGGTACCATAAACAACTTCTTCCAAGATAATGATAATGGGGAGGTGGACTGGAGAACAGTCTGGGATGCGGGAAAGGCAGTAGTATGAGGTGAATTCATTGCACACGCTGCGCATACTACAGAGAGAGAGTCCTGATAACCCACACGTTAGAAGGGGAATTACTAGAGGCAGAGAAAAAACAAAATCCGACAAACACAAAAAACATGGCGGGAACTAAAGAAAATTAGAGCCCAGTTAGAAAGCCATACGGCGGATAGAGTGGCGCAATCACTGCTGAGCACCAAACTACCAACTACATACACAGAGGGAAAGCAAACCGAATTCTCGCAGCCAAATTGAAAAAACAGAAAACATGTAACTATATCGCACGTTTTAAGAATAGACAAGGGGAAGAACGCATAACAGAGGAGGAGAAGTTAGAAAGAATGGTCCAGTTCCACGAAGAGCTTCCATTTAGTGAAAATCTGGACTTGGCAAAACAGAAATCCTTCATGTCCGCAACCCCCCTGTCCCAAATCTCAGAACATGACACAGAGGAGTTAGGGGGTCCAATAACGGACCAAGAAATTAGGGATGCAATTTCAGCTTTGCCAGGGAATAAATCCCCAGGCCCAGATTGTTTGGGAATCGGTCATCATAAAGTGTTCAGCGCACAACTGCTAGCTCCCCTCACCCGTCTCTTTAATGTCATCAGAGACACAGGGTCGGTCTCGAGAGACATGGGAAAATCAATGACATTATTAACGCTAAAACCAAGCAAAGATCCCACAGAATGCGCCAGCTACCGCCCTATCACGCTCCTGAATACGGACACAAAACTATACGCCAAGATAGTGGCAAACAGATTGATGAGGGTCATCCCCGAAATTATCCACAAAGACCAGGTGGGGTTCGTTAAAGGAAGGCACACACAGGATAATGTTAGACGGGCCATAGACTTTATCGACATGGGGACAAGAATGAAACAAAGGTTTTCAGTCGCCGCCCTAGACGATAGGCGGGCCTTCGACATCCAAGATTGGGAATACCTTAAAACAGTCCTGGAGGGGTTTGGGTGCGGGGGAAGGTTCAGTAGAATGGTACTTGCAAATGTTCAACTCCTGCCCACATACGTCATAGTGAATGGCCAGAAATCGAAACAGGTCAACATACGGAGGAGGACACCACAGGGGTGTCCTCTCTCCCCACTGATCTTTGCATTGGCTATGGAGTCCTTTGCAATTCAGATCAGAAGAGACCCGGAAATAAAGGGGGTAAAATGCGGGGGTACAACACAGAAAATAGCACTATATGCGGACGATATAATGCTCTACATGGGAGACACTGGGAACACATTGCCGAAAGCCATAGAGAAACTAGAGAAATTTGCCAATGTATCAGGGTTTGCAGTGAACTACTCCGAATCCAAAGCATTGAATATAACAAAAGAGAACTGAGTGATCAAGGGTCTGGAGAAATCATACCCCCTAATCTGGGAAAAAGACACACTAGAGTATTTGGGGATACATCTGGTGAGAAAGACAGGGAACCTATAGAGAGCAAATATCCTATCACTCTGGAAGCAACAGTTACATGGCTGAGTGAGCTGGCAGCCCGAGAGATGGTCAGGTAGGGGTAGTAGATTCATGTAGCATCGCGGTAGCGGACAGGGAAGCAGACAGGGGACTTTGTTGTGGGCCTTGGTTGCTGGTGCCGGCTCCCGCCTCCTGGAGACCCTCATTGGGTGAAATGGGAGACACTGCCCAATCAGAATGGGCCAGGCTGCAGGCAGGGAAAGAGCCAGTAGAAGTCATAAAAGAGCAGAGATCTTGGAAGCGTGCAGAGTAGAAAGGCACACAATCACTGTATTTTCAGCAACACAACCGTGCCCTTTGCAAAAGCCTCATTTGAGGGGGTGAAATTGACAAGCCTGAACAGCCTTGTATTGAAAAAACCCAATAGTTTTTGCACTAAGCTACCTCATGATCTATAATGAACGGGAAGATGCTGCCGTTGCTAGGTGCACGTTCAAGCCCCACCTACAGCTTACAGCACCTTGTCTATTTCCAATACATAAGGCACCAGGATAGCGCCCTCGGCGCGCGCCCCGGAAGTGCCAGTAAGTGCCTGTTTTCACCTGTCCTGCTGGTCCACTACTGATCTTCCTCACAGAGTTCTAAAAATCTTCAGAGGATCAAACTTGGAGGCACATTCAATGCTGCAGCTTTAGATCACAGCCGTTGCTACGACGCTGCCATTGCTAAGTGCATGTTCAAGCCCCGCCCCCAGCTTACAGCACCTCATCTATTTCCAATACATAAGGCACCAGGATAGCGCCCTCGGCGCGCGCCCCGGAAGTGCCAGTAAGTGCCTGTTTTCGCCTGTCCTACTGGTCCACTACTGATCTGCCTCACAGAGTTCTAAAAATCTTCAAAGGATCAAACTTGGAGGCACATTCAACGCTGCGGCTTTAGATCACTGCCGTTGCTACGGTGTGTACAAGGACTTTTCTACCCAAGTATTTGCATGGACAATACACAAATAAGGAGTTTTGTTTAATCCTTTTGCGTTTACGGTTTACTTACAGCAATTGCACTGCAAATATTACGCGTCACATTGTACTGAGGATTTGGGCTGTATAGAAAGATAGAGAAAGTAATTGTGCCCTATTGCCTTGTTTGTATGTGGACTACAAATTCCAAATCTAATCACTTCATTTCTTACCCATAGACGCTGCCGTTGCTAAGTGCACGTTCAAGCCCCGCCCCCAGCTTTTGGCACCTCGTCTATTTCCACTACATAAGGGACTGGGTTAGCGCCCTCGGCGCGTGCCCGAGAAGTGCCAGTAAGTGCCTGTTTTCGCCTGTTCTCACTCGGGGCAGCGAGGCAGTACGCTGATAAAACATACGATATCGAGGAGACCTCTGCTGTAGCGACATCGGTAAGACTCCATACTTTTGTGCATAGCATGGATACAGATATACAAAGCTGGCCCTTGGGCTTAGAGACTGGTAGCAGCCCTTGCTAATATACTGATTGAAGTTGAGACAGATTCTAAATTTAGCCAATAAATTGAGATAATTTATTAATTCAGATATCAGTCCTCCTTCATATTACGATTATAGGCTTTCAGCCTATGGCGAGGCTCCTGTATCTTAGAAATTTGACTAAATCAATCTTGATTAATGGCCTGAGGAGCGGAAGAAAGTTGACCGTTAGGCTCGAAACCGTGCCAGCAGAGCAAAACATTTCCACCATGAATGCGCAGGGGACAGTGTTTGGATTCTTAAATTCATCTGAACTGCAACCTCAGGGGGAGGTAGGCGAGACACCAATAGATGATAAGAGTATACCTTATGCAACTCATACAAATAATGAGCTCATCTTGGTACTAGAGCCAGAATGTTGCACTCCGGCTTCTGACTCTAGTGGCGACAGCAAGGGGCATGAAAAGCCAAGTGTAATTCTAGCCAAAAGCAATTCACATCCACATGTTGGGATCCCCCGAAACTCATGTGGAAGTATTGTTAATTTGACGGATGAGGCGATTATTGAACACATCTCAACTGTCCGGCATGGAGGTACTAAAGCCCAGTACCACCCAAGTTGGAAATAACAGTACATGCATAAAGGCAGTTCACAAAATCCCTGGGAAGTACACTGTTCATGAAGCCAATGATTCGATTCAAGACCCATGGGCAAGCAAACATGAAGACTCTAAAGAATTACTTGAGAGAGAGGCAATTAGAAGAGAAATGGGTCTGGAGCGATTTAATAATTATATAGCAGATTTTTCCATGCTAGCGCCAGTCGTAGAAGCGGAACTAGCAAGGCACATATCACTCTCCCATGAGCCCTCCACACCCATTACTCTAAGGAAATTTGGTAGGGAAAATGTTTACCTATTTTTTTTTTTAAACTTTATTTTTGGTTTGCATGTCACATCACACGCTGCAATTTCCCTCCGACATGAA
The DNA here is from genome assembly GCF_040938575.1 of Ambystoma mexicanum. NCBI lineage: Eukaryota > Metazoa > Chordata > Amphibia > Caudata > Ambystomatidae > Ambystoma > Ambystoma mexicanum. The sequence goes on along the minus strand of NC_090929.1, from coordinate 786,820,214 downwards.
GGATGCGTGTACTTTCCATTATAGTTCCCTTATTACCCCCTTCAGTCCATACATTGAGCATATATGTTTGCATAGATACATTATTTTAATTACAGTAGGGTTACAAGTTAAGGAGTTGCGTTGTGCGTTCAGTCGCTCTCTGAATTCTCTGTATCTGGTGGGGCATCACCTAAGTATGTTCTGAACAGTGTCCAAATGTCTTTTGGTTTCCATGGTGTGGGTACCATTCCTATATAGGTTTCCTCGCACTCATTAACATATGTTAAGGCCGTGAGGAATTGTTCTGTGCGTGGGGAATGACTGCTCTTCCAATTCTGAAGAATGCATTTCTTCGCTACTGCGCAGGCGACGTTAAATAGTCTCCTAGTTTTTTCTGGGGTTTTTCCGATGTCGTCGAACAGGTATTTTTGAGGATTGAGCTGCGCAAGGATTTGTGTCATGTCCTCCAGAATATTCGCCACTTCACGCCAGAATCCAGCTATCAGGGGACAGGCCCAGTACATGTGAAAAGCGTCCGCACGAGGGTTGCAACATTTCGGGCAGTTATCAGACAGGGTATTATGAAATTTCGCCATTTTGAATGGAGTGTAATGTAGGCTGTTCAGGATTTTGAACTATTAGTCTTAGGCCTGCGTTCAGCGAGACTTTCTTAGAAAGGAGGCAATATCTGGACCATTTCCCTGCCTCAATTATTATGCCCATGTCCTTCTCCCATGAGGCCTTGATACTGTTCAATGTTTTCGTGTGTGTTTGGACTATGTTGTATAGTTTGGATACCCCCGTGCCCGCTTGTGAGTATAGTGATTGGTAACATTCATGTTCGGGAGGCTCATCTGGGAATGTTGGCCATCGTTTCTTGAATGCTGCTTTCATGCAGTGATATTGTAGATTGACAAGTTGGTTTCTCCCTATCGTGTCTGCAAAGTCTTCTGGGGTTGCGGAAATTCCAAAGCGGGGCCTGAGAATCATAGGGAGTGTCTATGTGGAGTCGTTTGCCAATTGCAGCCCATGCTGCGATTGTGCAGGAAGCCGGGTCAAATTTGCAATTGTCTTTGTGGGATTTTGCGAATATTATGGATCTCAGGTCAGTTGGGCGGACTGAGTGTCGCTCGATGGGAATATGTGGTGTTCTATCTGTGGGGTCTTGCCAGTATTTAGCGTATTGTGCCTGCGCTATTTGGTAGTACAGCTCGAAGTCGGGAGCGGCAAAGCCTCCCATTTCATAGGGTTCCACCAGTTTGTCCCATTTCAACCTATTGGCTCCGCCATTCCATATGAATGTGGTCGACATGGACCACAGATTGTCAAAGAAAGATTTGCCTGGCCATATAGGCACATTGCAGAAAATATAAAGGAGCTTGGGGAGTACTGTCATTTTGAGTACTGCTATTCGGCCAGCAAGGGATATGGGGAGTCTAGCCCAGATTTGAAGTTTGGTGTGAATCGTCTGTAAAGTGGATTTGTAGTTATCTGTATATAGGGATGTATTGTCTCGAGATACCAGTATACCCAAAAATGTATTGTGATTGGGAGCCCAGGACAGACCATGCGTATGCGTGGGGCAAGTGGTGGCTTGTGTTAATGGGAAAATGTCAGACTTAGTTGTGTTTATTTTGTAGCCTGAGTGTGTAGTGAATTCCTCCATCACAGTCAATATGGGGGATAGGTTATTTTCTGGTTCTCGTACATAAAGCAATGCGTCATCTGCATATAGTGAAATGGCTTGATAGACACCGGCCATTCTTATGCCCCTCAGTTCTTGCTCTAATCTAATTGCCACCGCCACAGGTTCTATCGTGAGGGCAAAGAGGATGGGGGAGAAGGGACAACCCTGTCTGGTGCCTCTGTGTAGAGCGAGATGGCTGGATAAGGTCTGATTAGTTAGGACCCTTGCTTTGGGTGAAGTATAGAGCAGTTTGACGCTCCCTATAAGGTACGGGGCAAATCCGAATTTGATAAGGACTTCGAACATGTATAGCCATGAAACCGAGCCAAACGCTTTCTCAGTGTCCAGTGATATGGCTGCTGCTTGTACTTCCGGCTTAATCTGTGCCATAATACTGAATAATCTGCGCAAGTTTAGGGCCGTGGACCTCATTGGAATGAAGCCGCACTGGTCGGGGTGTATTAGGGTAGTCATTTTGGGCAACAATCTATTGGCGAGCACTTTTGCGTAGATTTTGACGTCTGTGTTAATTAAGGAGAGGGGGCAATAGGAGGAGCGTTCACGGGCGGGGCGTCTAGGCTTCAGCAATACCGTTATGACTGCATCTGTCATTGTGTCCAGGAGTGAGCCGGAGTTCATGGCTTCCCCCCATACAAGAGTTAGTATCGGGGCGAGTATTGCAGAGAATGCCTTATACAGGTCAGTATTCAGGCCGTCTGGGCCCGGAGTTTTGCCCGCTGCCAGTGATTTTATCGCTTTGGCAATTTCATCACACGTTATTTGCTGCTCGAGGGCCCAGTTGTCCTCTAACAAGAGCCTAGGGAGAGCAATTTTGTTCAGGTATGTCTTTATGTCTTCCTGTGTGCATATGTCGGGATTAGCATGTAGGCTCTTGTAGTATTCAGCAAATTCAGCGCTGATTTCTTCTTCCCCGTGTACAGCTATGCCCTCATCTGTCAAGATACTGGTTATCAGAGTATGGTTATATTCATTCCGTAGTAAGCGTGCCAGGTGATGCCCCACTCTGTTGCCCTCCCCGTATCTGCGCGCCCTGGTTGGAATGGCCATATAATGTTGTTCTTTGGTTGCTAGATCGTTACATTTTTGAAGGTGTGTATTGATATCGGCCAGCGTGCGCTTGTTGTGTGTTATACTGTAGACAGTTTCGAGTGTTTTCAAATGTATTTCAGTGCTGTCCAATTTGGTTCTGATGGATTTAAGGGGACCCGTGGTTTTAGACATTATACTGCCCCATACCCATACCTTGAATGTTTCCCATATGGTTGCCCATTTATCCACTGATCCTTTATTCAGTTGGAAGAATTCCTCCATTTCGATATATAGTGATTCTACAACATTCAGGTCCTTTAAAATATTGGGGGGCATTCTCCACCGCTGTGTTGGATGTTTAATGTTATGAAGTGATACTTAGAGTATGACCGGGGAATGATCTGAGAGCATGCAGGGGAGAATTTCACAACGCTCAACTGAGTTGATCAGGGGGGAGGAAATGAGCCAGTAGTCTATTCTGGATTCTGTGTCATGTACTGATGAATAGAACGTTTATTGTCTATCTGTTGGGTAAATCCCTCTCCAGGCATCGGTCAAGGACAGCTCCTCTAGGGCTTGATGTATAATGGTGGCTGATCTAATGAGGTGCCTTGGTTTATTCGAGGACCTGTCTGATGAGGCATCAAGAATAGTGTTGAGGTCCCCTCCCCACAAGACCCAGGCGTCCGCTGTCGGACCAATTTCTTCAAGGAGGTGGATATAAAACTTGGAGTCATCCAAGTTTGGGCCATAAGTGTTGATCAATATATGTTTTTCGCCTGCCACAGTGCTCCAAACCACAACATATCTGCCTTGTTGGTCAATTTTGCTTTTCTCGATGGAGAACCCCAGTGAGGGGTGTATTAACGTAATGACGCCTCTGTTCTGAGATTAATATTCAGTATAGTGTCTATTATTGCCCCACTGCCGCAAAACACTCTCATTGGTCCATTTCATGGCAAGGGTTTCCTGGAGCATGGCGAGGTGTGGGTGGTGTCTGTTGATATATGCCCCTACTTTGCTGGCTTTCGCTCTATTGTTCAGCCCACGAATGTTCCAGGTAAGCATTTTAAGTTTTAGCCCGACAGATGGCGTTGTTTTCTACGCCATTTCAGTGTATTACAATCAAGCTTGGATGGGGGGCTATCTCTTGGAGGGGGGCAGCGTGTGATACAGTGAATGCATTTTTAACGGCTAACAAACCAATTAAATTCTTCTCCTGGTGCCCAACTGGGGCCAGCAGTCCCCACATGTTGCCGGGAGCAACTCTTTCTCGATTCCCCTTCCCGCCCCCACCCACATCATCAACCCCAACCAGATGATGTATCCCTTAAACCATAACTTTGGAAATCTCCTGGGGGAGTAAACTGTACTCACGTGGCCGCCAACCAAGGGCGCTCACAGCCCTACTTCAAACAAATAGTGATCAGGGCCACCACGCCACCCTTGGGTTTTGAACTATATAACCGGTGCGTTATGAATGGATGTTCGTCAGCCGGCAGGGTCGTCCAACTCCTCAGCAGGTTGGGGCGGCAAATTTTGGTTTATTGCCCGATCTATGGGGAGTAGAGGGACGAGGCCTCCACACATGCCATGGCTTCTGTAGGATTTTCAAAGTGTGCTCTGCCCCCGTGTTGGATTCTCATCTTTGCTGGGAAGATGAGCACATAGGGGATCCGACGTAGTCACAGTTGTACTGGTTCGTAGGACCTTCTTAGTGTTTGCACGTTTTTGTCTAAAAATCCGGATTTATGTGTATTCTGCTGTTCTCGTAGAGTAGAGTGCCTTTTTCCCTGGATACTCTCAGGATAGCGTCTCTGTCCCCATAGTTAAGGAGACAGGCTATTATCATTCGGGGTGGTGCTCCAGGTCTGGGAGAAGGCGTCAGGGTGCGGTGGGTACGCTCCACAAGAAAGTGGTCTGAGAATGAGTCAGGGCCCAGCAGGGTTTTCAGGAGGATTTCCACTTGGCGTTCCATGGACCCCCTGCCAAAGGTTTCTGCCACCCAGACTAGGCGGATGTTATTTCTTCTGGACCGTGATTCAAGGTCTTCACATTTATTTAGAGTTTTTTGGAGGTCTCCTTTCAGCTGGGCGATGTCACGGCTGTGCTGTTGTATCGAGTCCTCATTGGTACTGATCCTGTTTTCCGCCTCAGTGATGCGTGTGCTCTCTTTGTCTACTCTTGCCTTCACGAAGCCGATTGTCACCCCAATGTCATCCAATTAGCTGTTGACCGCCAAAAAGCCGTTCTGGACCATTGTCATTAGCCGTTCCACTCTCTCATCCGTCGTGGATTCTAGCTGGCTGTCCATTGGCTTTGGGGGTGGTGTGGTGGACCCATGAGGCTGGGAGCTGGTAAAGGAGTCCATTGGGTCTGTTTCCTTGGAGCCCACCCCCTTCTTTTCGTGGCGGCCCATACAGTGATCCGAATGGCTTGTGTTTTCCCACGTCCCTCTGCTCTCTATAGTAGTATTATGCAGCAGTTTTGGATAGGGCGTAGTATACTTGTGCAGACTGTAGGTGATCCTCCCTGATATCTGGATTGGGCTTGTGTAGTTCAGCTGTGGTGAAATAGAAGTGCCAGGGTCGTGTTGGAGCTCATACTTTAAAGACTGAGTTATAGGTCAAAATATAGGTGCTTATGTGGGCTCTGCCAGCTGCTTGAGTTCAGTATTCCCAATGATCCCTTGCAGGTGTCCTTCTGTGGTCTATTTGTCAAAGTCTGGTGTTGATTTGTGATCGTATGTTCAAAACAGTGCCCAGTGCTAGTGACAATTACAACGCGCACCGCGCTCGCCCACTGCGTTGCTGGCGTGTCTGGAGTTGGGAGACCCTGTGTTCAGAGACAGGATGTATGTGATCTCTATGAACAGCGTGCTTCACCACTCATGGATGATCAAGGCAGGCAAATTTGCACCACCAGTCTGCCTGGTCCCCTGGTCTGTGATCTCGGCGCTGAATCAGGGTATAAGCCGGACCCACCTGTATATTTGCCCCTCGGGCCCGCGGGGGGGTGGTTGGTGCCCTCTGGGTTTATGGGAGTCTGCTAGATACCAATATAGTAGCTCTAAGCAAGCAGGATCAGACGGCTCACAATATGAAAGGGCTGCATTGTGGGTTCCTACCTTAGATTGGTGTGTGTAGGTCACAACTGACAGGAAAGGTCGCCATGCAGCAGCGGCCTGCGGCGCCAGCTACAGCGGGGCCCGTTTAGCTCGCAAGCTCACTTCCCCAGGCAATCACGGGTGCGGAAGGAAAGGTAAGCCCGCATCCCTCCAATGTTCGGGACGAGGTACTGCGTGGCTCCGGGGGGGGGGGGGGGGGCGTTACAAAATGTTCTGCTGCGGCGGTCCACCGCCGTCAGATCGCTGCTTCCAGTGGGGAGAGCCGGTTTGCTCTGTGAGGTCCCTCAGTCCACTCCAGGGTACACGCCCAGGCCGGCGTCCGGGGGACCCGTGGAGCTTGTGGCGGGCTGACTCTGCAGTGTCCCGGCAGGCTCCTCGGTGTTCAGGAGTGTGGCGCGGCCCTTCCCCCACTCGGCCTGCAGACATTGACATGCCCCTGGGCTGTTGTAGTTTTTCTGTGGAGCTGCGACACGGGGCCACCTCTGCCGGCTCCCGCGGTGTAAGTTCCCTGGGCGATATCACTGGACTGCGTGTCCGTTTATTTTCAGGATTTGTGCGAGTGGTGCTATAGGTCTTTCACTGCCGCTTGCGAGTATTTTCAGGCTTCCAGGTGGCCCCAGAAAGGAGTAATTTTTAAAGCGGATGGAATATGGGCTGGAGCTCTCCTCTCAGGCGGCAATCGGCGTTGTGCGCAACAGCGCCCCCCGAAAATGTTTACCTATTTAATAGAATGCCGAAACAAGCAACAAAATAGTTACGTGATTTTAAAAGATCAACAACCTCTGGTAGTGGGATGTACACTAAAAAAACGGATTACAACTGCTCCATTGTGTCTTCAGTTCAACCGCCCACAATATGTAACACGAATTTAACCGATAAGGATCTTGAACCCAAAATGAGGCTTAACCAGGAAAAGGTTCAAAGTCCGCTCAGTGGGATATCATCTGAAATACAGATGCAAGCCCCAAAAGACATCTTACAGGATGAGGTCACATTGCCTCAGGAGGCTTTTCCGGTCATTTCACAAATTTTAAATTTGTTAGCTAAGGGCCACGATCAGACCCATTGGGAAATGAGAACAATGTAAGATACCTTAAATGAACTAATTGGAAAGGTGAATATGAATGAGGGCCTTTTATTTGCATGTGATGCAATTGCTGCTCTTACATATCCAACCATCAAAAAGGATACCAAAATAGCAGCATCTACACAAACAAATTCATATGCAGATGTGGGAGCTACTAAGCTGCCTCAAATGTGGGCCCCTACAGAGATACAAGAGCCACTCCTAATACAAATACTGGCTGAGAATTCATGTTAAATGAAGGAACTGTCAAACAAGGTCAATGTGTTGCTTTCTTCACACCAGCAGATTTACAGTAATAGACCACTGGAGGAGAGAGTAATTGATCCCAATGGTAGCCATAGTCTTGTAATGCCCAATAGCCCCACTGCTCTGACTGATCTTATTGATTTGTCAGAGGAAGGGACCCAGCGAAAAGTAAATAAGGCTGAGCCCATCAACCCAACGACAAGCGATGATGTCCCTGTGACAATACTTACACACAAACAAAAAAAATGATAGCCAGAGTGGAGAAACATAAAGCCTTAAGTAAGAAAAGCAAAGGGAAGACTGAAAGAAAAACGAAAAAACAGGATAGGACGATGGTCGATCATCACAATTCATACTTGAAAGCGTTGCAAAACATTTCAGATCGAGATATTATAGATCTTCAACAGCTCCATGAAGAGTCGAAAGTCTTACTAGATCTAAGTGAACCGAATGGTCAGAGTGAAAAGCTCCTTACCCACATAGAAGGGAGTTCTTTAAGCACTGAAAATATCACACAATATACAAATAATAAAAATAACAAAAACAAACGCTTCCAAAGTTACATCAAATAATTGTGATTAAAAACCTTCCACTCCTCCAGTCGACAGGATACCAATTGAGCAGTCCAATGAGAGTCAGAGCATAGACTCGATTGTCGTTCCCTTTCCGGTTATGCAAAAACAGCCCGTTTTACTTTCTTCCCTTCAAGAGGTTTCAAAAGAACCACTAGGGCAAGCAATGATGGGTCACAGACTCAGATCGACGCGTGAGCGGATAGGCCCAGTGGACGTACCCAGTGAGCAGAGACCAATTATGTCTGCAGTGGTCCCAGGGTGTGATACACTAAACAATTAGCCTATCTTAGCGAGGGAACAACTGAAAGATATGGTACTGACACTTCATTATATAGCGAAGGTACCGGAACCTGGGAGTGACCCTATCGGAGATGAAAGAGATGCACCGAGGTTGTCTGCAGATACACCAATCACAATGGGATGGGTAAGTGATTGGGCACGCAATGGTGATGTAAGACTAAATCGAGCATACATCCCCGCTCTCCGGACTATTAGATCCGATGACATGAATTGGGGGAACTTAACATCCACTAAAAACAATCGCATAATCTGAGGTTTAAAATCTCAAGTAATCATGAAAATGATTTGGACACAAAAAGATGATTTTACTTATATTGGCCTGACCCCATTCATATTTAATTCTGATGACGATGCATCCAGTTTTCTGGAAACACCGCTGTTGAATGGTGAAACTGTTAAGAGTGGCCCCCTGACCGAGTTGTAAATCCTTACATTAATGAAGATATACTAAAACAATTAACAATTTCTTGCAGCAGTTATGGGAATAACAGCACCGGTCCAACAGAGAACCGAACCTCCATGCAAGCAACTTGTCGAAACGGTTTAGCTGTGAAGCATGGTTAACAATCATTTCTTGGAACACATGCAGACTGAACAATGTTTTAAGATGTCATGCGCAACATGAGAGGAGGCCCCCGGATGTAATATTTCTCCAGGAAACTATGTGTACGGCCTCTTTCCAAATAGAAGGTTATCAGGCATTTATACAGCCTGCCAAACGAGGAACGCTAGGCCGTCGCACTGGCGGGATGGCTATCTTAATGTTGCATGTCTAGCAACAGCCATTGTGGTGTTCAGATCCAATCATATTGTGGCTGTAGATATACACATAGGTGTTGATCTCAAAACATGCTCATTACTGGTATCTATCTATTGGAATAAAAATACCATCCATTTAAGTCAGCTATATGATAAGCTCAATGCTATTTTTGAAGATGCTTTCTTACAGAACCCTGATATAAAAATAATTGCCAGGGGGGGCGGAGGGGGTTTAAATTATTGGTGCCACGTGCTGCCTGATGTTTCTAAAGAACAAAGGGGAAATTATTCTACCCTGGCCATTTGTAACAGACAGAAATGGATTGATTTCTTTCTGGAATGCGATGTACAGATGGCACTGATGGGAGAAGGTCTCTATCCTTATACATGGTCCTGAGGTAGTAGGTCCTCTTTTATTGATTACTTCTTCATATCTACACAATTGTACTTCCATCACAAACCTGTTTCCATTTTAGCCCCTGCAGCTAGTGATCACTTGGCTATACAATTGGTCATAAAGCTATCATTTCATAAATATGAGAAAGATCTTAAAATGGGGCTGGTAGAACAGGACCGTCATGCTCTATCTGTAAGATGGACCTCAATTACATGTGCAAAATGTCTTACTAGAATTGGGTCTGATGCAGAGTTCTGTCGGGGCATTGTCCGTGAGGGACGTTCTCCTTTGGAAATTGAACAACGTCTTGATTGACGCATCCATTTCCATTTGAGAGCCATGATAGTAGAATCCAAGGGGAGCTCTCGTCCACCAGTACCTCGCTGACACCTTTTCATTCTTAACCTTGCCCGTTTGAAAAATGAAAAAAATTATTCTGTTAGATATGTAAGGAGGCAAATACTCCCCCTTGCAGTTATTTGAGAGGAAATCGGAATAACCAAACAATGCTACAAAAGAACAAGTTACTCTCTTACCTGGTAACGTTCTTTCGATGGGATGGTCCGACAACGTATTCCATATCTATGACAGGTAATCACCGCAGCACAGCTGCAGTGATTACCTGTCATAGATATGGCATAAGTCGGAGGACCCAATCCCCTCGAAATAAAATTAAGCATCTAAGGAAAATACTCCTGATATCAGATAATTGACAAACGATGTATCAACTTCTAAACAACGAAACCCGACAGGTCTGGGCAACACTCCGCACGATCAGCTCCCAATCAGAAAAGCTGATCGATCCTGCCATTTCTTCTCAGGTGTGGATGACCTGTATACATACAAAATATTGCTTGCCTGAAAAATTCAAGTCGCGATGCAATGTCATGTTTGAGACAGCGGGAGGCTAGAGGCCCCCTTGGACTGTTGAGAATATTAGAGATGCAATTCAGCAAATGAAGAACTCTAGAGCCCCCGGTACTGATGTGCTTGCAGCATGCCTATATAAAGCAGACCCAAAGTTCTGGGCAGAAATATTGAAAGTGAAGTTCGATAACATCTATGGTAGTGGACTAACTCTGATCTCTTGGTCTTCAGCGATAATTATACCTATGTACAAAAAAGGTCCACCTAATAATCCTGCAAACTGCAGACCTATCGCTCTAACGGATGTATCATCAATAAAAATGTCCTCTCTATTAGAACAGATCCAACGGTTTATAGAACTACATAATGAGTTATCCCACTTTCAAGTAGACTTTCGATAATCAATGGGATGACTGCTAAATGCAACCATCCTTAAACATCTCCAAGCATAGACCAAGCAGGCTAATACTGGGCCAGTCTATATGGCATTCCTAGACTTAACGGCAGCCTTCGACTCCGTAATTAGAGCTGTATTATGAGAAAAAATGCTTAGAAGGTGTTTTCCCAAAGCTTGGGTGACAATGATTGCGAAATTACATCACAAAACCAGCTACAGGATTAGACTGAACCGTGAGGGAGTGCTTAGTTAAAGTGTACACACCGCAATTATAGTTAAGCAGTGCTGCAATATTGCAGCGGTCTTGTTTAATTTGTATCTTTCAGATCTAGACAAGGATTGGAATAATGTAATAATATATCCTGCAAATCTTGGTTCATTAAAACTTGACTGGATCGCATTCGCTGATGAGCTTCTGTTCTTCGATAAAACACCTTTTGGGCTTCAGCGTAAACTTGATCAATTTGCTGTGTTCGCCTCAAATCATAATCTTGAGGTAAACCCAACAAAATCGAAAATGTTCTTGTACACTAAATAGTGTCCTGATTGCCTATGCGCCTGCGATTTGCTATTTAGGTTACACCCTAGCCAATGACTATATGTTTAAGATGTGGAGAGATCAGCTGAAGTGCAAATTAAAAACCCTTAATTCAATTTTACATGCTCAAAGTTGAGCCGATTGTTCTATATTATATATATATATATATATATATATAGAAGTGAGATTGATGAACAACTGGATGTTATGCAGGGCTGTTTATGGATAAACGTCTTAGGTCTTTCACGCTCAATTCCCAATTCTATAGTATGTCATGAGTTCACTTTATTACCATTAGCAGCAAAAAGAAACTGCCGTGGATTGAGGAATTATATCAAAATAATGATTCTGCCCAAAGACTCGTTATACGAAGATTTGTATCGGATCTCCAACGAGAATAAAGTGCAGCCTATGAGAATATCTTGTGATAAATTGAATGGTATACTTGATGACATGAATGTCAGTAAAGAAGATTTATGTGCATATTTACCAAACTGCAAAAAAAAGTCAAGAATATTATTGGTGTATACAATCCGATAAAGTAGGGACCTATCAGTCCTATATAGAATATAAAGATCACTGTAGAAAATGGGGGGACAGATTAGTGTACATAATACAATTTCCATGTCCTAAAGCCAGAAGAATGTACATGCGATTCAGACTCAACCAATTAACAACATTGGATAAGATTAAACACTGGAGAACTTTAGGCAGGGTTGAATTGAATGGTTTGTGTCGATTTTCCAACAAATGCAATTGTGATGAATCATTGAAGCATCTTGTATTAGATTTTTCCCACTTTAATCAGGATATAGGCTGTTGAGGCTCTACCTGAGCAATGAAGGTCCATTTACCGGTGAGACCATATGTAATTGAGGTATGAGGGGAGACAGCAAGAGCCTCAATTTAGCCTTGGTAGAATTACTTTATGCAATTGATGAGAAGCTTTGCGCAAAGTTTGAGGTATATGAAAGAATTTGATGAAATTAATCGACAGATTGAGTGATAAATTGGAGCCGCAAACTGAATAAACTTGTGGCAGAAATAGGCACTACGTACTTGAGCAGACAGGAATGTTATATGCTGAAATTAGACGATCATTAATTTTAACAAGGAAATTGTTTATTTTATTTTGTTGGCTCGTGATATGTTTTAACAGTTTCCAAACCGATAAATTGTATATAGGAATTGGCATAAACGAAAGAAAAGAGAAACTAATTATCTGTGCAGATAGAAATGTTATATGCTGAATTTAAACAATCAATAACTTTAATAAGGAAATAGTATATTTTATTTTGGTGGCCTGTGATATGCTTTAATAGTTCCCAAATTGATAAATTGTAAATAGGAATCGGTATAAATTAACAAAAATGCTATTCATCTCAGGTGGACCGATGTGAAGAGATATCATTTTCATTGCAAAATCTTCTATCATTGATAATTAGGGTAAATGGTTATGCATTGGAATTGTTTTATAAATATGTATGAAAAAATTAAAATGTATACACCTCCTTTGTAAAGGTTTTAACTGTGAGAAACCAAACACAATTCTTTTTAAAAAAGCACAAAAAAGATTAAGAATGTGAAAACGGCCCGTTTCTCGCACTCACAGGAAATAGTCAATTTGTTGCAGTAAATCTGGATAAAGCAGACAGTATGTGATAATAGCACTGAAAGAGCCTTGCACCCCTACTTTAGATGGAGCTGGTAGGAAGCCCAATGCTCTGCTGCTTCCACTACTTGTTTGAATGAGGGAGGGAAGCCTCCTCGGTCACAAAGTGCACCTGGTTGCTGGTGCTGGCTCCCGCCTCCCGGAGACCCCGATTGGGTGAAATGGGAGACACTGCCCAATCAGAATGGGCCAGGCTGCAGTATGTAACGACTGCAGAATGTAAAGACTTAGAACACACAGACTTAGAAAATCTTAGAACGCACGGCTGCAAACCATACAATATTACTTTATTCCATTTAAGAGAAAATTATGGATAGGCCGCCCTCCAGCGTGGAGTGTAATATGAATATGTCCACCATTGAATGGTCTAATCACAAGATTTATGAGCTACTTTTCACAGTAGTCCTTTTGGAGGCACTATGGATGTGAAAACAATGAATGATTCTGTAAACCCTCTCCTGGACTTATGCCCTGGTGCTCCCCTTGTTTATACAACAAAAAACCAAAACGAAGCTCATACAGCATACACAAAAACTGTAAAAATAAAAAAATTAATTAAATAAAATGTAAAAAAATAAAAGCGTGGGTTCTTTGCTTTCGGGCCTCAGATAGTTAACATTACCAGGGGTAAGAAATGTGTTCTTCGAATGGATTGCGTCCTCCCACGTTTTCCTCATCTTTTCATACACTCCAAAAGCAGTACTGTGTTGGAGGTGGGAGCAAGAATTCTACTCATCATTAATGCTGTGAAGCACATCCTTTCCAGATCCTGCTTCCTGTCCTGATGCAGAGTGCAGACAGTAATGTTTTGTGAAAGTATGTAAGGAGGACCAAGTGGCTGCCGCACAAATATCATGTACTGGGCACCACTCTTTTCAAAGCCGATGAAGTGGCCATACCCCTTGTAGAATGCGCTTGCAAACCTACAGGAACATCCTTTCCCACTAAGTTCTACCACTCAGTGATGCAAAGAATGATCCAGCGAGATAAAGTTTGTTTAGTCACCGCCAGTACTAGTCTATGTCCAATATAACCAACTGGTCATCTTGCACAAGATTTGCCATCCGAAAGATGTAAAAACTCAAAGCCCTTCTGGGGTCAAGGCGATGAAGCTTCATAATTACAATTATATTCCTCCTCTTTATTAGGATGAGGTAGAGAATAAAAAGTAGGTAGGACTATTTTCTGAGAAAGGAGAAAATTCAATGCTACCTTTGGGAGAAAGGTGGGATGGACCCTCAAGATTACTTTCTCATTGAAGGTAGTAAATGGTGGTTTGCACAAAAGAGCATGGAATTCACTGATTCTGCGTGCCGATGTAATGGCTATGAGGAAAATTGGCTTTAAAGTGAACATCCTTAAAGGACTTGAATGAAGCGGCTCTAAAGGAGCACACATGAGGTATTTCAGTACCAAGTTCAAATACCAAACAGGAACAACAAAGGGGACTGGAGGGAACACATTAGTGAGCCCTTTCAGGAATTGTACAGCAATAGGGATTTTGAAATAGATTACCTGCTCTGGCGAGCGCTTAGATAGCGCCGCCAATTATTCTTTCACAGTGCCAACCTGGAGCCCTTGGTTCGCTAGATGCAGCAAAATAGAGACCACCATAGGTGTGTCACACAGAAAAGGATCTACTTTGTTATCCTTGCACAGGCTGGAAAACGTATTCCAACGGCAGCAATACAGTTGTTTCTGGTCTTCTATCCGAAAGCAACACCTCCATTGCATCTTCTGGGAGGTCCCAATCCTTATATCGCAACCTTTCAGAAACCAGGTTTGAAGGTTGAGAGTCCTGACTTCTGGATGGAGACCCCAACCCCCCCTCTTGCGAGAGAAGGTCCTCTCTTTACGGAAGATGTATTGGAGGGCGGATGGACATGTCCAGAAGGTCCGGGTACCACGTCGTCCTGGCCCAATCCAGAGCAATCAGGATCATGATTTTCCCAAACTTCCTCAACCTCCTGATTACTTGACAAATGACGGGGACTGGAGGAAACCCATACAGGAGTGGAAAGTGCCAGTCTAATACTAATGCATCCCCTAGAGCTCCTCTCCGAGAAAATTCCCTGGATCGGAACTAGTCCCGCTTTCTGTTGACACTGGACGTGAACAGATCCACTTGAGGGGTTCCCCAAAGGGTGAAGATCTCTTGAAGGACTTCTTGAAGGACTTCCTGAGCTAGCTCCCACTCGTGGGAGACTGCTCTGCCTGCTCAGAGCATCCACCACTGTGTTCTCCTCTCCGGCTAGGTGAACTGCCGTGAGAGATTCCTTCTTGTAGTGCCCGAAGCTGGAGCTGCATTGCATCTCTGTACAGTGGTAGGGACCCTACAACACCTCTCCTGTTGAGATAGTACATGGCCACTGTGTTGTCTCATTATCAGGACCTTCTTTCCCCATACAGAGGGCAGAAACGCCATCAGCGCAAGTCTGATTGTCTCCTCAGCTCCACAAGCTTGATGTGTAGTTTGGGCTCCGATGGAGATCAATGACCGCTGATGGTCAGATCGTTGGCGTGGGCTCCCCAACCCGGGAGGGAGGCGTCCGTACCTACTGTTATCGCTGGTCATGGGTGTCAGAAAGGTTCCCCTTTCAGAACGTTCTCCTCGCAGGCCCACCATAGGAGAGCCTGCACGACCCTGCTCGGAACCTGAAGTAGGTCCGTCATCCTGCCCGAAAACTGAAACCACTGGGACCTGAGTGCCCATTGGAGGGATCTCATTCTCAGACGAGCTTATGGCACCAGAAAAATGGAGGAGGCCGAGCAACCTCAAAAAGATGAATGCCCAAAGAAACTGGGCATTCTGGAACTTGACAAACCATCTGCTGAATGTCTTGAGCCTGCACCTCGCGTGAAAAGGCTTTTCTCAAGGACGCATCCAGGACTGCTCCGATGAATTGGAGCTTCTGAGAAGGTATCATGCAAGATGACTTGAACTTGTGGCAGGAACCCAGTCTGTGGAGAGTGTTTGGGGGAAAGGGCCCTGAATGGCTCCATGGTGGATGATCCAAGAGGCCTTTTTAAGAAAGGGATGCAGTAACCCTGGGCTATTGTCTGCAAGGCTCAAGCATTAGAAGTAATGCCCCCTCGTTCTTCCAAATGCTGACTGAGCCTGTCCCCTACCAGAGTCTGGTGGATTACAGCCTCAGAGTGGTTTTGGGGCACCTGTGGCAGTGGCCGAAGGCACGGCAGATGTTGCTTGACAGGACTTTGCACCTGGACCTCATCCACCCCAAGGACATTTCCTTTAGTCTCTCTGATTGGTTTGACCCCTCTCCCTTCCAAAGGAAGTGTAGCAGCGAAAGGGCCGAACTCTCCATCCCAGAGACGTTGGATGGGAAGGTTGTAAGTGCCTTATTGCGGCACTCAAAGCATGGTCTGCCGCTTTGGAATTCTAAAGTTTTTCTAGACTTTTGTCAGCCTTATTCCCAAAAAGGTGTGTACTATCAAAGGGCATGTTGAAAAGTCTGGACTGAACGTCCAGTGCAAAACCAGATTTTTATAACCACACAAACCTGCTAGTTACTGTGTTAGCCGTCATGACTCTACTGACGCTACCAGCGGAATCAAGTCCTGACTTTAGGGACTTGCACAATGCTTCCTTGCCATCCTTAATTATCCTTATTTATATTTAGAAGGACATCTCTTTTCTCACCCTCTGGAATATGGTCAACTGCCATAGCTATAACATGCCACAATGTACATGTGAATTTAGCCAGAGCATGTGTAGTATGTATAGACTTAAGGGCCAAGCTACTGGCCGAAAATAACTTTTTTGCCACAGTGTCAACACGCTTATTATCCCTATCAGAAGGGAGAGGAGAAGGGACTGCTCTGGATGTGGAAGCTTGTACAACTAAACTCTCAGGGTTCGGGTGCTTTGAGAGGAAGTCTGGGTCCATACTAGAGGGCTTATATTTCCTTGTAAGGGTTTTATTGACGGCTGGATTAGCATCTGGAGTCTCTCAGTTTGCCATAACCCTCCTCTGCAAGGCAGAATGGAAAGGCAAGATTTGATCCTTGTGTGGACCCTTATCTAATATCAGTTAGGTCGTTCTGCTGGTACACTGTAGCAGGCCTCCCCATCAAAGGTATTCCGTGGCAATTTTCATCAGCTGTCTATATGATGCCTCAGAATGCTCAGCTGGGTCAGTTTTAGCAATATGTACCTCAGGAGATGTGTCAAGACCACTTCCACCCTTTAAGTGGTCACAGAGGTTTTCCATTCTGGATTCTTTAGACACCAGAGCCTCTGGAACATTTGGTGTCCCATATTCAAGACCAAATGGTGGTGTGTCTTTAACAGAAGTTTTTGCTTCCTCAAAAATTGATGCAAGAGACTTAAAGAAGTCTTTTGTTAGGCAAGGGTTTAAAGCGCTTTTCATTTTCCTTCGAAAGCGTTGACTGCTTCGACGTCAAAGCTTTTACCTTCGACAGACTCAATCCATGACTCAACGAGTCGCAGAGGGAAGAGGTAAAGGCCTCTCCTCGGACTGAGGCTTCGAAGGCTTGCAAGCTTTAACCTCTTTAGACGCCTTATCGGCCTTGGTAGGCGCAATAGAGGTCGAGGTCTCTCATCGGTTCTCTCGAAGGGGCTGGAGCCGTCTTCTCAAATATTTTCAACATCTGAAGACAAAACATCTTCCACTCAGTCTTAGAGGCTGACCTACCTGGGCAGGACACTTTACGAGCGAGAGAGGAATCAGAGGACTCCTCTTCTTAGATGTTTTTCACGACGTCGAAGAAGACTAACGATGGGAGCTTCTAGGAGAACAAGAGTGCTTTTTGGAACACCTTCTCGGCAGAGACTCTCCCCTCGAACTTCGCTCATCAGAAGAGCTTCTCTTCGACGGAGTCAATGACTTATGGGTGGGCCTTCCCACAGCGAGTTTCCTCTTTCTCTCATTCAGTGCTTTTCCTGTCAGCGACTGACAGGAACCACAAAAATGTGCTGTGGGTCTGTGATCAACATCTAGGCCCCACAATCCATGCATTTTTTAAATCCTGTTTTAGGAGTCGACATTTTATCAAATAAAACAACAAAAATCACACTGCATCCAAAGCGAACTGCCACAGGAGAAACAGAACTGAAGTAACAGGCACGGTGTGAGCTATATATATTATTGGCGACATCATGGACAGAGGCGGTCGAGGGACATTGAGTCAATGACGCACGGCACCCTCTACTGAGAAAGAAATTTCTGAAGCAGCTGACGCTGGAAGGAGATTATCAAAAGATGAGGAATACGTGGGAGGACACAATCCATTCGAAATAACAGATCTGTTACCTCGGCAGGAAATTACTCCTTTTGCATGGAAGGTGTTTCACACCTATTTCACACAGACGATCCAGAGCCAGATGGGAGAAAAAGGACCTAGCCTGAAACTTAAGTCCTTGGTCCAGAGTATGCTTACAGACTAGAGACCGTTCGATAATGTGCCAATTGAGGATTCTACAGAGGCTGGCCATTTGAACTTACACACATCCATTAACAACGCTAATTTATAAGCAATGGAAACCAATAGTGGACTCAAAAAACCTATACTTTTTGCCTAACAGAACAGCAGTATCTCAATCGGACCACCATAATGCAGTTGCTTCAAAGTATTATTCCCGTATGCAGCATACAGAGTGAAGCTATTGCGATAGTACTTTTCACAAAAGGAGGAATATCCATTTGCACATCGGTCTTTTGTCCCATCCACAAGGGCAGTGCAGCAGCGAAATTCACAATATGGTAAGCCTATCCCATTTCCCCATGTCATTATATAACTTCTGCAACAGGGTAGGGTAGTTAACCTTAAACAGCCCTTGCAAATCCCTTGTAACAAGGACCCTCAAGTAGCAGAATTTGTCTTCACGCACCTCCATTCCCAAATGGTCGGATCCTTGTGACTCCCGACCCCCCCCTCCTGATCAAAGGGAAACAAAATAGACTTGCCCTTATTCATTTTAAGGCCTTAGAACTTCCCATATTGTCCAATCAATGTCACTGCCGCTGGAACCGATCCCAATGTATTCCAAAGATGCAACAAAATGTCATCTGCATGCAACACCAGTTTATATTCCAACCCCCCCAACTTGTATACCTTCCCCTCACGGATCCTCCCTTAACCTTGGGCCAGTGGTTCCGAAGAAAGTGAAAAGTAGTGGCGAAAGGGGCCAACCTGGTCTCGTACCCCAGGCCAAACCAAACCAGCGGGAGAACCCTCAGTTCGCTGCAACGCACACCTTCGTACAAGGCCATATTCTCATTCAAAACCCTGCTCCCGAATACAAACTTCCGAAACACTACCTCCAGAAAGGCCCAATCGAATCTATTGAGGACCTTCTCTGCATCAATCAACAGCAATATAGGATTGCACCCCTTCACTCTAGCCCCCTCAATGAGGTGCAACGTTTTCCTCATTGTATCCGCAACCTGCCGACCCCCTAATAAAGCCCACCTGATCCGAGTGGACCAGTCTAGACGTGTGTATCCAACCTAGAGGCAAGGACCTGTGTAAATAGGTTTTCATCTACATTAAGCAGCAAGATGGGCCTATAGGAACCACAGACAAGGGGATCCTTACCTTCCTTAGGTATCACTGAGATGAGGCCCCTCACAAAAGAACCAGGGCCTCGCTCTGACGACAAGATATAGTTAAACAAGTTGGTCAAATACAGCACAAGTAAAGTATTAAATGAATCATAGAATCCCGATGTGTAGCCATATTCACCTGGGGCCTTCCCCACCTGCAAACGGCAAACAGCCTCCACAACCTCCTCCCCACTTATAGGGTCATCAATACTTGCCATGTCATCGGGCGTCACACAGGGAGAGAACCCGCATTCAGGTAGGCCTCTAGTCCTTCAGAGTCCACCCGCCCCTCTCCCGTATACAATCCCTCGTAAAAGGATGCAAATCTCTTCATAATCCCCTCTGAAGCAGTTTCCACTCAGCCATCCATTCCCTGTATTGCTGTTATCCATCTTTTGGTCCACTGTCCATGAAGGCGGAAAGCCAACAGCACATCGGCCGTATCCCCTTTTTCGGAATACTTTTGTCGCTAAAACTGGAGCTTCTGAACAATCTTACACTCTTCCAAAAATCCCTCACCACCTCTATCTGTCCCCCACCCCTATATCTGAATTCCATATTCCTCTTTCCAAGACACCATTTCCGTGCGCAACCTGTTTGAGTACATTTCTCTCCCTTTTCTTCCGGGCACCTTGCCTAATCAACAGACCCATCCATGTTGCTTTTGCAGCATGCCAGATAGTACATAAATCCACCTGCCCCGTATCATTCATAAGAATATATTCCTTAATGGCTCCCTCAAATTCCTCCCTAAACACTGGGTCCTTCCAGAACGATTCATTACATCGCCACAATGAGTGTCGTACACTGAGCCCCAACCATGATAAATCCAGCGACACCATGTTGCAGTCCAACCAGCTAATCGGAATTATCTCATAACCAAGCGCACTGTCCCACAACTCTTGACACAAACAAAATCATTGTTAGTATAGGTCACATGCAGTGGAGAATAAAAGGCGAATCCTCTACCTGAGGATGAAATAGTCACCACGCATCATGCAAGTCCTAAGAAACCAGGCAGCCCTGCAAGCCTTCACAACCATCTGGGGGTAGCCTGCTACAATCCACTCCTGAATTTCTCCAGTGTTTGGTCAGCCCACATGTTGAGCCCTCCTCCCCCCACTATCAGGTGCCCTTTGCATTCTCTCAACACTGTCGTAATCGTCACCCTCAAAAGTTTCAAGTACCCTTGGTTAGGGGCATAGATCGTCACACACGTAAGACATACTCCCTTCATGAGTCCTGAGACCAGCAATATCCTACCTTTGCCATTGTTCCACATCCTCACATCCTCCATCCTCAGTCTCTTGTGAAAATTGATCCTCACCCCAATCTTCTTAGAGTCCCTAGTGGGACACTCCTTCCCTCCCCCTGTGAGAACCTTGTTTCCTGTAGGAAGAGGACATCCACCCCCACCCTATGGCCACCAATGATCGTTTAGTCAGTGAGGTTAACCCCTTCACATGCAATGTACACATCTGCAGGCAGTCTGCCCTCCCCTTAATCATATCTACCACCGCCATAAAACTAGCAAGTCATATCCACAAACTAATGAACCGGCAACAAAAGAAAGTTCCCAGATCACACCATTCTCCTGAAACAAATTCCCTATACCGGTGCCCCACTTCCCCCTCGGCCCCCATACTCCAACCTAAAAACGCATCCAGCCGCACTCCAGGACGGATCACCAGGTATTCCCAGACCACTGGGAAATATCAATATGTCCCACTCCCATGAGAGAGCCCCCCTTCAAAATAAAATGGTCAGTAACGCATATCGTGAAACCTAAACCTTAACCCCAGCCCATGTCCAAATTCAGCCCGACTATTGGCGCTCATATCTCATACACGTAAACCTCCAAATCTGCACACACACACCCTTACGTGATCACCTTAAGGAATACAAAAGCAGACCAAAGAAGTCAAAAACATGAGGCATCGGTAGCGGATCAGGTGGGTAATGAGAAGGTGTATCCTGTCATCAACCCGAATACCCCCTCCCCCCTTCCGAAACCATCTCCCACAAGGCTTAACATAAGAAACACACCAAATTCTCCATCCTCTTGCCTGGATATCTCATGTGCACTCCCGCTCCAGCCCCGCAGAGGCTAGCTCAGCCAACCGCCCCTACATTGGCAGTTACATTTCTACTCTTGCGGCCACCCCTTCAAACCACAAATGTAAGCATGTGAACAGAATGAAAAATTTGAGGCAGTCGGAACGAGACACAAACTAGCGAAAAATTAAGGACTCAAACAATTCAAGAGTCACCTCTTGGAGAGGTATTTAGCTGTATGAACTTTCTTGATATAGGTACTAGGCGGCGTCTGCTCCTGCTCACCGTCTGAAAACAGACACTGTGAGAACCCTCATCATCCTGGGCTTGCATGTCAGGAGGACTCAGGAGCTCACTCTTGACCCTCTGGATATCCTCTGTGATCAATTTATATTTGTGGCCATCATATTCAAAAGAAATAGAAAAGGGAAACCCCCAACGGTGCCATACTCCTTTCTCATTAAGCCACTGGGTGGGGGGGCACACATTCATCTTCTCGCCAAAGTAAAGGCCGAAAGATCCGGGCAAAGAGTTTTCCTAGAGGAGCCGAGAGATACAGGACCCTCTTTCGTCGCTTTATCAAGGATTCTTGTCTTTTCTTCGTTATAGTGAAAGCAGGCAAGCACAGACCTCGGGCCCCTACACCCCCTTCCCCCAGCATGAGCCCAGTCAAATGTGTGTTCTGCGGTCGTATCGCTACCAAACAGAAGCCTACCCACCTCATGGATGGACCTCTTGAGGTCTCTGTTACCTCCTCCCTCTCCTGGATCCCAAAAAACCGAAGCTTATTTCTCCTCTCGCAATTTTCAAAGTCATCCATCTTGAGTGACATCTCGGAATCCCTCCTTTCAAGTTCTGAGACACTCATATCGAGTTGAAGTTCCACTGTGTCAAGCATGGTTTGATTGGTTTCTAAGTTAAGTCCTCCAAGGACATTCCCACTAACTGCGCATTGAGACTATAATAATGGTAAAAGGCACTAAACAAATGACAAGTACAAAACAATATATCATCTATTTTGTCGACGCACTTGTCCAATGTGTCAAGTTTAACTCCTATGTCAGCACAGATCACCCGGATCTCCACCAACAAAGCTGCTTTGTCCGTTGTGGGCACAGCATCGGCAGGAGCCTCCCCCATGATTGAATTATCTGGTTCTTTTAGGGGTTGGATGCAGTTAGAGAAGTTAAACCTCTGCAGAGAAGTTTTCCAGTCCATCACAGTGGAGGCGGATGAGGACAGACACTGCAATGACCTCAGCTCTGGGCAACTCCTTGGGGTAAAGATAAAGGGCCAGGGTTCTGGACGACCACAGGCGAGGCCAAGAGTGGTTCGCGACACCAAGCCCCGGTAAATCAGGAAGCCCACAGTGCCACAAACACTAACTCAGCTCCTTTATGCCTGGGCTTCGAGAATACAGCTAGAGCACACGAAAGGGGTGGGTCAGCTGACTAAAATAGCAAACCTCTGTTCAGGTGCGATATTCCTCCGCACCCCACCACAAGTATCTACTGAGGGAAGACGAGGGACCTCGCAAGTATGGTGAACTCACATCTTTTTTTTCTGTTATTGTGTTTTGGTTTACAGGAAACCTTCCACAAAATACAAAACATAGATAATATGCATAAAACCCAATCTTCATTTGTACAAAGGAATAAAAATTCAACCCAGATGTCAAACACAAACTTCATTTGCATAGTCCATAAAGAAGAGAAAAAAAGAAAAGGAAAAAAAACAGATAATTGCAGTTAACAATTAAAATCGATTCCATTCAGAAAGCGAACGAGTGCAATAATCAAAGAGATATTAGTTCCCCACATCAGTCCACATCAAAACAGTTCTTTGGAGTGCTCAGATGAAAAACTCTACTGTTCCTTGACAAAAGCAGTCTGATTATACTGAGTGCTCCACAATCTAATATCCAGTGTTTAAGAATTTCAGTGACCTCATGAAATGTACAGAAACAGCAATTTAGGGGTGTCCTCATACCACAAGTAGGCATAGACCAGTGCCTAGTTCGCTCTGTAGAGTGGAATTGAGTTTGAAACATAGAAAAACCTAAAAGGTCTTTTGACAAGGAACTCACTTCAGGTATATAGGTAGGTCCCCCTTTTTCTGGGGAATTTAGCATATTCTCTGAAAAGTGGATATTTGGACAGAGCCTCAATGGTCAACCTCCAATCGTCCTGCAATAGTTTGAATTTTACTTTTTCTGAATTCAAACTGAGTTCCATGTCTGAGAAGTCAATTTCTTCCACTAGTTCCCTCATACAAGTCCTATATTTATTCACGGAGGAAACTTATCATTTTCTGCCATAGATTGAAAATCCACAAATAATGAATTGGCCTGATGTCTCAAAAACTTGGAATGTATCAAGAGTTGTTTCCAATGATATCGAGCATGGAGAGAAATGAGATTTAGTTAATGGCGAATTACTGCATTAGGGACTGATGATGCTAGGCCCAATACGTTCTTCCACATCAGTCCTTGCAGGCTATCAAGAACTGGTCGCACATCAACAGATGCCATGTCAAGCCCATATAACAAGACCAGTTCCACCTTGCACTGATAGCATTTGACTGCTTGTAAAAGTGAAAAGCCACAGACTCTCCTAAATATGCGTTTTCTTTTGGGACCTCAAGAGATTCAATTTGGCCTTTAGTGATTCTTTCCACATCTTGACTGAGTTATACTCCAAGTAGTGGATAGAATCACCCTTTCCACCTGACCAGTGCCCAATACCCAGTGCTTGAACACAGACTTTCTTCCACTAGAGAAAACAACCACCTAGGACTTACCATCATTCACTACTAGATTGTTAGACTGGACGTACTCATAAAAAAATATTGAACTTACCTTGGAGACCTTGCGCTGCTCTGTCAAAGATGACAATGTCATCAGCAAAAGCCAACCAATGAATGTCAAGAGGGCCCAACCTAACAGGAATCAGACCCTGGGCATGCCAAATCTCCACAATATCACCAAGATATGCATTGAAGAGGGTTGGAGCCAGGGAACATCACTGCTTAAGCTCCACCTTAACCAATATATGTCCAGTGACTGAGTTAGGGAGAATTCTCAACATGTGCTAATTTCCCTTACCTTGTGAGACCCCCAGCAACTTTGCTGGATTTCTAGGATTTGTTTTTTTTTTACCCGGGAAGAGTGAGAGCCTTTTTTCCCCACTCTTCCCATGTATTTTGTGTGTGTTTTACTTTTGTGTTCTTTGGTTATGGAGTTTTAAAACAACTCCAGTGGCATCATCTTTTTATGTGTGTCACACAGCACCTTTAGTGCAATGGCACAGGGGTGTCTTTCAGACTCCCCAAGATTTAAATACCTTCTCTGGGACAGACTACCTTCTCCCAGAGCATGTAAAAATAAATTGGCTTTACTAGTCTTTTTAGATTTACTGACCCAGCACACACTATCTTCCTATAGAGTGCTGGAGGGGTTGCTTAGCTTCCCGAGTCAAAACACTCATGTAACAGTAAAATGTTACCCTTTCCTACTTTAAATGGCTGGTGGTAGTGGTTTAGATCAACTACAGTGATTTTTCCCGACCGGTAACAACGGTAGCTAAAAATCGGGTCAGCCATGTTTTTCAATATGGCGCCCAAGACTTATCTGTAAAAACAGACTCCGGTCATCTTTTTTCGCCATTTCTTTTAGGAAAGGTCCTTCTTGTGTTTGTCTCTGCGCGCCAAACCATGGTTGGTCCCTTTATTCGTTGGCCTTTGGCAGGCTTCAGTGCTGAAGCCCTCCTCTGGCTACCTATGCTTAGTCTCCTAGGAGACCTGAATACACTATGGCGTGATTGGCCAGCTGGCTGTCCGGCAAGGACAGCCACCCTGCTTTGTGAGTGACAGCCAGGCTGGAATGAATGGGGGAAAACTGTTTAAAAGCAGGTCTCTGAGCCTTGGAAAGCAGAGTCGACCACTGGAACGAAAGAACTGAAGAGGAGAGGAAGGAAGAGGACTGCTGCAACTCCTGGACGATTGGTGAAGCCCTGCTGCAGTTCCGAATTGCCTGAAACTCCGACGACAGAGAAGCCCTTCAAGGTTAACTTCTTCTCTTGAGTTTGGTGGGAACAACCAACTCGCAAGCCACCTGGACACCGTCCTATTCTGGTCGAATTTTCATCAGAGTGCTGTTGAAAACCAGATAGCCAGAGGGAAGGAAACCAGCTTGTGGACTTTAAGGCATTCACACCTTAAACCAACGTCTTGCTACAGCTTTTGGCCTCTTCCCTGGGCAGTGCAGGAACCTCCCGACGTCGTCATTCTTGTCCCCACGACTGAAGCTCAGGAACAGCGAGATCTGCTCGAACTACCAGGAACAACTGCCTCAGCTACAGCTTTCTTCATTGACAAGATATTGTGCAAACGTGATCTGGAAATCTTTTCGACCATCGAGAAAGTGCGTGAAACTTTCCTCAACTACGAAGGTATGTCCTTCCCTAAACATTCGTCAAACTTTTCGCCTAGCCAAATCCTTTCAAAATCTGTGGCAAAGACTTAACCATTAAATACCAGAACTGTGCTATTCTATACAAAAGACTCTGAACCACTGACTTTCGCCCGGCCTGTTGAGAAGAATTGCTGGTTGTATTTTACTGAAACCCTTTGCCATGCCTATGAATGTATTTGGGCTGTCTAGTCTTATAACCTTGTCTTTTCCCTCCTTTATTAAGTATCTGAAGTGCCATTTTGCTCCCACTTCATTTTGGAGCTAAACTTGTTCATTTACTTACCGGTTGGATTTTTGTGGTGTATTAGTGTGTGATATTGAGCTGCTTATACTAGAGTAATGTTGTCTAAATGACTGAGTAAATAAATGTATATTCTTTCACCAAGAAATCTTGACTAAGTGTTTACTTGAATCACTGTATTGGTTGCTCCTTTGTGTAACTTGTTCTACTGCTCACTTAAACTCTTGAAATACGCCTGGCTGCTCAGCCATCGCTACCACTTTACTGTGTAGTACAGGCTTGTACCAAAGGTGAAATTGTGCTTACACTTGTAGTCCTAATGGCATGTAGTGTTCCCAAAGGGTACTGCATGCGATTCTGCCTAAAAGACTGCACCATCCTTACTTAAGCGGACTCAAAGTTTTGAGTCATGATGAAGCAAGGCAATCAGCTGAATAGTTTTCATAGGAACCATGTATTTGAGTAATTTCTTTTTTAAACATGTTTTTATTAAATTTTAACACACATTCAATGCAACATATAAAAATACCATAAACACCCCATCTCCAATTCGCCTACCCCCTCCCCTTCCAGAAGGTCTCTCCGTGCCATTTTCTGGTCTTACGGTTTGGGACCTTGTTTCGACTAATTGAACATGTCGAGAATCCTTATTTTGTGTGGGCACCTTTGTTCCATGTAGTCGCTCTGCAGGTATGCAAGGGCTGTGCCCCAGTCTAATAGGAATCTGTGGCGTTCTCCCTGAATATTGTACATTATCCGTTCCATTGCTACAAATGCCCACACCCTTTGTAGCCATTTCATAGATTGTCGGTGGAGATTTTTGTTTCCATTTTTGGGCTATTGCCAACCAAGCCGCTATTAGCAGCATCATAAAGTTCAGCTTCTGTGTCATAGGGCCTCATTAGGACCCAGGCGGTAAGGGGTTTACAGCGGCGTAAACAGCGCCGACCCTTACCGCCTGATTCCGAGGTCCCTTAGCGCCATGGAGGTTTTAACACCTGCTTTTAGCTGGTGTTAAAATCCATGGCGCTAAGGGACCTTGTTGTTAATTACGCTACCGTAATTTATGGTGGCGTAATTAACGCCTTCCCCACTCCCATTATGCCCTATGGGGCAAAAATGGGAATGGGGAAGGGTAAATGGGTTAATGGGGACTTACCGCCTCACTCACCTCGGAATGGGGCGGTAAGTCCGCCAACCACCATGGCGTAAACGTAGTTTACGCCATGGTGGTAAAGGTACGACCCAGGCGGCAACTTACCGCCTGGGTCGTAATGAGGCCCATAGTCATACGTTTTTTACGGGGCTCCCAAAGCCCACACATCCACACCTCCTCCTCCAACCCCTCCGTTCCCAAGAACATCTTGTGCATTTGTGTTTTGAAATCTCCCCAGAATTGCTGTATAGCCGAGCAGTCCCACCAGACGAGCCTCCAGTCTCCCACTCCCCCACACTCCCTCCAGCACTTATTTGAGGTGTTTCTATACATAGCATGGAGTCTTTCCGGGGTATAATGCCATTGTACTAAGATCTTTGTCCATATTTCCCTAATCTGGATTGCTCTGGTGAGTTTGGGAATTGCCACGCATATGTATTTCCAATGTTCCTTGGAATAGTTGATTGAGTGTTTTTTCCCCACCTCTTCATGTACTGCCATTTGATCTCATAGGTGTGCAAGGTCGGAGATAAATTGTTTTGTACCTGTGTGGTACGGTTCGAAAGGGGTTAGGTCCCTAGTTGCAGCCTGTTTGATCTGTGGGGACTGTAGTCAGTGGTGTAACTGTTCATATTTGTATCTGTCTCTTATTGTGAGGCCCAGCTGCTCCGCACATTTTTCAAATGATCTGATTTCATGGGCATGGTACATATCCCCCATCTTGGTACACCCGGCGAGCTCCCATTTCTCATACACCCCCTTTTCCGTTCCCGGGGGGAATTCTGGATTTCTGAGCATAGACATGAAGGGTGCTGGGTCTTTAGTTAGGGTTTCCTCTTTTGTGGCTTTGTCCCAGACGTCTAATGTTGCTTTTATTACCTCACTAATCTGAACATTAGGGTGTCTGTGTTGTTTCCCTATCCACAGCAGATGTTGGAGGTAGTTGTTTGCTACTGCTCTGTCTTGAGAGACCCATATGTTCTGAGAGGTCCCAGGGATCCATTCTTTTAGGACCCAAAGTTGGGCTGCCTCGTAATACTTGCGGAAGTGTGGGTGAGCCCAGCCCCCTTTTTGTTTCGGCGCTGTGAGAACTGTCCTTGCCACTCAGGGGGGTCTTTTTCCCCCCATATGTATCCTATTATTATTTTAGACAGGGAAGTGAAGTACATTGAGGGGATTTTGATTGGTAGCGCTTGGAATAAGTATAGAACTCGAGGGAGGATGGTCATTTTTACCGCCGATATCCAGCCCTCCCATGTGGTCGATAAGGGGTTCCACCTCTCTACGTCCCGTTTAATCTTTTCTAGTTGTTGGAGATCATTTTCTTTATATAGTTTGTCTATACTATCTGTCAGAGTTATTCCCAAGTATTTCACCCCTTTGTCTCCTACCTTTAGCTGTAACGCTGAGGACAGTTGCATGATTGTTCCTCTATTCCCCGCCAATATGAGTATTTCTGATTTCTGCCTGTTGATTTTTAGACCCAACAGTGCACCATATGTCTCTATCCCTTGTAGAAGGGGCTGCAGTGATCTCTGTGTCCCCCAGTGCCACAAGCATGTGGTCAGCGTATGCTGCTGTTTTGTGTGAGTAGCCTGCCATGTCTATCCCATTTAGGGCCGTGTATCCCTTATTCGCGCAAGAAGGGGTTCCAGAAAGATTGCATAAAGGAGCAGGGAGAGTGGGCACCCCCGTTTTGTACTTCTATCTGGACCTTATCGGATAACCCCCCCCCGTTTACTGTTATGTGGACATTGGGAGAGACATAGTTGGCACGTATAATGTTGATGAATGATTCCCCCATTCCCATCTTCCCCAATAAGCGTAAGAGGAGTGACCATGACGCGGTCAAAGGCTTTCTCTGCGTCGAGTGCCAGAAGAATGGCTAGAGAGTAGGTGAAGCCAATTTTTTCCACCAGGTGGATTGTTCTAATATTGTCATGAGTCTGTCTGTTCGAGACGGATCCCGACTAGTCCTGGTAGATTAGTTTTCGGAGGAATTGTGCGAGCCTGTTGGCCATGATCTTCGTATATAGATTAGCATCTATATTGATTAATGCTATCGGACGGTAGGAGGTAAGGAGCTCCAGGTTCTTCCCCGGCTTGTGGAAAACTAGCAGTTTTGCCTCGTTCATGGATTGGGTTATGTTGCCTTTTTCTTTGAAAGTATTGAAGAGTTTGTTGAGAACTAGGGGCTATAGAGAACTATCGGAGTATGTCTTATAGAATTGTGCAGAATAACCATCAGGGCCAGTTTCTGCACCATCTCCCTCTGAATCGCTGTCAATTTCTCTTCTAGGTCAAATCCCCATTGCCGGTTTAGTTTGTCCCTCCTCACTTTGAGTGCTATGAGATGTCCCCTTGTCACTGCCTTAAAGGCTTCCCAAAGCGTCTGCCTAGATGTTTCGGTCTGGTCATTCTGTGTGAAGTATTCTACTATGCCTGTCCTGACTGTGTTCCCCAGGACCGGGTACTGGATGATGTCTACTGGCAATCTCCAACTCCAGAGCTTAGTCTGTCGTTGGGAGAGCGCCATTTCCACCCAGAGTGGGGCATGGTCCGAAAGTGATATAGTTCCTATTTCCGTGTACTCTATTTTCCCCATCGAGGCCCATATATAATCTATTCTTGACATCGAGTTGTGTACGTGGGAATAATGGGTGTATCCCTTTTGTTGCACTTTCATGCCCCGTAATACGTCTGCCAGTGAGAGTGTTTCCATTTTCTCCCGCAGTGCTTTTGATGGGGTTCCCTGCCCCTGTGGTCTGGCGCCTGGTCTGTCTATATTCGGGTTCCATGCAAGGTTGAGGCCCCCCCCCCCACCACAACCTCCCCTGTGGCAAAGCTTTCTAGCTTGTCCAGTGTGTCCCTGAGGAATACATCCTGGCCCGGATTTGGAGCATAAATCGCCACTAGTGTCAGGGGGTATCCTTCTATATGAGTATTTGCGAAGAGGTATCGCCTCTGCTTGTCTGTGTATGTGTATGTGTTGTGGATTTGTAGATTCAGAGAGTTATGAAAAGCTAACAGCACCCCAGCCCTCTTTTCTTTCTCATTCAACTGGATTATTTGGTTATACCCATTCAGGCGCACCTTCCCTTTATCGTTCCCCTTTATGTGGGTTTCTTGTAGGATTACAATATCGTATTTCCCTTGTTGGAGGAAGTGTTCAAGATTTTTTTTTTTACCAGGGAGTTCGGCCCCCGGATATTATATGCCAAAATTTTGATCCCCTTCATTTTATGGTGTGCGTCTACCTCCCTTTTGCTTCTTGTCCCAGTTTAGCCGGTTCACGTGCCCTTGAAAAATGTCCCCCCCCTTGTTGACCCCATCCCTCCCAACTATGCTACCCCCAACTTGCATTTTGCCCCCCCCTTTCCCCATAACTGCCCTGAGGAGGGATCTGGGACCTATGGCTGCTCGGGCGTGGAGCCCTCTGCTCCATGCCCTCTATATACTCAGGGATAACTTTGTGGGGAGTCCTAAACCCCACTCGAGTTCCTCCAATGGCTACCAGGGTTGCCCCCTCCCCCCTCTGTCACCTGGAGACTGGATTCCTGCTGCATGTGGAGTTCAGAGACATTCAGAGTGTCCGACCCAGGAAGGTTTTGGTTATGAGTGTAGCTGTATAGTTCCAGTGACTTAGTATCTATATTACTGCTTTTTGCTTGGTCGTCGTATTTTCCTGTGGATCGTTTTCCACTCCCATGGGGTCCTCCTCGCACCAGACCCCTCGCCCCGGTGAATGCTATCTATGGGTATGTCTGTGTCATCTTCTGTTGCGAGGATATCTTTGAACACCGTTTAGACTGCGCCTTTGCCACCGATTCCACCATGTTTTTGATTCCGATATTAGATATCCGGAAGCGGTTTTGTAAGTCCTTGCATTGGAGTTCAAGATTGTGCGTCAGACGGGCCTGATGTTCCTGGGTTTCTGAGCTTTGCTTCGTCATCTCCTCTTTATTTTGCACTATTTTTTCTAGGGTGTCTGTTCTTTCCCCGAGGTCTGCTACGTCTGTTTTTAACTCTTGTATCGCTTGTTTCAGTTCATTTTTCATTGTGTCAAATTGCGTGTTCAGCATGGCCATAAATTGTTCTTGAAATTCCCTAAACCAGGACTTCATGTCTTCCTTCGTGACCATCTCCCCCGTGCCGTGACCCGATCTGTCCTTACACTTTGGTCGCTCTGTGTCTTCCCTTTTGCAGGTATTGTGGGTTCTGCTCCCCACAGTTTTGTCAGATTTGGTTCTTGTCTAGGGTGTGTGATCTGTGCTGTGGCTTGAGATAGGTTCGCCCTCGATTTTGACATGGGTGCCACTCTTCGATGGAAGTGTGTTTAGGGAGTAACCTCGTTTGGAGGGAGGGCTGGGAGCTGTGTGCTTCCTTTCTTAGCGTGGGGGGATGGCTCGTTCTATCACAGGGTTGTCTCGCCGTGTGCTTCAGCTGGGCTGAGGAATCGGAGGCCCACCGGGTCTTCCCAGCCTTCCCTGTCTGGTTATAAACCCTGCTCTGGCCTGTGGAGGTGAAGCGAGGTCCGAGTACTCCGAATATTGTAGACCTCTTAATGGGATCGGCCTGTTTCCTTTTGCCCGTTGCTCAGACCCGATAATGGCATGTGTGGGGCCCCTGGCGGGTTCTCTGGCTGATCTGGGTTGCATGGTTTCCTATGGGGGTTGTGGCTCCTGAGCTGGAGCTCTGAAAACCTGTAATACTGGAGTGTGGGTCGGGCTTTATGTAGTCCCCCCGGGGAGCTCGCCCCTGTTTAAGTGTTCTCCCCTGTACTCTCTACCCCTGGGAGGCTGGCTCATTGGCTATCTGTCCCCTTTAGGCCTCCACCGCAGGGATCTGAAGTTTTGTGTGTTTCTTTATCAGTCTCTGGGCCACTGGATGATTGTATGTTAACACTTTGTGGCCTGGGCCCGTGGTTTCTCCCGGTGCAACAGGCATTGTGTTTGGCGGGAGAGAGTCTAGTGCGGTCCGGGGGGGCCTGTCCTACCGTTCCTTTGTTGTGCTCTGTCCGCTCCAGAGTCTGGGGTCGGTGCGTGTTGTACGGCATAGCTTCCCTTTCCCCTTTTGCACCGAATACGTGTTGGGGCACTTTCGTAGTCTGGTGTGCTCCTAGCCCGGCTGTTATGTGGTCTGGCTGTCTGGTGCACCTGCTGCTGTGCCTGCTTCACCTCTGACGGCTCCTCCGGACAGAAGAGGGACATTTCTGGACTTCCATGCACCTCCCTTTATGTGCCTTGGAGCGCTGAATACGGCCCGTTGCCGGGGGGATCCCTTATTTGGATGGGAGATGGGCTTTCTCCGTCTCTGCCGTGCTCCGCCCTGGGGCGCCTGCCTTAGAGCTGTTGTTGCCTCATTCCCTCCGAGAGCATGTAGAAGTGCCGCCCCCCGGGTCCGTACCCTGTTCCTGGATCCATGGAGTGGGGGCTCCCCAGGGGGTTCTATGCTTTGGTGAGGTCCTCCGACACCCGGATGCAGCCCTTTGCTGCTGCTGCTTCCCCAGTGCAATGTTCCCGAGTCTGCCGACGGGCGACCGTTAGCTTCTCCCACGCTGTTCTTTTCGCATCTGCCTTGCAACCGCCGGTGTGGCTGGTGCTTGCCGTGCTGTCGCACTGTAAGGCTATATATTACCCCTTTGGTCCTCGGTTAAATTGGAGCAGGTTTCTGCATTATTGTCAGTCTTTAATGCTTTTGGCCCGGGCGAGGAGACGGAGCGTGCTCACTTAAGTCTTCCCCTTGCGGTCGCCATTTTGAGAAATTGAGCCCACAGACATTCACGGACTACACAAATTGCCTCAAGGAACTTCCTGAATCCCCAGATGCTCCATCGGGGACAGATCGCAATTTTCAGCATGTGATCACTTCCAAGCCAAATCCCCACCAGCTCCCCCAAAACCTCCACAAATGGAGGTCAGTGGACTCCATGGGCTTGGACCTACTCCCTCCCAGGAGCAAGTAAGCAAACACCCCCAGCAGTGACAGGCAGCCCCAGATGGTGCAGCAGCCCGCCTGGGCTGATCAGTCTTTGTCGTAGGCGGGGTGCATTAGCAATGAAGCGCAGCTCACCTTAGGCCTAGCCCCATCCCAATGGCATACCATCTCCCCTACTCAGCCTGAGGCAATGGAAGAACTTCCTCTTCAATGTCCACTCCGGGATCCTCCACAGCAAGGGGGTAGCCACGTGCAAAATGCCAGTGACAGTCTAGCCCCAGGCAGTCTGCGCAGAACTTTTGCATCTCCTAAAGAGGAGGAACATGCAATACAGGCAAACGCTCCTCCGCTGATACAGGGGGAACGTGCCTCCAGTTCAAGCACCCATTCCGGGATCACAACCCACTAGAAGGACCTGACACGGCTCACGACCAAGCAACTGTAGAGGCCATTTAATAATCACACTGGCAATGCCGGGCATGATCACGGCTGGGGCCAAGCCACGAGTCAGCAATGTGATGCTCATCGCCAACCCCCTCCTTACCATACAATGTTCACTGTTCTCCTGCCATCGATTGACCGACCCAGGGCAAGGGCAGACTACAGCAGGTGTCCGATTCGGGTGCTCTGGAACCCGTTACCCACCAAGGGCCTTGGGTCACAGGCCCCAGCATACACCTCAGGTCAGCGTCCAGATGTACCGCTGCAGTCATGGAGCACAGTGTCAGGGACACTACTTTTGTTTTCCCAGGCGACCTTCCTCCATTGATATCACAGCAACATGATGGCCAATCTTCTAAAAACTTCACCCAGGGGTGCCCAAGGAGTTCCCAACAGGGAATGCTCAATTCACCACCTTCCAGGGCAGGTCCAAAGTGGGGGTTGTGATGAATTCAAAGATGTATCACTTCTTTCACTGGAAGAGCCCCCTCCTATATGGCCAGAATTTGGCAGCCGCTACCTGATCATGACCCTGGGGGTAACAGCTCCCAGGGAAACCCGATGACATCAATGCAAGAAACCACATATCCTCCTTTTCCAATAAAGGGTGCTTCCACAGTCGCCCATGCCTTAACCCCTTAACTGCCATGGCGTTTCCCCCGCCCAGTGCCAAGGCCTTTTTTGGCGATTTCGGTATGTCGCCATTCAATCCCTTGTAACTTTTCTGTTACATAAGATATCTAGGCCAAATTTGGTGCCTTTTTTCCCACATGTAGGCGGTCGTAACGCCACCAAGGAATCCTAGTTTGCTGTAGGGGGTGAGCGAAAATAACCAAAAAAGGTAGAAAATATTGGGGTTTTTCAGAAAATGCCACTAAAATGATGTACAAAGAAGCCTGTGTTTTTTTCCTTCTAAGTGCTATGAACAAATGGTTTGCTTTGCTGAATTCCTCATTTTCCAGGCTTTCAAGAACAGGTTGAGTGAAAAAAGAAAAAAACACAAAAAAAAAAAACGTTTTGATATGGTTACCAGCCGTTTTGTGAGAGGTAGGCGATTTTGGCCTTTTTTCCAATAGGACATGCGTGGACGGAATGTAAGAAAAGGGTAGGAAAGCTCAATGGGAAGACAGAAAGGCATACATTTCTGAAAAGTACACAAAATTCCAAGTTTAGGAAGAGGTGATTTGCGCAGGTCAGGCAACAACTATGTAGGGAAAAATTCCATAGTTTGGGGAAAAATCAGGAACATGACAGAAAAAAAAGGTATGTGGTGGACATGGTTGGCCTGGTAAGGAAATTGCTTCTGTGAATTTTGAGAAAAAACAATGCTCCGCTACATTCCCTCCGACTCTTCCAGTTAGGAAATCACACATGGAGCCATGGTACACAGGAGTTATGCTTACGGCCTAAACAGACGTACTTAGCATGTGTAAATAAGGAAAACAAATGTGGCGAGGAAGGGCAAGCATAAATGTTTTGAAAGAGCACAGGCAGACCTTTTGAAGGGTAGGTGACTTGTGCAGGTTACAAGAGTGCACACGTGGGGAGTGAGTGACACTCCAAAGGGGTGAAACTTGGCAGGTGCGCCGGTGCTCGCAGCATCGCAAACACCCCGCGAGGTGCTGTTCTCGCTGAACCCTTCGTCCAGCCGCCTCCGGAGGCCAAGGTACCAATACAGCACCTGTTATCTAGGGTGCTACCAAGATGCAACTATTTTGTTTACGGTCTGCAGGGCGCTCCCCTTAAAGGACTACATAGAAGGAGTCAATGCAAAAGGCAGCGTCGCGTACATAGGCCGTTAAGGGCCACGGCCTGAATTGGAGCCGGACAAGTGCATGACTTGTGCGCAGCCCAGCATATTCATACCATGGTTTCATATTAAGGACCCAGCTGGCAAGGAGCAACATCTGGCCAGATGTAGACCAGCACTAGGATGCATTCCGACATGACCCCTTTCTTTGGAGCGATGATGTCCAGTCGTGGGTTTAACTTGGCATTCTATAAATAAGGCTCCCGGTTTTATGGTCTAATTCATAGAGACCCAGTCTATGGCACGGCCTGATTAATACTTCCTGGACTTATCGACAGGATTCCGGGACCAGCCTAATTGGTTGAGACTATGGTGTGTTTTATACATTGTGAAATGTTTAACCTTGTTCTCCAATTATATTGTGTAAATTAAGACACAGATGAATTTCAAAGAATTATGACGCCTACAGGAATGCCACGTCCTGATGAAGATGGATATCGTCGGCTTTTGAGTTAGACGTGTTGTCTCCATCGAAACTACTATCTGTTAATTGTGCCAGGTCTATTGTACTGTATGTCACATTGTTCCTGTCCTGACACAAGATTAGTTGACGCATAGCATCCCTTGGCTAATTTTAGCATTTATTTCAATGTTTATGTGTTCATTATATGGTGCAGTGCCGTAACTAACCATTGTGGTTGGGCTGCATGATCCTTTAGTGACTAGATTGCCCTTTGTTGATTTATTTTTTGGCCCTTTTGCCTTGAGATCGGAATAGGCGATTCTGGTTTCCCTTATCGAGTGACTTTCTTCGCTCGCACGGGAAACCCCTTTTTGGGATCAATCTAGTAGCATCTAGGTCTACTGTGATTTATTTCTTTGCCTTTTTCACTTACAGCCAACAGTGAAACTAGCACTCAGTCACTTTACACAATGCTCTTTATGATTGATACATTAATGTTGTCACTTTGCGTATTTTTTGTACAGAACTTCAGATGATTTAATACTTATTTTAACAAGTACAAATTCGAAATAAATACAGTATTTTTTACGATTGTTTCGTTCTTAGTGGATTGATCTGTGTTGTGACCCTTGGGGGTCCTCCCCCGTTTTGGTGGCCTTTTAGCGGCCTGTTTGAGTATCTTCAATTCATTCCGCTGGCTGGTTTTTCATTTATACAAAAGTGTATAGTACCTAAAGCAGCATCTAAATGTAGGTCACATTTGGGAAATGAAAGAGTTGTGTGACAAAGGGCAGCAGCAAATGGGTCAAAACGTTATGAAAACCACGCAAACACAACAAACATTGTACCTTCCCGTGTACTCAAAGGTGTCACGATGAAAATGGTAGCTCACATGTGTGGGTGCACCTACCGGGGCGCAAAGGGAAAAGGCTAAACCACTGGTAACCCCAAGTCTTTCGGCAGAGCAGATTTTGAGGAATTTTGCTCATGTGGACAACCTACAGATTTCGGCCTAGGGTGTCAAAGCCACCGAGGAAAACAAGGAACCCCATGCATTTCCCAAAAGAGGACACCCGTGGGAATCCAGGTGTGTGACTTGCGCAAATGGCCCCAGAATTCAAAACCCTCGGCAAAGTCCGAAATTTGGTGGAAAGAAATCACAATTTTCAGATATTTCACTCTGCCCACCCACCGAAACACACTGCCAACACCACATGTCCTACCTTCCCGCATTCCCACAGGTGTCCCGACGAAAACAGTACCTCACATGTGTGGGTGCACCTACCTGGGCGCAAATGGAAAAGGCTAAACCACTGGTCACCCCAAGTCTTTTTGCTGAGCAGATTTTGAGAAATGTTGCTCTTGTGGACAACTTACACATTTGGGCCTAGGGTGTCGAAGCCAAAAAGGAAAACAGGGAACCCCATGCATTTCCGAAAAGAGGACACCCGTGGGAATCCAGGTGTGTGACTTGTGCAAATCGCCCCAGAATGTATTACGCACAACCCCTGGCAAAGTCCGAAATTTGGCCAAAAAAAAAAAGAAAATCACTATTTTCAGACATTTCACTATGCCCATCCAGCGAAACATGACGCCAACACCATATGTACTACCTTCCCACGTTCCCACAGGTGTCCCGACGAAAACGGTACCTCACATGTGTGGGTGCCCCTACCTGGGCCCAAAGGGAAAAGGCTAAACCACTGTTATCCCCCAAAGTGTTTGAGGAGCCAACCTACAGATCTGGGCCTGTGGTGTCGCATCCACCAAGGAAAACAGCTAACCTCATGCATTTCCGAAAAGACACCCATTGGAATCCACAGATGACTGACTTGCGCAAATTGCCCAAGAAATGTATTACCCACAAGCCCCGGCAAAGACCCACATGGGAGACGGGTGCCCAAGGCCAGGAACATTACCCCAAATTTCCTAGAGTTCTGGCTGCCCTGCGCTACAGCTTCTCCCCCTGAGAAAGATCAGGGACCCTGCCGGAGCTCCCTGGACCCACTGCTGGGCTTGGGGACAGTCAAACTACATGGGAAACAGCCGCCCAAGGCCAGGGAAATCACCCCCGATCATCCTGAAGCGCTGGCTGGGCTGTGTTACAGAATTTCCATCGGGGGAGCGAAGGGGACCCTGCCGGGGCTCCCCGCAACTGCCGCTGGACTTGGGGATGGTGGACCCACATGGGAGACAAGGCGCCCAAGGCCGGAGGCATCACCTCCAACCATCCTGGAGTTCTGGCTGGCCTGCGACACACCATTTCCTTCTGGGAACGGACAGGGACCCTGCCGGGGCTCCCCGCAACTATTGCTGTGATTGGGGACGGTAGACCCACATGGGATACGGCCGTCCAAGGCCAGGAACATCACCCCGACCATCCTGATGTGCTGGCTGCGCTGCGTTACAGAATCTCCCTCGAGGGAGGGAAAGGGACCTTGCTGAACCTTTTTGGAGCTGGCGTTGTGCTTGTGGACGGTACACCTACATGGGAAATGTATGCCCAAGGCCAGGGAAATCCTCTCCAACCGTCCTAGAGTTATGGCTGGGCTGTGTTACAGCTTTACCTTCGGGAGGTATTGGTACACTGCCAAGGCTCCCTTGTGGGGAAAAGCTGTACCACGTGCCAGCCAGAACTCCAGGACAGTTGGAGGTGATGGGCCTTTTCCACCCCCACCCCAGTGTGTCCCTCCAAAAAGAGTTGTTGCACCGCCAATGCGAACTCCCTCCATCCATGGATGCATGCAATGTCTAACTCCATTCCCAACATGTCGTGGTCTGACCAACCCACTGGGCGGGTTGCACACTTGTGTATTCTTGACACATGTGCCTGATTCTATAGAAGACTGTCTATGCGAGTATAGTTATTATGTGGTTTGGAGTGAAAGTGTATCCCCCTCTGGCCGGGGTGAGTTGCTCTCCAGACATCCATTAGCCTCCTGCATTTGAGGGCTCCCCCGAACACATCTTCCCCAGTCGGTCTGTCCCCAGAGCCTCCCCCTTGGAAAATTGGTCCCAACGAGCGTCCTCTTAGGAGTTGAAGTACTCCCGATTGACAACTTATCCTATGCTTCCAAAATTATGCCCAGTACGTGTAGAAGGCTTTCTGCCCAAGGTTTGGCACATATACTGTGACGAACAACACCCTTGTTCCTCCCAACGCAGCTTGGACAATAAGTAATCTATCCTCCATTAGCGTTGTGACCTGCACATGTTGCATATGCAGACGCCTGTGAAACACCATGCCCACTCCTACCTTCTTTACGGCATTTGACACCCAGAACACCTGCCCGATTCCTCCCCCAAGCCCCTACCGAATAACCTCTCCTCCCTTTCCTTCAACCTTGTCTCCTGCAAAAATAGGAATCCAGTGCCGCCCTCTGGAATTCCCTCACTACCAGAGAATGACTAGTGGGTGAATTAAGGCCCTTAACATTTAGCGTCCCGACATTCAGCCAAGACTCCCCCCGCATTATCGTCATCTCCACTGAGACCCGCTCCATGCTCCCGTTAATCCCCTCCACCAGTCATGCCTCCTGCACCTCGTCATCTCTTGTACCACAACACCCATAAAACATGCTGCCTCATTAACCCACTGTCCTCCTCCCATCAAAACAACAAACAAAAATAACCTGTTAACTACGCAAAAGGTAATGAACAGTTACCCATGGGGAGACCCTCCTCATATAAGAGGGTCACCTCTGGGTTGGTCGGACCCGCTGGCATCTTCCGACAAGACACTGCAGTCTGCGTGGTGAGTATGCGGCACACATGGCCATTCCACAAGTGTCGTTTCAGTTTTCATCACAGCCGTTTGGTGGGCAAGGGGTTGTTCAACTTCTGCAACTTCCTTCCCACCCTACCCCTTCTTGGTCTTGGGGGTCTCTTCGAGGGGCCTGGGTACCTGTGCTCACTGTTTTGTCTGCCGGCAGCATTCCCCTTGCCCGAGGCCCCCTACAAAGATCGCAGGACCTGTTCTGCCTCTTTTTGACACGTTATCCTGTAGTCTTCACTCACCATTATGAAAAGCAGGGCGAATCGGTAGGCATACCTGTACCTGACCCCTTTCTCCATCAACCATTGGGTCACGGGTCGACAGTCTCTTCTGCCCGCTAGTGTCATGGCTGACAAGTCCAGATAGAGTGGCACTTTTGAGCCCATATATTCAAGCTCAGGAGTCCGTTTTGCCCTGGCCAATACCTCAGACTGTAGCGCAGAAATGTCAAAATAACAGTGTGGTCTCTGTCCAAATGCCCTGTCACCTCTGTGAGCTCTCTCAATTTTCACCGTCTTACCCCTTCAGGCTGAAAGAGAAGGCACTGAATTTCCTGCACTTTTAGTTCCACTTGTGCAGGGGTTTCTCAGTTTTCTCCACCAGGCCAAGGATCCTAATGTTATTCCTCGGTTCTTGATTCTTCAAATAGTATATCTTCAGAGTCACCGCTTGGCTTCCATTTTCATTTCCATCAAGTCTGTGTTGACTTGATTATTTTCCAGGCCCTTAACTCTCCTCTCCATCTTTCCATGCAGTTCTTAAATGGAGGTCTGGCTAGCTCCCCTGAGGTCCTTTATCTCAGTTCTTCTGAACTTTTGAAGCAATGCTACTGCCACTGTGTCCTCTTCTCCATGAGGCGGTGGCCCTCCTTCCGTCCTTCCCTGCCTTATTCAGCTTCCAGTTCGGTCCTAGGGTCCATGTCCCTTACAGCAGATGACTCCCTCTCAGCCCCGTTTGATCCTTGGTGCCTCCTGGCGCAATACGCTCCTGGGTCACACTGGGCTGGGCACTTATGTCTGCATATTGCAAACTGTTCCCCTCACTGTGGCTTCCCCTTGCAAGTGTTCACTAGCACCTGTGAAAAATTAGAGGGTGTTTCACTGCCTAGACCCCGGGGACCCCTTACTCAGGTGGCCAAGGCATGGCCATTGCCTTTGGATCTAGATCCCTGGGTGTGCACAAGTGCGGGAGGATCACCTGGGAGTGGGGGAGGACCAAATACTCCTGTCCCATCATATTTTATAGGATATTTAAACTTCCCAGACCCCCCCCCCCAACACTGAGCTGAAGAAGAGGTTGTCTGAGGCTAATAGGGAGTACCACCCATGAAATACATTGGACATGCCCCACTAATAAGATCAGGCAAGGTCAAGCACTTGTTCTTAATTACATACACCTGGTACCCATTAGCTCGTCCCACATGGTTAAAAGGTGGAACACTGAGACCCACTCTGAGCAAGGCGATGCACGAGAAGGAGCAGTTCTTCCAGGGCGACAGTAAACCAGGTAAAGCAGAGAGACAAACTGAGGGACAGAACTGAGGTACAGAGAAATCTTGGACACCCTGGCGAGAGATTATTACCTCCGAAGGGCCTTGAAGGTTGCGCAAGGACGCCCAGCTAGAGAGAAAAGACAAACCTCTTGTGTTTCAAGGAAACCAGCCATCCTCCCGGGTAACAGCAGAGTAGGGGAGGTCCAGCAGCAGTTTTGGCATCAGCCTTGACTTCAAGATCAAAGCCCCGAAAGATGAAAATTAATTAACACAGCCGGTGAGTTGATAAAAGCAATTCAAGTTTGGTCTGTGTTAAATGAAACTTGATGGCAGCAGTTTCTGACGAATGAAGACCGCGCGTGTGCCGATAAGACCTGTGAAATGGGGGCGCTGTTGTGCGGCCAACAAGATGGCTGCAGCCTGAAAAGTTCAGGCGTCAGCATAGTTATCCTTAAAAAAGAGCCTTAGCTCCATGGCACCATTCAATCCCAGGAACCAGTACATATGAAGAAGAAACTGTGGGGCACCCAGCGAGGCAACCAGCATACCCAACCGAAAACATTGAGGGCAGTACGAGGCGCCCTTCTGCTATAGCTTTGGCCCAGTTCCTGAGAAAAAGCTGGGGGAAGGGCGGCATGCGGCATGGTGAGTGCAGGCAGAGAACCCAGACAGTGGACCAAGGCGACAGTAGTGATCCTCTGCGGTGGCCCTGTCCCTCTCCCTGGGAGGAGGTGTGTGAGGTGGCTTCCGAGGCGGGTGCCTGTGGCACCGTCATTGCCCAAGGGCCCCGGCAACAGCACTGGTGCCCTTGGGCAACTGGCGAGTGCATTGGTGGAGCCCTGACTGGGATCCATCTGGAATAACCCTGACCTCCCACAGTGGAAGAAAAAAAAACTGGCATCCACTGTTCTGGTGCGAGATACTGCCCCTGCAACCCTACCCTGTCTGGGAGAGACAGGAGGATCCTTGTTGACATCCGGGGGCCCGATATGATATGATTATTTATATAGCGCCTATACATAATGTGTTTCAAATCCTGAACGGTAAGCGTTTGAGGAGTCAACGCGCACCCCCCTCCCCACAATGGGAGGTAGTCAGCGGTGTAGATTCTCCTTTGAAGCCTACAACAAAATTTGAAGCGTGAACGGAGGGGACATCGCTTACATTCCCGCGAACTTGCTGAGGCCCTGCAC
Organism: Ambystoma mexicanum; assembly: GCF_040938575.1. Lineage (NCBI taxonomy): Eukaryota > Metazoa > Chordata > Amphibia > Caudata > Ambystomatidae > Ambystoma > Ambystoma mexicanum. The sequence goes on along the minus strand of NC_090929.1, from coordinate 786,777,972 downwards.
GCCCCCGTTCCCATGGTGGGGGCCCGGTCTCTGATAAACAGTGCAGCAGCGTCCTGGCGTTGCCTAGCTGAGGGGGGGCTGTGGGCAGCCCCCTGTACTTCGGTCGAGAGTACGACCATAAGATTTGGCGCGAGTGGGACAGCGGCTCAACTTACGCCCAGAGTCGGTGCTGTGGCATATCATCCACACCAAGAGGTGGGAGCCCCCCTGGTTGAATAGGAGGACCGGGGGACAGATGCGGCAGGTCCCCCTGAGATCATACACAATGCAAGCCAATGGGTGCAAAGTAGGATAACCCACCCAGAGCATACAGCGCAGGGCCCAGAGTGTGCCCACTCTCCCCTGGTTAAAGTATGGAACAATATAGTGGATACGGAATCAGTGGCAGGATAAATCTGCATGACAAACCAGTTTCAACCTCCTACTGAGCACCCACTCGGGACTGACGGCCCCCTCAGTGTGGGGAGGGCGGGCTGTGAAACGGGGCGAAGGAGAGCTCCCTCCTCCGTGCAGATATTTTGAAAGTCAGTCGGGGACTCAGATAGCCCAGGGGAAGTAGACTCACAAGATCCTCTCTCCTGTTCGACAAATTGGCACCCGCTGAGCCTTCCTCTGCAAAAGAGGAGAGGTGCCCAGAGTGTTTAGGAGGGCAGGGGCAACATTGGAGGCCCAGCACCCCCCGGACAAGCAGGGCTCCTAGACACAGCTAGCTCCGGGGACCCCTCTTCCTCCTCTGGGTTACCAGATCAAGACACAGCTGACTCTCAGGTGGGGGCAGGAGCCCACAACGTTTGGCCCTGACACAACATAAGAGGGACAAGGCTGCTCTCTCCACAGACTTCATAACTGTCTGAATATTCTTGCGGCAACAAGCAACCCCCACCCTGCGCTCATTCCAGTATAGAAGGCGCACACAACCAGGAGAGAGCCCTGGGCCAGGATGTTGGCTTGATAGGCTAAAAACACTGAATTTAGAGGATAGAAGATCCAGGATTTGCCCAGATAAATACGCCACCAATGCAATCATCCTGGCGCAGTGAGCATTGCTAGCGTCCTCGCTTTGATCGGTTGCTGCACGGCGCGGCCTGTGACGTGAACAGGGGCACCCTTGGGCAGTCCAACCTGAAGTCGGCCCGATCATGGTAAACCCAAAAAAATAAGCTAAAATTGACCATTTGCACGTGTGGATCAGTCTCAACCAGCACTAGCCCAGGAACAAAGCCAAATGCCCCCTCACAAATAGACGTTGTAACCTTGAACCAGACATGATTGGCCGTAAAGAGCAGCACTGACAATGTGGGGGCTAAGATAGACGCCCTGACCTGTAAGGTGGATATTTCAGCCATTCAAATTGACAAGTTATGTGGATACATGTCTGAAGCTGAACAACGGATTAGAGACGGGGAGTGTAAAGACTGGAGGGGGGGGTCTGTACTTCTGCTCTGTATATGGTAGAGGAGAGGCACAGAGGACCCCAGCCAAGATTCTCTATTACGGTAGCAATGGACAAGCAATCAAGGCCGAGCTTCTCAGGAGGTGATGCAGGCTGGTTCATAAGTACCGTGTAGTCCCCAAACCCCCACAAAGGAATGTCCACACACTGTATTAGTTAAATACAGTTAGTTATAAAATTAAGTTCAAGGTTATGTACACAATCACAATAACTGAATCTACAATGGCAAATACATACAGTTCTAAGTGGTACCACAATTATTATTAGATTCCTTTAAAGTGCATCAACTGTACTCTGGTTAAATGTCACACAAATCAATTAATAGAGGTAACCAACAATAGACATAGGAGGAAAGCAGTTGGTTAGAACAATTGTCAGAATAATGACCCTGTTACCTAGACACAGTTCTGTGTGGAGATCCCCCCACCTGGGCAATCTGTAAATAAAGTTATCATACAAGCCCAGTACATATATTGTTCACAAGAGTCTTATTTCCTTCTAAAATAGTTCTTCCGCCCCAATGTACCTGGAATAGCAGAGTTTGTCGTCGAGTCGTCAACTGATCCTTTTTGTGCGGCTCCCTTTAAGGCAGGAGCCACGGATCGTCGAGATCCAACGAGGAAAAGGGTTGAACGACGATGGTCAGGTGGCAGCTTCGTTCCTAGCGGTGCTCGTCGACGACGGAGCGTTGGCGTCCTGCAAGGAAGAGGCGTGCAGGGCACCTCGGTAACGATAGTTCAGGACGGCAAAGAGTTTGAAGAACTATGGCCCAGCAAGGGCGTCGAGTCATTGGCGTCTCTGTGGTCTTTAGGTGGCGGTAAACCTACCAGCGGATGCTTCTCGGCGCTTCGGCGGCCTCGGCTTTCTGCGGCGGGACAAAGCGGTCGATGGTGCAGGCGAGAGAGTCCTTGGATCAAATATTACTTCGGCAAACGGAGCATGGTGGCTCCGGTCGGCGACCGCGGTCGTCGACGGTGATGGACAACAGTGTCCAGGCACTTCTTGTGATTCCGCGGCGGTCCCCGTCTCCGGTCGGCAGCCTGTCATAGGTCTGTCTACCAGGGAGCGCTGGCAAAGATTAGCAGTGCACGATGGTCCCTCGTAGCTCGGGAAGAGGGCGCCTAACCAGGTCCTCTCTGGGTCAGTCCTTGGAGACACAGCAGCTTTCCGATTGGTAAAGTAGAGTAGCAGCAAGACTTCTCTTGCAGCAGGGCTTCAAGGTTAATCTTCAGTTTAAACTCCAGTTTCTCTTCAGAAACACGAATTCTAGCAGTGAGAGGGCCCCAGATATACTAGTTGATCTCCCTCCCATTCATTCTTCCGGGTCACACTCGGACAACCAATCAGTCAGAAGGGCATTCATGCAGGCAGGCAGCCAATCAGGTGCAGAGTGCTTTCAGGCCATTCACTTCTCTCCAGACACTCACAGCATGTTATGTGTATTGGGACAAGTACCCAGCCATTCAACACTCCACACGGCATTCATACCAGTTTCAGGCGGGGCTGTCTCAGTCATTGTGTCAAACACCAGAAACTAGACATCCACAACAAGAAGTGCATATTCGTTACACACTCCATTCACCCAGGTCCCACCCACAGGGTGTACCCACAACCTACAGTCACTGGGAAGGCTCCAGCCAGTCTGGCCTGGACTTCATAACAACACCATATATGGAACTTCCACCCAACAGCCAGACAGGGGGAAGGGACAGAGTCAGGGCTTCCCAGGACTTTGAGAAAACAAGGTAACAGGCGATAGAAAGCAAGAGGCCACAGAGGCCATGTTGTTTCCTATCGGGAATCAACTGATTCCAATGCAAAGGCCTGGGTATCCCAAAATGGAGGATACTCAGAGCACCTGTCAAATTCAGCATGGAGCTGCCACCAGCCCATACCCTGCTCTGTGGGCCACACACAGGTGCCCCAAAACATACACTAGGGGCACAGGTTTGTACCCCCACCCATGGGTGCCATTAGGGTATGCCATGGGTCTGTACACCAAACCAAAAGAGAGCTGCACCGCCAGGAGTCCCACATGAACTCCTGCATGGAAAACACGACAGAACACAAGCTAAAAACCAGTAAAGGACAAGGATACGGAGGCCTTGTCCCTCCGATGCATTTCCAGCATCACAGGGAGGAAAGGTGGCCACCCCCCAACGAGAAATAGCTGATCTGCAACAGTCTGTCAAGAAAGTGATCGCCAAGAATGAAGACCTGGAATGACGGTCGAGACGGAATAATATCCGGATCCTGGGTGTGCCAGAGTCGACCCTGATCGACAACATGGAAACGTTTCTGGAGCCGTTACTGGTGGAAGTCCTAGGCAACCCCCCACTCACTCCTATGTTTATGGTGGAGCGGGCTCACTGATCACTGGCTGCCAGACCCCCCCATGGAACTCCTGAATGCCCAATCGTAGCTAAGAACTTCAGCTACACGGACAGAGACATCCTGCTTCGATCACCCAGAGAGAAGGGGGAACTACGTTGGGGATCCTCTACAATTCGACTATTTCCAGACTTCAGCCCGGAAGTCCAAGACCAACGCAAAACCTTCCATGCTGTCAAGAACATTCTGTGCAAGAAATGTATACAATACGCAATGCTGTACCCAGCCAAATTAAGAGTGCAGCACAACGGCACAACAACCTTTTTTGCTTCACCAGAGTCCGCAGAACGTTTCGCAACAAACCTTCCCGACCCTGGGGGCTCACCAAGACATTTGCCCCAACAGTCCTGAGGTGCCTCTATATGGAAGCGAATCACGACACTTGGCCCCAACTCGGATACGAAATAGGTTCCTGGAGTGTTGGCCGGGGCCCAGAAGCAACACTTAACAGCCGTAGCCACATGGAGCGAACTGGTTGCCCTTAGCACTCCATTACTCGCAGCCACTGCGGTCTTGTTACGCAACGTTAACTGGGGTAGTTGGGGATATGGGGCGGGTATGGGAGCAGGTAGGTGGCAGTTTCTGGCGTGGGTGGGTTAGGGAGGGGGTTGGGGTTCAATACATGTTCTTTGCAATGTTAACTGTTTCAGGGATTCATACAGGAGGAAGGGAAGCTCACACAAGATACGATCTTAACATTTACATGGGAAAAATTGATGTCACATCACAATTGCCCATATACAAACCGCATAGGTATAACCTGCAAAAGCCGGAAATACAAGTTGATGCATGACTCGTAAGATGGGTACTCCTACTGTGAGAGAAGTCAGATGGGGAACTATCAATACTGTCGTGGAATGTAAGGGGTTTTAAGTTCTGTGTAATCGCTAACTATAGCAGAAACCATAGGGTAAACATGTGCCTGCAGGAAACTCACCTGGCTGCCTGGAGCACCCCTTCCCAGTCTCCAGACTGGCGGGATGGGGCATTCATAGATACGATTCAACATACACTACGCACTCCAGGGGAGTGGCTATCTACATACACGGAACCTTACAATATAAACTGCATGAGCAGATAAAAGACGAGGAGGGGGCGATACATAATACTGACAGGGGAGGTACAAGGCACAAAATTCCTAATAAATATTTACACACCCAACAGACTCCCCAGACTTTTTCCACCAATGCGCTAAGCCCATTCACAGGTTTCTTGGTTACAAAATTAAATGGGTGGGAGATTTCAACATGGCCCTTACATTGGAGCTAGACAGAACCATGACTCCTCAACACACCCTCCCCCAAGCAGTTAAAGCATGGGCCTCCATTGCCAGCTACCATGATTTTTTTTTTTTTTAACTTCTTTTTATTGTTTACAACATAACGGAAAAGAACAAACCAAAAAAGAACGCATTCCCCATTTCCCTTTTTTCCCTCCTCCCCCCTCCCTCTCCCAAAGGCTGCCGCAGTATGTTCGTAGTCCATCGCCTCCTCGGGCTTGGCTCTAACAGTTGTCGCGTTTATAGCGGAAGGACCGGTCTCTCAGCAGCCTCCTTCCTTTCACTGGGAGTGTCCCTGCTCTCGTCTATGCGTGTGTATGCTGGCCTTTCCAAGTAGGGTTTCCACTGTTCAGCGTCTGCGCAGGCTACGGCCAGGCCTCTTTCCACCCAGTTCTTTCCTATCTCTGAATCATATGGTGCCCTCTGGCGTGGGCGGGCCAGTTTCCTCATTTCCTGAGTCGCCCTGGTCGCTCGTGTTATCCCCGTTTCTGTTACCTAGCAGGTCTCGTACCAGAGAGTTCCATGCCAATAGTCTGGCTCCACTGTTACTCTCCCCCCTTTGAGTGGCTCTCGCCCAGACTGCCGTCTCTGCTATTGTCCATTTTTGTAGGTCGGCCCACCAGCCCTCCTTCGAGGGGCCTTCGCTCCTGTTCCATGCCATCGCTATGCGGCGCTTTGCCAGTATTATCATTAGGTCTTTCATTTTTGCCACATGTGACATCTGCCGGTGCCCCCTTGGGAACAGGCCCAACAAGTATGATGCCGGCGATCCCGCTGGCATGTGTATGTCAGCTGTCAGCGCCTTCTCCTTCACCATGTTCCAGAAGTCTGTTATCTGCGGGCACGACCAGAACATGTGCACCATGTCGGCTTGTTCGACTCCGCAACGCGGGCAGCACCGGGCCTGTCCATCTCCCATCCTCGACATTCTCTTGGGAGTCAGGTATGCTCTATGCACTATGTAGAGTTGCAGCTGCCTGAACCTGGCGTTCCTGGAGACCCTTTTCGTGTACCGGAGGACTTTGTTCCATTCCTCTTCTTCAAAGGGTTGTTGAAGTTCCTCTTCCCATTTCCTACGTACTCTTAGTGTCTTTTTGTTGGTGGTTCCCAGCAACTGCTCATAGAGTCTGGATACGGTGTGCCCCCCTTCGGAAATATCATACCATGCGTCCAGTGCTCCTTCGGTGTCCTCGGGCTCTGGCATGGTGTTCCACCTGTTCTTTATTGCGGATATTAGGCTATTATGTAGGATGAATTGGCCCTTGTGCATGTCCTGTTCATCTACCAGGGTTTGGAATTCGACCCATTGTCCTTCTCGCCACAGATCCCCTATTTGGGCTACTCCTTTGTCTTCCCATTGTGTTCTGTACGTGGCCAGACTGGCCATTCGGGTGTCCACTAGTCCTGCTAGTGGAATATGTCTTGAGCAAGGGTCTCGTATGCCTTGTGACTTCCAAGCTCTTTTCCATAGTGTTTGGCCTAGCTGAACTATGTTGGGAAGGTCTTTAGCTTGGGTGGCCTTTATCCATAAAAGTTCTCTCAGGTGGTATCTCCGGAGTGTTGGCCCAAAAAGTATTGCGTCTATGGAGATTTCTTCCCCTAGCCATCGCACCGCAAATTGGAGTTGTGCTGCCAAGTAGTAATGCTCATAATCTGGGAGTTTTATGCCCCCCCACTCGTAGCTCCTTTGTAGTGTGTTTAGTGCCACCCTGTTTCTCCCCTCTCCCCACAGGAAGGTTCTCACCATGGTGTGTAGGTGTTTAAAGAAGGACCTCGGTATGTTATATGGGATGTTTGTAAAGTAATATAAAAGTCGGGGCAGGACCGTCATCTTTAGCAGTGCCGCTCGGCCTATCATGCCCAACGGTAAGGTCTGCCAAAATTTCATGGCGTTTTCGATTTTGTTCAAGGCTGCTAGTGTATTACCTGCATGTGTTTCCGTGGTGTCGTGGTAAATGTCTACTCCCAGGTATTTAAAGGTGTTCGGGGTCCATGTGATACCTAGGTGCGGCAGTTGGTCTGTCGGTATTGCGCGTAGGCCAGCTAAGGGAAATAGTGAGGATTTTTCTCTGTTGACCACTATTCCGGACAACCTACCGAACGCGCTCAGCGCTTCCAGCAAGTCCTGCAGGTGGGCGCGTGGGTTCTGTATGTAGAGGAGTATATCGTCTGCGTATATGGATATCTGATGTGTTTCCCCATCTATCTCTATGCCCGTGTCCCTGTAATCCGTTCTTAGGAATACTGCGAACGGCTCCAGGGCCAGAATATATAACATTGGAGACAGGGGGCATCCCTGTTTTGTGCCTCGCTCTATGCCCCATTCCTTAGAAACTTGTCTACCTGTCTTGACCCTCGCTCTCGGATCCTTGTATAATAGTTCAATCCATCGTATGAACCCTTGACCAATCCCGTAGTGGGCGAGCGTTCCCAGGAGCCAGTCCCATCCCACCGAATCGAATGCTTTGATTGCATCCAGTGAAGCCACAGCCCTCTCCCCTCCCTCTTGGTTTGTCCTTTCTATGACATAATGGAGTCTGCGTAGATTCCAGGACGTGTTTCGTTCCGGTACATACCCGGTCTGATCTGTGTGGATCAGGGTGGGTAGCACTTTTTTAAGGCGGTTAGCCAATGTCGCCGTCAGGATCTTGGAGTCCTGGTTTATTAGGGAGATCGGTCTGTAGGAGCCGCATTCGAGGGGTGGCTTTCCTGGTTTAAGGATGGGGACTATTATCGATTCTGACATGCTTCTCGGGAGTCTTCCTTTCTCATATGCTTCCTCTAATGTTTCCAGCAGTCTCGGGGCTATGTCGTTTTTGTATTGTTTATAAAATTCGCCTGGCAAACCGTCTGGCCCCGGAGATTTCCCTGTCGGTAACCGGGTAATCACTTCTGTTAGTTCCTCTACAGTGAGAGGGGCTTCTAACATTTGGGCCTGTTCCTCCGTCAATTGTGGGAGGCTGATTTCCGCGAGGGCGTCCTCCAGGTCCCCCTCCTCCGCTTCCTGGACCCTGGAGTATAAATCCTCGTAAAATTGCGAGAACACCTCATTTATACCATCCTGGGATCTTATCACCTCTCCCTGTCTATTTTGGATTGCGTTGATCGGTTCCCGCTTAGTATCCTGTCTGGTTAGCCAGGCCAGGAGTCTGCTGGGCTTGTCCCCTTCGGCGTGTAATTTCTGTATATATTTCCCATAGTCAAGGCGCCCTAGTCTTTCCCAGGTCTCTACACACTGTTGTCGCAGGGTGGTGAGGTTCCCCTGTTCCGCTCCCCTCTCCCCCGCCTGCTCCTCAGCTCTCTCGATTTCCCTCTCCAGCTCGCCTAGTTGCGTTAGGGTTTCTCGCCTAAGGCCTCCCATCTTCCCCATCGCCTCGCCTCTGACCACCACCTTGAAGGCCTCCCATACCGTGCCCGTGCTTTCCACACTACCCGCGTTATGCTGAAAATAATCTTCTATTACGTTTTGAATGTATTCTTGGAAACCTCCATCTAGTAACGCTTCTGCCCTTAATCTCCACGTGGGTATAGGGGCTCTCCTGTGTGTGTGCTCCCATGTGATTCTCAGGGGGGCGTGGTCAGATAGGGTTCGCGCATGTATATGTGCCTCAGTAAATTCCCCCAGTGTCTCCTTGCCTGTGAAAAGATAGTCTATCCGTGTGAATGTCCCATGTGGGGCACTGTAATGCGTGTATCCCCTCTCTTCCCCATGTACCTTCCTCCAGATGTCTTCGAGCTCGAGTTGGTCTAACATCTGTCGTAGTGCTCTCGCTGGTGGCGCCGCTCTCTTGTGCTTATTGTCCGACCTGTCTAGCCGGGGGTCTAGTGTGCAATTGTGGTCGCCCGCCCAGATCATCGTAGCATTCCTGTACGGGGCTAGCCGGGGCGGGAGTGTCCTGAAGAAGGCCGTCGCGTCATGATTGGGGGCATAGGTATTCACCAGGCATATCTCCCGGTTTTCCAGCATCCCATGGACCATCAGGACCCTGCCTTCAGCGTCTTTTTCTTGGTTGATGAGCTGGAATGGGATTCCGGGAGCGACCCAGGTCATTACTCCCCTTGCGTAATTGGAGTATGTTGCGCTATACATCTGACCACCCCATTTTTTCTCTATCTTGGCTTGTTTTGCGGCCGTCAGGTGTGTCTCCTGCAGCATTGCAATGTGGGTCCTTGTTTTGTTCAACCAGGTATATATCCTCAATCTCTTAACATATGCGTTCATCCCTCTAACGTTCCATGTGACAATCCTCAGGTCGTCTCGGTCCTTATGGAGACTCGCTCTAGAGGCCTATTTTTTCCCATGGGCCTGCTCAGTGTTCCATTCCCTCGATTTACTCTTGCCAGGAATTTGTACCCCTTCTTCTGCCTGTTGGAATTTAAATAGTCTGTTCGTCGGCCCTCTCGGGTCGGTTCCCCTACTGTTCGCTGTATTCCGTTGTTGACAGTCTCGTTTCGTGCTTTCCGCCAGCTCTCTGCTTGTGGGTGCTGTCCCCTGTGTTTGTCTTCCATAATGATTCTTTGTGTATGACAACTGTTATTTCTCCTTCTGCTTTCCTCTTTTTCCTGCGGGCTTAGCCTTAACTCTCCAACTGCTATAACTGTTAACCAAAAGAACATCAACAAACGCCCAGCCTCCCTCCCCCTGCTCGGGCCCCACCGCTCTCCAGGTGCCGTCTTCCTCTCCTTGGGCCTGCCTGTCGCGGCGTAGTGTCTCAAAACTGACACTATAAACATTGTCATAACTGGGGTTCCACTGTGGGTCTTGGCGGTTCCGCTTCCCTGAGTTTCTCGCTCCTCCTGCAATTCTCTTTACTGTAGGCTTTTCAACTTGGAGGCTGTCGGTCACCCTATTCCGGTATTTCACGGCAGGGTGTCTCTACTGCTCTGTTGCTGTGGCGTTGGGTATGCATATCGCGCTTGGTTTCACTCTCTGTTTCGCCGGGGGGAGTTTCTGTTTTGCTCGCCCCCCTCTGCCAGCTGCGGAATCCCTTGTTGGTCCATCCACTCCTGGGCGTCAGCCGTTGTCTCGAAGATCTGTGTCTTTCCGTTATGCAGTATTTTAAGTTTGGCTGGGTACAGCAGCATGAATTTCACCCCTGCCGCTCGAAGGCGCCCTTTGGTCTGCCAGAACTGGGCTCTCTGTCTTTGCACAAGGACCGTATAGTCTGGATACATCGTTATCTTGGCCCCATTTCTTGTTATGCTCCCTCTTTCTCTCGAGAAAGTCAGGATTTTTTCCCTGTCCTTAAAGTTCATGATCTTTGCAATCATTGGTCTCGGTGGTGCTCCTGGGCGCGGTTTTCTGGTTAGCGCCCGATGTGCTCTCTCCACTACAAAGCCCTGGGACAGGGTCCCAGCTCCTACTTCTTGGATCAGAAGGTTCTCTATGTAATTCGTGGGGTCTCTTCCTTCCTCCCCCTCCGGCAGCCCTACTATGCGTACGTTGTTACGTCGGGCCCTGCTTTCTGCGTCTTCCGCTCTGCGTTCTAGTATATTGATTCTCTATTGCTTCTGACATTTGTGTACGCGAGGTGGATACTTCCGCTGAATTGCTGTGCACTTGTTGCTCTACTGTTGTCATCCTCTCCGCCAGGTTCCTCGTGTCTTGTCTGAGGAGACCCACATCCACCATTACTGCATCTAGCTTGCCTTCTATTGACGTCTTTAGCGCCTCTATGGCTTCCAATATGCTGCTTTCCACTTGCCTTATCTCTCCTTGCGTGACATATGGCTCTGGCGTGTCTTTCTCTTCCGCCTCAGGCTGCTGGTCATCACTCTTGCGGGCAAATGTCTCCATGACAGTCTGTCTCCCTCTGCCGCTCTTTGGCTTATCTGGCATGTTGATACCTGCTCGTCTTGGCCTGTAGTGGAGTCCTACTTGCCCGGGGTCTGCTTTGCGGTCTTTGCCCTCACTTACACACTTCCTGCGTGTGTTGGCCTCTAATGAGCTTCTTCCTTCTGTCTCTTTGTATTTGCCCTTCCACCGTGTCTCTCTGCGGTATTGTCTTCTCGCACACCCGTGGGTGCTTGCGGTCTATCTTACCGTGGGACGGTTCTTCCCCTGGTCACTGCCCCTGTCCTGGCGTTATAGCGGGCGGCCAGTCTTACCAGCTGAATTTGTAGCTCGTGCTTCTATTGAGGAGCCGCCTCGGGGGTTATTTTGCTCTCTTACTTGTTGTCCTGAGGCGGCCAGCTGGGCCGGGGTCTGCTTCTGTGTGTGTCCCCTTTGGTTCACTTCCCTGTCGTTATGTCAGCGGCCGCCTCTTGGCTCTGCGCCGTCCCAGTGCGGCCTCAGCTCTCCTCGCAGGCTCCGCTTAGTCCTCGGTCCGGGTTCGGGCTTTGGCGTCCCGGTCGCTGCTGCGCCTCTTTCTCCTACCGGGTCTCCGTTACAGATGCTCGCCTCCGCGTCGGCAGGGGAGGGCTCTTCTTCGGTTCGACCTGTGGGCCGCTTCTAATTTCTCGCTGCAGTTCCACGCAGTTGGTACTTCGCGCTTACTCGTCTCTACGCCATCCCAGTTCGGCCGCAGCTCCCCTCGCAGGCTCCGCTCGGTCCTCGGTCCGGGTCTGGGTCTGGGCTTTGACGTCCCGGTCACTGCCGCGCCCCTTTCTTCCGCCGGGTCTCCGTTACAGTCGCTCACCTCCACGCCGGCAGGGGAGGGCTCTTCTTTGATCTGATCTGTGGGCCGCCTCTCGTTTCTCGCGGCGACTCTGCCCGCTCCAGTTCCACGCAGCGCGACTGCTTGCAGTGCCGTCGCGGGCTCCTTCCTCCGCACCTACGTCGCTCGGGAAGTATTCCGGTTCTGCCGGAGCTGTGTGTTGGTCGGCTGCTTCCCCCGTCGCCTCCGGTCTCTCCCCTCACCTCCTGTCCTTCTTCGCGTCCTCCTTCGTGTCTCAGGACGCGGGTCGTGGTCTCAGTGTTGCGCGCCCGCCATTTTGTTGGTGTCGCCACGCATCTCTCCCTCTCCGTTTTCGCTCGTTCCAGCTTCCGATTTTTCTCGGGTCTTCTCCCGTATGCGCCCTGAGCCTTCCGATGCCTTTCCCTGGCGTTCGTTCGGTCTTCCGACGTGTATTTCGGCCTTTTTTCAGGATCATTAGTCGGATCGAGTGGGAGCCTCTCAGAGTTTGCTCACGCTTGCATGGCCGCCAAGCCACGCCCCCGCCAGCTACCATGATATTCACGACGTATGGCGCGGGCGCATCCGGCTAAGAGAGTACACTTTCGTCTCTGGGGTTCGCTACAGCTCGCCTAGAATAGATTATACTATGGCCACCAGCCCCATTACCAGGAAGGTATCGGAAGCTACTATTCTTCCTCTGACACTATCCGACCATTCGCCCGTCATGGTCTGTATTGCTAACCTCACAAGACCATGGGGACAATTCCGGTGGCGATTCAGGACCACATCCCTAGAAGACCTAGCCTTCCGGGCAAAAATAAATCAGGACATACAAACCTATTTTCAAGCAAAAACTGGGTCGGTTTCCAACCCTGGCACAATATGGAAAGCATTCAAAGTTTATATAAGGAGGTGCTCTATCTCAGGGGGCGCTAGAGGGCCAACCAAGATGGCCGCTCTTACCTGAGCTCCCGCTCTGCCCGTAATAAATCCTGCTGAATCCTGCGGTTCCTGGCTGCGCTTTGGAAACTAGAAGGCTTCTCCCTGCTTCTGTATGCACCGCGCCCTCCCTGGCGAGATCTGGGGGAGGATCGGCCTGTTCAAGACCCCACACCACTACAACGGTGCGGATGCCGGAGCCTCCCCGCGCGCCGAGCGGGCGCTGAGGGGCAGGGCGCGGCTTCGTGGGGGCCGCTGTGCGGACGTCTCATCCTCCAGAGATCCATCATCCACGAGCGCCGGCGGCCCTCGGGGGGTGCGGCCCCCCCCCGGTTCCAGGCCGGCGTGGGTCCCAACGCGATCCTGTATGGCCCCCCCTCCTGATCGCGGCGCCAGCACTCCGGGCGCGAAGCCGAGGCCGGCGCTAGTGGAGCCACCTGGAGCCCGGCGGGCAGCCGGCTGCCTCCCATCCTTCCCAGGACCACCTCACCAGCGGACTCCGAGGAGAAGGGTGTCGACGCTTAACCATCTGGCGAATCCTCGCCCGCGGGCGGCTCCGGGCCGGCGGAGGCCCCAACATGATCCTGGGTGCCCCCCCCCCTCCTGATTGCAGCACCTGCATTCTGGCGATAGTGGCGCCTTCCCGCTTCCCCGGAACCATCTTGCAGAGCCGCACCGGACCGGGAGGCGGCGGCGCGGGCTGTGGAATGCCAGAGCACCCGTTCGACGGATGAAGACCTGAGGTACGTGCCGGGAATCACCGGGGGCCCCGGAGAGTAGATTGCTGCGCCCCCAAACCGTGGCCGTGGGCGCGGTTGGCCGTTGGTAGCAGCGGCTCGGGGGGCTGGACTTCCTCCAGTCTACTAGGAAGTCCATAAGACGCCATGGCCCCGGCTTCGACCCTTGGAGCTACTTCGCCCCAAAACTCCTGATACCCTACTAGCAGTCGCGCCTCCTCCGGAGCGGGCCGTGCTGTCGGGCAGCCTCCTGTGCGACCCCTGCGTGGGGACGGATCATATACCAACCAACTCCGGGTCTTCGACCTTCTCATCGCAAGCGCAAGATAATACAGCCACTCTCTCTCTGGAACACAATTGAAGCTTCAGGAGGATCGAGGTGTGATCCTAACTTTATCCCCTTAACTGTCCTCCATACAACTGCGCAGTCCTTCACCCTCCATCGACCCAATGCCAATGCCCCTTCAGTCACGGCGATAACTGCGAGCCACCTAGCCACCACTGACCCTCTTCATTTAAACTGCTTACATACATCTGCCAAGATGGGCAAAGTAGACAAACTACAAAAGAAGCTGACATTTGACAGCAACACTGCACCCAAAACCCCAAACCCACAACAAGGAGATGACCCGTCACCGTGCAGTTCTAATCAACCAGTAGCCGAAACCTATCCGATGGAAATAAAAGAACTCCTTCTAGACCTAAAAGCAGGCATAGGGAGTCTAAATAACAAGATGGATGGTCTATCCTCCAAAGTCGACCTGATGCAACATCGCCTAGACACACATTCGGAACGGCTAACTGACGTCGAGCAAAGAGTCTCGAACCTCGATGACGGTGCTACATCCCTCTCCAACAAAGTCGCGCGACTTGAAAGCCAAATGTCTGCAACAATGGCCAAGTGCGAGGACCTGGAGGGTCGCTCTAGGCGGAACAATATCCGAATCATTGGAGTCAAGGAATACGACACCCCAAGGAAGATGGAGGACTTTGTGGAGTCAGTGTGCCTCTCCCTCTTCGGCAAAGACTCCTTCTCGCAAATGTTCATGATAGAGGGGGCCCACAGGACCCCGACCTCCAGACCAGCACCGGGCGCCCCTCCCAGGGTCATCATAGCGAGGCTGCTCAATTACAGAGATCGCGACACCATCCTACGGCTGGCAAGGGAGAAGGGAGATTTACACCATGACGGAGACAAAATCCATATTTATCCCGATTTTTCATCGACAGTACAGACCCAGAGAAGAGCTTTCACCAGCGCCAAACAAAGACTTTGTGAGGGGAAGCTTGCATATTCCATGATATTCCCTGCACGTCTCAGGGTACAACACAATGAAAAGACTCACTTCTTTGATTCTCCTGAGGAAGTCCATCTATTTCTGGATCGTAACGGCTGCCCAGCTCACAATCCTCGACGACCCCGCGCACAGAGAGAGAGGGTCCCCAGGAATCCTCCTTAAAACCCAGGTCAGGCTCCGAAACATACCCAAACAGCCGGAACACGCTCATTCTCCATTAAACAATTGGGCAGAGTTCTTGGAGAAGCCCCAAGCGCCCCGAGCACAGCATCTGTTCCCTCACCCAAGTTTGGGGGGATCCCGTCGGACATGTTGGGGGTTGTCCGTGTAACGGGAATAGTTCTAAGGACTGTTGGGTTGTTTATTGCTTTTTGTTCAGGGTTGGGATAATAACCACCCTTCTGGCATTGCCAGAACTTGTTAAGTGCAAATTTCTCACAAGGAAAAGCCAGCACCTTCCCGGAATGCCCCCCACCAGATTCGCTCCCCGCTCTCTGCTTCCAGTTGTCATGCTCCATGTAACGTACCACGATAAGCTCCAAGCCCATCATTCCACAAACAAATGTATAACAACTGCAAGACCAGTGAACCTCCAACGCAATTCCAAACATTTTTCTCCTTTCAACACTCAAGGTTGCAACCTGGAATATAAGGGGAGGTAACATCCCATCCAAAACCCGCAAAATCCTGCAATACCTAAGAAGACATGAAATTGATGTGACAATGATACAGGAAACCCATCTGACACCCGAGAAAGAACGCACATGGGCCAAATCATGGGGCTGCCATAGATATTATTCATCATACTCCTCCTACTCTAGAGGCGTGGCTATTCTAGTGCACAGAAGAACCAACCTCCGTCTCACACATGTTGCAAAAGACTCTATAGGAAGATCCGTACTGGTCAAGGGCATAATAGCAGGCAAGGCAATAACCTTCATTAATTCCTACGCCCCCAATGTGGATGGTCCAGATAACTTTGGCTGGGTTCTGTCGCAGCTCTCCTCACTTGAACAATCCACAGTGGTTTGGGGTGGCGACATGAACACTGTCATGGACCCGGCCAGAGACAGATCACACACCACGTCACAACAGACCTCTAAAGCCAGCATGCAAATAACAGAAATCTGCCGTGCCTTTGACTTAAGGGACGCCTGGAGAACGGTTAACGGTGATCTGAGAGACTACACTTTTCACTCAGCGGTCCATAATACCAGCTCTCGCATCGACTACTTGTTCACATCCAGAACCGGCCCCCTGCAGCCCGGTCCCTGTCACATCTTACCACGGACTCTATCAGACCACTCTCCAATGGTCCTCTGTCTCCTCCCCTCCCAGCCTGTTCCCAGACTACAGAATTGGCGCTTCAAGACGGGTTCCATGCTGGACATGGTTTTCGCAGCAGAGCTAAAGGAGGAAATCGATATTTTTCTCGAAGCCAACGTGGGGTCGGTCTCATCGGCCGGAGTGCTGTGGGAGTCTCTGAAATGCTTCGTAAGAGGAGTGTGCCAAGCCAAGGAGAACGGCATCATCAAACTTATTAGACGCAAACTCAAAACCTGTGAGGACCGCCTCAAAGATCTCGAACACAAAATTAGAGACTCGGACGAGCCGAAAACGAAAGCTACCCTGAAAGAAGAACTACTGAAGTTTAATACACTCGCCGAGAGCGAACTAAAATTTCTCCACCGTGGCACTGTAGTCAGACAATACAGCGAGGGGCAAAAACCTGGAGCACTCCTGGCGAGGTTGCTGAGAGCTGACCGCACACCGACGCCTATTACAGAAATTCGCAGCCAGAAGGAAGAAACATTGAACACAGATGTCGACATGGCGGAGGAATTTAGACTCTTCTACCAAGAGCTTTATAGTTCCCAACACTCCGACAATTCTGATGCTCCACTGAGATACCTGAGGGAGACTGAATTATACTGGGTAGAAGCACAGCTAAGGGAACCCCTCAACGAACTGATCTCCCCAGAAGAAATAGTTGAGGCAATTAAATCACTCCCGAATACCAAAGCCCCCGGCCCCGATGGCCTAACCAGGGAATTCTATAAAGCCTTTGCGCTTACCCTTGCTCCCCTTTTGGCCGATGTATACAAGGAAGCCCTGGAGGAAGGTACCCTACCACAGACCATGCGTGAAGCCAATGTGATTCTCCTGCACAAAGCAGACAAGCCACCGGATAAATGTGCTTCCTACCGCCCCATTTCCCTCCTAAATCTAGACAACAAGATTCTAGCAAAAATCCTAACGAATAGACTGATGCCACTAATGCCTGCTCTAGTCCTTGCTGACCAGGCGGGGTTCATACCGGGCCGCAATACCACATTCGGCATTAGGAGACTATTTGGAGTGATGGGAGCACTGAACCCATCCCAACAAGCCATTGCTCTTCTTCTTGTTGCTGAAAAAGCATTCGACTCGGTGGAGTGGCCATTCCTATTCTCAGTACTCACCAGAATGGGCCTGGGGGCTCGCTTCATTAGACTAGTTTCCCTGCTATACTCTAAACCTACAGCCAACATAATAGTCGGCACAGCTAGATCATCCATCATCAACTTACAACGTGGTACCAGGCAAGGCTGCCCACTGTCAGCTCTACTATTTGCCCTAGTAATGGAACCCCTTGCCTCCAATCTACGCGAGCATAGGCAACACAGAGGTCTGGTCATAGGCCCGCATAAACTCATCATCTCATTGTACGCTGATGACGTGGTTCTCTATATAAGGGACCCAGTCGACAATTTAAACCCTATCATGAGCGAAGTGATCAGATTCGGAGCTGCATCTGGCCTCAAAATTAATCAAACAAAATCAATTATCTTCCCGCTTACCCCGGCGACTCGGCCATTCCATGATGACTTCCATCTCACCTGGAAGTCATCCAAGGTGAGATACCTAGGCATCCAAATGTCACTAAATCACCAAGAAGTATTCCAGGACAACTATGAAGTGGTCTTCAAGTCCTTAACAGAAAAAGTGGCCCGATGGAAAACCCTACCCCTAACACTATGGGGAAGAGCCTCTCTTGTCAAGATGGTGATTCTACCGAAACTTCTATATCTCTTCACCAACATTCCCATCCTACTTCCACAACCCTTCCTGAAGAAACTAAAGAGTCTGGTCCTGGAACTACTGTGGGTCGGTAAACCCGCCAGAGTGGCTCATTCCACGCTAACCCTCCCAGTAATAAAAGGTGGCTTGGCGCTCCCCGATCTGGAGAGATACTACTGGGCGGCCCAGGCGCAATTTCTTATCCACTGGTACACCACAAACCCTGTCAGACCACACGTGCAAATAGAGAGGGCCCTGGCCTCACCGAACCTACTGAAAGCAGTCATCTTCGGGAAAATCCCAGTCCCCAACGACACTATGAATATAATCTTAACAACGTACAAGATATGGAAGCTCTTGGCGCAGAAATACAACATCGACACTCGATATTCTCCACTCCTCCCAGCAAAATTCATACCGGGGATCCCGTTGACGTCCGAAAAAGTATATCTCCAATGGCTAGAGAAACTTCAAATCAAGAACCTTGGGGACCTATTCACAGATGACGGTTTCCTGACTCCCGATCAAGCAAGGGGAAAAGGTGGCACTACCCCGTTAGACATCTTTATTTATTTCAGGGTACGCCACACCCTGCGAGCAATCCTTCCTACCTTTCCACAGCAACCCCAAACATGGCAGCTCTTACACTCAGTAATTCAGTCTCAGGGTGAAGGGAGACCACTCTCTCAGATCTACAGAACCATCATTTCAGACACATCTCCCACAGTGTCCCGAGCCAAGATTAGATGGGAAAGGGCCCTAAATATAACCTTCTCCGACACCGATTGGTCCTTTATCCTTAGACAGACCCAGAAGATTGCCCTCAATACCCGCCTCAAGTTAATCCACTTCAACTACCTGCATCAAACATACTTTACACCAGCCAAAGCAAAAATGCAGCATCCAGAATCGTCTTTCGGATGTGAGAGGTGTGGGTTGACCTCAGCAAACTTCTTGCATCTGGCATGGGACTGCCCTAAGCTGGCCTCATTTTGGCCCCAGGTGCTGGAAATCACGAGTAAGATAATCGGTGAGCCGATTCTCCCAGCCAACACTGCAGCTCTGTTGGGCATGACCAGACTGTTGAAGACCCCTACGAGAAAGCTAGCAGGTATTCTGCTGACACTGGCTCGCAGAAGAGTCGCCTTGGCCTGGAGCCGCGGTCCCCCCCCAACTGTCACCGCATGGCGCAGAGACATTCTTTACTGCCAAGATGTTGAAACCGATTTCATTAAGCTGCTGCCACAACATGCACGCCCACCTGACATCTGGGGACCACTAGTAACTTTTTTGATGAATGAGTCTGTGAGTGCTCTTGCCTTACCGGCCATTACTCAGTAAAGGTAGTACCTTCTCGTCATTGACAGCGGGTGAAGTTTCTCTTCTCATACCGACCGCTGATTCGGTTACATACTCATAGACTTGGTGGAGTATATACAATATAGGGGTCGGGGGGCGAGGGTGGAAGTGGGGAGAGAGGTCGGGGGGACAAGGCTAGGAGGAGGTGCTCTATCTCCAAGGAAGGTGGGGTGCGAAAAGCTTTGCGTCGGTCCATGCATTCGAGGAGGGATCCATACAGGAACTAGAAAACACCCAGGGAACCCAGGACACACCTGAGCCGTGTCATGACCTGAGGGCACAAAGAGAGGAACTCCTTCAGTTAGCAACCAGGGAGGAGAGTTTCCTGGGTGATCCAATGGCGGCAGCAAGATATGGGGAGGATGACTGCCCTGGCAGAACACTAGCCTGGGACATTAAGCGTGAACACCAAACCACGTCCATAATGGAGGTTGAGGGTCAAGATGGGAATCCCTCCCTAACGGTAAAGCCCCTGGTCTGGACGGAATAACACCGGAATTCTATACAGCATATAGGGATCTGCTCATCCCCCACCTCCTGGGTATGTACGAATGCGCACTGTCCAATGGCACCCTCCCAGAATACACTAGATCAGCGTTGGTGACTGTGCTGTTAAAACACATAAAGAACCCAGACAATTGTCATCATATAGGCCATTGTCCCTAATCAACACTGATAAAAAAATACTGGCCAAGTTTCTAGCAGACCGTATACTCCCACACATGCCAGCACTATTCCTTCCGGACCAAGCGGGATTCTTCCCCGGCCGGTCAACTCAGAATAACCCGAGACGCCTATTCACACTAATGCACAATGTGCACCCTGAGATCCCAATGGCGGTGGCGGCCCTCGATGCAGAGAAGGCCTTCAAATCCGTTGAGTGGCTTTTTCTATTCGAGGTCCTGCGACACTGCGGATTCGGCCACACATCTGTTGGGGCAAGTTGCTCTACTCGGCCCCCCGGGCTGCAGAGTGTACCAAAGGAGTGGTCTTGGAATACATCTACCCCACACGGCGCACTCGCCAGGGCTGCCCCTTCTCTCCAATCCTATTCACCCTCGCAATGGAACCCCTAGTCTGTCAAATCCGCGAGTTGCACGCTCACCGTGGGATCAGAGTGCATTTGCACCTCACCACCGTTATGCTATACGCAGACGATATTCTTCTCTATGTGAAACACCTGGGACAAAACCTTCTCCCCCTGACTGAAGAAGTTATTAGATTTGGGGAAATTTCTGGACTGGAGATTAATTGGAACAAATCTGAGATCCTCCCCTTCGAGTGTTAGGGAGAATTCTCATTTTATGGCTAAATTCCCCTACCTAGTGTGTCCCCCAGCAGCTTTGCTGGATTTCTGGAGGTTGTTTTTCCACTTGGTAAGAGTGTACCCCTTTTATCCACTCTTACCTGTGTTTTTCCATGTGCATTTCATCTGTTTTGTGACTGTGGACTCTGGAGTACACCACTTCAGTAGCCCCATTCATTTGTGTGTTACACAGCACCTTCAGTGCAGTAACACAGGGTTGTCTTTTAGACTTCCCACCGACTCCATTTCTGAGGCTGACTACTGTCCCCCAGAAAAGGGTAAAGTTACCATTGACTTTACTTAAACATTTAACCACAGATCCAGTACACCCCCATCTTACATGGAGTACTGGAAAGGGTTAATCATTAACCTTTTTTATCTGTACCTCCTAGAGCATTGTTTCGCTCTTAATATTTAGACTTGGCTGGTGGCAGTGGTATCTACCCTAACTTTTCTACCGCGATTATACTTTACAAACGTGGTCTTGTTTTAGGCTATTATATTAGCCTCAAACATAAACTCGCTTGACCAAATTATCTTTTTTTGGCTCCGGTCAGGTTTATTCGTCATTACTTTTTGTTAAAGTCCTTCTTGTGTTTTACTTTGCGTGGCAAACCAGGTTTTCCTTCTTTGTTCACAGTCTTTTGGCGGGCTTCTGCTCTCCTCTTGGCGCCTGGGTGTCTAGGTAGACTGAATGTGAGGAAGGGGTGTAGTCACCCCCTGCACAGGGTATCCTAGGAAACCCAAGTCGCACTTTGCCATGATTGGCTGAGGTGGTTGTCCAGGCTGGACAACCCCCCTGCTGCGCAATTGACAGCCAGGCTGTGTGAATGGGGGTTTTGCGCATAAAAGGCAGGTCTCTTGGGCTACAAGTCAGAGTCACCACTACAACTACAAGGAACCAAAGAGAAGCGGAGAAGACGACTGCTGCAACTACCCCGTCCCGGTGAAGCCCAGCTGCAGTCCTGAGCTATCTACCCTTCAACGACCAGAGAAGATCCAGTCCGGAGTCTTCTTCCCTTGAGCCTGGTGAGGATAACCAGCTCATCTTCCACAGCCAGAGGATCCTCTTCTTGGTCGAAATCGCTGCACACTGCTGTAGTGGTTCGGATAGCCAGCTGAAGAGCCTCTCCTGTTTTTAAGGAACGAGCCTTTTATTCATCGTTGCTGCTGCCGGCTTCATCCCTGTATGGTGCAGACCCCTTCAGACGTCCTCCTTCGTGCCGAAGTTCCAGGACCCGTGGGTCTGCAGGAAACTACCAGGAACTGCATTGGCACCAGCTTCATCGTTTGAGAAAGGTACTGTGTCCTGCTTGAGGTATTTGGGTTAATCCCCATTTCTCTTCCTTAAGGCTTGGCCTTAATCTTCCCTCCTTATAACTTTTGCTTCCGAACACTGACAATATCAAAGTACTCTTGGCTACGTTGAAACTTGAACTGTCTGACTGTGTGATCCTCGGCAACAGGAACCCGGTTCCACTTGACACTGGCTCCGGCCCTTTGACTCTTGAATTTCTGTCTACGAGTGTTCTCCGATTCTGTCTGCCTAACTAAGTTATTGCCTATGATTTTTGCCCCCAACTCTCTCTGGGTATTTCAGGTGCTAAGTGTGTTTTTGCCCCGGTAGCATTTCTGGTCACGGATATGCATTTATTTAGTAGACCGAACTGTCAAAAAGTGATCGCAATCGTATTAACGGTAACATGTCTTGTTTTGTAACACCGGTCCATTCAAACTCAGGGTACTTACCTTGATCTATACCGTACAAAGTGAATTGGTTAGTTGTAGTGTACTTTACATGTGGTTTTGAATTTAATAGAAGTGTTGTGTTTATAACTGATGGTTTAAAAATAAATGTACTTATATTTTTTACCTGAAACCTTGAGTCAGTGTTTGCTTGAGTCACAGCAACTGTGGTCCTTTGTGTAATCTCTGCTACTCCTCATATACTCTTGAGATAAGCCTGGCTGCTCCACTACTGCTACCACTTTAACATAGTAGTACAGGCTTGTACCAAAGGTGAACTTGTATTACCACCGGTAGCGGTAACATGAAGGGCCTGGGAGCGGGTGTCCCAACTACTGGAGGTAGAGCCTTACTATTATTTCCGATCTCCCGGTGTATAACATAGTTGGAATCCCACTCACACACGAAAGATCATTCCAGGCACATTTTCGGTCACTGGGTATCCAGACCCTGGGAGGGCTGGTACACAGAGGTCAGTTTGTTAAATGGGAAGAATTGCATACAAAGGGGGAAAATAATGCTTCTATACTACAGGCTTGGAGAGATACTGAAGACTAAATGGCCCAACTTCCCTCAGGCCCCCACCTGGCCCAACAATACGTGGTTAAACTATTATCCACCAAGAAACTTGTCTCGACCATTTACAGGCTGTTCAGAAGCAGGATGAGGGTTAAGGAACTGCCTAAGTATGATCCTTCTCAAGCTGTTGGCTCATCCGCCTCCAACTCCCTCAGGGTCAGTCGCTGCTTCAAGCAACAAGTTGGTGGTAGATCTCTTTCTTTGACTGGGGCCTTCCTCTGGAACAGCCTCCCTGTCTCTCTGAAACATGAGGAGAACCATCTCCGGTTCCAGAAGCACCTCAAGACCTTCCTCTTTGCCTGTGCTTTCTCTCATCCTCTCCCCTGATAAACTCATGGCTGAAACTAAAACTGCACTGGTCACCTGGCTACCCTCTGTTCTCGGGCCCAAGTCCCCTCCCCACCAGTTGCACACCTGCACTGCCCCCTTGGCAACCCTTGCACTCTGGGGCTGGTTCCGTATCCCTACAGCCCCCTACCAGCACTTGACACCTGATGCCTGCACTTACCCTTGCACCTGCCACCAGCTGTCCGCACTTCTTATTTATTGTTCCTATTTATTTTATGTTTACCCTATGTACTACACTTCTCCCTTTCCCCAACTCCCCTGCAGTTGCGCGATCTCAATGTCACCTGGCCTAGTAAAATCGTTGTCTCAGTCTTCCATCTGTTCCCCTCCCTTACCTTGTCACGCCTTGAAACACCTGTGTTTAGGCGCGTTATAAATGCCATATCATATCATGAGCGAGGCACCAGAGGCTAGTTAATAAAGGAAAAAAAACAACATGGGGCAATGCTATTGAGCAGTGAAATAATCCAGCTCATGCTGTGGAGGCCCAGTCCCATCCTTCCGGAAAAGAGAGCTGGAGTGAAGCACTGGAGGGCAAGGGTAAGCGTAGCTTGTTCATGCCTGGAGCAATTGTCTCATGCACTTAACATTTTTTAAAAAGGGGAAATGACTCTGGTCCATTCCCTATGCATGGAATGCCATACAGTATGGAGGAATGAGGACATGATATAGGAGTAAAGTAGGCATCTATGTCAGTGCAGTAGCAGACTAAATAAACTTGAGCCGCTGCTGATGAATGAACTGCCCAAAGCTGCATGGGAAAAGAACAGAGAATTATCTGAATTTTTGAAGTGCAACAGATAGCTGTTGCAACTCTGGGACAAATATTTTTACTATTCCATCTAGTAGCAGTGAATGTCCACAGCTTTGGTTGTTCCCGTATAAATGATCTAATCTCAGCATGGGGCAACCTAATCACTCTAAAACTAACTCCACCTATGGCTACAAGCTAGTGGCATGGTGGAAAGATTCACAAGTACTTGAAAGAAAACGGTACAACGTAGAGATCCCAGCAAAGTATCTCTTAATCATGGTCTGTGTGCCATTCTGAGGAACTATCAAACTCTACTCAAAGGACCAGAGGAGAATGCCCAGCAGGACTCATGGTAGAATTAAATTCACATACTAGATTACGCAAGTTACCTGCCGCCTAGCCCGGGCGACAGGGCAAGTCACAAACACAAAGTAAAAAAATTTGACAAAAGGGGCCTGATTCCGAGTAGGGCGGTAAGGGTTAACAGTCACAGGTAACTAGACCGTTGCCGTTAAACCCTTACCACCCTACTACGAGTTCCCTTTGCGGGTCCTTCCTTAACGCCTGCTTTTAGCAGGCGTTAAGGACGGGACCCGCAAAGGGACTCCGGGGTCAATAACGGTACCGTACTTTACGGTACCGTTATTGCCACCTTCCCCCTTCCCATTGAGCCCTATGGGGGCTCAAATGGGAATGGGGAATGGCCCTGGTGAATGGGGAATTACCGGTCCCTCCGATTTCGGAATGGACCGGTAATTACTCCATTCACCAGGCCGGAGTTTGTACGAGTTAGGAGGAAGCCATGCCGCAAATAGCGGCGTGGTTACCTCTGAACTCGGAATGAAGCCCAATGTTTAGCATGACTCCCATGTTTGTGATCAAGGTTAAGGGTTCCTTGATAACTGTGGGGACTCTGAACAAAAATGCTTCCCACTTCAAAAAGCACAAGGAAGATTAATTTAGCCGATTGGAGTAACGAAACACAGAGGTGATGGTGCCTGAAAGCAGCCCAAGATGTGTCCTTTGCCCTCCACTGAGGCAGACAAAACATTGTAAGCGTCCTTTGTTCCGATTGTAAACAAGACTTGACCCATTGTCTTCACTCACTTTTTGTCAACTGGGGAAGAGGTCACGACACAGTGAAACATTGATAGACGTTAAGAACGAAAGCAGGGAGAATGGAGAAGCACCTGATGGATGCTGACACTGTGGAGGTTGCTGAAAGCGAGAAGACTGCACAGCACAAGGCAGAGGCCAACAGGCACAGTGTGCAAGGGAGCCAGGTTGGGAGAAGTTCACTGCTTTTCTATTTCGGGCAGCCGGAGGAGCTGTCGAACACAGAAGAAGGCAAAGCAGGAAGCGAAAAGTTCACAAGGATCACTCAGTCAATGGACCGGAAGCGAAGAAACTGGTGAAACACGAGGAACGCTGAAGATGCTGCACAGAACCGGTAAGCCCAGGGGGAGTGAGCGGGTTACCAGGGTGCTTTTGGGCGAATGCCGTGCACCACGTACTACACAGGAGAATCCTCCACCAGCTCCACCTTCTCAGTGGCATTCTACCTTTCTCACCTTCACTCAATGTCTCCAGAGCCCTGGTTCTCTCTAGGATTGACTACTGCAACAGCCTCTTCCTCAATCTGCCTCTTTCCTCCCTTTGCCCGCTCCGAACTAATCCAGAATAGGGTTGCAAGACTTAACCTTGGCCTCAAGCCCATGGACCGCATCTCTCCAGCCCTAAAATCTCTCCACTGGCTCCCGGTGACCGCAAGTATCAAATTCAAGACCCCCTGCATCATCCACAAGGCTGTCTGGGACCTGGGACCGCATTACATACAGCTTTCCCTCCCGGCCAGAGTCCTTCAGTCCTCTGGCTCCAACTCTCTGCAGGTCAAACGTTTCTCCAAGCAGAGAGAGGGTGGAAGATCCTGTTCCTCGGCTGGCTCCTCCCTCTGGAGCAGCCTCCCCCCCCCCCCTCCGACTTGAGGCAGATCTTCTAAAGTTCCAGAAACTTCTCAAGACTTTCCTTTTCTCTTCTTCCTTGCCTCTACCCTTCCCGTGCTAACACTCCCTCTGCCGCTGTGACTGGGGACTGGTCCCTTCAGAGACATACAGGGGGCCGGACCAACCCCCACCAGTCCCCCCTGCATCCTTTCCCGGACTAGCCAAACTTCGTTCTCCGTGCCCACCAGACTCATCCTCTCTTGCCTCCCTTTTTCCCCTGGCACTTGCCATCTTGGCCCGCCCAGTACTTCCCTGCCCCCTTCCCTGGGGGATCCCCACTCTTACACTTTTCCCTCTACCCACTCACCCTGCACTTACCACCTTCTCAAGCACTTGCACGGTAGGATTGCCACAAGGCCAATATAACTGTTTTTTGTTATTCTACATTCATGATTCCCATGTCCCCTCATATTTGTATATGGTCTTTCCCCTTCTGTAATGGCTTGGCAGGCGAAGAACGGTGGTCTGGAGGGTTACCCAGAGCAATGCCAGTGGTTAAGATTCATTCTAAACCTTCCAGCCATTACCTCTTTGTTTTTGCTCCCATGTCCCCTCCCCATCTTGTCTTGTAGTGCCTGGAAACACTTGTGTATAGGCGCCATACCCATGTCCAATAAATAGGTAAAGCCAGTGAAATAATTACTGATACAAATACTGTTGAAAGAGTCTAAGTAAAGGCAGTGCGACAGTAAAGGAAAAACGCATACCCCTTTAAGGATTCAAGAAAACTATGATGTGATTCAAGAGAACTGTGTTTTGATTCAATTGTGCATATTTTTGAGGAAGCTGAAGGGAAGGGTTTTCCCCCTTGAACAACTTGGAACTGTGATAAATATTATCAAAACCGCTAGATGAAATTTAGGGGAAGGGAAGTCCCCTTTCCTAGTAGAAATGTATTGCTTTTTTTCTTTTCTGCACCACAGAACTTTATGTTTGAAACTTCAAGAGAAAGCTATAAGTCTATAGTTCAGAGAAATCCCCATTTTCACTTTGTATTTAGCTTAGTGTCTAAGGGTCAGTTTAGGATTTTGGAAACAGGACTGAAGACGCTGTAACTTCCTGACAAAGACGTCCCTTAGTTTTGTTGAGGCAGGAAAACCCCTCAGAGTTAGGATAAATAGGATTTCCCCAACCCCTTTTATTATTTTAACAATAAAGGTTTATAACCAAAATCCAACATGCCACTGTGTCCGTGTCATACTTTTAACCCTTATATATGGTGTCAAGGTGGGATCCGACTCAGCCGATACAAACAGGGGGACCCTCGAATTCTTGAAATTGAGCGATCGGGCTACCAGTTCAATTATAGCCACGAAATAATCTATTGGCTTTGATTTAGCTAGCAGTCGAGAAGAAACCCTACAACAAGGAGATGTAAGGAACTCTTAGGGACAACAAGACAGAAGTGATCACAGTTCAAGGGTGTTTATTAAACTGTATGCAGGTTGGAAAAACGCTGAATCTAAACCTAAATCTAAGATGGGAGCAAGCGTCGACCATCAAATGAAAATAAGGCAGTCCTAGTGGTGTTGTGTCAAAAATAAAAAGGGCATACTAAGAAACCTATTGCCAAACCTTACAACTAATACAAAAAGTGTGTGGTATGGTTCTTAAGAAAAGAAAGCAGTGTTCTCAAATAATATATCAGAATGAGGTAGCAAGGGTCTCCCCCACGTTGTGAGCATGGGGTAATGTAGGATGTTGGAGCACAGCATACACTCGAGCTTTCCCAGCACGAGTTGACAGTTCTGCTTCCAGTTCTCAGGACCGTCGATGGCCAAGTCTCTTGCACAGAAAAGTCTCTTGCCTTCGAGGGTCGACAAATAAACAAAATAAGCTCAGTTCAAAATGTCTTTGAGTGATGGTCCCACCCCTGGGTCCCCCTCTTCTGGGTGCTGACCCTTGTTCCGCGTGTTTTGGGGTGATAGCTCTTTCACGTTCTTGATCGCCCTCTTCTGGGTTTGGATCGCCAAAACAGTTCCTATCAGTATCAGGGCCTTTGATGGTTGTGAGAATTTTTCACCCCTGTGTCTCCCTCTTCTGGGCGCTAACCCTCAATATCTTTTCAAACAGTTCATAGTGGACATCCCTCGGCCGGGTTCACGTCTGTCAACACACTGTTTCTTGGGACTTCAGACTTTGCCCCTCTTTTATCGGCTTCCCTCAGATGGGTTCACTCTTGCCACTTCACATTCACGCTCAGCGGGATTCACTTCGCTTGGACTTTCATCAATCTTTGGGGTGACAATGTTCCACACTTGGATCCCCCTCTGTCAGGCTCTGACACCTCTTGACTGTTAGCGTTTGTCCACTGGGTTCACTGTGGCTCTCGATTAGGGTTATAGTGGCTCATCTCCTCAATCCCTCTCTTCTGGGCGCTGACCCATCTTTCACTTATGGCAGGATTCACGACCCTTACTTTCACATAGATCAAAGTCTTTCTATTGTGCAGGGATTTTACTAGACCTCCTTTATGACCACTTTGACCTCTTTAGGTGGCTCTCCTACGACATTCCAGTACCTGTAGTGTCACTCAGACGGGTAATGACCAGTCTCTCTCAGGTTACCACCCACGTGGTGCCGGTTTACCTCTGCAGCTGGTCTCCCCTAACATTCTACACAGTTCTTTGACAGTTCATTGCACTTGGTTGAAACTTGCCACTTTGCGATTCTCATTCAACACAGCCCGGTTCTTATCGGTTCTCCCCTCGACTCACCGGCTGTGATAAACCGCTTGCCATTTCTCTTCTATGGAGTCAAGGCCGGTACCAGGTGCGCGGGAGCTTCTCTCGCTCCTGCTCATCAGCGTAGGCTTGCCTCGTTGACATCTGCTGCAAGACAATTGTGCTATTGTTCGCGGTTTTAGGCTCTCTTCCATGAAGTTTCTGCGGGTCTGGAACGAGAAGGGCAGGGTCACTCCTATTTGCCATCCTCTCGATTCCTGCCGCCTTCCTCCTTTTCTTGAACTGCTGCACCTGATTAGCCATCTTGTCGTGCTGTCTGCCATGCTCGCCTTGCTCTCTCTCTGCTCTTTTGGTCCACATTTTATCTCTGCGGGGAAAGGAAAGGGCCGTCAGGTGTGTGTGATTCAGGTTAATTACCTGACTTTGCCTGATGCTGAGATTGGGACATGTTACATACACGTCTTTGGGAGTAGTTCTTTATCTTTCATGGGGCAACAGTGTTCATGTTAGAAAAGGGAGAGGTTGGAGTATCGGATTGTCCTACGGGATATGATGGGGAAAGTTTGTGAAATGGACGAGCATGACCGGGATGGAGAACAGAACATAGGGGATTGTGGGAACGGTAGTACTCTGTCATAGTAGATTTGGGTGTCAGGAAGAAATAATCAGAGGAACGGGAAGAAGACTGACTGGGAGTATTCGGGTGGGATATAGGAAGGGGGGGTTTGAGAGAGGTAAGTTCCGGGTACATCAGGGGTTGGGTTCCTAGTTGATTTACCAGAGGGGTAAGGGTGATTAGATTTTATTAAGGGAGCTTCTTCGGGTGGAATGGAGGTAGGAGTGGAATAACCAAGGAAAACTTCATGGACTTCGTCCCCCTCGCCTTCCTGCTCAGTATAATACCACACATCACCTTGGGTATTCCCCCTAGCATAACCCTGATCTCCCTCACCCAGGTGATCTACCCTCACTGTTCCACCCCCAGGAATTGGATCCAACAGCGATGGCTGTGTCCTGGCCACCTGGATAAGGGATTCCTGGACTCTAACTGGGAGAATACCCTCAGTTTTCTCAGAGAGATTGGTTGTTGCTCCCTACAGATCTAGTGTTAATACTCCTGAAAGGAACCTATGCTAGGTTAACATCTATGTCAGGACTAATCTAGATATGTTAGCAGGGGTAGTGGACCCTGACTATAGGGGTGATGTTAAAGTGCTAATACAGAGCAACGTGAAAACCCCCTACACTATTAAAGTCGGAAAAAAGATTGATCAGGCAATTTTGGAGCAAGCCCTAAGATTGTGGAGTGTACTCCAGCTAGTGAAACAGAAAAAGGTGAAAAAGGATTTGGGGAGGCAGATGAAGGCCCTGTACCCACCATGAGACATGTTAAAACCCAAACCTCAAGGGGATGATCCTGAAACATTCCCCCTTTGCTCTCCATGGTGCACCAGCCACATTTCAAAGACTGATGGATCAGGTAGTCGGTCCAGTCTCAGCATTTTGTGGAGCATATATTGACGACATAGTAATTCAGTGCAAAACTTGGGGTGAGCATATGTTCCATCTTCACCAAATAACAAAAGCCCTAAGGAGAGCAGGTTTAACGGCCAACCCCAAAAAGTGTTACCTTGCCCGATCAGGATTGAAATACTTAGGATTTTGTGAGAAATGGTCTTGTGCAACAACAAACGGAAAAAATAAGATCAGTGCAAGAAACACCAACCCCCAAAACTAAGAGATAAGAGCCTTTCTCTGGTTTGGTAGGGTATTATAGGAGGTTTATACCCAACTATTCCCCTATAACAGCCTGCCTTGCCGACTAACTTAAAAATGCAGAACCCCAGAAGTTAAAATGGACCCAAGAAGACCAAGCTTGTTTTTCCACCCTCCAGCAAATCCCTTGTAATGAACCAATACTGAAAGTAGCCCATTTAAGCATATATGTAATCTTGAAGACAGATGCATCTCAAGTTGGACTAGGAGCAGACCTCTCCCAGGAAATTATGGTATTGAACATCTGATTCTCTACATAAGTCGGAAACTCTTTCATAGGGAAAGGAACTACACCATATTTGAACTTGAAGCATTGGCTCTTAAATGGGCTATGACTTATCTAATATATTATCTTACAGGAAGAAAGTTCTGACTGGTAATGGACCATTCTCCTCTGTCACGGATCCATCTCCATAAGGATATTAACACCTGAGTAATGCACTGGCTTCCAGATCTACAACCTTATTGTTGGTCTATAGAACCCATGAAAAGAGTAGATCAAGGAAACAGACTACCTTTCCCGTTTTCGAATAGACACAGAAGAAACCAGCAGCATTGTGGAAACGGTGTGTGATGAATCTGACAACCTTGTCACTGGTTCCCTGGAAGGAAGCCTCTCTTACATGTCCAGGGAAAAAGCAGAAGCTACCCAACTAACTCTGGGGGTGGCTATCTGTGAGAGGACCACGAGGGAGTGAACAAGTTCCAGGTTGACTCAAAAAGATTGAGTCAAGACAACCCTTCAGTCATAACCTTTAGTGACAACCATGTGCAATTGCAACATTCCCACATGGCTTATTGTAAAGTAGAGACTGACTTCACAGGTTTTTCTAGCCCGGAACTTAATTTACCCCCCCCCCCTTTTTGGTACTGAGACGAGGAAGAGGGCTGGAGTATTGAGGATGACTAGACACAGTAAACCAATGCCACATTCTAGCCATTGGAAAATGCAGAGAAAGACCAGGACATTTAAAAAGGACATGGGTGAATTGAAGAGAATGAGAGAGCCTGAGAGTGGAGAAGCACCTGACGTATGCTGACACTGTTGGGGACTACGAAGGCGTGCACACTGCAGAGCGCAGTGCAGAGGTCAATGGGCACAGTGTGCAGAGGAGCTAGGTCGGGAGAAGTTGACCACTTTTCTGTTTCAGGCAGCCGGAGATGGTAAAGCAGGAAGCGAACAACTCACAAGGCGCACTGCCAGTCAATGGACCGGGAGCACAGATGCTGATGAAACACAAGCAACGCTGAAGAAGCTGCACAGAACCACTAAGCCCAGGGAGAGTGAGCCTGTTAGTGGACACTTCTGGGCAAATGACGTGCACCACATACTATGTGAGAAAACCCAAGTAAAATCATTACCAATATGAATACGGTTGAGACAAAGAGCCAAAACAAAAGCCGTTCAATCATTGCTGATACAAACATTGTTGAGACAAAGAGCCTAAGCAAAGGCAGTGGAGTTAATGAGAAAGGGTCGCTGATTCAATATTGGAGAAGTGTTTTGAGCTGGATGAGAGAAACTGAACAGAGCTCAAAAGCCATGGCAGGTTAGTGAAACAGGCAAACAGTGAGTCTGGGACTTGCACCCAAGCAAGAAAGTGCCAATAAGCTGGCAGGTCAGTAAACAAGGGGGAAGAAGATAAAGGATAAAAAAGGAAGGTTCATACCCCTTTCTCAGGAACAAGGAACGATAGCCTGGCAGGAGAGTATACCGGGAAAGGAAGGAGGATTGAGAAAGTGTGTAACAGAAAAGGGAAGACTCATACACCTTGAAGGATTCAATAGAACTATGTTGCGATTCAAGAGAACTGTTTTGATTCAAGAGAATAGTATACTTTTGAGGAGGCTCAAGGGTAAGTTCTCCCCCTTGAACAACTTGGAACTGTGATAAAATATTAGCAAAACCCCAGGATGAC
This sequence comes from Ambystoma mexicanum, assembly GCF_040938575.1. Taxonomy (NCBI): domain Eukaryota; kingdom Metazoa; phylum Chordata; class Amphibia; order Caudata; family Ambystomatidae; genus Ambystoma; species Ambystoma mexicanum. Next base: position 786,745,724 of record NC_090929.1, on the reverse strand, counting down.
ATCTAGGGGAAGGGAAGCCCCCTTTCCTATTAGAACTTTTATTTTCTGCACGTTAGAACTTTATGTTTGAAACTTCAAGAGAAACCTTTAAGTATATAGCTCAGAGAAATCCCCATTTTCACCTTGTATTTAGTTTAGGGATTTATGGTATATCCACCCTACCTCTTCTTCCGAGAGTCCCACCTCCAAAATCTCTGATTTTCTCACATTTATTTTCAGACCGGACAACCCTTACTGTTCTGTGAGGGTAGCAACTAGCACAGGTATAGACCTTTCCTGGTCTACCACAGTTACTAGCATGTCATCAGCATACGCTGCTGTCTTGTGTATTCCCTGCACCCCCCGAATGGGACTCCCATAATAGACTGGTTCTGTCTTATTGCAGCTAACAATGGTTCCAGATAGATAGCGTACAGGTGTGGAGACAAGGGGCATCCCTGTCTCATTCCTACCTTTATTACATCAGAAATATGATTGTTCACTTCTAGACGGATCAGTGGGGTACTTTAACGGGCCCTGACCATTTGTATATATTTGGAACCAAAGCCCATTAGCTTTACCGTTCGAAACAGATATGGCCACTCCACCCTGTCAAAAGCTTTCTCAGCATCTAATGAGACTAGGTTGGCCGGTATCTGCTTAAGTTCTAATTTTTCCAATAGATGGATCACCATAGATGGAGCACCCCCATGGTGTTATCCCAGGTTTGTCTCCCTTTAATGAACCCTGATTGATCATGGCCAATAATCCCCATGAGGACCTTTTTTATTCTACCAGCCAGTATTCCAGTATATATTTTGACATCCGCATTCAGTAATGCTATAGGTCTGTAGGATCTACAACTAGCGACGTCCTTGTTCGGTTTCTCAAATAATACCACTTTTGCTCCTGCCATGGATCCCGTCACCCCACTCCCTTCTCTGAATGTATTAAACAATTTTGTCAGAAATCCTTTTACCTCTTTGCAATATACCTTATAACAAAACATGTATAACCATCTAGGCTTGGTGCTTTGTTGCTTGGCATGTTTTTAATCACTGTTTCCAATTCTTCCTCCGTGATTTCTCTGTCCAGCCCCTCCCTTTCTTCCTCTGTAATTCTGGTCAATGCTATCCCTTCCAGAAATACCTGTATCTTTTGTATGTCTGGGTTCCCAGTAGAATACAGCTCCTTGTAGTATGTTGTAAAAGCCTGTGTGATCCCACTTGATTCTGTTAATTTGCTGTCTACACAATGTATTCCCGCCACATGCTGTTGGCCCTTCTGTTGTTTCTGGAGCCTGGCTAACATTTTGTCTGCCTTATTGGCTGCTATGTAATAACACTGTTTAAGCCTCAAAATGGCACTCTCCGCCATTGCCGTGTTCAATAAACGAAGCTGCCTCTGTGGTTCCTTAACTTTATTAAAGTTCTCCCTGGTCATCTGGTCCGCTAAAAGGTTTTGAGATTGCGTCAGTGCTTACTCCAAATCTTTCTCCAACCTATCCCTTTCTTTATGCCCTTGAGCTTTTAGTGAGATAAGCTCTCCCCTCACTACCGCTTTAAAGGCATCCCAGACACTCCTAGGAGGGACATTGCTTGTAGTGTTCAATTCAAAGTAATCTATTATTTTCCCTCTCACCATTTCCCAAACCACCGGATCGCTTACGAGGTCTCCTGGGAACCTCCATGTCCACAGGGGATTGCGTGGCTTCAATTCCCCTAGCTGTATCTCAATGAACGTGTGATCTGATATGGAGATCGGACCTAGCTTGATGTCTATCAGTGTGCCTAGTATTCCGGGGGTTCCCCATGCTAAATCTATCCTGGAGTATGTGCAATGCACATGTGAAAGGCATGTATACCCTGTGTCCTGCCATTTCTTTGCCCTCCACAGATCTTTGAGTGCCATGCCTTCCATTCTGTCTCGCAACCCCAATGAAGGGTATGTGCCTTTCTGCGTGGTCTAACCGCTCCGGTCTCTTGCCGGATCCCATATTATATTAAAGTCTCACGTAATTAGGATTTCTCCCACTGTGAACCTCTCTAGTTTCTCCATGACCTGGTTTTAGGAAGGAATCTTGTCCTGTGTTAGGGGCGTATATAGTAGCAATGGTGATTGCTCTTTCCACTATCTGAGCTTGCATGAAACATATCTCCCATTGAGGTCTATGAGTGTATTAGATATTCTTGCGCCCAACGCGCCCTTAAATCCCACCATTGTCCCTGCTGTCTTATTGCAGGCATTTGACCAATATAGTTGTGTATAATTCTGTATCTGAATCCTATGCCTGTCCTCTTACAGAATATGTGTTTCCTGTAATAGGAATATGTCTGCATTATGCCTCTTTATCTGTGTTATTACCTTCTTTCGTTTTACTGGGGTGTTCAGGCCTCGGACATTATGAGAATAAATCAACAGTGGTCTTGCCATTGGTCTACAACCAAACACCTCCCCTGGTTCCTAGCATCCAGATGTGAGCTTTCTGTTCTTGTGACATGTCTCCTAATTTGTGGTTCCTCTCCCCCCACTCCTTCTACTTCTACCTCTTCCCTCCCATATGCCCCCGCCTCTCCTTTCCTGGTCTGACTCGGTATCCAAGGATACTTCCCACTTCGTGGGCAGCGACTCATGTTTCACCTGGACCTGAGGTTATTCTAACCTTTACGATTCCAAGTGGTGCCTCCTCCTCTCCCAGCTGGGCCTCCTTTGAAGGATTGTCTCGATTCAAGGTAGGTGTAACGCTTACCTGGACTCCTCGGGAGCGTAATACCTTCCCAGCCTGTGGACCTTGGAGCCTTTAGGATTCTTTTTCCGTTTTAATAAACAAATGACAACAATAGAAATGCTATAACATCTATTAACTGAGATAATACTACATGAGATGTGTATTCCCTTAAATCGCTCACTTCTAACTCGAGGGCTTAATTCCCTTCTCACCTGTGTTTTATTATTGTGGAGCTCTCCATCCCGCTTTTATACAGGGGTGCGTTGAGATGGGAGAAACCATGGTAACTTGGATTGCTGATGAACTCTATAGCTTCTTGCCTTGAAAATTTCAATTCTTTTAAGAATGAGTCTTTGGGTAAGTACGCAGGTGAAGACACTAATCTTTAAGGGCTTGAATTGATTCCTACATTGGAGAGATCCCTCTTTCTAATTACTTAGTCTTTTTTCTCTTTTTCTTAGGTTTTAGGAATTCGGGAAAATAATGATGGCTGCGGATGGCTGCAGAGTTACTCAGGATGAGAAAACGTTTTAAAACGTAAGTTCGCCAATACGGAGTAACTGCAGCCTTCCAGGTGAAGCGCGGTAACAACTGTGAGGTGAAAACTGGAAGAACCTTCAGGTACGTAAACGCTTATAAAACGTCTTCTCTGTTAAAATGTTAAGTTTGTTTTTTAATTAAATGCCTCTTGTGTTGCCTGCCGGTTTTCAGAAAGCTGAGGAAAAAAACCTTCAGAAGATGCAGCGGCTGCGGAAGAAACTTCAGACTGAAGATACTGCGACTGCGAGCGAATAAATGTTCTTAACTGAAGATAACAGCGTCAGAGATCACTTCTGTCGGTTAAGTCTCTTCTGTGAACTTCGTAAAACTAATGTCTTTATTATCTCCTTTTTTCACAGGTTCTGTGAGGAGAAACGCCAGTAGCATTACCCGCTGTCAGCGGAGCAAACGCAAAGTGTGCATTCCAGCAGAGGCGGGGCTTAAGTAGCTCCCTCTGCAAAATGAATAGAACTGTGCTGCTACTTGTAAATGGGTTTTGCGGCGGCTATGTTAAGTGTATGAAATTACTGTTGAACATCATGGGAGTCTATGGAAGTAGATGCTGTGGATGGTGTAAATGCCATATGTGCCAGGCTAACACAAAACATAGTCTTCACTGCGTCCAGCTTGTTTCTGCCGAGTGGATTATGGCATGTCTGGTCATTCTGTTTGCATAACTACTGTCCATGTGCCCATGTACTTAGCCAGCTAAACGCTATACTGTCTGAAACGGTATACATATGGAGCAAGACGATACTTAGAAAACCCTGAGCCACTGTTGATATTCACCTGACTGTAACTAATACTGCCATAGTTAAATTAGATCTCGCCATAAGGCAAATACTGATACATTGAATATTGCACAAAACGTGACTACTTTACTGCACCACTTGTACCGTACTAGGTGTCAGCCAGTTGCTGTAAACGTGCCCAACTGCATAATCTGTCTCCAGCACACATTGTACACTACATTTAACATTGCTGCAGCTTCACAATTCGATTACAAAATGCGATCTAGGCCGTGACAATTTGGTTTTCTCTCCAACTCAGACTGTATTGTGCTAGCCTTATCCTTTAGCCAATTGCATATGTACAATCCCTGTTAGGCCGAATTATATGCAGTACCCTTTGGGAACACCACACATAATTAAGACTACAAGTGACAGTACAAATTCACCTTTGGTACAAGCCTGTACTACGCAGTAAAAGTGGTAGCGATGGCTGAGCAGCCAGACTTATCTCAAGAGTAAGTGAACAGTATCAAATAGTTACACAAAGGACAGCAATTACTATGATTCAAACAAACACTGACTCAAGGTTTCCAAGTAAAAGAATATACATTTATTTTACTCTTCAGTTGTATAACATTTCACTATCATAAAGCAGTTTAAAAATCACACTCTTAATACACCACACCACTCCCAATAACTTCCAGACAAGTTAAGCTCACAAAACGAAGTGGGAGCAAAATGGCACTCCAGCTATTTAAAAGGGAGGGAAAGACAAAGTTAATAAAAATTGAACCACACCAACAGGTAAGTACTCAGGACAATTGAGCAAGAGGAACTACAGTGATCGAATCAGGTAGAAAAGGCTTAGGGCCAAAGTCAATGGGTCAAAAGTCTTTTGCTCAGGATCACACGGTTCAGGGTAGTTTGCGGTAAAGTTCGTGCCACGGGTTCCGGACAAGGTTGGTTGGTAGAAAAGTTAGTTCAAAGAGAAGAGAAGGACAAGCCCTCGGATTGGAGAAAGATTTCAAACACTTTCACCGCGGTTGAATGAAACGAACAACCGGATTTGCACAGTACCTTAAAACAGAGAAGAAGCTGTAGCTGAGGCGGACGTTCCTGTTAGTTCCTGCAGGCTCACGTTTCCTGAAGCAACTGTCAGACTGAAAAGAAGTAGGAAGACTGGAGGGTCCGCAAAGCAACAAATAAAAGGTGCGCTCCTTAAAACCCAAGCAGGGTCCGACCTTCCTGGCTATCCGGCCCACTGTAGCTCTGTACAGTGAATTCAACCAGAGGAGGGGTCCTGGCTTGCAGTTTGGGCGAACTGGTTGGTCCCACCAGCTCAAGGGAAGAAGTTTCCTGAAGGATCTTCTCTATCGTCGGATTCTGAAGATTCAGACCTGCAGCAGGGCTTCACTGGGCGGTTCAGTCGTTGTAGGGGTCCTCTTCCATCAGCTCCTCGTTGGTTCTTTCATTCCAGTTGAGACTCTGCCTTTCCAGTCCCAAAGACCTGCTTTTTATGCAGTTTTCCCCCCATTCACACAGCAGGGTGGCTGTCCTGGCAAGGACAGTCACCCAGCCAATCAAACAGGAGTGCGACTTGGGTAACCAAGGGAACCCATGGCAGGGGTCCTAAGACCCCTCCCTCACATCCTGCCTACCCAGACTTTCAGGCGCCTTAAGGAGGGCTTCTGTGTAGAAGCCCGCGAAAAGACGGCGAACAAAGGGACCAAACCTGGTTTGGCGCGCAGAGTAAAACATGAGAAAGACTAACAAAAAGAAATGGCGAATAAACCCAGCCGGAGCCGAAATAAAATATATTTGGTCAAGCGGGTTTATGTTCGAGGCTAATATAATAGCCTAAAACAATACCATGGTTATATAAGATAACCGCAGTATGAAAAATAGGGTAGTTACCACTGCCACCAGCCAAGTCTTAATGAAAAGGGAGCGAAACAGTGCTCCAAGAGAAACAGACAAAAGGGATAAGAATGAACCCTTTCCAATACTCCATGTAAGATGGGGTGTACTGGGTCTGTGGTTTAAAGAGAATCCATAAAGTTTATTGATTTATAACAACAACCAAACAATACACACCAAACAAGCAGTACATATTTCAACAGTTTCATTATGCTTCGTAACTTCTAGTCACTGCTTCCCTCATCCAACCCCCCTATACGAGTCTATTACTTTAAGCATTCTGTTTCCGCAACCTGTGGTGCAGTCTCCTCTTCTACCAGTTCCGCCGGGCCATCTATTGACCCAAACAGCTCAGCTATCAATAATTTCCAGGCCACAAGGGACTCAGTCATTTCCTCTCCCCCCCGTGCTACTCGCTTCTTGCCATACCATAGTTTCCGCTTCTGCCCATTTTTGCAAGTCTCTCCACCACACCTCCACATTTGGCATGTGGCAAGTCTTCCATCCCATGGCAATTCTTCTTTTAGCCAGCACATAAGCCAGGTCCCTCAATTTATCTACATGCTTGAGCTTCTGTGACCTTGGGAACCCCCCCAGCAGACAGGCCCACACTGTATCCACTACAATCTTGACCCCCTTTTTTTCCAGTCTCCCTTTCACTCCCCTCCAAAAGCGTTCTATGACCGGGCATGACCAGAACATGTGCACTATGCCCGCGTTCTCCTCATCACATTTGGGACATGCTTGCTGTCCTGCATTTGCAAACCTCAATATCCTCCAGGGCGTCATATATGCTCTATGCGTTATGTACAGTTGAATCTGTTTCAGTCTCGCATTTCTAGACACCTTCTTATGATATCCCTGCACCCGTTCCCACATCCCATCCTCCATCGGAGCTCCTACCTCCGTTTCCCAATCTAGTCTACACTGCGTGATCTCCTTCCCCACTTTAAACATCAGCATTTCATATAGTCTAGTGATCTCGTGGCCTCCCTCAGCAATGTCGTATATCATATCTATGGTAGTGTCTGCTTCCTCTTCCAGCACAGTTTCGGGCCATATTCTCTTAATCCTTTGTACCATTCTGTGATATGTGATGTACTGGCCATCGTGCAGCCCAGCTTCTTCTCACAGCCCCTCAAAAGTAATGCTAGAGCCCTCCTGCCAGATGTCACCCATTGTTGCCACCCCAACCGGTTCCCAGTGGTTTCTAAGCATCCAACGTAGCTGCACATCTGTCCCCGTCAATGCAACCAATGGTATCTGCGGAGAGCATGGGGTCGGGTTCTCCATCATCTGGCATGCCCTGCGCCACATCTTCCACCCTAGTAACATCATTTTAGGGCGCCCATTCATTTCCTCCCTGGGTATCCACATCATCTCTTTCAGATAAAATAGTGCACAATCACGCCGAAACAGCCTAAGTTCCGAGGTCTCTTCGTCCGAGAGCCATTTGACAACATACTGTAGCTGGCTTGCCACGTAATACACCTCATAGTTAGGCAGTTTTATCCCTCCTTTGTCATGGAAGTTCTGTAGCTTCCATAACGCCACTCTGTTTCGCGTGCCATGCCACAAGAAGTCCCTGCACATGCTATTCAGTTTAGTGAAGAACTTCCTGGGTATCAGGAACGGTATGTTCCCAAAATAGTGTAGGAGCCTTGGCAGGACCACCATCTTTAGCATTGCTCCCCGCCCTATCATTGCCAAGGGTAGTTTTGCCCAAAATTGCATGCACTTCTCAATGTTTTTAATAGCTACTTCTGTGTTGCACTTATGCTCCTCATCCACGGTGTGGTATATGTTTATCCACAAATAGCAAAATGTGCTAACCGCCCATGGTACTTGCAATACAGGTAATCGTTCCGATGGGATCCCCATGTACCCCCCTAACGGGAACATGCTGGACTTCTGGGGGTTCACTGCTATTCCAGACAACACAGCATATCTTTCCATCACTTCTAGAATATACTGGAGATTTTCTTCTGGGAATCGCAGGTACAGTAGCATGTCATCTGCGTATAGGGAAATCAGGTGCTGCTCCCCTCTGACCTCAATACCTATAGCGTCATATTGCTGCCTCAGGTATATTGCCTGGGGTTCCAGGGCCAGTATATAAAGCATTGGAGACCACGGACATCCTTGTCTGGTACCTCTGCTGAGCTGCCACCTTCCCGATATCACGGATCCTGTCTTCACTCTAGCCAGTGGTTCACTATATAATATTTTCGCCCACCTTATATATCCAGGCCCCAGTCCATAGCACTCCAGGGCCGCAAGCAGCCATGGCCACTTAACTGAATCAAAGGCCTTAATTGCATCCAAAGACACAATTGCCATTTCGTCCTCTGCCTCCATGTCACACTCAATAATTCTTTGGAGTCGCCTATGGTTATTGGTAATATTTCTATTTGGAACGTAGCCCGTTTGATCCGGGTGTATTAATTTACCAATAACCTTCTTCAGTCTATTTGCTAAGTCAGCGGTCAATATCTTGCTGTCTTGATTCAGCATCGATAACGGTCTATCGGAGCCGCAGCTGTGCCCAGGTTTATTAGGTTTGCGGGGCGGTATTATGATAGCCTCTCTCAGCGACTCTGGTAAGCTTCCCGTCTCAAACGCTTCGTTTAACATCTCTAACAGTTGGGGGAGGACCTCCTCCATGTATGCCTTGTAAAACTCACTTGGGAGTCCGTTTTACCCTGGGGTTTTACTAGTAGGCAATTGCCTCACCACCTCTCCTAATTCTTCTAAGGTAATCGGGGCATCTAGCTCCTCTCTTCCTCGCTTATCTTGGGCAACTCTATATCCGCCAGTGTTTCTCCCATCATAGCACAGCTACTCCCCCCATCGTCCCCATATAATACCTTATAATAATCCGCAAACGCCTGGTTAACTCCTTCCTGGGTGTCTTCAACTCTACCATCTTCTCTCTCTATGGTCCTTATTATAACTTTGGGGGTCTCCCTTTTATATAACCACGCCAGAGGTTTCCCCAGTTTATCACCTCCCGCATGCTGTCTCTCTATGTATTTTTTTATAATTGAGGTTGCACAATCTATCCCAATATTCTGCAAATTTTTGCTGTAGCATGAGTGTAATTTCGGGGTTCTCTGCTGCATCTACTCCACCCCTTAAAGCCTCTTCGAGTTCCTCCTCCGCCTTCTGTAGTTCTGCCAAAATCCTGCCCTGTAGCCCCTTAGATTTAGCTATAGCTACCCCCATATCACAACTTTAAAGGCCTCCCATAGCGTTCCCGCCGAGTCCACACTCCCAGTGTTTATTTCAAAATAATTTACAATCTCCTCCCTTAAATCCTCTCTAAAAAAGGGGGTCTCTCAACGCTTCCGCTCGTAGATGCCATGTCGGGATCGTCGCTCTCGGGGGGCGGTATTGCCATTCGAGAATCAGGGGCGAATGGTCCGAAAGGACCCTGGCTTTATACTCTATTCGTGTAATCTCCGCCACTATTTTGGGTAGTGTGAAAACATAATCCAGCCTCGTGGATAATTGCTGTGGGGCAGAATAATGTGAGTACTGCCTTTCCTGGGGGTGTCTTACTCTCCACGCGTCCTCCAGACCAAAATCGCTTAGCAGTGACTAAAGTTTTGGCTTCAGGGGCCGGTCTAACCATCTTCCCATCCGATCGGTCTACCCTCGGGTTCAATACACAGTTAAAGTCCCCTCCCCAGATCACCGCGCTTCCTACACATGTGCTCAGATTAGTACACAGTGTTCTAATATATGCCACTCTGTTCTGGTTTGGGGCATACGTGTTGACTATGCTTATCTCCCTATTCTCCACCAGTCCCCTCAGTATAACCATTCTCCCGTCTGTCTCGTCTATCACTTGCAATCGCTGAAAAGGGACGTGTGGCACCACCCAAATAAGCACTCAGAGTACGCTGAGCCCGCTAGCACTTCCTTCCGATTCCTAGCAATCTTGTCCATTTTCTCCCGTGTAAGGTGGGTTTCCTGCAGCAATGCGATATCTATTTTTTGCCGGCGCAGGTACAACATAACTTTATTCTGCTTTAAATAGCTGTTGAGTCCCTGTACGTTCCATGTAACTATTTTAAGATCACCCATGGCCTATGCAAATTCCATACCTCCTCCCACAGGTGCAGTCTGACTCTGAATTCCAATCCAATCTGTATAGGCTCGTTTCCCTTTTTGAACTCCCCATAACAAAAAACAACAAACCACCCCGAACTTCCCATTCCCCGCCCCCCTCCCGCCTCCCATCCCTTTCCCAACATCTCTCTCTTCAACTGTTGCCCAGCTCCATTCCTGGATCTCAGGCTCTCCCGCATCTAGCTCTTTCCGGCTCTCGCCTGTACTCGAAGCTCTGCAGGGCGAGGCCGCCCTAATGGCTAACCTACTACAACTATAATTCGGGGGGTAGGGTGCTCTCGTCCTGCCGCTCCTATTTTACTTCAGATTAACTGCGCATTGCTACACACTTTGCGTATATGTACGCGCTACTATATTCCAGTCCTTCAAGTTCATTACAGTCGGCGGCATCCTATCAAAATATCAGCCTCACTTAGCCACACCTATTAATCTCAATCTTAATCCAGGCACCCCTAGGGTGCCCTTCCTACGCCTTAACAATGTGTACACAATATCTCAGTCACTTATCGTGTTCCTCTTGGGCCTCCTCCGTGTCTCGTTCCAGACAACCCTGCAGATCCAGCCATGTTGTTGCATCTTCAAAAGTATCAAAAAAATACATTTTGCTCTTGTGCACCACCTTCAATTTCGCGGGGTACAGAAGCATATACTTTATCCCAGCTGTGCGCAGCCTCCTTTTGATTGCCACGTAGTTGTACCGTTGCCTCTGGACCAACATTGTGTAATCCGGATACGCCGTGATGGTGCTTGAGGCCCTTTCAATTGTTCCACCTTTTCGGAAGTACTCCAGTATCTTCTCGCGATCTTTATAGTTCAATATTTTGGCAATTATCGCACGGGGAGGGGCCCCTGGCCACGGCTTCCTCATGAGGGCTCTGTGTGCACGCTCCACTGCAAATCCCTGCGAGAGATTTTCGGCCCCTATTCCTTGTAAGAGTAGGTTCTCGACGTTGTCGGGTCCCGTCCTTCCTCTCCCTCCGGCAAGCCCACCACGCGGATATTGTTCCTTCTCGCTCTCCCTTCCGCTTCCTCCGCCCGAGACTCCAGGTTGGCTACCTGTTATTTAAGTACGTGGATCTCCTTTGCGTTGGTGGTGCTGGTGTCCGTGTTGGTTTTCACCACACTTTCCAGGCTGCTCGTCCGTTCTGCCAGTCCCCTGACATCTAGTCTCAGCAGGGCGGCTTCTATGCCAACTGCGTCTATTTTAGCCTCCAGGGAGGTCTGACAAAGCTATCCCCCATGAGTCTTTTAGCTCCGTGATGGCCGCTAATATCTGATGATTTTCAGTCACTGCGGTGTTCTCCGCCGCTGCTATCGAGCTTTTGGGCGCTATGGCCTCGGGAGATTGTTGTGCTTTGGCAAAGATATCTATTGTAGCTTGCTTATTCTTGTTTTTGCTCACAACTCCTCGCGTCGCCATCTTGAGTCCTCCGTTATGTGCCCGAGGTTGCCGGAACTCAGGTGTGGCAGTCTTGCTTCTCCGTGTTGATTCTGCCCCGCTGTGCCTGCCCAACCATGGGGCGGTTACCTCAAAGGAGCCCCTACGTTAGTTTCTATGGTGTGTTGCTTGCTCTTGCCTTTGGTCGCTCTCCCAGTCTTCTTGTGATCTAAGATGGGTGCCTCACGCCGCTCCGTCCGTGGCACAACAATTATGTTGCTTTGGTCTGTCTCAATGCCTGCGGGTTCCTGCTAATTCTGGCTGTTATTGCAAAGTGCCCACTTGGATCTCTGCGCGCTGTGCAATGTGCTCGAGTGGGTCATGTCCTCCCACGTTTCGGTTAGCTTATCCAACACACAGCGCAATTTCGCCCTTTGTGCTTTCCAGTCAGCTCTTGATACACAGTCCTTATGTATTGTGGGCTATCTGCTTCCACCCGGCGCCTCGGGACTCGTTTAGCGTGGAAGCCACGCAGTCGTGCCCCCCATGGAGCGGGTGAGCCTCCCGCTCTTTCATCCAACAACATAGTGGCACAGTCCATTTATATTAGGCGCTCCATTGGGCCCCTCTCATGTTCAATATCTGCCACAGTGAGCGTCCGGCCCCCAGACCCCAGGTCCTCACTATGTTGGTGTCATGGATATCTCCTCCTTGTTCTATGTTGGTGTCATGGATATCTCCTCCTTGTTATAAGCAGCGCTGCACCCCAGGTGTTTTCTCTTCTAGTTCCCCTGTCCTGAGGGAGAAGCGTCCAGCAATGAACTTCGGTCTCACTTCACAATTGGTCCAGACATTGCTGGTGATTAGAGGCAGCAGGCCCCTATACTTCGCCCTCACAGGCGCGGAAGCTCCTGCTGTGCAACAGTGGCGCTTCGTTTTGGAATGGTGCTTGTAGCCCTTCCCTCTATCCACTGTGCAGAGGGGACAAAGGAATGTCCCCTGGGGAGCCGTGCAGCTCCTACTCTCCAGGTATGCACCATAGTCCCGCACATGCGGGTGTCCTTGTGTATTCCTGGGGCACCTATATTGCTCACACCGGACCTCCTCTCCCTTCGCCTGCAGCGCTCGGCATCTGTTCGCTGCCCGAGCCATCACCCGTGCTTTCGTTTTGGTTATAAAGCACCCGCGCATTCAGTTAGCGCTCGCGGGCTGCATGTAACCGCTTGCCCCGGCGTTCCCACGTTGTCGGAGTGGGGGGGGGGGGCGCCCAGGCTCCAGTCACCGGCCCCTCATCTCTTCCATATTCGGCCACCTCGCTCATGGCCCGATCTTGCCCGCCCCTCCGATCTTATCAATGTGGCGCTACTTTGTATCAAGTCGCCGCTCTTCTTCCAGCGGCGAGGGTCCAAACAATCTCAGGCAACAATGTGTTCTTGTGCTCTTGTGCACGCCGCGCTTCAGCTTATTTTGTTGATCCTGCTTTCACGGCCGCTCGCCCATTGTCGTCCGCCATTTTAGATACTTTGTTTCCAGCCGCCACACGTTTCTATGTCAGTTTCACTGCTGCTGTTCACTCAATCTGTCCAATATCTTCAGTGGTGGCAGGGCATCCATTCGCACGCCAGTGTTTCCATTATTGGAGTAAATTGTCCATTTTCAGTATGCGCATTTTCGGATCAGTGTCGGATCACTGCAGCAGCTCTCAGCAGGCACGTCTTGCTACATGGCCAGTTAGCCACGCCCCCCAGAGACTCCATAAAGTTAATGGCAACTTTACATGTTTCTGGGAGACAGTAGTCAGTCCCAGAAAAATGGAGTCAGGGCGAAATCTAAAAGACAACCCTGTGTCACTGCACTGAGGGTGCTGTGTAACACACAAAAATGATGCTCATGGAGTAGGTGAGGCTCCAGAGCCCAAGATCACACAAATGGTAAAAACACACACAGCAAAACACATGTGACAGTGGGAAAAAGGCTCACACGCTTACCAGGTGAAAAAAATAAACCCTAGAAATCCATCAAAGCTGCTGAGGGACTCATTCGGTAAGGGAAATCGGCCATTTATGAGAATTCTCCCTAATAATGCCAATGATTATCCAACTTGTTATTCAAAACCCACACTGTTGGCCTAACATCATTATCAATGTGTACTGACCCCTTAAAAAGTTGCCTCCTCTGCATTGCGAGCCTTGCATTACACAGCCAATGCCAACGATTATACAATTATGCTAGGCTTCATATTCACCATCATGTTTCCATTTTGTATTATAAATGACTGCATACCCTGCACAGCAAATACCTTTATCACCCAGGGAAATGGCCTCGCCAGAATTGGTTGTTACCAGCATTACCCTATCACTTCACCTACTCCATTTCTGTCTGCTACCCTTGCCTTCCTGCCCATCCAGGACTATAATAGTACTCAAAGAGCCACAAGGATCACCAACATTTCAGAGCCAATTGCCTTTGACTCTATGATGAATATAGACTATATTCCTGCCAACATGGACTCCTCCACCACCAAGCCCATTCAGGGCAATACCAGACTAACTAAATTAAGATCACGTACCAAACATTCATATTCAAATCGACCAAGTTTACGCTCCGAACATCTCCCCTTAAATCTTAACCTGTCCCTGACCAGACAGAAGACTCACCAACCTAACTCTCGACCGAATATCCAACAATACAAGCAATCTCCTAAGACCACAGTCAAACAACTCTCCAGTAACAAAGTAACCCAGGTACCAATGACAATCCGTCCACCCCCTCTAGAACACCCACGCAACTTCAAAGGTGCGCTCATCAATGCTCGATCACTCGGAGCCCATGCCATTGAGACCCATGATCTCATCATTGACTAAAAACTTGACAGTCTAGGCACCAAGCATCTGGCCCCCTTCTAGCTCTTGCCATCCCACCAGGTTTCAACATCCTCAGGTCTGATAGACCTAATGCACAGGGAGGTAGCGTGGCCATAATTGCCAAAACTAACGTTCAAATTAGGGCCTGCCCCCTCAAAGAAATAGATGGATACGAACTACTCTTAGCCAAAATAACATCCAACCCAAAAACAACAACCAACATCTTGGTCATCTACAAATCACTACCCATCCCGATTTAGACATCCCCTTGCTACTTGCCCCTCATAACAAACCTAATACCAGATGTATCATCCTGGGGATATTAATCTAGGATGTAATGATATACAGGACCACAAAGCAGACGCTTTACATGCTGCACTTAAAGACATGAACTTTACTCAACTAGTTAATGCCCACACCCATAATAAGGGCAGAATACTCGATTGGTTACTTACGCTCAACTCCTAGGCATCTATCGATTCAATTCTACCCATAGACTGGACAGATCACCATAGTATCAACTTTACTCTAATTAGTACTGAGAACTGTCCTCCCAAAACTAAAACAGTGGACACTTATGAAACAAGAAATATCCGAAAGCTTACATTAGAAAATCTGTCCCCATCCTAAGCAAAACCCTTTTAACCAATGTTTCAACAAGTGACAACCCATGTCACCCCGCCGACATTTACCATAATAGCCTCACAAACACCATCAATTCAGTAGCACCCAATGATAACTAAAACACGACGTGCTGATAAACGAACAAGCTTCTGGTTTAATGACGAGCTAGTCTCGCTCAGACGTATTAAAAGATCCCTTGAACATAGTCACAAAAAAACCCTAACAGACTCAGCCAGTGCCTTCATAGCAGTTAATAAAACATATAAAGCAGCTATCATAACCCATAAAGTGAATGCATATAACACCTGCATTGGCAATGCCACCTCTAACTCCAACATTCTTAGAGAATTGGAAAATCCGATCCCAGCCACCACACCTGTTAACTCCAACAAAGTGTGGTGTACCACCATCCAAAACGCTGTAGCCTCTAAAATCGAATTACTACAAAACAAAATTACCACAAAAAGAAAACTGATAAAAATATTCAATTTCTAATGTGACCATTGATAATGCTAAGCCGCTATTTCACTTCACTCCGGTAAACCAAAAGATAGTGTCAGATACCATAGACAAATTAAAAGCCTCTAACTGTAAAGGCGACAACTTCCCAGCACACCCAGTTAAACTCTGTGCCCCCACCCTCACCCCTATCATCACGAATTTCGTCAATGCCTCATTCAACATGAATATGGTCCCAGCAAGCATAAAAGAAGCATGGGTAACCCCACTTCTGAAAAATCCATCACTGAACCCAACAATCCCCACTAACTACTGACCTATAACTACGGTCCCGTTCTTGCTCAAGATCATAGATAAAATAGCCTACACCCAAATTCAAGCCCATATAGAACAAAACCAGCTCCTAGCAGCCAGACAAAGCAGGATTTAGACCTAACCATAGTACCAAAACTGCTCTCCTTGATTTGAAAATCCAGATGGACATTATCAGGGACACAGGTAAACTCTGTATTCTTCTGCTGCTAGATTTATGTGCAGCATTTGATCTTGTGGATCACAACAAACTCTGCACTACCTTAGCTATTGACTTCATATTCTCAAAGGAAGCCACCCTATGAGTAAAATCCTTTCTAGATGAGCGCACATCCAGAGTTTCCATCGATAAAAAGGCAGCCGAACCAATTCCAGTCCATAGGGGTACCCCAAGGATCCGGTCTATCGCCCACCTTCTACAAAGCTTACACTAAGCTCCTATTTGCGGCACTAGACACTATGGGTGTCATCTACACCAACTTTGCTGATGACACCCAGATCCTCATACCGATCACTGGGAACTATGACCACAACACCTTGCTTATTAACAAAATGTATGCAATAATACTCAACTGGATGGCTCTTAATAGCCTATGCCCTAACAATGAGAAAACAGATTCTCAACCTTGGCTCCCCCAACTGTAATTAACACCCTCCACCCGGATTACACATCAATTAACATTGATATGATATGATATGATCGTTTATTTATATAACGCCTATACACAATGTGTTTAAAAGCGCTTCAAGGCAAGGGAGGGAACAAGGGAAAATACAACCACATTCTTACAGGCCATGACAGTAAGGATGTGAAATTAACTATCGTACTCGGCCTGATGACATTTCAGATAGTGCAAGAGCTAAGACATAGATAGGGAAGGGAGGGGAGAGTGGGAAGGAAATGGAAACAGACAGGTGACTACCGTACTAGGCCTGACGACATTTCTGGTAGAGCCGGAGAAAAACAAAAGGTGAGGGAGAGGGGTGCAGAAAGGGAGAAAGGGAGGGGAGGAACAAAACAAGCGACTATCATACTAGGCCTGACGACATTTCAGATAGTGCTGGAAGGGTGGTGGGGAGGAAAAAAAACAGTTATGGGAGGGTGGAGGAAACAGACGAGGTTGCTATCATATTAGGTCCAGGGACAATTCTGATAGAGTAGGTGCATCTCCCATTCCAGTACTGAAACAGGTAAAAACCTTAGGGGTTTATCTAGATGCCAACTTAACTATGACGAAACATGTAAATGTGTTACCTACCTCTTACACCTCTAAATGAATTGCTCTAATTCCCCACTCCTAAGAATTGTACCACATTAGCTAGGGCACTAATACTATCCAAGTTGGACTATTGTAACATACTCCTACTAGGCACCTCTAACGCCAATCTAGCAAAATTACAACTTATGCAAAACAAAGCAATACGAGCAGCCCTAGGACCAAGAAAGTCTGACCACATCTCCAACATCAGAAGGGAGATCCACTGGTTACTGTTAGGCAGAATCCTGTGCAGTTCCCTTAGGGAGCACTACACAAGATTAGGACTACAGGTGAGAGCAATAAATCCCCTTTGGTATCAGTATGTACCACAAAGATTTAGTTGGTAGCTGTGGCTGAGCAGTCAGACTTATCTCAAGAGGGAGATGAGAAGTATTCAGGGTTTACACAATAGGTCCACTAGTCTATGAAACAAGGAAACACTGACCAAAGCTTTGTATTTAAAAAGTAGATATATATTTATTTTATACACTTCTAATAAAACACATGTATCACAGTCATCAAGCAAGTTAAATTAAGTCAAAGGAAAAATATACACACTCCCAAGTTGAATTGTAGACCAAGTGAACCAGAGTGAAAACTGAGCAAAATGGCACAGTGAAAACTACACACAAGGGATCCTCTAACAATTCCTCACAAGGGGGGGGGGGCAAATGTTATCTAGAAATAGTTTCTTATACACCCTAGCAACACTTCCCATCAGTTTGTGAACCAGTTCAGCAAGACAGTGCATCAGTATAGGCAATACTTAAAATGGAAACTGAGCAAAATGGCATTTCACAATGTTTAAGAATGGGAAGGAAAGGGTAGTTAAAAGAAATAGGTGCACCCACACAGTTCTCAGTGAGAATCAATCTAAAGAAAGCAGATCTAACAGATGTGACCAGAGTCAGTAGGCCTGTGCCAGAGTCAGTGGTACAGGGCAAGGGCCCAGGAGAAAAATGTTCTTGTAGCTGCAGTCAAGTTTTTGGTTAACGAATTTGAAAAGGTGGTTGCAGAAGTTGAAAAGACAATGTTAAGAGAGAGGGGTGGCCGACCCAACAGGTAGGTAAAGGATTTAAAATACCTTTCGTGCTACCGCAAAGAAAGGGCGGCCTGGCGGAACAATGTACCTTAAAACGAAGAAGTGGCTCCTGCGGTGGCGGTTGTTCCTGGTAGTTCCTGCAGTTCGGGTGATCCAGCAGAGGAAGAGATGCTCTTGTTGTGGAGGAAGGTTCGAGTTACTGCACTACCCAGGGATGAATCCAGCCGCGATTCTGCCCGAAGAATAAAAGGTATGCTCCTTTAAATCGCGGTCCGGGTGGACTTGTGCCTAGCTATCCAGCCTCCGAGTACGGGAGATTCGACCAAGGCAGGTCCAGGAATGCAATTGGCAAACTGGTTGGCCCCACCAGCTCAAGGGAAGAAGGCTCTTGCAGGTGAAGATCTTCTCTCGTTGTGTGGAGAAAAGTGGTGAGAGGCTGCAGCAGGGCTTCACCGGTGGTTCAGTCGTTGCAGATGTCTTTGGTTTCTCTCCTCTTCGGCTTCTTAGTTCCAGTGGCGACGTCTTGCTCCTCCAGTCCTCAAGACCCCGCTTTTATGCAAAAAGATCCCCATTCATACAGCCTAGCTGTCACTCACACTGTGGAGTGGTCATCTTGGCGGGAGACCCTCCAGCCTATCAGGATAGAGTGCGACATGGGTTTGCGGAGGCAACCCTGTCCAGGGGTCCTACTCCCCCTCCCACACAATGGACCCACCCAGACACAGTGGCATTGAAAAGAGGGCTTCTTGGCAGAAGCCCGCCAAAAGGACGAACAAAGGATCCCCGACCTGGGTTAGGAGTTTAGAGAAAGACACGAGAAAGACGTTATATTAACGTTCTGGCAAATAAAACCTACCAGAGCAAAGTTAATATTAAAATGCACCGGCGGTATGTTAGAGGCTGTCAGAAAAAGTGGTAGCCTCGAACAATGGAAAAATCCGATAGGGAATTATTTGCGGTGGAATATTTATGGTAGTAACCACTGCCACCTGCCAGAAACCTTTGAGAGAGAGACTGTAGGGTACACCCTCGAAAATGAACATAGGGGAAAAACTATTAACCCCTTTCAGTACCTCCATAGTAAGATGGGTTGTACTGGTTTAGTTCATAGGATTTGACTAGTAAAGTCAATGGGGACTTTACATGCCCTGGGAGACAGTAGTCAGTCCCAGGGTATGGAGTCTATGTCTGGGGGTCACTACAACACCCCTGTGTCACTGCACTGAAGGTGCTGTGTAACACACGTGAATAAAGATGGTTCCTATGGGGTTGAGAAAGATCCCATAGGCATTAAACACAAAAATAGCCTAGAACACAATTAGCAAAAATGCCTAAGAGTGGGAAAAAGAGTCTCACTCTTAGCAGGTAAAAAGAAACAAACCCTTCAAATCCAGCAAAGCTGCTGGGGGACTCTATAGGTAATGGAAATTTGCCATAGAATGAGAATTCTCTCTAACAGTTACCTTTTAAGGCCAGAATCATATTAAAATTATTGTGCCTTGCCCACAAATGCATAGTGAAAAAAGCGCCCATTTATATCAACAATTCAATTACCAAAAAAGAACCCAATAGAACGCTTAGATCCAACAATAGCTCGCTCCTCGTGGTACCCAGATACAAAAGCTCCAGAGCTGGGGGTAGCAGTTTCCCAGTCATGGCCCCTAAACACTGGAACACCCTCCCTTTAAACATCAACAAGGAAGATTCCTTCCAATGCTTCTAAAAACTACTAAAAACGTGCCTCTTGAACCCATTCTAGACAGTTTATGATGAACTAATACAAGATGGCCACAGTCTACTTCTGATCGAGGCCAATTAAATGACCATCACTATTCTGACCATGTAAACTAGAAAATATAATCCATGCAACTACAACTACTGTGTCAATAATATGTAATCTGCCGTATTTTTCCTATATGTATGTACCTTGAATGCTGCCAATTGTCATTAAGATGTCTGTAACTGGGGGGGGCTGTTGAGCAGCCTTAAGATGGCTGCCTAGTAGCTCTGTGATACACCAAAGGAATACTGTTTAATACGGCAAATTCTCACATCTCTTGACCCTAAGAAGCGGACCGTGGGGCGTGGCCTGGAGCACCAGTGATGTGGAAGCTCCTTTAATGGCCTCCGGATGGGGACCACAGCAATCACAGAATATCTTGAGTTCCTGCTATGTCCTGTCTTTGTGACCAATTGTTTTGGGTTGCGGAATGTGGGAAGCCCTGATCGCAGCATTTTGAGCCCATAACGTGGGCGAGATCTCTGAAAACGCGCCGGGGGGCCCCATCGACAGCGACCACCAGGCGATTTCAAAATGACAGGCGCGCAGCTCTGGCCCCGTCCCTGCGACCTTCTTGCGGCCCTCGTCGGCTATGGGGCTGACCTTGGTAGTTGGATCCTTCCTGGGCTCGCCTACGGAGCCCGACGTCCCCAGCTGCACGGGCTGTACCCTAGCCGCGAACGCAGCATTGACTGAGGCTGGCTGGGGGCCTGGCCCGGACCTGACCCGCGCAGACCGCACCTCCCTGGGGCAGTCCCCCCCACACCGGCGCCTTCAGCCTGCCTCCATCCAGCAAGGATCCCCCCCCCCCGACTCACCTCTCATCTCTGCCAATGTTCATCTGCCTCTCCTGAGGCGGGGTTGCAGCCCGCGGAGAGTACCGGCAACGGCTTCCCGCCTCTCCGCCCGGAGCCTGGTATTGGAGCACTCCCCCATCTCGCCTACACTGCAGCGTACCCCGCCAGAGGGGCGACCGCCGAACTCTCCGCTTGAAGGCGGGTGTGGCAAACCCGCGGGCATTGAGTGGCGGCCCCTGATGTGGCCAGTCCGCCTCCTGTGCGCTGGGAGCCGCCGGGAGCATTTGGCAGCTTCTACTGTTCTGCAGGGGGCCTGAGTGGAGCAGTGCCCGCAAGCTAACACTGAGGGATCAGTCATCACCTGCTCGGCCCACGTGGCGTGAGTCCCCCCCCGGGTGCTCGGCACGCGTGGCTCTGAAGGATCTACTTGCTGGGACCAGGACACTGAAGCCAGATCTCTGGGTCTGCTCTATCGGGGCCCGTGGGACCTACCCCTCCTCTCCCTCCAGAGCTGGACTGTACCTTCCTTGAAATCCTGGACCTCCAGGTCCCCCACTGCAGCCTGGCTGGTGTTGATTTCCCTCTTAGCTTCCTGGGGCGCCCCTGCCCACCCTCTGCCAGAGACAGAACGGAGTGGCCTGGCCCTTCTACCCTCACTCCAGGACCCTACAGCAACTAGTGACCATAGCTCCAACGGCCAGCAGACGCTTGGGAGCCCCATTGCCCCCCGACCTATGTGCTAACCACTACCCCACCACTGCAAAGGACCTGATGACTATCCTGTCTGCCCACTTCCTGGGGTGCCCCGGCCCACTCTACTCCCCCGCTACTACCATTCTTGGTCTGCGTGGACCCTTACCTGGCGGCTTGGGACTTCCTACGGGTCAAGTAGCACTTTCCCGCCAGCCAACATTTGTGACCTTGTGCAAAGCTCTGCGAGAGTCTCCGCCACCCTGGAACCATGGCCAAATCTTTGAAACCCTCTAAATCAGCGGATATTTCCACCATGCTGCTGGCAACGGAAAAGGGGAAGAAAGCGGACCCTCGAAAACTCACTCCTCAAAAGGCGCCAGATGATAGAGGGACCCTCGCAACCAAAGAAGATCTCCAAGCCTTCATGTCCGATATCAAAGCGGAGTTTAGATCCTGCATGTCAGAACTTACTACAAAAATGCAACAAACAGAGCAAAGGGTCAGTGACATTGAACACAGGATGGGGGAATCTGAAAATCTAGCCCAAGAAAACTAACTCATTGGCAGAAGTGCAACGCACAATCCAGATCCTCATGGACAGAACCGAGATCCTCAAATTCAAGCAGGAAGACTTGGAAAATCGCGTTCGCCACAATAACCTGCGCATCCGAGGTGTTCCCTCTTCTATCCCCGACAAAGCGCTGCCCAAATATGTGGGCAACTTTTTCCAATCGTTGCTACTGAATCTGGACGAAGCTCAGCTCCTACTCGACCGCACCAACAGACTGCACCGTCAACGAAGCACTGACTTGGATTTTATACCACCAAAGAAGCCATCTCAGCAATTGGTCGGTCACGCGATGAACTATCATTCCAGGATCTCTCCCCCCTGACCCTGCAGAAGCGCAGAGTTCTGCGCTCTCTCACACTCTTCCTCCGAGACCAACAGATCCGCTATCGGTGGCTGTTCCCGACGGCACTTAAATTCTCAGATAATGGCACCCTGCGGACCATCAGTCATCTCGATGATGCAGCATCAATCCTACGCCCTGGCTCCCCGGGGGATACAGGGTCCTCCTCCCCCGGCCGAAAGATTCCCGACCAGGGCACTGCTTCCCCCAAGCCAAAGCGTGCTCCCTGGACAAGAGTGCAGAAAAGCTGCAAACCTAAATGATGACCAACGGAAAGTTCAGGGAACACATGACATCGGAACTTTGCTTACCTCATCCTGCTGCGGGCCCCATGCGGTCCATACCCAACTCCGAAGCGGACGTCATCGCTTTACCCCTGGAGTGAAATTCAACCCCCCTGGCTGATGTCGGCCTGGGTTGTTAAGGGATGTACCGATAAGTTCAAATCGGTCCCCCAAGTTAGGTTCTGGCCCCCCGCCAGAGGCCAATGTTAGAAGTTTGTTCCTCCCGTTGGAGATTATCTGAAAAACCTCAGCCTCAGGAGAACCCAAATCAGCTCCACCCTCGCGACCATGGCTGACCTGATTCCCCCCCAACCCCTCCTTCCGCGGCAAAGAAGCCCTGAGACCCAGCCCCCACATCTAAAACTGAAGTTCACCACCCTAAATGTCAGGGTCTTGAACTCCCCTCCCACCCCCCAAAAAGGAAATCCATCCTGTAAAGGTTACAGGACAAGGGAAACTCAGTGGCTTTCCTACAAGAGACTCACCTGATGCCAGTGGACTTCTCCCGCCTTCGCAGCAGACTTTTTCCTCTACAATTATTGGCTTCTAATGGCACCAAGAAGGGAGGCACCGCCATCCTCTTTGCAAAAGAGCTGAAACCGCAGATTCTAGACTCCATACGATTCCAAGAGGGTCGCTCATTACAATCAAATGCATCATCTTCGACCAACTCTACACCGTTATCTCAGCTTACGCTCCGAACGAGCATCAGGATGGATTCTATCGTGACCTAGAGGAGTCCCTCCTCCCATTCATAGAGGGGAAAGTTGTTGTTGGGGGAGACTTTAACGGGGTCCCGGACCCACTGAAAACAAAATCACACCCCCCCCCCATCATCCAGGGACCTAAAACTGGCAAAAGACCTGCTCCATCTTTTTCGGACCCTAGACGTAGTTGACACCTGGAGAGTGATGTTCCCAGAAGAGAAGAATTTCACCTTCTATTCATACGTACACCGTACCTTCTCTCAAATTGACCTACTGCTGGCCTCCCCCCAGATCCTGGCCTTCACGGATGATATCACCATCGGCCCTCGGATCCTCTCAGACCATGCCCCAGTCTCGCTGACGCTGCAAGCCCACGATCCGGACCCCTCCCCTTGCCGCCGATGGAACCTGTATGACCCGATCCTGAGTGACATGGCAGTAAGGGACTCCATTGTGAGGACAATAAAAAATGTCTTTACGGAAAACCCCAAGAGGAAACTTCCCCAGCCAATACCTGGGATGCCATGAAGACGGTGCTCAGAGGTGAATTGATTGCCCAAGGCGTTGCCTTCCACAAGTGAAAACAGGCAGCCTGCGCCACCCTGGAATTGGAAGTCTGGGAGGCGGAAGCCACTCATAAGCGGAAGCGCTGGTCTCCGAAATCCTAGAGGGATCTACAGGTGGCGAGAAAGAAACTAGAGGCGCACTATGCCGATGCCATGGCCCACCTAATGACCAGAACAAAACAATGCTATTATATCCATAATCACAAAGCCAATAAGCTGCTGGTGAACAAACTGGCCAAAGCAAAGAACAGAAATACCATCCTGGGCCTTCATGACCCACAGGGCGTGGTCCAATTTGCAGAACTCGAGAAGCTACGACTGGCAGTGGCCCACCAATCGGAGATTATGACGGCAGTCCCGAGGAAATCAACCGAATAGCAGTCGTATATTCGAGAGGCAGCTCTCCCACACCTCACACCCACGACAAGGGAAGGATTTGAAGCGTCCATTACGAGCGAAGAAGTCGAGGAAGCCATAAAAAGCTTGAAATCCAGATGGGTTCTCCACTTGATTCTATAAACTCTTGCGCTCTCAACTGGTGGCCCCCTTAACTCGGCTCTTCAATTAATTTGCCGCCACCGGAAGCATCACCCCTACTATGCAGGAGTCCATTACGGTCCTCATCCTCAAGCCCGGAACATACCCCAAAGACAATAGTTCATATAGGCCCATTTCATTATTAAACCTGGATGCCAACATATATTCCAAAATTCTGCCCAACCGTCTGGCGCCCATCCTCCCTAGCATTATAGACCCGGACCAGACTGGGTATGTATCCAACAGGTCGACGAGAGACAATATTCGCAGAGCCCTAAACCTAATAGAGGTTGCCAATCAGGAAGCTCAACAACTTGCCCTGCTGGCCCTGGATGCAACCAAAGCTTTTGACTGTCACGACCCTCGCCCAAAACCCCCTCTGGCAAACCCATTGGCCAGGTGGAGTCAGGACTCGGGCCTCTAGGGTCTGGGATCCTCTTCAAAAGCCCTCATGGGGCCAGTCCTGGCGCCTATGGTGCCAGGCTCATACACCGTGAAAACAATGTGCTTGGGACCTACTTTATTGTATTGTCAGCCAACATGGAGGCATCCACATACCTTGGTTCCTAAGAACCACGCTATGTGGTCTAGTGTTTTTGGGTGTGGTAGCCTAGGGACTACTTTACCTGGACTATTTTGTTGGGGCTATTTAAACCACACCCGAGCAAGACAACATGCTTCGCGTTACTTTGCAGCTTGCAACGTGACGCTCACCGTGTCCAGCTATACCCTCGAACCTCGGAGAAGCAGAACCTGCAAGGAGACAAAAGGAACATCATTAGCAGCAGCATCATCTTACCTGCAGTCTTCATCTTTAGATACTCACAGCTACTGAGAACAGCTTCCTCGAATCTGCACGCCTCTCGGATAGAACGACCTGAAAGAAGATATAGGCAACATTAAAGAAAGCAGTAGAGACATTTACAAATTACAAACTCCTCAAAAGGCTTACCAGGCTGGTCGCCTCTCGGCTGGCACCACTCCGGACATTCCACTCGCGCTGATGAACACCACGACCTACAAGGAAGGAAAACACAGGTTAGCAAAGGCAAGACTTTGCAGCGCTGCGCATAGCGCTTACTTACCGCATCATAGCGCTCTTAATGCGCCACCATTTACCAGCAGGGCTCAACCAAGCCAGTTCGCCGCGCTGAAGCTCCGCATACCTAAGGGAGAAAAAAGACATTTTAAACAAAGAAAGGCATGCAGGATAGCAACAAAACTAAAGAACAGCAATAAGACCTACCTGAACAATATCAAACGGGCCAGTGTCAGTGAAGTAACTGGACCGCACTTGCCCATGAAAGACAACGCGCCCCTGCAAAGAAGGCAGGATGGAGAGCACGCCTAATTCTACCACAAGGTGAGGAGAGGGCACCAGAGGGACTGAATCATACAGGGATGGAGGGAGGATACTTACCCCAGTCGGTCAGTCTTGAACACAGTCCTCCTGTATTTTCAGGCAGAACCTTCCCCGCAGTCCACTTCAGGGCAAAGCTGAGACTCATACCAGCGAGTAACCTGGCTGGGTGGCGTCGCTGTGGATACCAGGTGAGCGTAACATTGACAAAGTGGATTGGACTTATTTATGCCTCGCCCTCGAAGCCTTCAGTTTTGGCCCGACATTTCAGAAAATGGTCTTAGCGAACTATCAATCCCCTAACACCCACCTAAGAGTCAATGGCCTTTTGTCAGACCCGATTCCTCATACATGTGGAGCAAGACAAGGATGCCCTCGGTCCCCTTTACTCTTCGCCTTAGCTATGGAACCCCTGGCCCAACACATCTGCCAAAACCCCCGGATCACAGGCCCTCACATAGGCCCTGCCCAACACAAGATTGCCCTCTACGCCAATGACGTGTTGCTAACCATTACAGACATTAAGGCGTCCATGAAGGCGGCATTGGCCTAAATTCGAGGATTTGGGAGGGTAGCAGGCGTCGCATCAACTTCGGGAAATGGGTGGCCCTGGGAGTGGGACTGGGCCCAGGTAAGAGGGAAGCCCTAGAGAAACTAAGCCCATTCCAGTGGAGCATCAAATCTATTCCGTATCTAGGGGTCCAGATCCCCGCCCATGCGGAAAAGGTGTATCAGGCAAACTCACCCCCTCTTTGCGGAGATGGAGAAGGACCTCAACCACTGGCTGTCGCAAGAGATCTCCCTTTTGGGCCGTATCACGGCCTGCAAAATGAACCTCCTCCCGCGATTTGTTTGCGCCTGTTCCTCACTACCCACATCAATCCCGCTTCCCCCTCTGCAGCGTTGGCAAAGGAAAATGATAGACTTCATTTGAAGGGGCAAGAAAGCGTGCATTCCCCGAAGAACCATGTTAGGCAGCTCGGAATTGGGAGGATTGGGGGTCCCGGATCTCCTCAAATACCATATAGCAGCACAGCTGGCCCACTTCCAGGCCTGGAGCATAGCCTTGGGGCGCCGAAATGGGTAGAGATCGAACAGTCGCGTCTTTCTCTCCCCCTCCGCTTTCTCCCATTTATCCCCACTGCACTGCGCCGAACTTGCCTACGAATGCTGACCTCCACTGAACAATTGATGCGCGCGTGGGATTGGGCACGTAGACACAAAGGTATTCCGGGGGGCCTGAGTACATTCTCCCCATCTTCCTTAACCCGGCCTTCTCCCTGGGCTTGTGCCCAACTCACTTCAGGAATTGGGTGGCAGGTGGTCTCGAATCGTTGGGGCAGCTTTTTGATGGGGACTCCCCTTGCA
Organism: Ambystoma mexicanum; assembly: GCF_040938575.1. Taxonomy (NCBI): domain Eukaryota; kingdom Metazoa; phylum Chordata; class Amphibia; order Caudata; family Ambystomatidae; genus Ambystoma; species Ambystoma mexicanum. The sequence continues at coordinate 786,718,754 of NC_090929.1, read as the reverse complement.
CATTCATACAATGCAAAACAACCTTTCAACTTGCGGGAAAAGGATAGGTTCACCTACGCCCAACTGCGGCACTGGTGCTTCCACCCCCACCACTAGAACTCACCGTAAACGACCTGCCAGCTCGAGGGAAAATTTCAGCCCTCTATAGACTATTGCAGGAGGATCCCTTCCTCATTAAGCCCTCCTATATGTCTCAGTGAGAGGCAGACCTGGGTCATGCCATAGAGGACCACACCTGAATGGACATCTGGTAGAGACCGCGCACGGCCTCTCCCTGCATCACTAATCAGGAATGTACCCATAAACTGCTCCTACGTTGGTACTCCCCCCCGCCCTCCGTCTCCACCACTTCCAACGGGCTCTGGACCCGCATTGCTGGCGCCTCTGTGGCCTCCCAGGATCCTACTTCCACATGTGTTGGACATGCCCTAAGGTAAGAGAATTTTGGTCCCAGTGTCTGGGGGCCAGTGGAATAGTCACTTGAGTAACCTTTTTTATTGCGGCCAAACATGTCCTCCTGGGGATTCCAATCACAGGCTCTTACCCAAGATCAGGAAGGAAGGCAGCGCTGATAAACCAATTCCTACTAGCAGCCAAATTCACAGTGGCATGCACATGAAAGTCCACGGAAGGCCCCCTAATGACCCTCTGGTAGGTTAAAATTTGGGACATCCTAATGGCTGAAAAGGTCACGGCAGCTAAAGCGGGCTCTCCATCGCTTCATGAACATTTGGTCTCCACTGTTAGACTATGACCAGAACTATCCAGCCTTGATTTATAAGCCACGCTTAGTTGCGAGAGCCCTGTACCCAACCAGCGAGTATTCACTGCCTGGCCCGGCCCAGTGAGACTGAGGGATAAGACCCATCCGAGGATAACAATTTATATGCATTGCAGCGGGTGGCAAGCAAATGTTGATGTGTATGTTCACCTGTGCGCTGATTTATAAATAAACAAATAAAAATAAAAAGGAAGTGGACTGTGGGCTAATGGAGGTGTGAAGCACCCACGGTCTGATTCCTGAACGGATGGAACACTACACTGCAGAGAACGGACCAGCTGCGTTCTACGGGAGAGCGAGGGACCCACGGTCGCCCACTGGGCCGCAAGCTGCGGAGCACGCCTCCTCGCTGGGAGCTCCGGGGTCTGGCGCTTGACGGCTGGCTGCGCCTGACACTGTGCCCTTACAGCTGCGCCCCAACCGACCTGAGAGAGGACGTGGACTAGCTGACAGCTGCACCAACCAGGCGAGGGGTGACCCGTGCTGGATTTCCCTAGGCAGGGAACTGCAGAGTGCCCTGGGGACCAGGGCAGCCCGCACATATACAGCGGCAGAGATACATCTTCGGGCCTGTGCCCTTGAGTGGACTGAGGGCGGACCAATCCACCGCTCACCCGACCGTCCCCGACGCTGGTGCTGAAGCCGGGGACTGCAGGGGTAGCTGGCGTCCCCCCCGGCCACCTATCACCATACACAAACGGCATACTGCAGGCCAGAGACGTCCTGGGGAGGGACATACCCAGAGCCGACACTGCTTGGAACCAACACTGGCCCCTCTGTGCAGCGTCCTCTGCCATCGGGGCTCCCGTGCCTCATTGCGGCTATGACACTTGGGGCTGTGCTGCGCCGCCCTGCCGCAAAGAGCCTGCTGATTGGTGTGGCGGCCCGCCACCGACCCCACCACGAACCTTGGCAGGTGGACGCCATGACAGGCCTATGATCGGCCCCCACACTGATGCCACAGGTTGGGGGGCTGCGAGTGAGATCCCCGGAACGGCAGGTGATGTGGACTGCCACCCAGATAGCGCCATATGCCATGACTGCACAGAAGACAAGCAGGATTTACTGCCAATGCAAGTAAATGCACTCGCTGGGGTCTAACCCAGGGGGCCCCCGACCCCTCCACTGGGCACTGGGCCGCAATGAGCACTGCAGGGCTCCTATGATCTCCTTTTGTCAGCGTACCTGCCTCCCACTCCTTTGGCAGCGCCGGCTCGGAGCGTGCTGCCCCCCTGCTGGACCCACCACATAGCCAGGACCGTGATCCGTGAGCAGATTTCCGCTTGGGGCACCTGGAGAGACGCTATTTCCAACTAGGAATCCAGTCCCACACCATATCTGTATTGCCCTCTCAACCGACTGACTGGTTGGACTGCGGCCAGGGGCAGGTGGGCCAGACACATTTAATGGACCAGATGGGTGACTGTGCCAAGCCCCTCCACCATCCTCACGACTAAGTTTACACTCACGGGCCCCGACCACCTGCCTCAGCCCTTGCTGTCTATACCATACGGGTCTACATATGGGCATTATTGCGGTCATATCCCCTCACTGAATTCATTGGTCCCCAACCCATTTACCCACTCGAAATACCAGCTGCTGGCTGGTGCACGAACTGGACCTGCCCAAACTGGTCGCTCAGGCCCCCATGTGATAAATGGCCACCTTTGCCTTGCATTCATTACATTAGAGGGGTGCCCTGCCTGCTCGCGGTCCCCTGCCACCAGTGTCTGGAGCTCCGGTGCGTGCGGCATACGGCTGCTGAGTGGAAGATATATAGTTCGTAGCTCTGGCTCCCGATTGTTACATACCGTCCCACGGCCCACATGAGGATGTCCTAATGGAACTCTGCGTGTTCTCTTCCTACTCTGCCTATACCTAGAGGCTAGCTGTTCTGCTTCCGAGGTTTCACTATGTAGTGTAGATAATCATAATTGCCACAATATATGTTATGAGGTAGCATTCACAATGTCTCCTGGGAAGTTGATTACACGGCAGCGGCGCACCACACTGCGACTGCAATGGTTACTCTGTTAGTTCTGCAGTACACGTGCCTCAGTTAGGCACTAGAATACGGGTTGGGGGGGGGGGGGGAGTTACACTACTGGTTGGGGAAGGGCCGTGAGGGTGGGAGGTGGAAACGTTGGGGAATGTTAGATAATAAATGGTGTAGGTTGTGCGGCATTGCACATGGAGAGTGAGCATTGTGGTGTTGTTGCTTGCGCAGTTCTATATGCACGAAGACGTGAGGTCTGGGATGTCCCCTGAAGCAATGACATGGCTACTCGGCTACTCAGATAATGTCATGGAATGTCCGGGGAATAGGTAACTTCACTAAGGCCTGCAGAATGTTAGGGAGAATTCTCATTCTATGAATAATTTCCCTCACCTAGTGAGTCCCCCAGCAGCTTTGCTGGATTTCTGGAGTTTATTTTTTCCACTTGGTAAGAGTGTGCCTCTTTTCCCCACTCTTACACCTGTGTTTTGGCAGGTGCATTTCTACTTGTTGTGTGATCTTGGACTCTGGAGCACACCACTCCATGAGCCCAACTTCTTGTGTGTGTGACACAGCACCTTCAGTGCAGTAACACAAGGTTGTCTCTAAGACTTCCCAATTACTCCTTTCTGGGGCTGAATACTGCCCCCCAGAAACAGGTAAAGTTGCCATTAACTTTACATAGTCACTTTAAACTACAGACCCAGTACAACCCATCTTACATGGAGTACTGGAGAGGGTTAAATCCTACCCCTTGTTGTCTGTGCCTCTCTGAGCTTTGTTTTGCTCTTTTAACATTTAGACTTGGCTGGTGGCAGTGCTATCTACCCTAACTTTTCTACCGTGATTATATTATATAAACGTGGCATTGATTTAGGCTATTATATTAGCCTCAGACATAAACCTGCTTGAACAAATACTCTTTCTTTTGGCTCTGGTCAGGTTTATTCGCCATTTCTTTTTGTTAAAGTCCTTCTTGTGTTTTACTTGACGCAGCAAACCAGGTTTGCCTTCTTTGTTCACCGTCTTTTGGCGGGCTTCTGCCAAGAAGCCCTCCTCTGGGCGCCTTGGTGTCTAGGTGGGCTGAATATGAGGGAGGGGTGTAGTCACCCCCTGCACAGGGTATCCTAGGAAACCCAAGTCGCACTTTTCCATGATTGGCTGAGGTGGTTGTCTGGGCCAGACAACCCCCCTGCTGCGTGATTGACAGCCAGGCTGTGTGAATGGGGGATTTTCGCATAAAAGGCAGGACTCTTGGGCTGGAAGTCAGTCGCCACTGGAACTACAAGGAACCGAAGAGAAGCGGAGAAGAAGACGGCTGCTGCAACTACCCCGCCCCGGTGAAGCCCTGCTGCAGTCCTGAGCTATCTACCCTTCAATGACCAGAGAAGACCCAGTCTGGAGTCTTCTTCCCTTGAGCCTGGTGGGGTCAACAAGCTCATCTTCCACAGCCAGAGGATCCTCTTCGTGGTCGAAATCGCTGCACACTGCTGTAGTGGTCCGGATCTATCTGAAGAGCCTCTCCTGTTTTAAAGGAGCACACCTTTTATTCGCCGTCGCTGCTGCTGGCCTCATCCCCGAGTAGTGCAGACCCCTCCAGACGTCGTCCTTGTCTCCACGACCGAATCTCCAGGAACCCTGGGTCTGCAGGAAACTACCAGGAACAACTGCCGTGGCACCAGCTTCTTCATTGGATAAGGTACTGTGTCCAGCTTCGAGGAACTAGGGTAAATCCCTTTTCTCCTCATCCAAGGCTTGCCCTTGTCTTTCTTCCCTCTTATAACTTTTGCTTCCTCTGTTGACAATATCCCAGTACTCCTGGCAATGTTAAATCTTGAACTGTCTGATTGTGTGATCCTCGACAACAGGAACCCGGTTCCACTTGACACTGGCTCCGCCCTATTGACTTTTGTTTTTCTGTCAGCAAGTGTTCTCTGATTCTGTCTGCCTTGACAAAAGTATTGCCTATGATTTTTTCCCCCAACTCTCTTTGGTTAACCCAGGTGCTAAGTGTGTTTTGCCCCGGTAACATTTCTTGTCGCTGATACACGTATCTTTAGTAAGAACGAACTGTCAAAAAATGATCGCATACGTATTCCCGATAGCGTCTTTTGTTTCACAACACCGGTCCGTCAAAACATAAGGTACTTACCTTGAGTTGTTCTGTGCCAAGAGAATTGGTTGTGTGTAGTGTATTTTTCGTGTGAATTTAATTTAATAGAAGTGAAGTGTTTTACCAACAGATGGTTTAGAAATAAATGTACTTTTACTTTTCAACCAAAAACCTTGAGTCAGTGTTTGCTTGAGTCACAGTAATTGTGGTCCTTTGTGTAATTTCTACTACTGCTCATTTGCTCTTGAGATAAGTCTGGCTGCTCCACTACTGCTACCACTTTAACAGTGTAGTACAGGCTTGTACCAAAGGTGAACTTGTATTACCACTTGTAGTCTTAATTGTGTGTGGTGGTGCCTAAGGGCACTGCACAGGATTCTGCCTAACACAGAATCACAGCATACGCTCAGAGGCACGGGGTGAAGATACTCCTACTGCAGGAGACCCACGTCCTGGGATGCCTTGCATCATGCTTAGCACTGTCCTGGGGAACCAATAGGTTCTACACAACATACTCCACACAATCCAGGGGAGTGTTAATGCTGATCCCCAAATCTGTCAAAGTCGTGCTGAAGAGCCATATAGACCATGAGGGCAGATACATTGTCCTACACTGTGTAATAACGAACTGTGTAATAATGAACGGGTAGTACCTAGTGGTGAACACATATGGCCCAAATGTACATACCCCTGATTTCTTCGACACTGTGGTTTCCTTGTTTATGGGATACATTGGGGTGCCAATAATTTGTGGGGGGGGGACATGAATTTGATACTGGACAATGACCTTGATAGGATGGGACAACGCAGAAGGCCTTGTCCCGTGCGGCTAGGAGATTACACTCCCATATTACGTTGTTTGGTATGCAAGACTTGTGGAGGACCCTTCATCCCCGAGTGAGGGAATACACCTATTATTCGTCGGTGCACGATAGTTCATCCAGGATAGATCTGTTTTTTGCAACAGACGGACAAATGGGCAAGGTCGTGCAGTCTCAGATACTCACCCGCACGCTGTCTGATCTCACTCCGGTGACAGTGTTGGTGGAGCTTGGGTTCACCCCACCTGCCCACATTGCCTGACGCTTCAAGTCGGAAGCACTGCTGGACATAGGGCCTCATCACGAGTTGGGCGATAACGCCGGCGCTATTAATGCCGGCGCTATTAGCCCTACCGCCAAATCCCCGGCGCTATTAGCGCCGGATCAGGGGTTTGGCGGAACGGTTAGTGCCCATTCTGCATTGGGCCCATTCGGGAATTCCTCATTCCCCATTGGGCCCAATGGGGAAAATTCGGGCTCTTACCGCCGGCAGTAATAGCACTGAAAATGGGCAAATTTGCCGGGGAAATCCGCCAAGGCTACGATCAGGCAGACCCTTAAATGCGGCGGTAGTAGCGCTACCGTCGCATTTAAGGGTTACCGCCAGACTTGTGATGAGGCCCATAGTCTTTAAATCATAACTCCTCTCGGATATAAAAACCTTCTTTGAATGCAATGCACAACAAGACACAACCATCAGGGTCCGCTGGGAAGCCTTCAAGGCGTACATAAGGGGTATGTCCATTTCACGTGAGGCGGGAATATTAAAAACCATAAGGAATGATTTACATTGCTCAGAGGCTAGACTCAAGGACCTGGAATGGGAAAGTGCTACGGCAGCTACCCCCTCTAGGCTAGCATAGATAACGGAGGAACTGGAGGTGTTCGAATCACATGCCCTGCGGGAAATACGATATCTCACTCACCCATGTGCAGCGAGGAAATATGGGTAGGGCGACAGACCAGGGATGACACTTGCTAGACTGGTTTGGGCGGAGGGTGGCAGAGCCCAGATTGAATGTATCAGGGACGCACATGGCACCCAACAATGGTCGGATCAACAAATACTTGAAACCTTCTCCAACTTCTATCCGACCTATGCACGCCATCCTGGGAGCACAATATACGGGGCGTTTGTGAACTCTTCGACCAAATTCCCATGACATATAAAGCCCAATCCACCAGGGAACAGATCGACGCCCCGATCACATTAGACGAAATAGTCAAAGCCATCACCGATCTCCCGAAGGGTAAGGCCCCCAGGCCAGACAGACTGGCTTCAGAATTCTATCAGGAACATGTGGCACTTTTAGCGCCAAGGAAGCTTGAGGTCTGGGCCGAATCAATCCGCAAATCCACTCTCCCCTCTTCCCTGCGTGAGGCAACTAGAATTGTTCTTCTTAAACCCGGCAAGCCCAGTGATGAATGCCTATAGGCCCCTGTCGCTTATGAACATCAACACCAAGATATTCGCCAAGACTATCGCAAACAGGTTTCTCCCGATCATGGCGCATCTTGTCCATGAAGACCAGAGCAGCTTTGTCCCTGGGCGGTCGACAGCCCCTGACATCAGACAGCTTTTTAATGCCATGTCCAGGATAGATCAGGGGGCCGAGGCCGTTGCGGTCACACTGGATTCCCAAAAGGCCTTCGATATGGTCTCATGGCAATACATGTGGGTGGTTCTGGATAAAATGGGGGTGGGTCTGAGAATGATCCAATACATAAAATTATTGTACACTTGTCCCACAGCTAGGGTCCTGGTCAACTCATTAACCTTGTCATCCTTTGCATTACTCAGGGGCACCCAACAAGGTTGCCCATTCTCCCCCATCCTCTTTGCACTGGTTATTGAACCAATGGCAGATTACGTCAGGGCGCGGCATTCCCATAAGGGCATATGCCTAAAAGATACCCCTGAGATAATATAATTATACGCAGATGATGTGCTGTTATACGTCAGGAATCCAGCCAAACACCTTGACCCGATTCTGCGGGACATAACAAAGATGGGTACCTTCTCCGGCTTTACCATAAATTATTCTAAATCTAAGATATTTCTGCTCACTACCACAACTCAGCAACCAGCGTGCGAATTCCCTCTTCGCTGGTCCCCGGGTGGCATCAGATATTTGGGGGTTCAAATATCTTTATCCAAATCGACCTTAATAACTGATAATTACACTGCGTCAGCACAGTACTTCGAATCAAAAATAACAAGATGGCGATTTCTCCCGCTCTCATTAGCCGGGAAGCTTTCTTTGGTCAAGATGATCTTGGTCCCTAAACTTCTTTACATCTTTTCTAATGTCCCGGTCTGGCCAGGGAAACAATACTTTGATAATTGACACAAAATGAGCGCACAATTTCTATGGCATGCAGGCGCCTCACGACATGGCATACCTGGCTTACGGAATCACTACACGCATGCCATCAGATATCCCGTTATGGCAAACCCGACCTCCGAGAACAAGAGAGCCAATCCTTATCTATGGCTACAATACTCAAACAGCATCAAACCTACCACCTTCCTACCTGAATTCAACAAACAATTCACTAATTTGTTGACACCAACGACATATAGACTCAACAGACCTTTCACTATGATTCAACTAAGGGTCAAAACCGTATTCCATCAAAACTACATCTAATGTACCTTGCCTAACTGCAACCAAAAACCGCAAACTGGACCACAGACTCCCTACAGCACGCACCACATTAACCAACACCCCCCATTTACCATGTTCATACCCATACCTTCCTTACCGTGCCCTACTGCAACTAGAAATCGCAGACTTTGCTACAGACGTCCCAAAGGTTTTTATCTAGCAACCAACAGCCTCGATCAAACTACTATGAAAACCCAGTAATCAACTAGAAAAGTAATAAACACACCCATCAAGTCACCTCCCAAAACGAGCCTCCCCAGCAAAACCTCCAAAGGCACCAATCAGGCCTTGGAAAATACCACTACCACTATCAAAGGAGGGCTTATCAATGCCAGGTCTTTAACAGCCCACACGCTTGATATTAACAACCTCATACTGACCAAGGACCTGGACCTCCTAGCTATTACGGAGACCTGACTCCAACCTACATCTGGTCCACTGCTCTCACTAGCCATCCACGGCCAGTACATGATTATCAGACAAGATAGAAACCCAGCGAAAAGGTGGTAGAGTTGCCATCATTGCCAAAATCTCCTTAGGCCTCAGGCAGGTCCCTGCCCAAAAAGTCCCTTCAGGAGAACTCCTTTCAGTTAAACTACCTCTATCTCCCACGCAAACCATAACAACCAATCTGACCTACAGACCTCCTGGCCCGCTACCCTCTTACGAGGAAGACCTATCGCTACTGCTCATAATCAATTCAAAGCCCGGAACCCAGATTTTCCTCTTAGGAGACTTCAATCCAGGACTCCACGACTAAAGATCTCAATGCTCTAGCCATCAACAACAGCAGCATCATCATTGATCTAGGCTTCACACAACGGGTCACAGAACCGACCCATAACAAAGGCAGACAGCTAGACTGGATCGCAGACACCAACATATTATCTAACCAGCCTTGCGCATTGACAGATCACCATGCCATCCTCTTCTCCATACACAAGAATACCATCCCTAACCTTGACATACCTGTGGCACCGCCAAGAATAGCTAGAAACATGCGTAATGTTACAGCGCATAAGTTACTCCCGCTTCTTCAACCTATCACAAACCTCGCCACTGCAAATGAACTCAAAGTGGACCCCACTCATCTCGTAGACCTTTACAACACCACTATACTCAATGCCATCAATAAAATCGCACCTCAAAAACTGCGCAAAGCGAAACCTCACGCCCACATGAACCCCTGGTTCACCCCCACCTAAGAAGTTTGAGAAAAAATAATAGAGCAGCTGAAACAATCTAGAAAAACGTCCCTTCTACAGCTAACAAAAATAACTTCACAACAGCATCATCCACCTACAAAGCTGTAATTTTCCTAGCAAAATGTGAATCATATAATGAAAGGATCCAGAAGGCAAAATCCAATACCAAAGCATTATTTAATATAGTTAGAGAGTTAGAAACGGCCACGGCACCCCCTGCAGTATGTGCCAAAGACACCACCTGGTGGCACAACCTTCAAAAAACGCTCTCTGATAAAACTGAGCTCCTTCAAAAGAAAATGTAAACCAAAAAAGCTAGCCTAGTTAACAAACCACCCCAACCTACAACCCAAACTCCTCCGTCAGAGCACTCCGACCTATTCAAATTCTCTCCCCTTAGCATCAAGGAAGTCGAAGAGATAATCTTAAGCCTAAAACCTTCGAGATGCATGGGCAATATCTGCCCTGCATCAATTATAAAAGAATCTGCAAAGGAGCTTGCACCTTTTATTACTTCAGTGATTAATGCCTCATTTAAAACTAACAGTTCCTACCAACCTAAAGGACGCCTGGCTTATGCCTCTTCTCAAGAAGCCATCCCTCGACCCAAACACACCGACTAACTACAGACTGATCGCAACAGTACCTTTCCATTTTAGGATTATTGACAGAGCGGCCTACCTACAGATCCAGCATCACCTGGCAAGCAAAAACCTACTAGGGCTTCGTCAATCTGGCTTCCGTCCCAGGCATGACACCGAAACAGCACTAATAGACCGAGTAACCCGAATAGAAGCTATAAAAGGTAAAGGCAACCTTGCCCTCCTCCTACTACTCAACCCATCAGCTGCTTTCGACTTGGTTGACCATAAAACCCTCTGTAGCCTCTCTCCTCTGCAGCTCACTACTCCAATATTATATGATATATGATCTATTTTATTTATATCGCGCTCATACACAAGTGTTTCAAAGCACGACCAAGGAAAGGGAGGGGAACAAGGGAGAACAAAAAAACTATCTTACTAGGCCCAGTGACATTAAGAATGCGCAAGTGCATGTAGAAGGGAAAAGGGGTAAAGTGCATGGAAGGGGGAGAAGTGGAAAGATCAGAACAAAGGAGAGAAAAGAATAAATAATAAGTGAAATAAATAAAGGCATTGGAGTGGTGGTAGTGCAACCACAAGTGGCAAGTGCATGATTGGTCAGATAGGGTATATCTGATAAGTGCAGGGTATATCTGATAAGTGCAGAAGGAAGGTGGGGGGCCGTATGGGTACAGATACAGATCCCAGTGCAGTGGGTGGCCCGGAGGCAGTGCAGGAGGGAGGCAGGGTGAGCAGGTACCTGGGCCAGAAGGACAGTGAGTGGCCAGGTGAACAGTGCCAAGAGAGAAAACAGGTCACCAGGGGAGAAGATGGGCAAAGGAAGAAGCGAAGAGGAAGGTCTTGGGGTGCTTCCGGTACCGGAGATTGTTCTCCTCAAGTTTCAAGGTGGCAGGGAGGCTGTTCCAAAGGGAGGCCCCAGCTGAAGACAGATCTACCCCCAGCTTGTTGCTTTGAAAAACGACTGACCCTGAGGGAATTTGAAGTAGAGGAGCGAAGGGCACGGGAGGGGAGGTATTTACGGAGGGATAGTTGAAGGTATTTTGATGCCACTATGCCACTACCTGGATCCAATCATTCCTCAGCCACAGAACTACCAGAGTGTTTGCCCCGACTGCAACAGCCCCACCTGCTGCTGTCACATGTGGGGTCCCTCAGGATTCCTGGGTCTCCCCTACGCTTTATAATATATTTACAAAACCTCTATTCGATGACCTAGACCGCATGGGTATCTCATATACAAACTACGCTGACGACACCCAAATTCTTTTAACTGTTTCAATCTACAAAAAGCATCATTGTACCATTTAGTTTCCATTAGAACTCCCCAACCCCCCCCCCCCTTAAACTAGAGCCAAATCTCCCATGTCTTCTACTGGAGCGTTATCGGGTAGTACAGTACTTAAACGGTCATTGCCCGAATCTTCTGTTTCGTTGTTACCCTGGCAGGAATTAGCCATAGAGGTCACCAGTTGCCGCCAGGCCAGCAGGGCCCCACTTCCTCCTCGCCCCCCCTGGTAACCGCTTCAAATCAGACAACAGATTCAGCTTCCGCCCATTTCAGGTGGTCTGCCCACCATAGCTCCACCCTGGGTCTATGGCCCGCCTTCCAGCCCATTCAATCCTGCGCTTGGCCAGAACATAAGCCAGGTCCTTCATCCTGCTTATGTGTTTGGAGTGCCTGGATCTAGGAAAAAGCCCTAGCATGCATGACCAAGCCGATTCCACATCCAGCACCACTCCCCCTTCGTTTTGACCTCATACCAAAACTTGAGCACTTCCGGGCAAGACCAGAACATATGTAGCAGCCCTGCATCCACCTCCCCACACCTGGGGCATTGCTGCGTGGCTAGTCCCCCAAACTTTGCAATCTTCCCAGGGGTCAGGTAGGCCCTGTGAGTAACGTACAGCTGAAGTTGTTGGAATCTAGCATTTCGAGACACCGTTTTATGGTATCTCTGTGCCCACTCCCATTGCCCATCCGTCATAGGTCCTCCCACCTCCTCTTCCCAATCCTGTCTTAGTTGGAGCAACTCCTTCCCCGCCCTCACCCGTAGGAGTTCATATATCCACGAGATTTCGTGCCCGCCCTCTGACACATCATACATGGTTTCCAGGGAGGCCTCAGGGTCCCCCGCTAGCACTGTCTCGGGCCATCTTTCTCTAGTCTTTTTAACAAGCCTAGCGTAAGTTATATATTGGCCTTCATGCACCCCTGTCTCTTCCTGCAACCTCTGGAAGTCCAGTGCCTCGCCATCCTGCCATATGTCTCCGAGGGTGGCCAGGCCTACCTGCTCCCAGTATCTTCGGACCGATTAGAATAGCTGAGAGTCGTTCCCGCACAGAGCCACCAGCGGGGCCTGCCAGGAGTACGGCTCCTGATCTCCCATCATCCTCCAAGTCCTTTGCCAGATCTCCCAGCCCAGCCTCAACAGCCGCTCCCTGCCCACCATTTTATCCCTACGCAACCACACCACCTCCTGCAGGAAGTATGGGGCTGAATCTCCATGCAGAAGCCGCACCTTCCGCTGAAAGCCACCTAGCCACATACAGCAGCTGCCCCGCCAGGTAGTAGAGCTAAAAATTTGGCAGGCCTATGCCCCCCTTGTCATACGGGTTCTGGAGCTTCGACAGGGCCACCCTGTTCCTGGAGTTTCCCCATAAACCCCTGCACATGCTATGTAGTTTTACGAATAGGCTTCTCGGTATCAAAAACGGGACGTTCACAAAAAAGTGCAAAAGTCTAGGCAAGACCACCATCTTAAGCAAGGCCGCTCTCCCCATCATGGTCAGGGGCAATCTGGCCCAAAACACCATGCTATTCTTAATCCCTTCTAACGCTCTTTCCGTATTATGTTTGTGTTCTGCCTCTATTTTGTGGTAGATATTTAATCCCAGATACCTGAATGTCTCCGTCTGCCATGGAATCAGTAGTATAGGCAACCTCTGCGACGGGACACTCCAGTATCTGCCCAGAGGAAAGAGACTGGACTTTCTGAGATTCACCGATATACCAGAAAGGGCGGCATATCGTTCCATTACCTCTAACACGTACTGCAGATTTTCTTCCGGATAACGCAAGTAAAGAAGCATGTCATCCGCATATAGTGATATCAGGTGCCTACCGCTACCCGTACTTATGCCCACCTCCCTGTATTGATGACGCAGGCATATTGCCAACGGCTCTAATGCTAGTATATATAGTATGGGCGACCAGGGGCACCCCTGTCTGGTCCCTCTACTAAGTTGCCAGGTGTCTGAGATTGTGGACCCTGTTTTGACTCTCGCCATCGGGGCGCTGTAGAGCAGCTGGACCCACCCGAGGTATCCAGGTCCCATTCCATGTCCCTTCAGAACCGCTTTCAACCAGGGCCATCTTACTGAATCAAAAGCATTAACCGCGTCTAGTGACACTATGGCTAGCTCGCCCGAATCCCCCTCAGTTTGGTCAATAATATGGTGTAGCCTCCTGTGGTTATCTGTAATGTTTCTGTCCGGGACGTAACCTGTCTGGTCTGGGTGTATCAGATTCCCAATCACCCTCTTCAACCTGTTGGCCAGCACCGCAGTAAGTATTTTGCTGTCCTGGTTGAGCATGGACAATGGTCTATAAAACCCGCACTCCTCGGCCGGCTTACCTGGTTTCAAGAGTGGGATGATCACGGCCTCGCGGAGGGACAACGGGAGTTCCCCCTGCTCGTAGGCCTCGTTGAAAGTGGCAAGCAGTGGTTGGATTAGCTCCTGCTTATATGTTTTGTAGAACTCACTAGGCAATCCGTCTGAACCAGGTGCCTTGCATGTGGGCAGATTCTGGATCACCACCTCCAGCTCATCTGAGGTGACAGGTGCGTCTAATTCTGTGCGTTCTAGGTCATCCAGGGTGGGCAACTCTATGTCCTCCAGTGTGTCAAGTATGACTTGACACATATCCTCCCCTGTGTCCTTGTACAGGTGTCTATAAAACTTATGGAACTGCTTGTTTACCTCCTCTTGGGTGTTGCACATGCAACCTCCCTCATCCTTGACCTCACTGATCACCGAGCGGGGGGTCTCACTTTTATACAGCCAGGCTAGCAATCTGCCCGGCTTGTCGCCTCCTGCATGTATCCTCTCCGTATATTTCCTGTGATTAAGTCTGCACAGCCTGTCCCAGAGTTCACTGCAGGTCGCCTGTAACTCTTTTATCCTAATTCTGTTGTCGTGGGCGGTGTTTTCACAACGCGTGAGCTCCTCCAGCTCCCTTTCCGCTACTTGGAGTTCCCTTTCTATACCCCCCTGGAGCCCTTTAGCCTTAGAAATGGCCAACCCGCGCACCACCACTTTGAACGCTTCCCACAGAGTGCCCACAGAACGTACACTACCCGTGTTTATATCAAAATATTCTTCGATGGCATCCCGTAGGCCCTCCCGGAACCCCTCGTCCTGCAGCGCCTCGGTCCTGAGCCTCCATGTTGGGATCCGCGGTCTTGGGGGTTGGTGTCTCCACTCCACTACCAAGGGCGAGTGGTCAGATAATACTCGGGCCCTATATTCCGCTCCCACTATGTCTCCCACAATCTTGGCCGTTACAAATATATAATCATGCCTGGTGTGCAAATTATGTGGCGCTGCGTAGTGTGAATATTGCCTATCCTCTGGGTGCAACCTCCTCCATACATCCTCTAGGCTTAGGTCTTTCAGTAATGTTCCCAGCGCTCTGGCCGCCGGCGCCGTTTTTCCTGCCCTGTCCATTGATCTGTCAATCCTGGGATTCAGAGTGCAATTAAAGTCCCCCCCCCACACTACCGTACTCCCTGCCAGGGGCCCTAGTTTACTGTAAAGAGTCCTAAAGTAAGCTGCCGTATCGTTATTAGGGGCATACACGTTTACAATGTGCACTTTCCTGTTTTCCAAGAGGCCCGTTACCACCACCATCCTACCCTCCGGGTCTTCCGTGGAGCCAAGCACCTGGAACGGCACATGCGGTGCCACCCACGTGATGACCCATCTAGCATACGCCGAATACGCAGCCCCTACCACAGTGCCCTTCCATTTCTTCTTAACCACCTCCTGCTTCTCCCTAGAAAGGTGTGTCTCCTGCAGCAGGGCTTTATCTATGCGCATTCTCTTTAAATACAGCATCACTTTATTTCGTTTCAGGTAGCTGTTGAGGCCCCGTACATTCCAGGTCACAACTTTGAGATTACCCGACGCCATCTGTTCGGGCTGTTCCCATCCCAACCTTTCTCCCGATGCTCCCATTACTAATTAGTTTTCCGGCTCTTTCCCGACAAGTTACAAACAAAACCCCCCCTTCCCCATCCCCCAAATCCATCCCACAGCACACAACTCCCTCCCTCCCCCCTCCCTACCAACCCCCAACAGTGCCCAGCTCCATCCCTGGATCTCAGGCCTACCCACTTCTGGACTTGTCCCGTATCCGAGAACAAGGACCCCGTAGGGCGTCACCAATCTAACGGTGACCTAACTAAATGAACTACTATTGGGGTCATAGGGCGCTTCCCAGGAGCTCTCAGTCATCCATGTTAGGAGAGGCGCGTCCAACGGGACCCGCCGGCAGATACCATGGCTTCCTCCCCACAAGCACAATATCATTCTATATTCCAGTCCTAGTGTCATAACTATGGCACTTAGGGTGCTCTTGTGACGTGCTACTTATCTCCGGCCGCTTCCGTCTGGGCATCCGGTTCTTGAGGTCAGCCCTGCAAATCCAGACAATCCATCGCCTCAGTAGGAGTCTCGAAGACAAGGGATTTGTTCTTGTAAAACACCTTCAACCTGGCGGGATAGAGCAACATGTAGCGGTGGCCTGCTTCTCTGAGCCTCCTCTTTACCGCTCGGAAGTTCATTCGATTCCGCTGCACTAGGAGCGTGTAGTCCGGGTACGCCGTTATTTCCGCTGACCCCCTTTCTATCGTTCCTCCTTTCCGGAAAAATTCAAGAATCTTCTCGCGGTCACGATAATTCAAGATCTTCGCGATCAGCGGCCACGGGGGGGCCCCCGGGGCCGGTCTCCTGGTCAGGGCCCTATGTGCCCTTTCTACCGCGAACCCCTGTGTCAGCTCCCCGCCAGTTATCTCCTGCAAGAGCATGGTTTCGACGTATTCCGTGGGGTTCGGTCCTTCAATCCCTTCCGGTACACCCACTATACGAATGTTGTTGCGTCTCTGTCGCAGCAGGTTCACCTCTTCCTGGACCGCTCCGATCTTGAGGTCGAGGCCCTCCTGCAGCTCTTTCATGGCTAGGCCCAGCTTCGTTTCCCAGGCCACCTTCAAATAAGCAATTGCTGCCAGCACCTCCTGGATTGTGCCCGGTGGGTCCCCCGCCGCCGCAGGGGTCTCTTTACTCTTGCCCCCCTCCGCGCCCGGGGGCGACTTGGTGTAGGCCTCCATCGTGGGCTGCTTGATCCGGGGTCTCACCACTTTGGTGGACATCCTGTCGCGTCAGTTGGACACGGTCTCACCGTGCTGCTCCTCACTCCACTGTTCGCGTGGTCGCTGACCACCCTCTGCTGTTCAAGCCTGCGCTCGCCTGCAGCATACGCCCCGAGTGGGCTGTGTCTCCCACGTGCTCGCGCAACCCTGGCGTTAAGTTACTGGGCTCTGCCGTGCATGATCTATGAACACGGTGTCTTGGTGCCTCAAGTTCACAATCCCAAAGTCATGCGTTTTGTGGGGTAGTCTCCACTGTGGGGCTCCTATTCCAATATTCCGGGGGGGCCCCCGTGGGTGCAAGGGGCTTGCAAAGGTCCAAATCAGCCCGTTCAAGAAGCTCGTGCCACCCCCTCCATGTGTGGGCACAGTGCCAGCAATCCAGTGCACACTTAACTTGGGCCCTTTCTCAGCACAGCCTCCACTGCTCCCAATGTCTTCAAGGGGGGGCCCAGCGCATCCCCCGGTGCTCACATGCGCCCTCCCATCAGGCGATCTAGTTCAAAGGCCCACGGGAGCACACGGAAGATCCGCAGCCCTCCGTCGGCAGTTCTCAGAGTTTTATTTCTCCACCTCCTCGAACGGACACACTGTGTCAGGCGACTCGCAGCAACAGCCGCCCCCGCGAGTATGCAGGATCCACAGCGACTTTGTTGCCAGTGAGGACCGCGTTGGCTTTCTCCCTCATGCGGCAACAATGTATCTGCTTGGGCGCCGGCAGCTTATAGCAACTCCGCCACGGCCCCGTCACCGCGGGCAGGTCGCCCAGCGGGATCTCAGCTGCCCACAGCCCGCGAGTCAGTCTTGTCCGCGGTCCCCAAAGTGCTCACTCCCAGCACTCCTGCTCCGCTCCTCGATCTGCCCTCGGACGGCGAACGTAAAGTTCATTACGGGGGTCTCACAGGTCCGAAGCCCAAGACCGCAGCGGCTCCCTCGCGGCTCCCGTCTTCTTCTTTGTGCTGGCCGCCATTTTGTCTGTGTTCTCGGTCCGGGATCCACTGCAACCCGGTGAGGATAACTCGAGCTCCGAGCATTCCCCACACACCAAACTTTCAGCGAATGTCGCCTCAATGTTCTTACACGTATGTGTAATTTTGCAGCGCCGGCTGGTCACTGCACGCGCTCCATCTCCTCAGGATCAATACAGGATCTACGGAGCTCCTGCAAAGGTTCAGCCTCCTACGTTGCCATCCAAGCCACGCCCCCGACACCCAAATTCTTATCCCCATCTCAGGCAACTACATAACGGACGTTAAACGACTCAACAACATATATCTTATCATCCAAGCATGGATGGCGACACATGGACTCTGCCTAAATGACAAGAATGAGCTACTCCTACTAGAAACTCAAGCCAGACTTAAACTCGAGAACCAGTTTCACACCTTCAACATAGATGGCCATGGGCCTCATTACGACTCAGGCGGTAAGGGTTTTACGGCGGCGTTAACAGCGCCGACCCTTACCGCCTGAGTACGAGGTCCCTTAGCGCCATGGCGGACTTAACACCTGCTTTTAGCAGGTGTTAAAATCCATGGCGCTAAGGGACCATGGAGTTAATTACGCCACCGTAATTTACGGTGGCGTAATTAACGCCTTCCCCACTCCCATTATGCCCTATGGGGCAAAAATGGGAATGGGGAAGGGTAAATGGGGATTGGGGACTTACCGCCCCGCCAAGGTCGGAATGGGGCGGTAAGTCCGCCAACCACCATGGCGTAAACGTAGTTTACGCCATGGTGGTAAAGTCACGGCCCAGGCGGTAACTTACCGCCTGGGTCGTAATGAGGCCCCATGACATCAAGGTCTCGAAGGATGTCAAAACCCTAGGCATGTACATCGACTAAACCCTCTCCTTAACTAGACAAATCAACGCTACGGCATCCACTACGGCCTACACTTGCAAGCTCATCAATGCTTGTAGACCTTTTCTGTCCACTGATAACTGCCTTACCTTAGCCAGAGCATTAGTACTAACTAAATTAGACTATTGCAATGCCCTATACTTGTTGCACCACCCAACACAACCTAATAAAACTGCAAACATATCAAAACAATGCGCTCAGAGCAGCAACCAACTTCCCAAGAACACTCCACATCTCAGAGTTCAGGCAGAGTGTGCGATGGCTCTCAATAAACCAAAGAATCAAACTCAAGACACTGTCACTTACTACGTACAAATGTCTGAAGAATCAAGCACCCATGTACCTGTGCGATAAATTCAAACTCTACACATCGGACAGACGGACTACATCGTCCCAATCCAACGCCCTTATCATTCCAAAGTTTAAACTCCAAAAGGTAGGCTGAAAAAGCTTCCTGGTACTTGCAGCTAAACATTGGAATTCTCTACCCACTAGCATCAGGGTGGAACCTTCCTACCTCAAATTCCGAAAGAGTGTCAAACTTTGGCATACTAGGAACGAAGTCTAACTGCCCCCCAGCTTTCCAGGCTGGGTTTGTATTTGTATTTGTATTTATTGTTCTATATAGTGCCTTAATCCAAGGCGCTTTACAATGAACAACAAAATATACATTAAACATGGAAACATGGAACAGTAGAAGCCATAACGGTAAACATGAATCAAACCAGAAAATCAGCATGCAGAACAATTTACATATAAGAAAGAGGAGAGGAGGGGGTTGGAGAATGAAGTGGGAGAGAGAGCAGTGAGTGAAGTGAATAGTAGGAAGAAGGGAGATTTAGAATGAAAGGAGAAGATAAAGAACAAAGAGAAGGGTAGAAGAAAGAGGGAAAGAAGGGTAAGAGGGGGAAGGGGATCAGGGAGGGGAATGAAAAAGAAGAGATTTCAATGAGGAGCAGAAGGAAGAATAGGAAGGGGAGGAACGGATAAAGAAAGGTAGGGAGTTACAGTGTAAGGGGGCAAGGAGCTGAAAGGAACGGAAACGAGAAGAGGCACAAGGGGGTGGGGAAACTGAAAGTAAGAAGAGATCGGTAGAACGAAGGGAGCGAGAGGGGGTGTAAAATGAGAGAAGAGGTAAGGAGGAGCAAGGTCGTGAAGAGATTTAAAGACCAGACAAAGGAAGTGATATTTAAGTTGGGAATGGAAAGGAAGCCATCCAAGCTGAGAAAGTGAGTTGGAAATGGAGTCATGAGGAGAGAGAAGATAAAGGGGGCGGATGGCAAAGTGATAAAGGGATTTGAGGGGAGCAAGGTGGGAAGCGGGAAGACCAAAGAAGCGAGAAGAGAGAAGAGAAAAGAGAAGAACAGGGTTGTTGCCAACTGTGCCTATGTGATGCAACTACTGCCATACACTACCATATATATGCCTTGTCTTGTAAATATTCACCTTTGTAAATATCTAACTGTATACCTCCTGTAACTCATGTACTTGTAATAAGTAAATAATGTCCATGTAACTGTGTAACTTCATGTAAAGAAAAGTGCCCAGATGCCTAAGGGCTTGGTACGCTATATGTAAATAAATACAATACAATACTTACACTTGAAGGCTTAAGTCTGTTGATGATGGTTGTTTTACCACTGTTGTCTAAACCAAGACACAAAACATGAACCTCTTTCTTTTTTAGGCCAAGCCATCCCGCAAGCTTGTCAAATAGTCCCATGGCTCCAAATCAAACGGAGACGGCACCTGTTAATCTAAACACAAAAATCCGAACAGTTAAATGCTCCATGAACGAGAAACTGAGTTTGATAATTTTACAATTCTCCTTCAGACAACAGACAATTAACAGAGATTCTATGCAAGTAGAGCGGAAGTAGGTTTAGTCAACATGGTAGGTAAGTGGACTGTAAACAGATTAGAAGGAATAAGACTACAAATTAAAGCAGATTGGTTTAGTTGCAAACAGGAGAACTCTCGAGTATAGGTAACAGGGAAGTCTAATGCCACATTCCTTGTAATATAGTGACATTTCAGGCCTCTAACCTAAGCCCATTCTCTCAGCAATGGCACACATTCAGGGAAAGTGTGTGGGATGGCTCCCCTTCAATGTTTAACCTGGTTTCAGATTAAAAGTACTGTTTCGTGTCATGGGACAGAGCTTTCACGATAGGGGTTCAAAGCACCCTGCGTGCTCGCAAGTGCAGCCGATATTGGATTTCCTTAGATATCTTTCTGTAGTCTCTGATGAATCCTGCGGAGTCATCACCAAACCCCAGCCTAAAGTCTCCTGCCATGTGGCCAGAGGAAGTCAACTGCCACCTGATCCTAACCCTGGGGGTGGTATCAGGGGGAAGGATCACATGGGAGGAACCGGCTATCAAGCGGAAGTGGTTACTCCGCTAGGAGATACACCGTGTTCATCTTCTTCTGAGGATGAAAGTAAATCTTTCCCAGATACCTAATGGCATGCTATCAATGTACCAGTCCCTCCAAAATCAATGCCCAAATACCCTCTCAGGAGAAGTCATTTAAACAGAACACAGTTGGTGCCTCAAGGGTTCATGAATTAGAAGGTGAGAACCTTGAATTGTCATAATTCTACCTTAATAAGAAATCCTCACTCTAATGTGGAATTAGAAACTCTTTCCACAGTCTCCCCTTACTCGAACAGCTCTCATTTCATAGAGCAGTCTGAATTAACAAAGTAACATGGAACAACCTAATGTCACACATTCTTTTATGGACTCCACTTCCCATAATGCTAAGAGTACTGGGATGAGGGAGAAGAGCTCAGAGGCAATGAGGACTCAGAATGCTATGCATTCAAAAGTGTGGTCTAGTTTCTGACATTCAAGGCACCTGAGCAGAATATTAAAATACCGAAATGAGGCACAGCTGGGAAATGATGGTGACGCAGAGGAAGATAGCCAAGGAGCATTGAAAGGCCATGTGGGAGGCGAAGCTGATGAAGCCGAAGCCAACCGAGGTGCATGAGCAGCCACGGAAAGAAACCCGCCAACAGAAGTCGCCACGAAGGGTGAAAGGGAGTAGAATTGCAGAGTACGCGCAGCGCGCAAGCGACATACTGAGAAGAAGCCCTGCTGAAGAGGAGACATGCTCCCAGTGCAGCATACAGCAGTTTGGTGAAGTTGCGGAGGATCAACTGAGCGGTCATCGCTCCCGAAGACTGACACGCAAATTACCGGAGGTTCACATAAGCGGGAGAGAACGCAGACTGAATGCTGAAGGACTGCCACGAAAACCTGACAGCAAGAGGGAGCCGCTGCATAGAACCAGTGAGTTGGCTGAAAGGGAATGTCGACCCCGGGGCGTTCCATGCAAAACATTTGTTAGAATATAACAATTTTGAATACCTAACAATTGACAAATAAAAGCAGAAACTATTTTCTGAATATGAACTGAGTAAAGAAACCGAAACAAAGCGGCAAAGACAAAAGTTCCTTTATAAGGGACTAAAAGAGGGGAAAGTTTATGACCAGCATTATAAACAGCCAAGAGGCTGTCAAAAGACTTTAGAAGGATTACCAGTGGGGAAAGCCTCGAACCAGTATTACGCACAGCCAAAAGGCTACGAGAAAACCATACTAAGACAACCACTGGGAAAAGCTCATAACCAGGATTACCATCAGCCAAGAAGTTGTGAGAGAACCTCTATAAAGCAACCCAGACATAAATCCCCTTGTAAGAGATATTTTTGGGAAAGCCTATATCTCACATAGCCACCAGCCAAGAGACTGAAATCATACTGTGGCGACAAGGGTGCACCGTTTTGAGATCTCAGCTGGAGGAAGCTTGTAACACAAACTGCTATCAGTCAAGAGGCTGTCTAGAAGTTATTGAGAGGCCCTTAGAGAATAATTCTGCTATACTCCGTTTTCAGTTTGGGGAAAACTGGAACACAAGTTGTCAAAAGTCAAGAGACTATAAGAAAAGGCAGTTATTGTTCAACCCTCCTTCCACGAGAGATTGGTTTCGAGAATCTTGGAATCAATATTGCCTCCAAGTTTGAAAGTAGTTGTAAGAGTTTTTCTTCCTGGCAGGGTAGTATACCAGGAAAGAAGATGGTGGTTTGAAAGAATATTTGTTGAATTAAGAGAATCCCTTTACTTTATCAATTGTTTGACAAGCAGTGGCATTACTAAGACAAGTTAATTTGCTATCATGACAAAAGAATTTCATTTTAAGGCAATGTATTGAGAAAGGTTCAAGTGCTATCTTGACAAAAAGCAGTTCCCTTATAGAAGGTCTTACATGGGAACAGAACAATTGCATTGGTTGGAACTTGTGTTTGTGAAAGAAAGTCAATTATCCTTTCAAGAGGGATATTGTGTAAACCATCTATCAAGTTGTTTTTGAATTATCAACCAACCATGGTGGAAAAGACAATTGTTACATACTGAAAAAAGACAGAGTGGTTGAAAAAGACTTTTCTATTACCTTGAACAGAACTTTGTTGAATCAAAACTGTAACCAAAGTATTCCTGAACTGATCCAGGGGAAGGGAGTCCAACACTGGACGCAGGGATTGCTTTCAAGAACTTTTTTTTTTATCAAAGATTTTATTGATTTTGAAACATAGGAAAACAACATAACAGTGCATTAATCTCTGTATATCAGGGCTGGGAGCAAGGGGGCATTCGTAAAATCAACATTTTCAGAAGGGGGTAAGGAAAAGGAGAGAGAAGCAGATAAAGAACTAAGAACAACAAAAGAGAAGAAAAAAGAGAGAAAAAACCCTTAATATCAGTGACTGCCGTCCAATAGTCCGTCAGACTTTGCCAAAACAGGAGTTACTCATGGCACAGTCAATACATTCCTGGCTCGCTTCATTCGGCGTCATGCAGCCCTCTCCAGTCTCAGCGTCTGCCGTGTCACACCCGACTTCTAGCTGGCGTCTTCCCAGCGGCTCCATATTTTGTTCGCTTTTTGTGGGCAGCCCCTCACAGCATACACCCGATGTTCCATTTCAGCGCAAATGTCTACATCCACGACCCATTGGTCATAGTCCGGAGTGCGTTCCGCGCCCCACAGTTGTGCTATGTTCCGCCTGAGCACGGCCATTGCAGTGGAGCAGAGTATCTTTTCATACCGGGACAGATCAGTTTCATTGGAGATCCCCAGAAGGAGATTTTTTGGGCAACTTTCTATTGTCTTGCCTATAACGCTGGATAGTTTGTCACAGCATTTCCGCCAGAGTTGTTGGATGTTACTGCATTTCCATAGGATATGGAAGAATGTGCCTTCCTCGCGCTTGCAGCGTAGGCATCGTGCGTCTGTCGTCTTCCCCCATCGGAAAAGGGCCACTCTCGGGTAGTAGACGCGGTGCAGGATCTTCAGTTGAACCAGTCTGAGTCTTGAAGAAATGGTTACCTCACGCGGGTACATCAGGGCCTCCACCCAGTCCTCTGGCTGGAGCAATCCCACGTCCCGTTCCCATTTGGTCTTCAGGCTGGTTAGTTCTGGTGTCGCAAAGGATGTAATCACATTGTACATGGTGGAGGTGACCTTCCGTTCCACCTGGTCCGATACTATATTGCGCTCAAGGGGGGAGCTTTCCGGTATGTTTCGTATGTTCTGTTGGTGAGTGCTCCACGCATGTTGCAGTTGCGTGTAGTGGTATCGTTCTGTGGCTGGGAGGGAGAATTCCTCGTGCAATGTTTCAAATGGTACCAGTTTGTCTTCCCGCAGCACAGCCCCAATGGTGGCGATTCCTCGTTGGACCCATCCGGGCCATCTAGGTATTCAGGAAGATGGCAGTTGTTCCATAGGGGTTGGGCCAGTGTCAGTTTCCCATCCCATCCTAGGTGTCGGTGTGCCTCTTTCCATATTCTCACAATATGCGTCACCATATCTGGTTTCGGTGTACGACCCAGGCTTCCGTAGAGATATTCTAATGGTGCTATTGTGTTGTGGGGGTTAATTGCTTTGATGTGCAGAAGTGTCCCATCCCCATGCAACATGTCATTGACCACCGTCAACTGGCCGGCCCAGTAGTATGATTGCAGCCTGGGCAATCCAATCCCTCCTTCCCATATGGACCTCTGGAGAGTGGAGAGAGCAATCTGCGGGTGTGCTCCTCCCCATAGCAGCTTTCGGAGGATGCAGTCGAGCTTATGAAATTCTTGCTGCGGGATGTATAGAGGGGCGTTTTGCAGGATGTACAAGAATTTGGGGAGGGCAATCATTTTGAATAGTGCAGCTCTACCCAACAGTGTCAATGGCAAAGGGATCCAGTTGCGGGTATCTTCTGCGAATCTTGTTACGAGGGGGGCAAGGTTCAGGGATGTATAGTCTGCAAGTTGCTGCGTGATGCGTATCCCAAGGTATTTGAACTGCTCCGTTTCGATCTGGTAGTGGCCGTTCACTAGACTAGCTGCCGGTACACCCCCTATGGGGAATAGGATGGATTTGGCCCAGTTCACTCGTAGGCCGCTGAATGCCCCATATTGCTCCAGTATGCTTGTGACTCTGGAGCAGGAATTGGCTGGGTCCTTCAGATAGATGAGCAAGTCATCAGCATAGAGCGATACTCTGTCCTCCCAGGTTGCTGGCCAGCGAAAGCCTTCCC
Source organism: Ambystoma mexicanum (assembly GCF_040938575.1). NCBI lineage: Eukaryota > Metazoa > Chordata > Amphibia > Caudata > Ambystomatidae > Ambystoma > Ambystoma mexicanum. Next base: position 786,693,679 of record NC_090929.1, on the reverse strand, counting down.
AGGTTGGTGTGTTTCTCAGGAGAATTGCCAGGGGTTCTATTGCGATTGCAAAAATCATGGCTGACAGTGGGCAGCCCTGCCTCGTGCCTCTCCCCAGCCCAAAGGGATCTGATTGCCATCCATTGATCCTGGTTCTGGCGATTGGACAGTTGTATAGTAGGCGTACCCAGCTCATGAAGCGCCTGCCGAAACCCATACGGTGCATTATGTCCCAGATAGCCTCCCATCTCACTGAGTCGAAGGCCTTTTCGAAGTCAATTGCTAGTAAGGCTAGGGGGCCTTGTATGCTGTCGGCTCTTTCCAGGGCTGAACATAGTCTGTAAAGGTTCATGCGTGTTGATCTCTGTGGCATGAAGCCACACTGGTCCGGGTGGATCAGAGAGGGGATGACCTGTTGAAGGCGGTCTGCTAGTATTTTTGCCAGTATCTTTGTTTCACTGTTGATAAGTGAAATAGGCCTGTATAAACTGCAGGTTTCAGGGGGTTTGTCCGGTTTGGGTATCGCTATTATCGTTGCTTCACGCAGGTCAGGTGAGAGAATGCCCTTTTCACGTGCATATTGGTACATCCGTAACAGGTGTGGGGCGATCACATTGGTCCCCACCTTCTGCCATAGCTGGATCGGGAAGCCATTGGGACCTGAGGATTTACCAGTTTGGAGACCGGATAGGGCACTTAGGATCTCGTCCTCCGTGATGTCTCTCTCCAGTAGTTCCTGTTGCGCCGCATTTAAGGTAGGGATGACGATTTCCTCCATGATCGTGGCGTCCATTTGGGTCCTGGGTTCCCTGTAGAGTTCAGCGTAGTACTCCGCAAAGCCTTGTGTTATGTCCTGGTCCGTTACGCGGGTATTTTGCTCTCCTGTTTCCAGCCGCCAGACATGGCTACGCCCCTGCTCCTTCCTTTCCAGCCATGCCAGCATCTTCCCGGCTTTGTCTCCCGTTTCATAGATTCTCGCTCGCATTGCAGTATGTGCATGCCTTGCATTATCCATTGCTGTATTTTGAAGCTTCTTTTGTGCTCGAAGCAGTGTGCGATTTGTGTCCGGTGTGTCTTCGCTTATATGCTTTTCCTCTGCCTGCTTCACTTGCTGTTCTGCTTCAAGTATCTTGTTAAGATGCTTTCTTTTTTTTGCAGTCGTCCATGATATTAGCTCGCCCCTTAGCACTGACTTGTAGGCCTCCCACAGTGTCTCAGGGTTTGAAGCAGACTCTGTATTAAGCTCAAAGTATGTGTTGGTGCTCTCCTGCAGTTTATCCACTAGCTCAGGGTCACCCAAGTAGTAGTTATTTAGTCGCCAGCTCGGCGGGGGAAGCGGCCTGGATGTTGTAGTTTTCAATTCTAGCGGGGAGTGGTCAGATATGCCCCTAGGAAGCAGGTCTATTTCTTGTACCCTGTGTAAGTCAGAGGCCGGGACAAAAAATAGTCCAGCCTAGATAGGGAAGCATGTACCCCTGAATGGAAAGAGTATTCCCTAGTGTCTGGGTGGAGTTCTCTCCATGTGTCGCATAGACCCAATGCATTGGTGAATGTGGCGAGTCGGGTAGATGCGTTGGGGTTCCTGTTGCGTAAGTGTGAACGGTCTAAAGTTACATTCATGACTTTGTTGAAGTCTCCACCCAGTACCATAAGGTTAGAGGTGTCGTTTGTGATCAGCGGGGCAATATCTGTGAGCAGTGGGTCTAGTAGGGTTGGTGGTGCGTAGATGGCTAACAATGCAATAGATTGGTCCCATAGCGTGCCAGTCGCATATACTTATCTGCCGCCAGTGTCCTGGGACACTGTGTTAAGTTGGAAAGGGAGGTTTTTATGTATCAGGACCATGAATCCCCTTGATCCCATTGTAAAGCCTGAGTGGAGTGTCAACTTATAGTTCGTGCGTTTGAACAGGGTGCATTCCGTGCCCGCAAGATGGGTCTCAGTCAGAAGCACTATGTCTGGTGCCTGTCTATTAAGGAATTGCCGAACCAGGCGCCGCTTGACTGCGTTGCCGAGGCCATTGACATACCACGTCATGAGCCGGAGTGTTCTGAGGGCGTTAGTGGTATTGTTGTATGATGCCATGTCTGCTTATAGAAGTGGAGATGTGTGCTGCTAATGACGACGCATCATGTCTCACGAGCTTGTGCCCATGCGTTATGATCGTCCTGACTGGCCCTGATGTGCTTCGTGTCTGACGTGTCCCATGTTTAATTAAACTTAACAAACCCGCTACCCCCCACCCCATACTCCTCCCAACTAGAAGCATCGGTCGCCCGAACCTGAAAAACCACAGGTGTCAACTGGACACCTTACATGCAGTTAACTCAACTTGTGTCCGTGTGCTAGTCCCTAGCGGTGTACGATCAGGGGTTAGCACCGCTAAGACTACTCTCTGATGTGTCTATGGGTGGGGGGGGCCCTCTAGCGTGCGGCTGCGAGTCGTCCCCGCGGCCGCAACTTGGAAAGTGTATTGATTCATATCAGCTGGTACGGTTTGCGATTTAGGTTAGGGTGGTTCATTGTGTACTCACTGGCATAATGCTAGGCGTCGCCAGGAGTGGCGTCAGGGGTCATCCGTCGCTGTCCTCCAGTAGGTCTTGTTCCGGGGGCAATCGGGGTGCATGTTGTTGGCCGGGGGGTGGTCTGTTGTTTCTTCCCCTGCTGGCTCGGGGAGTTGACCAGCCTCCCTCTATATGTTGTTCCGCCCAGTGCCATGCTTCCTTCGGATCATTGAAGTGGACTGATGTGCCTTTGTAATAAATCTTAAGCTGTGCCGGGAAAAGTAGGCAATATTTGACCCCCAATGTTTGCAGGTGCTTTTTAAGTTGGTGAAAAGACTGCCTCGCTTTCTGAACCTCTCTCGTGTAGTCCGGAAAGAAGGCAATTTTTGAGCCGTTAAAGGTGATCGGGCCTTTGGTCCGTGCCAGTTGCAGTAGGGCGTCTCGGTCCCTGTAATTTAAGAATCTCACAATTACTGTGCGTGGTGGCGCCCCTGGTGCCGGTCTACCTGTGGGTACTCTATGTGCCCGCTCTATAGAGAAAAACTTGGAGAAGGAGCTCAGGTCATATAAGTCTGTTAGCCATTGTTCAAGGAAGAGCTCCATGCAGGCGCCTTCGGCTTTCTCAGGTATGCCAATTACGTTATTGCATCTTGAGCGGCCCTCTCCGTCTTCAATTCGGTTTTCCAGCAGTTTGAGTTTCGATGTGACGCTTCTGAGCTGATGTTGCATGTCGCATACTCCGTCTTCTGTAGTCGAGATGCGCTGTTCGGCTTCGCCGGTACGTGCCGTCAGCTTTTGGAGATCATGTCTGAGGAGGGACACATCCAGGCTTATCCCATCCATTTTCTGCTCCATTGACGTGCAGGAATCCGCTATGGCGGCCATGACATCCCTCAGAGAGATTGCGTTATCAGGGTGCCCTTCTTCCAGGGTGACTGGATGGTAGTCGGGGACCTGTGTTGGAGGGATTGTATATTGCTCCATTCTGCTCTGTGTCGGGAGTTTCTTGGTTTTATCTTTCCCCATTCTCTCCGATGCGTCCCGAGGTCACTGCAGTAGTTTAGTGAGGTGCGTTGTGGCATGCTCTTGATTCGATCGCACGGTTGCACCAGAGTACAGATGATCTCAGGTGATGTCTGGCAGCTTCACAGGGCGGTCACGCAATGTCTGTGTTCCATGTATTGCAATTTGTGACCCCGTGGAGGGCAGGCACGTTCTTTGTTATGTGGGCTGCGGGGCTGCTTACGTTTCCAAAGGCTAGGGTAGCACGCTTTGCGGGGTACACAGGGTTGTTTTGCCTGGCCAACCAGGGCAGTTTTATGCTAGTTTCATCTTCCCCTCTTTGCTTCTATTGACGGGCTGTTGGTGTGGGCAATGTTCGCACTGGGGTATGTCCTCGCGCCTGCCCAGTTTCGTTGGTTGAGTGACTGACTCTGCCGCTTGCAATGTTGACAAGGTAGCGGTGCATGAAACTGTTATTTTATATATAGTTAGTAAGCAACCGCTCCGCGTTACGAACGCGCCATGCACTGGGCTCGGGGGAAGTACGATCCTGCAGGGAGCGCCGCCGTGAACGTGTTATGGCTGGAGCCACAGTCCGCTCCGCTCCGACATCGGCAGCTGTTCCACTGCTCACCCCTCTCCTGCTCCCCAATGCGTCCACCACAGGTATGCTCTGTATTCTCCCAAGGTCCGGTAGGGAGCCGCTGGTCTCTCCGGGCGTTTGCAATCTACGGGCTGGTTGGCTTGGCGCACACCGGTGTTACTCACCACTCCGAATAGGCCGAAGATGCGGAGAAAATGACCTTGGAGGTGTTGGTAGTATAGAATTCCGAATTCAGCCTTCCACCCCAGCTCCCCTGATTACAAGACTCAGGCTTCCTCAAAGAGGGGCCCTTTTCAACAATGTACCTCTCTGCTGTTTCAGTTAGAACAGACAGAGGTGCCAATTAAGTAAAAGAGTGGGGAGAACACACACCGCCAATACCAATGCTGCAAAAGAATACCAACATATTAGACAGTGTTGATGTTATACAAGTGGTTAGAACAGTTGAAATGATTAGACAACTACCTATATGGATATTGGAGTGGAGTTGCGTTTCCCCGGGATAATCTACAAAGAATAACACGAATGAGTGGAATTGAGCTAACTCAGTATTGGTTCCCACTTTAGCTATAAAATTGATAACAACTGACCTGAGTAAAGATAAATGGAGAAGAGGAGTCCAGGATTCTGAAGACAACGACAGGAAAAAATAACAAACAGGGAAGTTAGTATAGGTAAGTAACCCCGAACGGCACGAGGGACGCACTAGTGCCGGTTTGGTGCAGTTCAGGAAATCATTCAAATGCACTAAAGAGCAATCTCACAGGAAAGTCACTCAATGTCCCAAAATCCAACAGAAGATAATGTCCTTGGAAGACAATAGATATGTACCTGAGTACAGGAGTGTAGTCGAGTAGCTGTTGAGATGATCCGGATGTAGACAGCAAGTTGATGTGCAGAGCGGCAACCAGGGAAGAACCACAAGACACAGAAGAGAGCCGTATCCAGTAGCGTTCCGAGTCCAACAACCAGACGATCACAACAAGAATAAAGGAGGAGACGAAGCAGTCCAAAATTCAGGCAATAGGTCAAAACCAGGAGTTCAGATAAGGATTTGTGTGGGGAGACACGAAGAGGAAACGGATGAAACCGCATGTAGCTGGTAACGCTAATTAGCAGCAACAAGCCCCTTGGAAGACGGTGGTTTTATAGTCGTAAGAGAGGCGTGGCTTGCTGTACGTCTTCCACGTACAAGACGTGTCAGGTGACCTGGAGTGCGTCGACATTTGTACAGACGCCATGGTAGCTTGTACCTGGACCATAGAGGAGCCTGTAAAGAAGTTGTATTCTGCAAGGATGCCGGCGGGGAAGTCTGAAGTGTAACAACCGGGTGCGACGCAACTGCTGATTCTTCCTCTTCGCCCCCTAGTGCAACGAAGACGCGTCTCCTCACCTTCCAACGGCGGCGTCTCCAACGGTATGCTGTGGTGAGTCTCCCTCGTCCGCGCAGCGGGCTGTGCTGGCTCGCGGTCTCCGACGGCGGTCACTGGTTGTCAACACGCGCCGCTCAACACTTGACAATGCGTGCAGAGGGGCGGAAAATCAAATTGCAGTCAGGTACGAGTCACCGGTTTCAGCGCCGTCCTCTTACACCCCGCGGGGGGTGGTTGCAGCTCACTGTGTGGCCCGACCTGGGCCCAGGAGATACGCGGCGGCCATTTTGGTTACAGCAGCCATTTCAAAACGTGGCCTCAAACCACAGTTGATGTTTCTCCTCCTCACATATGCGTTTTGTCCCCCAAATTCACCAGGATATAGAACAGATCATCCGCATTCCGTACGTTTGCTTATTCTTGCTCCATCTTGTCGAAATCAGGCAGGATGTTTCAGGATTATGTGGCGGCTCGCGGAGCGGTGCAGATTCACGTCTGCATCGTCTCGTAGCACGCTTTCAAGAACTTTTAAGTTTGAATTACAAAATAATTTTGTTGAATTAACGTTAGCCATATTTTCCTGGTATGACTTTGTTGTGTGTATTAGTGTGAGGATCAGAGATATATTGGACACTAGGTAATTTCTCTTTAGTTTTAGTTTGATAGGCAGGGACCTCCCTATTAGGATAGGGAAAGTTAGGAGTTTATCAAACCCCTTTTTATTTTGAATAAATGGCAAATCTTAAGAAAACGTTACCTTTGTGTCTGTCTCGCATCTCTGAGAGGCTCTCTGTCTCTGTATCACTCTCTGCGTGCGAAAGACACGTTGTTGGGTGCATATTTGCTAGAGCCAGCCCAGCCATTACTGACATCTTGAAGGAAGAGGGTTCAGGAAGGGTGCTTTTTCAGGATTAAATTTAGAATAAGTGCATCAGCGACAAAAGGATCCTCAAGGTGGAGCTGGACCAGTATTTAGAGACACCAATAAGGAATTGCAGGAATGTGCCATCACACTAAGGGCGCATTTTTTATTTTTTTGTAATATTTTTACAACGTATTCCCCACGCCACCCACCCAAGCATGAAAATAAACATTGGTAGAACCCGAGACTTAGGAATCATCAGTACTGCATTAACATTACCAGTCCGCTGTTGTAATCAGGTATTGAACATATGGGCTCCATACCTCCGGGGGACGGGCATGAAATGGTAAAGTCTGTATGAAGGCAATCTCGACTTCATGACTGTAAGCAATATCCTGCAGCCACCCTAGCACGCTGGAAGGGCGGCCCCTCCCCCAGGCCATGGCCACCCTCCTACGCGCTAACACAAAAGCAATAATCCCACCAAGAGCCTCCACATGGGCTGTAGTGCCTTTGTACAACCCAACAGCGCCAAGGTAGGATCCAGTTGCAGCTATTTGCCTATAATCAGAGAGCTTCTGGTTAACACCTCCGACCAAACCTCGTAGATCAGTGGGCACGCCCACACCAGGTGGAGAAACCCTGCTGGGACGAAATTACACCTGCCACATTCGGCTGGGTAAGTGGGGAAATGCTTATGGAGCCTGGCTGGGGTGTGATAGACCTGGTGTAGGAAATTAAAACGTATTCGCTTGTACTTGAATTCAGGGAAACTTTCTGAGTCTGTTTCAGCATGTACACCTAATCTGCATCACTAATAGTTTACTCCAGAGCTGTCTCCCATTGCCTCCTCTTGCCTCTTCCCTCCCATGGTACCTCGGACACCAAGCACTCATAAATCTGTGACACTATACAGCTCCCCCTTGTGATTGAATCACCCCTTGCAATAGTGGCAAAACCAAGGGCTGCACCGGGAATGATGTAAGGAGGCCCCTAAGTGCATGTCGCAAACATCCAGCGCTGCGTTACCCCCAGTTCTCTTGCCTGTTGGACTGTGAGGAAATCCCAGTCCACGAATAAATCACAGAGGGTCTCAATTCCTAGCTTATTTGCCAATTGGAGATATACCCGTTCACTAGTTATAGACAGGCCAGGGATGTGGCATGCTGGAAGAAGAGGCGAGTACAGAATGTTAAGGCCTACCCTCCCCACCATCTTTTGCCAAACCGTGCAGGTAATTTTGACCACGTTTAGAGTGTTGGGTGTTGCCCGAGTCTCCCCAAGGATAATCGCTTGCAGCAGATGAGGGGCCACTAGTGCCCTCCCCACCTGTTCATGCAGCCTCACAAAATGTGTGGTGTACCAGTGCCCAATGAAGTGTGCCAGAGCCGCCCAATAGTAACGCTCGACATCAGGTAGAGCCAGGCCCCCTCTCGTTGCCGGCTGTGTCAACGTCATGTAGGCTACCATTGCTGTCCTCCCAGCCCATACCAGATCAAGAATAAGCGTGTGCAGTTGCCGAAAGAAACTGCCCGACAGCAGTAAGGGCACGTTGAGGAAGAGATATAGAAATTTGGGGAGGAAGATCATTTTAACAATTTAAATTTGCCTAATTAGCGCAAGTGGAAGCGTCCGCCATCTGCCCACCACCTCCTGAAGTTTCTTGGTCGCCCTCCCATAGTTATCGCGGATTAGTTCCTCCCGACTGCGAGACACCAGCACCCCTATGTACCAGACTCCTGTGGTCTCCCACCTGAGGCCAAACTCGTCTCTGAACTCGATGGTTCCTTCCATAAAGGGGAATACCACGGACTTGCTATGGTTAATTCTCAGGCCTGAAAATTCCCAGAAGCCTAGCACCTCCCTCATCACTGGGCATAGATTGTCCTCCGGGTTGCTAATGTAGAGGGCCACATCATCTGCATACAGAAATATGATCAAGCTGTGTGAGCCGAGTCTGAGCCCCTTCTGGATGTGTCGCTCTCTGAGGATCGCCGCCAACGGTTCCATTGCCAAGGCGAACAGGAGCAGGGAGAGAAGACATCCTTGTTAAGTCCCCCTGCCCATCTCGAAGGCGGCCGATCTCGCTCGCCCCACTATAATTTTCACTGACGGATTACTGTAGAAGAGGGAGACCAATTTGATAAAGTAGGGGCCAAGTCCAAATTTCTGGAGTACTGCGAAAAAGAAAGGCCTGTCGACGGGTCGACGGCCTTCTCGGCATCTAAAAATACAAGAATCGCCTGAGACGCGCTGTTGAGTGCCTCCATGACCCCGAAGAGTTGACGGAGACCAAAGGTCGTATTCCTCCCGAGAATAAATCCCACCTGATCCACAAACACCAATACAGGCATCAGTGGGAGCAGCCGGTTTTCAAGGATTTTGGTAAATATTTTATTGTCCATGTTAATCAGGGAGATTGGCCTACATGAGGCACAATCTTCAGGAGGTTTCCCCCCTTTATGTATCAGTACTATGTTGGCCTCACGTAACGTCGGGTGGAGAAATCACATTGTGAGAGATTCCTCATATATTCGGAGGAGTATCGGAGCCAGGATAGGGGCATAAACCTTGTAGAACTCACAGTTAGGTCGTCGGGCCTCAGTGACTTCAAACCCTTAATTACCCTTAGAATTTCTTGCAGAAATAATATCTGCTCAAGAGGTTCGCGAAGATGTGCCTCCACCCAATACAGTTCCACCTCTTCTAGGCAGCACCGTAGTGCCCCCGAATCCTGCGAGTTCTTGGATCTATATAATTCCCCATAGAAGGACTGACACACCGCTGCAATACCCTCCCCGGAGAACACTGGTTTACCATGAGGGCGGAGGGTCTTTCACGTATTCCACATGTCGGAGCTGTTATTCGGCAGCTACTAGTCGTGCCAACAGTGCCCCCGGCTTCTGGCCCTCGCCATATTGTCGTATTTGGTGGCCACGAGCCAGGAACCAAACCTCACGGCCAGCATTGGCTCTAAACTAATTGAGCTCCTCCCAGAGCTGCACAAGGGTACGGGAGTTTGAGGTCTCTGCATACTCTGTTTCTAGCTCCTTGATCCTGGATTCCCCCATCGTGAGTTCCCTTCTGATGCCCCGGAGAATCCGGTTTTCTTTGGACATACATACCCCTCTGATAAAGCACTGAAGGCTTTCCCAGAGCACCCAGACCGATGAGACGAAGCCCTCGTTATCCTGGAGGTAGGAATGAATTTCCGCCCTTAGTTCCTGATAGAACACTGCGCCCTGCAACGCGCCAGGTCTAAATCGCCAGGAGCGCCCCCCAGTCTGCCCAGCCCACATTCTAAAAATACTGGCGGATGATCGGAAAGAGTCTGTGGGAGTATTTGAAAGTCACCCCATTGAAACCCCCTCACGGGACACCAACAGTTAATCAAGCCTGGAGCTCGAAACGTGGATCCAGAATTGGTATGTATAGTCCCGATCCCCTCAGTGTTTATATCGACAAGCGTTTCGACAACATCATAGGTTTTACATATTTCTTGTGCTTGTAGGCTTGCCTTAGGCGCTCTTCCCTGTCCCACCCCGGTCCTATCCTGGAGTGGGTCCAACACAGTGTTCAAGCCCCCCCGCCACACTATAGTGTCATTCTGACATCCAGCTAAGTGTATCATGACCCAGTTAAATGCATTCCGACTGTCCACGTTGGGACCATAGGAGTTCATCAGGGCCACCGATACACCCGCAAGGACCCCATACACCAGAAGAGCCCGCCCATTGTCAACTCTCGCTCTCGAGACCAGGTGAAACTTGTCACCCCTTCCAATCAGGATGGCGATCCCTCTTGCATAAGAGGAGTAGGAGAAGTATCTGACATCCCCAGCTGGCGCCCCACTTGTTCTCGGAGGAGGGGCTAAGGTGGGTTTCTTGGATAAAGGCCACATCAATCTGGTGCCTTCTAAGGTACTGCGCAACCTTCCAGATCTTGGAGGGGCTACCCCCCCTAATATTCCATGTTGCTACCCGGAATCCCAGTGATCCCCAGGGTGTCTAAGCATTGGGAGAGTGCCACCCCCTGCCCACTTTTCCCTTATTCTGAACGGAATCTGACTGCACCCTAGGATATAGTGGTGGGAAGCTCTGGTGAGATTCAGACTCCAACAATCTGACCAAACCCAAACCCCTTCCCCCCTCCCATTTGTCTCCCACTCCCCTCCCACCCAGTAACCCCCGCACACCCCATGACCTTACTCTCACAGATCTCCCTCCCTCCCTCCCACGGGTAACCCCCAAACCGCCCGTTGTTCCCGCACCGTCCCCACCAACCATCAACCAAAACATTGCTGTGCACGGGGCGCTAGTGCCCGGCCAAGCCTGCGAGGCTGCTCCACCACCAATTGGCGGTACATGAACAAACTGAGGCAGACTAACTAGAGAGTACAGTGTCAATAGTCATCACGCTACTATTCACACAGCCCCCTCTCTGCGATGCAATCTGAAGTCTCATCCCAGATCTCTCTGGTCACCCCAACCCCATTCTCGATCATCCTCGCAGGGTCTTGGGTTGTTGTGGGGAGTTGGAGAGGGGGGGGGGGTTGTTCTGCTGATCTCATCCAGAAACGAGCTAGCCGCATCTGGTGATGTGAAGAATTGTGTTCTCCCCCATGCTGGATTCAGAGTTCTGCCGGGAACAGCATAGAGTATTGAATGCTGTGATCTCTCAGTCTCTTGATCCCAGCAAAGGACCGCCGTGTGGCCTGCACCACCACTGAGAAGTCTGGATACGTCTGGAATGTATCCCGCAGAACTGTAGATCTCCTTTCGTTCTAGCCAGACGCAGGATCTTATTCCGGTCCCTGTAATTGAGGGAACGAGCAATGATAGGGCGGGGGGCTGCTCTGGGTATCGGCTGAGCTGCTGGTATATGGTGGGCCCTTTCCACCACAAAGGGGACAGCTCTGACCCTCCGAAGAGCTCCTTGCATAGGGCTTCAACAAATTCCTCCATTTTGAACTGGCCGTGCCTTTCTCGGACTCCCACCAGGCGCATATTATTTCTACAGGCCTTTCCTTCCAAACCTTCATTTTTAGCCTTTAATGCTTTGACCTGCACTTCGAGGGATGACACTCTGGCTACAAGCAAGGCTGACCCATTTTCCAGTCTGGATACTCTTTGCTCTACCTCATCCAAGCGATCGCTGTGTTTGTCCAGCTGATGTTTAAGTAGGTCAACCTTGGAGGAGAGGGAGTCCAGTTTGGAGCTGAGTCCTTAATGCCCACCTTGAGGACGAGCAGTATTTCCCTGATGTCTGCTTCTGAGATCATGGCGGCTCCCCCTGCCATCTCCTCTGCAGGCCCTGGTGTATCCGCCTGATGCTGTGATCTGGGTGGCTTTGCTGCGTTTAATCTGTCTTGCCCATGTTGCGGGAAAACCATCTCAAACCCGAGGGAGTCGGAGGAAATGCTCCGGCAATGGACCCAGATTTGGTGTAGCTGTGGACCTTCCCTGGGCTTGTCACCGTAGGTGGTGGAGTCCAGATTGCCTGCCACTACGCCCACTCTGATTTTATACACTCCAGCAAGGCTAGAGTAACGTCCTTTCGGTGGGGCTCACAGGGTCCGACAGTCCCCTACTGGCACTGCGGCGCAGCCCAGGGCAGCCGGTGAAGGGCACAGCCACGCCACCCCCCTGTTCCAGGAGAGGGGACAACATGTCGCACCGGGAGGCCGGGTATATTGCAGAGGTGCCACTTTTAGCAACTCAGTATCTGCGAGGGTCCTTCCCCAAGGCACTCCTACCTTCCGAGTTCAACCACAAATCCTCTTGCCGCTCCTGCACCGTCTGCCTGGGCTCACCTGCGCTCCAGTCCACTCTGGTCTTCCTTGTTCACCAGCCCCAGCACCCGGTCGGCCCCCAGCTGCCCTCCGTGCCATCACCACTCAGTGCGCTGTCCAGGCACAGTGAGGTGTCGCCGGCCGAGTGCCCCCACCTCCGGGGCCCCTTTCCCGCTCTGAAGCAACCTGTCACCCAGTGCAGGCTTTCCCCAGAAGGAGGGAGCAGGCTCCAAACTGCCTCTGCTTCCTAGCTGTGCAAATTGTAGCTATGGATGTGCTGCCATCTCGTGAGGCGAGAAACGTTTGCCCTCCTGTAGCACCACCAATGTTGTGTCCTGCGACCCGCAAGGTGCCACCCCCTATCGTGTCCTTCCAGCAGCCTGTCTGGAGATCAGAGAAGGATTTCTCGCATCCACACCCAGGCCGGATCCAGAGCACCCTTCGCTGCTGGCCAGCTCCTCCTCTCATCGGCAGCTCGATCGGGGCTGCTATGCAGGCGCAGCAGGCGTCTGTCGCACCGGGTTGCAGGAAGGGGCCTCTAACTGCACCCGTCACGCTGTGTTGGAGATTGGGCTGCCTCAGAAGCAGCTATTTTATCAGGATTGTAAGAGCCGCACACGGAACTCAAAGAGTGACCACCATCTTGGCCGAGCTCTCTAGCGCCACCCTGGAGGGCGCATTTCTGATACAGGGAGAAGTGAGGGAGGTGTGGCTAGGCTCTGCTGTGGTTTTGACAGACTTTGCAAGGGACAACAGGATCAGGCTGCAACCTCTACAACTGCATATGTTATTTCCTATATTTGTATTATTACTATTTGAGCAAGCAGTGACGAGAACGCAAAATTAAACATTGCCTTAGCTCACAGAAGAAACAGATAATTGGTTTGAAACTTTTGTTCATTTATACCAAAAGAAGCTATAAAAAGGAAATGATTTAATTTTGTTGTAAGTTAGATATAGGAGATAAAGTGCACATTTCAGCAGAACTCTTTATTTAAAATTAAAGAAAAACATCTCTAAGCCCCAATACTAAAATGAGTTCCCAACTCTAACAAACCAACAAATGGGTGCTCGCCAGGATGACAAATAAAAAAACGTGGCCCTCTGTCAAAACATACTCTACGCTAATATCTGTCCTGCCACTCCAGAAATAAAGAAAGACTCTTGCACCAAGTGGTGCCTGGATGTCTGACCCCCACCAAAGAGTTCTCAAAGGTCTTATGGTTCCTGATTTGGAGGTTCCAATGAATAATGGTATGGTATGGTATGGTAATGTTTATTTATAAAGTGCCTTTCTGAGACGATAACGGTCTAGTAAGTGAGTAAGATACAGTTAACAGTTGCAATACAGCAAATAGTTCCCCCCCACTGGGGGAAAGTGAGAAAAGGTAGAGTGCCTCTGAGGAGGTGTAGTTGATAGTTCGACTTTTTAGAGATGTCAGAAATGTGAGAGCTGAAGGAGAGAGTGGAGTTGAAGATGACCCCAAGGTTTTTGGCCTTGCATGTGGGGGTGGGCAGTGGGCCAAGGGAAGCTGACCAGAGTGAAAGTGGGAAAGCGTGGGCAGGGGTCCCAATGCAAACAATCTCAGTTTTGCTGTAGTTGAGGCAGAGGTCGTTTGCAGCACACCATGACTGAATGGTGTCAGTTATAAGTGAGGACAAGGAAGCAGAGGAGGGTAGTCTGAGGGTAGCCTGAAAAAGAGTTGCATGTCATCCGCATAACACAGGAAATTAGAGGTGAAGGCGATTGCACGTGCCAAGGTAGCCATATAGACATTGAAAAACCAGGGGAATAGGTTTGATCCCTGTGGAACACCACAGGTAGAGAGAGGTAGTTGAGAGACAGGCTCCAAGTTCCACCTGGGATGGGCGGTGGGAGAGGAAAAGATGTTAACCACGCCAGAGCCTGACCTGTGATTTCCAGGGTGTCACAGAGACGTGCGGTCAGAATTTTGTGGTTAACCGTGGAGGAGAGATTAATGAGAATGAGGGCAGAGGGAGTGTTTGTGTCAAGATTTGAGAGCAGGTCCGTGCCTCTGGATGCTATAAAGCCAGACTGATGGTAGTGGAAGCAACCAATTGATTCAGTGTGGAGGTTCAGCTGAGAGATTGCCAACTTCTCCAGGAGTTTTCCCAGGAAAGGAGTGATAGAGATTGGGTGGTAGTTTGCCAGAAAGGGGGGGGGGTCAGCAGAGGGTTTCTTGAGCAGAGGGTGCACAAGGGAGGGCTTAAAAGCAGTAGGGAAAACTCCAGTGGAAGAGGAGAGATTGCAAAGATCAGCCAAGGCAGGGTATGACTTGAGGCGCCGGCGATGCGGTCGCCTCTCTGAGAGCTCCGTGGGACGCCTGAGAGTTTGCCATAATACACCCGCTATAGCTACACGAGAAAGCCACGGAAGCAAACAGCAGCTGGTGGAACCCCCCCTGAGTAGCTGGCCAGAACCAGGAAGAATGAAATCGGACTGTGGTAGCCACAGAAAATCGCAGTCAAAGAAAGCACTGGGGAGGCTCACAAAAACAAGATGGCGGCGCCCGAGTGCACTGAGGGAGAGGGAGGAGGAGCTGGCCACTCCACCATTGCGGCTCCTTCTCAGTGTCGCATCAACTACTCAGAGGTGGCGGAATCGCACCCGACTGCCCCTCCCGTCAAGCAAATGCATGGGGACATGGCCCCGCGACTGAGGCACTGAACCCTCGGCTCGGGGGGAGGTTTGCCCCAGCCAGCATGGGCATTGCAGGGGAGTTCAGAAACGGCCCGCTCAACGTGTCCAGCCGGAGGGAGCGGGCAGCTTAGCATCATGCAGTGTATTGTGGAACCTGAGCAGTTGCCGGAGCCAGCAGAAGCCCTAAAGACAAGGAGGACCCTGCCACATCAGCTTGGGGTCCGAATCCTCACCCAGCCGCACCTACGGACGAGGCGGCTGAGAAGGGGAGAGCGCCAATCCTTCCACAGCACCCAGCCTCCTCGCCACTGCCAGAACCTGAAGACGGCAAGAAGTCCCTCCCCTCCCCAGCACACAATACCGGGAGGCCCAGGCAGTGCGCTCCCAGCATGGCCCACCTGCTGGACACGAGGGCCACACACGGCGCAACATTCAGGGCCCGGGGGAAGAGAGGTGGATGAGCCAGCTCCATCAACACGTGGAGGAGAAGCTGCAGGGCAGCTGCAGCGCCCCCGCATCCCAAGCACCTCAGCACACTCAGAGGGAGTGGGTAGCTCCTAATAACGCACCACACAGCGTGTCAAAGGCCCACTTTGCAACATGAGCCTCACACAAAGAAAGGAACCCTCCTGGCCACCCCCAGTTAAAATGGTTGGAGAGGGAAGGATGCCAACCGGCCCACAAATTCCAACCGAGTCCAGTCCGCAACAGTCAGTCAGGAGGCTAAGACGGTGAGATCTCTCACCCACCCCCATCACACAACATAGGGTGGCCTTGGCAGTATCTCTGGCCCACCTTAAAGGACCCCCGAGTCCCACGCACCCCAGCCACGGGTGGCTCGCCCACAAACCTGCTGCCAGAACTTGGAAACAACAACAGCGGCCCCAGACCAGGTCACACAGACTGAGATCTACAACAAGACCATCACGCTACCCAGAGAGCCTCAAGAGCCTTAAAGGGCACCAGGTCACAGGTCGGGAACTGCCACAATCACTGCCCTGACCTGCCTCAACTTGCACACCAAGATGACCAAACGGAAGCCTTCAAAGTCGGCAGACATTGCTAGCATGCTGCAACTACAGGAGAAACCCAAGAAAGCAGACTCTAATCACGCCCAAGCTACATCGCCAGAAAGATCCCCGGACCAATGGGCCACGAAAAACGATATTCAGGCCCTCCTAGCGGACATTAAGACAGAGTTTCAAAACTGCATGACAGAGGTATCGGCTAAAATAGATGGCCTTGACAATCGAATGGAGGAAGTGGAACGCAGGGTTGGCGAAACAGAGGACCAGGACCTTGTTCGCTCACCTGGTCTTTGTGGAGGCTTTGGGGCACGGTTACAGCCCTCCCGGTGGGTGAGGTCGCTCGGGTCCAACTTCGCCCTCTGCGCTTATGTGCTGACTGGTGGTAATAGGTGATACTGCTCGGGACTGCTCCTGCGTGGTGAATAGGGGGCGTGAGTATGCCAGCTTGTGTGCTGGATTCCCTTCCAGACCCCTTCTCCCAAACCGTGGGATGCGCTGTCCCTGGAAAGCTCACCTGTTGATTAGTTTTGGCGAGCACTCTGTCCTGCTGCTTCTGGCAGGGGCGCTTGTATGATCTGGACCGAGTTCCTTCACTAGTCCCTTGTACGTGGTAGTCCAATCCGCTGCGACTAAGCCACTATACTTCAGGTAAGTGTTCCTGTTTGCCTTTGTCTTTCCTCGTCTATTTTTGTTGTATTGTAAAGTCGTTTGTCTTGTATTGCTGTCCATTCCACTTTTGGTGTTTGCTCTTTTGCTTTCTTCCCTTGCAAGTGATGTTGCCGGCCCGGCAGAAGCGGCGGAGCTCGAGGCGGCAGCAGGAGGGAACGAGGAACGAAGCTGCAGCGGTACAGTAGATGTTAAGTTGTTAACTAGGGGGCGTGCAGGGTTCAAATGCAGTACGCCCTAGGACAGATGTTCTAACCTTGTCTTTCTTCTTATTCACAGGGTCCGAGTTCGTGGATGTGGAGCACGGTGCTCCGGCGTCGGGATCAAGAACACTGGATGTCAGGAGATGAGTCTGCAGATGAAGCGATGAAGCACCAGTTTCCTGGAGTTGAATATGCAGGAGAACGCCTGGTTTCAAAGGTAATTAAACTGGTCCAAGCGGCAGGGAGCGTCACGTTTCACGCAAGTGCACAGTAACGAGAAGCACCGACCTAAAGGATGGAGCCGCTTATATAGCTGAGCTTCAGAATCCACGCCCACCAGGTTCAGCCTGCCTGCCACAACCTGCCACACTCGGTGAGTCAGCACATGAAGACCAGGCTTAGGGAGCCACACCCGATGAGTCAGCACATGAGGATGTTCTATGGAATAAAGGCTTTCAGCTCCTGGAAAGTTCTTGTAAAATAAAAGCACTCCTGCACTGAAATTAAGTGTTCCTGCTCACAACTCTATATGAGCCTGTGGTTTTTGTATTCTGGGCCTATGGCCATGACAGTCCTAGACCACTCGACGCAAATTTGCGGAACTGCAGCAGAAATTCCAGCATCTTAAGGAGGATAGCGAGGGCATGAAGCACAAGCAGGAGGACTTGGAAAATATGGCACGCAGGAATAATATCCGGATCAGAGGGTGCCTACCTCAATATCGGACTAGGCCCTACCAGCTTACATTAGCGACCTCTTCCAAACCCTCCTCCCGACTGCAACAAGTTGTTACTCCTTCTGGACCGCACGCATAGGCTGCAAGGCCGTAGAGGCTCCCCAACATCGGGCACACCTGAAGTAATCACAAGGGTCCACTTATTTTCCATGAAACAGGACATAAATGTCAGTTCAGAGGCACAAAGCCCTTAGGCCACTGGCAACCTTCCTCTAGGACCAGAAAATCAAGTACCAGTGGCTCTTGCCGGCAGCGCTCCAATTTTCATTTGAGGGCCAAACGTACATAATCCACTCCTTGGAAGAGGCAGGAGGAATCATGGGAGGGGAACCAGCGACTCCGGACGAAGATCTAATGAATCCGTCCCCAGAGAAGGAACATGGTGCGACCCCGAAGACGCAGCAAAATCGCTGGATGAAGGTTCCCAGAAGGGGAAAGCCACCTGCCACCTAAAGCAAGTCTAAACTCCCCCACCTCCCATACGAGGGGAAAGGAGTAAGAAGTAATTTGTTCTCTGTGCCAGAACACACTCTCGGCACTCGGCTGTCCCACGATATGCCCCAGCCGAGTGGATTGACAAACTCTGGCTCAAGGCCCATCAGGCCCATTTCAGTTTAGTTTAAGTTTTTGTTTTGGTTCACTGTTAGTTCACTTGGTTCCCGGGTCACGTTTGGACCCAGACTAGGAAACATAAAACCCCGGTTGCAGCAGGAAAAGACCTGCAGCTCGGCACTAGCAGGCAGACCTTCGCAGACAACTCCCCCCCCCCTTCCCTTCTCACACCCCCCGATTGCTGAGGGGGCGCCACAAGAGGCCCTCACACCACACCTAAAACTGCGCTATGTCTTGCTGAACGTTAGGGGATTGAACTCCCCAGAGAAGCGCAAATCCACCTTCCGGCGCCTAAAAGACCTTCATAGCTCAGTGGTATTCCTCCAAGAGACACACCTGCTCCCAGCAGACTTCCCACGGATACGTGACAGAGCATTCCCGAAATAATACCTGGCATTAGGGGACATCAAGAGAGATGGCACAGCACTCCTTCTAGCTAAAGGGATGCCATTTAGAGAGCGAGAGGTCCTGCGAAGCCCGGGGGGTAGATTCATTGCAATAAAAGGGATGCTTTTTGGAACATCTGCACACTCTAATCGCAGTCTACGCCCCGAACGAGGGCCAGGAAACCTTCTTTGCAGAGTTGGAACCACAGCTTCTCCCTTTCCTCGAAGGCCAAGTGGTCATAGGAGGTGACTTTAATGGGGTCCCAAACCTCCTAACGGACAAATCAAATCTCCCCTCACCCAAAGACTTTAAGATTGCCCTGAGTCTCTGCCATCTATTTAAGGACCTGGGGGTCATGGACCCTTGGAGGGTCCTCCACCCAGAGGCCTCGGACTTCTCATTCTTTTCCCACGTTCACTGCTCCTCCTCGCGAATTGACATGATACTGGCCAGCCCCCAACTCCTCTCATTTATGGATAAGGTGGAAATAGGCACAAGGGTCTTATCTTACCACGCTCCAATACTTCTGAGAGCCTGGATCTTCGCCCCTGAACACCCCCATGAGACCACGCTGGGCTCTCTTCGAACCAATGCTACATGACATGGCAGTCCGTGACACCATATCCAAAGCAATTCACAACTACCTTAATGAGAACCTCCCGGATGTCACCTCCACAGCAACTAGATGGGAGGCTATGAAAGCGGTGATCAGAGGGGAACTCATCGCCCAAGCAGCGGCATATAGGAGACGACGGAACAAAATGCAAGAACATTTGGAGGGGGAAGTTGAATCAGTGGAGAAAATCCACAAGAAGGGATGGTCACCTAAAGCGGTCAAACTCCTGCGACTCGCCGGCACTAAACTAGAGGCACACTATGCAGAAGACACGGCCCAGGTTCTGATCAAGACAAAGCAATGCTATTATATAAACGGCAATAAAACCAAGTTTCTGGTCGGTAAACTGGTAAAAGCACGACGGCGAAACTTTATCACAGCCCTGAGGAACCTGGAGGGCACAACCTTGTACGGGGAAGAGGCAAAACTGCTGCTACGAACATCCCACCTCGCTAACATGTTGACGGCCTCCCCTTGGTCGCAACCACAACAGGAGCAATTCATAGCACAAGCCCAGCTTCCACATATCTCAGAAGCTGACGGTTCCGCATTGGAACACCCAATCACACCCGAAGAGGTCGAAGAAGTGATGAAAGCCTTGAAACCGAGGGCCCCAGACCCTGCTGGATACACACCAACATTTTTCAAACTCTTCCGAACCCTCTTACTGGGCCTGATGATGGAACTCTTCAACTCATTCCGTGAGACAGGCACTCTAAATCCCCCTATGCAAGGGTCCACCACGATTATGCACCTGAAGCCTGGCAAGGAACCCAAGGAGTGTGCATGATACAGGCCCGTATTCCTACTCGTAGATGCAAATATCTACTCTAAAGTCCTGGCAAAGAGACTGGCACTGGTGCTGCTGACCATCATAGACCCGGACCAAACAGGCTTTATCAGAGAAAGGAGCACGGGGGACAACATCCGGAGGGCCCTCAACCTCATCGAAGTGGCCACTCAAGATCAGCAGGAGCTAGCAGTACTAACCTTGGATGCCACAAAAGCCTTTGACAAGGTGGACTGGGCCTTCCTGCGACTCACCTTGGAAGCCTTCCAGTTTGGCCCTATGTTCCGATGCTACTGGCCAACTACCTAGCCCCGAAGAAGTCCCTACGGATGAACCAAAAGCTCTCGGCGCGGAGCGCACTCTCGTGCAGGACGAGACAGGGCTACCCGCTCTCCCCATTGATCTTCGCCCTCGTGATGGAACCATTCGTACAGAGAATTCGCTTGAACGAAAATGTAACAGGGATGGACCTGAAACTGGAACAATTTAAGATATCACTATACGCGGACGACGTGATGCTCTCCCTCACCAACTGCCAAACCGCTCTTCCAGCAACCTTAACCGAACTGGAAGCATTTGACCAGGTGGCAGGGTTTGCGGTTAACTATACCGAATCGAAGGCACTAGGGGTGAAACATGACCAAAGAATCTCCAAACAATATGCCTGCTGAAATGGAGCACCACATCCACATCTTACCTAGGAGTACACATTGTTGCGGAACCAAACAACTATACACAGAAAACCTCCCCTCTCTTTTCAAGGAACTGGAGGCTGACCTGAAGAGATGGGAAGGCCAGGAAATCTCCCTGTTGGGAAGAGTCACAGCATGCAAAATGAATCTTTTGCCCAGATTCCTGTATCTATGCTCGACCGTACCCATGCAGCTCCCCAAAACAACCCCTGATGCAGCTACAGAAGCAACTATCGAAATTCGTCTGGAAAGGAAGTAGAGCGAGAATCCTGCTGAAAGTATTGACCAGAGTGGCCAAATAGGGTGGTATAGGTTTACCAAACTTTTCTAACTAACGTCTGCCACTGCTTGTTTTGAGCATACTGTTAGGGAGAATTCTCCTTCAATGGCTAATTTCCCTTACCTAGCGAGTCCCTCAGCAGCTTTGCTGGATTTCTGGAGTTTATCTTTTCCACCTGGTAAGAGTGCAAGCTTTTCCCCCACTCTTACCTGTGTTTTGCCATGTGCCTTCAGTGCAGTGACACGGGGTTGTCTCTTAGAATTCCCACCGACTCCCTTTTCTGGGGCTGACTACTGTCCCCCCAAAAAGGGCAAAGTTGCCATTAACTTTACATAGTCACTTTTAACCATGGATCCAGTATACCCCATCTTATATGGAGTATTGGAAAGGGTTAATCCTTAGCCCTTTTTATATGTGCCTCTTGGAGCATTGTTTTGCTCCCTTAACATTAAGACTTGGCTGGTAGCAGTGGTACCTACCCTAATTTTCCTACCGCGGTTATATTACATAACGTGGTAACGTTTTAGGCTATTTTAGTAGCCTCGAACATAAACCTGCTAGCCCAAATACTTTTTATTTCAGCTCCGGTTGGGTTTAAATCGCCATTTCTTTTTGTGAACATCCTTCTTGGGTCTTTCTTTGCGCGGCAAACCAGGTTTGCCTCCTTTGTTCGCCGACCTTTGGCAGGCTTCTAACCAGAAGCCCTCCTTTGGCGTCTGGGTGTCTAGGTGGGCTGAATGTGAGGGAGGGGTGTAGTCACCCCCTGCACAGGGTCTCCTTGGAGACCCAAGTCGCACTTTGTGTTGATTGGCTGAGGTGGTTGTCCGGGGTGGACAACCCACCTGCTGAGTGATTGACAGCCAGTCTGTGTGTATGGGGAATTTTGGCATAAAAGGCAGAGTCGCCACTGGAACTGCAAAGAACCAAAGAGAAGCGGAGAAGAAGACGGCTGCTGCAACCCCGAATCCCGGTGAAGCCCTGCTGCAGTCCTGAGCTATCTACCCTTCAACAACAAGAGAGGATCCAGTCCGGAGTCTTCTTTCCTTGAGCCTGGTGGGATCAACCAGCTCACCCTTTCTTCAGTCAGAGAATCCTCTCCTGGGCCGAAATCACTGCTGTGCCGTAGTGGTCTGGATAGCCATCAGAAGAGCCCTCTCCTGATTTAAAGGAGCGCACCTTTTATTCATCGTTGTCTTTTTCGTTGCTGCTGGCCTCATCCCTGGGTAGTGCAGATTGCTCCAGACGTCCTCCTTGTCCCCACGACTGAAGCGCAGGAACCGTGAGTCTGCAGGAACTACCAGGAACAACTGCTGTGGCACCAGCTTTTCTCCAACGGAATAAGGTACTGTGCACATTTGGTCGTTCTCTCCGACTGACCATCCAGAATCGAGGTGAACCCTTTTCCTCCACGAAGATTTGTACTTTCTTCCCTCCCGCTTATAACTTTTCCTTCCATCTGACAATATCTAAGGACTCTTGGCATCTCAGTCTCGAACTGTTCAACGTGTGATCCTCGGCAACTGAGCATCTGCCCCATTGACATGGACGCAGGCCTATAGACTTTAACCTGTATTTTTAAACGAGTCCTCCGATTCCCTTGCCTAGACAAAAGTATTGCCTGTGATTTTATCCACTTTTCTCTTGTTTGAAATTCTAAAGTACCAAGTGCGTTCTAACTTCGTGAGCATTTCTGTTCGCGGGTACGCGTTAGTATCGCAACACCGGTCTGTCAAATCCTAATGTACTTACCTTGAATTTGCTGAAACAAGTGGAAGGGTTTGTGTGTAGTGTATTTTAGGTGTGGTTTTGAATTTATAGAAGTGAAGTGTTTTCTGAACAGATGGTTTAAAATAAATGTACTTATATTTTTTACCTGAAACCTTGAGTCAGTGTTTGCTTGAGTCACAGTAATTGTGGTCCTTTGTGTAATCTCTGCTACTGCTCATTTACTCTTGAGATAAGTCTGGCTGCTCCGCTACTGCTACCACTTTAACAGTGTAGTACAGGCTTGTACCAAAGGTGAACTTGTATTACCACTTGTAGTCTTAATTGTGTGTAGTGGTACCTAAGGGCACTGCACAGGATTCTGCCTAACACATACAAACCCCCCAAAATGGACATGGATTGAACAAGGCAAAAGCCCTCCCTGCTAAGCTCCCATTCTGTACATATCAGGCACGGAACGTCGCCTATGGCAGTCGTCTTGGTCTTCCACCAGAACCACCCTTAACGCTTGGGCCAGGGCCCTGCAAGGGAAGAAGCTCCCCAAGGGTTTGGGCCCTCTCTCCCCAATCCTCGGGAACCCAGACTTCTCCCCGGGCATGAACATAGCGCTTTAACAGATGGGCCCAGACGGGACTTAATACTCTCTCGCAGCTGTTTGAGAAAGGCGCCCCGCTCTCCTTCGAAGAATGCAAGAGCCGCTTCCCCCTGTCGGAAACAGAGAGGTTCACCTACGTCCAGATCAGGCACTGGATCTTGCAGCCGGCGGTTCGACAGGGGGCCAAGAGAGATCTTCACTCCATGGAACATACGATAAGGGATGGCCCTCGCCGGGGGCTGATCACCAAGCTCTACAAACGACTAAAAGATGACATGCTAACAATTAGACCAACATACATGGCCAGATGGGAAGCAGACCTGGGGCACCCCATAGATAACCAAACAATGGTGGACATGTGGACTAGGATCAACTCCGCCTCTAGATGCATAACCAACAAGGAATGCGCATTAAAACTCCTTCACCGCTGTTACTAGCCCCCTGGAGCGTTTATACCACTTTCAGAAGTCCATAGACCAGGGTTGTTGGAGGCACTGTGATGCCAGAGGAACCTTCCTCCACATGTGGTGGGAATGCCCGAAAGCACAGGCTTTCTGGGAGGAGATCTCACAAATCATTGAAGCTATAACCCGGCGCAAATTGGCCATGAACCCGGAGGTGATCCTGCTGGGGGTGTCATCATGGCCTGAGTGCTACCCAAAAGAGGGCTGCACCGCTAACCTACTCACACAGCTGCTTCGGGTGGCCAAAATGGAAAATTTAGGAGGGGCCCTCTAATACCGCTATGGTGGATGAAGGGTTGGGAGATTCTGGTGGCTGAAAAAGTTACAGCGGCAAAGGAAGGAGCATTACACCGCTTTACGGACTGTTGGGCTCCGGTCCTGGAATACAATAGCCAATTCCCGGCACTGACCTTCCAGCCGAAGCTGGCAAAACACTTTAAGAACATAGAAGCCTCCCCCCCGCCCCCATCCTAGAGCGGAGGAGCCAAAAGGTCAATGGAATGCCAAAGGAACAGACAATACGGGGAACAGGGGAGGAGGGCCAAGCAGAGTTACCTAATATGTCATAAATGTCTGCATGCATATATGCCCACCATGAAACATGCTGGGGCGAGGGAGTCAATGTTATCCTTAATGGTTTCAGAGCGGCAAGGGTCCACTTGTTGGATGAGACCTTCATAGACCGGGCTTGTCTGGTGACCTCATCAGGTGACACGGGGAAGAGAGAGGAGAGGAGAACGGGGAGAAGAGGAGGGGCACAGGGAGGCTAAGAGGTAGTGTGTGCTGTGATGTGAAGGGAAGGGAGGAAAGGATGTCTTAGATTTTTGTGGTGAAGTTTGCTGCCAGGGGAGGGCAGAGGTCCTGGTTGGTGTAACAGAAGAGGCTGCTGAAGGATTGACCAGTTCCTTGCAGACTTTGAAAAGTTTGGCCGTGTTGTTAGATGCCACAGAAATGCAGGCTTGAATAAAGACTCTTTTTTTGGAGGTGATGCAGAGTCCATATTGCCTTTGAAGGAGGTGGCAGGCCAGTTTGTCAGATGGTCCATCCGACGAGTTCCATTTCCGCTAAACTATTCTAAATTTATGTTTGAGGGCAGCCAGCTCGGAGTCGTACCAAGAGTTGTACTTTTTGGAAGGCTTCAGTGGGACCCTCATGACATGGGCAAGAGCATGAATGTGAACACTGCAATGTGCAATTCTTCTACCACAACCAGGCTATCCACTGATGTAAATGCTACTTTACCTGTGTCTAGGACCCTAGAAAATGTGCCTCCCACTACTTTGAATGTGACTACTGCAATGTGCAACTCCTCCACCACAGCCATGCTATCCACTACCACCAATGCCACCCCTGAACCCCACCTCAAGTGTGCCCTCATCAACACCCGATCCATCAATGCTCACGCCCTAGACATCCACGACCTCATCACCACCCTAGATCTTCTAATGGTCACGACACCCTCAAGAAACTTGACGCCCAGTTTAGCCACTTTACCATTGACTCAATCAGAATTCCAGTACTGGACACGGTAAAAAACACTAGGGGTCTATCTTGACTCCAACTTGTCCATGACCAGACAAGTAAATGCAATCGCCTCCTCTGCGGCTTACCATGCAAAACTCCTCAACGCAATCAGGCCGTTTCTGTCAAAAGACACTTGCACCAACATAGCTAGAGCCATAACTGGTTCTCGGCTAGACTACTGTAATGTTCTCTTTTTAGGGACCTCTAACAAAAACCTCAAGAAGCTGCAAGTAATCCAGAACAGCGCCCTGCGTGCTGCACAAGGCATTGCCAAGAGAGAGCACATCACTGCTGCCAGAAAAGCGTCCCACTGGCTCCCCATAAAGGAAAGGATTTTATTCAAAGCGTTCAGCATCACCCACAAATGCATCCACCTCTCAGCCCCAGCGTACCTATCCCAGAGAATCCACCCGGCCGCCTCTACAAGACCCATCAGGACACCCTATGCCAATATGCTCTCCGTACCCAGGGTAAAAAGAGCTAGAGCAGGTGGCGCCAGCTTCCCCTACCTTGCTGCTTTACATTGGAACACCCTTCCCACCTCTCTGCGAGCTGATCCCTCATTAATTGCTTTCCGCAACGCCATGAAAACTACCTTGTTCACCTAACAACCCCCATATGTTTAAACTCTCATGACTAACATGTATGATGTACTATGGTGTATGATGTATTATGGTGTATGATACTCCTTATCGCTAAACACAGGATCTTGCCTTACTGTAATCCATGGCACAACGTGTACCTGTACCTGTAACTAAGTTCCCCTACAAGTAACAGCAACCACAATGCCCCTGGGCTGCCTGCGCGCTATATAAATGTAATAAATAAATAAATCAATAAATCAAGACTATTGGAGATAGAGAGATTAAGGTTGGAGAGGGCTGTGTCAGGGTGGGAGTCGGCTGCAGGAATGGGAGGAGGAGAAGGCAAAAGCAGCCACTGTAATTTTTTTCATGGGTCTGGTGACTTTGAAGCAGAGTGGTCGTGCCAAGTGGGTCTCTGTAAGAGGAGACGAGAAATTCAGGTGTGTTGATAGAAGAGAGTGGTCCGTCCAAGAGAGGTAGTGAGAGGGATGGAGGTGGGATGTCAGCATCCAAAGAGTGGGCTGTGGTTTGAGTGGAGCCAGAGGGTAGGATAGAGAGGGAGAGAGTCACATAGGTAGCGGAAAGGTCCTCAGGCATCAGGAGAGTCCAGATGGATGCTGAGATCACCCAGCAGGAGGAGGTAAGAGGAGGAGGAAAGTAGAGAGGAGTCCAGGTGTTGTAACAAAGTCTCTCCCAGCTCCATTGAACAAATAACCCAAAAGAAATGTTTCTTACTGTTCCTTTGACACAAAATGACCTTATCAATTAGTCCAACCAGTTCTTGGTTTAACCCCTCCTCAGGGAAATATGAAACCTTATGAGGTCCTCTGATGTGCGCCTCTTAGCCTTTAACAAACACCATCTGGCTAAACCTGGTAAGGCCAGCCATCTCCCCATAGCCCTTAAATCATTTTGCTTTTTGTTTTAAGTGCCCCTCTGTGGCCCTTGTTGCTCGCCTTCCTTTGCCGCCCTCTTCCCTGCCCACCCATCGCAGCTCCCACACACCATCTGCTCTGATTGGTCCACTACTATCCAGGAGGCCCTCTTCACTCATAGTGCTAGGGCAGCTTTGCCCGGGCAGCCATCAGCTAAGGGCCGGCCACAAGGCAAAGGGCAGCTACTGACTGAGCAGCTCCACTCCATGTTTGCCCCTGTTCACCTAGGATGCCTGCCACAGTCAACGAGCAGCGACTAATAAGGTATAAGTGCGGTGTGGACGGGGAGTACAGCCATTACTGTACTTCAGTAAAACCCCTCCACTCATTACCTAATACCACATAGCCACATGCATTTAGCATAAGTATGTAAAGTAGTAAGGCGTGGCTAACTAGCCATGGAGTAGGACATGCTCTGGTGGAGCTGCTCCTGCTGATCCGATGACGATCCGAAGAACCGCGTACAAA
Source organism: Ambystoma mexicanum (assembly GCF_040938575.1). Classification (NCBI taxonomy): domain Eukaryota; kingdom Metazoa; phylum Chordata; class Amphibia; order Caudata; family Ambystomatidae; genus Ambystoma; species Ambystoma mexicanum. The sequence goes on along the minus strand of NC_090929.1, from coordinate 786,666,597 downwards.
GTAGCCTAAAAGCTATATAAATGCCAGTACATGCGTCGGAAGATAAACCCTACAACAACTGCAAGAATCAAGCTTCTCAGGTGCAGTGTGCCGTAGATATAGTACTCCGAGTTCGTGGCTCCGTGGGCACGAACGTACACAAAATGGCGGACAACAAAGGGGTCATAGCCCCGATCATTTAAACGACCGAGCTGGGTCGTGGTGACTAAACGAAGGACTGGCTTCTGGCAGCGCGTCCGCTGGAGCATATGTGCGGGGCAGCGTTTCTTCACCAAGCACATTGGCCTGTAACGCTGCGGGTCACTGGAAGCCCGAGAGAGGAGGAGGGAGAGGTGAACTGGATACAATAGCCGGCTTTCCGAGCGCACCAGCGGAAAGGACCTGCTGCGCGGCGTTGACAAAGCCATATGCCGTGAGGCAGAAATTATATGGAGCGGCTGGCTGGACGCATCCCCGCTGGGAACGCATGAGCGGAGGTGGAGACGGGATGCGAGATGAATCGGAGCCCAATGACACGAATATAACCACCGGGCTAAACATTGTAGCGGAGTTTGGGACTGCGCAGCAGAAACTTGTGGCTACATATGTAGCAGATCCGTATAACTGAACTGTGTGTTCGGGACGGCCTAAGGGCAGATGGGGTCCTGCGATGGTGCGGGAGTCGAACTGAGAATGGGAGCTGACACGATCCAAGCACAAATGAAAGCTGGAGCTGGTTTACAGCTGTTTGCCATGGAAGCTGGCAGCAGATAATTGCGAGAGTGGGCACCGTGTAGCAATGCCCAAAGGAGGACATAGGATTAAGCTACTGGGCTGGTGCTGACGCTTCATTGACTATAGGGGCACACAGAGTTAGGCGCCGCATGACCCCTAAGGTGCTAAGGATAAGCAAATGGGCCTGAAGAAGTGGATGAGCTAGATGTTGGGCATTGTTATCGGAAGGTGTGGTACACAGGGCTGTGCCACACCAAGACCTCAGCGAATGCAGGCAGTAGCGCGCAGAGTGTAATGAGCCCAAGAGACGGATGGTCCTGCTGGAGGTCAGAGGAAGTCTGCAAGAGGCAGTAACGACAATTGGAAACGTGGGAGGACATAATCCATCCGAAGACATAGCTCAATGCACACGCAAATATATAGGGGCTCTTCAAGACAACGGCCTCAGACCTGAAGTGACTCACGGGTGTCACAGCAAGAGAGAGAAGCAGAATAACCATACCACGGACAAAATAACGTCAGACACAACTAAGATCGCAAGATGAGGCGAGAGGAGCCAAGAGCAAAAGCAAGCAATCCACGATGGAAACATTTGCAAGAACACAGCAATCTCCTGCAGCGCAGATGCATAGTGGTGCGACCGTATCTGCGGAGAGTACCTTGGCGACTGAAAACCACTCAATACTATCGGCTATAGCAGAGCTGAGAGACTCATGGGGGATAGCAATGGTGGACCTGCAAACTTCTTTGGAGGGTAAAATAGACGCAGTGGGCATAGAAGTCACCCTATTGCGACAAGGTGTCAGGGCGCTGGCAGATAGAACGAGCAGTCTGGAGAGTGCGGTGAAAACCAACACAGACACCAGCAAAAATAATGCAAAGGAGGTTCACATGCTAAAGCAGCAGGTGGCCAATCTGGAGAACCGTGCGGAGGAGGCCGAAGGCAGAGCAAGAAGGAATAACATCCGTGTGGTCCGCCTGCCGGAGGGGGAAGAAGGCCAGGACCCTACAGACTATGTGGAGAACATGATCCTGCAAGAAATAGGGGCCGACAAACATTTTGCAAGGATTTACAGTGAAGCGAGCACATAGAGCCCTCATGAGGAAACCGAAGCCTGGGGCTCCTCCCCGCGCAATAATTGCGAAGATACTGAACTACAAGGATCGTGAGAAGATTTTGGAGTACTTTCGTAAAGAGGTAACTATCGAGAGAGCTTCAACCACCATCACGGCGTATCCGGACTACACAATGTTAGTCCAGAGGCAACGGTACAGCTATGTGGCAGTCAAGAGGAGGCTACGCACGGCCGGAATCAAATATATGCTCCTGTACCCCGCGAAACTGAAAGTGTTACACAAAAGCAGGATGTTCTTCTTTGACAGCCCAGAAGAAGCAGCGACATGGCTGGATCTACATGGCTGCCCAGAGCAAGATGCGGAGCAGGCTTATGAGGAGCACGATAAGTGATTGGGATATTATATGTATATTGAAATGACACAGCCGGGTATCCCAGTGGAGACTATGATAAAGTTAATGATAAAGGGGTACGGACGGATAATGCTGGAACTAGGCTATGGTATCCTTGATTTTGTTGAACTTACTGGACTGGAATATAGAATGTTGAGTACATAAGTAAATTGAGTAGTAATGCACGGTTGAATTGAAGCGGATAGGAGTGGCAGGACAAAGGCACCCTGCCCCCCGAGTAGTAGTAGGATAGCCACTAGGGCGACCTCACCCTGCTGAGCTGCGAGTACAGGCTATTGCCAGAAAGTGCTAGATGCAGGGGTGCCCGAGATCCAGGGATGGAGCTGGGTAACAGTTGAGAGGGAGGGAGATTGGGGGTTTTGGTGTGTTTTTAGTTAAGTGGAGTTTAAATTGGGAAACAAGCCTATATAGATTGAGATGGAACCTGGATCTAGACTGCACTGGTGGGGACGGGATGGAACTCTAATAGATCATGGGGGAACTTAAAATAATTACCTGGAATGTCAGGGGGCTTAATAGTTATTTAAAGAGGAACAAGGTCATGTTGTACCTGCGCAGGCAGAAGATAGACATTGCACTGTTGCAAGAGACCCACCTGACATGGGATAAAACAGAGCTGATTGCTAAAAAATGGAAAGGAGTAGTGGTAGGCTCCTCATACTCTCCCTATGCCAGGGGAGTGCTGATCTGGGTGGCGCCGCATGTTCCGTTTCAGCGGTTGCAGGAGACAGTTGAGATGGATGGGAGGATGATCATACTGAGGGCATTGGTGGAAAATAGGGAGATAAGCATTGTGAATACGTACGCCCCGAATCAGAATACGGCGGCATACTTCAGAACATTGTGTACTAATTTAAGCATGTGTATGGAGAGGGCGGTGATTTGGGGAGGGGATTTTAACTGTGTATTGAACCCTAGGGTGGATAGATCAGATGGGAAGGTGGACAGACCCGCCCCAGCTGCTAAAGTGCTGCAGACATTTCTGGATGACTTTGGCCTGGGAGATGTGTGGAGGATGAGACACCCCCAGGAAAGGCAATACTCACATTATTCCATCCCACAGCAGTTACACACGAGGCTGGACTATGTCTTTGCTACTTCAGAGGTACTAATAGAAATTACACCAGCAGAATATAAAGCAAGGGTCCTTTCGGACCACTCGCCTCTGCTCCTCGGATGGCAATACTGCCCCCCGAGAGCAAGGATTCCGACATGGCGCCTCCGAGTGGAGGCACTGAGAGACCCCTTTTTTAGGGAGGATATGAGGCAGGAGATTATAAACTATTTTGAGACGAATACCGGTAGTGTGGACTCGGCAGGTATACTATGGGAAGCCTTCAAGGTTGTCATGAGAGGGGTAGCCATAGCTAAATATAAAGGTCTGCAGGGGGGAACCCTGGCTGACCTACGGGAGACAGAAGGGGAACTGGAAAAGGCACTGAGGGATGGAAGTAATACTAAGGAAGGAATGGAATTGATACTCAGGCTGCAGCAGAAATGCGCAGGTCACTGGGAAAGACTGTGTAACTTCAACTATAAAAAATATACAGAGAGACAGCATATGGGAGGGGATAAGCCAGGAAGGCTCTTGGCATGGCTATATAAGAGCGAAACCCCCAGGCCCACGATTAGGACAATATCGAGGGAAGATGGTGGTGTAGCTGACACCCAAGAGGGAGTTAATCAGGAGTTTGCAAACTATTATAGGCTACTATACGGAGATGAGGTGGAGAGTAGTCACACAACGATAATAGAAACACTGGAGGATATAGGACTGGCCAAGATAAGTGCGGAGGAAAGAGAGGAGTTGGATGCACCGATCACTTTGGAGGAACTGGAAGAGCTAGTGAGACAGTTGCCCACTAGCAAGACCCCGGGGACTGATGGACTCCCGAGTGAATTTTATAAAGTGTATAAAGAAGAGGTGCTTCCCCCACTGTTAGAAATGCTGAATGAAGCGTTTGAGATGGGAAGATTGCCAGAGTCACTCAGAGAAGCGATTATAATACCGCTTCCCAAACCTAACAGGCCTGGGCATAGCTGCAGTTCCTATAGACCCTTGTCGATGTTGAATCAAGACAGCAAGATACTTACGGCTGTTTTGGCAAATAGAATGAAGAGGGTTATTGGGAAATTGATACACCCTGATCAGACGGGCTATGTCCCGAACAGGAATATATCCAATAACCACAGACAACTCCAACGAGTTATTGAGTTTGGGAGCGAGAACGAGGGTGAAATGGCAATAGTGTCGTTGGATGCAACAAAGGCCTTCGACTCGGTCAAGTGGCCATGGCTGCTGGAGGCCCTGGCGAGTTACGGAATGGGGCCTGGATATATACGGTGGGAGAAAATGCTATATAGTGAACTGCTAGCCAGGGTTAAAACGGGAGCAGTGATATCGGAAAGATGGCAGCTACGCAGAGGCACCAGACAAGGATGCCCGTGATCTCTGATGCTTTATATATTGGCCCTGGAACCCCTAGCAATATACTTGAGACAGCAATATGACATCATAGGCATTGCTGTGGGAGGGGGAACGACATCTGATCTCCCTATACGCGGATAACATGCTGCTGTACTTGCGGCACCCGGAAGAAAATCTCCAATATATTCTAGAAGTGATGGAGAGATATGCGGGGTTGTCTGGTATAGCGGTGAACCCTCAGAAATCTAGCATGTTCACGTTAGGAGGATATAAGGGGATTCCAATGGAACAGTTACTGGTGTTACAAATACCATGGGCCGTGAGTACATTTTGTTATTTAGGGATAGATGTATACCACACAGTGGAAGAGGAGCATAGGCACAACACGGATGTAGCCTTTAAAAAAATTGAGAACTGCATGAGATTTTGGGTGAAGTTGCCCTTAGCAATGATGGGACGTGGGGCAATGCTAAAGATGGTGGTCCTACCTAGGCTCCTGCACTATTTTGGGAATATACCACACCTGATACCCAAGAAGTTTTTTACTAAACTGAACAGTATGTGCAGGGATTTCCTGTGGCACGGCACGCGCAATAGAGTGGCACTATGGAAGTTACAGAACTTTTATGAGAAAGGAGGGATAAAACTGCCTAATAATGAGGTCTACTATGTAGCGAGCCAACTGCAGTATGTTGCCAAATGGCTCTCAGATGAACTGACCTCCGAATCCAGGTTGTTTGGACAAGATTGTGCCCCATTCTACCTGAAAGAGATGATGTGGTTGCCCAAGACAGAAATGGAAGGGCGTCCCAAGATGATGGTACTGGGATGGAAGATGTGGCGCAGGGCGTGCAAGATGATGGAGAATCCATCCCCATGTTCCCCGCAGGTTCCACTAGTTGCACTGACAGGGGGAGACAAGCAGCTGAGGATGATAATCAGGAATCACTAGGACCGGTTGCGCTAGCAACAATGGGAGATATCTGGTGAGAGGGATCTATCATGGATTTTGAGGTGTTGGGTGAGGAAACTGGGTTACACACGGGCCAGTGTATTACGTATCACAGAATGGTGCAGAGAATTAAGAAAACATGGCCCGAAGCTGTACTGGGGGAAGAACCAGATGCTACTATAGATATGATATACGATATAACGGAGGGGGGACATGAGATATCTAGAATATATGAGATGATGATGTCTAAGGTTGAGAAGGAGGTAACGCAATTGAGACAAGACTGGGATGCGGAAGTAGGGGCCCCGATGGAGGACGGGATGTGGGAAAGAGTTCAGGGGTACCATAAGAAAGTGTCAAGGAATGCGAGATCGAAGCAGATACAACTGTATATTACGCATAGGGCGTATATGACACCCCAGAGGATATCTAGGCTGAAAATGCAGGACGACAAGCATGCCCTAAATGTGATGAGGAGAAGGCGGGTATGGTGCCTATGTACTGGTCATGCCCGGTTATTGAGCGCTTCTGGAGCAATGTGGCACAAAAGCTAGCAGAGAAAGGGGTCAAGATTATGATGGACACAGTGTGGGCCTGTTTGTTGGCGGGGTTCCCTAGATTGCAGAAACTTAGGCATGTGAGTAAACTGAAAGATCTGGCATATGTGCTTGCAAATAGGAGAATTGCTATGGGGTGGAAGACATGCCACAGACCGCGAGTAGAAGTGTGGTGGAAGGAATTGCAGAAACGGGGGGATGCAGAAACCATGGTTTGGCAAGAAGCAAACAGCGCTTGGGGGAGGAGGAGACAGAGACCCTGATGGCCTAGAAATTATTAATAGCGGAATTGTTTGGATCAATACAGGACCCGGCAGAACCCATGGAAGGGGAGACCCTCCCACAAGATGCAGGAATAGGATGTGGGAAGTAATAGGCTCGGAATGGGGGTTGTGATAGGGGGAGCAGTGATCAGAATTTCACAACGTATAATAACACTGTTGACATATGCACTGCATGTTTGGTTTGTATGGTATTGTTTGTTTGAAGATACTAATGAAATTGTTTTAAAAAAAAAAAAAACTATGTAAAGTAGCCTTCTCTTGCTTTCATTCCATCTGTATTAGTCAGCCACATCTTACATTTAGCCTATTTGTGCAAGGTAGCCATATTTTGCATTTAGAATAAATGTGTAAGGTAGCCCAACCCTGATGTTAGCCCACCTATGTTAGTCAGTCATATCTTGTATTTATCCCAGTTGTGTAAGGACGCCATATTTTGTATTTAACCTATTTGTGTAAGGCAGCCCTACCTTGCTTTTTGCCCATCTGTCTTAGCCATATCTTGCATTTAGACAATTTGTGTAAGTTAGCCATGTTTTGCATTTAACGTACTGGGTCAAGGTAACCATTAGCTTGTATTTAGCCTTAAGTGTTTAAGGTAACCAAAGTGTGAACTTAGCCTAATTGTGTTAAGCTTAGTCAACATTTGCATTGAGCCTAATAGTAGATGGTAATACAAAGTTTGCAATTTGCTCAATTGTATAAGGTAATCCAAAGTTTGCACTTGGCCTAATTGTGTAAGGTTAGCCAAAATTTCCTGAGTACTGCAAACGGTGCGGCTTGACACCGAGAGGTTTTTTCCTCAAGCTTTTTTGACTGCTGAAGGTTGCAGAGGATTCAGAGAGCTTCAGTGTGCCGTGACGAGTGGTGTTTTAAGAGCTGTGGTGTGTCCCTGCTATCCCTGCTACAGCCAGAGAAGCTGCAGGAGCTGTGAGGTGAACCCTTTCAAGCTCGCTGTTACACCAGCACCCGCACTAGTAAGCTTTTTGTGTGCCTGCATTGTGGCTTGAGAGCCATTATAAAACCATATAAAAATACTGTATGTGCTTGGGCATGGCTTAACATGGAGGCATGAGGAGTGCTTAAGAGGAGCTACCGGGGCAGATCCGGCTATTGATCCTATCTCGGCAGTGAAATGCTGTACTCCGTTAAATGTACCAGAAAGGCAAAGGGGAGCAGTGCACAGCGCTGAAGTTTCGGCTGATTTGAGAGACCTGGAGGGCCTCCACGGACCGAAAAGGGAAGTACGACCAAAACGCAAGATGCCGGCCTGCATTGATTACAAAGGGGGCTGCAGGAGAGAAACAATGGAGGCGGAAGAAGAGGACAAAATGACCCCTGGGGCTAGCGACCGCTCGTGATCATGGATGCAGAGCATTCAGGAGTCATTTAGAACAATGCGTGGAGAGCACCAAACAAAGGAGGCAGGAGCCGCAGGAGGTGTGCAGTTGCAACAACGCAGTGATGCCCGTGAGCAGCAGAACAAGGGTGAAGGAGGAGCTGAGGGGTGAGCTACCTGTGATCGACAGGCATTTGCTGCGCATGGACCTTGCGTAGGCATCAGCACAGTGTGTGTTAGGGTGCAGTCTGAGACCGGTGGTGGTCCGCTGCACTGACCTTCCCAAGTGGCAGAAGGAACAAAGGAGGGGCTGGTGGAGTGCCCGACATGCAAGGTCTAGAGGACAGTGGGGCAAGGAAGTTGGAGCCCAGTAAAGTGCGAGAATGTGGATGTGCTGGATTGTGCGGACTCACAAGGACAACTAGTGAACTACGCATTGTGGAGGCTAGCGACCCCCGTGGCCTGTGTTAGTCATACACTGTGGCAGTGCTCCATGTAGCATGATAATTGAGGGCCTGCAGGAGGAGCACATCGCTAGGAGTACCTCTTAGTGAGGTATGCGTGGTCAGGAAGAAGGATTCCATGACCCTGGAAGACAGCAGGCACAATTGGGTGGGTGCCTGCGACAGATCGCCGTACCAAGGCTCTGGGCCCTGGCGGCAGACCTGCAAAGGCTGGGCAGCAAACCCTGTGGCAGAGGAGAGTAGGGCTGGGGCCGGAACTCCCCCTGGTTGGAAGGCAGAGATACATGGAACTCAGAGAATTCCTATGAGAACGAAGCGTTGCTAGAGGCCCAGCTCCCAGGCTGCGAGGTTGGCGCTAAGCAGTTGAGTTACCATACTAAGATCACATCTGGAGACATGGAATTGTTACAAGGCCATTGAGAGGCGCCCGGGGAAGGCGTTATCTGAGGCAGACTGCCATAAAACGGGCGAGGGGCGCCTTCAACGTACCTTGGATTACTGGCTTGTTAGAGATAAGCACAACGTGGATTGTCTCTACTGACATAGGCACCATCTGGAACTAGGAAACCATATCTGAGCAGTAGTTGACTGGCTAGCTGATGATCCTAACCCTGCAATGCGGATACTACTGAGCACCATGCCACAATATTTCCTGAAGGAATGGCTATGGGCAAGGAGGCAGGGAGTACGAGAAAGATCGCTCTTGGTGTCTCCATAGGGCTGCGCTTGTGGGACAGGGAGTTCTAAATGATCGGTCTGAGAGATCCGATTTCGGCTCATTCCCCATTGGTGTCAGTGGTGATATCCTCTGCGCAGGCACGTCTATGGATACGAGTCGCCTGGAAACCCTGCAGGGTGGCCACGGTGGGGGATTTAGAGCGGGAAACCGATTGTATACCATTTAGCGAACTAGCCGATCGTACTCGGCTGCCAAAGGGGCCAATTTGTAGTGCATTGCACAATTAAGAGGGAGCTACTGGCGCGTTGGCCGGATTAGAGTCACTGGAAAAACACGCAATAGTGGACACCCTCTATGACATCTCAGAAGGGGGACACACCATATCAAGGGTATATGAGTTATTGCTCACAGGAGGCCCCGCACTCCTCCCATAATTAGGCGCAAGTGGGAGGAAGACTTGGGAGCCCCCTTTTCAGATGCACAATGAAAGGAGGTTCTAGGTTACCATAAGAGAGCGTCTCGAAGTGCCAGACTACAATTGATTCAGCCGTTTGTGATGCATAGAGCTTACCTCACGGATTTCGTGATTCCCGGGCGCAGGCATCAGATTATGCCCCAAATGTAATTCTGAAGAGGCAGGCATATTGCATATGTTTTGGGAGTGCCCTGTGGTGTGTAGGTATTGGGGTGGAGTGGCGGCTAAACTGCAGAGAGGAGGGCTGGCACTGTATGTTCCCTCACCTGCGGTGTGCTTGTTAGGTTGGTTCCTGCGACCGAGGAGAGTAAGGCGCATCCTTAAGATGAAGGACTTTACATATATTTTGGCCAAGCGCTGAATAGCAATGGCCTGGAAGGCACAGAGGGGTCCCCGGGTAGAAGCCTGGTGGAGGGACTTGAAAAAATGGGCACAGGCAGAAACTGAGATTTGGAGGCAGGCGGTGCACCTTGACCCTCCGGCACCAGCAGACGGGGTGTCTGCATGGATAGCTCTGGTGCAGCGTCTACATGCTCCAGAGGCAACTGAGACCGATACGGAGGGTGGTAGGTAATGAGGTATGGTGGAAGCCATTGACGATTCTCGAGCGTGTGCGTGAGATGGGCTGGTGCCCACAGGTGCACAGGTGCCCACAGTGCTTGAGGCAAGCCGGAGCGAGGGAACCAGCGTGGGATTGGAGGGTGGGGAATAGTATTAGGGCACAGTTAGTTGGTTATATTGCATAGTGTTATTGTGCATAGTGGTATTGTGTTTGCGTTTATTATATGTATGCCATGTTTTACAAGAAAACCAATAAAATTGTTTACAAAAAAAAAAAAACTGTATGTGCCCTAACTCACTGCTCTGCCCCATGCGACTCCTGTGCTCTCCTCCTGGGACATCTTAAACCTTAAGCGTGAGTAAGTGCGTGGGTAATTTTGCAGAACCAGTGATACAGGGCTCAGGTATTTAATTTATCGCAGGCAAGCAAAAAGCCAGTGCCTGGGAAATTTGAACAAGGCACACCTAAATAGCATCAGCTATTAGATTGTAAATCTTGGTGTTTTAGCAGCGTGACAGCGACTGTGGAGGACTACCTTTGAGCTGCCACACATTGGCTTCGACCCTTCTTCCAAAAATGGTAAAACTGAAGGCCAATAAGACAATCTTGCCCAAAGATGGCAAGAAAAAAAACGACTAAATCTTAAAATCTACCCACGAATTAAACATCCTTGTCAAAGAAATAAAAGGCTTCTTGAAAGATATTGATGGCCTGGACGTGGCCAGCTGGAAGGGGAAGCAAGGGGTGCAGAGTGGAGCATCGGAAAACTGCGTGATTGACTATGGGGTTTGACTGTATTGACAAGGTGGAGGACACAGGAAGCAGTATGGGCTTAAAAATGATAACAGTTGCATGGGGTGGGGGGGCCAAGGGGAGAAATAGGCATGAACCTCTTGCCAGCTTTGAGGTGGACAAAAGGGCCGATCAGATTGAGGGCAAGAACTATTTACCACCAGTAGGTGGTGGAGGCCCTCCTGTCAATGGAGGAGTGGGAGAAGGGAGTCGTTTCTTACCTGTAACTCCATTTCTCCAGCGTTGGTATCTTTCATGGATTCACATGCTGTGAATATTCCCCATCGTCAGGCTGGGAAACCTCGGTCACTTTAACTTAGCGTTTTCCTATGGAAAACTTCAACACTTTAGTGTCCTATCAAAGTCCTTTTTGGGTGCTTTAGGCCCCACCAATAGGACGTGTGGTATAAATTGCCCCGCCGCCACGGCTTCCCTTCAGATTTTAACCTCCAAACTAGAGGAAACCTGAACCAGGTTTGCCTGCAGGGGCGGCCGGCGGGCGCATGTGAATCCATGAAAGATACCAACGCTGGAGAAATTGGGTTACAGGTAAGAAACTACTCCTTTCTCCAGCATTGGATCTTTCATGGATTAACGTGCTGTGAATAGATTACATAGCAGTACCGCCCATGCATGGCGGAGTGCAACAGGCAAACCAATAAACAACACTTAATTACATACATGAGACAACAAACCCATCAAGAGAAAAAGTTCAAAATAAACACCCCGAAGCTGCAGGGCTTACCTTATTGGAACAGATGACGCCCCACTTGCACATCATCCACATGCTGCTGGCCCAGACAGTAATGCCGGGTGAAGGTATGCGGCACCGCCCAGGAGGCCGCCTGGCAAATATCCACCAGCGGAATCCCCGACCATAACGCCGCCGTCAAAGCCGTGGATCTTGTTGAGTGAGCCTTAGGAACCCTTCTCAAGGGCTTCCCAGCTTTCGAGTGACAACGAAATTCCAGAGGAAACCCAACATGAGAGTCCTTGTTTGGAGATAGGCTGTACCTTGTTGGACGGACCATAAGCCACAAACAGCTGCTTTGACTTCCCGAAGTCCTGAGTGCGATTCAAATAAAACTTTAAAGCCCTCTTAACGTCCAGAGAATGCAGGGCCCTTTCTGCTGGTGTGGATGCCGTAGCAAAAGAGGGTAAAACAATAGAAGAGTGTTTGTGAAATGCCATCGGCACTTTGGGGATAAAGTGCGGGTTAGTGGCCAGAATAACCTTGTCCTTCAGAAACCTCAAGTATGGAGAATCGATGACCAGTGCCTGCAACTCCAATATCCGCCTGGCCGAAGTAATTGCCACCAGAAAAGCCACCTTCCATGATAGAAACTTTAAAGGAGTCGTCGACATCGGCTCAAAAGGCGGTTTCATCGAAACCGAAAGTACCACATTAAGGCTCCACACCGGCACAAACTTATTCATAGGAGGAAAAGTTTCAAACAACCCTTTCAAAAAATGTTTCACTAACCGATCACTGAACAGAGGAGCAGCATGTCGCCTCCTAGTGAACCTAGATATCGCTGCCAAATGCACCTTAATGGAGGACAATGCCAGGCCTCCCTCCGCCAAATGCAACAGGTACGGCAGAACCTGTGCTGGAGAAATGTTCAAAGGGTCAACTCCAGGATGGGCCTTACACCATTTGCAAAATCTTTTCCATTTACGTCCGTATGAGATTTGTGGACGGTGCCCTAGTTGCCTCCAAAATCTGTCGACAGTGCCAGGAAATACCTAAATGGCCGAACTCAGTGGTCAGGAGCCAAACCGTCAGGCTGAGAAATCCCGGATCGTGATGCCACACCTTGCCCTCGTCCTGAGACAGGAGATTCGGAGCCACCCCCAACCGAATCGGCTCTTCCATAAATATATGAAGGAGATCGGAGAACCACGTTTGTCTGGGCCAGAACGGGGCCACCAGAATCACACGGCATTGATATCTCCGAATCCACTGGCGGGTTCCGCCGAATGAGCGGAAACGGGGGGAATGCATACGCAAACCGGCCCGTCCAGAGGAATGAAAACGCCTCGCCAAGAGACTCTGGATAAGCCCCTCTTCTGCTGGCAAACTCCCGACACTGCTTGTTTTCTACTGTTGCAAAAAGATCCAACAGAGGATGTCCTCATCACTGGAAGATCATTGACACCTGCTGCTCCTTCTGCTTCCACTCGTGCAGCTGGCTGGCGTCCCTGCTGAGTGTGTCTGTCTGAACATTCAAAAACCCCGGCAGATGATAGGCCACAATGCTGATCTCTTGAGCTAGAGCATAATGCCAAACGTCCCACACCTCCTTTGACAGGACCATGGAATGTGTGCCCCCCCTTTTTCCTTAGATAAAACATTGTGGTGGTATTGTCTGTCAACACCCTCACCGCCAATCCCCGTATGCGTGGCAAGAATGACTCGAGGGCCCAGTGCACCGCTCTCAACTCGAGCAAATTGATGTGTAACAAATTCCCCCCGAGACCACAGGCCCTGCACCTGTGAATCGGCGAGATGAGCCCACCATCCTGCCTGAGAGGCATCTGCCACAATCATAAACTGTAATCCGGCTCCAGCAACGGCATGCCCTCCACCAGATTGGCCGTGCATGTCCACCAGCGAAGAGCGTCCACCAGACTTCTGTTGATGTCACCCGCAGGCGTTCCGCTTGGCGGCTTCTCCCGCGTTGGAAATTAGGACACAGGTATGCAGGGCACTAGTCCCTCCTTTGTGTCCATCACGCTTCCTCCTCACGACGCGGGGCCGCTGGGAGTATAATTACCTTCCCGGCCCAGCGGTCCCTGCGTTGCAACTGTCCAGTGGAAGCCCTCGTTGCTTCCTGGTTCTTCGCTCCTACCCCGTTTCAGCTTCCGTCTACTCTGCTCTGCTCTGCTCTGCTCTCGCGCCCCTTCACGGCGTACGTTTTTTCTCTTTTCTCTCTCTCCTCCAGTTTTCCCTGTAGTCACCGTGCCTCGGCGACTTTGTTTCAGTTCTCTGCGGTTCCGTCCTCGCGGATAGGCTCCGCCCCTTTTTTCCTTCGTTCCTCTGCTTTCTCTCTGGACTGCCTTGCCGGTGCCTTGCCGGTGTTTTTTTCCTGACCTCCTCCCATTCCTGGTCCTCGCCCCGCTAGTTGCTTGTCTGGCAGGGGTTTCGGGGATTCTTCCACTCAGTAGGACCCCCCTGCTGCTTTGCTGTTTCCTGCAACCAACACGGATCCTGCTTATTACTTTCTCCTGCTCACCTGCACGGCCACGTACAATACTACCTTGCTGACAACCTGAGGAGTCCCAGGGTTTTTTCCCCATCAGGGGTTTTTTCCCCTATTTTCGGCTTAGTCCCGGAAGGAAGGTCCCCGGCCAGCTGTTCCCAGCAGCAGTCAAGGTGGCCTCCCTCCGTGACAAGCAGGCACTTCGAAAAAAGGAGAAGGACTATCTTACTCGACGGCGGCTACAGGATCCCAGCAGTAATTCCGGCAGTTCAGGTGAGGAGAGCTGGACAGAAGGGGGAGAAAAGGGAAATCAGGCACCTAAACCATCACAGATTGCAACGCCTAGTAAAGACACGATGTCCGCTGAGGGACAAGTGCAAGAGCTTTGGAAGGCGATCCAAGCTATGTCTCAAGAACTCCAGGGAGTCAAGGCGGAGAACGCCCTCCTTAGACAAATGGTTTCCGCCAGGGAACCCCCTCCTCCAGAACTACCACCTACGATACTATCCTCGGGAAAGTTTGACGGTGCCCCCAAGAAGGTGAAGGAATTCCTAGAGGCATGTACTGTCTACTTTACTTTCCGACCCCGCACTTTCTCTACGGATCAAGCTAAAGTCGGCTTCCTAATCTCGAATATGACCGGCAATGCTTTGACTTGGGCTACTCCCCTAGTCATAAGCAACAATGCCATACTTCAAGACTACTCAGCATTTCAGAATTCTCTGAGACAGACATTCGAACGCCCAGAATTATCATTCACTGCTTCTGAAGAATTGTTGGACGTCAAGCAGGGTTCCTTGGATGTCCTGTCATACATTTCGGCCTTTAAGACAGTAGCTTCTGGCGCTGGCTGGCCAGAACCTGCACAGTATGCCATTTTCAGGAGGGGTCTCAAAGAGGAAATTAAGGACGAGTTAGCCAGGTCTACTCGCTCGCCTACTTTTTCGGACCTACTAACGGCTGCGCTGCATATCGAGTATCGTCTACAAGAAAGGAAGACAGAAAGACGCAGACAACGTGGCTCAGGATTCCCCCTGGATGTTCGGGCATGCTCTCCCCCTCGTCGCTCTTCCACTGCCGCGTCAGAAGAACCCATGCAGATAGGCGCCACAAGAGCACCTTTGACTGCTGCCGAAAGACGGCGAAGAAGGGAAAAGGGACTTTGTGCCTATTGTGGGTCAGACCAACACCTTCTTAAGGATTGTTCTGAATTGCCTAGCAAGAGGCAGGGAAACGAGCACCCTCGGCATCAATAGGGACTAGTGTCCGGGGGTTTCCAGTTCTCTCTACTCGTCCCTATGTTTCGCTTACAGTTTCTTCTTCTGAACCCAAGGAAGATACCAGACTCATGGTAGTTACTGCCACTCTTACGGTAAAAGGTGAGAAGGTGGAGACTCTTGCGTTACTGGACTGCGGAGCAGCCGGCAACTTTGTTGATACCCTGTGGGCAGACCAGGTCGGTCTACGCAGGATACCCCGGAAGGAAGGACAGAAGATAGAAGGAGTCGACGGCTCTCCCTTATCATCCGGACTCATCACCCATACCACTGAAGATCTGTCCTTAACAGTTTTTCATCATTCAGAAGTGGTAAGATTCGACATTATCCGGGCTGCACATTTCCCAATCATACTGGGAATCACATGGCTTCGCAAACACAATCCCCAGATCAATTGGACTAAGAACCAGCTGAGCTTTGGTTCTTCATACTGCACCGAACATTGTCTTTCTCCGAAGAGCCAGAAGGGCCCTGAATCCGTTACGGCCTATACCTCGGACTGTGTGAGAGTGTTTGCATTGCCCAACTATTGTTCAGAATACTCTGAGGTGTTCCGGGAGAACCTTCACTCCATACTGCCACCTCACCGGCCCGAAGACTGTACTATAGATCTGGTACCCAATGCCCTAGTTCCCTTTGGCAGAATGTTCTCCCTTACTCTGGCCGAGAAACTTGTGTTACGACACTATCTGGACACTAATATGAAGAACGGGTTGATTCAGCCTTCAAAATCCCCAGCAGGGGCTCCTCTGTTTTTCATAAAAAAAAGAGACTCTACTGATCTGAGACCCTGTATCGATTACAGAGGTCTCAACAAGGTGACGATCCGTGATCGTTATCCTATGCCACTTATCTCCGACATCATCGAGGCGGTACAAGGGGCCAGAATATTTACAAAACTTGACCTCAGAAACGCTTATCATCTGCTCAGAATCTCCCAGGGTGACGAATGGAAGACGGCATTCCGCACTCCATTCGGTCTATATGAGTATAAGGTGATGCCATTCGGGCTAGTTAACGCCCCGGCTGTGTTCCAAAGATTTATGGACAGAATGTTTTCTGACATGCTCTCTACTTCCGTCATCATCTATTTGGATGATATCCTTATCTACTCCTCCAACCTACAAGAACATATCGGGCATGTCACTCAAGTCCTGGAACGTCTACAAAAGAACGAGCTGTTAGTGAAGGCTGAGAAGTGTAAATTCGCGGTCCCTTCCGTGCAGTATCTGGGCTATCAGCTGTCCGAAGAGGGTATAGATATGGATCAGAGGAAGGTTCAGGCCATCCTCGAATGGCCCACACCCACATCTGTCCGGGAGGTGCAAAGGTTTCTGGGACTTTCCAATTATTACAGAAGATTCATCCCCAACTTCTCTGAAGTAGTATATCCCATCACTCGCCTACTCAAGAAAGAGGCCTCTCCGTTCTACTGGTCGCCCGATACCGAAAACAGTTTCAGACTACTCAAACATCTTTTCTGCTCGGCTCCGATCCTCCACCACCCAGATCAGACTTTGCCCTTCATCCTGGAGACTGACGCTTCTGCAATCGCGATTGGAGCTGTTCTACTTCAGACCGTCAACGGTGTGGAGCATCCAGTAGCCTACTTATCCAAGACTCTCTCACCTAGCCAATTGAATTATTCGGTCCTAGAAAAGGAGTTGTTGGCTATGAAATTGGCTTGTGACGAATGGCGCCATTTACTCATGGGGGCCAGGCATCCATTCCTCATCAGGACTGACCACAAAAACCTGAAAGCCCTCCAAGAAATGGAGTGCTCAAATTCCAGGCAAGCTCGTTGGGCCTATCTTTTCTCACAATATGATTTTCAGATCTCTTACATTCCCGGTTCGCTTAACCGTCTGGCAGACGCTCTATCTCGCAAGGACTCCAGCAAGGAAAGGGCTTCACTAGACACTGAACCCATGTTTCATCACAATCGGATATTGGCCCAGGTCAGTACTTTCCTACAAGGGGTTAAGACCGCCGTGAGTCAAGAGCTTCCTCGAATTGCGTTGCACCCCACTTCTCCTTATCAAGAGAAAGACGGCTGGCTGTTCTTCAAGAAACGTCTATACATTCCGGAAGGCCCGCTGCGGAAGAAGATTCTGGATTGGTGTCACACATCCCGCCTTGCGGGTCATCGCGGGGGAATCAACACTCTGGAGCTCATCTCGAGAACTTTTTCCTGGCCCACCGTGAGGAGAGACACCCTAGACTTTGTGAAGACCTGTCCTATTTGTGCCCGATCAAAATATCCGACGGGGAAACCGTTGGGATTACTTACCCAAGTTGAAATGCCTACTCGCCCTTGGGGGTTGGTTTCTACGGATTTCATTGTAGACCTCCCGGAATCTGGATCATGTACCTGCATCATGGTCACGGTAGATGCATTCTCCAAGATGGCACACTTCTCCCCTCTTTCTGGGGTTCCCACAGCCACCAAGATGGCTGAAGTGTTTGCACGAGACATTTTCAGGCTACACGGTCTACCCGACAAGATCATCTCGGACCGGGGAAGCCAGTACACTTCGAGATTCTGGACAGCCCTGTGTACCCGTTTAGGAATTGAGAGAGCACTCTCTTCGGGTTTTCATCCCCAGTCCAACGGGATGACGGAACGACTTAATGCCACTCTCGAACTATATCTGAGATGTTACGTCACTCAACACCAGGAGAATTGGGTTTCCCTACTCCCTACTGCAGAATTCTCGTATAACAATGCCAAACACTCTGCCATAGGTCTTTCACCTTTCTTTTGTACCTATGGGGTTCACCCTAAGTCCTTTCTCCCTGAAATTCCCAGTTTCACCAATTCCCCGACGGCCGAAGAGGTGTTAGATCAGATCAAGGATGCCCATGACACAGCATTACAGAGTTTGGAGAACAGCAGGAGACGATCTAAGATGGGAGTGGATAAACATCGCAAAGAATGTCCGGACTGGAAGCCAGGCGACAAGGTGTGGCTGTCCACCCGGTTTCTACCCAAATGGACAAGACCCTCTAAACTGTCCCCTCGTTATCTGGGTCCTTTTCCCATTCTTCTCAAAATCAATCCTGTGGCTTACCGTCTTCGGCTGCCGCCTTCTCTAAGTCGCATTCACCCAGTCTTTCATTCCTCTCTCCTTAAAGACTTCTATTTCGATTCCCATCACAGACCAGTGCCCAGACTTGCTCCATCACAGACCCCCACTCAAGCAGAATATGAAGTCTCCAACATTAGGGACTCTAGGTTCTATCGAGGCAGGTTGGAATACCTTTTGTCCTGGAAGGGTTATCCGGAGTCGGAGGACTCTTGGGAACCGGCTTCTCAGGTGCATGCGCCTCGTTTGCTCGCTAGATTTCACCGCCTGCACCCAGGGAAGCCGGGGGTGATACGGTCTGGAAGGGGGCATACTGTCACCCGCAGGCGTTCCGCTTGGCGGCTTCTCCCGCGTTGGAAATTAGGACACAGGTATGCAGGGCACTAGTCCCTCCTTTGTGTCCATCACGCTTCCTCCTCACGACGCGGGGCCGCTGGGAGTATAATTACCTTCCCGGCCCAGCGGTCCCTGCGTTGCAACTGTCCAGTGGAAGCCCTCGTTGCTTCCTGGTTCTTCGCTCCTACCCCGTTTCAGCTTCCGTCTACTCTGCTCTGCTCTGCTCTGCTCTCGCGCCCCTTCACGGCGTACGTTTTTTCTCTTTTCTCTCTCTCCTCCAGTTTTCCCTGTAGTCACCGTGCCTCGGCGACTTTGTTTCAGTTCTCTGCGGTTCCGTCCTCGCGGATAGGCTCCGCCCCTTTTTTCCTTCGTTCCTCTGCTTTCTCTCTGGACTGCCTTGCCGGTGCCTTGCCGGTGTTTTTTTCCTGACCTCCTCCCATTCCTGGTCCTCGCCCCGCTAGTTGCTTGGCTGGCAGGGGTTTCGGGGATTCTTCCACTCAGTAGGACCCCCCTGCTGCTTTGCTGTTTCCTGCAACCAACACGGATCCTGCTTATTACTTTCTCCTGCTCACCTGCACGGCCACGTACAATACTACCTTGCTGACAACCTGAGGAGTCCCAGGGTTTTTTCCCCATCAGGGGTTTTTTCCCCTATTTTCGGCTTAGTCCCGGAAGGAAGGTCCCCGGCCAGCTGTTCCCAGCAGCAGTCAAGGTGGCCTCCCTCCGTGACAAGCAGGCACTTCGAAAAAAGGAGAAGGACTATCTTACTCGACGGCGGCTACAGGATCCCAGCAGTAATTCCGGCAGTTCAGGTGAGGAGAGCTGGACAGAAGGGGGAGAAAAGGGAAATCAGGCACCTAAACCATCACAGTTGACCACCAACTCTTCCGACCATGACCAGCGACTCTGTACCCAGCGGTCCGCTAGGAACTCTTGCATTGGCCTCATGAAGAGACGACAATTTGGCTGAAGCAGAATACACAAAGCCATTGCCACCATCAGCGACATGTAATTTCCGACCGACACCACTGTGCCCTCCTTCCACTTGCCTGCTTTCTGCTGCAACTACTTGACACGCTCGCTGGAGGACTTCACCAAATTGTGCCGGGTGAGTAACTCCACCTCCAGAAACACCAATTCCTTGGACGGCATCAAAAATGATTTTTCGAAGTTGATGGCGAATCGCAGTCGTTGCAAAAGCTGCATGGTTGCCATGAGACTGTCTTGCGCCCTCCCCGGTGACGAACCCCTTGCCAACTAGTCGTCCAGGTAGGGGTATACATGATGACCTTCCCGTCAGAGGAATGCTGCCACTGGTGCCAAACACTTTGTGAACGTCCTGGGAGATGACTTCAAGCCAAATGGGAGGACCGGAAACTGGTAGTGTTCCACGCCGACTACAAACCGCAGAAACTTGCGGTGCCGTCATCGCATAGGAATATGAAAATATGCGTCCTGTAGATACAACGCCAGAAATTCATCCGGCTGCACCGACCGGATGACCTCCTGAAGAGTGAGCATCTTGAACGTCAGGCGTTGCAGAGTCTTGTTCAAGGCCCAAAGATCCAGAATGGGTCTCCACTTGCCGTTGGGTTTCTTCACCACCAAGTAACAGGAATAAACCCCTTGGCCGTGCTCTGCCACCGGCACCAGTTCTATTGCCCCTTTCTCTAGCATGAGAACCACCTCCTGCCGCAGGATTTGAAGATGCAGCTGTAAGACATACACCGGTGGAATAGGAATCGGGGGACCACGGAACTCTAACGAGTGGCCTAGACTCACCGTGTCCAACACCCAGCGATCCAATGTTATTTTTCTCCACTCATCCACGTGCATAGCCACCCTGCCCACTAGCAGATTGTCCATAAGGCAGTCATTGTTGAGGTTTAGCTCGCCTCCCCTTAGATGCTGAGGACTGCGAACCCCTTTTTTGTTGAGCCTGGAAGTCTTGACTTTTCTGCGCCGACCGTCGATATCATTGCGAGGATTAACTGGATCGATTGTAACCACGGTCCCTGGTGGAAGCAAACCAGAAGTGGCGAAAGGAGTGAAAAGAGCACCCACTCTGTAAGGAACCTAAGGACTTAGCCGTTTCCGTGTCCTCCTTCATCCCCTTCAGGGCTTCATCGATCTTTTCATCGAACAAGTGCTCCTCTTCACTGGGCATGCCGATGACTTTATATTGTACTTCCGGCCGAAAGTCAATGCACTTTAACCAGGCCTGTCGTCGAAGCACCACCCCATTGTTAATTTGTTTAAATCCAGACTCTGCCAGGTCCACAGCAATATTTATGTTGTGATTGGAGGCCTCTTCGCACCAACAGCATGGCGTCCTTGCGGTGCTGCTCCAGCAGATGTTCTAGAATTGGGGCCAGCCGATGCCACATTACGCGATCTTATCGGCCCATGATCGCCAAGCAATTTGCCGCCTTGACCGTCGTTGCCCCAACCATCAACACCTTCTTCCCGAAGGCGTCCTGCCTCCTGGCCTCACTGCCCGGAGGCGTAACGCCCTTGTGTTGACTTCTGGCCTTCCTGCTGGCCGCCGCCGACACCACAGACTCAGGTGTGGGCTGTGACACCAAGCATTTTGAGGTAGACTACGGAGCCTTGAACTTCTTTTCAAGATGACCTTTGACAGCCAGCTCCGGAAAAAACAGACGCCGCATCGTGCGCAGTCCCTCCTGCCACACATGGTCAAGAATAGGCACGGAGAAGACAGCCTTCCTCCTCTTGCCCATATGATCGAATAGGAAGCAGTCCTTCTGCTCCTCTTCTGGTGCCAATCCAAACTCCACACATGCCTTAGACATCATGGCGTGGAATGCCCCAATATCATGTGGTGGAGAGGGTTGCACCGTGCTCCAAGGTTGTTCCACCTCCACATCCGTGTCCCACGCATCGTCCCTCTTCGGTGAAGATGAAACAGTAGACAAAGTGTCCCGCAGAACACTCTATGGCTCAGACTCTGGCAGCTCGCCTTCTTCTGGATGCGACTGTGGACGGCCTACCCCCACCGGCAACAGTGATGGCAACCGTGCCGGAGGAGACTTCCTCAATGTTGCATCAGGCACTTCGACCACCGGCACCGCCGGACTCACATTCAGAGGAGGCAACCTCGCATCTAGCTGCCCCAACAACAACTGAAGCGTGGACAGAACTTGCAATGACAAAAGAGACTGCGGGTTAACCAGCGAATAACTGGCCAGACCAGCTCCCATTCCACTCGAGATCGAAGGCCCCACACTTTGTAGACACAAAGCCAACAGGCCCAGCACCGGATCCTGGTAGTCTTCAACCTCTGATGAAACCGAAAAAATAAACGATTCCTGATGTAGAATGTTGTCAGGAAGAAGAGAATCAAAGGCGGAGGTCTGCCACGCCCTGCTCATCTACAACAATCCTTCCGTTTCTACTAGTGTGGACGAGAACAGCATTGGTCCACTGTCAATCACTGTCGTGGCAGGCACCGACGACACCACCGTTGACGGGATCGTAGACTGCAGCCCAACCGTCGACGACGGATCCACCATCGGAACCACCTCCCTCGGTGTCGACTTCACCATAGACCCAGATTTCTTGGAAGAACTGGACCGGTGTTTGGAAGACTCCCGGCTGGATGACGACCTGTGATGGTCCCCGGATGACAAGCGCTTCGATGACGATTCCTTCGGCTTGGCGAAGCCTTTCTCCTGCACCGTCGACTTCTCGGGCCTACCACCAGACCCCCAGGAACGGTCCGACCGACCATGCTTGGACGAAGAGATACTCGCACCCTTCCACAGCTGCTTGCTCAATGAAGACTTACTGCTCTTCCCCACCTCCGACACTGGTATAGAAGGACGATGTTTCTTCGCCAGAGGCTCAGCTGACGCTGCACGGCGATGTTCCACGGACTTGACAGCCCGCTCCGAAGATAGACTCCGGGCTGACCCCACCTCCGAAGCCGGGTACATACCCTCATTGAGCCAACATTTAAGCCGCTGATTACGGTCCTTCAGAGTTTTCTGCGAGAACCCTGACATATCTCGCAGGTCTCCGCCGAGTGATGGGGGTAAAGACAGTAGAGGCAAGCCATATGGCTGTCGCCTTCGTACACCTTCTTCACGCCACAAGTAGCACAAGGCCGAAAAAGAGACTTCTTCTGAGCCCCTGATGCCATCGTAGCTCTAAACGCATGTGCACCAACACGAAGAACACGAGGTGATCCCAACAGTTTGGAGACGGCGGAAATCTGAAGGGAAGCCACGGGGGCAGGGCTATTTATACCACACATTCTATTGGTGGGGTCTAAAGCACCCAAAAAGGATGTTCCTAGGACACTAAAGTGTAGGAAAACGCTAAGTCAAAGTGACCGAGGTTTCCTAGCCTGACGACGGGGAATATTCACAGCATGTGAATCCATGAAAGATCCAATGCAGGAGAAGAAGGGGCCGCCTTGGTGGTTATTGAGGAGCACATACCAACTAAAGAGCCCCACCTGCCTCCTCCAAACAATGTTCTCTTATCACATTCAATCAAGGCAGCAGAAACCCACCCATCAGCTTGATAACTCTACCAAACAAAAAGCAACCCATGTGATAAAACCCCTGAAATCCTGAAGCCAAACCGTGGATTTGCAAATACAAGCAAGAAGTACTGACCTGTATCCGTGTTCCCGACCAAGATCAAGACCCAGCCTTAAAGTACCCCAATAAAAGCCAAAAAAAGCCAGAAATGGCTTCTCCATTGCAGTCTGGCTAAACCAAATACCCAAACTACACTGGTAACCGGCGATATGGAAATGGTGGAACAAGGTGAAAAAGGTGAACAGATATCGCCCATACGATGTCCCGTAGGCCCAGCAAATATGTCTATACTGTCTATACTGAAAGAACTGGAGGAGATTAAGACAAGCAAAATTATGGCCGAAAGAATAGACATTTTGTGTATGGCCCCCAAGGCTGGAAGGAACAACAGCTTTGTTTTTTTTTATTTTATAACATTTTATTGATTTTTACATTAAACATTCAACAGACCCCATTAGAGTCTAGACCTTAGCAACAAACAAGAAACAGTAGATTCAAATAAATCATATATAGTACGTTGATCATGATATACTCTGCATTAACAGTTTTAGGTTCAGGTTGCACCCTGTACAGTATTCAAGTTAGAAGGTTCATATGGCATCTTCCCATCACTGCCAAATTTTGTTTGCTTTTTCCGGGAATCCCCGAGCTCTGTATAACCTATGTTCTATTGCTATGCATACCTGCACGTCTGTGATCCATTGTTCAACCTGTGGGAGGTCTGCGGACCCCCATAGTTTTGCGATGTTCCTCTTAATTACAGCAGTGGCGGTCGAGAAACACAGCCTTTCGTATCGGGACATGTCTCTCTCGCGCTCTGCTCCCAAAAGCATTTATTTTTATTTTTTATTTTTAAAAAAAACATTTTTTATTATTTTATAACACACCAAACATTACAAAAATTAGGACTTCCATGTTCAAGTCTAACAAGGTAACATTACAAACTATGTTCATCAGTCCCGCTCCCTCCCGCCCACCCCCAACTTGACCCCTAATGTCCGTATCATCAGCCTGTACGTCCTCATCTCATCCATATCATCATCACTGTGATCGGGCTGGGGGGGGGGGGGCCATGGTGGCCACCAATTGCCTCCATTTGATTAGGGGCCCTACCTCCTCCTCACCTCCCCTGCTGACCGCTTCAAACCAAACAGCAGTTTCAGCCTCAGCCCATTTCAAGAGGTCAGCCGACCACAACACCATCCTGGGCATGTGAGCCGCTTTCCAGCACATTGCAATCCTCCTTTTGGCCAGGATGTATGCCAGGTCCTTCATCTTGCTAATGTGCCTCAGATGACATGGCCTAGGGAAACCTCCTAGCATGCATGCCTAGGCCGATTCCACCTCCAAAGCCTTTTTCCACCAGGTGTATCTTCAGTTCAGACCAAAATCTACCCACCTCCGGACAAGCCCAGAACATGTGCAACATCCGGCTTCCTCCACCCCGCACCTGGGGCATCTCTGAATCGTCTGGCCCCCAAACCTAGCAATCTTACTGGGGGTCAGATATGCTCTATGTGTGACATATAATTGGATCTGTTGGAGCCTTGCGTTTCGGACACTTTCTTATGATATCTCTGGGCTCGATCCCATAATCCATCCGACATAGGCTCTTCCACCTCTTCTTCCCAGAGCTCTCTGAATAGGGACAATTCCTTCCCCACCTTGGACCCCAGTAGCTCGTATATGCAGGATATCTTGTGCCCACCCTCCGAGATGTCATATATCATCTCCATGGTGGCATCTGGTTGTTCCGTGAGCACCACCGCCGGCCATTTTTTCTCGCACCGGCTTAACAATTCTGGAGTGGGTTATATGTTGTCCCTTATGCACCCTGGTGTCCTCCATCAGTTTCTGGAATTCTAACGCCTCTCCTTCCTGCCATATGTCTCCTAGAGTGGCCAGGCCCATCGGTTCCCAGTATCTACGGACCCCTTGTATCAATTGGGGGTCCTCTCTGCATAGCGCCGCCAACGGCACCTGCATAGAAAACGGAGTCGGGTATCCCACCATCTGCCATGCTCTATGCCAAACCTCACAGCCAAGCACCAACAGCCGCCCAATCTCTAGTACCTTAGGCTTAGACAGCCACACCACCACTCTGAGGAAATAAGGAGCCGGTTCTATGCATAATAGCCTGGTTTCAGCTGTTTCTTCCTCAGACAGCCACCTGGCCATGTATTGCAATTGTCCCGCTAGATAATATAACTCAAAGTTCGGCAGGTTTATCCCTTCCCGCCCTATCACACGAATTCTGTAATTTCCATAGAGCCAGCCTGTTCCTGGAGTTATGCCATATAAAGCCCATGCACAAGCTAGGGAGACTGGCGAAGAAGCGCCTAGGGATCACATGCGGGATATTTACGAAGAAGTGTAACAGTCTGGGCAGGACTACCATCTTGATTAGAGCTGCTCTCCCCATCATGGCCAGGGGCAGTCTGGACCAGAATCCCATTCTATTTTTGATACTTTCAACTGCCTTCACTGTGTTGTGTTTATGTTCTTCTCCTGTTGTGTGGTATATGTCAATTCCAAGATATCAGAACGCCTTGGTTCGCCAGGATGTATTGTGTATTCTCTTCGGGGAAGCGCAGATACAAAAGTATGTCGTCAGCATATAATGAAATGAGATGCGGACCGCCCGCGGTGCGTATCTCAATTTCCCTGTATTGTTGTCTAAGACAGACAGCCAATGGCTCCAACGCTAATATATACAACATGGGCGACCAGGGGCAGCCCTGTCTGGTGCCCCTGCTAAATTGCCATTTGTCTGAGATCGTAGCACCCGTTTTAACCCTAGCAATTGGGGAGCTGCATACCATTTTAACCCACCTAAGATACCCCGGACCCATTCCATAGGCTTCTAAAGTCGCCAACAGCCAGGGCCATCTTACTGAGTCAAAAGCCTTGACCGCGTCCAGCGAGACAATCGCCAGCTCACCTGGGTCCTCCTCTGTCTGATCGCTAATATGATGCAGTCTCCTATGGTTATCAGTTATATTCCTAACAGGGACGTAGCCTGTTTGGTCAGGATGTATCAGTTTGCCAATGACACGCTTAAGCCTGTTTGCCAGCACAGCCGTAAGGATTTTTCTGTCTTGGTTGAGCATCGATAGGGGTCTGCATGGCCCACAGTCTGTGCTCGGCTTACCCGGCTTTAAAAGCAGAATGATCACCGCCTCTCGTAAGGACTCTGGCAACCTGCCTTGCTCATACGCCTCATTAAACATAGCCAGCAACGGGGGAAGCAGCTCTTGTTTGTAGGTTTTGTAGAATTCGCTCGGGAGCCCGTCTGACCCCGGAGCCTTACAAGTGAGCAGGTGCCGAATCACTAACTCATGCTCTTCGATTGTGATTGGGGCATCCAGGTCTGCCTGTTATAAGTCATCTAAGGTAGGCAGGCCTATGTCTTCTAGCGTGTCCCGGATTTCTTGGTCTCCAGCTCCGCCTGGGTCCTCACAGATCCATTTGTAGTATCCCAGGAACTCGTCATTCACTCCCTCCTGGGTATCCAGGATCCGACCTACCTCCCCTCCAATTTACCTGATCGCGGGGCCTTGGTGCCTCGCTCTTATATAGCCAGGCCAGCAACCTTCCAGGTTTATCTCCCCCCGCATACTGTCTCTCCACGTATTTCTTATAGCTTAATTCACATAACCTGTCCCAATGTTCACAACTAGCTTGTTGAAGCTGTCTCGTCCTGACCCCGTCCTCCCTAGAGGTGCCTCCCCTACGCATTATGTCTTCCAACTCTTCCGCTGTACCCCGCAGCTCTCGTTCTATGGCCCCCTGGAGCCCTCTGGATTTTGACATAGCCACCCCCAGCACTACCACTTTGAATGCCTCCCACACAGTTCCCATATATCGAACACTGCCAGTATTAATCTCGAAGTACTCTATGATCTCCTCCCTTAAATCCTCCTGGAATCCCGAATCCTGCAGAGCCTCGGCTCTGAGCTTCCACATCGGAATCCGCGCTCTAAAGGGTTGGTGTTGCCACTCCAGGACCAGAGGGGAGTGGTCTGAGAGCACCCTGGCCTTATATTCCGTGCCTCTCATCCCACTTACCAGATCGGCAGCGACAAACACGTTGTCCAGTCTCGTGTGCAGATCATGTGGTGCCGCATAGTGGGAGTATTGCCTCTCTGCTGGGTGCAACTGCCTCCAGACATCTACTAGATCAGTCTCTCAGGAGGGCCTTTAGCACCTTTGCAGCCGGGGTGGGTTTGTCTAGCTTACTGTCTGATCTGTTCACCTTAGGATTCAGTACACAATTAAAGTCTCCTCCCCATAGGATCCCGCCACCCAGTAGGGGGCTAATCTTACCATACAGGGTCCGAAAGTAGGCCACTGTATCCTGGTTGGGGCGTATAAATTTACGATACTCACTTCCCGATTTTCCAGCATCCCCCTCACAACAATCATTCTGCCTTCTGGGTCCCCCGTGGACTGAAGCAATTGGAATGGTACGTGAGGTGCTACCCAAGTGATAACTTCTCTTGTGTAGGCCGAGTATGTGGCACCCGCAATGCTCCCCCTCCACTTTCTCTTGACCACCTCCAGTTTCTCCCTGGTGAGGTGGGTCTCCTGCAACAATGCTATGTCAACCCTCATCCTTTTCAGGTACATCATAACCTTATTGCGCTTCAAGTAACTATTCAGGCCCCTAACGTTCCAGGTAACCACTCTAAGGCACCCCGACGCCATAGATACGATTTCCTGCCCTCCCTCTCCGCCCTCCCTCCCGCCTGATAAGATTTCCATATTGGCTCATTACCCACCCGCCCCCAACAAACTCCCCCTGCCCCCTTTTCCCCAACAACAAACCCCCACACACCACCCTTTGCCTCCCCCCACCACCTCCAACCCCAACAAATGCCCAGCTCCATCCCTGGATCTCAGGCGACCCCGCTTCTGGTTCTGCCTCGGTATGACGAGGACAGAAGCCCGTCTGGGCATCACCGGACTACCGGTAACCTAACTAAGCTACTCTAAATGGGTGTATGAGGACTAGCTCTGCGAGGCTCCCTAGCTGGGTAAAAAGTCTCAGTGCTCACAGATCATGTCCCATTCCAACCTGGTCATGCCAGCCCATAAGCTACATCTATTGCAATAATCAAGTCCCATAGTCTTAGGCTGCGACACCCTTTGGTGCCCCGTCCATTGATTACTTATCTCTTCCTTCTCCTTCTCCCATCTGGATGCCCGACTCCTGGGGGCAGCTCTGCGTGTCGAGCCACCCGATAGCTTTTTCTGGGGTTTCGAAAAACAAGGTTCTCTTTTTAAGGAACACCTTCAGCTTCGCTGCGTAGAGCAGCATATACTTGTGGACTGCTTCACGCAATCTTCTTTTCACAGTCCCAAAGTTCATGCGGCTACATTGTACCAACAGGGTATAATCTGGGTATGCGGTCATATTTGCTGTTCCTCTTTGTATTGTTCCGCCCTTACGGAAGTGTTCAAGGATTCTTTCTCGATCCCGATAGTTCAGGATCTTGGCGATCACCGGCCTAGGGGGGGTGCCTGGCGGCAGCCTCCTCGTTAGAGGCCTGTGCTCCCTTTCCACCGTGAACCCCTGGAACAAAATTCCTCCGCTTATCTCCTGCAGCAGCATAGATTCAACGAACTCTGTAGGGTTGGGTCCCTCCGGCAAGCCAACAATACGGATGTTATTACTTTGGGCATGTCCCTCCGCCTCCACCGCCCTGCTTTCTAGGTTACCCACACGTTGCACTAGGGCATGAAGGTCTGCTTTGTATATTGCACATTCCGCTGTGTTCAGGCCCACCTCTTTTTCCAGATCCTCTGTGCGTTCTGCCAGCGACCTGACATCTTGTCTGAGAAGGTTCACTTCCTCCTGCACTGCCCCGACTTTCAGCTCCAGTGCTGCTTTCAATTCAGTCATAGCCAGACCCAGTGTGGTCTCCCAGGCTACTTTCAGATCTGCGATCGCCGCAAGGATCTCCTGGTTGGTGCCCATGGTGACTGCCCTCCCAACAGGGATTTTATCTTTGCTCCTGCCTCCTTCCGGACCCGGCGGTTTCTGGCGTACTCTTCTAGCGTGGGCTGCTTGCTCTTCGTTCTTAGTGGTTTGTTGGACATGGCGTTGCGTCATAGAATAGTGGGCAAGCCTCCTCTCTCGCCAGCCCTAACGGGATGAAACTGCTATTGGCGCCTGGGTCTGGGCGGGCCGCGCAAGGGGTGTCTGGGAGCCAATTATTAGCTACCGGAGTGGATTGTGCCCTCCCACGTAACAATATAGCTTCACTCCGATCCTGCCAGCACGCGCCCGTACTGTGGGCCAGCCGAACTGGGCTCTGTGTGTCACACTGGCTGCGGACTCAAGCAGGTCTGCCAGCTCATCACATGTGTCTCTCATGTGTTCCTCTCATTATGCACTTATGCACACTAGTGCGGCCAGTGTTAGGTGTGAATCGTGTATCCCTCAGTTTCCTTATGCCTCGTCAGCTCTGTGTCTCATTATCTTGTTTGTTGCACTCCACGTTGACCCCGTTCAGCAGGGTTTCTCCTTATGTGCGGCAGCCTTGCCCATCACTCTGTTCTGTGGGGTTGTGTGTCTGCCCTTATTTAAATCCAGTCCACGCTCCTGCAACCGGCATTCCTGTGCCCGCCGGGGCTTCCGATGCCAGCATTAGCTGGTTCTGCACGTCGCGGCTCTCCCTAAAGAAATGAATTTGCTTTCAGGCGGATTGTGTGCTTCGGTGCAACTGCTACCACGTAGTCCCTCCAGTGCAGCAGTACAGCAGTCCCCTTAGCCCCCAGTCAGTCCTGGCCTGTATATGCGCTGCTTTCCAACATTCAGCGTTGTTGTTGGGAGTTATTTCCAGCTTTCTGTGGTGCACTGCCACATGCTCCTTTATTGATCTACAGTGCTAGTCACCACAGCCGGTGTCTCACGTTTCTGCGCGCGTTCATCCTGGTTATCGTATGCATTAGGAGCCTGTCAGTCCTCTGTATTGTTCCGCGTTGGCTGCCAAGTGGTGCCTAGAGTAAACCGACACAACCGTCTTTATATCGTGTGCCTTTTGAGCCCACTGATCTTGTTGTACTTGGGCGGCTTGTGCTAATGTTTTCGTTCGCCTCCACTAGCCTTGGGGCCAGCAGCGTTTCCACCAGAGGTGCTGCCCTCCCTCACAGCTCCATCTGCTGTGTCACTCAGTAGCCTCTGTCAGTCCACGGCCCGCTGTTCCAGCCTTCCAGCCACCTAGCCCAATACCTTGTACTGCAGCATATGTTAATTCTGGCGCTGGTGCTCGTTAGTGTTCAGTTTGGGTTATGTGGTTACTCCACTCCCGTCTGCTTTTCTCGTGTATTGCACCTTCTTAAAACAGTGCGCAGTGGTCCAGGGATCTTCGGTTCGCTCAGCCATGATGCAGTCAGCTCACTGCGTATCTATTCCGCAGCTGTCTGTCCTTATCCTTGCTTTCTCCGGAGACGCTATGTATCCGCGGCGCTAGCGTGCCTCGTGCTTTTCCTGCCAGCTCCACTCGTAGCAGTTACTTTTGTGTCCATATAGTTGCTGCTTTCTCCTGGCCCATGTCCAGATGGCTACGTTCACTCTCTGCGAAGAACAGGGCTCCTTTCCTTCCCACCGCGCTTCTATGATGAGGTATTGTCTTGATCCCAGGAGGGCGCCATCTTGATTCCTTTGTCCATGGGGTCATGCAAACTTCTTTTGCATCAAATTCTCTTCTGGTTATGTGTTTCACGTCGGGTTTCACACCGCCACGTGTCGATGACCTACATCTTGCGGCAGCTTCAGGTTCACTTCAGAATACAGGCATAAGTCATCTGTTTGCAGCCGGATCACTGTCGGATTGACGGGAGCACTCGAGATGAACATCTTAACCCACGGCCATGAAGCCACGCCCCCCGCTCCCAAAAGCATTGTTTTGGGATCTCTAGGGATCGTTTGCCCCAAGACTTTTGACAGCACATCACAGCATTGCTGCCAAAATTGACTTATATGCGGGCATTCTCACAATATGTAGAAAAAGGTTCCTTCGGCGCTGCGGCAACGCAAACAATTGGATTCTGCCACCCTTCCCCATCGGTACAGTGCCACCCTCGGGTAGTAGATTCTGTGGAGTATCTTTAATTGTACCAACCTCAGCCTAGTGGAGATGGCGGTTTCTCGTGGATACATTAGGATCTTAATCCAGTCTTCTGGCATGATATCTCCCACCTCCCTCTCCCATTTTTCCTTCAGGTTTAGCAATTCAGGTGTGGCAAAGGAGGTGATAGCACCGTACATGACTGTGGAGACTTTAGTCTTAATTCGTTCCACGATTATGTTATGTTCCATAGGGGTACACTCTGGCATATTCGCTAGGGCTGGTAAATGTTGTTGTAGTGCATGACGCAGCTGTGTATAGTGATATCTCTCTGTTCTTGGGAGATTAAACATCGATATTAAGTCTTCAAAGGTTTTAATATTTCCCTCTGCCATCACATCCTTTACCTTAACTACACCACACGCTATCCAGACTGGCCATTTGGGCAGTTTATTCACCTCAAATAGGTTCCCGTTGTTCCACAATGGTTGCAATGGCGTAACTTTCTTCTCTCAGCCTATAAACGCATGTGTCTCTGCCCATATTCGAGGTGTTTGTACTCAAAACTGCCCACACCACCCCCCCCAAAACGATGCTATCACAATCTTAGATCAGGTGATGCCCTAACGTGTGGTAGTGTTGTGTCAGCGTGCAATGCGTCATTGATTACCGCCATCTGGCTTGCCCAGTAATACGACTGAAGCCAGGGCAGACCAATTCCGCCTTCCCAAATAGATCTTTGCAGTGTATGGAGTGCAATTCTCAGGTGCTCACCGCCCCATAAAAGTTTGCTATCTATTTTCTGGAATGTCTTCGTTGGTATGTGTAGCGGAGCGTTTTGTAAGACATACAGAAATCTGGGGAGCGCTAACATCTTGAACAGGGAAGCTCTTCCAATGAGAGTCAGGGGCAGGGACATCCAGTGTTGCTAGATGTAGTCTGCGTATGTTCATACTCATGGACCTGCCGAGCATAAAGCCACATTGGTCCGGGTGAATGAGGGACGTTATGACCTTCTGCAGACGCATTGTTAATATTTTGGCCAGAATTTTCGCTTCGCTGTTAATAAGGGAGATCGGTCTGTACGAACTGCATTGGTCTGGTGGTGTGTTAGCCTTGGGTATCACTATTATCGCGGCTTTACGGAGGTCCGCTGGCAAGTTGCCCAGTATCTTGTCCTGGTGATACATATTAAGAAGATGTGTGGCCACTTTATTACCACCTATCTTTTTCCAGGTCTCAATAGGGAAGCCATTTGGACCTGGCGTTTTCCCCGATTGGAGCTGCGACATGGCCGATAGTACTTCTTCCTCTGTGATTTCTGCCTCTAAAATGGCGTTTTGTACACTGTTCAGGGAGGTGAGAGTAACCTTGTCCAGTATGGCAGACGCAGACGGGATAGTAGGGGCTTGATACAGTGTCTAATAGTAATTCGAGAAATCCTTCTGCAATATCCGCATCGGCTAGGAGTGGACCCAGCATCCCCCCGAATTAATCATTCTTACCCAACTATGGCCCTCGTCTCGACGCTCCAGCCATGCTAACATCTTCCCTGCCCTGTCTCCAGTTTCATACATTTTGGCACGGCCCGCGTTATAGGCCTGTTTCGCATTGTCTAGTGCTATATTCTGTAATTGTTTTGGGCTAGGACCAAGGCTCTATGCGTGTCCGGTTGATCTCGGGCAAGACGGGCTTCTTCCAACTATTTAACCTTTGCCTCCGCCTCCTCTAATGCTTTTAGGTGTGCTCTCTTTTGTGCCGCCGTCTAGGAGATGATCTCTCCCTGGAGTTCCGGTTTGTACGCTTCCCAGAGTGTAAATGGGTTATCCACTGATCCTACATTTAGTTCAAAATATATTTTAGTAGTAGCCTGCATGCGTTCAATTAGTTTTGTGGAGCCTAGGTAGTAGCTGTTTAGTCGTCACACTGGTTTAGAGGTTTCAATCGACATGAGGAGGGGAGAGTGATCTGAGATACCTCTTGGGAGAAACTCTGCTCGAGTTGCTGTATGTATTATAGGGATATGTATTATAGGGGTTGGTAGAAAAAGTCATCTAACCGTGACAACCAAGCGTGTGCTCCGGAGTGATATGAGTATTCTCTTGTCGCCGGGTGTATATCTCGCCATACGTCGCGGAGTCCGAATGCTTCGGCAAATGTGGCAAGCTTGGTGCGGGCATTGGGGTCTCTATTGCGTCTGTGCGTGCGATCCAGTGATACGTCAACATCATTGAAATCTCCCCCTATAATTAGGATATCTGCCATATCATCGATCAGTATCGGAGATATGTCGTGTATTAGTGTGGCTAGCAATGTGGGTGGAGAGTAGATTGCCACCAGGGAGACTGTTTTATCCCACAGTGTACCCGTTACATATATTAACCTCCCTCCAGTGTCTTGTACTACCTTCGATAAACTGAAAGGGAGTCTCTTGTGTACCAGTACAAGTACTCCTCTAGAGCCCGCGGTGAAGCCTGCCTGTATTGCTGTGCGATAGTTGGTGCGCTTGAAGAGGGTGTTGTTTGTGTCCACCATGAGGGTTTCAGTCAGAAGGGCTATGTCCGGGGCATGTCTGTTTAGGAATTGCAATACAAGTCTCCTTCTCAGACTGGTTTGCCAGCCCATTGACGTTCCAAGTCAGTAGCTTTAGGGCCCGGGTCTTAGCCTTGCATGTGGTCATTGAGTGGCTGTAGGCATGAGCGATGGTTAAATCGCACAGGGTGCGTATAGAATGTTATGTTTGCCTGTCGGTGCCGAGTTATGACCAAGGTGTAATTGTACTGTTTTGTTCGAGTGTGTAAATGTCTCTGTAAGATCGTCCCACTTTCGCCTCTTGCAACACGCACTCCAAAACTTAAAACATTGTGAACTTTCCCTTTTCCCTCCCCCACCACATACTCCATTCGAACTCAAAGCATCTGTAGCCCGAGCTGTAGTCGGAAGACGGCTGTCTACCTGCTTCCGACTAGAATTATAACATCGACTGGGAACAATTCCCCCCTCGCACTCTCTCTCCTAACCAGACAGCTAACAAGAGTGAATTTGAATTAACTTAACTGTCTAAATATAAGACACCAACAATCAATCCACCAGAATTGCTGTTTGTAGAAGAGGACCGTCAGGCCAGTGTAGTAGCGTAGTTGAGGACAGGAAGAAGAGAATGTGGAAGGGAGTAAGGTGAGAAGGAGAGAGGGAAAAGGGGGAGAAAAAAGGGTTGGGGGGGTGCAAAGCAAATCGGGAGGGATTTGTTCCCGAGCTCCGCAATCGCACCGTCTGTTCGAGATTTCCGTGTCGGTTTGGGATCATATCACAGAAAATAAATTCCCAAAAACTTTATTTCTTTGCTCTATGGCCATCGTATTCCATAGCGGGGGATCTTAGCAGTATCAGCGTTCATCCCGGTCTGCTGCCAAGTCCGGGGCGTCCATCCCATGGGCTTCTGGGTTTCTCCCAGGTGGGGGTCGGTCTGGTCTGGGCCGGGACCTCCCTTCCCGTCTCGTTGGTCTTGCAGTCCAGTCGCCTTCGATGTGTGCTTCCACCCATTTCCAGGCCTCTTGCGGATCGGTAAAGTGCACCATGGACCCCTTGTGGTAGACTTTGAGTTGTGCCTGGAACAGGAGCCCATATTTCACCTTCATGAGAGCTAGTTGCCTTTTAAGTGGCTCGAATGATTGTCTTGCTCATTGTACCTCCCGGGTATAGTCAGGAAAAAATGCAATTTGGGACCCATTGTGGGGTATTGTTCCTTTTGTGCGGGACATTTGGAGAAGCGCATCTCTGTCCCGGTAGTTAAGCAATTTAGCGATAGTCCGGGGTGGTGCGCCAGGAGGTGGTCTGCCCGAGGGCATCCTATGGGCTCTTTCCACCGAAAAGAATTTGGAGAAGGAGTGAGGCGCAATAATGTCTGTTAGCCATTGTTCTAAAAGCAGTTCCATGCTAGGCCCTTCTTCATCCTCCAGGAGTCAAAGAATGCGCACATTGTTGCGGCACGATCTACCCTCACCTTCATCCACACAGGTTTCTAGGGTTTTCTGCTGATTCAAGGCTTGTGATAGCTGCTGGTTGATGCCCCTAATGCTGTCCTCCGCTCCAGAGATACGGTGTTCCGCCTCTCCCGTGCGGGAGGTGAGCTTTTGGAGATCATGGCGCAGAAAGGAGACATCCGATGCAATGCTGTCCATCTTGATCTCCATGGAGGAGCGCAAACTGGCTATCGCGGCCATTACGTCTCGTAGTGATAGAGTTTCTTCGCTGTGAACCGAACATGGAGGAATGCAGGGCAAGCCCAACACAAGGGATGCCAGAACCCAGATTGAAAGTATCCCAACCATACCCGCTCCCCTGTTTTCTGCCTACCCAGGGAATATTCTCCCCGACAAGCGGAACGACAAGACACAGGATAACAACTGGGCCGGACACGTTCCACGGCAACCGTCGGCTTCCTACCACGCGGTTCTGTTCTCAGTACAGCAGAAACACTTAATGGACACCCACGAAGCAGAAACCTTTTCCCAGGTCCTCCACCAGCGCTCACCTTCCGTGTTTTGCAACAGCGTTCCAAAAGCCCCGGCTGTGCCGGCTCGCGTGAAGGCAGGGGTTCCCCGCAGTTTCCCAGGCTTGACGGTCAAGGCAATGTGGCAGCCTTCGATACAAGAGGAAGGGGTGGGGCTTATGGGAATATTTATAGAGAATCAGGACAAGACCTCACTGATTGGTCCACCCAACTACAGCCCCTATATAAGGGTAAAACAAATGATGGACGGTGTGTCTCTTTTCCATTCTCTTGTAGGACATTGAGAGAGAGAAAGAGAGAGAGCTGCACCCGAGATGCTCTGGGCATACGAGGACTAGCTGTCGTTTCGTGAAGCCTCACCCTTACTACAGAAAGAAGAAGAAATCTTTCCTTGAACCTTGATATTGGTTGTAACGGCACAGACAGTGTAGACTGCCAAAACCCCAGGGACGATGAAAAGGAGACCTCAGTGGCAGAGGAAATTTGACTGGTGGGGCCAGTCAAATCAGAAGACCAGCTCCGCCGTACCCAAAAACGAGGAATTGCCTGAACCCTTAATAAAGGAGTGGGGGAGACAGCCTGTTGGAATTCAGATATCCTCGGTGCCCAGTGAAGAAGGAACACTCATGAATGGGAAGCTGCAGGACGTAATCAAGAAACCTGAACAGCCGCCACGTTATCAACCAGCAGTCACACGGATAATAATGGGGCCATGCGGAGGCAAACTCCCCGGCATCAGCAACAGTGAGGCAGACAGCCGTGTCCGACAAGGGCAGGCTCGCCTGGCAACCGCAGAGCCGACAGCAGAAAGGAGGGGGGAATGTAACCCCGAACAGCTGAGAAGCCCCGACTCCACAGCCAAACACCGGGTGTTGGAGACAACCCGGACACGGGAAGAGGGAAACCAACTCACCGCGCGGTGACGCCACCCACGTGTTGTCCAGTGTTCCCCACATTTTTCAGAAACACTTCCCACCCGACA
Source organism: Ambystoma mexicanum (assembly GCF_040938575.1). Taxonomy (NCBI): domain Eukaryota; kingdom Metazoa; phylum Chordata; class Amphibia; order Caudata; family Ambystomatidae; genus Ambystoma; species Ambystoma mexicanum. Next base: position 786,629,825 of record NC_090929.1, on the reverse strand, counting down.
CTTACCTGGCAGCAGAAGGGCATCCCGGGGAACGGAGGCAGGAAGATGCAGGACGACGGCTCCACAGGAAAAAGCGGGCGGGGCTTGGGTGGGTTCTTATAGACTAAGGCAGGAACTTGATTGGCCAATTGCAACCTGCCTATATAAGGAGCAAGCAGGTTTGAAGAGATGTGTTCAGTGTTCTCCTTTCAGAACCAATCAGACGTGGATTCCGTAGCTACAGGGAGCGCCTGGGCATATGAGGACTAGGAGAAAGAAACCTGCCAGAGGTACATACATCGTACCCTATAAAGAAGCAGAAGAAAAACCATTGCTCAAAAAGAAGGAACACCAGGAAAACTTCTTCAGAAGAGACTTTGTGTTATTTTCTACCCAGCAACCTGTTTAAGTCTGAATAAAGCCCAGCATTTTTTTTTTCTTTAAAACCGCCTGGCTGTCTCTTTGTCACATGGTTTATATATTTCTCTGTATCCTGAATACAGGTTTTTTTTTTTCTGTAGATGACATTAGCTTTTCCCACTCTGTATATTCACTTGTAGCCCCTTCCATCATTGCAGCAGTTCCCGCCCAATGTCTTAGTTGTTGATACGCAAACAGGTCCCCTTTCTTTAAGCCCAGGTCCCTTCTGCAGTCTGTAAATTACCTGAATTGCGTTCCTTCTTACAGATCATCAATCTCCCTTATGCCTCCCTCCACCCACCGTTTAAACATGTTAATTCCTTCCCTGGTGGGAAAGGAGGGTTGCCCCTAGCAGCTGCCGACCCCATAGCCATCACTTGTGGTGTGCCTCAGGGATCCTGCGTTTCACCCACACTCTACAACATTTTTACTAAGCCCCTTTTCGATGATCCGGATCATCTCGGTATCACCTACACTAACTATGCAGATGATACCCAGATCCTCCTCCCGCTTTCAGGGGATTATGAAAAGGATTTGGCCTTGGTGAATAGAGTGTACATCATCATCCAGGCATGGATGGCCACGCTTGCCTGAATGATGATAAAACAGAACTCATCATCCTGGGTACCTCCTCTAACCTAAAAAAAAATTAGGTTCTGACTATTCCTCATTCTTAATTGATGGCAACAGCATTAAAGTGGAACACAAGGTAAAAACACTAGGCTTTTATCTTGACTCAAACCTCTCATATGCCAAACAGGTCAATTCTTTAGCGTCCTCCACGGCTTACACGTGCAAACCTATTCGCACCGGCAAGCCATTTCTCTCTGACAGTAGCTGCACCATCCTGGCCAGAGCCCTCATCCTGTCTCGCCTGGACTATTGCAATGCCCTCTATTTAGGATCGACTAAAGCCACTATCAGAAGAATCCAAACATTACAAAACAATGCCCTTGGAGCGGCATTAGGCATTTCCAGACGAGATCACATTTCCGAGTGCATCCGACAGACCAACTGGCTCCCAACCAATGACAAAATCCTTCTAAAAACCTTGTCGCTCACCCACAAATCTCTCAACAATGCTGCACCCATCTACCTGGCTGAGAGATTCCATAAACAGACCTCCCTGACACCACCTAGATCAGCTAACAGAGATCGCCTCTCCATACCTAGTTTCAAACGCTCCACAATCGGAGGCAACAGCTTCCCTGTGAAAGCAGCCAAATTGTGGAACTCCCTGCCTCCCACACTGAGAATAGACCAATCTTACCAAAACTTCAGATCCAACATCATTATGTGGCTGACATCTAATGACCAGTAAATGATAACTCTTGCTCAGCAAGCAGTTAGGACTCACTGCTGCGGTACCTTATGCCTGTATGGAGTGTTTCCTTCCTTGCTTCTCTCGACCTGCTACCCTTGTGGTAACTATAGCTGCCCTACTCACTGCCGTATACTTGTACTTATCTCTGCCCACCCGGTTATATTTATAAACACCTTAAACCTGGTATATATTGCTTCTGTAAAATGTCTATCATTTGTATATACCTCTCTTGTATCCTACGCCTGTAAATACGTACCATCTGTATATACCTTCTTGTAATTAATGACTTGTATGTAGATTCTATACCTTTTCTGTTGTAACCAAGCATTGCATATACTTGTAACTGCTGTGCCATGTTACCCCCAGGTATGATGCGCATTATAAATAATAAACAAAGATGGGTGTCCACGGCGATGGCCAAGGAGATAATTTAAACCTCTTGTTCACCTGCTCCCAGATCATCAAGGTGTTTCTTGTAATTGGATTTCCCAATAGCCCCTCTGTACTGTCCACATTTCTCATCCGTGACACTTTCCAAAGGTCTGATCCTCTACCCTCCCCCACCCTGCCATTCCTCTCAGTTGCGCCATCTGGTAATATTACATTATTTGGGGGCATGCCACTCATCCCTGAGCCTTGCTCCTAAATAACATTTTCTTCCCTATCCTCTGCATTTTCACTCCCCAAATAAACCCCACGATACACTCCTGAATGTCCTTCAGTCTTCCCGGGACTGCCAGGGGAATTGCCTGGAAAAGATAGAGGAGCCGAGGAAGTACGTTCATTTTGACAGCGGCTATCTTTCCAAACCATGATATGCACAGCCCTCTCCATCTTGCTAGGTCTGCCTAGATTTGTTTCAGTAACGACAGGTAGTTTATTTTAATTTTATTTTTTGAATTTGTAGAGCGCGCTAAACCCCTGAGGCAGCAAGGCGCTATTACAGGAGAATGTAGGTAGGCTTGATTCAGGGTTACAACGAATGCCGCCCAACAGTAAAGTTACTTAGTTACAATTACAGGTGGTTAGGTAAAATTCATACAAAGGTCATTTGAGTATCTAGCATATTAAAATTACAGGTGGTTGAAGAGAATTCATACAAACATAGGTACTTAAGTATTTCGCATACAATACAATTTCATGACGGTTTTCATATTCCATAGGGATATGCAAAATCAAAAGAGGCAAAGGGGTATGTACAAGGTGCAGAGTCATACAAATAGCCTAGTCTTAATTGCTTTGCGGAAGGCTATGTGAGAGTTAATCATCCAAATATGAGAGGGGCGGGAGTTCCAGTACGAGGCGGCCATGGTAGGAAAACTGGCACCGCCAGCACATACTCTGCTGGTCTTAGGTACAGAGATTCTCTTGGTGTAGGCCATTCTAGTTGGCCTAGCTGAAGCTGGCTTAGCAATTCTTTGGACCAAGTAGTATGCCTAAGGGCGACGGTTTTAAAAACAATCCTCTCTTTAACGGAAAGCCAATGAACCTGCTTCCTCAACACAGAGATATTGTCCCTTTTTGAGATGCCTGTGGCGGCCCAAAGGGCGTTCTTTTGTACTAGTTGTAGTTTAGCGATATTCTTGCAATAAGTCCCTACAAAGAGGGCTTTACAGTAACCAGTCCTGACCAAATTATTGCCCTAGCAATGGTGAGGCAGTTCTGTTGGGATAAGAAGGTTCTGGCTGCATTAAGCAGTTTGGAATGGTAGGCTGAGAAGGAGGCAGTGGCATTAACCTGTCTGTTCATAGTCAGGTTAGAGTCCATATAGACACCCTGGGTCTTGACTGACTGGGACACAGTGATAGGTATATTATCAACAGTGAAGGAGCTGTATTGCTTGTCCAGTTTACTCAAGGTGGCCGGGCATCCAATTAACAGAAGTTCTGTTTTCTCACCGTTGAGGCATAACCAGTATTCTGCCATCCGAGATTGGATCGTTGAGTAAATGGAGTTGAGGGTGTTCAGGTCGGACCTGTAATCATCAGAAAGGGGGATAAGCAGCTGGGTGTCATCGCCATAGTTTGTGTATGAGATGCCCAGTGCATCCAGAATGTTGAACAAAGGCCTCGTAAATAGGTTATAGAGGGTGGGTAAAATGAACGAGCCATGTGGGGCTCCACATTTAATGTGACTTGGATTGGTACATGATGAGTCAGAAAATACCTTCATGACCCTTTCCTGTAGAAACAAGGTGATCCAAGCGCAGGCCCTGAGAAATTTGCTGCAGTGGAGAGATGATGGCAGAGTGTCTTGTGATCCACCAGGTCAAAAGCTGCAGATAAATCAAGGAGCAGAAGGAGCACAGTGTTGCCTATGTCTCTGAAGTCATCCATTTGATTTTTAAGGTCCAACAGTGCCGTTTCAGTGCTGTGTCGTGGCCGGAACCCAGCCTGCCGAAGGCCAAGAAGATGGTTGTCCTCAAGGAATTTTTGGACTTGCAGGTAAGCTGCTTTGTCCAAGATTTTTAGTAGAAAAGGGACAGTAATAATGGGTCTGTAGATCCCTGGGACCGATGGGTCGAGGGAGAGTTTCTTAAGGAGTGGTCGTACCTACGCTTCCTTAAGTCCAGTTGGGACATGGCCAGACTGGAAGGATAAAGTAACTACAATGTGGAGTCGAAAGGTAGTCACCTTCCGTCTGTACCCTAGTCGCTGTAATACATAAATGACAGAAGGATAATTTGTTAAATTATTCCTACAGCTGGGTCCCTAGTGATATTTAATTAGCCCTATGTGTGAGGAACCTCCTACAGAATCAGTACCAGCACTGGTGTATGCTGGTGTGCCGCCTACAAATGAGGTGTGGAGGTCCTGACCCTTTCCTCTCTCACTACTTTCCTAAATTCTAAAGGTAAGTGCACACATAGTGGGGGTCGGTATGAGCCTTTAATGGTGCCACCTCCAATCTGTGTCCCTTATCAAAAATGCTAGAGTGACCTCTGTGGTCAAACTTTTTTTAGAAAGCTAGTTATCTGTTCAACATAAAGTCGCTTATGCATAAGTAGCTATGATGAATTCCTTGTGCGATCCCTTTTCATCTATGTATGAGGGGTATCGGGTCTGGGTTATCAACCCAGTACTACTTAAATTAGAGTCAACCGGTTTCAGCAGGATTAGTTTGTAGCCGCTTTCATCAGGACGAATACTTCCGATTGTGGTATTCTATGTGCGATCTTCAAATCTTTGAAGCTTTCGAGGATATCTTCGCTTATCCAATGGGCTTACTGGATCAATTTCTAGGTCCTATAAGGTTAAAAAGACAAGAAAGACAACTGGAGCTATAATCAGTCTTTAGGTGCTTCTAACGTTGAGTTCCTACTATTCATATGGGGAATTGGTTTTCCATATACTTTGAGGGTAAGTGACTTCTTATCTTTATTAGATGTAGAACTCTCTATATATTCTTGTTATATAATGAGCGATTCTTGGGCTCGACTAGATTCCTGTGCTTTACTCTTTGCTGAAATCTGTGGATAAATTGATAATATATGCTAGCGGCCCCTTCTCATGTTTGCTTGGATTCTGCCCCTTGGGGAGAAGTCACGCCACACAACAGAGCTAAAACAAGGCACTAAGAGCTTATTCACCTTTCTTCACTATTGATGTTGTTAGCGTGAAGGAGCAGGATCAATTCCTCTATGGAGGGAGTACATCCTGTGGAAAGACAACAAAGTCACTTTTTGAGTTTGCCACCTATGTGTCTCTGTACATTATAGTTTCTAATGCGAGGAAACGTGTGGGGCACTGTTGTCCCTTTTAATGGTATCAATGCAACGCCAATTACACCACGGTCCGGGCGCACGGCAAAAGTAGACATCAGAGCCGTTAGTCTAGCCCCTGTGAGTCCATATGTCTAAAGTCCTGCCATTAATAAGAGTTCAATCGTGGCAGTTTTTTTTTGCATTTTAACCATTTTACGTTTTTAAAAAAGAGGGCATAGTGGACTGTCAATTCAAAGGAGTTCTTGCAGTTTTCATAATGCTCACCTTAGTAGTTTTCTCTGTGGACGCGGTGTCTCGATTGTTGTTTATATTGCGGCGACGCGGTCACGTGACCGCGTTTCTAACTTGTTTTTTCGGAATTCGCGGGACTGTAACTCAGACATGAATTCCATGTGTGTGTCCACTTCTATATGCATTAATATTAGCGCTTAATCTCTATATATGTCCACAATTCGTACCAGGAGTAAACTACCGAAATGTCCCGAAGGGTGATGGGGATTGTAGTATTTCCCTTTATGCATCGTGTGTTGTTGGGTTATCTTCTCGGTGGATATATATCTCACGGCTGAGAAGTTAATGGAATGGATTTTCTGTTTTTGAAGGTATGTCCATTTTCCTACATATAGAGCCACGGGTGATCTGCCAATCTAGTCCAGGGGATCATGGGTGATGTAGTTTAATGCAGTGTATTAGCTACCGCATCCTTCATCACTCGCGTGGAATTACATCAATAATCACACCAACCCTCTAAAATGGGCTTGGGTATGTGATCCCATGCTGCCTCCAGTAATCAATGGATTGAGGGCCCGCATGGTATTCAGGGCAGAGTCCGCCACATGCCTTAGGCTTCTTGGGTTTAGGGCAGAGTCCGACACATGCCTTCGGCTTCTTGGACGAGATCTTGGAAGTGGCGCTATATACCCTACAGTGTGTTTTAAATACACAGAGGGAGGGTCTCTCACTTAGATGTGATGCATGGTCCCATGTTGAGTCCTATGATACACTTATGTCAGGTTAATTGTAACCTGGTGGTTAGAAGGCCCGCAAAGGCCCTCCAGGTATTAATGCACCAGACTATAGCCATTTGCTTTTTGAAAGGGATATTCAAAGTGGCTTTGTTGGCCACAGGGTGTATAGGAATACATATATAGAGAGTCTCTCACTTTGATATAGGTGTAGAGGGCCACTTGGGCCATGGATCGATGTGAGATACATCTAGCTAACTCACTGGACTGCCAAAGATTGCCAGCAGATTTCCTCATTAAGGCCAGTTTTATGGCTCTGGGCTCTAAAGATCCATTGTTGTTCTCTCCGAAGTAAGAGAGCCGATATATTGCCACCTCTTTTAGGTATTTTGACTCTTTCCAAAATTGTCCATGTGAGGTCATTTTCTGTGTGTTCCATTTCGATGTAGTGTTCCACTAGAGGAGCAGTTCGTTTTTTGGTCCTAATATTGGACCTGTGTTCTCCAATAGGTATTTTAATGGCTCTCGTGGTCATTCCAATGTATTTTTTGTTGCATGGACACTGGATCAAGTATACCACATTGGTGGTGTTACAGTTTGTAAGATTTCTCTGTTCCCAGAGGTATTTCCAGCCCACGTCTATAGAAGTAGATTGTTGGGTGAATTTGCCGACTGTGCAGTTTCCACATGGTGTATGGCCGATTGGCCTAGGTGAATTCCAGAGCGTTGTAGTGTCTGGCGAATGTGTGGTGTCTTTGTAGGTGTGTACTAGGCTGTCCCTCAGGTTTTTTCTTCTTCTTCTTATTACAAAAAGGGGTTCAGGTAATATATTTTTCTCTACATTCAGTATATGCCAGACTTTCCGAATTTCTTTCTTTAAGCGGTTGGTAACTGATGAATGGCTGAAAACTGCTGCGATTATGTTTTCACCTCTTTCTTTTTTGCCATGTTGGTTGAGGGTTATTTCTCGTGGTATGTTGCTTGCCCTCTTTCTGGCTTGTTTAATTATTCTGTGTGGGTAATTCCTGGTCTTCAGGTTGTTTACAAGTCTTTGCGATTGATGATCGTACTCCATTGTAGTGGAACAGTTCCTTCTGAACCGAAGGAACTGTCCAAAAGGTAGGTTTTCTTTTAATGATCTTTGATGGAAACTGGTATAGTCGAGAAGGGAGTTTCTGTCTGTCGGTTTTTGAAAGACAATAGTCTCAAAAGTATGTCCTGTCCTTATAATTCTTAAGTCAAGGAAGGTGGCTTCCGATTGACTAGCCTCATGTGTAAATTTGAGGAAGGGGGTTAGCTCATTAATCCATCCAATAAAGTTGTTCAGTGTTGTACTGTCTCCGTCGAACAACATGAGGATGTTGTCAATGTAACGACGCCAACTCAGTCACAATGTTCCTAGCAAAGGGATTGGTCTCTGAGCATATATGTTTCTCCTCGAAGTCTGCAACGTATAGGTTGGCTAAAGTTGGTGTAAAGGTTGCCCCCATTACGGTTTTGGCTATTTGTTCATAATAGCTTTCTTCATTAAGGAAGTAGTTCTTGGTCAGTGCTATTTCCGCCAGTTGCATTATTAGTGAGATAGGCATATCTAGTGATCTGTTTTGTAGTACCTTTTTAATAACATTTAAGGTTTCTCTTTGAGGAATTTTAGAATATAGGGACTCTATATCCATGGTCACAATATAGATGTCTTGACTCTCTAAGGTGAGGTTTTCCAGATGGACTAGGACTGCTGTAGTATCTTTCGTATATGAGAACATCTTGCTCACCACTTCCCTCAAGGAAAAAAAAAAAAAAAACATTCGGTAAATTGTGACAGTGGTTCTAATATTGACCCGATGCCTGAGACTATCGGACATCCAGGTGTTGGTGAAGTCCCCTTATGAATTTTGGGCAGTGCGTAAAAGGCTGGTCGCCTTGGATTGTGTGGGCTCAGAAAGGCTGCTTCTTCGGCACTAATGTAGCCTTTGGCTTCTGCTTCCTCAATGATTGGGTTGATCATGTTCCTCAGTTTTTCTGTCGGATCACTACCAAGTTTTTGATATGTGGCTCGATCTTCAATCAGGGTGTTCACCATGTCGTCATAGTCCTGTCTGTCCATGACAATAATGGCTCCCCCTTTGTCCGCGGGTTTTAGGACTGTGTTGTCATTAGTCTGTAGTTCTTTCACTGCTGTATTTTCCATTCTTATTATGTTGTGGAAACACCCAGTAGTTTCCTCTGCTTCAATCTCTTCTAGTTTTTTAAGAATGATTTTCTCAAAAGTCAGGGATTTCACAGTTATTGCATGTGGTGGCGGGTAATATGTAGATTTATTGTGTAGTCCCGTGACATCAGGTGTTCCTTCATAGGTGTTCTTAGAGAAGTATTGTTTCAGCCATATTTTTCTCATTAATTGAGTAATTTCAATTCTGGTCTGAAACGGATCATGGGGTGATGTTGGTACAAACAACAGGCCTTTTTGTAAAACTTTTAGATGTGTTGTTGAGAGAGTGAAAGCTGAGAGGTTAACCAATAATTCTTTCCCAGTTCTCTCGGGATCTGTTCTTACTCTTGGGGGGCGTTCTGTGGGTACGCATTCTGTTGGTACCATCCTCTCCCTCTGTTCCTGGTGACTCTGGGTGACTGTTCCTGCCACCAGCCTCTGGCTTTTCGACGTCCTCGTGGGGCCTGAAAACCCAGAGTTTTGCTGCCTCTGTTCTGCTCCTGGTCTTCAAAACGCAGGTTTCTGTTGGTTCTGCCTGTGTCCTCATCTGAGCTGCCACTAGAGAAATTCGAGTTTCAAGGTCTGGGTCTGTTTCTTTGTTGATATTGTCTCCCTCTCATGGGTCCTGTATTGGGCATGTTTGCGTTTTTCTCTTGTTCCTCATAGTACGCATCAGTAGTGTACGGGTACTTTTTTTTCGTGAGAGTATGCTGCAATGTCCTTTTTTAGTTTGATCACTTTCTTATTCAAGTTCAGGTCTTTGAAGTCCTTGATTGTTGCATCCAGAGTCGCCATACTCTTAAGGTAGTCTCCTACTATCATTTTGGTTGTTAGGGCAGCTTGTTTGGCAATAATCTCATTCATTATTCTTTCTGATATGATTTTTGCTGTGAACACTGACTGAAGATCGAGCCACATATCAAAAACCTGAGAAACCCAATCATTGAGGAAGTAAAAGCCAAAGGCTACATTAGTGCCAAAGAAGCAGCCTTCCTGAGCCCACAAAACCCAAGGCGACCAGCCTTTAATGCTCTGCCCAAAATTCATAAGGGGACTTCAACACCTGGACGTCCGCATCGGGTCAATATTAGAACCACTGTCACAATTTACCGATTATTTATTTATTTTTTTCCTGAGGGAAGAGGTGAGCAGGATGCGCTCATATACGAAAGATACTATGGCAGTCCTAGTCCATCTGGAAAACCTCACCTTAGAGAGAGTCAAGACATCTATATTGTGACCATGGATATAGAGTCCCTACATTCTAAAATTCTTCAAAGAGAAACCTTAAAAGTTATTGAAAAGGTACTACAAAACAGATCACTAGATATGTCTATCTCACTAATAATGCAACTGGCGGAAATAGCACTGACCAAGAACTACTTCCTTAATGAAGAAAGCTCTTAAGCTATGGGGCAACCTTTGCACCAACTTTAGCCAACCTATATGTTGCAGACTTCGGGGAGAAACATATATACTCGGAGACCAATCCCTTTGCTAGGAACATTGTGACTGAGTTGACGTCGTTACATTGACCACATCCTCATGTTGTTTGACGGAGACAGTACAACACTGAACAACTTTATTGGATGGATTAATGAGCTAAACCCCTTCCTCAAATTTACACATGAAGTTAGTCAATCAGAAGCCACCTTCCTTGACTTAAGAATTATAAGGACAGGACATACTTTTGAGACTACTGTCTTTCAAAAACCGACAGACAGAAACTCCCTTCTCGACTATACTAGTTTCCATCAAAGATCATTAAAAGAAAACCTACCTTTTGGACAGTTCCTTCGGTTCAGAAGGAACTGTTCCACTACAATGGAGTATGATCAACAATCGCAAAGACTTGTAAACAACCTGAAGACCAGGAATTACCCACACAGAATAATTAAACAAGCCAGAAAGAGGGCAAGGAACATACCACGAGAAATAACCCTCAACCAATATGGCAAAAAAGAAAGAGGTGAAAACATAATCACAGCAGTTTTCAGCCATTCATCAGTTACCAACCGCTTAAAGAAAGAAATTGGGAAAGTCTGGCATATACTGAATGTAGAGAAAAATTTATTACCTGAACCCCTTTTTGTAATAAGAAGAAGAAAAAACCTGAGGGACAGCCTAGTACACACCTACAAAGACACCACACATTCGCCAGACACTACAACGCTCTGGAATTCACCTAGGCCAATCGGCCATACACCATGTGGAAACTGCACAGTCTGCAAATTCACCCAACGATCTACTTCTATAGAAGTGGGCTGGAAATACCTCTGGGAACAGAGAAATCTTACAAACTGTAAAACCACCAATGTGGTATACTTGATCCAGTGTCCATGCAACAAAAAATACATTGGAATGACCACGAGAGCCATTAAAATACCTATTGGAGAACACAGGTCCAATATTAGGACCAAAAAACGAACTGCTCCTCTAGTGGAACACTACATCGAAATGGAACACACAGAAAATGACCTCACATGGACAATTTTGGAAAGAGCCAAAATACCTAAAAGAGGTGGCAATATATCGGCTCTCTTACTTCGGAGAGAACAACAATGGATCTTTAGACCCCAGAGCCATAAGACTGGCCTTAATGAGGAAATCTGCTGGCAATCTTTGGCAGTCAAGTGAGTTAGCTAGATGTATCTCACATCGATCCATGGCCCAAGTGGCCCTCTACACCTATATCAAAGTGAAATACTCTCTATATATGTATTCCTATACACACCGTGGCCAACAAAGCCACTTTGAAGATCCCTTTCAAAAAGCAAATGGCTTTAGTCTGGTGCATTAATACCTGGAGGGCCTTTGCGGGCCTTCTATCCACCAGGTTACAATTAACCTGACATAAGCGTATCATAGGACTCAACATGGGACCATGCATCACATCTAAGTGAGAGACCCTCCATCTGTGTATTTAAAACACACTGTAGGGTATATAGCGCCACTTCCAAGATCTCGTTCAAGAAGCCGAAGGCATGTGTCAGACTCTGCCCTAAACCCAAGAAGCCTAAGGCATGTGGCGGACTCTGCCCTGAATACCATGCGGGCCCTCAATACATTGATTACTGGAGGCAGAATGGGATCACATACCCAAGTCCATTTTAGAGGGTTGGTGTGATTATTGATGTAATTCCACGCGAGTGACGAAGGATGCGGTAGCTAATACACTGCATTAAACTACATCACCCATGATCCCCTGGACTAGACTGGCAGATCACCCGTGGCTCTATATATAGGGAAATGGACATAGCTTCAAAAACAGAATATCCATTCCATTAACTTCTCGGCCGTGAGATATATATCCACTGAGAAGATAAGCCAACAACACACGATGCATAAAGGGAAATACTACAATCCCCATCGCCCCTCGGGACATTTTGGTAGTTTACTCCTGGTACGAATTGTGGAAATGTATAGAGATTAAGTGCTAATATTAATGCATAGTGTTGGAGCTCTTCTTCGTACAAATCCGCCAAATTAAGTCAAAGCATTTCTCCAAGGCTGAGTTTTATTTACAAGTGCCCTTCTTGGTAACACGTGTTTCGGCAACACAAAGTGCCTTTTTCAAACCAGGGCTGTTTGCTTGATATGCCGTAATGGATGAATTGCAGTCTGTTCATATGTGTAGTAACCAGGTTAAATCCCGTGCAGGTCTGTGCTCCAATGTCTCACGTATTGGAAATTGACTTAACTTGGCGCATTTGTACGAAGGAGAGCTCCAACACTATACTTTTTCTACATAGAGGTGGGGTGTATACCTCTATCTCTCCTGCCAAATGTGACAAACATACTGATAGTATAAGATGTCTGTAAAATATCAGGTCAGAATGTGAAGGTCGACGTCAAATCACCCCATTCACTGTGTGTATCTAATATCAATGCATATAGAAGTGGACACACATATGGAATTCATGTCTGAGTTACAGTCCCGCGAATTCCCAAAAAACAAGTTAGAAACGCGGTCACATGACCGCGTTGCCGCAATATAGACAGCCAGCCATCCAAGATGGCGCCAATAACCAACAACCGAGACACGGCGTCCACAGAGAAAACTACTAAGGTGAGCATTATGAAAACTGCAAGAACTCATTTGAATTGACAGTCCACTATGCCCTCTTTTTTAAAAACGTAAAATGGTTAAAATGCAAAAAAACTGCCACGATCGAACTTTTATTAATGGCAGGACTTTAGACATATGGACTCACAGGGGCTAGACTAACGGCTCTGATGTCTACTTTTGCCGTGCACCCGGACCGTGGTGTAATTGGCGTTGCATTGATACCATTAAACGGGACAACAGTGCCCCACACGTTTCCTCGCATTGGAAAGTATAATGTTGTCACACCGCGGCCGTGGAAACTCTGGGCAAGATGGAGGCGATATTGAGCCTCTCTACCGGTCCGTTTGACGCTCTAGTCGTCTTGGACCGGCAGGTATAAGAGGAGACCACGCCCCCTGCAACTCGCGTTGCAACTCGCATTCGTCGGTCTATTGACTTTCGCTTTGCTGCAGTGCCTCACTTACGAGTTTTTTCCCTTGAAATTGTCTGTGCCTTCCCTGGTTATCCCCTCTCGTTCAGATCCTCTTCTCCTGTCCAGCCTCTTTCACGAGTTTCTCTTACCTTCGGTCTGCCTTTCCGCGGCTGTTTATTCCCGACTTAGGCTCACTTTTCGAGTGCGCCTTCCGATTTCTGTTCCCTTGATTTCTACCTCGGGGTCTAGTGGGCTCTGTTTACTATCCGCGGTGTTTCTCGGGTCAGTCACATTCTTTTCTGTGTTTTCACCCACCTTCTATTTTTCTCTCGCTATCTCTCTCTCTCGCTCGCTCTCTCTCTCGGTCTCTCTCTCTCTCTCTCTCTTTCGCTCTCTCTCTCACTCTCTCTCTCTCTCTCTCTCTTTCGCTCTCTCTCTCACTCTCGCGCTCTCTCTCTTTCTCTCTCTCTTTCTCGCTCTCTCTTTCTCTCGCTCTCTTTCTCCCTGGATTTCTCGGGTACTCTCACCTGCTTGTTATCTTCATCTCTTCTTGTTTTCTCCAGATTCCTATTGTGGCTATCCTTACCTCTTTAGCCTCCTGTATCCTTTTCCATTTGCCTCCTGTTTGGAATAGTTCCTTGCTTCTAGCAAGCTGCCGACCCCCATTCTCTCACAGAGCATCGCTTGGAGCGAACCCTTATCCAGGAGGATCAGGCCTTCATTTAACTTGCTGTTTCACTTGATACGGAACTACACCAGCCTCTCCAGTCTTCCCATCGGATCGACCAATCCCATCGACTAACACACAGGGTTTTTTCTGCCATCAGGCTTTTTCCCTGTTTGAGGAACGGACTCCCCTGGGTTCACCTGACTGCCAGATCCATAGGCGGGCAAGGTGGCCTCGGGGGGAGAACGTCCCTATCTCTTCGAACGCAAGAAGGGAAGAAGGACTATCAAGTCAAGTGACGAAAGAGAGAGTCCCCAGACGGAAAGAAGAAGGAGACCGAGGCCATCAAACCCCACAGAAGATCCAGGTGAGGAGTCTCAGGGGGAAGAAACTTCGGCATATTCTGACAAATGTACAGAGACACATAGGTGGCAAACTCAAAAAGGGACTTTGTCTTTCCACAGGAGGTACTCCATCCATAGAGGAATTGATCCTGCTCCTTCACGCTAACAAGATCAACAGTGAAGAAAGGTGAATAAGCTCTTAGTGCCTTGTTTTAGCTCTGTTGTGTGGCGTGACTTCTCCCCAAGGGGCAGAATCCAAGCGAACATGAGAAGGGGACGCTAGCATATATTATCAATTTATCCACAGATTTCAGCAAAGAGTAAAGCACAGGAATCTAGTCGAGCCCAAGAATCGCTCATATTATAACAAGAATATATAGAGAGTTCTACATCTAATACAGGTAAGAAGTCACTTACCCTCAAAGTATATGGAAAAACAATTCCCCATATGAATAGTAGGAACTCAACGTTAGAAGCACCTAAAGACTGATTATAGCTCCAGTTGTCTTTCTTGTCTTTTTAACCTTATAGGACCTAGAAATTGATCCAATAAGCCCATTGGATAAGCAAAGATATCCTCGAAAGCTTCAAAGATTTGAAGATCGCACATAGAATACCACAATCAGAGGTATTCGTCCTGATGAAAGCGGCTACAAACTAATCCTGCTGAAACCGGTTGACTCTAATTTAAGTAGTACTGGGTTAATAACCCAGACCCGATACCCCTCATACATAGATGAAAAGGGATCGCACAAGGAATTCATCATAGCTACTTATGCATAAGCGACTTTATGTTGAACAGATAACTAGCTTTTTAAAAAAAATTTGACCACAGAGGTCACTGTAACATTTTTGATAAGACACACAGATTGTAGGCGGCGCCATTAAAGGCTCATACCGACCCCCACTATGTGTGCACTTACTTTTAGAATTTAGGAAAGTAGTGAGAGAAGAAAGGGTCAGGACCTCCACACCTCATTTGCAGGCGGCACACCAGCATACACCAGGGCTGGTATCGATTCTGTAGGAGGTTCCTCACATATAGTGCTAATTAAATATCGCTAGGGACCCAGCTGTAGGAATAACTTAACAAATTATCCTTCTGTCATTTATGTGTTACAACAGACTGGAAGGATGCATTAATAAATGCAGTGATGAAAGGGGCAAGGGTGGGGGCACAGTCTTTAATGAGCTGAGCCGGGCAGGCATCCCCTTTACAATTGGAAGGTTAAATGGAGTCAAGGAGGGCAATGACTTTGGATTCACTCATATCCTTGAAATCAAAAGACGGGGATTGACCAGAGTTAGTTACAGGGGACAGGTTACTATGACATTAGATATAAGTTGAGTAAGAGCCTGTAGATGAGCTAGGATTTTGGTTTGCAGGGTGTTGAGTATATCAAACATGGCAGATTGAATGTTGTTACACCAGTTTTAATCCCTCAAAAGAGTAGGAGGTGGGGTGGAAGGATTTTCCAACTCTCTAAAGATGGCAAAGATTTCTTTCGTCCCTGATTTTGCATTAGCTATCCTCATATTGAAGGATGCAGCTTTGGCCTTAATTATGGCAGTTTTATAATCTTTGGAGATAGCCTTTAAGGCTACCTTCGAAGCGTCAGTTTGCTCCCACTATTTGTCTTATGGATGTTAAGTTCACCCCCAGGTATCTGACTGGTCCCGATGCCCACCAGAATGGGTTACTGTTTTCCAGCTGGCTCCTTTCCCTCTACCCTATAGATAAATGTAGAATCTCTGACTTTCCAAAATTCACTTTAAAGCCAGACACTGCAGAGAAAGCCCTTATCTCCTCCATTATTGCCGGTAGCAAGTTCTCCGGCTCGGTAACCATCACTGCCACATCCTCGGCAAACAGGCCTATTTTGTGGTGCGTCTTCGCCCATCCGACCCCTCGGATCTCCCTATTCTCCCTTATAAGATGCGCAAAGGGTTCCATCACCAGGGCAAAAAGGAGCAGGGAGAGTGGGCATCCTTGCTTTGTTGCTCTTCTTATTGAGAATGGATTGGTCAAGCCCCCTGTTCACTTTAACCTTAGCTTGAGGATTCTGGCCTGTATCTAACAAAAAATTCGGTCCTATTCCCACCTTTCTGAGTGTTTGTTCCATGAAGGCCCAATTGACGCGGTCAAACGCCTACTCGGCATCTAGCATAAACAAGTAGGTGGGTGTAGCGCTCCCCCCCTCTCCCCGCCTTATTGATAATACGTATTACCCTTCTTATATTACCAAATGTGTTCCGTCCTTCAATAAACATTGTTTGGTCCTGCATAACCATATCCGGCAAAATCCCTTCTAAACTTGCTTCTAGTACCCTCGTATACAGTTTTGCATCCACATTGATGAGCGCTATTGGGTGGTATGAGGAGCATAGGTGCAGAGTCTTCCCCGGCTTCGTGAGGAGAGTGATGTGTGCCATGTTCATGGACTTGGGAATCTCCCCCTTCTCTCGGAAATAGTTAAATACTTCCGTAAGGGCTTTGGCGAGTGGTTCCCTAAATATTGTATAGAACGCTGCTGGCAGCCCATCATCTTCCACTGGACTTTTGTTTATCTTTAGTCGTGATATTGCTCTTTGCACCTCTTCCCATGTTATGGGTTCCTTTAGTTGGTCTTTTTGCTCAGGGGCTAGTCTTGGCCATTCTCAGCCTGCTAGATATACTGCTTGCCCTTCCTCATCCGTTGTGTCCTCCCCGTACAGATTGGCATAGAACTCTCTCACAATCTTAACTTTGGCTGCCTCCACCCCCACTTGTTGACCCCCCCTATCCTCCAGAATGTCTATGAACGCTTTCTGTTCTCTGGCCCTTATCCGCTGTGCTAAGGCTGTCCCCACTTTATTACCTTGCTCATAGAACTTCTGCCTTCTCCTTAGGAGGGTACTCTCCCTCAACCTGTTAGTCAACTGTTTAAGTTGCCCTCTCACATGCGCTAGTCTCCTGGCCACCTTATTAGTTCCCTTTTCCTTATGCATCCTCTCGAGTTCCTGTATCTCTCTCTCTAGTCCCCCCTCTGGCTCCCCCCTCTGGCTCCCTCCTCTCCTTGCGGCTCTTTATTGAGGCCCTTTTGAAGTACTCTTTAATGTGATGCTTAAACACGTCCCATCTCTCCCCTGGATCATTTCCCTCATCCCCCTGTCCTCCACAAATCTGCCTATCTCATTCTGTTTGATGCCTCACCTCACGATCTCTGAGAAGATGTTCTTCTAGTCTCCATCCCCCAGTCACTCTCTGCGTGTTCCCTCCCTCCCACTCTAGTGAGATTAGTGCATGGTCCGATACTGTCATGCTCCCAATATGTACTCTGCTGGTTGCTTGGACGACCCCCCGTGCTGCCATAATATAATCTATTCGGGGGTTGGTCTTGTCGACATGCAAATAAAAAGTAGTCTCTCTCTTGTGGGTGGCGTGTCCTCCACACATCATTGACCCCCTCATCCTTAAACCTTCTTAGTAGGCGTTTGGACATTGCCCCCGTTCCATACCCCCCCTCAGACCCTCTGAACTATCCCAGACGGGGTCCGCTGCAAGGTTAAAATCCCCAGAGACTAGAATTTCCCCTCCCTGAATCTACCCAGTTCCTCTAGAATCCTTTCAAAGAACCCTTCCTGCCCCTGATTGGAGGCATGTACTGACACCCACGTATGTAGAACAGGATTGAGTAAGGTCATGAGAGCCTGACTGCTGAGAGCCGAGTGGACACACTCCTTAATCGATACCACCTTCACGTGGTGGATATCAACTAATGTGAATAGTTTGTGACAAATATGTGACAGGACAATTCTGTGAACTGCAATTGAATTTTAATGAATTTGCAGTGAGTGTTTTGATACACTTAAGTTGGTGCAAAAGATACATCAGCAAATATACATTTTCAAGGTGTAGTACCCAGTTTGTGGGGAACAAATGTTGAATATTTGTAGTATCAATCTATTGCTTCTACGTCCACTAAGGAGTCCTTGGGAAGGAGACTAGTGGACTTAGTGAGGAAGTAGCATATGTAGCAGCGGACAATGCGTTAAATCAATGTAGGGTTAAATAACAACACATACAGCTGCTGTGCCTTCAAGGTACTGATCCAAGAGAGGACCTGGCTAAGAGACCTCTTCCTGAGCTACGAGGGACCATCATGCACCAGCTAACCTTCACCAAGCCTCCCTGAAAGTCAGCCTTCCAAAGACTTGACTGGAGACGGGGACCGGTGAGGAAACTGAAGAGAAGCGCCCGGACATTCCGTCCACAGTCGTCGATCAGGGTTTGGAAGACCACCGTAACCGCTGGAAGCGGGGACAGCTTGACGCTTGACGCCGTGCCGACGATGACTTGAGCCGCGACGCTCCATTGCCTAAGAACACTTTGAATCAAGGACTCCCTTGCTCATCACCGACGAATGTTTTGTCCAGCCGGGAAAGTCAAGGCCGCCGATGACCGAGGAAAATCCGCCAGTGGGTTTCCCGTCACCCGAAGACCACAAAGACACCGACAACCCGACGCCCTTGCTGGGCCAAAGTTAATCATTGACTTTTTGCGGCAACAAACTATCGTGGTCGAGGTGCACTGCACGCCTCATCTTTGCAGGATGTCCACGACCGATCGTCGACGAGCACGGCCAGGACCGAAGCTGCTGCCTCAATGCCCTTGTTCGCATTTTCTTCGTGGGATCTCGACTATCCGTGGCTCCTGTCTTAAAGGGAGTCACTTGAAGGATACGTTGACGACCTGATGTCGAACTCTGCTAAACCAGGTACATTGGGGTGGTAGAACCTTTATAAAAGGAAATAAGACTCTAACAGACAATATATGGACTGGGCGTGTCCATATACTTTATTTTTACAGGTTGCCCAGGTGGGGGATCCTCATACAGAACTGTGCCTAGTGGTAGGGGCCCAGTATTCTGCCAACTGTTTAACCAACTTGTTTTCCTCCTAAAGTTTATTATTGTTCACTTTATTAATTGATTTGTATGCCATTTGAAACTGTCTACAGTTGATGCGTTTTAATGGAATCTAAGAAGTAATTGTGGTACCACATTGGGACTGTATATATTTACCACTTTAGAAAAAGTGTGTTATTGTGAATATAATTGAAGCCTTATTTATATAAAGAACTGTGTTATCACTAACAGTGTGTGGACATTCCTTTGTGGGGGCTTGGGGACTACACTGTACTTAAGAACCAGCCTGCATCACCTCCTGAGAGCTTAAGCCTTGATTGTTCATCCACGTTACCAAATAGAGAATCTTGGCTGGGGTGCTCTGTGGGTCTACTCTGCCATATAGAGAGTAGGAGTACAGATACCCCCTCCAGTCTTTACACCAAATCCGCACCCCCTCCCCCGTTTTTCTTTTTTCCTACCCTCCCCCGCCCTCCTCAAATTATTGTTCTGGACACATTGACTGTACGGTGGTACTTTATTGTAGCAGTGTTACCAACGCTCCAAACTTTCGCCTTCCTCTGCCTGTCCAGCAGCAATGTCCCGCTGCATCCCCAACCTTCCATGTCTCGGAGATACAAAACCGACGTCCACATTAAGGAAGTACCATCATCGTTTGCTAGGATGTTAAATGCATTAATGGATATTATGAATCTTGGTGTGCTCTTACATCGCTGCACCACCTTCTATTTGCATGTTTGCTCCTTGACACTTGATCTTCGCCAGCTTCATCTCTGCCCTCCATTCTCCCTCCGATTCTCACTCGCTCTCTACGCTTTTCTGCCCCAGCCTTATCCTCTCTTCTTCTCCCGCTCCCCTCACCATAGGCAATGCACTTACACTATCAGAAATGTCGTCAGGCCTAGTCTGATAGTTTATTTGACGATTCTTAATGTCTCAAGGCCTTGTAAGAATGTTTTGGGCTTTTATTTTCCCCTTGCTCCCTCCCCCGCCTTGAAGTGCTTTGAAACACTGTGTATAGGTGCTATATAAATAAAATATATCATATCAGAGGGAGGTTTTCCAGAAAATGGAGAGCTATGGGGCCCTCTAGACATCTATCTTTTTGTCTCCAGGCTGAATATGCAGAGTCCCAAGTTCTACAGCTAGAGGTTTGATCCAGAAGCACTTGGAACAGATGCTTTTCTGCAGAAGTGGGGGGGTCCAGACATTACGCTTTCAATCCATTTGCAATGATAGCCAGAGCTTTAGCCAAGATTCAGAGGGAGCAAGCATAGGCAGTGCTAGTTGCTCCCGCCTGGAAGTCACAAGCGTGGTTTCCACTTCTGAAGGAACTTTCCTCGCATTTTCAAAGGACTCTTGCTCAGAATCTGGACCTGCTACAAGATCACACAGGTCAGTGGCATCCTTTGTGGATGCTCAATGCCCTTCTGCTGATAGCCTGCAAGGTGTCGGAGTAAGGAGTTTGCCAGGCATTTCGGAGCACGCTGGCCAGCTTATCATGGAGTCCTGGGCTTCATCTATGCTCAGGTGCTAAGATGTAGCATGGAGTAAGTGGGCAAGCTCGTGTCGGCAGCGCATTATTCATCCCATTTCGTCCCCTGTAGTGCAGGTGATATATTATCTGGCCCTACTAGTGAAAAGTGGCAAAGCCTTCAGGATGTTAGGAGTGCATAGGTAAGCAATCTCCACAGGGCACTCCTTGGTAGATGGGAAACCGGTGGGGGAACATCCAGCGGTAGTACGGCTCCTGAAAGGTGTGAAATTCCGGGCATCACAGATGCCCAAATACGCTTACGAGTGGTATGTCAATGATGTTCTTGCGTTTGTCCTTAGTTGGCCATCTAATAAAATATTTGTCCCTACTGCAATTGTCGGGCAAGCTGGCTTTTGCTTAGTATCCTGTCAGAGGGTGTCAGATGTCATGGCATTCGAAGTAGACCAGAAACCCTTTTTCCCTGAAAGGATAGCATTTAACATAGTGAAAAGGACAAAGACCAACTCCAGGGTTATTTCCTAACTGTATCTGCCGATCAGTCTAAGCTGTGTGGCATTATGTATTAATTAGTACGAGTTTAGGACGGCAGAGTTCAGGTCAGCATGGAACACCCAGCTTCTTATAGCGAGAAGGATGCGTGTCAAGGCAGTCGCCTCGGCAACTATCGCCGGATGGGTCAGGGTGGTCATGGTGCATGCAGGAGGGGACCTGGCCATGTTGGGAGCGGATTCTGTTAGAGGAGCAATGGCCTCCAAACCGTTTGTGGTAGGAACCAGCTTGCATAATATATTTCATGCAGCTGACTGGTTCAATGACTCCTCTTTTAAGAAGTTTTACTTTAGGGCAGTGGCCTCAGCAAGGGCCACAATAGTACAAAGCTTGCTGGCCTGCGGTTTGACATAGAATGAAGATTACCCAAGATTACAGCACAGGAAGTCTTGATTCTATTAAAGATAAGGAGGCAAGCATTATTCCCGCCCTTGCATACTGTAAAGGAACTCATGCCTACTGTAAAGGACAGACACAAGTAATCACAGTTCAAGGGTGTTTATTGAACAATTAATTCTGTATGCAGGTTGGAAAAACGCTTCATCTAAACCTAAATCTAAGATGGGAGCAAGTCTCGACCATCAAATGAAAAATAAGGCAGTCCTAGTGGCGTTGTGTCACATAAAGGGCCTATACCAAGAAACCTATTGCCAAACCTTACAACAAATACAAAAAAGGGTGTGGGATAGATTAAGAAAAGAAAGAAGTGTTCTCAAATAATATGTCAGGATGCGGTAGCCTGAGTCTCCATTCCCCACGTTTTGAGCACAGGGTAAGGTGGGATCTTGGAGCGCAGCACACTCTCAAGCTTTCCCAGCATGAGATGACAGTTTAGTTTTCAGCTATCAGGGCCATCAATGGCCAAGTCTCGTTTCACTTGAAAGTCTCTTGCCTTTGAGGGCCTGATGTCTTCAAAATAATAAAGCAAAAGTTCCTTCAACAAATTAGTTTGTTAGGGTGAAAATGGTTCACTCCTGGGTCCCCCTCTTCTAGGCGCTGACCCTTCTCGATTCTAAGCCACAATTCACCTAGAGTGATGGCTTCACCCCTGGGCCCCCATCTTCCGGGCGCTGACCACTCACGTATCGTATTCAACAAATTATACAACAGTTCCTTTATCCATCACTTTTGGGTGATGACTTCACCCCAGGATCACCTCTGTCGGGCTCGGACCCTTCTGGACTTTTAGGGGATTTTTCCTTCCTTACTTTTATAATGTCTTTTCGAACAGTTCATAGTGGACATCTCTCGGCCGGGTTCAAATCTGTCAACACACTGTTTCTCAGGACTTTAGACTTTGCTCCTTCTCACTGGCATCCCTCGGTCGGGTTCACTCTTGCTGTTTCTTTTACACAGTTCAATGTTGGTGGTATTCGCTTCCCTGGTTTCCTTTCACACAATTTGTAGATCAGTCTTTCGATTGTACAGGGATTTTGCTTGACCCTCAGTACGACCACTTTGACCTACTTCGGTAGCTCTCATATGACCTTCTGGTTACTGTAGTTTTTTCTCCGATAGGGATCGATCAGAGGAATCTCTTGAGTTAGCACCCACATGGTGCTGGTTTCCCTCGGCAGGTGATCTCCCCCTTTAACACTTACCATTCTTTCATAGTTCATTGAACTAGGTTCAAACTTGCCACTTTGCAATTTCTCAATCAACACAGACTGGTTCTTATCGGTTCTCCCCTCGACTCACTGATTGCGATTAACCGCTTGGCTTTTCTCTTCTCTTGAGTCATGGCCGGTACCACGGTCGTAGGAGCTTCCCTCGCTTCTGCTTATTGGTGGAAGCTTGCCCCATGTACCACTGACATCTGCTGCAAGACACTTGTGCTATTGTTTGCGGTCTTATGTCCTGGTCCACGAAGGTGCAATGGGCCTGGGACAAAAAGGGCAAGGTCGCTTCTCTCCTCGCCACCTTCTCGAATGCCACCGCCTTTCTCCTTCTCTTGAACTGCCGTGCCCGATTAGCCGTCCCTCCATGCAGTCTGCCGTGCTCGTACTGTGCTCTCTTGCTCCACCTTTTATGCCTTTGGGGAAAAGGAAGGACCATCAGGCGTGTGTGATTTAAGTCAATTGCCTGACTTTGCCTGACCCTTGTGTCAGGTAAACATGCTGCATTTTCCTTGGTCGGTTACAAAGTAAAGAAGGGTTTGGGCTAGAAAGAAAAGGTGGTAGAGTTACCAGCTATCCTACAGGGTAGAATGGTGAAAAGGTATTGTTGAAAGGGTCGGATTGGTGGGGTTTATGAAACAACCGACACTGAATGGAGTTCTCATTTTGACATGAATACAGGGAATTGTGGGAATGGTAGTGCGTTGTCAAAGCAGCCTGGGGGTTCGGAAAAAGACAATCAGAGGGACAGGATTGATAGGGTTTGGGGGGCAAATGGGAATAGCTGGGACTGTTGGGCAGAAACCTGTGCAGTTCCCTTTGGGAACACGGCAAAAGATTTTGGACTCCAGGCGTTAGCAGTAAACCCACTTGGTAGCAGTCTGTACCACCCAGATTTACTTGGTAGCTGTGGCTGAGCAGTCAGACTTCCCTCAAGAAGAGTTAGGCAGTATGCAAAGTATACACAATAGGCACTCTGACACCATAATACAAGCAAACACTGACCAGAGCTTTGGTATCAAAGTATATAATTATTTATTTAAAAACACACTGTTTGAAACACTCCAGCACTCTTCTTGTAAAACACTCTAAAACACAGTTACTATTATAATATATACACCCCTTATTCCTTATCAGTTAAGTCTTAGTTAACACCACTTATTTCCATACAGAGGTGAGCGCTTAGCTATGGATGGCACTCCAATAAGTTTATGAAGAAGGGAGGGAAAAATACAGAATATGGAAAGGTACACCACTCTAAGATTTAGGAACACTATTAGCAAGGCAGAAGAGCAAAAGTCACTTGTGAGCCAAAGTCCATAGGCTGGGCCCACTCTTAGAGAGAGCAGAGCACAAATGCGCCCAAGATCACACAGTTACACTAGGCTTAGAAAGTCTTGCAGAGAGTTTGAAAAGAGTTTAGAGAGGCTCAGAAAAGTTTAGCCAGGGTGTCCCAGGCTAACCCAGGTTGAAAGCCGGGGGCTAAATCTACCCCATACAGTCGGTGGCAAAGGAAGCCAGGCGGGACACGGTACCTTAAGTGGGAAGGATCATCCAGTGGTGGCAGTTGTTCCTGGCAGCGGGTGCAAGTCTCGTCGTCGTCCAGGGGAAGAGAAGATCTCGACTTGGAGGAAAGATGAAGGTCGTTGCACTGCCAGGGAAGAAACCACCCGCAGAGTTTTCCGGTTAAAGGTATTACCCTTTATTTCACGGTTGTGGTAAAACGTGGTATTCCGGTTGCTGGGGTGCTTGGCACAGGCAAGGCGGCCATGAGATGCGTCGGGAAGGCGAAAAGATGGTGAAACTGGTTATCCCCACCAGTCAAAGGAAGAAGACTCTCCGGCGGGAGATCTCCTCTGTCGTTGGGAAAAGTGGTGAGACGGTCCAGCAGGGCTCCACCGGTGGTGTCGTCGTGGCAGGTCGGCTAAGCTTCTCCCTCGTCGGATTCTTAGGTCCTGTGGCGACTTCTGAAGTTCCAGTCCCCAAAGCCCTGCTTTTATGCAGAAAACCCCCATTCACCCAGCCTAGCTGTCACTCAAACATGCTAAGTGGTGAGCCGGCCGGCTCACCACTTGGGCCAATCAGGACGGAGTGCGACTTGAGTTGCCTAGGCAACTCAGTCCAGGGTGCCTAAATCCCCCTCCACCCCTCCTAAGTACCCCAGACAGAGTGGCACCACTTTGGAGGGCTTCTGCGGAGAAGCCCGCCAAAAAGTGGAACAAAGGGCTAGACTTGGGTTGGAGTCACAGCAGAGAACACAAACGCCATTTTAGAACCGAGTTTTGGCAAAAAATACCAACCAGAAAATTAATAATAATTAAATAAACCGGCGGTATGTTCGAGGCTATCGTAATTAAATAAATAAAGATAGTAGCCTCGAACAATGGGAAAATCCCATAGAGAAATATTTGCGGTTGAATATAAAAACTAGTATCCACTGCCACCAGCCAAAACTCGATCAGGGGGGACGGAGACATGCCCCCTCGACTAACAGACCCCGGGGCAATCGAATTGCCCCAGCCAGTACGTCCACAATATGATGGTTTGTACTGGTTCTGTTCAGAATTCAAGACTAGTAAAGTCAATGGTGACTTTACATGCCCTGGGAGACAGTAGTCAGTCCCAGGGTATGGAGTCTATACTGGGGGGTCACTATGACACCCCTGTGTTACTGCACTGAGGGTGCTGTGTAACACACATCACAAAACACATGAAGCCCTATGGAGTAAAAGACCCCATAGGACATTAACCACATCTAGAGTCAAAGAAACACACTCAAATCATGCCCAAGAGTGAGGGTAAAAGAGTCTCACTCTTGGCAGGAGAAAACAATCACCCCAAAAATCCAGCAAAGCTGCTGGGGGACTCACTAGGTTAGGAAATTCAGCCTAAACAGAGAATTCTCCCTAACACGGACTGTGAAATTAACATGAGGGATTGCCGTAACTGTAGTATTTCACCCGAGTAGGTTGGGAGTTGGGGAAATAAGAATCAGGGCGACAGGAAGAAGAATGATTGGGAATATTCAGATAGCGAACAGCATGACAGGTGTTTGAGATCCTAGGGGATTAGTTCTGTACGGAGGGGTTATCGGGTTTATGAAGGAGAGATTTATTGGGAGCAAGGGGTGCAGGAGTGGCACAGCCCATAAACTTCTCAGATGCAACCCTGCTCTTCTCCTTACTTGGTAGCATGTCGCGTCTTCATTTGGGCATTCTCCCAAGCATAACCTTGGGTTCCCCTACCCAGGTGATCTTTCCGTGCTCATTTGCCTTCAGGGTTGGGATAAGAGAGGGCCAGTCCTTTTGTGGCCACCTGAATGAGGGGTTCCCGGGATCTACTTGGGAGAACACCCTCAGGTTTCTCACAATACACAGCGATTACGTTTGTACGTTTATTTATTTGAATTTATAAAGCGCACAATGGCCCTGGGGCATCGTCGCACTGTTACAGAATACTTGCTTGGTACAGTCATACATGGAGCAATAATACAGAGTATAGTGGTACGAGTCATTGTTACAGGTTCATATGGAGCAGCAAAGAGGTACATGTATTTTATACTTGCAGGGCAATGACAGGCTTAGTTGAACAGGTTAGTTTTCAGTAGTTTGCGCAAGACAGTGTAAGATTTTTCGTTTTAGTGCAGCGGGCAGAGCATTCCAGTTTTTGGGAGCCAAGTGCTGAAAGCTGGAGCCTCCAGCTTTCGTTCTTTTGAAGGCAGGCACGTAGATTTGGTTGGCCAGATGGGATCTAATGGGTCGGGTGGATGAATTGGGACTGATCCTTTCCGATAGTTAAGGCAGAGTGTCGGAAAACACGTTAATGTTGTGTATTTGATATACTGTTTTGTACAGCTGTGTATACCCTCCCTAATATGAGATGTTTCTCGTCTCACAGGGTATGATCAGAAGAAGGATTGACGGCTCCAACAGGGTTAGCTGGAGCAGAAGTGCATTCACAGGTATGGTTTGGGAATGGGCTCTAGTCCGTTGCTGAGGACTAGGAATGCATTTTTTGGTTGGCAGTGGTCTCGGGTGGTCAGAGACATTTTGGTTCGGTTTGGAACATTTCAGAGCAGTGCAGAAAATGAAGGCACCTATACAGGAAGTGACATGATGGGCAATGTTAGAAGGACGTGGTCTATGGAACTACAAACAAAATAATAATTGTTACATGTTAACAAAGTTTTTATAAGTTTTGAAACTGCTGGAGGGTCAGAATGAAAGAGGTTGAAGCATAATGCTTGCCTCTGTGTCTTTAATAGAATCATTCCCTGGAAACATTTGCTACTTTGGGCAAATTTTGTTACGACCCTGCTGCACTCATTGTATGGGTGTTTTTTATAGGGATGAGACCAGGACTCCAAAATCCTATATCGCTGACTGCGAGGTCCAACTAAGGAAAAAGTGGTTTTGTGTTTAAAGAATTCCTTATGGCTTTAACAGCAAATAAAATTGTTGTTCGAGTTGTGTTAAGGTTTTAATGTATGACGATATCACGTAATAAAAAAATGCAATCAATAAAATACTTGAAAAAAAGAGATCTCCATCTCTGTCCTTCTTCTGACCCCCCACACGTCAGGGGGCTTCCTCTGGATAGGAAGATCCCTGCTTCTCCATGTTCCTCCACTCATCCCATTTAAGTATGCAGCTTCTCTTAAAGGGACATTACCGCTGTTTTATCCAGGCGGTTTGTGCCAGCATTACTTTCAGCCAAATATGCAGATGTTACGTTTGGCTGTATAGCTGATAATCCCATGTATGCTACTATGTGGTGTGGCTTCGGAAATTCAGGCTCCCTAGCCTCAACAGTGGACACTCGCCCTTTGTGAGAAGGGATGAAAACCTTCAACTCATAGTTCTCAAACCTTATTTCTTTTGAAAATACTTTTTACTAAAGGATGTTTTTTCACTAAACATTGTCAGCCTGGGATTGTCTCTTTTGTGTTCTGCATTGTCTGCTGCTTCAACTGGAAAACCTTAGTCTTTGGTAGTCGGGATTCTGGAAAAACTGTACAAAGTACCACTGAGTGCAATGGTTCGGATTCCCTTAAACCTACAATGTCGGAGGAGTCATCAGTGGCCGACCATGCTGATCCTTAAAGGTAACCAAGATGCCAGGAGATACTCTTGTGATTTAAAGAATGGGGGAAGGCTCATCAAGATGTGGTACTTGGACTTAATTTGCTCTTTACATAAGAGGTTTTGATAGTTACCCTCCTAAACTTTACAATTTGCTTGAATCCCTGTCTCCCTCCCATGAGTTGGACATACTACTGTCTTTTTTGTTTTACATTTGTGGCCTGCCAGAAGAAAGACTCAGACCAGAATAAATACTTTGCTACAGGAAGTTAATTTAAATCAAAGAAAAAGTCTTACTGACCCGACTGCTAATGGGGAAATTCCCTACCTAACAAACTAAACTAAGTTAGTCAAAATAATATATCTTGCCCCCTGTCCAAATCCTAACTTCTAAACTGGCCCTACCACTTAGAGAAAACAACTTAAAAAGGAAAGGAGTCAATATTGGTGGCCCTCAATGTTATTTACTTTGCAGTCTCCCGGAATTTTTTGAAATTTCTACTAGTTTCCAGTTCCAAAATTATATACAGGTCTCAGGACTTTATCAGCTTGTGCCCCTCTTGTAAGAGTTCCAGTTCCAGATAAAGAAAAGGTTTTCCTCCCATACATATCATAAACTCTCAAGTTCCAAATAAAGTCAAATCTCTCAGTAGTCATAGAAGGGATATTTCTCTAATTCTCCTCCAACGATGTGGGCCTTTCCCCAAAAGATTCCACTCTTGTCTGGTTCTGGTTTCTCCTTGGGATGATTCCTTTTTTATTGTTTGGGGCCCTCCCGACGCCATTGGTTCTTTTGTTCCCATTTTCTCACTTAGCAACATGGGCTCAATCCCCAGGTCCGTGCTTAGAAACCTCTGGGTATTGAGGGTGTTATAAATAACCAATTAAAATAAAAGTAGTAATTTCTCTTGGCTGGTTTTCAAGGCTTGGATTTATAGGGCTCCCGTAACCCCTCTGATTATGTATGTCCATCTCCCTCTCTGGACCTGGTTGTGCCGCGTAGGAATCTAGACCCTTCGTTTCTCCTCCTGTTCTCATAGTCTGGTCTCTGTGCCCCCTCTGTGAGCACCCTGCGTACCTTCTCTGTAGCTGGTCCTGCTCCAGCGAGATGGCTTTTACCTGGTGTTGCTGCCGTTCTCACCTTTTGGGTGTGCTCTCCTTATTGCAGTCGGTAGTGTTTCTTTGTTTGACGCTATGCTGCCCTCTCTCTGGTTTCACGTAGTACGAGCAGAGTACTCATTCCTCTCTCGCTCCCAGTATTCAGTGTTTCCTGGGCTCCAGGCCCACAACGTCCTCCGCATTGTTATGCATTCCCTCCGCTCGGTCTTGCCAACTCTGCACAGCTCTGTGCGTAGTCGGCCACGCTTCTCTTTCTCAGGCTTTTTCCCCGGTTTCTCTCTGGGTCTCTTTATGGACCTTGTTCCAGGTCCTTCTACGTGCCACTGCTGGCTCCACCTCCAAATACCATTGGTACGTCGGAGGCTCGCCCCTGCATGTCACTCTTCTCCATTCAAGGGGGAAGTCCTTTTATTCTTGTTACCAGATACAAAAGGGGTGTGTTTAACTGTCAATCGCATTGAGAGGCCAGCATTGCCTTCATCCAACTGCTCAAATGCATTTTCTACAGTATTTCGAGTTCCACAGCTGGCAGTCAGATCCATTTCTGGTATTCCTATGTATGCTGGCAATGTCTCAGTTGTAAGGAATTCCTTACCAGAATGGGAGTCCCTGTCCCCTCACTGGTGGGGAGTTACTCCCAGTGGGGTACCTCTTTCCCAAACCCCTGTCGGAATTGAAACAATGTTATGCCTCCTATCGCAACAATTGTATGTGTATTGGCCTACGCCAAGGTGTCTAAACATCATATGCGAGCAAACTCCACGGCAAGGTCTTGACCTTAGAGAAAGTAATGTAAGCCGCCATCTTGGATTAAGCCGCCATTTTAGGTTCTCTTGTTATATGGAAGTCACCCTGAACATCAAAATGGAGGCCGAATGACATTCTGAGTAAAACTCTGGCCGTTGTGACCTCCGTACACACAAATAATTAATATGCCTGCAGGCCACTTGTCGGGGTCGCGAACTGAGACCTTGTCCTACTGTTGACCTATGTGTAAATGTACAACTATATCAGCAAAACTAATCAAAATGCATATATTATAGGATTGACCTGGCAAGGAACCCATAGGCCCGACTCCTAGAATGGTTAACCCGCGAGAGGGATGGCCAACGGCTGGATAAAAAGTATAAAAGGCCCAAGTATTCTAATGTACCGTCTCTCTCACTAACGCAGTGAACTCTCGTTGAAGTTCGTTATGTTACTCTGAGAGCCGAATAGCTATCCGTTTGTCATTTGACTTTGGTAACTGTTGTAGCTTTAAAATAAAGCACTTGTATGTTCTTTGTAACCTGTGTTGGTGTGTTTCTTTCTGGGCTTCCCGGCCTCATATTATTTTTATGTTTCCACACCCCTAGTAATGGTTTTGCATAGCGGGCTCACCTCCAAAGCCTAAACAGGGGGTGGCTGACCCCAAGGAAGAAGGGATAAAACCTCCAGATTCGTCAGAGGTGTGAAGGCATCATGAAGTAAGACAAAGTCAACAGATTCAGAGTTCACATAAAATATTTTATTAACTTAAATGTCAGGATAGTTTATGACCTAACTTGTCCCATGCTAAGGTAGGATTTCCCTACCTAAATAAAACTAAGGAAAGTCCGAGTCAAAGAGTTCAATTTAAGAATGTCTGTGTTCAAAACCTATACTTGTGTAGAGATATCAGCAACCAAAAGAAACTGTGACCAACATAAATTTCTGAGCTTCTTCCAGCTCACAGCTTCCTTTCAGCTCCCTCCCCCAAGTATAAAACAGTGCCAACAAAAAGTCTCAAAGTTACTGTTCTCCAGCTCAAGGTGATCTAGTTCAGAACCAATCCTTGGGGCTCCCTTCCCCAAGTTTCAAGTATCAAAATCAAAAACAAAAGGGTCTTGAGATTCCGTTCCCAAGACAATAAATGTTTCAAATCTCTGGGTTTCCTTCCCCAAGATTTAATTTCAATATCACACAAAAATCTATTTGGTCTATTAGGGTTCTTTGTCACACTTGCGCCTTCTTTTTATAGTTGGTTTCCCATGTACAAACCTTGATTGTGTTGGAATAAACTTCAAGATCTTAGTTAATTATGCTTCCCATGTATTTCTTTGCTACATGCAGTTTTCACGTATTTTGATATCCAATGTGTCTCTTTGTTTCAACACTCATAGCATACACTGGTTTTGCTTGGTTTGAAAGTTCCACTTACTTCTAAGCTTAATATATGACTGCTCTACTTATATGAAAGGTTTTCACTCGGGTAAGTATTCAAGAGACAACGGTTTAACGTTTAAATTCAGTTCGATATTCAATAGGCACGGGTTGTACTCACAACACACTTTCCATTCAACCTACAATGTAATATTGCCTTAATATACTTCATATGAAACGTCCTGTATCCAGAGACTTTCGGAACGTGTTTCTTCAAACACGCTACCACTCAGACACAAAGTATTTCTTGAACAGGAAA